>NC_141696.1:656022894-657232132 GCF_964263255.1 Lissotriton vulgaris | reverse complement strand
TTGTGGGGAAGTGTGGCTCAATGGTTAGAGCGGCAGACCCTGATGCAGTGGTCTGGCCCGGGACCAGGGTTCAATTCCCGCCTCGGCGGGTCTTGGGCTCAATTTCCTCGGACCTGATCATTTTCGCCTCGGTGCCTATTCTAATCATGGGTCCCACTCTTCAACTCTGTGCAATAGCTTGCTTAATCTCCACAATGGCCCCAACAGGGCTGGGATGCCTGGCTTCACCTTGGGGGTGCCCAGGAGTGGACATTTTCACAGGGAAAAGCCAGGAAGGGTCCCACAGTGGTATGCGTACAGTGCCAAGAAACCCCGATTGGGGTATAAGTGCGCTTTACAAGTACAAATTAATTTCATAGAAGGTAGCAAAAGGTTGTGCTATAGCCGCGGAAGCCTGGTGGAGGGTTCCATCAGCTGAGCGGACCTCAGGAATAATACAGTTGATTTTGGGATAAGACACAAGGTTGTCGAGGAGTTTGCAGTTCTTATCCCCCCACCCGTAAACCCAAGATACGGACGAGCACCAGAGCATTTTGGGCGATTCCAGTGAGATACGGCGGATCTCTTCACGAACAGCTGCTAGTTGCCGGGAAGAATCCTCCGGCCCGCCAGAGAGTGGGGCTACCTCTAGCTGTGTCGCTCGGGATTCCAGTTGTGCAAGCTGGGCCACCTGTTCCGATCGCTTCGTGTGGACCAATCCCCTGGCCACTCCTCGGACAACAGCCTTGCCTGCCTCCCACAGCTTCCCTGGTGAGGGGACATACAGAGCTATTAATCATTGGCAATCAGTACAAGTTCCTGAGAATGAATGATCTAGTGATTCCCATGAAGTCTTTTCTAACGAAAATTCATAAAACCCTGAATAATCCCCCTGGGAGACTGATTGTGTAGGCCTGTGACTCATTACATGAAAGGACTTCTACATATGTTAATTATTATCTAGCCCTCTGAGCTCTTATATGAAAGATACAGGTGCCTTTCTGAGGATCTTGGCTATCACCACCATGCGGAAAGAATACTTTCTTGTCACAATTGATGTTATTTCACTTTATGCCTCCATCTTACATGATGTGGGACTACAAGCCTATGAATATTTTCTTAAACGCAGAAACATAGCAGAGCTACAGCCTTCCAGGATGTTAATTTTTTTACTATGATGGAAAGACATTGGACAAATAACATGTTCAACCATAAAATATACATACAACAATGTGGAACTGCCATAAGGATTTCTTTTTCTCACAGCTATGCTAACCTCACCATAGAAAGGTGTCAAAAGGAAGTGGGCTGGGGAGACTCACATGACAGGCACTTGGAGAGAAACAACCTCTGTCTGCGGTATATCGTTGACCTCATAGCCTGGAATGGAACACAAACAGACTTCATGTCATAGTTTGAGGATTTGAATAACAATAATTATGAACTGAAGTTCACATGCACAACATTCAGAATATCAATCACAGCAATCCGCATATCACATCGGGCTAGTTTCTGCCTGAAATCCTTAGTCAAAAGCATACCATACAGCAAATTTATCCACTACCACTTTTCCAGCTATGCTTCTTGAAGGTACTGGGTACTTAGTGGCATGATCCACCACACCTCTCGATTTACCACTTAGTTGGTAAGTGGGACAGATTCTGCGCATGCTTTATTAGAGTGTCCAACCTATCCTGGATCTTTCTAATGCCCATGTGTCCTGCTAAGGGCACCTCATGGGCCAGCGACAACAGGTAATTCTATGTCATGACCGGAAGCTTCAGATTATGCTATCCTTTCCTTGCTTTATTTTGCCAGCAGCCATTTTAAAACTTCAACAACAGACCACATTTCTCAAACACCCTCTGGAACATGTTGGTCAAAAAAGAAACGAACAAGGGACCACACGTCCCCCAAGTCCATGAACCAATCACAGCATCCTGAGCCCAATATAGTCTCTCCTTCAGTCGCTGCTCTTCCTCTTTCTTTGCTGCTCGCAGCCCAGAGATGAGTGTTTTTCTCTTTTCCCTCATATCTTGATTGCTTGTGATTTACAATTTAACGCAATCTGGGCTGTCGTCAAGGGCCCGTGATCGCGTTTTTTCCTATGAGTAAAGTTTCAAAGTAAGCTTTATTCGATTTTTCTGTTAAAATCATAAAAGCACTACAAAGACATTTATACATACAACATTTAAAGTGACGTGTGCATAATCAATACAAGATAAACGCTTACTTGATCATTAAAAAACATGTAATAAAATTCATAAAAAACCATAAAAAACAAGCATTTCATTAGTGACAAATAACAATGTACCACAAGAAGATGATTTAATACAATGATTTTCTATATGTTATTACCATTTTTAGAAAACATGAGACGGCGTAAACGACATGATCTCCTTCTAACTGTAACATTTTCAGGTATGCTAGTCTACATTTTCGTAGTCCTATGAGTATATTGTTATTGTATTGCTGTTGCTTGTTAGCTTCAATACGCGCCCCAGCACTTCCCGATTACTTGGGAATTCTGTGGGAGTTGTGCAAGAGGTTTTTTCATGGTCATTTCTTCTTACCTTGGTGGTTTCTTCGCTAGTGGCCCGCAGTAGTAGAGCTTTGGTTTTCTGGTGGTTTCGGTGGCCTCCAAGCACCAGCTTGCGGGTTCCGCGTGGGGCCTACACGATGCTGTAAGGTGCCTGCGGCAGGGTGCGCAGTGAGACACGGGTCAAGCGTCTCCTTGCCTCGTTTGCATTGGGCACGAAGTTCAAGAATTACAGTTATCGGATTCTCGTCACTCTGCGCCTGTTGCTTGTGCCCTGCTCCCTGGAGACTGAACGCCCTGCCCTAAGTCCATAATTTTACTGGCTGGCAAATTGACAATCAAGTTGCAGCTTGGGTGTGTGTGTGTGTGTGTGTTTGAAACCCTGACGCCCTCTGAGTGTATTTTACGTTCGCCAGCAGCAGGTTAAAGCAAGACCTGCAGGGCCACGATCCCAGGGAATTTTCAAAGGCCTGAGTATCTAATTTGGTGCAGGTATTGTCCCTAAAGGGTGGTTCTCCCCCTCATATTAACCTAATTAGGGCTCTGCCCTTGCAATAGGCTGGTACTGAAGTACCTAAAATACTTCATCACTTCTTCTCAGGGGTCTTACCAATAAGTAGTCCATTCAAAGGCAGCAAAGAAATCAACAGAGAATATGAAAATACATCTTTATTACAATTAATTGTGAGGCTACGTCGCCCAGTCACACCTAAAGCAACTGAATGAGGCAGCCTGCTGAATGGTCTCCGCACAGACCTTTTATACCAGTTATCATGCCCTAGGCAAACATTCCTTATTTTACAGTGTATCATACAAATATTTTTACTACAAAGAAAAGGCAGAGTCATGATGACAGCCCACATTTCAGTTTGTCCAGTTCATGATAGATTACCCGGCAAGGCCCAGAACTTTCATCAGATATCGACGGACCCCTAATAAAAACGGGCACCTCCTCCTTGTAAAACAGGTCATAAAGAAAGAAACAGAGACATAGTTTGTATGTGATGAAAAGGTTTACGACATGTGCACCTGGATGCTAATCTCATTCGGCCACTGGGATGGGAACTGCCCGAACAGGTTTAGCTTGAGGCAGTGGAGTCAGCTTGCCCAGGTCACAGAGGAGTCAGCAGAGGTGTACGTGTCCTTTCAGATCGAATTTGGCCTTAGTTATTTGGCTATGTAAGGGCAATCACAAAATGGATGCCGCTCACAAAATGGAACCCGAGGGTTCAAGACGAAAACTACGATTTCAAGGTGGTTTCGTCACTTGAACATGACGAAAATGCTTATGTATAGTATTTAAGCCATTTCCGGTCTGCTAGTACCAAAATCGTCATGATACGATGATATTTATGACATGAGTGCAGAGCTTCGGTACCACACAATAGCAGGGTCCAGAATTTTCAGTACCACAGACCCTCCTTTTGCCCTTATATAGGCAATAACCTATACTCATGCTAATCTGAGTCCAGGTCTATATTCATAAAGTCATTGAGATGTTGCTGTAGCATCATCCTATTACTTAGTTCATCTCTTGATACAGGTTTCCTTACACATGATGTAGCCCAGAGGCCACATATTGCAGGAGCACACTGTACACACAGACAGAACAGGAAAAGAATGGCTGAGATCATCCCAATGACTATCAGAATCTTCCATCCCCAGGCAGATATCAGTTCCCAGAACCACCCCATCAAGGACCAGTCTCCTTCATCCACGTGAATGGATTCAGAGATCTTATGCAGTTTGGAGATGGCCTGGTATACTGTCAGAGCGTTGTCTGGGATGAAAAATGCAGCAACTTGATTGGCTTTTTGCTCGCTGGTTCTCACTCAAAGCAACTCCATATTTTGTTATATTCCATCTAACGTAAGCTTGCAACTTATCTCTAGGAATCGTTCTGTACAAGTCAATTGTTCTGCTCATATTTGCAATTCCTACTACCAATGCTTTGTTGCTTGAGTTACTTTTCGTGGAACGTGGGGAATATGGTTCGATGACAAATATGAACATTGTCTGAAATGCCCACACAGAACCATTGTAGCTAAATGGTAAGGCCAAGTATGGGGTACCCTTGTCTGTCGTATGCGGCATAAGACCACACACCCAACAATTAGTTGCGTTCATCACTAACTGGGGTTGGTGTGAAAGCTGAACGAATGAATTATTGACAAACTCCAATCTTCTAGCAGACTCGTGTTCAAGCAGAGGGTGAAAAGAATGCGAGAAAACAGTAGGAGGAGGTATGGGCTGTGTCTTGGGTGCATGTGTCACTTGAAAAGTGAAGCAAACATAACTTATTAAAAACATCATCACACCAAGCAACATGAGAATACAAAATATCAAAGGTCTTTTCTTTGCTCAGCAATATACACATTTTGTTTTTAAAGTTCATTCGTTTGGCAGGTCTCTCCATCTCAGAAAACTCCATCCTCTAAATTGCTGCCCGCGGCGGTAGGGTGATTCTGCTAAGGAGTGCTTCTGTCAGTCCAGGGCAACTCCCTTAGACCAACCACAACCGTCGACCTAAACGTCTTCGGCTGCACCCCAAAGACTTTGGGCAGCCGCGACCCTAGCAGCAGAACCGGATGGCGGTTCGAAAATCAAAAATGAGCAAGTTTCTTGGATGAGAGAGCTGCACAATCAAAAAAGAAAAAGAATTTATTTGTCCATAGTCATAGTTCTTGGCCATCAAATCCGCTTCCATTTTCTTCTTCCGCGTTGATTCAGGCCTTTTCATGAGAAAAAGTACTGTTTAGTTGGAGTGCCCTCCTGGCAAACACCCACAGCTCACTTGAAAGTCTCAATGTCTCAAAACAATGCACCAGTGTCTCTTCTTTGTGGCAGACACTACAAATGATGTGCTCTTCATTGATCATGGGCACAAAGCATCTCGTGCAGATCCAAGCACTACTGAGAAACAACCTTTCAAGATCAGCAGCACTTTCAGACTCCAACACTCATTATTTAGTGTCAGAGGACGCTCAAGCTGCTCTCCCATGGACGCCAGAATGTAGTGCCTTTCCGTCGAAGCAAAGGGAAAAGAGGTGTGTGTATGGCCAAAACTCGGGCCAAGAGCTCAAGGGACTGTACACTGACAGAGGTTTCCAGCACATAACAGGTACAAAGCTCAAACAAACAGAAGCTCTCATTCTGTGGCAAACAAAGAACCAGCTCCTCTCTTTTTCTGCACCGCCTTCCGATGAAGCAAATGCCTTGCTTGGGAGGTACCATTGATGTCACGCTGATGATTGCTGTCTAGCCTCGCGACTTCCTGGTTGCAGAAATTGTAGAGCCAAGAAATCTGTCATTCATCTGTAGCGGTCACTGATGGGGAGTGGGCTTAGTCTCGATCACAGGTCTGCAGGGTATCACTCTTCCTTTGACTCTGGAAGATCCAGCAGAACCTAGTGATATAGGAAATGTAACACAATTGATAGTTTCCCTCAAATCAAGCACCAAAACAGTTCATGGGTTTGAACAAGGGAACTGCAAGCAGATGGCCTGTGATCTGCAAGGGAGTGGCAATACGCCATAGGAATCTAAATGGATGTCCTCACACAGTGGCCTTGTCTAATGGGGTAAATACATATTTTCCTCAATTATTAAGCCTAGGTGTTCCTAAATTCCTTATCTTAGAACATCTCAAATAGAAAAATGATATAATACAGATTATCAAGGACATGAAGAAAAAGTCCCTTTAAACAAATGTGCATCAGGTGCACTATGCAATACAAAGGCTAATGATCAAATGTGCAGACAAAGGACAAGCACTAGAAAGTCCTGGTATTTGCATGATTAGAACACATCTGATCCCACCAAAAATTAAGGCAGCAGGAACAAAAGAGAACTGAAAAATTAGAATAGACATTGAAAATTCGTCATGTTCAAAAGGGTAAACTTAAGATATCTCCTATTGAGATGGAAAACTTGTCTTACTATAATATTGGGTCAGTTAACCAGCCTATCACTACCCCGACAGTCAGTCTGAAAAAACATTTTACATAACATGGGGGGTCCCTGATACATCACTCCAGTCTAGAAGTGTGCACATAAACAATACACCCATAATAATAAATGGGCTGACTGGTGAAAGGAATATGGGAAAGTGAAATGGAACTAGGGCACAACTAAAATCCCCAATAACTAAACATGATGTGACATCGGTCAGGGGGGGGCAACAAAAGAAAAATCTATAGGAAGAACAAGAGTTTGCTTGGGTGCCTCAGGCATGTGTCCCCGGGAGCTTGTTTCCTTCCCAGTGTAAGAATTGGCTTTTGTAGTTTGGTTTGCCCTGTTCCCATCATGCACTGGGACAGGAACAGACTAATTTGCATACAGCCAGGTTCTGAAACTGGGATGGTGCAGTGAGCTAAAAAACGGTGTTGGATCTAGCCCTGATCTCTTGACTGGGTGAGAGCTTTCTGCTTAATTCAGAGACTCTGTCCCTCACCACCCCTTGTTGTAAATATTTTTGTCCACCCTAAGCGTGGAAGGGTATTCTCAGATGTGAGACCCTTGCTCATTGCACCATCAGGATTCAAGCAAACCGGGCCGAAGACGGCTGTAATGCCAGAAACCGGTCCCCGGGAGCTTGTTTCCTTCCCAGTGTAAGAATTGGCTTTTGTAGTTTGGTTTGCCCTGTTCCCATCATGCACTGGGACAGGAACAGACTAATTTGCATACAGCCAGGTTCTGAAACTGGGATGGTGCAGTGAGCTAAAAAACGGTGTTGGATCTAGCCCTGATCTCTTGACTGGGTGAGAGCTTTCTGCTTAATTCAGAGACTCTGTCCCTCACCACCCCTTGTTGTAAATATTTTTGTCCACCCTAAGCGTGGAAGGGTATTCTCAGATGTGAGACCCTTGCTCATTGCACCATCAGGATTCAAGCAAACCGGGCCAAAGACAGCTGTAATGCCAGAAACCGGTCCCCGGGAGCTTGTTTCCTTCCCAGTGTAAGAATTGGCTTTTGTAGTTTGGTTTGCCCTGTTCCCATCATGCACTGGGACAGGAACAGACTAATTTGCATACAGCCAGGTTCTGAAACTGGGATGGTGCAGTGAGCTAAAAAACGGTGTTGGATCTAGCCCTGATCTCTTGACTGGGTGAGAGCTTTCTGCTTAATTCAGAGACTCTGTCCCTCACCACCCCTTGTTGTAAATATATCAGGCATGTGACACAGCACCAAGAGTACGGGGGATACACAAAAGACCAAAGTTACACAAATTTTAACTCTACCGCTGGCAACTACACCATATACGGTAATCCTAACTAATGTTCCTGTTCTCTCTTCAGGGAGAGAAAAATGAAACCTGGTTTCCTTTCAAGGGACAAAGCCATATGCTATTTGGGAAACAGAACATCATTAAGTAATGCACTATAGAAATTAGGCCACCTTGAGTCACAGATCTATAATTCTATCCTTAGGTCCAATTAAGGATACATAAAAATGTAGGGCTGCATGTTCCTTTAAGGGAATGTGCAGTAAGTGACTAACATCAGATGACACACTTTGAACCTGTATATCTTTTTAGTTTTCTTCAGTATCATTATAGCCAAATTTAGGCATGCACTGGTAAAAGTGCTGCCTGTCTTCCTCACAGTATGAAAACCATATCTGTGAAATTTATCATTATACCAAATTCGTCCAACTGTTGTGCAACAATACATATCGTCATACGGATCCCTTCACAACACCGGGGAACTTGTAATAGTAACAACATAAAACAAAATATACACAAATAAAAAAATGCACATGTCAAGCCATCAGATATACTCGCTGTATATCAAGCACAAAAAAGCAGCACAGACAAAACAAGCATATGTGGACAAGCGGTGACACACAGCACCATGGCATATGTTCTTTATGCACTGTAAACCTGCAGCCAAAAACCCAATATTTGGGCCTGTCTAAATTTGTCAGGTCTAAAATCCTTACCCTCCTTTTGACCGTAGAACACAACGCAGTCGGAGTCTACTGTCAAATATAACTTTACTGTCTCTCTTCTAACATACAGGACCAACTAAAATATTTCACGATAGGGCCAAATACACAAATGAAAATATGAACATTTTTTTCAAAGAAATTACGCAAAAACACATCTCCTTTCAATTAACCAAACTCGCATGTCTTGTCAGCCTTAGAACAATCCATGAATAATCTGTAGGCAGAAGCAGAAAAATACACAACACTAAAAACATTTTAACATACACAAAAATAAATTTTCATTACTTAACTGTTACTCTCTTGTCAGTTCACCTCGCAACATCAAGCCACCTTATTTTTACCGTTCTAAAAGGAATTGTTACACTGACACTCCATATTAATTTGGCACCTATAATGTGCACTGAAAAATAATACCTAATGAGCAAGTCGTTTTTTACGTAGGCCTGTAGCCTGTAGCCTTCAAAATTTTGGAAAAGGGCTGCATCTTATTTTTTATCTAAGACTTGATGCAACACTTCGTTTTCTGTCAAGTAAATGCAGCTAGCAAACATTATTTTTCTTAACGTGGAGACACAAATGTATCAGTTCTGCAGAGCATTTAACACAATGTTTGGGACCTTCAAAGAAACCCCTTTTTGTTTTCCCTTTTAAATTAAGTTCTTTCATTTTATTGATGTTCTCACGGAGAAACCAGAAACCTCACCTTTAGAGGCCCATTCAACAAGGTCATTCTACATTCCTCAGAGGCAAAGTCCTAATTAAAGGGTCACAAATGTCTACATGACAGCTTTTTCCATTGTTTACAGGAAAACTAAAAGATAACATCTCAGCAGCGCACGAGCTAGCCACTGCAATCTCTCAGCCCTCAGCTCCTGCCACACTGACGCTGTCAAAGCCAGAAGGCTCTAACCTGCAATAATTCACTCTATTTTGAAAAATAATTCCTCTTTTTTTTTAGGCGCTAAAATTATCTCTATTCCCAGATTATTAAACTACATTAACTGTCAATGTTTCTCAAAACCTAACGACACACAGACCAGTTTTTTAGAAGAAATGCTTGTTGCAATCCTATGGTACACACTTCATCAGTCTTAAATAAACAAACTTTCCGTAGGCCTAGCTGAAGCTAGAACCTTCAACCCTGATATTAAAACAAGCCTGTGTACTGGCACATTAACCCATTGAATCATAAGAAGGCACAACCTGCAAATATATATATCAAAACCTAAATGTATGCATTTGCTTAAGCCTGAGACACTTTAAAAAGAACTCTGAATGAAAGCAAAATGCAGTTTAAACAGTGCTTTTACTCAAAATCGACTTTCATATTTTGGGCATAAAAAATGAATATCCTACAATTTTCTTGCATAATATGCATTACTAGAATGTCTATTACATAACCCATGAGTCAGGCATTTGAAAATAATAACTTATACTTTATAAAAAATGATCTTGCTTGCGCCTATGCCAAGGGGAAATTATATACACGAATGCTTGTCATTTTAGTGATGCAACATAACTTAAATCAAAGTTTAATACTAGGAGGTCATAGTATGAGTGTTAAACTTTATAAATATTAAAAAAAGATTTTTGTAGCACTTATTTTTAATAATTTTTTTTCATAATTAATCATTTTTTTTCTAATAAAACCAAAGTTTCCTTTTTGTGATTGTTCTACATATAAGAGTCCGTTGCATCCCTTGCCTATCATTTAGATGCATTAACTCACAAACCTAAGCGCATATGCCTAACTTAAAACGCGTCGCATTCCTGCGTCACATTTTTGCGCCACATTTATTTAAAAGGACGGTTATGCAAAATTCCACCCGTGTTTAACTGGAAAAGTGCTGGCTGAATGAACATTCCAATCAAATATACTGCAGCTGAAAGGTTTGCCTGTGAACATCTAATACAATGCATCTAAGGAAAATGCTGTAAATGTATTTACTTTTGCAAAAATAGGTAATTTCGTTTTTGTTTGGGGCCTTAGTTATATCCATTGAATGCAACTCACACACACACATTGAGCTCATTTCAGACATAAACAGAAAGTGTTGAAACATTCAGGACACACAATGCAGCGCTTTCATAAATTGCGCAAACGCTATTTACATACCGAAGTTACACTAATGAGAAAAACCACATAAACATTTAAACACACATTAAACCCACAAATCAATACTCAGGACGAAAACAGGACAGTCCAGACTGTACGAAAACCAAACCATTTGTAAATAGTAGCTGTAAGTCATATTTACAAGAAACACTTCTCAATAGTGTTCAAAAAGACTGCAGAAGCAGCCCAACAGACCACCGTATGTGCAGGAAACCAAAAATACACTCAATTCACTAGCTGTAGCTGGCAGAACACCAAAAATCGTTCTGCATATCTCCATTCATAAAATTGCACAGAGCAAAGGATCCTTGTTTTGTATTATGTCATATTTGAATTCCCTGGGGATACAAAATCACCAAGGAAGAAATATGTCTGTAAATCTAACCTATTTAGATATTCCCTTTAGGGGAACCAGCTAATCCAAACGTATACAAAGTTGGCCAACACAAATCTTCAAATTTGCTAAGATCAGGCATCTTATAGCTCACTAATCTAGCTTCAAACTTCAAGGGGCTATCTCTATCGATACACTTGTAAATATACAAGACCCTCGGTTATTGAAAATTGCAATCTTCAAATAGTACTAAGGACCAAACAGACTAAGCAAAGAACCACAGAACAAAGGACTGGGAGCGACCCACTTATACTTCAACTAAAGCAGATGGAGAAAAAATCCCTTCATTACCTGCCTACACAAATTGCAATTCGCATATACAAACCTATACAAACCTTGTCCAAATTCTAACTGCCAAGTTCTAACTGCACTAACAGTCTCTTTTTTTAAAAAAGTTACGCCAAAAAGGTTCCTCAGTCATGAGTGACATCTTTTGGAGATTTTAAGTCAGAAAAATCAAAAATATACTGGGCGCAGAAACAAAGAATCCCCCAGAACCTCTGTGCACAGAGTACCTCTTTTAGTAGATTTCTGTCTTGCCTTCCCCAGTAGATTTCTGTCCTCTGACAAGATTACTCCTCCAGATAGTCACTTCTTGATGAGGCCCTCGTTGTCGCGCCAACTGAAGTACCTAAAATACTTCATCACTTCTTCTCAGGGGTCTTACCAATAAGTAGTCCATTCAAAGGCAGCAAAGAAATCAACAGAGAATCTGAAATATGAAAAGACATCTTTATTACAATTAATTGTGAGGCTACATCGCCCAGTCACACCTAAAGCAACTGAATGAGGCAGCCTGCTGAATGGTCTCCGCACAGACCTTTTATACCATTTATCATGCCCTAGGCAAACATTCCTTATTTTACAGTGTATCATACAAATATTTTTACTACAAAGAAAAGGCAGAGTCATGATGACAGCCCACATTTCAGTTTGTCCAGTTCATGATAGATTACCCGACAAGGCCCAGAACTTTCATCAGATATCGACGGACCCCTAATAAAAACGGGCACCCCCTCCTTGTAAAACAGGTCATAAAGAAAGACCAGAGACATAGTTTGTATGTGATGAAAAGGTTTACGACATGTGCACCTGGATGCTAATCTCATTCGGCCACTGGGATGGGAACTGCCCGAACAGGTTTGGCTTGAGGCAGTGGAGTCAGCTTGCCCAGGTCACAGAGGAGTCAGCAGAGGTGTACGTGTCCTTTCAGATCGAATTTGGCCTTAGTTTTTTGGCTATGTAAGGGCAATCACAAAATGGATACCGCTCACAAAATGGAACCCGAGGGTTCAAGACGAAAACTTCGATTTCAAGGTGATTTCATCACTTGAACATGACGAAAATGCTTATGTATAGTATTTAAGCCATTTCCGGTCTGCTAGTACCAAAATCGTCATGATACGATGATATTTATGACACGAGTGCAGAGTTTCAGTACCACACAATAGCAGGGTCCAGAATTTTCAGTACCACAGTCCCCAGCATAAATAAGCAGTCTCTGACTGCGGAGGCATCAGATTTGGCACAAGGTTGTTTTGACCTTTAATCACACTCTATACCCATGTGGGCATGTCCAACCAGGCCGACATGCAGTGGGAGGAGGATCCCCTAACCCAACTGCCCTGGGACGATGACTTTTACAACGCGGTTGACGATTCCATCTACCGGGCAGTTGAGGAGGTAATGGCTCCTATGGAGGAGCGCCTGTCCAAAAACTCAAGCAGTTATGCGCTTGGTGGGCTCCATTAGCGCCCAATGTTTCTTCTGCGCCCCTTGGTGCAGCGCCGATTACCCCTACCACACCTCAGAGTGCTCAGGGGACAGATCAGGTACCCGCTAAATGCCCTAGAATGGACGGAGTGGACCAAAACGCTTTTGAGCATTTACGTGCAGCTTTTCTGGCTCATAGCCTGCCTGTGGTCACTCCAGTGCTTAGAACACTTTCCCCAGCCAGGACGACCCTGGTTAGCCCGTCCCAAAGGGACAACGACCAAGCTGACACGGATGAGGAGCTGGAAACCTCTAGGCCATGGCGACCAGCGTCACAGGCAGGACCCTCAGATTCTCAAGGGATTGGAGGTGCTTCGGATATGTTGGATCCAGAACTCCTCATTCACCCCAGATCGTCTGAATGGACCCCCTCCGCAAAGGTGGTGAGCTACATGGCAGGCAGAATAAGTACTCACATGGGGAAAGACGCCTGTAGCCTACTCCGGTCGGAGTGTCCCTGTTCCTCTTTGGATGGCAAAGTTGCGCAAACCTCCGAACTAGACTCCAGGATGGCAAATTATTTAGCAAAATTCATAAAAGATCCAAAGAAAGGGATAGATAGGTTGTGGCGGGCGTGCCAAGACACATTTTGTGATGCCCTGGGACCCCAACAATGATTTTGAATATGGCCGAAGACGCCAAATCTTTCTGTCCCCTCATTTCACCAGAGGCCCTCTCTGGATGGGCTCAGCGGGCCATGGTTTTTCTCGGCAACGCAAACTGTGCGCTCTCCACAGAGCGGCGAAGGTCCTTTTTGATAAAGGTCGATCCTAAACTTGTGGTCTTAGCCGACTCTGAGGCAGGCGCAGTGGCACAAGGAGGCCTATTTTGGGAGCCCTTTATTAAGGTGCTGGGCAAGTTTGTAAAAACTTTTACGTCACAGGACAAAGCCCAGACTTTTTTCTTCCCGGGTTTTCCGGGGGGCTGGTTGAGACAGGGGCCGCTCGACCGGCCAGGCCCCCCGAGCGGCCGGGCCCCCCACATTTCCAGGGGGCAAGGCTCCAGGCAAGGGCAGTACCAGAACCAGCAGCTGTACAATAATTTCTACCCTTCCCGTGGACGCCGTGGCAGAGCTCGTGGATTCAGAGGAGGGGACCACTCCTCTTCAGCCGTTAAGTGTAACACCGGAGTCCTTGGTGTGTGTGTGTGGGCAGTCTTCTGGGCCGATTTGTAAGTCAGTGGAAGAAAGTCACTACCGATGCTTGGGTGTTACAAACTATTCAAGGTTTTCAGATAGAGTTTTGTGGCGAGCCCAAACAGTTGGTTCCACCCCATCCTATCCAGTTTTTCTGCCAAGAGGCAACCTTGATAGACGTGGAAGTGTCCGCCTTGTTAGACAAAGGGGCCATCTGTCACTGCGTGTTGCACCCCCAAGGGTTCCTAAGCAACATGTTTTTGGTGGACAAGACAGATGATGGCCAGCGCCCTGTGTTGACCCTCCGAGAATTTAACGAGTGATTAGTCTACCGCCACTTCAAAATGGAGGGCATCTATCGCCTCAGAGATGGGTTGCGTTCCACGGATTGGATGGTCCGCCTCGATTTAAAAGATGCCTATCTGGCCATCCCTATTTTTCCTTCACACAGGAAGTTTCTGTGGCAAGATCAAGTGTTCCAGTTTACGTCTCTTCCTTTCGAGCTCTCCTCCGCTCCGTGGTGCTTCGCGAAGGTCCTCCGACCAGTCGTGGAGTACCTCCGAGCGAGAGGAACCCGTCTTATTGTGTACCAAGACAATAGGCTGTTACTGGCCCAGGACCCTTGTTTGCTTTGGGACCAGCTGCAGCAGGCCATCACTCTCTTTCAAGAGTCTCGGGTTTGTCATAAACACAAAGTCTTTGTTGAGCCCAGCGTAATCAGTCACGTTTCTAGGGTTTTTAATAAACTCAGTGGGGGCGACCCTCAGTCTTCCGGCACGGAAACTGTCCAAGATCCATCACGAATTGCGATGGCCAAACAGACGATTCCCCTTCGACAAATCTCCCGCATAGTAGGACTTTTGTCTGCGTCCATCCAAGCGATTTTCCTGGGCCAGCTCCACTACAGGGCCTTACAACGCCTCAAGGCACCGCACTTACCAAAGGGTTGCCCTTACTCCCATCCGGTTTCCTTGTCGGACAAGGCACAGGAAGAAATTCGTTGGTGGCTCTCCCACATGGAAGCCTGGAATGGTAGGGCGATTTTTGATTTGGCACCGGATTTCGTCATTGAGTACGACGCCAGCAGGTCCGGTTTGGGCGCCAGATGTGGAGACTTCTCCACAGGAGTTTCTTGGTCACAGCAGGAACAAGCACTACATATCAATTGTCTGGAGCTCCTAGCGGGCTCTTTTGCGTGAAGTGTTGGACCAAGGAGAAAGCACAGTTGTGTGTCCTGTTGAAAATGGACAATATATCGGCGATCCGGTATATCAACCATCTCGGAGGCACCCAATCGAAGCTGCTGTCAGATCTGGCAATGACTCTTTGGCAATTTTGCCTGGAACATCACATTTCTGTGCAAGCGGAATACCACCCCGGTCGGGAGAATCAGGTGGCAGACTGGCAATCACGTCACTTCAGAGATTCCAATCTCTGGAAACTACATTCAGACTTTTATTCTCTAGTACAGGTTCATTGGGGTCCTTTTTCAGTGGATCTTTTTGCATCCAGACTGGACCACCAGGTTCCTCGGTTTTTCAGTTGGCGGCCGGACCCAGTGGCTATCGCCACAGGTGCGTTCCTGCAGGACTGGACACAGGAACAGCCCTATGCGTTTCCACCGTTCGCTATGATTATTCGGGTCTCAGGCCAAGTCCGGAGACAAAGAGCAAACATGGTTCTCATCACTCCAATTTGGAGTTCGCAAGTATATGGTTTCCAGTTCTTCTGGAACTTTCTTGGGATTTTCCAATCCGACTCCCCCACTTTCCAGAACTCCTTCTCAACCCGGATCTAATCCCTCATCAGATGGTGCTCAGCGGAGCTCCTACAGCTCATGGCGTGGAGGATTAAAGGGGTAGATGGTCTCTCCCTGGCCTTTCGGACTTCGCTGAGGGCCTCTTGTCCAAGGCCTGGGCAGATAGCACCATCAAAAGCTATAGAACTGCTTGGCTACGATGGTGTCGACTATGTGTGCGACGGGGTTGCGATCCCGTGGGTCAGGAGTTAGTTCACATACTGAACTTTCTAGTGGGTCTGGCACAACAGAGTTTGGCCTACAGCTTGGTGAATACCTTTCGGTCCGCGATTTCAGCATGACATGTGCCAATTCAAGGTAATCCAGTGGGATAATACCCTTTTGCGTGTCGCCTCTTGCTGGGGCTTTGTTTGTCTCTTCCCCGGAGACTCGTTATTATGAGCTATGGGGTGCGAATAGAGTGCTCAATTTGTTTTTGTCATGGTAGCATAATTAATATTTGTCAAGTAAAGAATTATCGGCGAAATTGGGCATGCTTCTTTGCCTAATCTCTTGCAGGAGAGTTTCTGATGTGCGATCCCTGGATCTTACGGGCAGGGTTTTGTCTCCCTCAGGGGTGTCGTTTACAATCCGACAAGGGACTAAATGCCATACTAGAGTTATTGAATACCCAGCTTTCCCAGATGTGCCTAAAGTATGTGTGGTCCGCTGCTTAAAAGCTTATGAGGCAATGTCCTCGGAGTTGAGACCTCCAGGTGGAAGGCAACTTTGGATTGCTCTCTAGAAACCACATAAGGCGGTTTCTGCTCCAACGATCGCCTGATGGGTGCGATGGGTCATTCAGAAGCGGGCATTAGTCTGCGTCAGTTTGGAGCCGACTCAGCAAGGGGAACTATGGCTTCTAAAGCCTTCACACTGGGAGCTCGGTTAGAGGATATCATGAACTCGGCGGACTGGTCTTCCGATTCTACCTTAAAACGATTTTATTTCAAGCCTATTATAGACATGGGGCATTTGGTAGTAAGCTTTGAACTAGCATAATCCGAAGCCTCCAGTCCTGACATAGTATGAAAAATGTCCTAGATATTGTAACGGAAAGTTTCAATTCTATTAAGGACTCGGAGGCGAGGATTATCCCACTCGTGGACGCTGTCTGCCTTCACCCGCCCGTTAAGAAGTAAGTACGAGTTTAACAGTTGGAAATCCATGCGGTTTATGTTTCACTAGCTTTGTCGAGTTGCAGACAACTCATATCATCACATGTCTAGTGTCTTAGATGGCATCTTGTTCTTTGCTCATGCATTGGTGCTGTGATAGCCTCTGTTTTTTCCTCGCCCTGATATTGTTTTTCATTCCAGGAGGTGATTCTGGGAAACAGGAAGGTTGCTTTGAGATGAAGGGCATGGCTCGCGCTTCGAAAGAGGTAGAGCAGTCACTGAAGGAGGCACTATATCGGGATCAGGACGCTGTGATTGGTTCATGGACTTAAGAGACGTGTGATCCCTTGTTTGTTTCTTTTTTGACCAACATGTTGCAGAGGGTGTTTGGGAAATGGTGGTCTGTTGTTGAAGTTTTAAAATGGCTGCTGTCAAAATAAAGCAAGGAAAGGATAGCTTAATCCTCGCCTCCAAGTCCTTACTAGAATTGAAATTTTCGTTACGATAGTTAGGAAATGTTTCATTCCTGTGCTTTAGGTGAACTTTTAATCTCTTGCTGGCTCCTAGAACAGCTATTCACAGGCTCACTATAAAGAAGCCTGTCCTCCCAGCCAGCATAATGTCTTCTGACCATTACTTTTCCGCTTGTTCCTTGGCTTTCTTCCAAAGTTCCGCAAACATAGTGGATTCGACTTGCGCCCTGATGCATTCCTTCTTGGTAGGTCCTCAGGCAGCTAACAACCCCTGCAGCTCCTGCAATGATCCAGACTCAGTCTGATGGGGTGCTTCAGCTATCTCATCCGCCTCTCTGACTGGAGGAGGGGTAAAGAATGACACGGAGAGTGGCTCTTCAGAGTCTGCCCTGATCCAATACTACCCTGTTCTGGTCTAGGTAAATCTAGAATTGTACACAACACAGAAAAGGGGCACTTAATGGTATCAAAGCCAAAATGGACCCATTAGGTTTTTTCTTTTACTTCTCCAAGCTATGGTTCATCAAAATATTTTTGAGAGTTTGTCTCCTCCTCAACTTATTGAGGCTTGCTTCATTATTTGACGACCTCTCACACTGGAATAGGAACAATGCTACCCCTCCAGACCCAACCAAGGGAAGCTAATCCAACCATGGGAGTTCTTACGAATCTATTATCAGGACAAAAACACCAGGTTCTGTTTTTTGTGTGGGCAAGGGAAAGTATAAAATACACCTAGAGGAATACTCAAAGTATTATTCAGCGAGTACCTATGGTATGTTTAAAAAACAAAAAAGAGTCATACAGTGAATGCAATCAATCACCGGACCGAAGATCTTTCATTACCAACATGTTTTGACCACTGTACAAGCCTAAAAAGGTCTAGGGTCTTCTTCAGGGTTATAAAATATAAGGCAATGATGCACTTTCAGACCATGCAAACGGGCAAAAAATAGAACCCTACCAGTCCCTCTGTTAAATCAGGAACACCCTAGTCATAATAAACTGAGGACTCCATGGCGAAATGTGGGGGCCGCCTCCTCCATAGTCAGACAGTCATCAAAGAGAAGGTGTTGGGTGTCACCTATCGGGCCCCCTCCAATGCTGTAATGTGGTCCCCCACATTGTGCCCTTGTCGATCATGCTTTTCCCAGACTATACACTGTAGGTGAAATGCCAAAAGGCCTCCTTTCTAGCTGTCAAGTGCCTCCTACACAAACTGAACCTGAGATACTCTTTGCTTTTCCTGTTGAGACTACGCGTAGTTATTGACATCAAAACTCATTTCTTCAGCTTGCCAAACGACGCCTGGGAATGGCTTAAGACCTCAGAACTCGCTTTATTCCTCCGCTCCAGGGAAGCGGAGACCAGCATTGTCTGATGGCGGTCATCGCCGCGGAGGAAGGTGAGCTATTAGACATTCTCCCGGGCTGGCAGTTGTTCCAGGCCTGGAGCAGGTTATACAGGAAAGAAGACAAGCCCTCCAGTCCATTGTGGCAATGAGCTACGTTCAACCTGATACTAGCCCTGATGAAAGATCTGTAAGGTTTTCAAGCGAAGACAGTTGCTCCACTATCTGGCCTGTTGATGCAGCAGCCATGGCACCATCGGAGGTCACTTCGCAGACAGCGGATGACATTATCTGAACTACCCCATCTCGAATATGTCATTCTCATAGCAACTATGTCTGAACATGCAACATCATATATTGTCGTTGTAGTTATTGGCTGTCACTCCACTTTCAAATGCTTAATTTCTGCCCCTCTACCAGACCTCGCTCCTTACGCCAATTACCGCATACGACCACCCTGCTATACATCTTGTACCGGCTGGAACACTCACACCTACACTACATGGGGTACACAGTCCTAGGCTGGTGCCCCTCGCACCAACAGGACCCTTGGTCTTATGCTTTACTTTACTACTGTTTCTTGCATACATTTTTCAATAAGTTTGGTTGGGTAAACCCGTTGTTTGTATGCCCGCTAGTAGGCAATGGTTGCACCCCATTTTTCCCTTCCCCCACTTGGCGTCTCCTCGATGCACCTCAAGGATCCATGCCGATTGTGTCTATACCTCTCTACTGTGGCTGTGAGCCTGGTCCCTAGTCTCGCACAGGACGGCAGCCCTTCACCTGCCGTACACCACTGACATGGCACACTCCCCTTTGATAACTGGGAACGTACAAGGCATGCATACACCCTCCCGCCGATATGCCATCAACGCTTACCTCAAACATACCTCAAGCCTCATTTTTTGGCACAGAACTCCTACTGACCTTTGTAACATCCACTGACTACATGGGCTTCACCCATTCGTATCACAACCCGCAGACCCTCCAGCTCACATAGGACAGTGGCCCTTCTCCCTTCGTGGTGCTTACAGCCAATGGCACTTGAAGCCCCCCATTCTGCGCCTCTTTACATGCCGCTATTGAGGAATACTTCAAACACAATCATGGGTCAGCGACATTCAGGCTGGTTGATTGGGACGCCCACATGGTGGCAGTCAGATGGCACTGCTTGGGGGTGACTTGGAATGGCCGATGGCAGCTAGACACTGATGTATCTTGCATAGAAGGTGCCCCACTGCAACATGAAACTGCCGCAGTACACGACCCTGGTAGCTCTCGCCGCCCTATGACCGCACAACGTCTGCATGACTCCCTCCTAGAACGGCTTCATTACCTGAATTACGCAGCTCACTCTGCACGCACACATACTGCTGCTGATAAGTCTTGCACACTATTGGCATGGCTAATAAGATTTGACCAGTCTCAACATCACATTGTAGCACTGAAGTCCGCTACTGCCGACTTACTCGACGCTCAACAAGACATACACCTAGAACTAATCCAACATTACACCTTGCTGTACTGATCCCAACTCACTGCTATCCCACCAGACACAGAGGCCTTCCTCAGCACAAGTCCCTTGCCCTGTCTCACCCCAATCAAAAAGCTATTTGAAATACATGAGGCAATCAAAGCTCTAGCTACGGGGAAAACGCCTGGCCCAGACGACTGCTTATCAAATTTTACAAGGTGCACACAACCCTCCTTGCACCTCGGTTGCTCACCCAATATGAAGAGTCCCTAGATGCCCCCTGCCTTCCCAAATCTCTATGCAAAGCCCTGCTGATCTCACTCCTTAAACCACACAAAGACCCCACTGAGCTAAGCTCTTATCGGCCACTAGCGCCACTCAACACGGAATATAAGATACTTGCTAAGATCATGACGACTCAGCTGGCACCCATGGTACCCATACTGGTGCATCCTGACCAGAATGAATTTGTGCCACCACGCAGCACATCCTTAAATTTGATTTTTAAAATCTTTTATTTCAGAATTATACATTCATAAGCATGGATACAGTCTCATGTAGTTACAGCGCACGACAATGATGGCAAAAATACACCTCACATAGCTGAGTACCACCCCAGTACCTGCAACTGTTCCAGGACCAGCTCTGAACTTTGTCCCAAGGTTAACATCGTAGAGCGCATATTTCTGGGCGAATGTACTGGACAGATCCTATTAATTGAATCAAACAATAAAATAGAAAAAACAAAACTAAAACCCTGGCAGCGACTGGCAGTGGGGTGCTGTACCATATAGTTTTGTAGACTCATAAACACAGGCCTGGTTGTATACTGGAGTCCAGCTTCCCAACCTTCCGTAGCGGACCCTCCTCTCTCTTAGTTATAGGACAATGAGAATGTAATGTGGGGCATCTGTTTGAAATAGTAATCATCCACTGACATTGGTGTTGAGTTTATCTAATATTCAATGATAGCCTCTCAGGGGGTTACGGCTTTGTCTCATGCAGGCTCACTAGAAGTATGTCCTGCCTCAGCGCAGTCCATGATGCACAGATCCCTACCTCCAACACTCACTCAATACACACTTACGTCACTCAGTAGCATTAATTCAGTCGATAGATCAGTCTCCTGTGTCCACGTAGGTCAGGTGGAGGCCGCCGTTCAGGTCAAACCCATTGCTACCCCTCCCATCCGCCCAGCCAACAAAAACTTCTCTAACATTCCCCCCCCCAAGTTTACAAATCACGTTCTGCATTCTCATCCGTATGAACGAAGCGCAGGTGACTCTACTCTGCCACACCTCATTCACATACATCAGTTCTCTTTAATCAAGCGAGGGGGTGCAGGGTGCGTCAAATGTATGGCAATATGGTGTTTGGCCAACACGAGCCTCAAAAAAGGTAAATTTGTGTCGCATACAGGCCTCTGACCTGGGGACTGGCAAGTACCCCCAGGAGACAATGTTTGATCAACGAATCAACAGGCACTCCCGTAGTCTCCCGCAATAATCCTAGGACACCCGACCAGTATGCCTAGTGTCGAGTACAATCCCAAGACATCACTGATTCTATGCCGCAGGGGAGGCGTGCCGATGAGTGCTCTGCATTAAATCTAAACAATCGCTGAGGGGTCAGGTATGTGTGACGTAGGTAGTAGAATTGCATACGTTTAAAGCGAGCGTTCCTGGCCACCTCCCGGACCTGTGACAACGCCAGCCGCCTCTTCCCCTCCGTAAGGAGCAATGTCAAGTCTGGTAGCCATCTACCGTGGATCTTTGAAATGTCATTTGACTTTCAAGGCTTCATACAAGTGGGAGAGAAATGCCCTGAAGGAGCCTGGGTCGAGTATTCGCATTTGAGTGTGGGACTCCTTGGGCTTCTCCGGGAAGGTTGTCCATATCTTGCAGGCTGTGCGTGACATTTTAGCATATTGTAAAAAATTAACCTCTGGGACCTGAATGTATTCTCTTGCATCTGCAAAGTATAGGGAAGTTCCATTTAGGTATAGTTCACCTGCCGCCATACATCCTCCCTCAAACCATCTCGCAAGGTTCATCACTGTTTGTATATGACGGAAACTGTGGAGCCAGCGAAGGGGGGGTAGACACGCATGGGGGCTCTATGCAAGACCAGGGTGACCGCCCGCTCCCAGGCTTCCACTACCTGACAGACCACAAACAGACAATCCGGGGTGGGGGGGAACATGGAGGGAGGGGAGATATCTGTGAACCCATCCATCATAAGGTATCTCGTAGTTCTACCCCAGAGCTCCAGTCTGCCAATAATGCCTTCATTGTGTTAGGACCCTCAGCGCTCCACTGTGCCATGTACCCTAACTCCAGCAAGGTAGTAAAGGCCAAGGTCTGGAAGACCCAGGCCCCCTAATTCCATATCCAATTTCAGTACCTGCTGTGCTTCCCGGCCCACACCCGGGAGACAAGGAGGCTATTTTGGGTGGTGAAGGTGGCTCTAGGGATGCAGCAGAAGGAGTTCTGGAGAGCATATAGGTAGCGGGCAGGAGGACCATCTTGGCCAGGTCCACTCACCCCAAAACAGAAAAGGGTAGGCGGTTTCAGAAGCAAATAGGTCTCTAAGCCTGAAACATCTGCTCCCATGTTTAAAGTGTATTGGGCCTCGGCCGTATGGGCGACCTGTATTAGAGTTCACACCGCCACTACAAACAAGTGCCATCGTCTGGCAATAGAGGAGGCGAACTTAAGTCCTTTCCCCCAAGAACCTCCCACAAGTAGTCCCATCGTAGGGTGTCAAATGCTTTCTCAATAGCCAAAGGGACCGCAGCTGGCTGACATTCATATCTGCCATTGAATGTAGTACATGAGAGAGCCTTTGCAAGTTCATGTGGGGCCCCCCGCCTGGTATAAACACACATTGGTCGCCATGGACGAAGTGTGTCACCACTTTACCCAAGTGCATTGCCACTTCCTTAGCTAATATTTTGGTATCCACACCTAGCATTGATAGGTACCGGTAAGAGTCAGGTACGTGATGGCCTTTGCCTGGCTTAGTAAGCATGACAATCTGGGCTTCCCACATAGGTAGGGGCAGAATTCCCACCCGTTTAGCCGACTGTAAGGTCTCTAGCAAATAGGGGAGTAAGAGGTCCATGAAGGTCTGGAAGTACTCCACTGAACGTCCATTGGTTCCCCGGGACTTACAATGCACCATATTCTGTACCACCTTCCATAGGTTCTCAAGTCAGATCCCCGACCCCCGACCCCCCCAAAGGCCTTCTCCCGGTCTCTCTGTGAGGTGTGAAGTGCCATATCTTCAAGAAACCTCCCTATCTTGGCCTGGTCGGCCCATTTCCCCTCCTTATATATTGCAGCCAAGTGAGCATGCAGGAAAGGAATTGATACAAGTCTGCGTGGAGACGAAATGCCCATATGCTTGTCTGAGCATCAATATTATCGTGGGGACCCTCCTGCTTCAACAACCATGCAAATAGTCTCCCCGACTTATCCCTCTCTCGATGTAATAACTGGTGATATTCACGGCAGACCAGGCAGGCTAACCTGTCCCATATTTCTCCCACTCTGCAGTGAGCGTGTAGTTAATTCATTTTGGGTTGCTCACTCTGCAATCCAACTAACACGTCCTCTGCTTCAGTAAGCTCCTTTTTTAGGTTCATCCTCATACCACCCACTTTGGATAGGCATTCCCCATGCATCACAACCTTCAGTGCATCCCATTTACTTCCCCTAGTAGCTGTGGACAGCCAGTTAGTATCAGCGAATCTGTTGGTCACTTCTCTAAGTTCCTCCCTGAACATAATGTCTTTGAGGGCTTCAGGCTGCAAGCGCCAAAGGGGGCTTTCGGTCTACTGCTCTCTGTCCCCCAGTCCTGCAGTACAGAAACATGATCTGAGAAGAAACGCCCCAATATGCATATCTGTAAGGCTGCAGTGGCAGTCTTTTCAGAGATCGGGAAACGCTCTAGTCTGCTATAGACGGTGCTTGCAAGTGTATAACAGGTGTAGCCTTCTGCACCCAGATGTGTAACATGCCATATATCAATGCAGCATAGGCGGTCCATCACCTCTTGTAGAGCAGATGTTATATTTGGTTTAGTGTGTGCTTTCGGATGGTGCCTATCCAATGTTCCATCTAACACACAGTTAAAATCATCTGCCCATAATATAGGTACTCCAACATACAGTAGCAGCTGTTTCTCCAAGTCTAAAGAGAACTAACCATCATCTAAATTCGGGGCATAGATGTTCAGCAAGCAGTCCTCCGTACCATCTATCGATCCATGCACCAAGACATATCTGCCCTCTGTGTCAGCTATACAACTACTGACTTGAAACGAGACCTCTGGAGCCATTTAAATCACCACTCCCCGGGCATATGTGGAATAAGTGGCCAAGAACATCTGACTCCTCCACTTCCTATGGAGTTTTTGCCTCTCTGAGTCCGATTAGTGTGTCTCCTGTAACATTGCTACATAAGTCCCATACCTGTGGAGATAGGTTTGCACCCTGTATCTTTTAACAAAATAATTGAGCCCGTCCATTCCATATTTTAAAACAAACAAGCGAACCCACAAGGTGAATAGGGAAAACAGATGAATCTGTGATTAATATAGACTAGAATCAGTACTATATTGCTACTGTCCAGCCGTACAGTGAATTTAATAAAATGATCAAACAACAAAATTATACACACACAACAATAAGGTGGGACACAGTCCTGCGTCCTACAAAATTACAAAACATATACATTTAGACGAAAACATTCAGGCAAGGCAAAATTAGCTTGTAGAGAATGCAGCTAGTTTAGAACAAGCTTAAAGACGCCAACCGTTGCACTTGTTTTATCACAATTGATTAATGTGCAAGCTGTTTGCAAAAGTCGACGATGTTTCGATCCTTTGACATAATACTAGGATCATCATCAGGACGGTATAATGCAAGCCTGAAATTTGTTGCCTGTAAAAAATTTAAGAGGAAAAGCAAGAAAAAAGAGATTTTAAATATGCATAGAGAAGATAATCCTAATGCAATCCATGCCACAAAATTGAATTCACCCATCTGTTGGTCCAAGATATTTCCAAGCACATGCACCCAGCCTACACTGCCACCAAGAATAACTATGATAGTAAACAAATCCCCCACCCAGTGGATATTACAGCAATAACCAATTGTGCCTCCCCAGTCATCTTTCATGACCACAACTCCGACAATAAAACCCAAAATCAACCAATTTGTGCTAACGACTTCTAACACACTACAATGGAGGAAGATACGCAAAAAGCAATAGCAAGATAAATCTACAATAATCACCACTCGTACATTAATAGGAGATAACCAGCTGGCAGTGGCCGTCCACAGCCAAACTGGAAATAGTCTACTACCCGCACCACTGTTCTCTACACAGGGGACGCCACAATCAACCAGCAGGCTGAGGAGGCACTCCGGCAGCCACACCAGCCGGCAAGCTCCAGGTACACATACCCACCCCTAGCTGCAAGTATTTGAGTCCCGGTAGGGTCTGGATATGTGCTCTCAGTGTTGGGGGGGAGGGAGATTCTCATGGGGGGTCCATCCTCAGTGTTCCCCCTTATGCCTCATACTGGTCCTTCTTGGTCTGTTACGCTCCTCTCTGTGGTCTGTCTTTCCCCACTCCAGGGCAAGGAATAAGTTGCGTTTCGGTGCGACGAAGTCACAGCCATAAAGCAGCTCCAGTCCCTCCATCACCAGGCCTTGCAGATGTGGGACACATCCCCCATAGAATTATTGAAGTCTGAGAGGGCCAGAACCGGCACCGGCCCTATCAAAGCCACCACCCCACCTCCCCCCAGGGATCGGCCATCCAGGGAGCGCAGAACTTGTTCCTGAGGCAGCGCGAAAGGGCTGTGGGAGGGGACAGGCCACATCCCAATGCTCCACGGGCCGGAGCTCCAAACCCAAAGATGGCGGTTTCCCTCTCTGGGTAGAGCATCAATGGGCAACCTCCTGCACTCAGAAGGGAATCCTCTCAGAGCGGGTGGGAAGGAAGATCGGCCTTGGGGTATCTCGCTATAGGAGACCAGCCACAACTGCAAATGACTCCAGGTCGCCTCACAATAAGTTCAAGAGCTCCCTGTTCTGGACCGGTGTCCTGCACTGGACAGGTATCTCACACCCCCAGTGGCAGCACCGCCGCCTCAATAGGAGAGTGTTCCTGCAACTAGGTTCTAGGTGGCTGCCCACATACTTCAGCTCACCACTGGGGACCCACCACCGAGGACCCACACTTATGTAGCTCACAGTAGAAGCTCTCAGCAGAATGGATAGGTCTTGTGCACAGATGTGCATCACTTGTGTCCAACTCATTTTCACAGGAAGTGCAAGGGGCCCATATCAGCTCCTGCGGGGACTCCGCATAGTCAGCTTGGTACAACGTGGACCTTCACTTGAGGATCTGCAGTGCATCAGGACAAAGAGTAGAGCCCAACAACCCAGTGCCACCGTGATATCTAGTGGCGGCAGCGATGGGGGTCTCTGTGCCCCAATATGGCTGCGCTCTCCCTCATCAAAACAAGTGTGTCAGGTGTCCCTTAGTCCTGTATTATCATGCTCTCTGGACGGCAGCACCCGTCTGGCCCGATCTCCAGCTCCGCAGGCATCCGGCCACCTCCGACCCGTGAAATCACTAGTAGCACGGGTCGCCTCTCTGCTGGCCCCTCCGCAGTCACCTGTCCGCCTGGACCAGCTCCGGAGCTACACCTCACCAAAGGCAGTCCGGCCAATCACCATATTCAGCCATGAGAGCCCAGCGTACACATGCTCAACTGTAGCAGGCCTCAGCAGGGCAGCTGCAGTGACCGGCGCCACCAGACACCAACTACGCCCTTAGCCTCCGCCCGCCTGGGAATCACCGGCTAGTCATGAGGACAAAATATACACACATAACTTAGTGACACATAAAACCCTAGCCCGATAGATCTTCTCCTTCTTCCAATGATATACATTCTCCACATGACAGAAATGACAATTCCTTGAAGGGTTTTTCAGATCACTCCCTCTATTACATTTCAATTGGTAGTGCCTGCCAGAGACCAACGCCTCATGTGGCACCTCAATGCATGGTGCCTCAGTAGAAATTGTGCTTTACTTTACTCACAATAATCATCCTCTAGCCTGGAACAGAACAAATCTATGCTGACACACATACCACTCCCCACTATTGCGGCTTCTGACTGGGAGGAACTGGACCAGCCCCTCACACTAGAGCAGACAGAGAGTGCTCTACAGGACAAGAAATCTGGAATGACACAGGGCCAAATGGATTCCCTGTTGAGTTTTACCACAAATTCAGGGAGGTTTGATGGTCCCAGCGTCTTGATTTATATGCAGAGGTGATATAGCAGGACACTTTTCTACCCAGACTAGATCTGGCTACCACTGTAGTTAATTACACGCCCCCAGACCTGTGTGTTTCATATAGGTCAATTTCTCTGATAAATAAAGAGATTAAGATCTTTGCTGAAGCTCTGGCACATAAACTCCTGCACATTGTGAAATCATTAGTCTATCCAGATCAATGTGGTTTATGCTCAACCGTGGCACCCACCATTGTTTACGTCAGTTACACGTCGCAGTGGCCCACCATCACTAAATCAAAGAATCTTCCACACTCCTTCTGATTGATTTTGAGTAGGTGGTTGATTGTTTTGATTGGTCAATTTCGAAACGAATCCTTGATCTAATGGGCTTTGGACTTCAAGTAACTATGTCAAACTCCTCTACTCAGAATCCTCCATGCAGGTGTGGGTCAGTAACTTCTCAAAACCATTAGCCTATCATATTCAATGTGACGTCCAATTTTGGGAATGACTCTGGGGAGTCAGATGGAGGACAGGGTAGCCCTATATGCTGATGACATGCTGCTCTTTCTGACCCTGATCTGTCAAGGCCTTGCTTCATACAAATCCAAAACCTCTATTAGGAAGCCTGCAAACCTATTCAAATGGACTTAATCCTTGCGTGTCCCGTTTAATGGAGGTAATGAGATTATACATTGGCTAATATCACTCCCAAAATGTCGCCGAAGCTTTCAGCATATTGGTATTCATACCACACTAGAACCAGATCTGATGTGTAGCCTCAACCTTTCCCCCTTTCTAAGAAAAAGTAAGAAACTTCCAGCGTTGGGCCAAACTTACACTCCACATTCTGGCCTGGACACGGAGGCCCTTTTCAAAATGATGATCCTCTTATGATTTCTGTACGCACTGCACAACTTCCTCCTTGTGATTCCCAAACAATAGTTTGAAGACCTTACAGTCGTGATGTGCTTCTTCCTCCAAGCATGTCATCTTCCCCATATTTCCTCTGATAAATGTCGACAGTCGGATTACAATGGGGGAATGGAAATGGCTACACCTCTTTTATTGGTCAGTACAAATTCAGGTAATCAGGTAATTCAGGTTGTGTTGCGGGTGGGATGACCCAGCCTTCCAAACTGAATTGTTGCTACTCAATATTGACAATGTTTTGGGCGTACTCCATGAGTCGCCTATATACCAACACTTTCCTGAAGTCAGTAAGAAGACAGACCAACGGCGGACTATCGACGCGGAACTTCACTGCGAAGTTGCTTCTGTAACAATTAGTCAAAGAATCTTGGGATGTGTGGACAAACACCATCTGCCGTTGGGTGCAAACTGCAAAGCAGATCAAGAAGTAAATGGTTGTGGAGAGGTGCACCACTGTGTAGTCTTATTCCAAATGATATAGACTGACAAAAGTTCTGTTGTGTTAAATTCTTTGAATTCGATATTAGCATAAAACAGACTACAGCCAATGCATGCAATTTGCGCGTTCTCTCCAGATGTGCCCACAAATTGCCGATCTGAAGAGAGGGCGCCAATTGCATGCGTCTGAGGTAATCATGCCCGGCCCACTTATGGGAGCCTCATCATATCACGTCTTAAGTCCTTAACTTAACAGCTTCTGATTTTGGCTCCCATACATGGACCACGGAGGGGAGTGTATTTGCACTAACCCTTCAGATTCAACACCCCACTTTTGTATTATTCATCATTTATATAAATTTCAAGCCTTGATGAAGTTCAATTCTTATTGAATGAAACACGTTGAATGGAGCCTGTTTTATGATAATATTGAAATAAAAGAATTTAATACAAAGGAACTTCTGTCCATCTACATCATTTGGAATAAGGCAATACAGTGGTGCACCTCTCCACAACCATATACTTCCCTGAAGTCACTAAGGTAGTATTTGTGACCTGGAGATCGCCGCTTCGGTTGACTTGATGGGACCAAAGTATAACAAAATCTCTTCTGTGGCAGGGGCAACATATCACCCAGTTTACTGGATTTACTAAATGGGACATGATTGGCATTAAAAGTCTGAGGGATATCTGGCAAGGGTTGCACATTAAGTAATTTCAAGATCTTTGATGTCAAATAGGACTTTTGAAAACCCAGTTCAAAAAATGTATGCAACTTCACAATGCCCTCAATTGCCACTAATCTGTCTCCCAAGAAATATGTGAACACAGACCAATAGAAGATTGTCACGATGGGACCACTGGGAAAGTGAGAAATCGCACAGATTTATTTCAGGGTGTGTATGGTTAAGGGGCTACAGATGCCCCGCTGTCCAGGGATTAGCTGGTTGTAGGCAAACTCCTCAAATTGCCAGTAGGTATCCATCAACACAGAGGAGCCCCATTGCTTATCTGGTACGTGCAGTATAGCTTCACAGTCCTCTTGCAAACCAAGCTGTATCGTTCCTTTGCCTCTAAAACACGGGGAATACAGTGTAGGTTTCCGTACAATTAGGGATTGCCCCATCCCTTCTAACCACGTGTACCTGTCTACCTATCTATCTCGGTGTACCAGATTTCCTGATGTAGGTTGTAGGATACCCACCTCTCTCTATAGTGCTTTACAATGGGCTACACTGTGCAGAGAGGTTGAGGAGACCCTTATTGGTTTACAGAGGCAAAAGTACATAAAATTAGCTATTTATTTTGTGGTAGTGTTGGTGAGCAATTAGGCTTATCAGATAGTAGTGCTAAGCATTTGTTGTACATACCAAGACAATAAATGATACACAAACTAAATGAACCGAATTAGAAAAATAGTACTTATGTTTATATAAATATTAGCTATAATCAGAGGAGAATGAATCACTTGTCCTGTGTGTTACCAGGGTCAGGGTTTCTGATCGTCTTAAAAAACCCTAATTCATGAAATAACAGCGTGTGCGGTATATCTTGGTTCTCCACAAAAGTGTTTTAGTGAAAAGCAGCATCATCATCGATTCTTGGAGAAGGACCAACTGGTATTTACAGTAGAGATTAGAGAACGTGAATGTGAAGGAGCAGTGTCATTAAAATTACCTCTATCTATTGATCTAATTTTTATTATGTCGCAGATGGGGCAAAAAGTAAAAACACGCATTTGCAATGCAATTGGTCTTGCATTAATTAAGTTTGAACTGTTGGCATTGCTAAATATTGCAACACTAATTGCAACAAAAGTCTATAAATTGTAGGCCAAAAAAATGTGTATTTATTTTTGTAGCAATGGTGGCATGCTGCACTTTAGATGAATATGTTTAAAAGTAAATTGTGCCATACTGCGATTGCTGCAATAGTTAATTGTGGATGCGTTAACAATTGATTTGTGCACTGATGGCTGGTGGTGTGTGTGCATGTAGAACTTGTGCACTGATGGCTGGTGGTGTGTGTGTCTGTGAAAGTGTGCACTGACAGCTGGTGGTGTGTGCCTGGTGAAAGCGTGCACTGACAGCTGGTGGTGTGTGTGCCTGGTGAAAGCGTGCACTGACGGCTGGTGGTGTATCTGTGCCTTGTGAAAGCGTGCACTGACGGCTGATGGTGTGTGGGTGAATGGTGAAAGCATGCACTGACGTCTGGTGGTGTGTGCCTGGTGGAAGCGTGCACTGATGGCTGGTGGTGTTTGTGCCCGGTGAAAGCGTACACTGACGACGGATAGTGTTTGTGTCTGGTGAAAGTGTGCACTGATGGTGTGGTTGTGTGTGTGTGTGGTTGCGTGTTTGGTTGTGTGTGTGGTTGTGTGTGTGGTTGTATGTGTTAGTGGTCTTGTGTGTGGTTGTGTGTGTGTGGTTGTGTGTGTGTGTGGTTGTGTGTGTGGTTGAGGTTGTGTGTGTGTGTGTGTGTGGTTGTCGGTGTGTGTGTGTGTGTGTGGTTGTCGGTGTGTTGTGTGTGTTTATGTGTGTGTGGCTGGTGCTGTCATGTTGTCTGTCTCCCAACCGTCTACTTGGACCTTCAGTAGATTGGGATTTCTATCATACTCATCATCAAGCCATTGTAACAGCCACTGAAAGCACTATGCCTGCTCACTTCACTCTCAGATAGAATAGAAGCACGGCCCTCATAAAGGAAGGAGGAGAAACACCCTGACAGAAGTGGGTATGAGGCAGGAGCTACCTCAGATATATCTTAATGTTCTGGGAAATGTACGGTGAGGAAAGACCAAAGAGAGGTGGGTCAGTGTGGCAGGCAAATATGTATATTTTGAAATATATGTGCAAATTAGACCATGAAAGGGATTGGAGTGTGACACTAGACTGAGTATCTTGCTTTCATGAATAACGAGAACTACAGAATAAGAGCTGGGAAGACGCCATACACACAAGATGAAATATATAGTGGCAATGTGCGCTACATTTCACAATAAGAATGCCAGCGACAAAATACACAGAGCCACAGGGTGTTAGAAGGGAGGTCGGACAGTGGAACAAAGAAATATAGCAAAGCGAGTGAACGGAGGAATCGATGCATAAAGTACTAATGGAACGCTGCAGTGAGACATGGGAAAAGACAGAAAACGTGCATGGGAAGGGAAGGAAGCAAGCTGAACGGCAGGGGTGTAAAAGGAGGCGAGAAAGGAGGAGAGAGGAGAGAAGAAGGGAGGGGAGGCAAAGTGGCAGGAAGAAGAGAGAGGGCATGAAGGGATCGAAGGCAAGGGAAAGAAAGGGAAGATGGACAACATTAAGAGGAGCCACAGATGGACTTCCGAAAAAAGAAGGGAGGATATGGTAGAGGAGAAGACAAAAAAAACACGAGCCCCCGTGCCTCAGTGCTAAGAGAGCAGCAAAATGAAATTAAAAAAAAATGCGATTTGTGCGCACGCACATTGGGTATTTCCGCTCACAGACAGAACTCGCTCACAAAAGTGAACAACTGACCAATCATATGAGTTGCCTGCCGTGTTCATAGTAGAGGCAGAGGCAAAATGACTTTTTTATGGGAACTGAGGGGGCAGCTATTCACAATATGGGAAGCAGCAACAAACTAGCACTGTGGAAATGCATGCAATTTATTTAATAAAATGTATGATTAATGGCATCTCTAAAGTGAGAAAGAACCAGTCACACCTGCTCAGATGTCAGACACTAGCGAGCCTCGGCTTTCACTCAGAGTGAAGAGCCCCCGTGCCTCAGTGCTAAGAGAGCCGCGAAATGAAATAATAAAAAAAACGCGATTTGTGTGCAGGCGCTCGACGAAAAAAGTGCTGTGCACATCGCACGCGTGCTTGCGCTCAAGGGACGTCTATCGGATTACACAGGACATCATCAATGCAGTGTGTTTGTGAGTACAATCAGAAAAGTAAATGGCATCTGGAAGCCGTATGACCTTGAACATTTTAAAAAGGTAAAAATGGTTATGTGCCTTACTCACGGCTGGTGCATCGCACGAAGGTGGTTTCTGAGCATTCCGAGCAAGTCCCGAATAAAGCACCACAGAAGACTCTGCACGTGATTAACTCTACGGAGGAAAGTACAGACGCACATGTGCACATGTTTACAGATGAACATACAATGAATACATCATTGTTTGCCTCCCCGCCCCCGTTGCTAAAAACCCCTTTCTCGCTTGTTGCCTGCTAGCGTTCATAGAGCGTTACGTATAAAGTATGAATGAAAATATACGAATATATACTCCATTGTCACTATAAAACCTATACGAATTTAATTGTGTAAATGATGTTCTATACGTACGAACGATGATATTCCAACCTTACAGAAATCCATGACACTGTTGTACGTAGAAAGCAGATATTCTGTTTTGTAGTCACTGCCCCGTGTTCCAGTTCGAAATGCCTTGTGGGATGAGCGGGGGGAGGTTACAGACATGTAAAGGAAGGAGAGATTTGAAGGAATTAATGTGACAGTTTAAAGGGAGGGGACAGGAGTCATTTTGGGGAGGATCGTGGGGGGTGTGTCTGAAGGAAAGAGGCGGGAGAAGTTTATAGAGAAGGGTAATGTGGGATAGAAGTGCTATATGGGGGGTTCGAAAGCCTTTTGAGGCCGTATTTATCTTTATAATATTTCAGATAGGCTGGGTCGGGGAGGTTGACACGTTTTAAAAGGGAGCGTGGTCTGGAAAGCTTGATAGAGACTTGCGGGAAGAAGTTCTGAGGCAATTCGAGAGGGGTAACTAGGGCGAAAGGTATCTGAGGGCGGGTTGAGAGATATTGTTCTCCAGGGCAGTTGGTGAATGGTTAACGCCTGTGCTCTCCCGCTCCAAGGTCGGGCTTGGCAGCTCTGCATTGTGTGTGTTTGTAAAAGGAGGCGGAATGCAAGGTTTTGTTCCATGCCTTCTTTTTGTGCCTGCTTGTGCTGGCTTGGCAGCGCTGCCTAGGACATGCCGGGGAGGGCTGGGGCAGGCTTGTCGAGAGTGTTTAAAGTAACTTTTTGCCATTTCCCGGGACTGAGACGAACTCAGCGATGTAACTTTGTATCTGTGCGTGTCCTTGAAAACAAGTGGAATTATGTGTTTGTGTAAGCAGGGTAGAGGCCGTGCAGCTCTCGAAGGCACCAGGAAAGACGCAGAGGCACTATGAGGCAGGGAACACAAGCATAAAATGATGTGTTTGTAGGGCAAACCCCCTGTAGTGCTCGGAGGCGCACAGGAAAGATGCAGAGGCTCTAAGAGGAAAACGTCACAACGGGGCTGCAAGTGGGCGTCGGTAATGGGTAACAAGCCCGGGAGTGGGAAATAAAAACTAGAGGCAAAGCATAGCGGATGTAGCATTGCAGCTAGCAAGTCGAGTGTTTTCAAGCTGAGTGTCCCTAGAGAGAGCTCAACACAGCAACAGCATTTGAGGAGCAAGGCTACTGTAAACAAGCACAGTAGGCTTTCACTTTCGTCCAGAAACAAACTCTCGGCATTGCTGCGGCGGGGGGGGAGCGTCAGCCTTTGAAGTCTGATGCCGAGGCACAGACAAATGGTTGTTTGTGATGTGCAGGGGGGGGGGGGGGGGGGGGGGAGCGGCAGCCTTTGAAGTCTGATGCCGAGGCGGTGTGTTATGTGATGTGGCTGGCGTGCACGCGCATAGATCACATGAACTGTATGCGATCCGCAGCCGTTTTGGTAGACTGTTCTTTTCCGCTTACTATAATCTCGCCGGAGCAATGCGCAAGCGCATTGGCTCAGGCGAGACCTAACAAAAGTGATGGTGCAGTGCTAGAAGGGTTACTATTGGGCTATTGTGTTCACTTTTACTTGTCAAAGGTCATGCTCGAGGTTCGATTTGAACTTACTCCTTGTTACTGGGAAAATAATGTATTGAACAATAAAGTGAAAACATGCAACAATTGCAGTTCTGAAGGACACACTGTTTGTGAGCTGGTACTGCATGAAGGTGTGATTATGTTTCTGAAAAGCTGTATATTAACTAAATGCATGATGACATGATGATTATGCTATTCCTGCGTGCGGCCATATTGGTGCAAGCCTAGGGCTAGAGTCTGCTTAAGGACAAGGCAGTGCTCATTGCAGCGCGCTGGTGTGTTATTATGTGAGCGCATAGATCAATGTGCAAAAATCTTGTTATCGGTCATAGTTCGTTAAGTAAATATATGGTTTCTCTGGGCAGCGCTTTGGTTCAGTACAATTTGAGCGCCTCATTCTATGCAGTTGTATTAAAAGGTTTCGCGATAATGGTTAGCTCGGTGAGTATGCTTATAGACTAAGCTATACTCATTGCAGCTTGTTAGTGCATTATTGTGTGAGCACGTTGATTTGAAAAAATTCATTATATTGTTACCGCTCACAGTTCACTAGACACCTGATTGAATTATCTAGGCAGCGCATTGATGCAATATAACTTGAGTGTCTTATGCCTATGTCATAGGCTCTGAACATGTTGCGGTCAATGGTGAGAACACCGGTATATGTGGTTGCTTAACCAATAGAGTTGTAGCACCGTTTATTCCAGGTAGCGCAATGGTGCAGTACAATGTGAGCGCCTTATTCTCTGTCATCAGCTTTGGAGGTATTGCGTTAAAAGGATGCCTAACCGGCAGGTTATGCAGAGGCGGCTATTAGTGGAGCCCTGTTTGTAGCCGTGGTCTTGATCCCCGATGGCCTATGGTAGCGGTTGATGCTTAAGCGCTATATTGGGTTCCAGTAAAAGTAGAGAAAATCTGGTTTACCTTAATCCGAGGGAAACTGGTCCCTGTTAGGGGACGGGCGCTTGGGCTCTGTAGGGGGGGGGGGATAATGCCAAAGGTTAATGCCTGTTTCTTCGTGGTAGCATTGCAGTGCAAGGCTGCGTGGCGTAACATACCTTCTGAATCTGCCTACCGTGCCCCGGTGGTGGGGGCCGGTAGAGAAGTGCTTTTTATGTAAAGCAGTGTTAGTTAGCATAGTTGAAAGACTATAATTTTTCTGATTATAACATATTCATTCTGTGTGATTCCAAAGACTCTTGACTGTGGAGTCTATAATTTCGTACTAATCTGCATGTACAAATTGCATTGTATATCGGAAAAGGCTTGACTACGGTGATTAGACTACTGTGGCAGATGACTGTGGGCCATTGTGTTGCGTTTCGTGCCGGTGGTCACGTGTTGTCCGTGTTCAGTGATGTTGTCCGCATGGTATGCTGCAGAGTTTGTATCATCAGCGTTGGCACATTATATTTGTGTGTTTCTCCCACGTGGTAGTCTGTGTTATTGGTCGCTGATGGGTATGCCCTAATTCCAGTATTTGTAGATGGGCATGTGTGAAGCAATTCTAACCAGATTATTTTGGGTTGACACCTCATGAGTGACTGACACTTTGTTGACGGGTGCGTAGTTAAGTGGGTGGCTACATACAGTTAGATAAAGTTGCACCCTGATATTTCTTCCAGTTGCCAGCACATCGTGGTGATTAAACCCATACTGGTTATGCTGTGTGTGAGGTCTTGTTATATATTCTGGATAGAAGGTAGACTAAGTCGTTTGTCACTATGACTGTCTGGCTGTGCCCTTGTGTTCATGTGTGCCCCTGGCGGACAGTACGTCTCATGTTGTGTATCTTGCTTGACTCTCTGTGCATTTCATTGTTAACCAAAAAGGTATTGATTGGTTTTATCCATGGGAGGGGGGATTTTTTGAGAATTCAAGTGACTGTTCGGAATCAGAGTAACATTGAGTGTCAAGGTATGTTGATATTCTGCCCCTCTTCATATGTTTTGAGGCGGTGGACACACCTTTGCTCTTTTTCAAAGAGAATACGTTCTCATTATTTGTGTTGAGTGTCTCTGTGACGACCCAGCTTATTTCGTCATTGGAGTGTTTGACGTTGATGTAATGGGTGCTCATTTTGGTAGTTGTTTTATTACACTTGATGCTGCTACGATGTGCACAGATTCCCTGTTTTACCTTCCGACAGGTCATACCTTTATATTTCAGGTTGCACGGATAGATTATCATGTAAATTACATGGGTCCTGTTGCAATTTGTGTGCTTTTTCAAAGTCCATTACATCTCTGTTTTAGTTGTAGTGTCTTAGTGATTTTTGGTAAGTTTACAGACAGAGCAAGACCCGCAGGGGTAGTGTCCAGTTATGGGTGCCAGGGACCATGTGTTGGTTATTGATTTGATTATTGGCTTGTTTGGGGATGGTCTGGTGTGTACAAGTAAATCACTATTCCTGGTTCTCTTATTAGCGAATCTTGGTTTTGAACACTTAAGTTTTCCGGATGTTAGGATCTGCCAGTTTTTGTTGACAATTTTCGTGATTGTGTTAGATGCGGCATTGTATGTTATGCCGCATGTGATTATGCTTTCATCCTGTTCTTTTACAGATGTCTCTAGAAGGTTGTCCCTGAGTTGATTTCTGGTTCTCTTCTGGCATTTCTGTATTATGTTATGCGTACAGTTTGTAGTTTGTGGCTCAGGTCTTGTGCTTGTGTTTTGTAATTTTTGTAATTTATTCCAATTATGCCTGAGCCTCAAAGACTGGCTGTATGACAGGTTTTCTCTGAGAGAGCGAGGGTGGAAGCTATTAAAAGAAAGGAGACTGTTCTTTGCAGTTGGGTTATAGAATATCTTGGTGTTTATCTCGTTGTTTTCAATTTAAGTTGTGATGTCCAGGAAGTCAAGTCTCTTCTTAACTGCTGTGTAAGTGAACTTGAGGAATTCATCTCTGGTATTGAGCCAACTGTGGAAATCAGTTAGGCTGTCTGGAGTATAGTCCCAGATCATTATGACATTGTCTATGTAGCGTTTCCAGAAGAGTATCATCGTTTTGTAAGGATTGGTGTAGTTTAAGATGTTTTTGATCTCAAAATCGCTCACGTAGAGTCCTGCAATTCCTGGGGCGAATGTCCTGCCCATGGATGTTCCATGGGTCTGCAAGAACATAGTGCCATTATATTCGAAAAAGTTCTCTGTGAGTGCTAGACAGCAGCATTCTAATAAGAAATGTCCTGGCGTGTTGTGCTTCCACTGTTCTGCAAACAGAATGTCTTCTAGGGTCTGTAGGGTTGCTTGTTGTGGCAGGCTTGTGTAGAGACTCTCCATGTCGAGTCCTACAAGACACATTGACCCTTCCGAGAATGTCAATCCTTTTAGCTGGTTAAGTAGGTCCCGAGTATCTTTTAGATACGTAGGAGTTTTCTGGAGCAATTGTCTTAGATAGTGGTCAGCGAATTGGAAAGAGGTTCAAGGATCGAACCTATTCCATAGCCAATTGTTCGTCCAGGTGGCAGAGTCCTGTTTTAGTGTATCTTGGGTAGCGAGTAGAAGGGGTTCTGGGTGATTTGGTGCTTAAGAAATCTTCCTCGTTTTTGGCAATCCATTGGTTGAGTTCCACCTCTTCTACCATCAGTTTGATTGTCCGTTGTAGTCTGGGTGTAGGATACGCAGACAGGGATTTGTAGAATTGGAGATCCGTACATTGTCTATCGTAGTCTTCTCAAGTGCTTGTTGTTCTTATTTTGTTAAGTTCATATAGGGGTTTCTTGTGGTTTCTTTTATGTTTTCCACTCCATGAAATAATGGTTGTTCAAAGGCTTGCACCTCTATGGCTATGAGATGGGTTGGTGGGCAGAAGGTAGACTTGTTGCATAGGTTGGTGTCACTTGTGGTGGTGTTGTCTTCCTTACCCTTAAAGAAGGCCTCAAGCTTAATCTTCCTTCAGAATTCTGCCAGTTCACATTGTGGTTTGAAGTGGTCTAGATGTGGTGTGGGGACAAAGTCTAAGCCTTTGTTCAGGACTTCTTTTAAAAAAAAAACATTTTTATATTTCTTTTTATTTAAGCAAGGCATCAAAATGAGTGCATAGTACAGAGGTTAAACATTCCCACATAACATTACATCATATCAATAGTAATAGGGGAGGGGAAAGAAGGAGGGGGCGAAATACTTTTACATGTAAGGGTCACGGGGGGTCAGGAATATCCAAAACAGAGTCAACCGGTGGTACACAAATCTCCCCCCTGTAACGATTCCACAACCCCCAAACAGTTGCCCATTCACGAGGTCAGCCTCTTGCCAGGTAAACAGTCTTTTCCCGGAACATACACCAATCCATACACTCTTTCCACTCCTCAAGCGTGGGCGGCCTCTCGGATCCCCACCGTTGTGCTATATTTTGTTTAGCTATCATTGCCCCTAGAGTGGCCTACCTGGATTGTGCTTTGTTTAGATCTGTAGGTTCCCAGATATTAAGGAGACATCTACTTGCTTCTGGTAGCACCGTCACCCCAATACCTCTTGCATAACATCATGTATCTCACTCCAATACTCCACCATATAGTGACATTCCCAGAGGATATGGAGGAACGTGCCCACACATCCGCATCCTCGCCTGCACAAACCCTCTTCAGATAGCCCCATACGAACCAAACGAGGACCTGTGACATACACCCTATGTAATATTTTCAAGTGAACTAGCCTCAATCGCGCTGGAATCGCAGCCTCCTTCGGGGAGGACACGGCTGATTGCCAGTCCTCATCATCTAGTTCAAAACCCGTCCCTCGTCCACTTGTCCCTCAACTCTACAAGAAGGTCTACTCTGTGGTTGATCAATTTTCTATAAATCAGGGAAATTGTTCTATCCGGCAAGTGCCCATCCAATATTCTATCCTCCAACGGCGAGGACTCGGGTATCTCTTCTTCCGCCGGCAACGCCGACTTTAGCGCATGACTAACTTGCGCATAGCGGAAATACTCCGCTCCATTCAACTCAAATTCGGTTTGTAATTCAGAAAACGTCTTAATCCTCCCTTTGACCCAAATATCGCCAATAGCAGCAATCCCTATCATGACCCACTTATCGAAACCCTTCGTGTTCCAAAGCTTGCCCAGTTTGTCCGAGCCAAACAGTGGAGTGGCCAGCGTAAGTCGGTCTTCCCATCCCAAAGAGCTAGTGGCGTCGTGCCATATCCGCACTGTTAGAACTGGGGGTCTCTAGTTGGCAGAGGTAGGTACCACTGTTCAAATAGGGACCTTTGAGTCTAGTCCGGGTAAGGAAGAAACCATCTGAGATAAACCTTGCTCACCCTCTAGGTAGCTTGGCACGAGCAGTCAAGGCTAATCAGAAGGCAATGTGTTAAGTATTTGTACCAACACTCACAGTAACACAGTGAAAACACCACAAACTGACTCCACAACAGTTTAGAAAAATAAAGGTATTTAATCTAAACTAAACAAGACCAAAACAACAAAATATCCAACATACACATTTCAAGAATATGGTTTCAAAAGAGTTCTTAAGGTTGTAATAAAAGTTCTTTAGGTTGCGATAAAATAATCCACAGATGCGTGAAAAGTTCACAGTTGCGTCACGTTTACTCACAGTACCTTTTAGTTGCGACAAAGTTCCAAAAGCAGAAGCTGGTGCGGTGGAAAACAAGCGATGCGGTGCTCCTGAGACCCTGGGGAGGCGATGCAACAGTCCCACTGCAGCAGCGGGCGTGTTTCGACGAATCCGGTCTGTATGGGGAGGAAGGCCACTTGTATGGATTCCGGTGCGTAGGTTCCGTAGGAAGTTTTTTCTGGGAAAGGCATGATGCGACGATCTTTGGAGGTGCGACGATCCCTGGGGCGACGATGCGCGGACCAGCGTTTCTCTTCTCTCTCGCAGCTCCTCGACGCGGTGGTTTCTGCAACGACACTTGCAGCGACGTGATGCGGTCCGCAAGCAAGCAGTGCGGTGATCTCCCCCAGCGACGACAGGGTCTGCGACGACACTCGCAGCGATGTTAGGCTTCCCGCACCGATCGGGTGCGTCCCGCAAACGAAGGATGCGACGGCTCTGACAGCGGCGACAGGCGCTGTGACGATCTCGACCTTCGTAGCGGCGGGAAACTTCTCGCACTGTCGGGGATGCGCTCCGCAGTGAGCGATGCGATAACATTTCAATTGCAAAAGTCTCTCAAGCTTAGTTTCAAGCTTCCCAGCACAGGTACAACTTCCAGAGGCCCCACAACTGGATCAAGCACTCTAGGAAGGGCAGACCTCTCACAGCAGAGTTCAGGGAAGTTGGGGGTGAAGTCCTTTTGTTCCTGGGACTTCAGAACAGGAGCCAGCTCTTCTCAGGCCCTTGGAGATTCCTTCAAGACAGGGGACACAGCACAACAGCAAAGTCCTTCCCCTCTCCTTGGCAGCAAAGCAACAGGTCAGTCCAGCAGAGCAACAGCAGGACAGTCTTCTTTCTTCAGATTCAGCTTTCTCCTTGGCAGAGGTTCCTTCTTGATTCCAGGGTGATCTAATTTTCTGTTGTCAGGGGTCCTGTACTTATACCCCTAAAAGTCTTTGTTCTCTTTGTGCAAGTGGGCCCTGAGCCCGGTCTGAACCAGTTCTGGGTGGATCCTGAGTACTTTGTTTTGCTGGCTTCTTCTTTCCTTTCAGAGTGAGGGGCAGGGTCGTCAGCCACCCAGCAGGAGGTGGAGCCAGCATTGTGGCAGGCAGGCACAGCCCTATTCAGGCCCAGGTGCTAACTCCTCCCACCACTCAGGTTGCAAATGCAGTCATTCAGCCTAGGGCTGACTCAGCCAGCCTCCTAGGGAATCCCCAGCCCCTGTCACTCTCAAACCAGACAGTCAATACACAAACAGACCAAGGCACACAGAATGGTCAGACAAGAGAACCGCAACTTTCTAAAAGTACTGTTCTCAAACACAGGATTTAAAAACAACCTTTCCTAAAACACGTGTTATTAAATTCTGAGTTCAGGGATACTAGATACTTATGTCCTATCTTGTTCCTATGGGAAGAAATGCTGGAAGCCACTGTAGCCAGCATCCCCCATGTTAATCTATGGAGCAAGATAGCCTTACAATAGTGAAAAACGAAAATGGCTGTAATTCACTACCAGAGCTTGTCACCTGCACTAGTACATGCTCTACCTTTCACATACACTGCACCCTGCCCAGGGGGTACCTTGGGCCTTCCATAGGGGTGACCAATGTGCACAAAAAGGGAAGGGTTAGGACTGGTCAGTGGGCACACTGACCAGGAGGACATGGCAGTTCACAGACTGCACACAGGCCCTACAGTGGCAGGCCCGAGACACTGACCAGGAGGACATGGCAGTTCACAGACTGCACACAGGCCCTACAGTGGCAGGCCCGAGACACCATTTTAGGGCTACTCATGTGGGTGGCACAATCAGTGCTGCAGGCCCACTAGTAGCATTTGTCATCACCAGCCCTGGCACACCCAGTGCACTTTACTATGGACTTCGTGGTGATACAAATATGCCAATCATGTATATCCAATCATGATAACAATTTACACAGTGAGCATATGCACTTTAGCACTGATCAGCAGTGGTAAAGTGCGCAGAGTCCTATTGCCAACAGCCACGGGTTAGGAAAAATAAGGGAGGAAGAAGCAAAAAGTTTGAGGATGATTCTGCAAGAAGGGCTAGTTCCAACACGCACTGTAACCCTAGTTGGTCCCGTCAAACTTTTCACTGCTGACTTGGCATATAAAGCTCTATTATAATTGCCTCCCGGGAGCAGCCACCTATCCAGTGCATATACAGGGTCCGTGCCAGGCCCATAAGTACCCTGGTTTATGGCTGCCAACTGTGAATCCCAATAGTATCTGCTGATGTCAGGGAGGGCAATACCACCATCGTACCATGGTAGCGTCAATTTGGCCAAGGCAATACGAGGTCTACCCTCCCATAACAGACTACGCTGCACCCCTTCCACCTCTCTGTAATAATTGTCCGGTACTATATCTAATGTGTTTTGGAGGGCATAAAGAAAACGAGGCAGGGACATCATCTCAAAGAGGGCCACCCGCCCCAACAAGGAGAGAGGAAGCTTCCTCCAGCTGGTTGCGTCTCTTTGTAATCTAACCAAAGGGGGAAGGAGGTTTCTCTCATATCAGACTGTGGGATGATCCATTAGGATAAAGATCCCCAGGTACTTAAACCCATCCGTAGCGATTTGAATCAGACAATTTCGCGGGGGAATTGGGGTGTCACCACTCAGAACAAACAAATAGGATTTCCCCCAATTTATAGTAAGCCCTGAGTTCCTACCGTAGGAGGCCAAAACATCAAAGACGACAATTAGTGACTTTCTGGGTGAGGTCAAATAGAGCAGAATGTCATCCGCATATAGAGAGATCCGATCCTCTAACTGAGGGGACCATCGAATACCCCGAATTGAGGGTTCCCAGCGGATCCAGGCCGCCAGAGGCTCAAGCGCCAGTGAGAATAACAGGGAGAGAGCGGACATCCTTGTCTGGTGCCCCGCCCAAGACAAAATGGCGCCGAAACCCAGTTATTTACCACCATCTGAGCGAGTGGTTCAGTATACAACAGACGCACCCAACGAATAAACTCGGGTCCAAATCCAAACTTGGCTAAGACTGCCCACAGATATGGCCATTCTACCGTGTCAAAGCCCATCGTTGCGTCAAGCGACGCTATTATAGCCTGTTCTTTCAGGGTATGAGCTCTGGCCAACACTCCATGTAACCTGCGAAGATTTGAAGCTGTGTTTCTATGGGGAATAAAGCCCGATTGAGCAGAGTTTATCAGTTCGCTAATCACCTTAATAAGCTTATTAGACAATAGTTTGGCGAGAATCTTCGGCTCCGCATTCAATAACGAGATAGGCCTATACGAAGCACAGTTGGATTTTGGTTTCCCTTCCTTATGAATAACTACAACAGAAGCCACTCTCAGATCATATGGTAATACTCCCTGTTCTCGCGCTGCCACAAACATACTCCTAAGGTAGGGGGCAATCTTATCAGGCCTGAGCTTATACAACTTGATTGGGAGCCCGTTAGGGCCCAATGCCTTACCAGAGTTCAAAGAACCCACTGCCAGGGCCACTTCATCTACAGTGAGGGCACTGTCCATGAAATCACGGTCTTTCTTAGTCAGGCATGGGAGTTGGATGTCTCGCAATAATAAGTGAGAATCCTTCTCCGGCCGCCCCGAAACCGAGGTGTACACTATTTGAAAATACTCCCCAAAACCCTCCACTATACCCTGAGGGTCTGTTATTCGCGCCCCCTCAGCCGTCTCAAGTTCCGGGACCACCCGATCTGCTCTGTCTTTCTTATCTAACCAGGCGATACGTTTTTTTTTAAAAATTCTTTTTATTGGTATTTTCAAAGTCAAACAGAATCAAGAAAACAACCGTACAGATCATCATGTTACCGCATCCCACATCCCCGCATAGTAGTCGTTTGTTCAAATAATGCAGATAATACATTGTATATCTACATTTGCAGATTGTCTATAGATATACCAGTACATTCCTATATGTTCATACATTTGTGTTATTTTGCATATATGTCACCAAAAACAACCAATAGTCTCTAGGACGTGATCTTGTCGGAAGTTCTTCTTCATAGGTAAGTAGTGTTTCGTGGCAATACGTCATGTCATGAAGCCATTGGCTTGTTTGCAGAACATTTTTACTTTCCCAGGCTAGCGATACTCCTCTCTTAGCCAGTAATAGCGCAATTAAACAAAATTTCCGCTTTGCAGCTCTGATATTTTGTAATATACGTAGTAAACATGTGCTGACTGTACAGTTTATAGATACCCCAACCATATCACTCAACAATTGCACAATCTTTCCTCAATATTGAAGCACAGGTGGGCAGTTCAACGCTGAATGAATGAAATCGGTAGAATCCCATCCACACCTCTTGCATCTTGCGTCCGGTCTTAAACCGTACTTATATAATCGTGCTGGTGTATGGTAGGTTTGGTGCAGATATTTATAGTGTAATTTTCTCAAGTTTCCATTAGGAGTGAGAAGTGCAGTCACTGAACATGCAGTGTACCAGTCTTCCTCCTTAAGCGAGGTTTCCAACACCTCGTTCCATCTTTCACACGCTCTATGTGTTGTGTCTGCAATCTCATCCTGTACTACAGTATATAGTCGCGAGATCAGTCTTTTATCAGTAGGTGATGTAATGATTAATTGTAGCGCATTCAATTGCGGTGTTTCCGCTGGATATGTCGGGTAGTGTTGTTTGATAGCCCCATGGAGTCTATGAAAAGTGAAGCGAAAAAGGATTGTTTGGTTCTTTACGTAGTCAAAGTCCTGTAGTTGTTTAACTGTCCCTTCGCTATAGAGATCTCCCATCGTGTCAATTCCTACCTGGCATAACAGCCCCATACCCACCTCTTCTTGCATAACCGATAAGTTGTGATGATGGTGTAATGGGAGGGCAGGTGCATAAAGAGGTTCCTTACGTGCCAGTTTCCCTATTTGAACCCATTCAGCGTTTGTCGTGTCTATAGTATTAATGTCTTTAGTGTGTAATACAGGTCTTTTATGTGTTATTATCGCTGTCAGTGGAATGGGGTGGGCATCGCTTTCCTCTATGGCCGTGTGTGTCAGAAACGGAGTACGGTGATACCAATGATAGGCGTACTGACCCTGTGCACACAGGTAATAGAGGCAGAGATCAGGTACTTTAAAACCTCCTTTCGTGTATGGTAATGTTAGAGCTCGCAACTCGATCCTAGTTTGTTTACCGGCCCATATTAATTTTATGAGTAGCGATTGTAGTTGTCTAAAGACTTCGGGTGGTGGTGTAATGGGGATATTATTGAATAAATATAGAAATTTTGGGAGCACCACCATTTTGACTATTGCCATTCTGTCAGCTAACGAAAGAGGCAGTTGGATCCAGCGATCTATTTTGGTATCCTTAGTGCTGGAAGCCTTGCCATAATTTTCACGTATGAGAACTTCAGGGTCCTTGTGAAACCACACGCCCAAGTACCGTACTGGTTCCCGTTGCCACTCTATAGGAAACTCAGTCGTGTGTGGATCTGTGCTATCTGTGAGGGGAAGTATGATTGATTTATCCCAGTTTATTTGGAGCCCGGAATGTCGGCCGAATTTAATGTATTCTCTCATCAGTGGTGCCAGATTGCTTTCTGGGTTTCGTACGTAGAGTAGCATGTCGTCTGCGTACATGGAAATGTGAAGTGGGCGCTCTAAAAATTGCAATGCTGATTAGTGATGACCTTGACTAATTTTGCAGGCTAGAGGCTCCAATGCCAGCGCAAAAAGTAGCGGCGACAATGGACAGCCTTGTCGTGTGCCGCGTTCTATGGGGACTATGTCAGATACATAATTACTAACACGAACTCGGGCCAAAGGCTTGGTGTACAGCAACTGGACCCACTGTTGATAGATAGGCGGAAATCCCATTCTTTTAAGTACCGTCAGGAGGTACGGCCATTCTATTGAATCAAACGCTTTTGCAGCCTCTAACATCACCGCAGCCGCTTTAGTGGATGGTGTTAAGTAATGTGCTAGTGCAAACAGCGTTCTCGTATTATGCGCAGTGAATCTCGTTGGTATAAATCCAGATTGGTCTGGTAGGACCAGTGCTGTAATTAGCGGTTGTAACCGCACTGCTAATAATTTAGCCAATATTTTGGAGTCAACATTTATTAATGAGAGCGGCCTGTAGGACTCACAGTATATAGGGTTTTTCGCCGATTTCAGCAGTGCTACCAGGACCGCTTCGCGCAGGGTAGGTGAGAGTATTGACTTTTCAAATGCGTCCCCATACATTGCCACAATATGCGGTGCAAGCAGATCTACAAATGCTTTATAAATTCACACGTAAACCCATCTGAGCCCGGTGCCTTCCCATTGGGCAACAATTTAATAATGTCCGTGACCTCTTCTATTGTTATTGGGCGGGAATGGTACTGCCGCTGATTATCTGAAAGCCACGCAATGGTCACATCTTCCAGATACATCATAATTTCTTCCGTATTTGCAGTGTGTCACAATTTTTATAATGCACTGGACGTTGTTACAAATTCCCCCAATATTCCTCCAGTTGTATTTTGCATCTCGAAACAACAAAGGAGGTACCTTCAGTCTGAGTGAGAAAAAGGACCCGAGTGGTGTCCAAAAAATGTGCATGCAGACCACACTGTTGATCTTACAAGGAGACAATATTATGTCATGTCAAAAAGGAGAAGAAAGAGGAGAAGATACAAAGTCTTTGAGACTAGAAAACAGTACCCATCAGCCCACTCAGAAGCGGAGTATCGTCATCTGGGTAGTGGGAGAAAAGGTGTCCTATAGGCTCATCCTTAGCCAAAGTCTAAGGTTGCCTGTTCATGGACCCTTAAGATCGAAACATCCAACCCATAGAAGACAGGATGTGAGCAGACAGGGCAGAAAGAAAAAGTTGCAGTGCAGGAAATAAAGGAAGAGTGCTCCTGATATTTAAAAATGCCTAATTCGATGACATAAGGTAACTTTATTGGGTTTGACCATCAAATTGGCATGATTAAAAGCAGTATGCTGATAGCATGGAAAAAATGGTTTGCTATCTATCATGAGTGTTACTAGGTCGACATGTTTCAGCCTTTAACGGCTTTCTTCAGGACCATAATGAGCTACCGCAACACATACTTATCGTGAATAACGACCAATGTCCCATGGATTCAAAGGAAAAAGGTGTATCTTCTCCTGTATATAGTGTGGAAAACAAAAAACAAAACATCATGTTAAGATATATACATAATGTAATACACATATCATGATTATGCTGTCAAAGACTTTTATAATCAGCACTCACCCTAAATGCAGGGAGAGAAAACCTCACCTCGCCTGGCGACTGCTCAGGTAAGAAGGAGGCCACGCACTGTAAAAAAGTGCATGAAAAAGGAAAATTAATTATACTTGAAGAAACTTGTTCCAAAAAGCAAAACCAAAGTGGCAGATTACTAGGACCGGATCTATAAGAGAGACCTGTAAAAACCAACTCTAAGAGAGATTGGAAAAAAACCCACTCTAAGAGAGATTGGAAAAAACCTTATCTAGGCAGAAGGGTCATTATAAACCGAAAGGGTTTTTTTTTAGAAAAAACCAAACCATAGCTAAAATCGGCATATTAGCGCTAGTAACATGCCAGGGAAAGCGCTAAGCTAGATTTAGCCTTTAGAATCTACCAGAGCAAGTGCAGAGCTCCAAAAACCCTACCTCTCCGTCGTTGCCTCGGGTCTGTGGACTGAGCCGAGGGGGAGGTAACTAACTCACGTGATGTGAGTGTTTTTAGAGAGAAACTGCGGACCTGGGAGAAGCCTCCCATCTAAAACCCCACTATTGGTAGAGAGGCTTAAGCCAATCGTGAGCGATGTCAGCTGTTTGGACGAAGCGCACGTATGACGCCTTTCAGCTGGCTCGAGTTAAGTGGCGGACCTGGGAGAAAACTATCTGCCAAACACTCGCTATTGGTTGAATGGCGTAAGCCAATCACAAGCGATTTCGGCAAGTTGAAACGGAAGCGCGCGGATGACGCCTTCCAACCGGAGTATGCTGTAAAGCTAACCAACGAAAACGGCCACACCGTGTAGCGGGCTTTAAAGAAGACGGTACTCAGAAAAAAAGGGCATTGGTTGAGAAAATCAGCCAATGATAGTGTGTCAAAAAAGTAAACATCGCCTATGGTGTAGTGTGGAAAGACACGAGTAAGGATGCGGACGCGCATTTATATCTGCATCAAACCCAGTCTATCCACTGTGGCGGAAGTAGTTACAGACATCTGTGTGTGTCGAGGAAAAAGTCCCAAAAGTACAGGGACGAGTGTCAAGATTAAGTTCATAGCAAACCTTGCATAACTTGATGTGACCACACGTGGGCTGAAGGTATGCAGGAGGACACTGAGTCATGCTCATGGTTGGAATTCTTGCCCCTGGAAAGAATGGTATGTAAGTAATAATAGCTGTCAGAGTCATGCAGATGTGTCCCAAAAGCGGACATCACCCTACGATCATAGGCGGAGTATCTACACCAAATGTGTGCACAGAAGGTAGAACCTCCATCATCTCAGTGTGCAGACACTTAAAGTTGCAACCAGGGGATATCATCATTCAGGCCTTCGCTGTCAGTGCGAAGTTTGAAAACCCACTTTTGCTCTTTCCTAAGGAGGAACAATGGAATGTCAGTTATGTGGCTAGGTATGTGGGGTTGTTCTAAGATCAACCACCTAAGTTCATCCGGATGATGTTTTTGCTCAACAAAATGTGTTGTAAGGCGGGTGGCCTGTTTACTACGTCTAATGGTGCTTTTATGCTCTTGGATGCGCACTTTGATTTTCCTTGTCGTCATGCCTATATACTTGAGGCCACATGGACAAGTGATTTGGTAAATGACTTTGTCACTGTTACAGTTCGTGTGGTGCCTCAGTATCCAGGGGCGGTTGGTACCAATGTCAACCTCGAGGGTCTTCTTAGTTTGGGCACACACTGAACAATTTCCGCAGGGATGATGTCCCCGTACTGGAGGGAGATTCCACAAATTGGAGGTGGATTCAGCTGGAATATCCCGAGGTCTTGTATGTACAAGAGCATCTCTTAGATTTGCTCCTCTCTTGAAGGAAAACATAGGTACCGGGATATGTTCTCCTGAGCTGTTCAGAATCCGCCATCTTTGTCTGATGATTTTTTGGATGGTGGACGAGGAGGTGTTGTATGTGGTGACACATACCATGCGATTGGTGGGAGGTTTAACCACTGGAGGTTCTAGTAGAGCCTCACGATGGTTGTTGGCGGCACGCTTGAGGCTTCTGCGTACCAGTGATTTTGGGTAGTGTCGCGCTCTCAATTTCCTGCGGTATAACGCAAATCGATGGCACGTAACTCTCTGCTTAGGTTTGATAGCCATCATCCCCGTTCCCTGAGGGAGAACCTCCCTTTTGGCCAGTTCCTCAGGGTCCGGAGGAACTGTTCTGACACGGCTGATTTCCGCTTAAAAGCTGGTGATCTCTCCAGGAAATTGAGAGCGCGACACTACCCAAAATCACTGGTACGCAGAAGCCTCAAGCGTGCCGCCAACAACCATCGTGAGGCTCTACTAGAACCTCCAGTGGTTAAACCTCCCACCAATCGCATGGTATGTGTCACCACATACAACACCTCCTCGTCCACCATCCAAAAAATCATCAGACAAAGATGGCGGATTCTGAACAGCTCAGGAGAACATATCCCGGTACCTATGTTTTCCTTCAAGAGAGGAGCAAATCTAAGAGATGCTCTTGTACATACAAGACCTCGGGATATTCCAGCTGAATCCACCTCCAATTTGTGGAATCTCCCTACAGTACGGGGACATCATCCCTGCGGAAATTGTTCAGTGTGTGCCCAAACTAAGAAGACCCTCGAGGTTGACATTGGTACCAACCGCCCCTGGATACTGAGGCACCACACGAACTGTAACAGTGACAAAGTCATTTACCAAATCACTTGTCCATGTGGCCTCAAGTATATAGGCATGACGACAAGGAAAATCAAAGTGCGCATCCAAGAGCATAAAAGCACCATTAGACGTAGTAAACAGGCCACCCGCCTTACAACACATTTTGTTGAGCAAAAACATCATCCGGATGAACTTAGGTGGTTGATCTTAGAACAACCCCACATACCTAGCCACATAACTGACATTCCATTGTTCCTCCTTAGGAAAGAGCAAAAGTGGGTTTTCAAACTTCGCACTGACAGCGAAGGCCTGAATGATGATATCCCCTGGTTGCAACTTTAAGTGTCTGCACACTGAGATGATGGAGGTTCTACCTTCTGTGCACACATTTGGTGTAGATACTCCGCCTATGATCGTAGGGTGATGTCCGCTTTTGGGACACATCTGCATGACTCTGACAGCTATTATTACTTACATACCATTCTTTCCAGGGGCAAGAATTCCAACCATGAGCATGACTCAGTGTCCTCCTGCGTACCTTCAGCCCACGTGTGGTCACATCAAGTTATGCAAGGTTTGCTATGAACTTAATCTTGACACTCGTCCCTGTACTTTTGGGACTTTTTCCTCGACACACACAGATGTCTGTAACTACTTCCGCCACAGTGGATAGACTGGGTTTGATGCAGATATAAATGCGCGTCCGCATCCTTACTCGTGTCTTTCCACACTACACCATAGGCGATGTTTACTTTTTTGACACACTATCATTGGCTGATTTTCTCAACCAATGCCCTTTTTTTCTGAGTACCGTCTTCTTTAAAGCCCGCTACACGGTGTGGCCGTTTTCGTTGGTTAGCTTTACAGCATACTCCGGTTGGAAGGCGTCATCCGCGCGCTTCCGTTTCAACTTGCCGAAATCGCTTGTGATTGGCTTACGCCATTCAACCAATAGCGAGTGTTTGGCAGATAGTTTTCTCCCAGGTCCGCCACTTAACTCGAGCCAGCTGAAAGGCGTCATACGTGCGCTTCGTCCAAACAGCTGACATCGCTCACGATTGGCTTAAGCCTCTCTACCAATAGTGGGGTTTTAGATGGGAGGCTTCTCCCAGGTCCGCAGTTTCTCTCTAAAAACACTCACATCACGTGAGTTAGTTACCTCCCCCTCGGCTCAGTCCACAGACCCGAGGCAACGACGGAGAGGTAGGGTTTTTGGAGCTCTGCACTTGCTCTGGTAGATTCTAAAGGCTAAATCTAGCTTAGCGCTTTCCCTGGCATGTTACTAGCGCTAATATGCCGATTTTAGCTATGGTTTGGTTTTTTCTAAAAAAAACCCTTTCGGTTTATAATGACCCTTCTGTCTAGATAAGGTTTTTTCCAATCTCTCTTAGAGTGGTTTTTTTTCCAATCTCTCTTAGAGTTGGTTTTTACAGGTCTCTCTTATAGATCCGGTCCTAGTAATCTGCCACTTTGGTTTTGCTTTTTGGAACAAGTTTCTTCAAGTATAATTAATTTTCCTTTTTCATGCACTTTTTTACAGTGCGTGGCCTCCTTCTTACCTGAGCAGTCGCCAGGCGAGGTGAGGTTTTCTCTCCCTGCATTTAGGGTGAGTGCTGATTATAAAAGTCTTTGACAGCATAATCATGATATGTGTATTACATTATGTATATATCTTAACATGATGTTTTGTTTTTTGTTTTCCACACTATATACAGGAGAAGATACACCTTTTTCCTTTGAATCCATGGGACATTGGTCGTTATTCACGATAAGTATGTGTTGCGGTAGCTCATTATGGTCCTGAAGAAAGCCGTTAAAGGCTGAAACATGTCGACCTAGTAACACTCATGATAGATAGCAAACCATTTTTTCCATGCTATCAGCATACTGCTTTTAATCATGCCAATTTGATGGTCAAACCCAATAAAGTTACCTTATGTCATCGAATTAGGCATTTTTAAATATCAGGAGCACTCTTCCTTTATTTCCTGCACTGCAACTTTTTCTTTCTGCCCTGTCTGCTCACATCCTGTCTTCTATGGGTTGGATGTTTCGATCTTAAGGGTCCATGAACAGGCAACCTTAGACTTTGGCTAAGGATGAGCCTATAGGACACCTTTTCTCCCACTACCCAGATGACGATACTCCGCTTCTGAGTGGGCTGATGGGTACTGTTTTCTAGTCTCAAAGACTTTGTATCTTCTCCTCTTTCTTCTCCTTTTTGACATGACATAATATTGTCTCCTTGTAAGATCAACAGTGTGGTCTGCATGCACATTTTTTGGACACCACTCGGGTCCTTTTTCTCACTCAGACTGAAGGTACCTCCTTTGTTGTTTCGCTATACAAGTTGGGGGACTAGGTACCTACTTTGTCTATAAACCATTTCCCCTCGGACCCTCCAAATACTCAGTATATTATTGGTATTTTGCATCTCCCCATCTTCACTCCTGACCTGCATCACCGTCTGCGCGGTGCGACTTTCGCATATTTTTGTTGCTAACACCCTACCCGGTCTCCCACCCTAGCCAAAAGTCCTGGCCTTAGCACGTTTCGTCGTATATTTGAGTTCGGCCTCAGCTAAGGATTGATACTCAGTCATCACCACTCTAATATCTCCTAAGAGTTGCGGATTTCGGGAGTGTTCATATGCGTGCTCTAACTCTCTCAGTTTATCCTCACTCTTGGCTAATTGTCAGTGGATGTCCTTCAATATACCCATGGCAGTACTCAAGCAGACCCCTCGAAGAGTGGCCTTAAAGGCTTCCCACAACAGACCTGGGTCATCTGTGGTAGGTTTGTTAATAGTGAAATACTCAGAACTGGCAGACTCTATCGTATCCATGTATACTGTGTCAGTCAGTGCCCTTGCATTAAAACGCCAGCTATATGGTGGGGGTAGGTAATGTGGGAGTGTGATCGTCAGTAATACAGGGTTATGGTCAAATAACGTCCTTGGGAGATGTTTAACAGTGCTGGTCCGGTGTGACACATTTTTCGAGCCCACCCAGTAATCTATCCGGGACCAGCTGTTGTGCATGGCGGATTGTGCGTTGCTTCTTGACCCATCGGGTTTTTAATACGCCATACATCATATAATTCGAGTTCTGTCATGATGTCTTTCATTTTGCACATAGCTTTCCGGTGTTGTTCCATAGCTGGCCCAGATCTGTCTAAGTGCTCTTGTAGTACCAGATTGAAATCCCCCCCCCATATTATCTCTCTGTCCTCCACATCATGTAGTTTCTGCCAAATGTCATGAAAGAACTCAGGCGCATCCGGGTTTGGGCCATATGTATTTATAAGAACCACACCCTGGCCCCACAGTCTCCCCACCAGAATGACATATCTTCCCAATGCATCTACCATAGTTGGTTCAATGAATAAATCCGTGCCTTTTTTGTTTAATATAGTCACCCCTCTAGCATATGATGAATACGTCGAGTGATAGGACGATTCCGCCCATTTATTTACCATTTTGCAAGAAAAGCCCGGGGCCAGATGGGTCTCCGGGAGCATATCTATATCGACGTGTAATCTATCCAAAAATGCAAACATGTGCCTTATCTTCTTCGGATTGTTTAGCCCACGTACATTCCACGTTAAAAGAGTCAAGGCTGCCTGCCTTAACTTGTCCTTAGCCATCCCTTCCGTGTATAAGTATTACTTCTTACAGTAATATAGACAACCAATGCATCGATCTTGACACAACCAGTAGAAGTACTGGTATCTTTCCAACATTTAGGTACATAACAACCATGGATTGTGGCGTTGCATCTCAAACATTCTGATCTGTAGAACATGCCCTCAACCCCCCCTCCCTCCTCCCACTTTAGCACTCCAATTATGCCAAAGACAAACCCCTGTATTCCCCACAACACAAACATAACCAAGTTGGGGTACACCCATTGGAGAGTCAGTCATGGGTACACAACAGCATCCACTGTGGTGGATGTGGTCAAGTCAGCATTATCAACGCAGCGTAATACTCGATAGTCTTTAGATAAGAGACAATATGCTTCTGGCAAACATTAGGCAGCAACAGAGGGGCCTCATATGCTCGGCTTTGTGTTCTTGTTATTACTATCATGTTTTCAACAACCAAACATATACAACACGTGTTCAGACAATGTTGTCATCTTGGCTTGCTACCTGCTCCATATCTGCAGCTTAAAGGAGTTCATGCACGCAGCATTCTTATAATGTTATGATCAACCTTGCTATGTGCGTTCTTACCAGTGCGTTGCTTCATTCCAAGCTACATATGAAACAGTTGCTATCCTCCACTGCACTAGTCGCGGCTCAGTAGCATCACGCTACCAGCGATCAAGCACACAAACCTGTCAGTTATATAATCCGCTTACGTTACATTTCAAGTCTAATTTTCCGTTCGGATGGTGTCATAGCTGTGGAAAACATCTCAGTCCGATTCGTGGTTCTGTTCCTCTCGTCGGCGTTCTTTTCGCTTGTAGGTAATTTTCTTGAGGAAATTCTGTGCAGCTTTCGGAGAGTGCAGGACTGTCGCCTTCCCCTCCCATGTCACCTTCAGACGTGCAGGGTATAGCATGGCATATTCCACCTTTAATTCACGCAGTTTGTTCTTGACTTGCGAGAATTCCTTATGTGCCTGCTGCACTGCCATGGTGAAATCGGGGTAAAACTCCTATTACCTTGATATGATATGTCCTGTTTTTCTCTCGCCAGTCAGAGTGCTGTGTCCCTATCTCTATAGTTTAAGCTCCTCGCAATAATGGGACGCGGAGCTGTTCCTGGAGGTGATCTGTGTGCACGTTCCACAGTTAGAACATTTGAAAAACTGCTTTCCTCAAATACAGATCGCAGCATGTCTTCTACATACTTTTCCAGCCTACCAGAGTTTGTGGATTCCGGCACACCCGCTATGCGTATATTGTTGCGGCGTGACCTTGCCTCCAAATCTTCCGCCTTATTCTTAAGTACTTCTAGCACCTTTTCCATTACTGTGCATTTGCTCGCAGTTGTGGCTGTCTCATCTTCTAACGCTGCAATGCGGGCCTCCGCAGTGTCTAGTCGCTCTCCTTGCTTGTCTAATTTGGCGGCCATGCAATCGACTCGTTGAGTTAAATGGTCAAGTTTCCCGTTAATATCTTGTAGGCTCATCTGTATTGCTTTGAGAAGATTTTCCATGGCGCTTCCTGACGCAGTTTCCTGGTCCATCTCTGCGTCTGATTTTGACGCTGCGCCTTTTGGGTGGTTTCCTCAGTTCAAAATTAAGTTTGGGTTGTTGCTTGTCCGGCTTCCCCATGGTTGCAGACGTTCTGTACGTATGAACCGCTGGTAATTGCCACTTTTGTGTTGGGTCACTAGGTCCTAGGCTCCTGTAATCACTAGGCCACCCTGCACTGCACCTTTACATATGTTCCGTATCTATCTTGAAAAGTCTGAGTTATGGCTAGCTATCCAGGTGGTGCAGGTGTCCAGCAATAATATATGGTATCTGGTCGTTACCGGCCCACGCGGAGGTACATGGGTGCCTTATGCCGTAGTGCCACAGCAACTGACCAGGATCCCTGTAGCGGTTAGGGGTTGGGTTCCTATCTTGCGAGGTCACCACGTTTCGTAATCGCGCTCTTACAGCACCACTATGGTGGGATTTGCGCCGGCCCAAACTTTCTTTTTATGTGTTAGTGTCGTTTATAACCCAGCGCACAGTACTTCAGCTTTCAATGCACATAGCCAGTAGGATCTTCCTGGATATCATGCCCAACAGTGCGGACCATTTTGCAGACCTATTTATTTATCCGCCGCCATTTTACTGTCAGTACTTGCCATCATGTCCGCGTGGTATGAAACCGCACTAGCGTCTTCCTCTAATCAATCGTGTTCAGGCTTAGTGAGCAGTATCTGACACAGAACTGGAGAGAGCAGCCTTAATTGCATCCCGAGATTATTAGGCGATTAATGTGGGACTGTTGTAGTTATTGTGCAGTTCGTTGGTCAGTTTAGTGCCGCCATTTTGTGCCCCAGTGTACATGGAGGAGAATGAGAGCCGCCGTCAGGGGGCTTATCACTTGATTACATACCCCCGCTTCTAGTGCTATTGCCCGGGACTGATTATGAAACCTGCGGCGGGTAGTGTGGCCGCGGTCCTCCCGCCCGCCTCCGCTTACCGGTGCACTGCCTCGTTGAGGTCTCGTTCAGTCAATATTGCAGGCATCTTACTGAGCCCTCCCGGGTCAGTCCCGGCAATGTCTACCTTTCGCATTCTGCCCGCAACGATCTCCGGCACTGCTATCCACAGTCTATTCACCCTCGTAGCACCGTTCGCAGCTTCCTCGTAACAGCAGACTCCTGATCCGCTCCGTGCACAACAGCGCTAGGCGGCCACCATATTGCCCGGGGTCCCGGTGTGCCGCCCGAACATCGCCTGGTCAAAGTTCTCGGTGGCAGTGCAGTTTGGGATTAGGTCGCACCGGGCATTGCGGTCCTCAGATCTTCCGACGCATATTCCAGCCAACGCTTGCCAGTAATGATGCCGCTTCTCGCTATTTACAGGCCATTGTGTGGACTTGACCGGCGGAGCTGTCTCAGTGGGCAGCCATTCCGCAGTACGCCCTCTAGCGCCCCCAACCAGGCAATAAGTTTCCCGGCCATATCTCCGACATCATATACCCGACCCTGCTGCTCCCTACTTAGGGCTCTGGCGCTATCAGTAACTAACGCTCTGTACTCAAGCTGCATGAGACTCAGGACATGCAGTTTAGCACAAGTCGCCTCCTGCTCCAATTCTGCCTCAATGCGAGTTATCTCAGATTCTACTTTTACAATTTCTTTGTTACGATCTGTCTTTGCTCCTGCGATCAGTGACAAAGCCTGGCCCGTATGACTGTCTTAAAGACCTCCCAAAGCGAAATCGGAGATGACACCGTTCCCACATTCTCCTGAAAATAATGTTCTAACGTCTTCAACAGGTCCGTACGGATTTTAAGATTGCGCATGTACCAGGGATTAATGGGGGCTACCCTACCTCCTGATCCCAAAGTAATATCAAATCTGAACCAGAGTGGCGAGTGATCCGGAATGCCCCTAGCCAGGTGTGTTGCCTCCTTGATGTAATATGCTTGGGCTGCCAACACTAAACAGTGATCAATAAGTGAAAGACTACCATGGGCACCAGAGTGGAAGGTGTACTGTCGTTGGCCCGTATGAAGCAATCTCCAACCATCTGCCAAACCCAATGCATCCATAAAATCAAGAAGCCATCTTTGCGCCTGCCCCGTATCTCTAGGTGGATACCTATCCATAGCGCCGGAGACCACAGCATTAAAGTTACCTCCCAATATCAATAGACCCCTCGGGAGGTCCAGAAGGACTTTCCCCAAATCAGCGAAAGTGGTTGCTTGCATACCTGGGGGAACGTAGACCGACAACAAGGAGAGGGTGTGCCCCTCACAGTAACCCGACACCCCTATATATCTGCCCCTATCATCCTCCGCAATGGAGTCAATCACCATTGGAGCGTCTTCCTGAGCAGGACCCCCACTCCCCTGGACCCTGAAGTGAATCCCGCATGCGCGACCAGTCGGTACCCCATTCTATGCATCGCCTTGCATGAATTCCCCACTAAATGCATCTCCTGAAGCAGGACTACATCAGGGGCGTGACGTTTAAGAGACTGAAGAACAACACTACGTTTAATTTTGTCCCCCAACCCATTCACATTCCAACTCAACACCTTCAGCCCCCTACCCCCCATCATCAAACATGAAATGGGTCTGTCTCCCCTCCAACTCATGCACCATGAACATGCTATTATTCCGTACAAAGCCTTGAAATGCAATGCCTATAACAAACAATACAAAAAAATTACAAAAAATGCCACCCCAAACAAACCCCACTCACCACCCCCCTCCCTGCACCGCTGCTCACGGTATTCATCCTCCCCCAACTCGCAGTGTGCCTGTCGCCCCATAATCTAACTACTGAACTATCGAAAAGTAACTCTGAGGAGGAGTGCGATCCCCGATTCCCCGTCTGACCCCAAAATTATCATTGGACCTGTTAAACCATTTCTACAACTGACTTGTCTGCGAATTCTTTTCAGCCTGATTTCACCCCCATCTCGATCTAACACCACCTGCAATAATGTTAGTTCTTATTCTTGCGCGCCTTCATCTTCATCTCCGCTTCGTCGCCCCTGCTCACCCTGAGAGGAAAGAGTCTCCAACCAGTCCGAGGCAATTTCGGGATTGCCCGCATGTTCAACTCTCAACTTGGCAGGGTACATCATGGCATACTTCAGCCCTTTATCTCGAAGTTTCCTTTTGACACCCATGAAGGTTTGCCGTTGTTTCTGAACCGCCTGCGTAAAGTCCATAAAAAAACCTAGGGTGGAGTTTTCATACTTCAGAGGACCCCCGGTCCTGGAGGCCTGCAGGATAGCATCTCTGTCCCTGAAGTTAAGCACCCTCACAATCATCGGCCAGGGTGGTGCCCCAGGTCGCGGTCTCTCTCCCGGTATCCTGTGCGCTCTTTCAATTGTAAAGAAATTTCACAGGCCTCTGGAGTTTAAATGATTGAGAATGATGTCTTCAGCAAAAAGGTCAGAGGCCTGTCCCTCATCCTTTTCAGGTACACCAATAGTACCCACGTTGTTTCTACGAGCCCTCCCTTCATATTCGTCCAACTTGCGACTCGCGACTTCACTAGAGGTTTTGAGATCCCGAACTTCCTGTTGTAACAGAGCCACATCATCTGTAAGACTGGAAGTTTTGATGTCTAGTGACTTTACCTTTTCACTGGTCTTGGTGGGGTCTGCTTGGATTAAGTTAACCTCTATCGTGACCGCGTCAAGCTTATGATCCAAGGACTCCATCCTATTTCCAAGGGAGGTTTTCACCCCGTCGATCGCGGCCATCACATCCTGTAGCGTAGCCTCTGTTGTAGCGGCCGACTCCCACCACACTCCCATCTTTCGATTTCCCGAGCCCAGTTGAAGACCCTCTGGGTTGCGTGTAACGATCCAACTTGTTGGCTTGAGTGTATCTAGCTCCTCTAGCTGTCTTAGATTGTTGTTTTTCGGTTTCAGGTTTTGTCGTCATTCTGAAAACAGTGGAGAGCTATTCAAGCAGCCGCAGAGATCCCACAACGAGGTGCCAGACAACGTGCACAGCTGCACTGGCTACACTGTATTTACTCCCGTTCAGCCAGTGCAGCCCTTCATCTGCCACACTAACCCGCTTTTCAGGGGGACGGCGATCCCCCAATTCGCACCAGCCACCCGGTACACAGCGTCGATATGTAATAAGCAACGCGATGGCCGAGCCACAGGCAACACTCTCGTCTTGACGGCCTTTCAGTCAATGTCTATGGTCCTCAAAGTGGGAGATTCGCCACATACTCAGTCTCGATCACAATTGTTATATGCCCTCCGCCTCCTGCGCCGCAGCTACTTCACCCGATCCATACATAACAAGCTGGGGAACTCCTGATTGCCACAGGCTCCCCAACTCTCAATCGTGGCCTTCCAGCTCGCAGCCCCACTCCACAGCACGATGCAGCGCGATCCAAGTGGCCTGCAAGCCAGCATCCACACAGCCTGGGCCTCCGGTCCGGGCCGCGTCGAGCCCCACGCCACCACAGCGCACGCCTGTCACCGCCCGTGGGCCCTCTGGTAAATTACCGTGCGGGGCTGCGAGGGGGGGCAGTCCAGAAGGCGCTTTGAAAGAGGTCTGGGCCTCCACAGAGCCGGGCCGGAGACTTCCGGTTTTGGCCCCGATGTTGACTCACTGCTACCAGGGTCTGCTTACAACTTGAGACCCCGGCTTCTGGGCCTGCAGGCCTCAATCTTTCCCGACCTCTGTCTCAGGAGCTCCGCGGCGATCGGGACTCAAATTGCAGCGCCCGGCACCACTTTTCGTCCACGACCGATTCCTACGGTCCAGCAACAGGATGGGGAACAGGATATAACCCGGGGCAGCGGGGGTCTCGAGAGCCCTAGACTCAAGCGGCCATTTTGGGACTCGCTCGTAGCTCCTCCCAAAAAAAAATGTTCAGGACTTTTTGTTGTTCTTCCTTGAGTGTTCGTTCATTAGGTTGTCTGGGTCCTGTTCTCTCTCTATCAACATGCTGCGGGTGAGGACCTGATGAGCTTGTTCTGTCCAGGTTACCCTTTTTCTTCTTCCGCAGTGGTTGTTGGGGCTTCTCCCTGAAAAAGGTGACAAATTTCCTTGTGGTGGTCCCATTGTTGGTGGTCCTTCTATATATGGATTCATCCAACCTGGAAAGGTTGGCGTATATGGTTGGTATAATGTTGGTAGGTGTTCACCAAATTGGGTTGTTCTCTGAGAGTTCTGCCATCATCTATTTGGTCTCCTTTTTTGACCTCTGTTGCATCGATATTGATCTCCACTGTAGTCAGAGTTGTCAGTGGAGTTACCATCTGTTGATTCATTGTCATTCTGTTGTTCTGGTGCTGCGTGGTCTTCTTTTATGTAGGGTTGCAGTTTCTCTTGGGGGAATCATTTCAGGTCTTTGCCTAGTTTTAGTACCTTATTTTGCGTGATGTTTTCTTTTGTTTTGTTCATTTCTTTAACCCCTTCGACGCTCATGACGAGCTCAGCTTGTCATGAGGTACACCTCTCGTACACTCATGCCGAGCTGAGCTCGTCATGAACAATGGGTTTTACAGATTTTCAGCGCAGGGGGGGAAAATCATAAGAGTTGATGGTGTTAATGATTTCATCTAGGCGTTTCTTATGGACTGAGATGTGAACTGTGGTCTTGAGATTCGCTTCGCAAATTTTGATCTTGACGGACAGGCCCTCTGAGAGTATTAAGGCAGTCTTGATGATAACTACTAGATAGCCTATTGTACACTTCCAGGAAATGGCTGACTACATTTTCCATAAGACATTTTCTTGTAGGAAAATTCTGGGGGCGTTGTGAACCCGTAAGCCTTTGGGGGCTGCGTTGGCACGGAGATATTCGGTCATAATGAGACCGTGTATGGCTGTTCTTACTTCTTTTTTCTTAGTTTCTGTAAGGTCTTCCCAGTCTTTGGTCTGGGCTAGTGTTTGGCTGAGTTCGCTGTCATGTAATATGGATGGGCCTGACAAGATTGCATTAATCTCCTCGTCTGTGTAGCTGAGTCCAGGGTTCTCTGCCATTTTGAGATGAAGACATTCGGGATAGTATATGTTTACTTATTATTCCCGGTAGCAATTCAGTTTTGGCGGAGTACGTGGCCCTTCTCTAGAGATATTTTCTTCTACATAGAGGGAGTAAAACAGAGAATCTGTGAACATCGTAGCAACATCAAGTGTAATAAAATAACAACCAAAATTAGTACCCTTTACATCAACTTCAAGCACTCCTTTGACGAAATCAGCTGGGTCGTCATAAAGACACGCAACACAAAAAATGAGAACTCAGAACGCATTCTCTTTGAAAAAGAGCAAAGGTGGGCCCCCTGCCTCAAAACGTACGAAGAGGGGCTGAATGACAACATACCATGGCACTCAATGTTACGCTGATCCTGAACAGTCACTTGAATTCTCAAAAAATTCCTCCCCCTATGGATAAAGCCGATCAACAACTTTTTGGTTAACAATGAAATGCACGGAGTCCAGCAAGACACACAATGTGAGATGTACTGTCCGCCAGGGGCACACATTAACACAAGGGCACAGCCAGACTCTCAGAGTGCCGTACGACTTAGTCTCTCTTCTATCCAGAATATATAACAAGACCTCACTCACAGCACAACCAGTATGTGTTTAATCATCACAATGTGCCGGCAACTAGAAGAAATAGCAGGCTGTAACTTTATTTAACTGAATGTAGACATCCACGAAACTACACACCCAACGTCAACAAAGTGCCAGTCACTCACGAGGCGTCAACCCAAAATAATCTGGTTCTAATTGTTCCACAGAAGCCCATCTACAAATACTGGAATGAAGGCATACACATCAGTGTCCAATAACACAGACTATTGCGTGGGTGAAACACACAGATATAATTTGCCAACTCTGATGATACAAACTCCGCAGCATACGGTGCGAACAACATCACTGCTCATGGACAACACTTGACCACCTGCATGAAACGCAACATAATGGCCCACAGACATCTGCCACACTAACCTACTCACTGTAGTAAAGCATTTTCCGATATACAATGCTATTTGTACATACAGATCAGCACGAAACAAGAGTTCTTGAAATCACACAGAGTGAATAAGTTCTAATCAGAAAAACTGTAGTCTATGTGAATAAGTTCTAATCAGAAAAACTGTAGTCTTTCAACTACGCTACCTAACAACAGCTTTACATAAAAAAGCTTCTCTACTGGCCACCGCCACTGGGACTTGGTAGACAGCGCCAGCAAAAGTTGCATACCAGACTCACAAGGTATGGTATGCCGCTCGGCCTTGCACTTTCAGGCTACTGCAAAGAAACGGACATAACCTTTGGCATAATCTCCCCCCTACAGAGAGTCCAAGCGACTGTCTCCTGACGGAGGCCAGTTTCCCTCAGAGTAATGTAAAGTAGATTTTCTCTACCTTTACTGGAACCCAATATAGCGCGTAAGCATCAACCACTACCAATAGGCCATCGGGGATTCAGCACGCGGCTATAAACCGGGCTCCACTAATAGCTGCCTCTGCATAACTTGCCGGTTAAGCAGCCACTTAACGCAGTACCTCCTAAGCAGACGACAGGGAATAAGGCGCTCACATTATACTGCACCATTCTGCTACCTGGAATAAACACCGCTCCAACTCTATCAGTTAAGCAACCACATATACTGGCGTACTCACCATTGACTGCAACACGTTCAGAGCCTACGACATAGGCATACAATGCTTAAGTTATATTGCATCAACGCGCTGCCTTGAGAATTCAATCAGGTGTTTAGCAAACTGTGAGTAGTAATGATATTATCATGTATTTTTTAAATCAATGCGCTCACACAATAACGGACCAACGCGCTGCAATGAGTATAGAATAGTCTATAAGCATACTCACCGAACCCACCATTTATCGCAAAACCTTTTAAGCTAACGACATAGAATGAGGCGCTCAATTTATGCTAAACCAAAGCGCTGCCCAGAGAAAACATATAGTTGCTTAACCCCTTCCCTGCTTATGATTGAATGGTTCCGTCATGAGCACACTTCCCAAAAAATCCCTCTGCTGTAAACAGCAGAGGGAATTCACATGTTTTGTTACTTTGGGAGGTGGAGAAGAGCTTCCCCAACCTACCAAAGCATGTATAGGATTTTCATTGGAATAATGATCGCGCGCATGGCGCACTGTTGTCATTACAATGAAATCAAAACTGAAACTTAGTTTCAGTTTCACATTGTTGGTACTTGTGGGGCTATCTCAGCCTCCCGAGCACTGAAAAGCATGGGAGAGGTATCTTTGGAGAGGGGAGAATCTCCCCTTTACAATGGTACCCTTCCATAGTGGATCCCTGCCACCAGGGACGGGAGAACGGACCCCTGGGCAAGGGTCTTTGCTCCCCCCATAAAATGTTCCCAGAAATCCTTTCTGCTGAGGTGTAGATGGGGGCAGTAGCACACATTCTGCCGGGGGGGGGGGGGCAGCAAGCACCCTAGACGTCAGGTAGTTTTTTTCGTAGGCCAATGGTGGGAGCTGCCCAGAATGGGTGTGTCAATGCCCCCACCCTACCCCCCCAAAGAAGGCATAAGACTTTCTGCTCCCCAGGAGGCAGTTGGGGCAATACACCCTGATCTGCCCCCCATGTCAGAAAGCCCACTAGGCCCCAGGGATTTTTAAAATATATATATATATATGTAGGAGTGGGGGCTGCCCAGAATGGGCATGCAATGCCCCCACCCAAAACAAAAATGCTACAGTCTTTCGCCCCCCCCCCCCAACCCCCCTGAGGCAGATTGAACAATAACCCCTTATCTGCCCCCTGCTTCTGCCCCCCCCACCCAGGGATGCAGCTGTAGCAATAGCCCCTTATCTGCCGTGGGGGGGGGGGGGGGGCAGAAAGCCCCCTAGGCACCAGGGATTTAATTCCCTCAAAGTTCGGGGTGGGGGAATCCCAGAATGGGCCTGCCATTGCCCCCACCCCCCCAAAAATGCCACAGTCTTTCTGCCCCCCTCCCAGGAGGCAGATGGGGGAAGTAGCCCCTGAACTGCCCCCGGGGGTGGGGGCAGAAAGCCTACTAGGCACCAGGGATTTGTTTTTTGTTTTTTTAATATACGTTGGTGTGGTGGCTGCCCAGAATGGGCAGCACAATGCCCCAACCTCCTAAAAATTACTGCAGTCTTTCTGCCCCCCCCCAGAGGCAGATGGGGGCAATTGCCCCTTATCTGCCACCTTGGGGGGCAGAAAGTCCAATAGGCACCGGGGGTACATATTTTTTCAAAATTCAGGGGAAGGGCTGCCCAGAATTGGTATGCCAATGCCACTACCCCCCAAAAAAGATGCCACTGTCTTTCTGCCACCCAGGAGGCAGATGGGGGCAGTAGCCCCTGCGATTATGCTGGCTCTTTTATACGTAGGGGCTTCCCAGAATGGGCATCCCAATGTCCCCACCCACCCACAAAAAGAGCCACTGGCTTCCTGCCCCCCTTGGGGGCATACCGGGGCAATAACCCTCCCCAGGGCGACAGAAAGCACACTAGGCACAGACTTTTTGGGGAATGTGCCTACTTGCGGATTTTGGGTCCTACCGCAGCTGGCACCCAAGGAAACCTAGCAAGCCTATAAATGTTTTAAAAGTAGACACCCAGGGAAATCGAGAATGGGGTGACTTGTCTGGCTCTCACCAGGTTCTGTTACCCAGAATCCCTTGCAAACCTCAAACTTTGTAAAAAAAAAAAAAAACATTTTCCTCATATTTCTGTGATGGAAAGTTCTGGCATCTGCGTGAATCCACAAAATTCCACCCAAGCCGCTTTCCCCAAAATCGTTTGGTAAAAATTATACCTCACTTGTGTTGGTAGGCCTAGTGCCCGCAACAGGAAAGGGCCCAAAACGCAACATGGACGCACCACATTTTTAAAGTGATAACGGACCCTTTTTTTGCAAAGTGCCTGGCTGCAGATTTTGAACCCTAGCTCTGCCGGCACCTAAAGAAACCTAGTAACCCTGTACATTTTTTAAAACTAGACACCCAGGGGAATCCAGAATAGGGTGACTTGTCTGGCTCTCACCAGGTTCTCTTACCCAGAATTGCTTGCATACCTCAAACTTTCTAAACAAAAAACACATTTTCCTCACATTTCTGTGATGGAAAGTTCTGGAATCTGTGTGGGCCCACAATATTCCTCCCACCCTGCATCCCCCAAAAAATGGTGCCTCGCTTGTGTGAGTAGCCATAATGGCTGCAACAGGAAATGGCTCAAATCGTACAGTGGAGACTTCAAAATTACCTATCACAAAACTGCCTGGTTTTGCAAGGGGGGTGGGCACCTGGTTTTTTGGCCCTGGGCTTGCGGCCATTTAGGGCAACATACTAAAGCCACACATTTAAAAAAACTAGACGCCCTGGGAAGTCCAGTGAGGTATGGCTTGCGTGGATCCCTGAACGTTTCCCTGCCCAGAATCCCCTGCAAACCATTACAATTAGCTATAAAAATCACTTTTTCCACACATGTTTGTGTAGGATCACTGTCCCTGCATAAATGTCCTACCACCTAGCGTTCCCCTTGATCTCTCGAGTAAAATGATACCTCACTTTGTGGCTGTCTAATGCAGAATCGGCTAAATACGTATTTTTTTTTTAAAATTTAGCGCTTAGCACTTGCGATGCTATACCTTTAATCCCTGTGTTTTTGGCTCTTCCCAGTCACAGGCCTTTGGCCCACCCACATAAAGGAGGTATCGTTTTACTCAGGACACCAGGGGGAACGCTGGGTGGTAGGATATTTGTGCCGGCACGGTGATCACATGCAAAAATGTATGGAAAAAAAGATATGTTGAGCTAAATTTGAGGTTTAGAGGGGATTCTGGGTAGGGAAATCCATGCAAGCCATGCCTCATTGGACTCCCCAGGGTGTCTAGTTTTCGGAAATGTATGGGTTTGGTAGGGTTCCCTAGATGGCTGCCAAGCCCGGGACCAAAACCTCACGTGACCCCCCCCTTGCAAAAGTAAATCGGTATGTGATAGGTAATTTTGATGTCTCCACAATACGTTATGGCCCTTGCCAGTCATGGGTACTTGACCCACCCACACGAGTGAGGTATCATTTTACTCGGGAGACTGAGAGGAACGCTCTGGGGTAGGACATTTGTGCCGGCACAGGGATTCCACACAAAAATATGTGGAAAATGTGTTTTTTTCAGCTAAATTTGAAGTTTGCATGGGATTCTGGGTAGGAAAACACTTGCGATGCTATACCTTTAATCCCTGTGTTTTTGGCTCTTCCCAGTCACAGGCCTTTGGCCCACCCACACAAAGGAGGTATTGTTTTACTCGGGAGAACAGGGGAAACGCTGGGTGGTAGGATATTTGTGCCGGCACAGTGATCACATGCAAACATGTATGGAAAAAAGATATGTTCAGCTAAATTTGAGGTTTAGAGGGGATTCTGGGTAGGGAAATCCATGCAAGCCATGCCTCATTGGACTCCCCAGGGTGTCTAGTTTTCGGAAATGTATGGGTTTGGTAGGGTTCCTTAGATGGCTGCCAAGCCCGGGACCAAAACCTCATGTGACCCCCCCCCCCTGCAAAAGTAAATCGGTATGTGATAGGTAATTTTGATGTCTCCACAATACGTCATGGGCCCTTGCCAGTCATGGGTACTTGACCCACCCACACGAGTGAGGTATCATTTTACTCGGGAGACTGAGAGGAACGCTCTGGGGTAGGACATTTGTGCCGGCACAGGGATTCCACACAAAAATATGTGGAAAATGTGTTTTTTTCAGCTAAATTTGAAGTTTACATGGGATTCTGGGTAGGAAAACATTGAGGGAACCACGCAAGCTATACCTCGCTGGACACTCCAGGTGTCTAGTTTTCAGAAATGTGTTTGTTTGGTAGTCTCCCAAGATGGCCGCCGAGCCCGGGGCCAAAAACCCATGTGACTCCTCCTTGCAAAACAGGTTCTTTTCCGATAAGTCATATTGATGTCTCCTCAATATGTTTTGGGCCCTTGCCTGTCGCGGGTACTTGACCCACCCACGCAAGTGAGGTACCATTTTTATCAGGAGACCTGGGCAACACTGGGTTTTAGGAAATTTGTAGATCAATGCAGATTCCAGAGCTTTCCTAGACAGAAATTTGGGAAACATTTGATTTTTTTCAGCTAAATTGGAGATTTGCAGGGGATTCTGGGTAGGAAAATGTTGAAGGCCCATGCAAAAAACAATCTCTTGAAGGCAGCGATCGGGCTGGATTGAAACGCGCACAGGCATCTCCTGGTCACTCTGCGCATTGACGGTACTGACCGCTACACTAAAATAGAACACATTACCAAGTTGTCCAAGACAGTGTGCCCGGCTGGGTTCACTGTAAGTAAATTCAATTTACTTTTATACGCATGGGTTAAAGTTACGACTACCCCATTATAAGACTTCCCTCACTCCCAGTCCTGACGAGACCCTCATTCTAAGGGTCGAAACGCCGTCGACGCACTAGGAAACGAACAAGACTCACACAGTGCCTATGATTGTATAGCTGCTGTCTTACAATTGATTTAAATAATTGCTTTGAGTCAAGTCTCCTTTTTGTAAATAGCCATTATTGAAACCTGTATAGCTCACTTAACTATATACACGTTTTTTTGGTTAGTTCACAAATCACTTGGGACACATTGCCCTTTGTATACTATATTGTATGTTGCAGTCAAATCAATTTTATTCATTTGTCATTTGAAATACAAAAAATACAAAAAAGGTTTGAAACTGGTATGATTGTGTTTCTCTTTTTGTTGCCACCCTCTCTCCAATACCTGGATTGTTATCAAGCCTTAGTTTATTAAGCAATTGATAAAGTAATATGCCACAGGAACCATTGTTTTCTGGATAAACGCATTACCCTGGTTCCGTTGTGAGTAGGGTTTCCCTTGTTCTGTTCTTTCGGAGGCCCATGCAAGCCATACCTTTCTGGGCTCCCCTGTATGTCTAGTTTTTGGAAATATGTGGGTTTGGTAGGTTTCCCAAGATGGCCGCTGGGCCAAAAACCCAGGTGACCCCCCCCCCCCCCCCCCCCCCTTGCAAAACCAGGTTGTTTTGTGATAAGAAATTTTAATGTATCCTCAATACGGTTTGGGCCCCTGCCTGTCGTGGGTACTTGACCCACCCACCCAAGCGAGTGAGGTACCCTTTTTATCAGGAGACCTGGGGGTACGCTGGGTGGTAGGGAATTTGTGGATCCACGCAGATTCCAGAACTTTGTATCACAGAAATGTGATAAAAAATGTGTTTTTTTTTACAAAGTTTGAGGTTTGCAAGGGATCCTGGGTAACAGAACCTGGAGAAAGCGAGACAAGTCACCCTATCCTGTATTTCCCTGGGTGTCTAGTTTTAAAAAATGTATAGGTTTGCTAGGTGTCTGTAGTTGCCGGCAGAGCTAGGGTTCAAAATCTACAGCTAGGCACTTTGCAAAAAAAGTGTTAGTTTTTACTGTGAAAATTTGGTGTGTCCACGTTGCGCTTTGAGACGTTTCCTGTCGCAGGCACTAGGCCTACCCACACAAGTGAGGTACCATTCTTTTCCAAAGACTTTGAGAAATGCGGGGTGTGTGTAATTTTGTGGCTCAATGCAGATTCCAGAACTTTCCACCATAGAAATGTGAGGCAAATGTTTTTTTTTAACCACATGCGCGCTGCTCTTATTCTGCTGGTATGCTGACTTTTTAAAAAACCCATGTTACATGACGAGCTGGGCTCGTCATCAGTGTTTGAGGAGGCTACACCATGACGAGCCCAGCTCGTCATCGGCCTCGAAGGGGTTAAATTTTACAAATGTTGAGGTTTGCAAGGGATTCTGGGTAACAGAACCTGGTGAGACCCAGACAAGTCCCCCCCCCATCCTGGAGTCCCATAGGTGTCTAGTTTTCAGAAATGTATAGGTTTGCTAGGTTTCCTTAGGTGCCTGCAGACCTAGGTTTCAAAATCTAAAGCTAGGCACTTTGCAAAAAAAGGGTCAGTTTTCACTGTAAAAATGTGGTGTGTCCATGTTGCGTTTTGTGCTGTTTCCTGTCGCGGGCAGTACACCTACCCACACATGTGAGGTACCATTTCTATTGGGAGACTTAGGGGAACACAGAATTGTAGAGCAACTGTTATTACCTATTGACTATCAATGCATTTCCGCTTTCCAAATGTAAGACAATGTGTAAAAAAGAAGTCCCTTTGAAAAATGTCCTATAATTCACATGCTATATGGGTACCCACAATTTCGGAGATGTTCAAATAGCTACTGTTTTCAAACTCTATTTTGTTCCCATTTCAGAAATACAAAGGTTTCTTTCATACCAATTTTTCCCTGTTTATAGTTTCTCAAATTAATTGCTATATACCTGGTACACACTAAGAAACCATTGCAAGACGCTGCTCAGTTATTGGCTCTGGGTTCCTCGGGTTCTTGGTGAACCTACAAGACCTATACATCCTCACAACCAGAAGGGTCCAGCAGATGTAACGGTATAATGCTTACAAACATCTGTCATACTTAGTAGAAGTTGCATGTAAAAACGTTGGCACAAACAGCTGTTTTTTTTAACTCATTTTCAATTTTTCCTACTTTCAACTATTAGTTTCTATAAAAAAAACCTTGAAGGATCTACACAAATGACCCCTTGCTGAATTCAAAATGTTGTCTACTTTTTTCAGAAATGTATAGTTTTCCATGATCTATAATTGCTTTCACACCCATTTCAGCCATTAACTGGAAGGAGGTTGACAGCACAGAAAAATAGCAAAAATAGGCTATGTCCCTCAAAAATTCCAAAACTGTGTAACGTCAGTCGGGCCGGGGAGCTCTAAGGGGTCCTCTGTGTGCAATTTATAATAAATCTGCCACTGGAATACGGGCAGGTTTATTAAGACGAGATGTTTGGTACCAAACACCCCATAGTGCAGTGAAGCCATCATAGAGCTGGGGAACTTGTAATGACGAGTGTCCAACCCATGCCCTCCTTATGGCTTCCCTATTCACTTACAATATCCATGACTTGACAAGGATATAAACCAGGGGCATATCTGCTCGTGCAGATGTGGCCTTACAGGAGCTATAGCACACCCTGCCATTGGACTATAAGGCCTGCTTTAGGGGCGTCTTATCTATATCCCATGCAGTGTCTGTGGGTATTTCACACAGGGATATGCGCCATGTTGACTCTTCCCTTTTGTATGCACCAAGGCACGCAGTCTGCAATGGCAGTGTGCATGGCCTTGGTGAGTGGACCCTAGGGAGGCACAATTTGTGCTGCTACCGTTGGGGTCCCTCTTTCAGTGCCAATGCACTAGGTACCTGGGGTACCATTTACTAGGGACTTACAAGAGGTACTGAAGTTGTGCCATTAGGGAAACAATAGGTGCAGTTTAGGGAAAGAAATCTGGCACAGGGAGCCTGGTTGGCAGGGACCCTGTGCACTTCCTGTCAAAATGACAGCATTTTCCAGACAAAAGTCACTCTCCTGCCTTCTTCGACCCTGCCGTCGAAATCAAGTCGACTCAACTCTGACGGGGCTAATTTCTCTGATGTAGGACCCTGTGCCCAAAATGCATTGGGATTGCTAATTTGATCTATTCAAGTCTTCTTGCTGTCAAGATGTGAATGAGATGAATTCTACTATTGACAAACAAGCATTTATGAATATTAAATAACTTAAATTTGAGAATTAATCATCGTTTTCATCTCTGATCAATCATGGATTACTCCATTACTGGACAGTACGCTGAACATTCGGGGGACACCACCCCTGGGGTGGCACTTTCTTCAAAAGTGGGGGCTAACCATGCCCAAAAGAGGCACCTGCCTACATCGGGGATCTATGACTTTACAACGCGTTATTTTACAACGCAGACCGTTACAACGCAATTTTTACAACGCAGGTACCATTACAATGCATGCCATTACAACGCATGTCATTACATAGCAGATACAATTACAACGCATGCCATTACATCGTAAGTATAGGTAAGTATATCTTTTTTTTTTAAATGTAATAAAGTAAATTTTATTAATTTAAATTAATAAATATACTTTAAAAAAATTTAAAACAGTAATTAATTTAATTTTATTTAATTATTGTAATTTAATTAGTATTAAAATTATAATTAATTTAATAACTTTAATATAATTTAATTAATGAAATTTAATTAATTTATTAATAGTAAATAATATAATTTAATTTATTACAATAAATATAATTTAAATTAAAATAATAATTAATATAATTTAATTTAATATAATTAATGTAATTTAATAAATTTATAAATTGTGAATGATATATTTTAATTTAAATAAATTAAATAAATAAAAAAAATGTAATTAATTTAATTTAAGTAATGTAATTTAATTAATTTTATAATTGTAAATATTGTAATTAATTTAATTAAATTAAATTAAATTAATTTAATTAATTTAATTTATTTAAAGTCGTAATACCCATGTACCCCAAAAACAAAACCCAGCCCTAAAACCTAAAAATACCCCTGTACCCCAAAAACCAAACCTAGCCCTAAAACCTAAAAATACCCCTGTACCCCAAAAACCAAACCTAGCCCTAAAACCTAAAAATACCCCTGTACCCCAAAAACCAAACCCAGCCCTAAAACCTAAAAATACCCCTGTACCCCAAAAACCAAACCTAGCCCTAAAACCTAAAAATACCCCTGTACCCCAAAAACCAAACCTAGCCCTAAAACCTAAAAATACCCCTGTACCCCAAATAACAAACCTAGCCCTAAAACCTAAAAATACCCCTGTACCCCAAAAACCAAACCCAGCCCTAAAACCTAAAAATACCCCTGTACCCCAAAAACCAAACCTAGCCCTAAAACCTAAAAATACCCCTGTACCCCAAAAACCAAACCCAGCCCTAAAACCTAAAAATACCCCTGTACCCCAAAAACCAAACCTAGCCCTAAAACCTAATAATACCCCTGTACCCCAAAAACCAAACCCAGCCCTAAAACCTAAAAATACACCCGTACCCCAAAAACCAAACCCAGCCCTAAAACCTAAAAATACCCCTGTACCTCAAAAACCAAACCTAGCCCTAAAACCTAAAAATACCCCTGTACCCCAAAAACCAAACCTAGCCCTAAAACCTAAAAATACCCCTGTACCCCATAACCCAAACCTAGCCCTGAACCCTAAAAATACCCAAAAACCCAAAACATATACCTCAGTACCCGAAAACATATTCTCCTATACTCATACTTATTTTTTTTAAATTACTTAAATTAATATATATAATTAATTTTATAAAAATACATAAATTAATATTTTAATTTATTTTAAATATTAATTAAATTAATAAAATAATGTAAAATAAAATTTTAAAAAATTATATACTTACCTATACTTACGATGTAATGGCATGCGTTGTAATAGTATCTGCTATGTAATTACATGCGTTGTAATGGCATGCATTGTAATGGTACCTGCGTTGTAAAAGTTGCGATGTAATGGTAGTGCGTTGTAAAAGTTGCGTTGTAACGGTGCAATACCCTACATCGGATATCTATGTTGGTATTCAACCCTTACCTTCTAGACTCATTTCCCCTTCTTTATCATAGGAGTGAATGGCCCTGCACTGGAACTCCATGTCTGCTGTTCATATGCTTTATAAGAATACTACCCCAGATACACCTAGGGCCATCCTGGGATCACAGACTGAGGAGGGAGAGGACATGTTTGTGCACTGGTACAATGCCCTTGCTATCCTCTTCTCTGGAAAATATCAAGGCCAAACTGTGTCCTCTTCTATAGTGCCTTGCTCGCGCATCCTATCTAGTTCAGTTTGAATGACGCTAGGCTTGGAAAAAGAATGTAGTGCTGTGGGGTTGGTTTTATGCCGGGTGATGTTTAACACTGCTTTATGGGGTTCTACTCTACTTGGTTGTATCTTGGTCTTACTCCTTCAAAGGTACAGGCAGACAAGACATTTTGCTTTTTCGGGGACTATTTCTTGGGATAAGTAAAGTCTGCCTGTGCCCACGGCGTGGGGTATGAGCGAGCAGACATAGCACGACCTAGCCAACTTCTGGGCACCCACGGCAGTCATGTCTTGGTACCATGTGTTGTGCAAGACTGCTCTGTGTATTGGGTATGGAATACTAGTGTTTGGGACTGTGTAAGATAGATGAGAGAGGTCCCTTTGCAAGTGCTGTAGAAATGTCAAGATAGGCTCTGTATGACTAGACAGATTTCTCACTATGGTTAGATGCACCCCACATGCTAAGCAGTTGGTGTACAAAGGTGCAATAATACATAACTTGTGGAGCATTGCAGGTTTTGGGATGGTGTCTGGAGGTGTCATCTGCAGCTTTCTGGTATCTGGGGGTGTCTTAGCTTGGCACAGTGTAATGAGTCTGTTGTAAAAAAAAGGTCTGTAAAAAATAGTCAGTAGTCTTTTTTGGCTTGAACCCTCTGACCTTGGTGGGATTACGACTGTTGCTAATGAAGACGTTTGCAGACCTGTTGGAGACAAAATGTGGGTTGTAGGTTAGCTTTTAGAAAAACATAAATCATTATTCGGTCTCTGAAATTCTTTTTTGGGGGCATATCTGTGTATCCATTTTACACAATCTTTGATGAGGTACTAGCTGGGGGTGCCAGTTTGGTCGTTATTTTAGGAATCGGTGAGTTTTTGGTCATGTGTCGCCTGAGTTTTAATTTGTGGGTCATTTGGTCCTCCTGTCTTGCCATGACAGAGGTGATTGTTTTAATGGGGTGATCTTTGTGGGTGTGTGGATGACCCTTTTGACCTAACTATCATTTTATGGGGTTGTCAGCCCTCTAATATCCTACTTTCCCTTACGTGTGTATGTGTGTGTAGTTTTATCGATGAGGATGGTACCTTTTGACTTACACATGAGCGAATCTTCATGAAAGGGTGGGAGCTTGCTACAATTTGGGAGTTGTGGGTAATTGCTACCTATCTTGAGGACACGTGTATGCCCCTCTTGTCTCTGCAAGTGGTGGGCAGCGAGGTTTTCCATAAAGGAGTTAGGTGTTTTGACTATGCCTTCTTTCTAGAAGCTTCATTTTTGGGCTACTTTTGGGCTGCTTCCTGCAGATCATTGGGCGTCTTCCTCCGTCTCATCTAGTTTTGGTTTTATTGTGGCATACCAGTGGGAGCTGAGAAGCGGCTCTGTGGCCCCCCCATGTGATTCGAATTTGGCAATGACTGGAGCAGGCCTATTACTCCCTTGGATGATGCTTGTGAGGCCCGGTGTGATCTAAATTGTCAGGTTGGGCGCGGCAGTGTGCTTATCTGTGCATCTTGAATGGGGGATGCGATGGCCATGTACAGAATCCCTTTTCTTCATGGCACCTTCCTCCCCCTCGGATCCAGGATGCCTTGGGTCTGCCGCCTTCAGCTAGGATCAGGGAATTTTACCCGACAACCGGTTACTGTTTTTGGAGAGACATGATACGACGAGTGGAATTTGGATGTTTGGAAGCCTTTCGGGAATGGAGAAGGCAGAGTATCTTGCTCATGATGGGAGTTAGGTACGTGGCTAGGACCTGTTGTGATCCTGGTAATGAACTGTGATGGCTTATTGCCCTGGTAAATTTCCCTACTGACTTGGTGCCCATTGTCGCTTATATGTGCGTGGACTGCTGTGTTTTTATTGGGGGACACATTATCTCAAGTGCACAGAAGACCTGTCTTCCGTCACAAGAGCGTTGCCTTGTTTTGGAACTAAAAAGGGGGCCTGCACTAGCAGGAGGCCTAGAGATGTTGGAGAATGGGGTCCTTTCTATCTGAGGCACACCTTAGTGACTTGGGTGAGGGGACCGGGGTGCTCAATTTTATGAACAGGTCGGAGGTTATCCCACCCCTTGTTCAGACTGCCCTCACCTTGGGGCATGTCCAGCCACCCCCACCCTGGGGGACTAGCAGCTGAGTGAGGCCCAGGCCCCTTTAGGCACCCAAATGGTGGATTTTAGCATGGACTCCCAGTCGACAGAACATGCAGCAGCCCTGAGTTCTTTCCGAACGCAAGTAAAGGTTTGAGTTTTCCCCTAATGCTGTGTTTATAGTCTTTTGTTGTTTAATGAGTTTTCTGAAGTGGGTATGAAGTGGATGTGTCGTATTGGGGATTTGGACTTACTGCGTATTTAGATTGGGCGATTGCTTGACGGCACGCTTCCCAGAACAATCACCCTTCCTGCCGTGGTTGTGGCCCTGGTTCTTTCTGTGTTGGGTTCCTGTTCTGCTGCTGCTGTTGGCCTGTGTTTGGCTAACCCTTGGTCCTTGTTGCAGTAGTGTCAGGGCTCAAAATAACATAAACATGTTACTAGAGCTGCAGGTCTAGTAACTTGAATAATCCACCCGACCTAACTGTAATGTACTTGACCAGTAAACTGGTCCCAAATTGTGTGATCCAAGGTAAATATTTTACCTTATGGAGCTGCCTTTTTGTCATCTCATGAGAGCATCTTCAAATATGCAAGTTCACTATTTCTGCTGTACAGAAAAACAATTTACTAGACTAAATGTTTGCTCCATGTATCAGAAGAAACAAGCCCAGATATAGGGTATACATGAGCCCTAGCTTACCTCTTAGTTCACTAATAGCATTGTCATCTGGGCAGGAGTAGGAATATTTCCCAGTTCATGTTTAAAAACTCACTTTTCATAAATAGATTATTAAATCATGATGTGGAAGTGCATTGTCATTTACAAATATCACATTTTCCATTGAAATGGCTACCAAACCTTTCCTCTGACCTTGGTCACTGGCCTGCTCTTCCCCCGCAGCTCTGTGCCGTCGACTTTGCCGCCGAGCCCCAGCCTCCACCCACGAGGGGTTCGAGGCCGCTGCCTGGTCCTCTGCACCCACTGTCTGAGCGTCCTCTTGGTAACTGTCATTTATTTGCCTTTATTGCTGGTAACTGTCCTTTTATTTTGCTTTTATTGCTGGTAACCTTTGTTTTTATTTTGCCTTTGTGTCCCACTGTTATCCGCTGCTGCCCTTCCCCCCTGCTCACGCTCGTTCCTGCCTCCCAGATGATCCTCCCTCCCCACTCCCCTACTTAATGGCGGCCGCTGGTGTGTCTAAGGCAAGCCCGTCTGCGCTCGTCTGTGACTCGACCATGACCAGTGCCAGGAACCTTGGCTCTACTGTCTTCCATTGCTATGACCCTACCGCACTCCTGGCACTCAACCCCGGAAGACACACAGACTGCCAACAGACCTCAATGAACACGACCCACGACCAGTTCTCCTGCCTCCGCTGCCGTTGGACCTTCACCACCACCTGACCCTCAACACCCGCACCGACGACACCCTTAGCTGCATCCTCCACAACGTGCGCTCCGTGCACAAACGCGCCATGGAAATATGGAACCTACTCAACTCTCTCTCGCCCAACATTGCCTTCTTCACAGAGACATGGGCCAATTCCTCCTCTGCCCCAGACATCAACACCGCCATCCCAGACGGCTACAAGATCCAGAGGAAGGACCACCCCAACAACCCTGGAGGGGTCCACAAAAGCACCCTCCGCCTCACCACCTCTAGCGAAACCTTCCCCTCCACCGAAAACCTGCATTTCCAGATCAAGACCAGCCCTAAGACCACACTCCGTGGGACACTCATCTACAAACCCCCCGGGCCCCGGACACCCTTCACCACAAACATCACCGACTTCATTGCACCCCACGGCATGAACAAACTACATACTCGTCGGAGACCTCAACTTCCACCTCGACAACCCCAGTGACCCCAACTCCACCATCCTTTGTGACAAGCTCAACAACATCGGACTCAACCAACTCGTCAATACACCGACACACAGGGCAGGGCACACCCCGACCTCATCTCCGCTGCAGGAAAACAGCGTCCACTTCAGCCACACAACACAACAACGTTGGACCTAGCACCACTGCGTCCACTTCACCGTTGATAAACCCAAAGCACCTAAACCAGCCCCTTGCCCGCCACGAAGGAACTGGAGCAAGGTCACCGACGAGCAACTGAACTCCACACTCTCCCAAGACAACCACACCTGGGCATCTGACGCAAACACCGCAGCCAGTGACCTCCACACGTGGATCTCCAGATGCGCAGACAAGCTCGCCCCACTACGCAACCCCGGGAAACAATGCCCCAGAAAAGCAGCCTGGTTCACCACTGACCTCCAAGAAGCCAGGCGCACCTGAAGACGCCTGGAAAAGAACTGGAGGAATACCAAGACATCCAACAGCTACTCCACCTACAAGGATGCCATGACGGACTTCCACAACCAAATCAGAACCACCAAAAGGAGCTTCATCCACATCAAAATTCTCACCAACTCCAAGGAACTCTTCCACGTCATCCAGGAATTCACCAACCCACGCAGCGAATCCGCAGACATCACCCCATCCCAAGACCTCTGCGACAAGCTCGGAACCTACTTCCACCTCAAGATCAGAACACTCTACGACAACTTCACCGCCCACCCACAAGACACCTCAGCCAGCCCCCGCCTCCCCAAGACACCAGCCAGCCCACCATCTCCAACTGGACACCAATCACGACCATGAACACCGCCACGGCCATCAAAGACATCCACTCGGGGGCCCCCACCGACCCCTGCCCTCCCGCACACCTACCACAGAGCCGCAGACACCATTGCGCCCCAACTGAAACACACCATCAACACCACCTTCAAAACAGGTACCTTCCCAGACAACTGAAAGCGCGCCAAGGTCATGTCCCTGCTCAAGAAGCCCACGGCCGATCACACTGACCTCAAAAACTACCGGCCCATCTCGCTTCTCCCCTTCCTAGCCAAAGTGTCAGAGAAAACAGTCAACAGGAAACTAACACGATTCATCGAAGAGCACGCCGTCCCCAACCCGTCTCAATCATGATGAGCCAACCACAGCACAGAGACCGCCCTACTTGCCGCCACAGACGACATCCGCACCCTCCTGGACCAGTGCCACTCCGCGGGCCTCAACCTCCACGACTTGTCTGCAGCCTTCGACACCGTCTCTCACCGCACACTAATCACCAGACTACACGACACAGGTATACAAGGAACTGCCCTAGACTGGATCCGCTCGTTCATCACCGGAAGAAGCCAGAGGATTAGACTACCGCCCCTCCTCTCCGCCCCCACGGACATCACCTGCGGAGTCCCGCAGGGTTCATCTCTGAGCCCGATCCTCTTCAACATCTACATGGCCCCCTCGCACACATTGGCCAACAACGTATCCTACACCGACCACACCCAGCTCATCCTCTCCCTCACCAAAGACCCCACCACTGCAAAAACTCAATTTCCAGTGAGGAATGCATGAAGTGGCAGTCTGGATGACCAACAGCTGCCTAAAACTCAACGCCGAGAAGACAGAAGCCCTCATCCTTGGAACCACCCCTTCATCATGGGCCAACACCTGGTGGCCCTCCGCCCTTGGAAGCCCACCTATCCCCTCAGGCCATGCCAAGAACCTCGGCATCGTACTTGATTCATCACTCGCCATGAACCAACAGGTCCACGCCGTCACCTCCAGCTGCTTCAAAACCCTCCGCATCTTCCGAAAGACCTTCAAATGGATCCCCCTCCCGAATGAAGGAAAACAGTAGCCCACAAACTCATCACCAGCAAACTTGAATATGGCAACGCTCTCTATGCCGGCATCAACAAGTCCCTACTCCGCAAACAATACAGAACACCGTGACTGGACTCATCCTCGGCATCCCCCGGCATGAACACATCAGCCAACACCTACAGCAACTCCACTGGCTCCCGTGGAGAAGAGTCAACCTTTAAAATCCTCACTCATGCCTACAAATGCCTGCAAAACAACGGACCCAAATACCTAAACGACAGAATACATTTCCACGTACCCAAAAGAAACCTGCGATCATCCAACCTCATACTGGCTGAATCCCGTGCATCCACAGAGCCAGATCAGGCGGAAGATCGTTCCCCCACATCGCAGCCAAGACCTGGAATGTGCTACAGGCAGACATCAGACACACCCCTCCTTGAACACCTTCAGGAAGACCCTCAAAACCTGACTCTTTTGGCTAAAAGGAGCGGTGCATGTTGTGGCCTCCCCCTGTGGCTCTGGAACTCTCCCATGTGGCCGGTATGGGCACTTCCTTGGTGTGGTGTCTCATTAGCTGGGTGTGACAAGTTTCCTTCAATGGTCACTTGTTTGGGCACTGTATTCGGCAGAAGGTAGGGGGCTTTGGGCACAGGGGACACACCACATAGTGCCGGGCAACCTTGTCTGCCCCACTTACTCACTCGGGGGGGGGTGCAAGTGTGGCAACAGAAGCTAACCGTGGTAATCCTGGGGGTACACGCGGTCTGTCACCACAATTGCTCTTATGCGCCTTGGGCCGGCTCCCCACCTAGCCTCAGGGGACTCAGAAGGCATGCACCAGTCGAGGTCCTGGATCTCTTGCTCCTGCAGTACCTTACTGGCTCACAACATTTCCATCTTTTCGATAGTTTCCAATAAGAGATGGTGCGCACGGCATGCCCACCACAAAGCTAATTCGCATAGCTCAAATAATTTTTGTAGAATATTCCATGAAGGTGGTCTGACTGGTCGGAGCCTCCCTGGCTTGTGCCCACCTAGCTTGGGAGTGTTTCGCTGGTTGATGCTCTGAGGAAGGAGCTCCAAGGGAGGAGCAGGCTATAGTTGTGTTCTCAGCAAACTGGATGAACATTTTCAGTTTGGTCATTAGGTCTCATGCTAAGATATTAGTCAGGGATTGGAAAGTACAACAACGGTTCTCTCATCCTATTTCCCCCTTCTCCAGCTTGAGGGGTTAAGTGAAGGGGATCCCGGCCACGGTGCCATAGATGCCCTTTTAGGTTGGAGTGCTCTTTGATAGAAGAACTGTCCCCTCTCGTAGGCACGACCTTGTCGCCCTGTGTCTATCAGACAATGGTATGGTGTCTCATTTATCAGCATTGTGACCACAGGGTCCTCCTCAGGGCAGCCTGAAGTGGACCATAGTATATATGTGTCTTTGAGTGTCCTGTTGGTTTCTGGAGTAGATTCCCTACTTTTCCCTTTGGTTTGTGGGACCAGCCCTGCACTCTTACCGTTGCTGTCAGAGATCCTGGTGGGTGGGGGCGGGCTGAAGCCATCTTCTTCGCAATCGCTAGTCGTATTATTGTTTGGGAAACTCTAGAAGTCGTAATGGACTTGGAGTCGTTTGCCAAATCCTAATTCATCACATATGGTTATAACCATCCTTTCCTCTTTGGATGTATTTATTTGTGATTTTGGTGTGTTAACTGATGGTTTGTCACTGGCAGTAATCTTTTGGTGGGAAACTCATGTCCTGATGCCATGTATGACGTATAACTTATGTTGATTTGGACAATTACATATACTGTTGTTTTGAACCGGTTACTTTTTACAATGAGCACATTTCCTATGCTGTTCTTTTGACAAAATGATCTTTCTTTTTTGTGATGATTAATGCATAATGATCCATTCTGATTGCCTCTATTTCCTCACCTCTCCATGTATACTTTCCTCTAGACCCTCACATTTTCCTTGAGTTCAGCTAAAAACATATATATTCCTCTCTTGTTTTTTAGACACTGCTATTACATTTTTTCCCCTCTTCTTCCCCGACTCTTTTCTTCACATATCTATTGGTTGACTTCTTTTTTCCGTGTTTTCCTTCCCTATCCTCTTTTCTGTCTTTTTTCCTTTTTTCTATTGTCTGTTGATTCCATGCAACTTTTTTCTGTTTTCCTTTGCACTAAATGATTATCCTCTTCTCATAATGCTTTTGTTGTTACTGTTTATCAATCCCATACTCATTATCCCTTGTGTTAATCTCTCTATGTGATTTAACACATTTTGAAATTCTGTGAACGGGGATGCACTATTTCTTTGTGATTTTTGTTCTTTGATGTGGTTGTTCACCTCAACCATAAGAAAGCCCCAGGTTACAAGCCGCAGGGGGCGAAACACGTGTTTACCGTGCCTCAAAAAAGTTTCTTTATCATGACCCTTGGCCTTTCTTGCACCCAAATACTCAGGTATACCTCAAATGAGTTACGTCTCCTCAACTGTCCCACGAATAATTGCTGCCGATTTATTCCGAACACAGGTGGCATAACCTGCCCTTGTGGCTACACACTTCCACAAACACAAAGGATTAGGGCCTTCCAGCCCCTCATAAGATCTCAGAGTCGCAACTCTCCCACAATCATTGAGAACACCAAACTTCTTGGGGGCCTTTTAAATGTCAGGTCTGTAGCCAAGCACAAATACGATATAGCATATACAATCTCAGACTGCTATCTAGACATACTTTTCTTAACTGAAAACTTGGGCAGATGCTGCCTCTGACACTGACTTTGTTACCGCCACGCCGGCCAGATATCGAGCCGTCAGGGTCTACAGTCCTTTAAAACAAGGAGGTGGAGTTGCTATTATCCTGAGGGATCATCTCCTGGTTATATTTTACTCTACCTCCACGCCTTTCTACGAGGCTCTTCACTTTGTAATCTAACTCAGCCCAAGGAAGACTTTCAGAGGTATCTTACTTTACCGGCCTCCAACTCCAGAAGCTCCTTTACTTCTAACCTAGATAGCCTTTTAGAGCCCACTCTCTTAAATAATAATTTTACTATCCTTGGAGGTTTCAATTTCTATCTGGAAGACAGGGGCAATAGGGAGACAGACATATTGGTGGATACCCTGGGGGCAGTTGGTCTTACACAACTGGTAAAGACCCCTACTCATGAGGCGGGTCATACTTTAGATGGGATCTTCGCCTCATTTCACGGTCTCACCTGCAAAGAATCCCTGCCTCTGACATGGTCGGATCACTCATTAATTCAATTCGACCTCCCAATCCTCTCCGTTGGACGTGGGCGGACCTCCAAGACCCCAGAAGCATCCAAGTGGGACTGGGGTAAAACGGATAAATCAACTCTCCATACTTACCTGGAGAGCTCCCGCCCACAGTTACACCGTCATCCCGACCAAACATTTACTAAATATACAGACTGGCTAAATGAAGCTTTCACGGCTTCTGTACCCACCAAAAAAACTGCAGGGAACAGGAAGACCCCTTAAGCCCCCAGGTTTTCTGACGCTTTACGGATAGAAAAACAAAAATGTCGTGGATTAGAAAGGTGTTATGTTATGTTATGTTATTTAATATTTATAAAGCGCGCATACGCCCAAAGGCTTCTTGGCGCTGGAAAGAGATAAAAAACATAACAAGGGTGGATCAAACGAAAGTCTCTATTTCAAATATGCCTGTGTGAATAAGTGAGTCTTGAATGCCTTTCTAAAGGCAAGAAGATCCTTGCACTGTCTAAGGGCTAGTGGCAAAGAATTCCATAGGGTTGCTGCTAAAAAATGAAAACTGCTGCCTCCCTGTCGTTTCTTCTTAAAGTGAGGTACCTCAAGTAGGTCTTTGTGGGCTGATCTCAAGCTGCGTGAGGGGACGTATCTGCCAATCAGCTGTTTGATGAAGGAAGGGCCCTTACCTTGCAATGCCTTAAAAATGATACAACCGGCTTTAAATTCGGCTCTTTGAGCCACAGGAAGCCAATGCAAGGTCTCTAAACCAGATTTGATCGAGACCCATTTGGGAACATTGCAGATCAGTCTGGCAGCTTGGTTCTGAAGGTACTGCAGTCTTCTAAGTTGGCCTATGGGTAAGCCTAGATAGAGACTGTTTGAAAAATCAATGTGGGAAAGGATTAGGGCCATGACCACCTGGATTAGGGCAGTGTGGGTGAGGAGGTGTGCAATTTTCCTGATTTTCCTCAGTTGAAAAAAACCAGAAGAGACCACAGTACCGATCTGGGATTTTAAGGTGAGGTCCTCGTTGATGGTTACCCCCAAACTTTTTACTGTTTGTGATTTCTTAGGAGGGAGGCCCATGTCCGTAGGCCAGAAATTAGGGCTCCAACTGATTTCGTTCTTGCCGGGCAAAATCAGCTCGGTTTTCCCCGGGTTTAATTTAAGATGATTTAGAGACATCCAGCTCTGAATAAGGGTCATGGTTGCTTGAAAATCCTCCACAGCATTTGGGGAGTTGAGTGCAAAGACTAACTGCAAGTCATCTGCATAATTATATACAGTGACTTTGTGTTTTCTTAAAGCAAAAAGGAGGGGCCGCATATACAAATTAAATAATAAGGGGGACAAGGAAGAGCCTTGAGGGACCCCACAAAAGGAGTTGATTTTAGGAGCTGAGAAAGATCCAAGGCAGACAGACTGGGTGCGTTCGAATATGAACGATTTTAGCCAAGCCAAGGCAGAGTCTCTAAGGCCTGCCTGTTCGACGCGGTTGACCAGAATGGAATAGTCAACCGTGTCGAATGCCGCAGACAAATCAAGGAGCACCAGGGCTTGGTGAAGATTTTTGTCAGCGTTGGACCTCAAGGTGTTCGGGACGGCCAGTATTACTGCCTTGGTAGAATGACCAGGCCGAAATCCTGCTTGATTAGGTTGCAGATAGCCCGATTCCTCCACAAAGTTTGAGAGGCAGGTGGTAACATGAGCCTCCAACATTTTGGACAAAAAGGGCAGCAGGGATATGGGCCGATAATTCGTGAGGTCTGATGGATCAATGCAAGGTTTCTTCGTAAGGGGTATCAGTAGAGCCTGCTTGAAGCTACTGGGGACTGTCCCTGAGGTGAGAGAGTTGTTAAGCAGGGACATCATGCTGTTAGGAATGGCTCGACCGATTTCCTTCATGATTTGAGGGGGACAGACATCCATAGGGGAGCCTGACTTGACTCTAGATAGTAACTCTGAAAAGACTTTCAAATCAATAAGGGGGAAAGAATGTAAGGTTAGGGGATTAAAAAAGATATCGTCCACAGGGGCACAAGTTGGAAGTGTGGAGATGTGCTGTTTGATCAATAAAATCTTTTGGCATGCAAACTATCACTCACCTGAGAGGGGAATGTACTAAATGGCCATAACACAGTATAAAAACCTACTGATTGCAGAAAAAAGGATCCACTTTACAAAACAGATTGAGAAAGCAAAGCATTCCTCTAAAGCACTCTTTACAGTAGTGAACAAGCTCACCACACCTAAGACTACAGGCTTCAAGGGAAATCAAAAGTCTTGTGACAACATTGCAGCTGCATTTAAAACTAAAGTCCTGGATATTTTTAAAAATTTTAGGGACACATCAGCTCACTTCCCCACCACCCCTCCGTTAAGCCCTGACTCAGGCACTAACCTCTTGCTTAGCTTCTCGTCTGTTTCATCTGAAATAGTGGCAAAATATATTGACGAAGTAAAGTCAGGATCTCCCTCTGATCCCTGCCCGCCAGCTTTTCTGAAAGGAATGGCAGATCTGGTGAGTCCTGGGTTCAATCAATCAATCAATCAATGCATTTATATAGCGCACTACTCACCCGTAGGGTCTCAAGGCGCTTGGGGAGGGGTGGTCCGCTACTGCTCGAACAGCCAGGTCTTGAGCTGCTTCCTGAAGGCGAGGTGGTCTTGGGTCAGGCGGAGTTGGGTCGGGAGGGAGTTCCAAGTCTTGGCGGCCAGGTAGGAGAAGGACCTTCCTCCTGTGGTGGCTCTTCGGATGCGGGGGATGGCGGCGAGGGCGTGGCTGGTCGATCGAAGCTGACGGGTGGGAGTGTAGAAGTTGAGGCGGTCGTTGAGGTATCTTGGGCCTTGGTTGTGTAGGGCTTTGTGTGCGTGGGTGAGGAGACGGAAGGTGATTCTCTTGTTGACCGGGAGCCAGTGCAGGTCTCTCAGGTGTCCGGAGATGTGGCTGTGTCGTGGGATGTCGAGGATGAGTCTTGCTGAGGCGTTCTGGATCCGCTGGAGTCTCTTCTGGAGTTTGGCAGTGGTTCCGGTGTAGAGGGAGTTGCCGTAGTCCAGTCGGCTGGTGACGAGGGCCTGGGTGACCGTCTTCCTGGTCTCGGTGGGGATCCACCGGAAGATCTTACGTAGCATGCGCAGGATGTTGAAGCACGACGAGAAGACGGCGTTGACTTGTCTGGTCATGGAGAGGGAGGAGTCCAGGATGAAGCCCAGGTTGCGTGCGTGGTCTGTTGGTTTGGGTGCGCTGCCCAGGGCGGGGGGCCACCAGGAGTCGTCCCAGGCGGAGGGCGAGGAGCCCAGAATGAGTACTTCCGTCTTGTCTGAGTTCAGTTTCAGGCGGCTGTTCTTCATCCACTCGGCTACTTCTTTCATCCCTTCGTGTAGGTTGGCTCTGGCGGTGGCGGGGTCGTTGGGGAGGTAGAGGATCAGCTGGGTGTCGCCGGCGTAGGAGATGATGTTGAGGTTGTGCTGGCGTGCGATGGCCGCAAGGGGGCTCATGTAGACATTGAAGAGGGTGGGGCTGAGCGAGGAGCCTTGAGGAACGCCGCAGATGACTTCGGTGGCTTCTGATCTGAACGGGGGGAGGCGGACTCTCTGTGTCCTTCCGGCGAGGAAGGAGATGGTCCATTCCAGTGCCTTCTCCTGGATTCCGACGTTGCTGAGGCGCTGCACTAGGGTGCGGTGGCAGACAGTGTTGAATGCCGCGGAGAGGTCCAGGAGGATGAGGGCAGCTGTTTCCCCGTTGTCGAGCAGGGCTCGGATGTCGTCAGTGGCTGCGATGAGGGCGGTCTCGGTGCTGTGGTTGGCCCGGAAGCCAGACTGCGAGAGGTCGAGGGATCCGTTCGTCTCGAGGAAGGCGGCCAGCTGCTTGTTGACGGTCTTCTCGATGACTTTGGCCGGAAACGGGAGGAGCGAGATGGGGTGGTAGTTTTTGAGATCGGTGGGGTCCGCTGATGGTTTTTTCAGTAGAGCGCTGAGTTCGGCGTGCTTCCAGCTCTCCGGGAAGGTAGCGGTGTCGAAGGAGGTGTTGATGATGTCACGCAGGTGGGGTGCGATGACATCGTCGGCCTTGTTGAAGACGTGGTGAGGGCAGGGGTCGGTTGGAGATCCGGAGTGGATGGGGTTCATCGTGCGGATAGTGTCCTCGGTGCTGATCGGGGTCCAGGCACGGAGGGTGGTGGTGGGGGGGCGTTGGTGCGGTCGTGGGGTGCGTCGGTTGTATGCCAAAGCTGTTGTGTATGTCTGCGATCTTGTTGTGGAAGTAGGAGGCGAGGGAGTTGCAGAGGTCTTGTGATGGGTTGATGTCATTGTTTCCGGCGTTGGGGTTGGAGAGCTCTTTGACGATGTTGAAGAGTTCCTTGCTGTTGTGTGCGTTGTTGTCCAGTCATTCCTTGAATGCTGTTTTCTTGGTGGTGTGGATCAGTTGGTGGTGTTTTCGGGTGGCGAGCTTGAGGCTGGCTATGTTGTCTGGTGTTGGGTCTCTGCGCCAGGCTCTCTCGAGGGCTAATCCTTTGTTAACAGAAATCTTGAATTCAATGTCTGTTTCTGGTAATTTTCCATCCATGTGGAAGGACACCTCCATCCTTCCACAGATGTATGACGTTACAACGCATACTTTTACAATGCCTTACTTTACAATACATTTTTTACACCGCAACATCCATTACAACGCATACCATTACAACGAATTCTTTGAAACTACCTTTACAACGCATTCCACTACAACGCATACTACATTTACAACGCATACCATTACAACGCATAACATTACATTGCATGTAAGGTAAGTTTTGGATAGTGTAGGGGTAAAAATTACTATTCTAACTCCAGGGGGTGCAACAGTAGGGTAAGTGTTGGATAGTGTAGGGGTTAAAATTACTATTCTAACTCCAGGGGGTGCAACAGTAGGGTAAGTGTTGGATAGTGTAAGGGTACTATGTGTTGTAATGCTATGCGTTGTAATGGTATGCGTTGTAATGACTGCGTTGTAATGACATGCGTTGTAGTGGTGTGCGTTGTAGTGTCATGCGTTGTAATGGTTGCGTTGTAAATGCATGCATTGTAATGGATGTTGCGTTGTAAAAGTTTCGTTGTAATGGTAGTGCGTTGTAAAAGTTGCGTTGTAAAGGTTGTTTCCCTCCTTCCGCTATTAAAAAAACCTACCCTAGACGCAACCGATCCAAATTACTACTGTCCTATAGCCCAACTTCCACTGCCTGCTAAAATTATCGATAAACTTATGAACATCCAACTTACTCTATTCATTTGCGAAAATAATGTACTGAACCACGCTCAGTTTGGTTTTCGCCGAGAACATAGCACAGAAACGGCACTCATTAAAGCCACAAAGGAGATCACAGCGGTGATGGATGGGGGAGGTACGGCTGCTCTAGTACTCCTCGACCTATCAGCTGCTTTCGATACCGTTGATCATTCTCTTTTGCAACAGCGGCTGGAGAGTCTGGGCGTCAGGGGCACTGCACTGGCCCTACTGCCCTCCTTTCTCAACGATAGGAAGCTAACAGTTTCAGTCGATGGGTACCACTCTGAGCCTTATACCCTTCCATACGGTGTGCCACAGGGCTCCTCTCTGAGCCCATCTCTGTTTAGCATATATGTATTTGAACTGGCCCCTTTGATTCAGGACTTTGGGTTCAATCTTACATCTTACGCTGATGACACCTGGATTGTGGTGGCAGCATACAAAAATCAGGTCCCCCCTACTCAGCGATTTCAGAATTGTTTGTGTGCCATTAATCGATGGATGACCACACACGGTCTTAAACTTAGCTCTGATAAAACAGAGATTCTGATCTTTGGTAACATGCAACCAAACTGGGGTAATCTGTGGTGGCTGGCAGAGACGGGAGATCCACCAAAACCTGCAGTTAAAGCCAAGAACCTGGGTGTGTGGTTTGACAACAAACTCTCTTTCACCCAGCACACAAATGCAATTGTTTCCCCTGCCCACTTTCTCATTAAGAAAGTCAGGAAGATGCTTCCTTACATTCCTATGGACACCAGAAAAATATGTAGTTACATCATTGATTCAGTCGAAGCTTGACTATTTTAACAGGCTGTTTTCATATATTCAGACACAACAGGTGATGGACCGAATGTGGATCAATGTCACACACTCAACCCAGTCCAAAGATCTGGGCCCAAATCCATCGTTATTTTGCACTCCACACCACCCTGGGTTAGACAATGGCGATATGCAAATCAGCTGTGACCCTGTGCCCCATGGGAACAGTCCAGTCCGAACTACAAAAGCCATGTCCTTCCCAGAACGGAATCAAGCATCCGAGGACCGGACCGGTTTCGAGGTAACACCTCTCATCAGCCTGGCTAGCTTGACTCCAGTGGTGTGGAGTGCCTGGGACCCACGTCTGGGCATCCCCAGCGCACTTAGGGCGGAATATGCAAACACAACAGGTGATGGACCGAATGTGGATCAATGTCACACACTCAACCCAGTCCAAAGATCTGGGCCCAAATCCATCGTTATATTGCACTCCACACCACCCTGGGTTAGACAATGGCGATATGCAAATCAGCTCTGACCCTGTGCCCCATGGGAACAGTCCAGTCCGAACTACAAAAGCCATGTCCTTGGATGCTTGATTCCGTTCTGGGAAGGACATGGCTTTTGTAGTTCGGTATTTTCCAAAAAATAATCAGAAAACAAGCTGATCCACACTAAAAATGTGTCGTAATTCTTCTTTTTAAACTTCTTCTTTACGCGTTTGCATCAGTTTCTTAAATCTACTCGTGAATGCATTACATCATGTATCCACTTCTTTACAGCATATATCTGTTGTTTCCCAATGCATTTTGGTATATTATACATTCTTCAGGGGAATTATAAAACAAAACAGCAGAAACTAATATGTATATCCATCAAAAATCCACTAGGGATACAACAGACCACTGCTTCGATTCATTAATGCTTGTTAAAAGATGAATCAAGTGGTAAATATCATGCTTCCACAACCATAATCCAAAGCAATGTGTGTATAACGTTGTGCTACCTTAACCCTATACATAAACAACCCATATGCCTTTAACTAACCTGTGTCTTGCTGTCTACCTGTAAAAAGAAACCACACATCAAACATTCATGTCCATCTGTATACCGTATGTTACTGATGTGCCATTGGACTGCTTGCTGTTGAGTTACAAAAAATCATACCTGTGCATTAACTTTAAATTGTCTTCAACATCTGTATGGAAATAGTTGCTACCAGCTCAAAAACGACGTGCTGCAGCACTACATGAGAAAGAAAGAAACACTGTCTGTCTATCTTGCACGATCCGGGTCTTTTTCCCCAAGTTACAATCTGCCGTACTTTGCTCTTACCTTACTGCCACATTTCACTTCTCCACAAAATCCACTGTCATTAGTCAACTATCCGCTCCAAAAAGTACCACCGTGCTCAACATCAAGTCGAACATTGTCTAGACAACCATTCCCTTTGGACCCAGTAATTTTGGTTGAAAAAGCACCCATTACTAGGCAACCAGACACAGACATAGATAATATACTGGTACAAGAAGGCCAAGAGGGACAAGTGATCGATAGCCAAGCCGAACAACACTCTTTTCATGACTGTACCCAGGAGCCTCAGCCTGAACCCCAGATTAGCAAGCGCACTAATAAACAAAGGACACAGGGTGCACAGCGTCGTAAGCAACAAAATACCCCACTGAGTGCCCTGGAAACCTCTATCAAGGACATGGTGGAGAAGGTCCTGGTTGACAAGCTTGAAGGGGTACTCATACAAATCTCCACAGATATTATTGATACTCTAAGGGATTGTGTTTCCGATATTCTAAAGAAATGTGACAGGATAAATAAATTTGTAACATCTTTCGAGAAAGATCCTCGGTGCCCACCACCCAAAATCACTCCACAGTCCCCCTCTAACCCACAGAGGCAACCCCAATCCCCTATGGAGCAGGGAAATACCGTACTAGCCTATCCCCAGATTCCACCTGCACCACCACTAGGGTCAATTGGTCGCGGAACGGGGCAAGGGGACAGCACAATTATTACTAAGCTGCCTTTTGCACCTAAACCTTGCCCACCACAGATAATGCCCCTGGCATCTACCCAAGATGGGCTTAACCGAGCAGGGCCTAGAAGACCTCGCCCGAGACCACCAGTTCACCTCCCACCAGAAGTTACACCGTTTGTTGCAATTTTGGTGAATATACCAGTATTAAAACCAGGGGAAATTGAGTCTAATGACTCACAGTTGGACAACATAAAAACATGGTGCAATGCTAACTGTACTGGCCCTAATAATATCTCTGAATACATTCAGACAGGTAGACGTGTGGATTGGGTGGGATATACAAAGAAGAAATTCTCTGGGGATTGTCTAATTGTTAACTTTAACAGACCCCATGAGGCCTCCCGTTTATTTTGGGATGCAACCGAGATTAGAGAGGATAGGATAAGAGCAGCCCCCTTAGGTTTCTTCTACCCCCCACCAGCACCACCAAAAAAGCTTCCTGAAAGGGCAAGTCGCAATAGTTTCCCAACCAAAACCCATCGTATTAGCCCTTGGGCGACACAAACAACTGGTATGTTACCTAAAATCCATGTAAACCAGGGATGTGAATTAAGAAATGGTCTGGAGTTATCAAATATGTTTTCGGCACTATCAAATCTGGAGGAAATTGATTGACTAGCTACTTGTGACTGTATTACTGACCCATTGCCTACAACTAATAATAGCAGCGTAAGGGGTATTACTGTTAACTTAATGAGTTGGAATATCGCAGGACTCCGCTCGAAAAGGGAAGATACAAATTGGTTGAATATATTGAAAAAGTATGATGTGATAGCGCTGCAGGAGACATGGGATATGGATTGTGATTTTTGGTTAGATGGGTATACATCCTACTTCCTTGCTGCACAACCCTCAAACTCTGGTCGCAACAAAGGAGGTTTACAGTTTTTACTATCAGTCAAAATGAATGGAACTGCGAAAGTAATAAACACGCTATCCCAAAATTTTCTAGCTTTGGAAGTCACATTGACTAATAAATCTAAATGTGTTTACATTAACTTCTATAACGCTACCCAAAGCACCGGTGACATCGAAAATCTCAATTCCTTGAATAAGTTTTTGTGTAATTTTAAAGAGAGTCAAACCACGCCGACATATTTTATACTGTTGGGAGATTTTAATGTACATTTATGCCAACAAAACTGTCATTTAATAGATCATTTGAATGTAGACATGTTCCAACCCCCACATTTTGAACATTCTGTTAAAGGGTCGGCCCTAGAAGATCTGCTTTTTGAAAATGAACTTTACGAACCAGAGTTCTTTGATAGTAAAGAAAGGGTCTCAACCTGCAGAGCTAGGGATTGCAACACTATCATTGATTATATATTTATTTCACCAGTTATGCTGCAGAATGTTATTTTTTATAATGCTATACATACCACACATAGTGATCACAACCCGGTTGTGTTGAACATGGAGGATAATATTTTATTTCTGTTTAATAAAAATTCTGAAGTAGATATCGTCGTCGATATCACTACAAAGGATCAAGGGAGACGGGTGAAATGGAGTAAAATCATACCTGAGGAGTTCCTTTACTCCCTTAACGAGAAAGTGGGCAGCGACATTAATGTCTGCAGGGAGCCATTGAGATTCAAAGGGAATATCATTGGGTCCTTTGAAGCCATCTGTCGCCAGGTGGCAGATGACCTAAAATGTAAGTCCACAAACAGAGAGAGAAAGGCTGAGGGGTGGTTTAATAACGCATGCTCCAAATCACATCGAGAACTCCATAAAGCACTGAAAAAGGTACCCCGTGACAGAGTGGAGGTGGCGAGGCTTAGGAAGCAGTACAATCAGGATATCCAAGCGAGGAAAAAGGAAATAAAGAAACAGGCGTGGGATAATCTGTATGAAAAAGCTACCCTGAGGGACAGCGCAAAATTCTGGACCATTGTTAATACACCTTTGTTCAATGGGAAAGAAAATGCGACATTGGAGGTAAATATCCCTGAGAAGGAATGGCTGGACCATTTCCAAAAAATTTACGGCAGCAACCTCGACTTAGGACCTTCTAATCTAACACCGACTGACACTCAAGTCCCCCTTCTAAGTTTCACTATTAAAGAGGTACAGAGTGCAATTGAGGATATGACATCACAGAAGGCCCCCGGGCCAGATGGCGTACCCGCCGATATGTACAAAACAAACTCAGCAATGTGGTCAGTTGTACTTACTAATGTCTTCAATGTAGTCGGTATAGACAAGATAAGACCTCCAACTACCTGGTCACAGGCTGTCATCATCCCCATATTTAAGAAGGGTCAAAGGGGGGACCCTAGATGCTACAGACCCATATCTTTGCTAGATTCCTCATTTAAAATCTTGGGCAAAATAATACTAGAAAGAATCTCAGCCTGGACCACTGATAAAAACATCTTGTGTGAAGCGCAGTATGGGTTTAGATCTGCCAGAGGTACAGAAGATCAATGCCTTAATTTACACCTTATACTGAGCAAATATACTGTAGCATCAAGGGGGATGATGTACTTGGCCTTCATGGACTTGTCCACAGCTTTTGACCTAGTTAATAGGTCAAAGCTGTGGACAATACTCCTAGAAAAGGGACTGGATCGTGCACTCGTGGATTTTTTGGCGCGACTCCACAGTGATTTAAGGGCAACTATCCGTATGTCCCAAGAAGGGAACTGTACCGCCTTTTTTAAATCGGGAAGGGGAGTGCGCCAAGGGTGCATTTTGGCACCTATGCTCTTCTCCCTTTATATTAACTCCCTGGGCGAGTCCTTAAAAACTGCCTCTGCAGACGTGCCGTGCATGGGTGGTTCCGTGACGCCGGTACTTTTATATGCCGACGACACGGTACTGATGTCAAGGACCCCCAGGGGTCTTCAACACCTACTTAATACATTTGGGGCATTTATGCAAGATTTGGATTTAGTGATAAATGCAGGAAAGTCGCATGTCATGGCTGTTGGTAATTCTAAAAGTAACACTAGAACCCTGTACTGTAATGGTGCCGCACTTACTAAGGTTAAAACCTTCACATATTTAGGAGTGGTGTTCGACGAGAAAGGGACATGGGCACCACAAATCCAGAACAAGACCGCTGATGTAAAACGATCATCTGCTGCTATATTGGGGTTCGCCAAACGTATTGGCGGCAAACCACCAGAGGCTATATTATCCATATACAAAGCCAAAACCCTGGCAATAGCCAGATATGGAGCCTCTATTTGGGGATATAAGAACACAACCCATATCCAAAGGGCAGAGAATATATTCCTGCGATCCGTTCTGGGCTTACCAAAATCCACACCTGCTTTCTCAATACATATGGAACTAGGGGTGGGTTATATTGAAGATATGTTGTCTCTCGCACCATTAAGGGCATGGATTAAAACTTGGCTTAATCCCAATTTAACATTAAATCACACGATTATTAAAGACTGCATGGGGCGGGATCGTGTGGCAGAGATTGAGTGGCTTTCATACATCAAGAAAATAGCAGAATACCTGGGCCGCCCCGATCTATATACCAACCCTGAAGGCCTAAAAAAAGATGACATTAGTTGGGCAAAACTGGAATATACAAAGAAAAGAGAAGCCGAAAGAGAAACACGCGAAATTCTGAAGCCGACCGTGAGGTCACACTTTCTGACAATCACATCTTTAGCTATCGAACCATACTTGGCGATAGTAAACAAACCTTTCCACCGGTGGCTTCTCACCAAATTTCGCTTTAATCAGTCTCACCTCTTGCTGGGTGAATACAGTAAATGGTGTAAACCCCATGAGAACGCCCCCTGCAAGTGTGACGATTTCTCAGACCAGGATTCTCTCAATTTTTTCTTTTTTTGTCCATTATTCAGAATTGCAAGAGAGAAATACATTAAGCCCATATTAAAAGATCAAATGTTTACCCAAGTCAAACCGGCTTTTCTGTTTTTACAGTTAATGGAAACACCTCTAATCATGTATGGGGTAGCACATTTTCTCACAATGTCTATTAGGTCTCGTCGAAAAAGACCTCAGTCACTGACTAACTGATCTAGCTTTTGTTAAAAACTGTACGCCCAGGCGGGGTAGCACTGTTAATTGATTGTATTATAGGTTTGTAAATATTACTGTAAATAGACCATCGAACAAACCCCATATTACAAACCGTACAAATGAAATGAAATTTTGTAGGAAACTACAGACAGTGCAGAGATGATGCTAAACTTTTTGATACCTCTAAAACCTTTGTAAATATATCGTGGTATTAATGAAATTTGTATTTGTATATAATGTGTCTTGTTTTTAAGCTATTTATATAAAAAAAAAATTGTATACTCCAATGATCAACTATGAATGTATAGCATACTTTTATGATTTTAATCTAATCGAATAAAGTGTTTTTGACTCTGACACTCTGACTCTGAAGTCGAACGCTCATAATGAAAGCGCGTCTGACGTCATTATAACCAACAAAAAAGAAGGACTGTCGTCCCCTCTTCAAATGTGGCTCCGCCATCTTTGCCTGGTGTAAAACCTGCTCTACTTGCATTAGCCACAAGCACCCTATGTGTTCCCTGCCCCACTAAAGAATAAACAGACTAATAATCCTACCAAAAAATACTGTAAGTGTATAACTAATAAATAACTAATATCTACTGCATATGTAATATGTACACAAACCCTTATTGTATCAGCTACACACCCATTAATACCACACGTGACCTTTTGGGTTCATGTTTAAACCAGCTGCGACCTTCACATGTATTATAAATAACAGTTACAAACTGTACAGTATACACAAAAATGCTTCATAAAAAACATCACATTTCCAATTTGTCATTGAGCCCACAAGGTTCCAGCGTATTCAAGTGACGATTCCAATATGTTTCTCTCTGAGACAATTGACGGTTGACATCATCATGTGACATTTCGTCCAATTTCGATAACACAGTAAAGCGTAATTGTGGAATGGAATGTTGTCTGGCATTCCAGCGTACTGTCAAATTAGACTTAGGGTTCTTGTTTCTTATCAAACTCTTATGTTCGGTAATGCGAAATTTTACTTTCCTTGTAGTTTTCCCTACGTACACTAGCCCACACGGGCATTTGATGGCATACACTACCATATGTCTGTTGCAATCTGCTGTGTGCCTCAACTTGATGTGCTTGCCTGTATGTGGGTGTGTGAACACATCCCCTACTATCACGTTGCCACAGTGACTACAATTGTGACACTTGATCATCCCCTTGTGGTGTAGTGAGTCCTGCTTACCACTACCTCGTCAGAATTTATCAGCACCACAACATCAAGAAAAAATGTATCAATGAAGAACCATAATGGAAGTAAAAGAGGAAGGTGACAGAGAAGAAAAAATTATGACTTTGTCAAGAAAAATTCGCCCACTCCTAGCACATGCTGCCTGATGACGAGGGGAAGGTCTGCACAGCACACAGGACTAAGTGAGCCCAATAGTCTGTCAATATCGTCTCTGGGACAAAAATATCAACAATTTAAATGTAGAAAGACGAGGAGCTAGACAAGGGTCCCCATGGCCAAGCACAAGTTGTACCTGACTCTCCAAGGTCCAAATTTCTCCCGAACTCCTAAATTACACTCTGTCACAACCAGGGGTCACGCGTACCAGCTCTCACACCCAGCAGGCCAAGCTAATAACACCTCTGTTTTCTTTCAGATACGACCAGTGTTAAGAAACCATCAGGACTAAGAAGACTCCTTTGATTAAAAAACTAAGATCAAGATGCTGGCTCTATATAACATCCAGAGCCTATACATACCATCTGTGTTACACTCAGCCGTCCAAGCGGTGAGGCCCCACCTCTGTATCACACCCAGGGATCAAGCATACCATCTGTGTGGCGTCCAGTTGTCCAAGCCATCACTATATCACACCCAGAGACAAGTGTACTATCTGTGTCACAGCCAGCGCCTCCTGTATCACTCCCAGAGACGCTACCATCGCTGTCACAGCCAGTGGTCGAAGCAACTAAACAACCCTCACCTTTCCTAGTGTGCTATCGAAAAATGTGACCTCCGTGGGATAGCCTACGAGGCCGCCTTAAGTCTGCTTAGCTCGGACACATAAAATAAGCAGTATATCAGATTTCTGTTAGTGGCATGGCACTCAGGTTAGATTTTTTGCTTCTTCCTAGTTTAACATATGCCAAATTTTGGGGCTAAGGATCAGATGTAGTCTCTTACCCACTGCGCAGATGTGAATCCGTACAGGCAGGGACCTGTTCCTTCGGCTGCCATGGTGCTTGGACAACCAATTACTCCTCACTGGCTCACCTAGATAAAATTCACCTTGAAAAAATAAAAGACAATAGGCGTTTGGTAAAACAAGAACAGTTGATTTAATTAAACACAGCGGCTGGTAGAGCAGATTACAGAGTCGGGGTCCGAAGTCTGTCTCGAAGTACATTGGTTTTGTGTGTCATTTTATACATTACATGAAGCATCATAAAATATTTTGTGCATTCCTTTGGAGGCTGAAATCTGGGTCTAGTCACAAGGCTGTAAATCTGGTCATTCGATAAGAAGTGTAGATGGGTCTCGACCTTGCATGGAAACAATGTGGGGCCAGTGGGTACGTGTCCAGATGTCCGGCATGGGGAGTGTGTGATCACTATGTGTAGTGTGCATGCTGTGTTATGATTGACTGAGTGTCCCTAACTTAGTGCAGCATCAGAATTTATGGTGGTTTGAGGATGCACACCCCTGCGGCCAAACATTTTTTATTGGGGCCAATCTCTTAAGACGATTGTAGTGTTGTTGCCTAATCTGTGGAATTGATCTGAGTTTTCCAGTTCGGATGTTTGTCTAAGGGTTACATGTCACCCCACCTGTCATCTGTCAATCAGTTGCTTCAGGCCTAGGTCGCAGGGCCTGCCTGACTCTGGGTTGAAGAGGAGGTCATATTGGATAAATTCAACAATAGTGTTGCAAGTTACATTATTATAGGTACTTATTTCATGATGTGCATTGATATAGTATTTTCCAGTATGAACAATAAAGAACTAGAATCTTCACTTCTCTCCAAAAAGGTGCCTGCACTGGGAAACCTGCAGCTAGAGAGCACCACTTTAGCATCATTCACTCTGCTGTACATGACAACTTTTTTTTATTTCAACTGCTACAAGTTCTAGAAGTAAATGAGCTCAAGAAAACGTTATTTTCCGTGTGTTGGAATTATATTATATCTGCACATCCTGCAATGTGGGTGAGGTCTATCCTCTGTTGCACTACTTTGATTTTTTGCAATATTATCTCAATCCGTAAACTTATTTATTTTGTTATTTTTTTTCCCCTATACCATAGTCAAATATTTGTAGTGGTCAACAATAATGATAGGTTTGGCTTTATTTATGGTAATAATATATTACTTTACTTTAAATAAGCCTAGACACTCACTGGAAAAAACAAACATTAAAGTAACATTAGTGTAGAGTGGAATGAAGTGGAATACATTGAAGTGACATAGCATAGAGTTGAGTAAACTGTTATAAACTGGAGTGACATCAAATACAGTAGAGTGGAGTGTTGTGTCATACAGTGTTGGAAACTGTCATAGAGTGGAGTGTTGTACAATAGAATGTAAGGGCATAGAGTTGAGTACAAATTTGGACAGTGGATTCTATGGGGATAGAGGCGCATAGAGTGTAGTAGATGTACAATGAAGTGATGCACAATTGAGTAGTGTAGACTGGAGTAACATATAGTGGAATTACATAGATTAGAGTGTTGTACGTTGGAGTAGCTTAGATAGTAATACTGTGTAGTGTACATTGGAGTTGTGTAGAGGAGTGGCATACAGTGGAGTGGCTTACAGTGGAGTGTTGTAGACTGAAGTGACAGACCAAGTAGTGGGGTAGAGTGTAGTAGCATACATTGGAGGAGCGTCCAATGGAATAGCATAGATGAAGTGGGGTGGAGTGGAGTAGCGTACAGTGGAATGGCACACAGTGGAATTGCGTACAGTGGAATGCCACATAGTGGAATTGCGTACAGTGCATTGTTGTAGAGTGAAGTGGTATCTAGTGGAATAGAGTGGAGTGGCGTACAGTGGAATGGCTTAGAATGGAACAGAGTATACTAGAGTAGCGTCCACTGGGAGTGTGTTATAGTGGAGTGGCGTACAGTGGAGGAGCGTACAGTGTGAGAGCACAGTTTGGAGCTGCGTACAGTGAAGTTGCGTACAGTGTAATAGCGTAGAGTGGAGTGTCGTGCAGTGGAGAGGCATAGAATAGCATATTTTGCAGTGGCTTAGAGTGGAGTGGTGTACACTGGAGTGGCATATATTGGAATACCGTAGAGTGAAGTGGTGTATAGCCTAGTGGCCTACAGTGGAGAGGCGTAAGGATGCATGTGAAATTTAGCAGCAATGTAGATTATGGTGCGCAGAGTAACGCAAACAGCGAATTGCTAGGCCTTAATTATATTTTGGGCCATTGTAAGCGCAGTAACTTTGAGGTATACCATGGTACATGTTGATGACAAGCCAGTATTTAATTGGGTGATGGCTATTTTTAGAAAATTAAAAGGCTGCCATATTGGTTTTACTACACTTTGGCTGTGTTCTGTGTTAGGGCCTTAGATATAGGTAAGTAGTAGGTTTTATTGTAGGTCCGTACCTAATATAACTTTAATCAAGTGGCAGTAGGTTGGCTAAATTCACTTATATTTTTTAACATATTTTTAAAAGAAGTTTACAGAGTACTGCGCTAGTACCTAGTGAGTACTGCAGTTTTTAAAAAAAGTTGAGGAGTGTTCGCACAGTATTTTGTTAGGTTTTTGCACTTTGTTTAACAGAATTAAATATGGTAAACATTTTAAATGTACTGTACTTCACTACATTTGTGAAACGTAGTGTATTTGTGATTTTTCCATTTTTAAAGATTTTTACAAATTTGTTTTTCAAGTACTGCGGTACTCCATAACATTTTTTAAATATATAGAAACTTATAATTATTTTCCCTACCAATGTCTACTTTAATAAAGTTGTATAAAACCTAATTATTACCTATATCAAAGGCCCTAAGGCAGAACACTTGCAAAATGGACTTGAAACAACATGACTGCCTTCTCTCAGTTAGATGCAGGACCATCGGTATCATGCACTGAAGCCGTGATTCAGCTAATGCAGCTTAACTTGGAACATGATCTAAGGGATTGCAATGGAAGGGTGAATAATAACACAGATGATAATCTCCCCCGATATACATTCAAAAGGGGTAGAGCCCAATCAAAGATAGATTAGATCATGCTTAGCACACATAGCTGGCACAAGAATTTGGTTTTCAAGATAGATGTAAGAGAGGATAGTGACCACTATCCCCTCTGCCTTGAAGTAACAGGGTATACAACTGGAGAACAGTTATCTAAAACAAGCCCATCATCATTACAGCCTTTGATAGAGAACAACCGTAGAGCGGTCAAATGGCCATGCATTACTGATTGCATAGAGACCATGACTAACATCTATAAGGCATTTGCTGAGGTAGTAGGCCTCTATGTAGAACAAAACAGAACCCCAGTAATTGCAGTGCACCAATCTCTGGTGACAACTTTAAAACCTCTCTTAACCCCTTCGCCGCGGGGCTCAGCTCGTCATGCAACACAGTGGAGCTGTGCTCATGACGATCTGAGCTTGTCACGACTCAGCCCACTCAATGGAACCCCCCCCGCACAGGAGGGGAATTATCCCTGCTTGGGCGTTCCGCAGCAGTTATGACAAGCTCAGCTCGTCATGAGCACAGCTCCACTGTGCCTCATGACGAGCTGAGCTCGTCAAAAGCGCTGAAGGAGTTAACCAGAGTTACTATAGGAAAACCGATGCACAGTTGTGATAACTGATCACAAAAGCAATCCCTGGTATACCTTGGATTGCAAGAAGGCAAATACCTTTTTACTGCAGAAGCTAAAGCATGGGAGCGCTCATTCAATCGGGGGAGCCAGGGATAGCTTTAGAAAAATAGCTAATGCAAAAAGGAACTGGGAGGAAATGAGTCGGTGGATCTTCTCCAGGTGGCAAAATCCAGTAATACGGTAGTATTTTGGTGAAAAGTAGCTCTCGGAGGTAAGGATAAAGTTGCTTATACCCAGTATTACTTGGATTCTGCGACCTGGATTGAACACTTTACCAAACCCCAAGCTTCCCACCCATGAAAATTAGCGTTTTGCACATAGTAAAGGACACAATTAATTTTAGGCTGGAAGAAACAACGCAAGCAATTGATACTATTAATCAGGCAAAAGCCCGAGGTCTAGACCAATTGCCTGGGGACTTGTTTAAGCATGACAAAAATGTGTGGGCTCCTTATGTTAATCTGGTCCCCAATGCTATAGCTTCAGGAGCACCAATTCCAACTTCATGGAAGGGGGCTGAAATAGTTCATATCCATAAAAAGGGAGTAAGTAGAAGAACTACAGGCCCATTAGCCTAATTGATGTACTACAGAAAATCCATGCTAGACAGATTTTGAGCAGGCTAAATAAATCGATAGATGAGGATAACATTCTATCCTCATACCAGGCTGGATTCAGAGCCTGCACAAGCATGCTAGATCAAGTATTCAGACTTCTGTGCATCCTCTGGAAATGCACTAAGAGGGGCCACATCTGCATAGTGTGTGTAGATCAAAGGGCAGCATTCAATCTTGTACCCAGAGGACCACTGTGGGCCTCGTTCAGAAAACAGCAAGTGCCCGCAGTTTCTTTAGATTAGACAGTAAGGCTGCACCAGGATAACTACGCAAGAGTCTGCTGGGGTACAAATGGAGAGTTTACAGAACCAATTCCCATGGATAGATGACTGACACAGGGATGTGTGCCCGCGCTCACCCTGTTCTCACTCTTTATTAATGATGTGGTCAACTGCCTCCAAAAATCTAAAAATGACTTCCCTAAACTTCGTGGGAATCTGGTTCCACTGTTACTATTTGCAGATGATACCATCTTGATCTCACAGTCGCCCACTTGGATGACTTTAGTATATATTGTAAGGAAAAAGGTCTAGAAATAAATATTGGAACATTAAATATATGGCCATAAATCTTCATAAGAACTTTAGGTAAAACATCAGTGTAGGTGAATCAAAACTAAAACATGAATTACATTTCATCTATCTAGGCATAACACTTGATTCAAAGTTGTTATGGTATTCGCAAACAAAACCTTTCACATTGTTTCTCACACAGGGATCCAGGGATATCTCCAATAAATATAACTCATCCTTGAGCAAACCAATCAAACAAATCTTGGGAGATTTATAAATATAAAGCACAGGCAGTAACCTTATATGGATCTGAACTGTGGGGCATTGGCAACATTAAACAGCGAACATCTAAGGAGAACAAGGTAATGAGAAGGCTATTGGGGCAACCATTGGTAACACCACTTGTTCCGATGTTAACAATCTAAATATTAAGCAGATAGGGCATATTGTAGCACTACGCCCGCAGCCCTATTGGATCCCTTTATGGACAACCCCGGATCGGTGGATTATTGAGAGGGCATTCGAATTTTAGGCCTCAATAGACACCTAACCTTTCCTTGGCTTAGACACCTTCAGAAATGTTTTTTTGAGTTCGGTCTTACCTTCTATTGGATGGAACCGCAACTGTTGTTGCAAAGTTCTAAGAAAATCCTCAAACAAATACACTGGGAATATGTACTTCATAGTAACTCGAATCTAATCAGACTAACAACACAATTTCTCAATGCCATACCTAACCATATTATGAAGAGATTTTTTTTTAAACAATTTTTATTGAGATTTATTGTAGAGCATTTCAATGACAGTATGACATTCATTACTTGTAAAATGACAATTACCTGAATCACAAATGTTGCTACAGTCATGTGGACCATCCCGCCGTTCTCTACCCTCTCCTCCCACCCCACCCTACCGAGACATGTTGAGGAGTCACATATCATGATACAGTCACATACTTTCATCTGAGTCTCATTGAAGCTGTAGAGCTCAGATTAGGGTAGACAGGCGGATACACCTGACTGGATTTGTTCCCCCTCCAAAGTCTTTGAAAAACGGCGCCGGGAACCACAGGAGGGGGAACAAATCCAGTCAGGTGTATCCGCCTGTCTACCCTAACCTGAGCTCTACAGCTTCAATCTCTTCTCCTCCCGGTTATGGCCTCCTTACGACCACACTAAGGAACCATCAAACTACGCGAATAAAGTTCATCACCCATATTTCGCCCTCTCGGGCGTTGGCCACATCACCACTTCCGGTTCTTTCTTTCAAAAAGGCCCTGAAGATTCGCAGTCTGTTTCCCTGCGATGAAACACGTGTTGGCCAGTACAAGAGGAACAATAAACCGGTGTTTTATACCAAGAATTCTACTTCATTGAAATTCCTTTCTCGGCACCTTGCAATCTATTGACTTTGAAACACTGTCGATGTGCACATTTTACTTATGTCACTATAACTAGAAATCACTCAGACATTATTGTTAATTTCCCAGTGCAGGGGTTTTGTTGTTTTGGTACAATTTGTGTGGATTTTGCGATCCACCTTTGAGTGGTTACGAGGGATTACCGCCCGCCCTTTTGCCTGGAATCTGATACCTCATAACATTACAATACTCTGCGGTTACTTGTTATTGTTATTGTTATTGTTAATTTTGATTTATAGCGCGCCCAATCACCTGCAGGCCTCTAGGCGCTTGGAAATCGATGTCATTACAATAACTTGGTTCACTCCTGAGAGAGATGCAGCAACAGGACTACACTGCGATCAAGGCTCTTCTAAACAGCAGGGTTTTCAGAGATTTCCTGAACCGCAGGAGATTCATCTCCCTGCGTAGCCCCTCAGGCAGCTTGTTCCATAATTGGGGGGCCAGGACAGAGAAGGCTCTCCCTCCCTTGGTCACTAATTTGTAGCGGGGGCAGACCAGTAACTGAGCGTCTGATGATCTGAGTGTTCTTGTCGGGTTGTACACTTCCAGGCGAGCTTTGATATAGGCCGGCGCATGGCCGTAGATCGCCTTATGCGCTATACAGAGGCTCTTGAATTCAACCCTCTCCTTAACAGGGAGCCAGTGAAGGTTTTGGAGAAGAGGGGAGGCCTTTGTTCGTCTGGGCACTCTGAAGATTAGCCGTGCGGCGTCGTTCATTACGACCTGGAGTCTGTTTGTCGACATTTTTGGGAGGCCAAGGTGCAGGGCATTCCCATAATCGATCCGGGAGATGACAGTTGCTGCTACAATTGAACGCATCATCGAATGAGAAAGGAAGGGAGCTATCTTTCTCAATTGTCTGATGATGTTCGTGCAAGTTCCAACAACAGCGGAAACTTGACTGCACATTGACAGGTCACAGTCTAATTTAATCCCCAGGCTCTTTACGTTGGCACTAGGCTTTGGGGCTGATCCAAGCTCAGCAGGCCAATACAGATCACTCCACGGTGAGGTGGTAGATGGAATTACCAATACCTCGGTCTTATCCGGGTTGATCTTTAGTAGGTTTTTCGTCATCCAACCTACGGTGTACCTCAGGATATTTTGAGCTTGGGTTTGTGCTGTCCCTGTGTTATCGATACTCAGGACTAGCTGAGTATCGTCAGCATAGTTGTAGACTCTGCAGCCCAACTCAGCCAGGGATGCAATCAAAGGCTGCAGGTAAAGATTGAACAGAAGTGGGGATAGTGCGGAGCCCTGTGGGACTCCGCACTCTAAGAGACCCACTTCAGATATTGACTCCCCAAGTTGTATCCTCTGAGTCCTTCCCAAAAGGAAGGATCGCAGCCACTTGAGGGCCAAGCCTTTGATCCCAAAGGCCTCCAGCCTTCCCAGGAGCAGGTCATGGCTGACGGTATCGAACGCCGCTGACAGATCTAATAAAATCAGGGCGCTCGGCCTTTTGCCGTCAGCCATGCCTCTCAGTTCGTCCAACAACGAGAGCTTGGTTGCGCGCCTGTCCAATTCTGGAATACCTTAAACCCTCCCAGTAGATCAATAACATGTACGCACTGTGTGGAATGTCGGACCCGTGATAGTGTGCCTCTTCTTTCTATTATATAGGGCATTCATTATCCCAACCGGTTCTAATAGGTGCCTATCAAGTCTAAACGCCGGGTCGTCCTGTGGGACGTGTAGCCAGCAATTAATCGCGACTAGCTGGGAAGCCCAATAATATGCTTTGATATCCGGCAGGGCAATCTCGCCGTCATACCAACCCTTGATAAGTTTTTGGAGCGCTATTCGAGGCGTTTTACCTTCCCAAAGTAGCGTTGTGACCTTCACATTAATTACTCCAAAATATGTCTATGAAGAGCTTTTTGATACTATCAGCCACACTTTGCAAGAATTCTGTCCATAAAATCCCAATACGAAGCTCTCCAGATTAAGGGCTATACTGCAAAATGGAAAACACAGGGAGAATGATCCTGTACCTCATGTACCTTAGGCTATACTAAAGATATTACCACATCCTTTTCTTCTGCCAGGCATACAATAGGGCAAGGAAGAAATTGGTTTGCCCATTATATAAAAGGCTAGGGTTTAGGAAGCACCAAGATGCCCTTACAGTGATGATACACGATACAACACCATACATCATTTTTACCTTGTCCAAATATTTATAGCAGTAGTATTTGCTCAGGGTCACATGGGTCTGAAATTGTTATGAAGGAATGAGCAACAAATAACTCCTTTCTAAGTACTGTATTGTGGATGATGATTGTTGTAATGTAAATTTTGTATATCATTTATTGCACTCTTTTAAATTGACTAGTACAAAATATGAATTGGGACTGTTATATCTATATGTACTTTTATTGGATTTTAACCAAAACAAGTTATTTGAACATGCCTACATTAAGCCTTTGTAAAGGCAGTCATTATCCAATTAGATAATGACTCGTCATTGCCATGTACCTTGCTAGTTTTGTGAGATTTTGTGAAATTACCACTGTCACAGATTTTACTAAGTGTAAATGCCTTATAACTTAAAAAATACTTACCCTACTTACCTACGATACCCAAAAAGGATAATCCTTGATGTATAATCCTGACAAATTACATGTAAACCCGTTCAGCCATTTTTGCTCTACGTTGCATACAATAGTCTATAAAAAATGCATTGGTGGAGAAACACGTTTTGGGACCCCCTTTCATGTTTGCAACCCCCTAGAAATTCACCATAAAAATGAACATCTGCACAAAATGCAGAAAATGCTATACGTCTGGAAAGTTTTGTTGTGATTCGTCAAACAGATAGAAAGTTATTAGGGAGCAAAAATCTGAGGAATTCCTATATCTGGGAATCCTAACTATAATTACAGATTGTCAATCAGATTAAATGTGACTTCTTTCTTTTTATCTATTGTAGTTGTTATGTATTTGTTTATTGGTTTCCATTAGCACGTGACCATAAATTGTTTTCAGTTGTTCATGCAATAAATCCGAAACTTTGCATATACAGTCTAGTTTATTGTTGTCTTCTTTGCTACTTTTATTAGCATTGTGCTACTGAAAGCACTAGGCTTTGGCCCTTATAACTCCATATCACTTCATAACATCACTTGCAATAGCAAAAATGATCATCTACATAGTCTAATGTACATTGTTGTGAAATTTCATTACAATCCGTTCAGGCATTTTCCCACTACGTCCAATACAAAAAGTCTATGTAAAATGCATTGAGGTTAAAATCTGTTTTGGGGCACCCTTTTCTTTGTGCATCCCCTTGACCAATCACTGCAAAACATTCCATCATCCACCAATTTCAAAGGAAGAATAGAACTGGATAGGTTTGTGGAGATTCGTTAAACAGACGCAAAGGTATTAAGGGTCAAAAATACAAGGAGTTCATATCTCTGGTAACTCTAAATATAACTACAGAGTGGCTGTCGCAACCTGACAATAGTGATGTGAAAATAAGTCATATTCATTCTCCTTGGATCTTTACTCCTATTTCCACCTGAGCATCACATTTCTAGTGACTAAAGCCTTCTCTCAAACCATTCTGAATAATTTGTCAATATGAAACTCCTTCCTTCCGATAATTTTGTTTCAATTGTAAGTTTTCATTCCCTCCCATGAAACTCTGTCCACTGTCAATGCGTAATGCCTGTGCAGTTACAAATGTGCATGCTCGGTCCATCTAGTATTATTTATCATTCTGGACCAATACCAGTTCTTGCACCCATACCTCAGCCGTAGTTCCCTATCTCCCTAATACATTAGCTCATCTGGAGATCGTGGTTGCCTGTTTGTTATAACTGTTTCATGGGTAGATGTATGGTTGTTTGTCATGGACAACAGCAACCCTATTTGCTGGGATTAGGAGGAAGTGGTGGTGTTAGAGGGTTGTGTGTGTACATACACATCTATAACTGTGCGGTGTAAACTGATTAGAAAAGTGTTCCTGTCACTTCCTAGCCTGTTTAGGATGTTCCTTCGACTATGAAGGTACAAGTGTTCATATCTTTACATTACAGAAGCAAGTATGGTGACTAAACTCTTCTTGTTAATCGCATTAAATAAGCTCTAATTTTTCCCTGGTCTTATGCGTTCATGCCTTCACATTAAATGGTAAGACACAGCTAACGTCTTTCACTCTTTCAGTTTCTCAACGACAATTGAAAGAATATTCTAAATGGTATCACTGTAATTTGGGATTATCCTTGTTATTCTTTTTCAGCCTGGTGATTTCTTATATTTTCCCAGGGGAACTATCCACCAAGCTGACACTCCTGTTGGCATTTCACATTCTACTCATGTGACCATAAGTACCTACCAGAATAAGTAAGTATTCACATCGAAATGAAAGCCTAAAATCGAAGTCTGCTGCTTTTACTGATTGGTGACAAGATTTTATAATATTGTATGCAACTAACCTGTTATTTTGACGGACTGACAGTCGATAACGCTACTTTTGTATAGCGATGAAAATGCAGACATTGCTTAAACATGATTCCCTAACAAAAACATCACAAATCTGCAAATGTTTAAAATAAAACCTGTAATAATGTAACCTTAATAGTTTTAAGTATATGATGTATAGGAAAAGCAAAAGCTAAGTATATAAGTACCCTTATGCTTTGACTCTCATTGGTAATCTTTAATGAATCACTGAAGTCCTGTTTTTTAAATTGTGTTTTTTATTTTTGTATAGCAACGAATTACTCGACCAGTAGCCTCAAGGTTAATAAAGAAAATGCATAAATACAATAAATAAACCAAACTCAAAAATAAAATAGGCCCATAGTAGATGGTACAAGCAGCTATCCCTTATTTAGCATGTGATCCTGCAATTACAATGTCACATCTATGAAATATGACATTGCCAACTTAAGGATTCCTAAAGGTGTGTTGTCCCATTTCGCATCAGCATGTTACCCTTACCCTCAGTAATTACAAATCGGTATTTTTACCCCACAGTAATTACAATGTATGGTATGTTGTAATGCAAGCTGATATAGTGCATTATTTTTTAATGCAAGTTGTTTTCACACATACATAAGTGAGTTTTTATGTAAGTTAGTAATTTACAAATAAAGAGTTAAAAGATGGTTGGGACGTTTATCTCCCCCAACCAAACGAATGGATTATTGTAATTAATAGGTAAAAAGTGGAGTTGGGGTCCTTAACCATCCCCAAAAGCAAGAACATTTATTAATTTATATAGTTTTAAGTGATGGGTAAGGAGATTAAAAAGGGGGGTGGGGGGAGGGTTTAACCGCCGCTTTCCTCTGCCTCCAAAGGCAAAAATATAAGTTTTATTTGATATAGTTTTGAGGGATGGATAAGAGGGATTATGGGTGTTTATTCCATGTAAAAAAAAAGTCCACATTTATTTTTGTATTTTAAAAATATAAATATTTGGGGATTGATTACATTAAATGTGGGTGTTGTAATTTTTCTTTCAACAATGATGTAAAATGTAAATGACATGTATTTATATAGCGCAAATCACCGACCCGGTATCTAAGCGCTTGCTTAGGGAACCCGTCCTGGTATTCCCCTGTGAGATAACCCCGGCAGGGTATCCACAAGGCGAAAGTCAGGCATCCCTCCGCGAGGGGCCGTTGTGGAGATTAAGCAAGCTATTGCCCAGAGTCGCAGAGTGTGAACCCATGAATCGAGTAGGCACCGGAGCGAGAATTGTCGAGTCCGTGGAATTTTGAGCCCAAGACCCGCCGAGGCGGGGAATTGAACCCTGGTCCCGGGCTGACCTCTGCTTCCAGGTCTGCCTCCTCTAACCGGTGAGCCACACTTCTCCATGATAAATCCTCTGAGCTCTATTTGTCTGTAGCATTTTTTTGAAAGAAATACGATTCTAAACTTATTTACATGAGTATTAACATTGGTATTTGAAAAACCTTTGAATTTATTTTTAGAGCAGGATGCTAGTTGTGTAGGGGCCAGAGTGAAGAGCATTTTCAATTTTCAGTATTTAATTTTATTTTTTAATATATAAGATGATAATATATAAGATGACTACTGCAATAGGCATATTTATCTGTAGTATATTTTTTAAATACTAATCTTTCACAGTATTATTTTTTTTAATAAAAATATATTTTTTAATAAAAATATATTTTTTTTAATCTATGAAACATTGTTTTATCAGAAGAGGGATTCATGTGTTTTTTATTTTCAGATAGAGCATTCAAGACCTCTTGTATATACTTTGGTATATACTTATATATATTAGTATATACTTATATTTGTATGTACGTTCTGGGCTCTGGAGATCAGCCCTAGGACTTGTCTGCCTCCGCTTAGGGACTTTTTTTCTGTTCAATAGCCTCTATTTAACTGTCTTGCTAGAAAACAACCAGTAGAGGTCAGTAAAATACTAGAATTGCTTTCTGCTGAGGGAATTTCCTTTTTTTAATTTTTCGGGCAACTGCCTCTATTTAACTTTCTTGATAGAAAACGAGGTCAGTAAAATACCAGAATCACTTAAGCATTCTCTAGATTCCAGTCCATAGAAAATGTCTTCCACAAGCACCCGTAGACAATATTTCTCTCTGTGTGTTCCCATACCTGGCATGTCACGCAGTTTGGTGCTTACTTTCCCTCCATGTTAAAGAACAGTAGATGTTCAGCACACAGGCTAAAGTGCTGCATAGCTAAATACATATAAGTTCCCAAAGACGAGACCTGTTGCGTTGCAAATGCTTGTTTTATTTATTTTTTAGTAAACATACCTGATAGGTATTAACTAGTGTGTTTAGTAACAAAATACATAAGCATTATACCATATTTTGGTACATATGCGCTGTCGCGTCTGATGACTGCCCGCTGTGCTTGCGAAGACGTTTTGTAATGGTTACCTTTAAGCGTCTTAGAATCTGCCAATTCCTTACCATTGGTTGGTTTCACTGTCGCTCTCATTTCCATTCTTCACATTAGTCAGCAGATTCAGCGTATTCAGTTTCACTTTCTCTTTGTGTTTGACCATTCGATGGAGCATTAATCAAATACTAACTAATTGTTTTATTAGAGGCTTTACCGCTGCTCACGCACTGGTACCTATTTTTCTTGTTGTTTTTAAAGACTTCTCATGGATAGTACAATGTATGTTTGTTGATTTAAAATTGCTGTTCAGCAAACATTCTTTGCAAACATTTCTGTTTTTATTCCTGTTAGGTTCCAGAACAGCAGCAGTCAATCCTAAAATACTACACTGCCTAGTGTTTAAGTTTCTGGCCCTGTCACCCAGCGCTACTGATGCAACTTAATCCAGCTTTGACCCTCTCCTAATTCCAACACTTCATGCCCACATGTAACTCTGTCAATATACCTCACTACTGCTGTGCAGCAGTGCTGAAGTGGAATTCCATGCATAATTACCAATTTACTTAATTGTGAGAAGTTGAACTGTGTATATTCCAGTAATGGAGAACACCCAGCCCCGCACATGTACATAAATAGTATGTTATTCTTGTATGTTCTACAGCTCTACTATTTCGCCTCTACTATTCCTGTACTTCACCCCCTCAAATAGCATCATTGACGCACCTTGAAACCAGCATACAGCAGTATTCTCTACTCTAGTCTGTGGTCTCAACACACAGCTTTGCTGATGTAACTAAATCCTAGCATGCATCACTGTCTTCTACACTTGTAGTCCTTCTGTTTTGTTAACTCACAATGATCCAGTGACACAGCAATGCTCTGCATGCATATATGTGGTGCATAGGCACAGTTCTGTTGATGCACCTTCCGTCTGACATGTAGAACTGCATTCCATTGCTCTAGTTGGTTCGATGGACTCCTCTGCTTTTGTATCACAATCCTTACATGCTGCAATACCTACCATTTCATTACCTGGACACATTCTACAGCTTTCCTGGTCAGGGTTAATCAGCTTCAGCACAGTTGTTCACGAGGAACTCATTTAATTCAAAATTTATTATTTTTTGCAAGTTCTTTCTATCTTGTAGCGATTTAAGCGTAGTTAGCAATTGATACAGTTGATATGTAAAAAAAAAAATTCCTTTTAGGTTCTTTTTACTCTATGACTTTAGAAAGGAACATATAACTGGAGAGAAAAAAGGCCCAACAGAAATTCTCTTCAACACTTCAGCCTGAGCGAGTGCTCTTTGTTTATAACTACAAAATATGGTAAGTACAAACTATAACTACGACTGTACATTGATACTATTTACATACTTATTGTCTCTCTCTGGTAGCTTGGCACAGAGCAGTCAGGCTTAAATTAGAGGCAAAGTGTAAAGAATTTGTGCAACACTTCAAGCACCAAAATAGTGAAAATTCCACACAAAAAGATCCCACTCCAGGTTAGTCGAATAATAAAGCTGAGTTTAATAAATAAAGCAAGACCAAAATTAAAAAAATCCAATTAACAGAACCGTAGATATTGACTTCCAAAGTTTTAGATAAAAATAGTGCCTAAAAAGATAAAGCGCCAAATGTTGATATATGGTTGCGTCAGATGGCGATGGAGCACAGGCCAGCTGCAGGGACACAGTTAAGCCTGCTGAACAAAGTACCTTAAAAAAATGGCTAGCGGGCCATTGTGTGGAGATTCGATGCGCAGCCAAATCCATGCTTTGGTTCCGAGATGTTATGAGGCTGCAATGAAATGGTCTGTGTCGTAGTCGAGAAACCCATCAGTTGGGCTTGCAATGCGAAGTCCTGCATTGAGGATGCGGCTCTATGTGGGCAATGTGTCCGTTCCGAAGAGCTGCAAGGCTACATTGAGGAGTCTGGTGTCATCGTCAAGGCGGCCGTCGATGGGAGATGTGGTGTTGTGCAGAGGATGTGCTGCGCAGTCGGGTAATGCGACTGTTCTGAAGAACAGTGATGCAATGCGGGTCCTTGCAATGGGTCCTGTCTCCACACACCAGCAGTGATGCATTGGTTCTGCTTGGGTTTCGCCACTCTGCAGGGGTGATGGATACACAGAGGCTGGCAGAGCACCTTAAGCGCACTTCCAAGGGTCCACGACTGGGGTGGCACCACTTGGCAGAATAGACTCACAGATGGCAAAGTCCAGGTGCAGATGCCAGTTTGTGGGTAGCCTGTTATGCCCCTGAGGCTTCAGATCAGGAGGTCAGCCAACAAGTCCTTGGAGTCACTCTGGGTTCTAGAGGTGCAGGTCCAGTCCTTGTCACCCATGCAAGAGGGCACAGCAGGACAGCAGTTCCTTCAAAGCAGCAGTCCAGCAGAGTGTCAATCCTTGTAGCAGCATACCAGTTCTTCCTGGCAAAGTATTCACAGGTGCAGAAGTGTACTGAAGAGTTGCCGTCGGAAGTCCTTCTTTTATACACAGTTGTGCCTTTCAAGTGAGAGAAGCTTTTAGAGGCATGCCTTTTAATTGCATACATGCCATGCCTTCCCTTCCCTGGCTCCAGACTACCTACGCAGGCTATGCAGCCCTTGTATGGAGGCAGGACACAGCCTATTATTGTGTAAGTGGGGGTTTGCCCATCCTTCCAGTGATAGCCCACCCAGTCACACCTAAGCTCTCATTGTGTGTAGCTCTCTAGGAGGAATACACAAAGCTAAACTATCACCTACACTCAGTCAAGTGACACAGATATAGGCTGCAGGCACCAAATGGTTAAGGCAAGAAAATGCCCACTTTGTGTAACTTTTCTAAAAAGTGGCATTTTCAGAATTGCAATTTAAAATCCGACCTCACCATACGCTACAATTTTAAATTTTGATGACAGAGACACCAAACATGAACTGGTCATCTCTTCCCATTTGGAAATGACACTTATAAACTGTCATAAGGCGACTTCAATGTTATCCCACAGGAGCAATTGGCCTTGTATTGGTTAGAAAAACTAATTTAAAGGTTTTCTCAACCCAGTCAATTAAACAGTATTTTTAAAAATGTAATACATTGAGCGTAATTAAGGCAAAGATGCTTGATGTATACCGATACTATATGGTTAGAAAAATAAATAAGTGAAATCTGGCATAAAAGAAGCTGCCAACCCTCCCAACACTGAGGATTTTTCAATCACGATCTCGATGCATCATCAAGTGGGTAATAACAATGCAAACATTGAGCTTTCCTCAATCTTAGATCCGGTGGACACAGTGGCGAACAGAGCATCAGCATCCTTCCTCGCTAACACAATAGTAATCAGTGCAAGCCCAGCGATCCTTCACCATCAAACCGCTGAGACAGTGGCACAGATCCACCATGCCAACAAGTGGGATGCTATGAAGAACCTAGCCAACAAATCAACGGTCAACCGCCTGCCTCCACGTACAGTGCTTAGCTCCTCACCAAGGACTGGCAAAGTAAGCCAGCTTATACATTCAAAAAGCTTCCTTTTAAACAAATCGGATGCAAAGTTACTAGAAGACATCGAGCAAACATAGAACGAGGCTCCAAACTCTGCAACCAACCACACTCCCGCTCAGAATATAACTGAAACAATACTTATGTCAATCAACTCAACCTTGTTAGCAGCCACCAACGTCTCTCAAACTTGAACTTTAGATTGACATCATGCAATCGCTAGCAAACTCATTAATCAATACAGATACATGAATTGACAGACTAGGGTCAAAACTGACTTCATTCTATCATTCTAATGGTACAAAGAGTTACATATGCATGCCTGCTGTTGACAAACTCTGCATTGTCCTGGAACTCTTGTCCCTTTTAATGGTCATTTTGCAGAAAATGAACCAGTCAACCAAAGAGCTGGGAGCCAAACAGAAACTCAAATTGCAAGCAGGGGCTTACCTTCAGTTTGTGATGTTAGGGGTGTTACACCCCCCACCCACACAATAAATGTATTCCTTTGTACATTGTTGGGTGCTTTAAGTAGGGTATGGTGAGGTGTTTGTTGGATTTCACTTTGGAACACACACATACACTGTTGCCTCTGTTTTAAAGGTCTTAAAAATAGTTATTTTACAAAATAGTGAGTTTGATGTACTCCTCAAATTCCACACTCCTCTTCCTTCTTACTGCTCCTTAAGCCCCTCTCCTACCCAGCTTCTCATATAATGTATTTTAACCAGCATGATTGCTGGAAAATATGAAGCCCCCCCCCCCCAAAATTACTGACTAAGCTACATCCCTACAAAATTAAAACAGAGTATAATGACCATATTTATCCTGGTAACTACCCTTATCGTGGGAAGCACATCACTATTCTCATAAACAGGGAAACCACATTGGATCAAGTCCCCCCCCCCCACACCAGTGTCAAAACAACTTTCAGCCAGAAACAACAACTGACAAGTTAGGGAGCCCAGAAGGCAAGCCAAAAGTCCTAGCGACATTAGCCTCTTCAGCAACCGGGAACGTTAACACGAAGAGAAAAAAAAGATATATATATATTTTTTTTTAAACAACCTGACTGACTGGCTGGCAGATGGTTCCAAAGGCAAACAAAAGGGACACTACTAATTAAATTGAACTATACAAACTGTTTTCAGTATTCGGAGAGAAGCAGCTGGTTCAAATGTGGAGTAACACAACAACAAAGATCTACACTGCAGTGGATACAGAAGGTCCACAAGCAAGTAATATTCCTTCAGTATCAGACGAGCAAGCAAATATGCAACTTCACAGTGCCACATTAATACAGATTGTTATTAATGAAAACGAAGGCCAGGTGGATCCAGTTGAGAACAGCACAGCTACGTCCTCTGCAGCCTCATTTGAGCACTCCTCGGTAGAGTTGAGGATGATCGGCCCTCAGAAAAATTATGCACTACCCTAGCTTTTAGACCCTTGGTATTTCAAAGATGAGGACTTTAGGGGGGACATGAGGAAGGGAGCAGAATTATTCTTTGCAGACAATTTGGGATCTGTAGAATCCAAAGTGACTCTGGGAGGCCTTTAAAATGGTACTTGGAGATAGAGCCCAAGCACAAGTAGGTGACATAAAGAAAGAAAAGTTACTAAATGGCACACCCTTTAGAACAACCTACTGAGTTTGGAGTCTCGGGCAACAGGGGTAGAGACCGGGTCATCAGAAGAGCAACATAGTCTACGGCTGCGTCAAAAGGAATTACGTGACCTGGTAGAGGACAGCTCCAGGGCCCAGGTATTAGCTACACAGCACAGACTGTATGAAGGCAGGGACAAGGGGAATAAATGACTGTTTTGGTGGATAAGACAAGAGTGAATGTCAGATGGGTCCCCGGACTGGTAAATAAAAAGGGATGTAAATGTGATACAAAGGCAGAGGTAGCGGAGAGATTCACCACATACTATGAGGAAATGTATACTTCCTCCTCCACTAAAACAGAGCAGGTCTGTAGTGACTTCATATGAGACATCACCTCACCATGATTATCAGTGGAGGACAGAAATATGCTAGAGGGAGAGCTAACAATCGAAGAGATAAAGGCGGCATCCTGCTTCCTGTAATTGGATAAAACAGAAGGGCCTAATGGTCTCCCTGTAGAGATGTACAAATGTATGCTGAACGAGACAGCAGAGCACCTCCTGAGCATACTGAAAGAGGTAAAAAGGAAGAGAATACTTATCCATGTGCTTGGGCGAGGTGATTAGCACTCTCATACACCCTGATGAATCTGGGTGTATGCCCCAAAGCGGAACCAGATTAAACCTGCAGAGGCTGTTTGGGGTGCTTCATCTAACGGGGGCAGTCAGCGACGATCAGGTGGCCCTCCTGTCCTTAGACGCCAGAATGGCCTTCAGTAGCATGGAATGAATTACCTCTTTGCTGTCTTAGAACAGTTTGCCTATGGACCTTGGTTCATGGGATGGGTCTGACTTCTCTACCAACAACCATTGGCTAGGATAAGAGCCAATGCTATGGTGTCCCGGGTATTCACTCTACAGAAAAGAACAAGACAGGGACGTCCACTGTCCCCAATTTTATTTGCTCTGCCCAGCTGTTCTCTCTCTAAATTGATACCATGTACTTTAGGTACATACCAGATTGGATATTGGGTCACCTTTGTGAGCCCCTGTATAGTGTACCATAGATACCCAGGGCATAGGTGCATCCAAGGCCTACGAGGGGCTGCAGCATGTATTATGCCACCCCTGGCTGGCCATCTAAACTGACAGCACAGGCTGATCACTCAGCTTGGGTAAGGTATTGTAATCACCCCTTACTTAGATATAGTATATCTATATCTACCTTATATATAGACACATAGTAACCTATAAGTCACTCCTATGGCAGGCCTTAACAATCCTGGAGGCAGAGTGCTTGGTTTTATGTGAGAGGGTGCCCTAGCCTGAGCTGAGCCCCTCTGCAGCTTTCGGAACCATCTCCTTATAGCTGTTCTATGATATAGCAATACCATATACTCTTAAAGGCATTATAATCCTCGCGGTTAATGCTAACTTTGGGTTGGCTTTATCAAAACATGTCTTGTAAGGTGTCAAACACTTTGGAATACTACCCCCCCTCCGGCAGTTCTGGCGGCGGGGGTAGCATTCCACCCTTCTAGAGGGAAAAGACATGTAGTTACTGCTTTACCCGGTTACAGTTAAACAGAGGCTCAGCATCACAAAATGGATGCTGCTGCCACAGACACGAGTCTGACCTCCTGCTGCTGGACGAAACTCCAGCAAGTGAGGCCTGGACAATAGGTTTCCTGTCGAGGGAGGTGCTAGCACCTCCCCAGACAGCCTGTAGTGTATTGGGGCAGGGTGGGTTGAATGGAAAGATGCTTTTCCAGACACTGCCTGGGGCACACAAGGTGCTCCATGCATAGCCCGGTTCAAACCAGTTCCTGGGGCACTCCATCCCCGCTCTGGCGCGACACTGGACAAAGGGAAAGGGGTGTAACCACCCCCTTCCCAGGTCCACCCATAGGAGGGACCTATCAGGTAATCCAGCCCCTAAAATCTGTATAAAGATAGGAGCTGTGTCTACTGACTTTAGATTATCCTGGAATGAAACTCTGATACAAAACTCTTGGACCTTCGACGTTCTAGATCGACTAGAAGAATGAAGACATCTCCCTTGTGGTCAAGGAGTGACCACCCTGTGCAAACAGGCACCACCAGTAACTTGCCAGTTTGCTTTGTCGATGCTCCTGCCGGAACCCGAAGACTCAGCGACTCAGGACCTGGACTTCCAGACTTCTCCGACTCCGATCCACAGCAAAGCTGAGGCCCGTGGCGGACATGAGAGATGTGGAACGGACACCCTGGACTTCCTGCATTTTGCTAACTGCTCGACTCCCTAGGTACCCTCGCAGTTGTGCACTGGGGTATGAGAAGCCCCAGACCCGAGCGCCATTTGCACCAAAGCTCAGCCCTCCACACTCCACGAGTGCCGCGTGGGGCCTGCTCCTGCATTTCAGTTCGACGCGTTTTCCCGGTTGCTAGCCCTCTGAAGACTTCTTTTTGAATTTACACCGCTGGCCTGGTTTCTCCAGGCTTGCTCCAGCTTCCCTCCAAAGGAGAAGCTCCCCAGACCTTGCTGGTCTGACTCGAAGCCAATCTTCACTTCCTGCGTGGGTTGCGGTTGTCAAGGTTTGTTGGGTCCAATCCGGATACCAACGCCGCAGTCAACTAGGTCCTTTGTGGGATAGCTCGAATCCAGCTCCTGGCCGTTGTCGACGCCTCCTGGTCCTCTTGGCTGCAGAGACAAGCTTCACCTCTTCACCTGAAATCTCCTCGACATCGCCTGGTTACTTCCTGGTCACTGGCTAGTGACCCAGACTCTGTCTCCTCTGCTTTCAGGTTCTTTAGTTCCTCGATCCGCCCTTGGATCCACCCGGACACTTTTCTCCTGGTCGCCTGCAGCACTTCTTCGCAGTTCTCCATAGGAAACATCGACAAAACCCGACACCAAAAGACACCTATGCACCCGGCTTCCCTGGATAAGGTAACTCGAGTACTCCGTTGCTCCCAGGGGTATTGACTATCCAAGTGTCCTAGTCTAACGTGGTTTTGTCGTAGTTCACCCGGAAGTGCCCTAAATTTTAACTTTGTAACTTTTACGTTCTCCATTCTAAGTCAATGGTAACTCGCGACTGTGGTTAGACCCTGCACGCTTCTCCCGTGGGTCTCCTACTTCCTAACCTTTGGTTGTCTAGTGTAGCCCCAGCGATTCCCTAGGCCTATTCACTATTTCTGAAGTGGTTCTTATACCACTTACTTAGTATATGGTTTGTGAGGCCCCTAGGGCAAAACTGTATTTGTGCAACTTAACGTATGCTATTTAAGTAACTTGTGATGTACTTCGATCTCTGACCTCATAAAGAGTTCAGAGGGGTTATGTTAGAAATAAATACTTATATATTTGATGTATACCTTGTGTGGTGTCCTTTCATTTGGTATTCAAGGGATTATAATTGGTAAAACAAACAGCTTCACATGCTCTTTGGAGTTTAGCCTAAGACAGCTGGTCCATGCTACCACTAGTATAGCTTGTCTATAAGGTTGACTTTACAACCACCATCAATAAGGGTCGTTTAGAGTGGTGCAAGGTGCCCACTAGAATAGTGGACATCATATGCCAGGCTAACTTCTCAAACAATCAAATGTGGTGGCTTGCCTAATTGGATACACCGAAGTCATACAAGAAGAGTCAAGTCCGCTTGAAAGTACTGAGTCAGTTGAAAGAGAACAGAAAGAAATAATGAAACCTGAACAGACTAAGAATCAAGTAAAGTGGGCACAAGCTACTGGGTCTCGTAATACTGCTATTGTTGAAACTGAAAGAGAGTAGGTACTGAAAGAAAGAAGTGAATCAGCTAAAAGAAGTTTTGAATCAAGTGAAATAGACAGCATTTCAAGAAAAAGAACAAGGAAGGGTGATAAATGGCCTAAAGGAGTCAAGAGTAAAATACACTTTGAATGAAAAAGTTCCAAATACTATTATTGAAATTTCTGGCCAATCCAAACACAGTGATACCGAAGGTTAAGAAAATATAGTGAGAAGAATAAAAAGAGTAAACGTTGCAAACAAGAAGTACACAGCACCTTAATGCACATATTTAGCTGCTGCTGCAACAAACATCTCAGAAGAAGAAATCAGAAGCCATTCATCGTATGAGCCACATTAATGAACTGTGATAAAGAAAAGGGGTGCAGAAAAAGAGAGAGGAAATTTGAAGATAAATCAAATAGGATAATATCTCTCGAGACCCAAGGTTAAAAAAGTGTGGTATAATCAAATGTTATCAAAAGTTTTTTCAAATGTTTTATTATTTTTAATATAGATTTACTTACATAATGGCTAGAAATGAGACTAGTAATCAAAATCAGCGTTTAATTAAGTGAAGATGTTTTATTGCTTGTTTTAATTGTGTTTTTAATGCTGTTTGTTTGGATGATATTCATTTTAATAATACCTAACTTTATGTAGCCTACTAAAGTTAATATTACTAATAATGATGTTTCCACAAAAGTTAAAATAGAGAAAGATCTTAAAGAAGATCCGGAGACTAACATTAAAGAACAAACAGAAAGTGACCTATCCCAAGATAACTCTATTAATGATTTTTCGTTAAATGTTTTTACAATATTGTTGAATGAGTACGTTCATTCTATGGATGCAAGCAATTGTTGTGTGCATGCAATTACTATCCTCTGTCTCAGGAGTGACTTATTACCACCTTCCATTGACATATGGTATTTCATGTAGTGTACTAACAAGTTTATTCTATGGGAAGGATCAGTTTCAGTATTTTTACTCCAATTATGATTTAGAAATTTCAGAAGTTCCTATTAAAAAGAATATGAATATATTGAGTAGCGCAAGAAATGCTGAATATATGGGAGAATTTTTCCATATGACTAAAATATTAGACACTGTATATGCACATCAAAGTATTCTGACCTGTAGATTACATAGTCTAGAAATAAAATTCATAAATACTGTAGAAGCTAGGTGACAAGATTTTAAGAAAAAGGCTGAAGAACAAAAGACTAATATAACTCCTTGGGCTCACAAGGAGGGGGATTACAAGAAAGGTGAGATATGTGCTGCCATGACGCTAGACTGGCACCACAAGGGAAGGCTTTGCTTACTGAGACAAAAGACTGAATATGACAATTATTTCATTGGTTCTAGTGAATGCAAACATACTTTCCTAATCACAGGGGGTATGGGGACCGATAGGTGGTAATGACCCTGTTTATCCAGGAGTTTATTGTGCCTGTGGTAGAAATGTTTGTTACAGATTGCCACAACATTGGTATGGGTGTTGTTATTTTGGAATAGTTTTCCCAAACATCTATCATGTGAATGAAAATCCTATACCCAATCCAAACTAACACGGAGTAAAAGGGGAAAACTGCTGCAGAAATAGTGAGAGATATTTTTGATGTATTGAAACCTTCAGTTGGAGTAATTTTGAACTCACATAAAATCAGAATATTGTCTACAGTAGTTGATCGGTTATCAACGGATAATGCTGTGGGTTTTTAATGATTAATACGGAAATGGTGGCTATGAAATCCATAGTTTTGCAAAATCAACTTGCTCTTGATGTACTATTGGCAAAAGAGGGCGGAGTCTGTAGTATGTTGAAAATTGAGCAATGTTGCATATATATTCCTGACAAAAGTAAGGATTTGGAGGGATATATCAGCAGCATTACACATTTACATAATGATTTAACTGAACTGAAGGTTGAAGGTGCATTGGAAAAACTTGGTAAGCGTTTTTCCTCAGTAAGTAATTCAGCTTGTTAGGGAGAATACGAACACATATAATTGCTATAATTATTGACATACTAATGGTCTTTTTAATTTACAAACTTAAAAATAGGAAAGCAGGCTAAACATAGAGCAAGAAAAAGGAAAAGAGAAGAAATAGAGATGGTAGAAAGGAAAGGAGCTTATTACGAAGTAATGAGAGATGTAAAGGGTGTTAGGTTAAAACAGATGAAAACTACTGTACGTACAGGAATCAGATCATAATCTGATTATATAGATTACATGATGGCTTGAATCGCCATCAAATGGGGGATTGATAAAGCATGTTTTGCAAAATAAAAATCCTGCCTGATTATATCTACTCATGTATGTCTTACCCATAAAACAATGACTAATATTGTAGAAAAATATCAACATGCTTGACAAATTTTAGTGAAGAAGTGTAAAACAAAACATGCTTTAGAAGTATTAGTGAAAAAGTGCAAAATGAAGCACAACACAAGTAGAAAATGAAAGTAGCATTAAACGTGTGGAAAGCATGAATAAATAAACTTTCTGTATGTGAACTAAGACATTTACAAGAGAGAGAGAGAAATGGAAATGATAAATACATAATGTTTATTAAAATGTTACGTATAAAAACTTATTTTTATTCACTTATAATATAAAAAAGACATTAATAATGAGATTAATTAGAATCATATTTGTGGATAAAATAGAAAAATTATGATTCTTTTGTCATAATGATCTTTTATGACATTATCATTGTAACTAAAATAAGTTTTATTTTTTTAGAGAGAGATGAATTACTAAATCCTATGAAGGCCTCAAAACCTTCCTAAATGATATTTTCTTTTCTTAAAAGGTTGGCCTCGGAAGAAAATGTATTTTGGTCCGTCACTAGTTCTAAATTTCTGTGTTAGTTTCTTTAGCTGTGCACAAATTAATCTTAAGGAATTTCCTCTTGATTATTTTCTAAGAATGAACTCGTCGGACAAAAGTTACAAATCAGTGAAAACAGCGCGAAGATGTGAATAAATGTTACAAGATGTTTTCCTACTTCCGCGGAAGGATGACTTCCTTAGAACTAACAATGACTTTCTTCAATGAACTTTGTCGAACTAGTATGGTCAGATAATCACCTTATTTTGAAAACCAATGAAAACGAGAAGAACCCCATTGTTAGATGGTACACCAATGAGAGGGGCTAGTCAGATTCTATTAGCGATTAACTAATTCGATATGTTTTCCTGTTTACCCTGCTCTTCCCTCTTGCATATAGTTATTTTGCCAGTGATAGTTTAAATGTCTCTTACTTAATTTGTATTATTCAAGTTATGACATGATTTAATAGCTTTTTTTTATCTCTGTTTATCTTCATGAACTTGTATTGCGTTTGAATTTGCCAATAAAAAAAAAAAAGAAAACGAGAAGAACCTATGAATGATACTTTCAGGAGATTGGACATTAATATTTAGGGTATAAATATTTGTGTATAAAGAGAATTAATAGATTAGCTGTTTCTATGAGAGGAGAGCTGCGCTGCTGTTTCTCTCTATGCTACTCTGTCTGGCTGCTGTCTTTGCTAAACCTGAATGAGACTGTCCTGGAAACGTTTCCCTACATCGGCTGGTGATGTTGCTCTTAACTATACTTTTTTGGCCAAGAGGTTAGCTTCCTTTCTCATTGCACGCTGTGCAATAATTCTCTAGGTTCGAATGAAATCAAATTGCATATTGATATTTGCAATGAAATGTTTTCTCTGTTATCTCTCTCTCTATCTGTCTCTCTTTCTCGTACTCTCTCCACTCAAATGCTGTTATTGATATTGTGCTGAATTTAACCCCTTAGCTGTTAGGCCTTTTCTCACCTCAGTGCCAAGCCTTTTTTTGGCTATTTGGGGTTGTCCGCGCTTAGGCCCCTTTAACTTTTTGACCAAATAGGGTATCCACACCAAATTTGCGTCCTTTTCTTCCAACATCATAGGGATTCTAAAGGTACCCAGGGTTTGTGGATTCCTTTGGAGGGGACCCAGAAATCAGCCAAAATATAGCAAAAATTCGTTTTGGGGGAAAAATGGGGAAAAAGGGCTACAGATGAAAGCGTTTGGGTTTTTTCCTGAAAATGGTATTAACAAAGAGGTTGTGGTGCTGAAATCGCAATTTTCCCAGATTTCAGGGTCAAGCAGACTTTTGTCAGAAAACCCACATTTTTACACAGTTTTGGCATTTTTCTGGGATATAGCCTATTTTTGCTATTTTTTGTGCTTTCAATCTCCTTCCAGTTAATGGTAGAAATTGGTATGAAAGCAATAATGGATCCTGGAAGCTTTACATTTTAGAAAGGTAAAGAAAATTCTGAATTCAGCAAGTGGTCATTTGTGTAGATCCTTCTATGTTTCTTTATAGAAACTAACAGTTGAATATAGGACACATTTAAAATTAGTTGAAAAAAACAGCCATTTGTGTCAACATTTTCACTTGTAACTTCTTCTAAATATGACAGGTGTTTGAAAGCAATATACTGTTACATCCGCTGGACCTTTCTAGTTGTGGAGATATATAGGACTTGTAGGTTCACCAAGAACCCGACGAACCCAGAGCCAATAACATAGCAATGTCTTTCAATGGTTTTTTATTATGTACCGGGTATATAGCAATTCATTTGGGAAAATATCTGCTTTGAAAAATTGGTATGAAAGACACCTATGTATTTTGAAATTGGAACAAAATATAGAGTTTAGAAACAGTAGAAATTTACACATTTTCAAAGTTGTGAGTACCCATACTAGCATGAGAATTATAGGTCATTTTTCAAAATTACTTCTTTTTTACACATTGTCTTGCATTTGGCAGGCAGAAATGCATCAAAGGTCAATAGGTAATAACAGTTGCTCTGCAATTCTGTGTTACCCTAAGTCTTCCTAAATAAATGGTACCTCACTTCTGTGGGTAGGCGTAGTGCCCGCGACAGGAAACGGCACAAACCGCAACGTGGACACACCACATTTTCACAGTGAAAACTGACCCTATTTTTGCAAGGTGCATAGGTGTAGATTTTGAACCCTAGCTCTGCCAGCACTTTTGGAAACCTAGCAAAGCTATACATGTTTGAAGACTAGACACCCAGGGGAATCCAGGATGGGGTGAGTTGTCTGGCTCCCACCAGGATCTGTTACCCAGATTCCTTTGCAAACCTCAAAATGTGTTAAAAAACACATTTTCCTCACATTTCTGTGGTGGAAAGTTCTGGAATCTGCATGGATCCTCGAAATTCCACCCATCCCGCATTCCCCAATGTCTTCCAAAAAGAATGGTACCTCACTTGGGTGGGTTGGCCTAGTGCCCATGACAGGAAACGGCCCAAAACGCAACGTGGACACACCACATTTCCATAGTAAAAACGGACCCTTTTTTAGGGCGAGGTACTATCCGGTTCGTCAGAACCGGAAGTAGCGAGTCTTATGTTTCTTAGTAGGGCTTCTTCATCCCGCCCTCTCTATCATTGGCTGGCTTCCTAAATGGAGGCCAGCCATTGCAGGAGAGAGCCGTCACTCCAAATAGGCTCCGTCCTTTTCGGATTTGGAGGTGTGTTCGGTGTGCTTCTTTCCACTTTTTAGCCACGCCCACCGAACACGCCCCCAAATCCGAAAACACGGAGCTTGCCGGCGGCGCCATTTTGTCCCTCTGCCCTCCTCCGTCGCGCTCTCCGCCTCCCTCTCCCTCCCCCCACCCTCCCCCCCTCCCTCCTCCCTCCCCCTGCTGCAGCTCTCCTCCGTCGTGTCCATTAACTTGCTAACTTAGCTGGTTTAATAAACTGTACACGCGATCAACCTCGAAGCGGCCGCGCTGTGATTGGGTCGCCCTGGGGGGGCTCGACTGGAGGAGCCGCGCTATTATTGGTCCGCCACGAGCCCGGGAACCTCAGGGACATCCCATGACGTCACAGGCAGCGCCGCGCTGTGATTGGAGGAGGCTTTGCACACTGGTGGTCAGCGTTGGTGTTGCAAGCCGTGCCTGTGCGTAAGAGGTAGGCGTCTCGGACTGTTGCTCGCGGCCTGATCTCTCGTTATGTGATAATTAAAAAGTAACACATTGGCTGCATGGTGAACGAGCTCCTTATGCATCGGAGGTGCAGGAGGCAGAGGCGGCTGTAAGATTTCAAAGGGAAGCATTCATGTCCCCGCGCGCTCCCCTCCTGGTCGCCAAGATGTTATTTCTAACTCACAGGTTAGCCTTTGTCTATCAGTGGGGGTAGCTAGGGTCGAGGGGCTCGCACCTCGTGTTCGAGCCGAGGCAGCATAGTGACATCGGCGACGATCATTCAACGCTTCATCAGGAGTAGTAAGCGCTATATAAATTCAATTACAATTAAAAGAATCGACCGAGATGCAGCGTTTTGAAGACCCACCTCTTCAACAAAGCAGTACGTAAGCATACAGCCGATCCCCATACCGGGAGCTGTTTTCTACGGTCAACATGCAAGAGTGAGGAAAAAGGTTAGCACCGGAAGGTTACTCCACGGACAGTCGAGATACGGTTTTTGGTGCAAAATCAGACTGACTTCACCAGTTTTTAAGATACTACGTGAATACACGATGTTCTGTAACCACAGAGGGAGTTTGCCCTGTATGGGTTTCATCAGTATGATGCGATAGAGCAGTGAAGCTGGATGGCTTATATGTAATGCCAGAAAAACTCCCCCGTGCAATGTGCAAGCTACCAACTGATCAGCAGCACAAACATACTGTCGATTACGTCTACGAAGTGTATTTTAAATAAAGTCGTTGAACATTAAGGCAGACTCCTCTGGTGGCTTTTTTTGAAAATGTGACACCAAGAATGTTAAAAGTATTGATTATTTTATTGTAATGATATTTATTAATCTCACATATATTTAAAAAATAAAATGTGCACACTGCCGATGGCAATCTGAGGTCCACAAAGCATTCCAGTATCCGTTCACGTAAAAACATTCAGCCCAGATTAGAAACATGCAGCATTTGTAGATATGAAAATCTGCAGGGCTCGAGTCGAAAACACTGTTTTGGTGAAGCGGGTATTGGCTATTTTGTGGTCATACGGGTTTTTGGTATACAAGGTCTGTCAGGGCGCAGGATCTTTAAACCTCATATTAAAAGCAGAACAGATGAGCGGGGCGGAGACGCACGCAGACTAAGTGATGCAAAGCGTGTTAATGTTCTCCCTGGCCTGTGATGTCTTCATCAGGCAGTCAAAGGAAGCGTCGGTGGCAGCAGCAGGCCCCCGGGAACCCTGTCAGATTCCGTTTCCATGGTTTCTCCTTGGGCAGCCCCACAGGCAGCCAGTGCAGAGGCGGACCTCTGCAACCTCTTCGGCAAGGCGCCTCTGAAGGGAGGCCCCAGAGCGGGCGTCAAGCGAGCAAGCGGCTGCATTCACATAACAGGGGTTCGTTTTTCACAGGTGAAAGGTGCAACTTCCGCTTTTATTTGCTGTCCGCAGGGGGCTGAACATCAGACGGAGCAGCCATCCGAGAAGGGCAGCCGCAGGGACACGCTCCCCTCCTCTGGAAGGTGGCTAATTGTTTTATCCCTCCTCTGATATAACGTGCTTAAGTTTTTTGTCAGCCCCCCCCCTTATGCATTTTCATAAAACAAAAGTAAGTATTAGGCGAGTGTGATGGGCTGCTGGGAGGCCGCAGTCAAAATTTTGTAATTTTGTAACAGAACCCTTCCTTTATTGCCTACAATCTTCCTCTCTTCTTTCACCTTCAGGATCACTACAGCTGTAGAGAGTTGGAGGAACCTTTCTGGGGGTGTAGTGCAGGTTTTTATCTGTAGACTTTTGCTTTATAAAATGTCAGTATGCTGTTCCAGCTGGTAGGAAGAGAGATGCTTTTTCGATGGAACAATGGACAGTATTTTAGGGGGCGTTGTTTACTTGTACATGGCAAAGACAGGCATAATTAGTATTCTTACAATGAAAAAAAAAAGGTTGTTTAGATTTTGTTTCTTTATTACAACCAAAATACCCATGCAAAGAAGCGTCAGTCACAATTACAGAGTAAAAGGCCACAAAGGCCTTGATTAAGAGTCCCCTGGTTGGCGAGTGCAAAACTTCACACCAGTTAAAATCTAGTAGTCCAAGGTTCAAATTTTAACCTGTGCAAAAAATGTGTATATGACAAGTGTTGTCCTTCAAAATGGGGCATAACATTCAGATGTTACAGCGAGCGAGAATATGTGTGTGTGTGTGTGTGTGTGTGTGTGTGCAGTGAGTGTGACTGCAGAGTGACAGTGACTGCAGAGTGACAGTGACTGCAGAGTGACTGACTGCAGTGTGTGAGTGTGCAGGGTGAACAGTGTGAGTGTGCAAGGTGAGCAGTGTGTGAATGTGTAGGGGCAGTGTGTGAGTGTGTAGGAAACGAACACTCAAACTAAGTCCACCACACACATAAGACCACACACACACACATACACCACACACACATACACCACACACACACACATACACCACACACACACCACACACACACTGTAGAGTGCTGTGTGCTGTAGAGTGCTGTGTGCTGTAGAGTGCAGAGTGTTGTTGTGTGCTGTAGAGTGCTGCAGAGTGCTGTGTACTGTGGAGTGCAGAGTGTTGTTGTGTGCTGTAGAGTGCAGAGTGCTGTGTGATTTTGAGTGCAGAGTGCTGTGTGCTGTAGAGTGCAGAGTGCTGTGTAATTTTGAGTGCAGAGTGCTGTGTGCTGTAGAGTGCTGTGTGCTGTGTGCTGTAGAGTGCTGTGTGCTGTAGAGTGCTGTGTGCTGTAGAGTGCTGTGTGCTGTAGAGTGCTGTAGAGTGCTGTGTGCTGTCGTGTGCTGTAGAGTTCTTTGTGCTGTCGAGTGTTGTGTGCTGTAGAGTGTTGTGTGCTGTAGAGTGTTGTGTGCTGTAGAGTGTTGCGTGCTGTAGAGTGTTGCGTGCTGTAGAGTGTTGCGTGCTGTAGAGTGTTGCGTGCTGTAGAGTGTTGCGTGCTGTAGAGTGTTGTGTGCTGTAGAGTGTTGTGTGCTGTAGAGTGTTGTGTGCTGTAGAGTGCTGTGTGCTGTAGAGTTCTTTGTGCTGTCGAGTAATGTGTGCTGTAGAGTGCTGTTGCTGTAGAGTGCTATGTGCTGTCGAGCGCAGAGTGCTGTGTGCTGTCGAGCGCAGAGTGTTGTGTGCTGTCGAGCGCAGAGTGTTGGTTGCTGTAGAGTGCTGCGTGCTGTAGAGTGCTGCGTGCTGTAGAGTGCAGAGTGCTGTAGAGTGCAGAGTGCTGTTGAGTGTGTCTGTGTGAGGGTGGCTCTGTGTAGGGTGTAGCTATTGGCATTGTAAATGACAATGCCATTTGTTTAACTATTAAGCTATTGGCAATGTAAATGACAATGCCATTGATGATTTAAAAAAAAAAAAGAAATGTCATGAGCAATGCCAATAGCTCTACCTTTAATGATGCCGAGACCATTGCATTGTAAATGCTTGTTTGCCTAGCTGTAGATTTTGAACCCTAGCTCTGCCGGCACCTAGGGAAACCTAGCAAACCTATACATTTTGAAAGCTAGACACCCAGGGGAATCCAGGATGGTGTGATTTGTCTAGCTCTAAACAGGTTCTGTTACCCAGATTACCCTGCAAACCTCAAAATGTGTTAAAAAAACAAATTTTCCTCACATTTCTTTGGTGGAAAGTTCTGAAATCTGTGTGGATCCACAAAATTCCACCCACCTCGCATTCCCCGAAGTCTTTTGACAAAAATGGTACCTCATTTGTGTGGGTGGGTGAAGTACCTGCGACAGGCAAGGGCCCAAAACCTATTGAGGTGACATAAAAATTATCTATCACCAAACAACCTGGTGTCCCATGAGTTTTTGGCTTGCAAGGGTTCCCCAACCTTTTCCTACCCAGAATCCCCTGCAAACCTCAGATTTAGCTGGAAAAAAAACTTTTTTCTGAAATTTCTGTGTGGGAAAGTTCTGGAATCTACGTGGATCCACAAATTTCGAAACACCCAGCGGTCCACCATGTCTCCCAATAAAAATGATACCTCACTCGCGTGGGTGGGAGAAGTACCCACAACAGGCAAGGGCCCAAAACACATTGAGGAGACATCAAAATGACCTATCACAAAACAACCTGGTTTTGCAAGGGGGTTTACCTGGGTTTTTGGCCCCGAGCTCGGCAGCCATCTTGGGAAACCTACCAAACCCACACATTTCTGAAAACTAGACACCCGGGCGAGTCCAGCGAAGTATAACTTGCGTGGATCCCCCAACGTTTCCCTACCCAGAATGCCCTGCAAACCTCAAATTTAGTTAAAAAAACATTTTCCACATAGTTTTGGATGGAATCACCTTGCTGGCACAAATGTCCTACCCCACAGCGTTCCTCTCAGTCTCCCGAGTAAAATGATACCAAGCTTGTGTTGGTGGGGCAAGGACCTGTGACTGGGAAGTGCCCAAAACATAGGGATTTAGTGTATAGCACCGACAATTCTAAGCGCCATTTTTTTTTTAAAAACAAGTTTTTTGCCAATTCTGCATTGGACACCCACGCAAGTGAGGTATCATTTTACTCAGGACACTAAAGAAAATGCTGTGGGGTAGGGCATTTGAGCCGTCACGGTAATTCCACGGTAATTCCACCCAAAGATATGTGGAAAATGCGTTTTTTTTCAGCTACATTTGAGGTTTGCAGGGGATTATAGATATGGAAACGTTGGGGGTCCACGCAAGCCATACCTCATTGGACTCCCCAGGGTGTCTAGTTTTCAGAAATGTGTAGGTTTGGTAGTTTTCCCTAGAATGCTGCGAGCCCGGGCCAAAAAACCAAGTGGTTTTGTTATAGGCAATTTTGAAGTCTCCACAGTACGATTTGGGCAATTTCCTGTTGCAGCCACTTTACCTACCCACACATGTGTGGTACCATTTTTATTGGGAGACCTGGGGGAACGCTGGGTGGTAGGAAATTTGTGTCAGCCCGGTCCTCCTACAACTTTCTCACACAAAAATGTGAGCAAAAAAGGTGATTTTTTTGCAGCTGAATTTGAGGTTTGCAGCGCATTCTGGGTATGAATCACTGCAGATCAGGGGATATTGCTCCCATCTTCCTCCTGGAAGGGCAGCAAGTCTTTAGTTTTCTTTGGGGGTAGGGTGAGGGCATTTGCATGCCCATTCTGGGCAGCCCCCACCCCGGGCCTATAAAAAAATAATCCCTGGTATCTGCCCCCCAGTGGGTCAGAAAGACTTATATTTGGGGGGCGGGGGGGGGGCATTGGCGTGCCTATCTTGGGCAGCCCCCACCCCAAAATTAATCATAAAAAAAAACTGGTTTCTAGTGGGCTTTCTGTCCCCCAGGCTAATGCCCCCATCTGCGGGGGGGTTGGGTACCATTAGAAAGGGGAGATTCTCCCCATCCCAATGATACCTCTCCGTCTTTCTAAGTGCTCGGGGGGCTGAGATAGGTGGAAGCATTAGTCCACTGAGCCACCAGACCCGTATGTATGTTTGTTAGGTTTTCCTATATTCGACTTACAGCTAATAAGTTGGGCAGGCCTTCAATTTATTCAGATCCTTGGGATTTAAACACAACTGATTCTGGGTGGATAAAAGCAAACGATATAGCCCTAAGGAGGGACGCTGTGGAACTAGCTAAAGGTTCCATTCTTGAATCAATCAATCAATCAATCACGTCATTTGTATAGCGCACTACTCACCCGGGAGGATCTCAAGGCGCTGGGGGAGGGGAAAGTTACTGCTCGAACAGCCAGGTCTTGAGCTGCTTCCTGAAGGAGAGATGGTCCTGGGTTCGCCGAAGGTGGGTGGGGAGGGAATTCCACGTCTTGGCCGCCAGGTAGGAGAAGGATCTTCCTCCGGCGGTGGCTCTGCGAATGCGTGGTACGGTGGCGAGTGCGTGGCCGGTCGATCGTAGCTGGCGGGTGGGCGTGTAGAAGGTCATGCGGTCATTGAGGTACTTGGGGCCCAGGTCGTAGAGAGCCTTGTGTGCGTGGGTGAGGAGTCTGAACGTGATTCTCTTGCTGACAGGGAGCCAGTGCAGGTCTCTCAGGTGTCCGGTGATGTGGCTGCTACGGGGGATGTCGAGGATGAGTCGGGCGGAGGCGTTCTGGATGCGTTGGAGTCTTTTTTGAAGTTTCGCTGTGGTTCCGGCGTAGAGGGTGTTCCCGTAGTCCAGTCGGCTGGTGACGAGTGCCTGGGTCTTCCTGGTTTCCGTGGGGATCCATCTGAAGATCTTGCGGAGCATGCGCAGGGTGTTGTAGCACGAGGATGAGACGGCGTTGACTTGTCTGGTCATTGACAGGGAGGAGTACAGGATGAAGCCCAGGTTGCGTGCGTGGTCCGTCGGTTTGGGAGCGGTGCCCAGTGCCGGGGGCCACCAGGAGTCCTCCCAGGCGGAGGGTGATGATCCCAGGATGAGGACTTCCGTCTTGTCCGAGTTCAGTTTAAGGCGGCTGTTCCTCATCCAGTTGGTGACGTTTTTCATCCCTTCGTGTAGCTTGGCTCTGGCGGTGGTGGGGTCGCTGGTGAGGGAGAGGATGAGCTGAGTGTGGCCGGCGTAGGAGATGATGTTGAGGTTGTGCTGGTGTGCGATGGCTGCGAGGGGGCTCATGTAGACGTTGAAGAGGGTTGGACTGACTGAAGATCCTTGTGGTACGCCGCAGATGACTTCGGTGGCCTCGGATCTGAATGGAGGGAGGCGGGCTCTCTGGGCTCTTCCGGTGAGGAACGAGATGATCCATTCCAGCGCTTTTTCTCGAATTCCGATGTTGCTGAGGCGCTTCACTACAGTTCGGTGGCAGACGGTGTCGAATGCCGCAGAGAGGTCCAGGAGGATGAGGGCCGCTGTTTCCCCGTTGTCGATCAGGGTTCTGATGTCGTCGGTGGCTGCGATCAGGGCGGTCTCGGTGCTATGGTTGGCCCGAAACCCCATGCGAGGGGTCGGGGGATCCGTTCGTCTCGAGGAAGGCGGCCAGCTGTTTGTTGACGGTCTTCTCGATGACTTTGGCCGGAAAAGGAAGGAGCGAGATGGGACGGTAGTTCTTGAGGTCGGTGGGGTCCGCCGTCGGTTTCTTCAGGAGGGCGGTCAGCTCGGCGTGCTTCCATCTCTCCGGGAAGGTGGCTGTGTGGAAGGAGGAGTTGATGGTGTCTCGGAGATGGGGTGCGATGGTGGCATCGGCTTTGTTGAAGACGTGGTGTGGGCACGGGTCGGTTGGTGATCCGGAGTGGATGGAGTTCATCGTGCGGGTGGTGTCTTCAGTGCTGATCGGGGTCCAGTTGCAGAGGGTGGTGGTGGCGGGCATTGGTTCGGTGGTAGGGTGCGTGGTCTGTGTGTCGAAGCTGTTGTGTATGTCGGCGATCTTGCGGTGGAAGAACGAGGCGAGTGAGTTGCAAAGGTCTTGCGAGGGAGTGATGTTGTTGTTTCCGGCGCTGGGGTTGGAGAACTCTTTGACGATGCTGAAGAGTTCCTTGCTGTCGTGGGTGTTGTTGGTCAGTCGTTCTTTGAGTGCCGTCTTCTTGGTGGCGCGGATCAGCTGATGGTGTTTGCGGATGGCGTGCTTGAGGGCGGTCCTGTTGTCTGTGGTGTGGTCGAGCCGCCAGGCTTTCTCGAGGGTGCGGCAGTTCTTCTTGGATTCCTTGAGTTCATCGGTGATCCAGGGTGTTTTCTTGCTGCTGTGTCTGCTGGGAGGGTTCTTTAGTGGTGCGAAGTCATCGGCGCAGACGGTCAGCCACTTGGTGAGGTTGCTGGCTGCTTCGTTGGGGTCCGTTGTGCTGGTGGGAGTGTTCTGGCTGAGGGAGGCGGTGAGCTGCTCGGCGGTGATCTTGCTCCAGCATCGGCGGGGGACCTGTTGCGGGTGGTGGTGGCTCGTAGTTTTTTTGAAGCTGAAGTGGACGCAGCTGTGGTCGGTCCAGTGCAGTCCGGTGGCGTGGCTGAAGGAGATGTGCTTGCTGGATGAGAAGACTGGGTCAAGTGTGTGGCCGGGGTAGTGGGTGGGGGTGTTCACCAGTTGCTTGAGTCCGAGGTTGGCGAGGTTGTTCAGCAGGGCGGTGGTGTTTCTGTCGTTGTTGTTCTCCAGGTGAAAGTTGAGGTCTCCTAGGAGGATGTAGTTGGCGGAGGGAAGGGCGTTGCGGCTTGAACACCTTATGATTTGCACATCTAAGGGTGTGGGACCATATCTGGACATTGTGCTTAACACCTGGGATCGTATCCTAACCAAGTTCAGATTTGGCTTCATTCAAAGTTATTCATGCATACCCTTAGGCAGTTTGACAGGTCATCTATTATGATCTGCCGATCCAATGAGCAATCTACCTAACCCGTACTACAATTTAACTTTTTCTGAAAACCTTATGTTGCACACACAAAAAGATTTTTAATCCCAATAGCAGTTCTGGCCAATCAGAACTTCAATACCCACTCACAACAACAGGTTCTCCGATTGGTTTTTTATGTAGCGCTAACAGGGACCTGGCAATGGGAAAAAGGATAAAAACCCCTCATGAGGACCTTAAATGAGGACATATCTGATTTAATAACAACTGTCATAATATGTACAAATCTGTCAAAACCTCATAATAATGACAAACTTTGAAATACTTATCAAGTCACTTTTATCTAAAGTTTTAAGAATATGAATGTCAGTACATGAATACACTAGCAAGTATCATAAGTTTCTTCATAAACAAATGTTACAGGTAAATCACTACTATAAGAAACAATTTATAATAACCCCTTAGTCTGAAACTGAGAAACTAGAGTCTTGTGCAAATCTCTCTAATTGTTATTTTTCTTCACCTAGACATTAGCTGCTTAAACATATTTTAGAAATTATGTTGAATTCCAACCGATTTATTTTTATTATGTGCAGTTCTTGGGGTGATTTGCTGTTAGACTCCATGCCTGGGCTTGTGTTTGATGCATCAATTGCAGATGTGGAATTCCGTAGAGGTGTGCCAAAGCAACAGTTTATGGTAAGAGCTAGAGCTGTTTTTAACCTTGTAAACGTTGTATGTTAACCTAATTCTAAATTGAAGTAAATTATATTGTAATTCTTCTTAAAATGATGCTCAAAGAGAACACAAACATAAAAACAATGACATAGTTAGATGCCCATGCGTTTTACATAAATGTGTGCTTTAAGAAGTCAGCGCATGAAAGTTAACCTTATCATAATGTGTGTTACAATAAATCATAACGTTCATATTTAGATGGGAACCCCGCAATGTTTAGAGATTTGTATTTTTATGTTTTTGTATTGACCCTGTGCTTTGCAGCACTTTTTACTATTTTCTTGTTTGTAATAGGGCATCTTTCCTTTTCTGACAAAGGACTCTTGTGACTTGCGCCTCACTTTGCTTATTTCTCCCATTCCATTGTGCCAAGGAAGGAAAGCTTTTCTGCCTTCTTTCGTACGGAGCTGTTATCTGGGAATGTTCACTTTTCTTAGATACGGATCACCCTAGAGTATGTTGTCCATACTAGATTGACTCACTTAATAAATCGTCGAGAAGTTATTAATTTTAACTCCAAGTGTAATTTCAGGTAATATTGACATAATTAATCAAGTTAAATTATATTTTCATATTTTCCTAAAGTATTTAAATACTTGTATTTGAAGGGAGCACAGTTGGGCTACTACCATTCAAATACAGCACAAAGAATTATGGAACATTTTAAAAAGTTACATCCAGAAATTGCTCCACCCCCTTTTCCTTTCCCGTCTAAACTCCAAAGGGGAAAAAATCCCTTCATCCTTCACTAACTCAGCTTGAGCAAAGACATTGAATTGTTCTTGGCACGCTCGCTTCAGTTCCTCTTGTATCAGATTTTTGGGATTTTAGACCAGTTGATCTGTTCTGGTCCATTCTGACTGTAAACATACTGGACATTTGGATTCGCGTATCTTTGCTCCTTGCTCATTCTGTACCACTTTTCTTCATGGATGCCACTTTTTCTGTGCCAAAACAAAGTGGAATCCACTTGGACAGTTTGAGATGGTCCCTCCTGTGGTGGGGAATACTCAGTGTTGTTTAAATACCCCTCACACACCAACAGGCCCCTTGGTGCCATGCTTCATCATAGGGGTCTTCGCACCCCTATACGGGATGCGGCGTGCTGCGACCAACGACTACGTGGGAGCACTTTCTATTGGACTATGTGTGAATGCGTGTGGGGTAATAGGACGCATGTGAGTGGTGAGTTTAAGGTGAGTGAAAGTTAAAAAATACCTGGCTCGTGGGGTAGAAAAATAAATTTTTATTAAGCCCCCGGCTGGTATTGTTAAAAGGGGTCCAGTGAGAGGTTGTGAGTGTATAGTTAAGTACACCAACCAGTCAGTGACAGACTTCTTGACATGGCTCAAAAATCAAAACCCGTATCTCAAGTTCACCCACACCATGTCTAACAGCTCCATAGTTTTCCTGGACCTCAATATATATCACGAGAAAGGTTCCCTGAAAACAAACGCATTTCAAGCCTACAGCCAGAAACTGTCTGCTACGGTTTGATAGCTTTCATCCTCGCCACCTGAGAGAGAACCTACCCTATGGGCAGTTCTTACGTCTACGACGCAACTGCAGTGACATTGATAAGTACAAAGCTCAGGCCTTGGATCTGAAAGATAAACTCAAACAGAGACATTACCCTGACAGAGTGATTAACTCGGCAATGAAAAGGGCACGGAACAATAACCGCGATGCCCTCCTGGAGGACAAGGTACCCTCAGAGAGTAGCCAAGAGAGACCAGTGTGTGTCACTACGTATAGTTCACTTTCGAACCAGGTGTCGAAAATGATCAACAAGCACTGGAGGATCCTAACCAGTGGCACACTGGATCTAGAGAAACCTCTATTCGCCCACAGACATGGAAAAAATTTGAAAGATGTCCTGGTCCACACTAGACCTAAAATAACACCAAACCAACAAACTAGGCTACAGGGGTTGCAAGGACATTATCCCTGTGGGAACTGTGGTAGCTGCCACCTGGCGAAGAAAAGTCATAATCTCACATTCAGAAATGGGAGCAAATGGGAACAACGAGCCTTCACCAACTGCAATAGCAGAAACGTTGTATATCTGATCACATGCCCATGCGGCCTGGAATATGTGGGCATGACCACCAGGGCCGTAAAAAACAGGATGAACGAGCATAAAAGCAATGTCAGATGCAAAAAATCCACAACTAAGATGGCCACCCATTTTCTCACCGAGCAACATTGTGTGAATGATCTCCTATGGACTGTCATTGAACAGCTACGTACCGAGACATGCCTTTTTGAAAAAGAGCAGAGATGGGTATTCCGTTTGGGTACCCATACTGTAGGCCTTAATTATGACATTCCGTGGGGACAACTACGATGATATGCAAATGTCACTAATGGCCCTCAACTCACCTGAGACACTATCTGATAACACTGGACTTACCTTATGTCAACAGACACTGATTACACCTATAAATGGTCAGCAACTGTTATTTTTGATTTCAGACACTATGCTCCGACAGACAGTGCGGCCGAGCAGACCTCTGCATGTGTTAACCATCCACCTAAAAGACTCGGATAATTACTACCCCGAATGTAGGCTATTTGGCAATACTTACATGCTTTCTCATAAAGAAATATGACTGCCCAAATGTCCTGAGTCGCTGTGCTATCTGTGCATGCGCAGTAGAATCCGTCCGATGAGAGCCTACCATTATGCATGCGCAACTAATAACTAATATCAGAGTGTTTGCACAATGCTAGGGACATTTCCGTGAATCCAATAAACGGGCCGATAACCGAAATAGAAGTCCCGCCAGATATCGGGGTCTTTTGCAAAGGCTGCAAGCTTTAACTATCAGATCATTATCGACTTACGAGACGAAGGAAGCGCTCAGACATCTGCGCATGCGCAAGACAACACGCGAGTCAGAATTATCACCGCGCACAATCACGAAGAAGTCAGTGCCTAAGAAGACACTCAGCACTACACATGCATAAAACGATAGCTTCTCAACAACCGCGCATTACCGGATACTGTCTTATTTCGGCCAACCCTTATTTGGGCTCAATTACGCTACCAATAACCAACACTTTACCAATTACGAGGTGCATAAAAGACCCGCCCGCTCTCAGTGGCAGTATCATCGGAGCCATGTTGAGGGGAGGAGGTCAAATTTCGTCCAAGTAACCGTGAGTTAGACGCTTGAAAAACCACTGAAAGGTGGGGAGCAATGGAGTTTTCTTGGTACAGTATGGATTATAATGATTCCTTCTCATTATTTCAGATCGTCCTATTGTGCCTGATGGAACCCTCCAAAACGTAAAAGGCTCATGAGGCACTTTATCTTTGTATATTGAGTAAGATCATTTTCTTTCTCTCTCCTGCACCAGCAGTAGGAATGAACATATTACCAACACGTGTGCACTATGTGTTTTATGTGTGTCCTTGTCTAGTTTTTGTCATTTTTTAAAGGTTGCATGGTTAATTAACACATGATCTATATGTGGTACATAGCAACACCTCACTTTTTCTTAAGGTCACTGATACATGGAGGATGACAGTAATGAATAGCGAGAAAAGGAATTAATATGCGTTTTCTCCCTCTAGGTCTTCACTACACGCCAATTTGGCGAAGAAAGACTACGTTAATGAGCTAGTGACTGGGTACATTACACCTATAGTTCACTTTTTCCTTAATTTTTGTATAATACACTTTGATACATATACACATGTGAGTAAGGTGGGTCTGTGTGCAATTCCCGTCTTGAAGAAGGAGGCTTTGAACTCTGAAACATGTCCATGTAGACGCACAAACGAGGATGGTGTACTTAACTATACACTCACAACCTCTCACTGCACCCCTTTTAACAATACCAGCCGGGGGCTTAATAAAAATTTATTTTTTTACCCCACGAGCCAGGTATTTTTTAACTTTCACTCACCTTGAACTCACCACTCACATAGGTCCTTTTACCCCACACACATTCACACATAGTCCAATAGAAAGTGCTCCCACGTAGTCGTTGGTCGCAGCACGCCGCATCCACGTCGCAGCAGCCGTGCGAAGACCCCTATGATGAAGCATGACACCAAGGGGCCTGTTGGTGTGTGAGGGGTATTTAAACAACACTGAGTGTTCCCCACCACAGTAGGGACCATCTCAAACTGTCCAAGTGGATTCCACTTTGTTTTTGTACTATACCCGGGGAGACTGAATCCACTTTCCTCTCCCTCCCTCTTTTGTTAGAAATACTTTTTCTGTGCCACCACTCATTTTAGCACCAAGATTTTATGTACATTTGTTGTATATATTATCATTAAACAATTGATGCAACATCTTTTTTAATTATCAGTTACTGACTAATTGTGTTTGACTAAAGTAATAAGAGTGTTGACTGTAAGACTCAATTGATAACAATTAGCAGTGTAGGCTAGTGTTCCTAATGTTTTAAGTTCCCTGAAATGAATCCGTAGGAACCACTGTTGTTACAGCAAACCACAACAGAAACTTTGAATATGGACCTTCATAAGTAAAGGCGCAAGTCTGACACGCTTTTGGAAATCCTGACAGGGATGCAGTCAACTGAGGATATTTTCAATTTAATGAGGGACTGATGGACTGGTGGTTAGGTCGTCTTCAAAGTAGTAGACGCCTGTGCCCTCACACCTTCCATATCTCTGTGCACATCTGTCTTCCGAGAGCAGGACGTTGCAGGTTTTTCCAAGTTGACTGGACCAGAACACACTAGCAGTGAGTGCACACTCCAGGCATATTTTCCAAAATGTTCGATTCACTATGCAAAAAAATGTTTTGCCTCGGACATTTTGGCCTTCTTTCTTCCAAGTTAAACACATGGGGCCATATTTCCATCTCGGTGGATGGAATACTCTGTTACAAACTTGACGGATATCCTGTCCGTCATATTATGATCTCCATAGGATATAATGGGATCGTAATACAGCAGACGGGATATCTGTCACATTTGTGATGGAGTCTTCCACTCGGGCAAGATCTAAAAAAAACCCATAGTTTGTATGAGATGGCTGTGTTTGCTGTTCTTTCCCCTTCCAGACTTCTGCCAACATCTCATGCAGGCACTACTGTAGGGTGGCAAGGAATCTCCTGGCAGACAATGTAGGCTGATGGTCTAATTTGGTTGCTTAGTCCATGTTGGTGTTATAGTGTCATAATTGAATGGTGGCAACCAGCTTTTTTTCCTAATGTTTAAGTTCAGCTTTTTTCTATATTGATCTCAAGGACAACCTAATACCTCCATGGGACCTGGGTAACTATATATATCAAAGTAGTACAAAACATTGCGTGGGACTCATTTGAGTCAAGACACCTCATACAAAGATTAGAGGGATCTATACGCCAATTAATAATATTGGATGTTTAAATTAATAGTCAACAGCTCTTAGGATGAACTGTTGGAAGATCAATCGTAATGACTCGTAGATGAATCAATAAATAAAGTGCTACACAATGGAAGTTTCTGTTATAGATGTATTGTTTTTATACATATGTAGAAAGGTGCGACAACGTGAATCAATAGTGCAGACGACGCAGTGTACATAAAGTCGTTTAACAGACAACAATCATTAATCAAAGACACTATATAATCCCAATGGTTGTGTGTATATTCCAGTTTGCAAAGATGAAAGGAGGCTTAATGAGTTGAGCCATCCTTATGGTTCAATTCCAGGTATGAAACAATTGGGATTATTGCAGATGTTTTGACCCCAACAAATTTTAAGGGGTCTCCACAGGACGTCGTCATCAGACCACCGTACTTATGTGTATAGAAACAGAGAAACTGAGTCATAGCACAATTGCTTTATATGTACGACCAGAGCAGTGGCAACTATGATATGTCAATTCACCAATGATAATCTTGATGCCCAGGGCCGGGCTGGAAACGCAAACCAGCCCTGGCAATGCACCTGGACCCTGCTCGGTTGGGGGTGTGGGGGGGGGGTTGCTAGTGAATAGCAGTACTACTGCTTTAGCACCACTGCTGCTGCTCTTGTTACAGGTGTCCGAAAACCGTCCCCCACTGCTCGAAAACTGTCCCCTATCCTTCCGGTCCATCAGGGAAAGGCTGGTTGCCTGCTACTGCCAGTCCGAACCTGTTGATGTTTGAAATCATTTCCTAAATTATGCTAACACAAAGTAAAATAAAGGCTGGCCAACCATTAACCAAACCCAATGCCATATAATCAAAAATCCTAATCAACTTTAAGTGGGCACTGAAGTCGGTGCAACTATGCCACAAATGTGCTCTTTGCAACGTGGTTAATGCCTTTATCATGTGGCTGAAAAACACGTATGTGTACCTGATACTGCTAAGTCCAAACGAGGTATCATTCCCACAGGACATGTTAGACGAATACTGTCAAACGATCCTGTATCCTGCCTCTATGGCACCCAAAAGTGTTATACCAAATCCTAATAGAGAGCTCAACATGCAATTAGTAATCAACTCTAGCACGTGTCATGCAGGCTATCCAAAGCGCTACAGTAAACTGCTTAAATTATCCTGTTAAAAATCAGTGCGCAAAGCCACTGTGTTACCTCACAATGAGAATACCCAAAGCAACACACACAAGACTTGGCTGGTGCCTTGCTGGCACTGCAAAGTCGCCCTGTTGTTCTGAACTAAGTGTTGGATGGTATGGTTCCAACAATCAATTGTATAGATCAGACTAATCAGTCACTGTACATTACATTACTTACAAACTGGGAGCTCTCAGTGCTCCTCGCGTCAACTATTCGTGTATGTCTGCCGTAGTTTGAGGAAGACGTGCCAGCCGCTCCCTTCTTATCTTCATTCCTGTCCAGACAACCACTAGACCGCTAAGCGGACACCTGCCATGTTGGGAGTGTGCAAAATGTGCCATTGAGAACCCACCCTACGGCAAACATTTCTAGGATAAATCTGTCAACGTCACACCTGTGTCCAGTATCACCTGAGTATGTAATGTTTATTCAAACAACCCGCCTGTCTGTGTCAAATGGAAGTCAAACATCTACCCTAAATTACCAAAAACATCTTAAAAACAAAACAGCAAAGGGTGATCCTGGCAGCACAGCAAGCAAGGATCAAAGGCTGTGTGTACTCAAAAGAAACGGTATTTAGCAACAGTCTTCTATCACAGTGAATATTAACATTGATAGTCTTAGTGTGTTGTTGATGTCATTAATACTCTTGTTGGTGTTATTCAAGAAGTCTATCCATTTGCATTCCCTGATGTTGAGGAGTTCCTGATATCTCCTCCCCTGCTTGGCGTCTTGATCATCTCGACCCCTTGCCAGTAGATGTCATCAGCTGTGTCACCATGTTCAATGAAGTGGCATACAATTGGAGCACCTTCTGTTTGACATCTTATCCTCCATTTGTACTGAGGGATGCGTTGTTTCACCATTTGTGTGGCTTGACCTACATACCATTGCAAGCAAGGGCATTGAGTTGCATAACTTACATTCCGTGTATTGCAACTGGAAAACCACAGTAGATGGAATACCCTGTAGTTCATAGTCTGGCATTTTGTATCCCCTGTAAAGTTACCCACTGAGCAGTTACCACATCTGTAGTGACCTACTAGGTCAGGGAGATTCCATAGTGGTCTAATGTCGCTTTTATTGGTATGTTCTCTATATATTCTTAGCACAAAATCTCAGATTTTTCTATTCGTTGTACAGCCAAATAGATGAGCCTTTCATTCAAAAGGGGCTAGTGTATGTTGATAATAGTACTGATCTCATTGCTCACTGGGGAGAATGTACTGACCATTACAATGCCGTTTTTTCACTTGTCTGTCTAGGGATAAGTAAACCTTCTCTAGGGCTGAACCATGCCCTCTTAATGGTCCTTGAGAAATATTTCTTGGAGTAACCCCTATCCAAGAGTTTGTGTTTGAATATCTCCGCCTCTTTGAAATAGCCCCTTTTCGGGTTCTTTTCCTACATATACGTAAGAATTGCCCATAGGAAAGGTTGTCCCTCAATGCCCTGGGATGGTGACTATTGTAGCGCAAAAGGAAATTGGTGTCTGCCGGTTGTTGGTACAATGTGGTGTACCGTTTGCCATTGCTGTGTCTATCAAGTCTAGGTAACTGATCTCCTCTGTGATTTGTTGCATGGTAAAGAGTAGCTCCTGGCTTTGGTTTTTAAGCCATGTCACAAAGGAATTGAGTTCTATTACATCCCCAAGCCAGATGAAGAACACATCATGAATGTAATGTCTCCAGTTACTGATGTGTGTGTGGAAGGGGTTGGAATTATATATGATACTGTCCTAACTCCCTTACTAACAAGTTTGCCACATTATGAGCAAAACAAGCTCCCATGGCTACTCATTTCTTCTGCATGTAAACAAAGGTATATGTTTTTTAGGGTGACCCTTGCTAAACTTACAATGATGAGTTTGTAAAGACCCTCTTCCAAGTCAGTGAGTCTTACACATTTCTTAATCACTTCAATCGCCTCATCTTTGAGGGATGTTGGTGACCAGAGATTCAACGTCAATTGTCACCTATATGTCTCTGCCCTGTGTGAAGTCTAATTCATCCACCATGTTGCATGTGGTCCCGTACATATGACTGCATCCTGGAGATTTTGTCCTTAATGTATTGGTCAACAAATTTACATAGAGGCTGCATTGCAGCCCCGCAGCCAGATACTTTGGGACGACCAGGAGGGTTGGATATATCTTTGCGGATTTTGGGTACAGTGTAGATAACTGGGGTCCTAGGATGAGGTTAGTTCAGGGAAGAAAATTCTTTCTCAGTGATGGTACCCTCGTTGATGGCCTCAACAGTGATGTGTTTGATGTCTTCCTGAATTCTCATCAGGTGGTCACCCCTCAGTTTCTTCTAGTGTCACTGGTTACTCAATTGTTTATAAAACTATTGACAAGGACTTACGGGTGATGGAAAACTCGTTGCCCCCTCAAGCAAGATGATGTCCAAGCGTGCCCATAGGTATGGGCTTGACTTACTTCACAGCAGCAACCACACTACGTACATAGCCAAAACACACACACATGGGGTTAGAAGACTATTGGCATGACTCATTAAGCAGGAACCTAAACACGCCCTGATTTTGTGTATTTGAATTACCCCGCAAACTACTGTATATGCCTAATTTGAAGTTCACGTGGAGTTTCACATGTGAGGTGGAGCACTATCGCACGAAAAACCATAGGACCGACTCTGCGGTGGAAATATTTTTATGTGACATACCAGTGACCCTCGTCCCCCACCTGAAAAACACCAGGAAATGCATGCCACTTAAATAAGCGTGGCAGTATGTGATGATGATCTGGCTCTGATGGATTCGTGTTGGAATTCTGCCAGCCCTACTCTGATTTACTAGCTTTAAAACTGGAAGAACTGTATGAAACTACAGCGATGGAGAGAAGGTTGCCCCTCTCCCTCAGGGAAACTTTAATTGGCTCTATACCCAAGCCAGGTCAGGATGCCTCCAGTCTTTCCTTTCCAGACTACTGAAATACCTTAACATCAACCATAAATTCTTAGTAAAATCCTCACAGTGAATAATACTGCATGTGCTTCATGACTTAATTCATCCAGACCAATATGGTTTGCTCCTGAGAAAAACACTTCCCTTCATATATGTTGGCTTTTTAGGATCATGGACCTAGCTCCTAGAATTTGGCTCCACTAAGCTTGTCTAGTCCTTGGTCTGTAAAAAGCATTTGATAACCTGGATTGGAATTACCTGTTTTTTATTAGGTCGAGCTATTACATCCCGCAGGGATTATTAGGTCGAGCTATTACATCCCGCAGGGATTAATAGCTCGAACATATAGTAGTTGAAACAAACTCTTGACCAAGCGAGGATTGTCCCCAATGCATGTGAGGTAATCAAGCGTGAGGCTTCGCCAGCGCGCGCTTGGCCTCACTTCTCACTCACACCCCCTCCTTCACTCCCCCTCGCTCGATCCCCTGCCCCCCCCCCACCCGACTTGAAAGGAAACCTCGCACACCAAGCCTCGCACACCAACATTTGTCTTTATATACTCCCGATATGCTCGTTCCCTCCCCTCGCTCGCTCCCCCGCCCCCGCTCTTTTATCTACTTGTTTGTATGGCATGCCAACTATGCTAGCCTGCCCTCTTCAAGGCTGCACCCTTGAAGATTACATGACGCTCAAGCAATCTGCTGAGAAACGGCATCAAGATTTTTTTTGCTCTTTTATCTACTTGTTTTAAACGTCTTCTCGTCTATGAATAATTACAGAATGACCCTTATCTATGTATGTTGATGAATTCTAGCATTTGAATTATCTAGTATTAATCAGTTTACCTTATGTGGGGGCTCATGAGTTACTTCTGGTTTTTGTGGAAGTTTTGTCTCGTTGCATTATCTGATTATCGTTGTCACAGACAAGTAACACAGAGAAGCATTCCAATGTGTAGCACAGTAGTATCGGAACAGAAACGTTCATTGTGACATAAGCCAGCTGCAGTACTGTAAGGTCCCGTTCTGAAACCAGAGCAGTCTCAGTAAAGACACAACACAATGTTCAGCAGGCCAGTAGCCGTACAGAAACAACCCCCTGGTATGTCGTACAAACGGTACTAAAATATCCCTTTCAGTACAGACACAACACGTTGTTACTTACAGCAGATCCGCAGCAGTACAGGAACATTCCATTCTAACTGAAAACCAGCCATAACGCGGCCACATCACATTGTTATATTATACTAACACACTAATCAAAATACCGAACCTTTCCATTGTTACATCAGACCGGTAAACGCACAGAAACACCCCATTCGGACAGCACACCAGTCACAGCAAATGCCTTCTTCCCGCTGCTGCTATTTTCTTTCCGATGCTTGTAGAATTGCATCGGCTTTGGTAAAACCGGTAGCGGTGGGTGGCCATTTCGTATTTTATTCTGTGTACTTCGAAAATGGCAAACTTGTTGTGTGTAGACTCAAAATGGGAGCCAACTTGTAAAGGTATAACAATAGGTATGCAAAATAAGTTTGTTGTACAATTCCGAAAAGGCAACCACTTTGTATCTAGATGCAACATGGCAGCCATCTTGACATGTTACTTTGTATACTTATTTTTATACCATTCCAAGTTGTGAGTCTTATTGTGTTTACTGTAGAGATGCAGTGTGGTGACCTTGTTGAAAGTATATCAAATAGCATTTTCAAGATGGTCATACAGCACAACTGGCTTTGTTAGTGTTTGCTTCACAATTCTACAAGCGTTGGTAAAGCCAGTACCAGAAAAAAGCAAGTAATCTGAATGTATGGCCGATTGGCTTTGCCAATGCTTGTTCTTCTCATGTTGGTCCCTCAAAGGAGAACAGCTTCTGTAACATTCTTTAGATTGGGTTACCTTATCCTACCTGTGCTTACGTTTAGAAAATTGTATTTTAGGTCGCTCCTGAGACGGCGCATTTGCAGTTGCTTATGAGACATTTTGTTAGCATACATGGGTCTTACAGCCCGCCCATTGCTCACTTATGGTTGACTGCATCATCACTCTCATTTCCACAATCACTACATACACCACCACTATGTCCACTACCACCATGTCCACCACCACCACGTCCACCACCACCACGTCCACCACCCACCACCACCACCATGTCCACCACCATTACCACCACCACCACCACATCCACCACCACCATGTCCACGACCACCACCACCACGTCCACCACCACTACGTCCACCACCACCACGTCCACCACCACCACATCCACCACCACCACATCCACCACCACTGCGTCCACCACCACCACGTCCACCACCACGTCCACCACCACATCCACCACCCATCACCACCACCACCATGTCCACCACCACTACCACCACCACCATCACCACCACATCCACCACCACCATGTCCACCACCAAGACGTCCACCACATCCACCACCACCACATCCACGTCCACCACCACCACATCCACCACCACTGCGTCCACCACCACCACGTCTACCACCACGTCCACCACCCATAACCACCACCACCACCATGTCCACCACTACCACCACCACATCCACCACCACCATGTCCACCACCACCACCAAGACGTCCACCAACACCACATCCACCACCACTACATCCACCACCACCACGTCCACCACCACCACGTCCACCACCACCACGTCCACCACCACCACGTCCACCACCACCACTTCCACCACCACCATGTCCACCACCACCACGTCCACCACCACTACATCCACCACCACTGCGTCCACCACCACCGCATCCACCACGTCCATGTCCACCACCACTACCACGCCTACCTCCACCACCACCACATCCACTACCACCACCATGTGCACCAGCAAGTCCACCAACAAGTCCACCACTACATCCACCACCCCCACGTGCACCACATCCACCACCACCACCACTACATCCACCACCACCACGTCCACCACCACCACGTCCACCACCACGTCCACCACCACAGCGTCCACCACCAACACCATGTCCACCACCAACACCATGTCCACCACATCCACCACCACACCCACCACCACCATGTCCACCACCACCACCACCACGTCCACAATCACCATCTCCACCACCACCAACTCCACCACCACTACATCCACCACCACTACATCCACCACCACCATGTCCACCACCACTACGTCCACCACCACCATGTCCACCACCACCACGTCACCCACCTCCACCACCATGTCCACCACAACTACCACCACCACCACATCTACCACCACTACATCCACCACCACTACATCCACCACCACTACATCCACCACCACTACGTCCACCACCACTACGTCCATCACCACCATGTCCACCTCTACCACCACCACCACCACACCCACCATCATCACCCCCTCCACCACCACCGCATCCACCACGTCCACCACCAACACCACCACATCCACCACCAACACCACGTCCACCACCACCACGTCCACAATCACCACCTCCATCACCACCACCTCCATCACCACCACATCAACCACCACTACAACCACCACTACGTCCACCACACCATGTCCACCACTACCACATCCACCACATCCACCACCACCACCATGTCCACCACAACTACCACCACCACCACATCCAACACCACACCCACCACCACCACATCCACCACCACATCTACCACCACATCTACCACCACCACATTCACCACCACCACGTCCACCACCACCATGTCCACCACCACCATGTCCACCACTACGCCCACCACCACCATGTCCACCACATCCACCACCACCACGTCCACCACCACCACGTCCACAATCATCACCTCCACAACCACCACCACCTCCACCACCACATCCACCACATCCACCACCACTACGTCCACCGCCACCACGTCCACCACCACACCCACCTCACCACGTCCACCACCACCAACAACAACCACATCCACCATCACCACATCTACCTCCACCACATCCACCACAACCACCATGTCCACCACAACTACCACCACCACCACATCCAACACCACACCCAACACCACACCCACCACCACCACATCCACCACCACCACCACATCCACCACCACCACATCCACCACCACCACATCTACCACCACCACATTCACCACCACCACGTCCAGCACCACCATGTCCACCACCACCATGTCCACCACTACGTCCACCACCACCACAGCCACCACCACCATGTCCACCACGTCCACCACCACCACGTCCACAATCATCACCTCCACAACCAGCTCCAACACCACATCCACCACCACTACGTCCACTGCCACCACGTCCACCACCACACCCACCTCCACACCACCACGTCCACCACCACCAACAACAACCACATCCACCATCACCACATCTACCTCCACCACCACCACATCCACTACCACCACCACATCCACCACCACATCCAACACTACATCCACCACCACAACATCCACCACCACGATGTCCACCACTACGTCCACCACTACAACGTCCACCACCATCACGTCCACCACCACCACGTCCACCACATCCATCACCACTATGTCCACCACCACCACGTCCACCACCACCACGTCCACCACCACCACGTCCACCACCACCAGGTCCACCACCACCAGGTCCACCACTACCACGTCCACCACTACCACGTCCACCACCACCATGTCCACCACCACCAAGTCCACCAAGTCAACCACGTCCACCACCATGTCCTCTACCACCACCGCGGCCACCACCACGTCCACCATGAGGCCACCTCACTCTATCTATCACTCTCACTCTATCTATCTGTCGCCCTCACTCTATCTATCGCCCTCACTCTATCTATCTATCTATCTATCTATCTATCTATCTATCTATCTATCTATCTATCTATCTATCTATCTATCTATCCTATCGCCCTCTCTATCTTTCGCCCTCACTCTATCTATCTATCTATCTATCTATCTATCTATCTATCTATCTATCTATCTATCTATCTATCTATCCATCTATCTCCCTCACTCCATCTATCTATCGCCCTCACTCCATCTATCTATCGCCCTCACTCTATCTATCTATCTATCTATCTATCTATCTATCTATCTATCTATCTATCTATCTATCGCCCTCACCCTATCTATCGCCCTCACTCTATCGATCTATTGCCCTCACTCTATCTATCTATTGCCCTCACTATATCTATCGCCCTCACTCTATCGCACCCACTCTATCTAATGCCATCACGCTATCTATCTATCCATCTATCTATCTATCTATCTATCTATCTATCTATCCTATCTATCGCCCTGACTCTATCTATTTATCTATCGCCCTCACTCTATCTATCTTTCGCCCTCCCTCTATCTATCTATCGCCCTCCCTCTATCTATTGCCCTCCCTCCCTCTATCTGTCGCCCTCCCTCCCTCTATCGCCCTCACTCTATCTATCTATCTATCTATCTATCTATCTATCTATCTATCTATCTATCTATCTATCTAATGATTTTCGCGACCAACCCCCATCTACTGCTCTTATACTTGTTTTCCCAGCCTTGTCTTGGTGGGCAGTTCGAGCCGCTACCCAGGATTAAGGGAATGTCCACATCAATGTCACTCTTATACACATAACCAATAACAATTCAACTATTGAAAAAGAAACAAAAGGAAAAAATTCAAGGAAATCTAATAAAATTCGGCTGGCGTAGGGGGCCTGAGTACCATCTAAGTCTAATGATGCATTTGTTAATCTTGTCAATTACATGATATATTTTGCATAGTGTGGAGGATCTCGGGGGGGGAGGGGGGAGGGGAGTATGCAGTCTCCCCATCCATCAACCCTACTCTCTCATGTACTGTCTGTCTTTCCACTCTCCAGGACCACTGGTTCACCTTCTCGTAGCAGATATACCGTGCCTGCCCATGCTTTGTGGGTCCAATGTTGTCCGTATGGGAGCATGTAAATCACTCACTGTCACTCCCAGACTCTCCCTCCCCCCTAACGTCTGTTCCCACTCTGGGTTTTCCCAGTTCGCCAGCACTTGGTTCCATAAGTCTGCTATCGATCATCTCTGGATACCCCTCGATTCCTCCCAACTCAGGGCTCTGCCCTCCGCTCCTGCCCAACCAATAACCTCTCTGTTCCAACTGGCCACTTGTGGCCCAGCTGGAGCTTTCCACGCCAGTGCTATCTGTCTCTTAGCTAAGCCAACAAATCGATTCCTCACCTTCGGTATGGAGGGCGCAGGAAGACCCCTAACAAACCGACTTCTATAGCTAGCGCCAGTTCCCTCCCCAGTGCTTTCTTTGTCTTATTCAAGATTTCCGCCCAGTACCCCTGCACTACTCCACAGCTCCAGGTCTTGTGTATAAACCCAGCATCCACATAAGCACACATCGGGCATTTTTTCAGTTTGCCACCATATGTAACATTGAGTCTGTGAGGCGTCATATAAACCATATGGAGGTAGTTGAACTGCGTATATTTAAGCCTGGTGTTCCTCGATATTTTCTTGTGGGACCTCATTACTTTACCCAATTCTCCATCAATGAGCTCCCTACCTATGGCCCTTTCCCATTTACCTCGGAGAGCTCCCATAGGGCTAACGGACGCTGCGACCGGGGCCTCATGATGCCACTTCACTTGGGTCCTGCGGTGCCCAAAGTGGTCAACGCATGCAGCACTGGGTGAGTCGTTCCTCCCTACGTTCAACCCATAGCTGTCAAAATGTTCGAACCAAAGCTTTGTACTGCAGGAACTGACCGGGAGAAAGGCCATAATTGTCAATCAAGTCCGCAAACGAGACCATGGAGCTGTCTTGATAGCAACCACCGTATCTAAGCTCACCTCTGTCCACGACCCCATCTGTTCCGCCGTGAAAAAACACTGTCACCGTATCTCCATGTGGGAGCCCAACCAACGGCAGCGCAGGGGAGTAACACGGAATCCCACCCAACTTGCGAACACAGCATTGCAAACACTTCATGCTTCAACATCCTACGCTTGCTCAAAAAAATCTTCCGTTGGATCCCCACCGAAACAAGAAAGACAGTCACCCACGCACTGGTCACTAGCCGACTGGATTATGGAAATACCCTTTACGCCGGAACCACAGCCAAACTACAGAAAAAACTCCAACGCATCCAAAACGCCTCAGCCAGACTCATACTGGACATCCCCCGTCAAGCTCACATCTCCGGTCACCTGAAAGACCTCCACTGGCTCCCCGTCAACAAGAGAATAACGTTCCGTCTCCTCACCCACGCACACAAGGCCCTCTACGACCTAGGACCCGAATGCAGCAACACAAGACTGTCCTTCTACACACCCACCCGCCAACTACGATCATCCAATCAAGCCCTCGCCGCAATTCCGCGCATCCATAGATCCACCATGGGAGGAAGATCCTTCTCTTACTTAGCGGCCAAAACCTGGAATTCTCTCCCCACTCACCTCCGCCTTACACAGAACCACCTCTCCTTCAGAAAGCAGCTTAAAACCTGGCTATTTGATAAGTAATGCTCCCTCCCTCCCTCTAGCGCCTTGAGACCCTCTGGGTGAGTAGTGCGCTATACAAATTCCTGAACTTGAATATAACCCTATCCCAGAGCAACTCAACACAACACTCAAAAAGAACTTTTTGAGTGTACTGCACCTCACTGTAGGCCTTGAGCCTGCCCGTCTCCGTTATCTGTTTTATGCAGAGCTGTTAGCTCATACGGTGTGCATTACCACTGCCCCTGTTGCTCCCAAGAGGCAATTATTTTGTCCAAGACAAATGAAAAATGAAAAATTCCACCCACTGTGGATTGCACCACCAAAATTTAAATAATGTCAATATCAATAAAGAATGTCCAGAAATGTTATATCTTTCTTTAGTTTCTTCTTTATTCAATTTTCTTTTAAGCAGCCAACGCGTTTCATTCAACAGAACTTCATCAGGGCGTGCTGGCTGTGTCCAATTTGCACAGGCATCACATCGTGTTTTTTCTATTAATTACATCCAGGTCAGTAACAAAGGCTAGTGTGCCGAGCGGAAAGTGGCGTCCTCTCCAGAGGAAAGAGTGTCCGTGCAAAGGTTTCTAGAAACTTATGCACATTGGACACAGCCAGCACGCCCTGATGAAGTTCTGTTGAACGAAACGCGTTGGCTGCTTAAAAGAAAATTGAATAAAGAAGAAACAAAAGAAAGATATAACATTTCTGGACATTCTTTATTGATATTGACATTATTTAAATTTTGGTGGTGCAATCCACAGTGGGTGGAAAATTCCTGAACTTGAACTTGAACTATGTATGGCTGTACCCTGTAATACTGACATATATGGGACAGTAACTGCTGGTCTCAGTAATTTAGCCAACAATGCGTCTGGTTTACCATTAGGTTCCATCAGCCATGTACCCACTTAATTCAGTCCCTCCACCCATTGTGCCAGCCACAGAAGCTGGCCAGCCAAGATATCCAATTCAAAGTCAGGCACACCCAAGCCTCCATCCGCCATTGGGCGCTGCAACGTCCGCAGGGAAACCCTCCATCTATCATCCCCCATATTCTTTTTCTTGTTCACCGTAAGCTCGAAAGTGCCTCAAATCGCTCCAGCAATGCAAGTACCGTTTAGGTGCCCGGTACCGCTTCTCCTAAGTAGATCAGGAGGTTGTCTGCCTACAAGGAGATCATATGCATCCACCCGTCTAATCCAAGTCCTATCCCAGCTCCACCATGCCGGATCAGTTCCGCAAGTGGTTCAAATGCTAGGGCAAATAAAAGGTGTGAGACGGGGCACCCCTTCCGAGTACCCCGTTGTATCAGATATTGAGAGAACACAGACTTCCCAGTTCAAACCCGCGCCATTGGCAATGTATACAACAGTCAAACCCACTTCACCCAATCCTCCCCAGGCCTAATCGTAGTATAGTGTCAAAAAGATACTCCCATCCTACTGTGTCGAAGGCCTTTTCTAGGTCGACTGACAGAGCAGCCGCCGAGGGCCTTGAATTTAACTCTTTGTGTACCAGGACATAATACAGCGTATGCAGGTTGTAGGAGGTGTTGCGAGAGGGGATGAACGTCTTGCATATGCGAGAGTAGTCGTAGTGCCAATATTTTACTGAGGATTTTAAAATCAAGGCTGAGCATAGAGAGTGGTCTGTACTCTGTTACTGGGACGGTCACTTCTTTAGACTTCGGGATAACACCAACACGCTCAGGGTTGACTCAGAGAGGACCCCAAGGTGTAGGGGTTCAGGATATAGAGTCACTAGTCTTGGCACCAATAAGTTCTTATAAGTGACAAAGAATTCCGCTGGGAGGCCGTTAGGCCCCGGCTTCCCTTTCGCCATGGCTGAAATAGCAGCTCTAACCTCATGCACGGTCACAGGGCCTCCCAGTTCATCCTGCACCTGCTCATCCAGCAACTTTAATGGAAAATTTTCCAGGAAGTCTCGGATTTCCAGGACGAGAGACCAGCCCAGGGCTAGTATATAACCTCTCATAAAAGGTACAGAACAGGCCATTGATGGCCTTAGGGTCATGGACCGACACCCCGGAGTCTCATTGGACCTGCATAATCAGTGCTCCTCCACCTTCAGGTTTGATCAACCAAGCCAATAGCTGGTCGGCCCTCCTCTCCTCCTTCTTCACTCTGTCTAGGCATTCCTTATAACTGTGGCACCGCAACTTCTCCAGCGTGTCGCTGTAGCTAGCGCGAGCCTTTTGTAAAAGCTCAGCAGAGTCAGTTCCTTGACCCTGAACATCATTCAGCTGCCATATCTGGGATTCCAGATCCTGATGAATTTCTCGCTGCGCACCTATGGATTGCACCAAGCAGTGGCCTCTCACTACCACCTTTAATGCCTCCCATTCAACCAAGACAGAGGACGCAGACTAGGCATTAATTGGGAAATAAGTCTCAATAAGAGCTCTCAGAGAATCCCGGAAAGGCCCATCTTCCAATGGAAGTGGGTTCAGACACCACAGCGGAATCGGGGCTCGTCTCTCATTTGGTTGGAGTGTCAACCGCAATGGACTGTGATCCGAAAGGGTCCTACCAGATACTCCGTTTGGGTAACGGTTGCGCTAAAGCGCTAAAAAAGGCGTCTAGTCTGGTGTGTATCTGGTGCATTGGGGAGAAATACGAGTATTCCCTATCCGTCATATGTTGCACCCTTCAGATATCTTCCAGGCCTAAGCGACTCATCCAATTTCAGAACCCCGCTGCGAGGGACCTATCCGCTGCAGTGTCCGCCACACATTTGATATCACCCCCAATGACAGCCTCTCCCCCATATGAACAACCAGCCGCGCTGAGAGGGGGATGAGGAATATCATCTGATCCACAGTAGGTACGTACAGACTCTCAAACATCACCTCCAGTCCAGCCAATCTCCGTGTCACTAGGACATACCTTCCCTAGCTGTCCACTTTAGTGCGGGAGTGTTCGAATAGGACGCATGATCTCATCCATTTCAATGCCCCCCTAGCAAATGCAGAGTAGGTAGTAGCTTATATCGCCCCCCCACCTCTTGCGCAGTTTATCCACTTTGCCACTAGTCAGGTGGGTCTCTTGTAAGAGGACCATCTGCACATCTATCCCCTTTAGATATGCATAGATCTTATATATTTTGGCCATGGACCCCATCCCCTCACTTCCATGTAATGAACTTGAATGTATTATGCATTGAATGGGATGTAATCCAAGCCCCCCACCACACTCCTGTCAACTGATACTCCAGACTTCACTTCTCCGCCCCCATCTGCATGCTAAAAACAAAAATCAACAACTAACACCCCCATTAAGACAACTCCCCAATCCCAGAGCAGTTTAGCAATGACCATCCGTCCAAACTGCAAACAAAACTGCATCAACAAGTTAAAGCCCCAAGCTACTAGCGCAAGGACCTAAGGGGGAGCACGGCAACCTCAGCAGATGCCGCAAGGTACAAATATTCTCTCTTGGCGCATCAGCCCTGACTGGCCACTCCAGCCTGCCCCCAGGCGCGCGCCTGCCCACCCTCCCCGCCTTCCCCGTGGACCCCGCTGAGAAAAGGAATGCCCGATGGGGGAGAACAGGAAGAAGGGAGCACAGCACAGGAGACCAAGGGAGGAAGAGGGTAAATGGGAAAATGAGAGTAACAGTCCACAACTCACACTATCCCATCTGCCGTTTGAGGAGTCGCAGCAGGCAGCCGACCACTGCCACTTCGTGATGTGTCCGAATCCAAACTGTCAATCCCTCCCTTTGATCCTGAGCCCATCTCCGATGACAAGCTCTGGCCCTTCATCATGACTGCTACTGCCTGTAGCGCCTCCGCTCTCCCCTTTTCAGTCTGTGATAGGCTCGGTTTCTTTGCAGTCCCCCGTTTTTGACGTCATCGGAGTCTCTTCCAAGGTTTCCTGTCTCTAGTCGGGGCTCCTCCTTTCTGCATCAAGGACGGACCCTCGGTTTTGTAAGCCTCAATCCACTTCCAGGCAGACTTAGAATCCTTGCAAAAGTGAGTCTTTCCGTCCAACATTATCCGGAGCCGAGTCAGAAACATCAATGAATACTGAATTCCCTCCTCCATCAAGGCTCTTTTGACCTTGAGGAAAGAGGTGCGGCGCCTCTGAACCTCTAATGTGTAGTCTGGAAACAGCGATACCTTACTGTTCTCGACCTCATACGGCCCCTCCGAGCACGCCTTCTGCAGTAACAGGTCCCTGTCTTTGAAGTGGAGCAGTCTGGCCACCACAGGGCACGTAGGCCTCTCCGGGGCCAGTGGCATGGCGTGCACGCGGTGAGTTCTCTCCAAAGTATAGAACTGACATAGGCCTTCTGGCGCCACCGCCTCACAAAACCAACCCTCCAAATATATGATTATGTCATGGACCTTCACTCCTTCCGGCGAACCCAAGACCCTCACATTGTTCCTCTGATTTCGCCCCTCCCCATCTTCTGCTCGCCGTTCCAGTATGTTAATCCTGCTGGACAGCTCCCCGACCTGCCCCATCAGAGCTTGTTGTGCCGGGTTGAGAACCACCAGGGAACATTCAGTCTGTTTCACCATGTCCACTAACTTAGCATGCACCGTCCTCAGCAAGCCCAGGCCCACTGCGACTGTGCTGATATCCTGGTGTAGTGTCACCTTGGTGTCGGCAATAGCTTCTAATATTTTCGCCAACTGCTGATGGACAGGTACTTCCGAGGGTTTACCTCCCAACTTCTTTTGCACCGGTTCAGACGCACTGTCCTCCTTCTCCGGGGGAGGCCCTGCTTGCTTCCCTCTAGGCTTTCCCATCACCAGGGGGCCGCAATCTCCTGCCAAGAATCTGGTACGTCCTTCTCTAGGCGGCCGGGGAGCTGTCGCCGGGGTCTTAGCCCCACAACACTCCAGCGGTAGGTTGAAGCGCTGCACACTGCGGCTGGATTGTCCCTTCAACCGCCGCCTTTTAAACAGCCCTGCTCCGCAACAGCTCAAGAAACCACCAAGTCCATCTAACTGTATACTTCCCCAAAGTCTTGCACGTGCAGTGCCTGGGTTCAGACCTTGTCACTGTCCCCAGCCTCCAGTTCGGGCGAACCATCTAGTTCACAGGTCGATGCAGTGCCTCTCGGCCTGTTAGTAGCTCCTCAATTTTACCGCTGGTACCCCTCAGCCATACGGCGCACCCAGCAACACAGTGCCCGCCGGCACGGCCAGCTCCGGAGTCACATAGCGCCAGCGTGTGGAGCAAAGGCATGGCACGGGGCTCCGATTAGGGCCAGTCGTCTCCGCTTCTGTCTGGGCTGGCAGCAACACTCCGCGAGGTGGATTGCGTCACACGCTCAGTCTGTGGTAGTTCCGGTGGGTCTTCTGTGGCCCCAGACCCGCCTACAGCATTCACTGGCAGTCAGAAGGCTCAGACAGAATATCAGTCCCTGCCGCACAGCCTCGGTGCACCAGTAGCCAGCCTCCAGGCCACACACGATGCTGTTGCCGCTCACCTTGTGTGGGGTGATTCCCAGGGGGGGGGGCGCCTCCACGTTCTCTACTGTGCCGCTGTCTCCCCAGGCATCTCCACTACACTCCTCAGGCCGTTAATCATGGGCTGCAGCCCGGCGCCCTCCGGTGTGTTCCGCCCAACTACTTCTGTGTGACTGTACGGAATACCTGTCTCAAAAAATCTCTTAGAGGGTCTTTCAGCACTGCTACTCCCCAGCAGCTGCCTCATTCAGTCTAAGCTGCCACACACTCAAGCCTCTGCACATTGTGGGGCATAAGGCAATTTCCGGGCGCATAGGTCTGAAATGTCTGTTTTTTAACTGGTAAACTTCCTCCTATGCACTCACAGAAAGAGGACAACAAACTAGAATTATCAGTATGATGTTAGGTCACTGTGCTTATCCACTATTTCTCACCATTCATTTGTAATTATGTCTTAGTTGAGCACAACCCCATTTGACCGTCTCATTAGAGTACATTCTATTCCCTTCAAAGATGGCCCTCTCTTCTCAAATCAATCACAGTCCTTTTAAACATGGCTGTTTCCTGGGGCCGGAGTAGTGGGAGCTTGTTCAAGGTGCACCTGAGCCATCAGCACCTCTGCTACCTCGTGTAGTTCTGAGGATGCATATGGCTGAAACCTCTGTCACTTAACAGGTCCAATGTGTAGTCCTGCTGGCACCGAGGGCAGAGTAGCATAGGTCTATCTAGTCGAAATAGCTGCCTCAATTGTTGGTGACTGTAGGCCGGTCAAGTATAAGGGTAGTTATTTTCACGGCCAAGCTTTCCCTTCATAGAGCATCATTCTGAATCTTTACACGCAACAAAAAGTGGCACAAGGCAATGGGACTCTATGATAACTTAATGTAAATGAAAAACAATTTTTATTCAATAATTCTTAATTGACAAGAACTTCTAATATTAAAAGCATTCAACATTAGGAATAATAGCTCCTCACTTTTGGATTATATGATATCCAGTTTTGACTTGTTTGGATCCGCCCTACAACTTAAAATTAATGTTGTTCATGGTAGCGATCACGCTATCCTACAGTTATGTACAGGATGGAAAATACATCTATGTTCACCTAGTCAAATCATGTACAAGCACAGTACAGTCATGGAAAATCAAAAACAAAGGCGGATTTATTGTAACTCAGCGACATTTAATAAGATAACTAATACAATAGACACTAACCAGCTTCTTCAAACAACACATTCTGTAAACCCAATAACCAATTTTGAAATGATCATAAAAAAACTAACGCAAAAATTGCAGGAAAAGTTGACGCAACCAAGATCTACAAAGACTCAAAACAAAAATACACAACTAGATACTGGAACAAAGCTGCTAAATATATTGATAAGAGCACAGTTCTTAGAAGGTTGCCCGTCTAGACAAGTAGAAATTAACAAACTAAAGAACCAACGGAGCAAAGAAAAAGAAAAACACAAGAGAATAACCCAAGATAAAAACTGGGTGGATCTGCAGATAGCAGCAAAGCAGAACAACCAAAGTGCCTACTGGACCATAATCTCCAAAGAAACGGGCACGAAAAAAAACATTACTAACTATTCTGGTGCCCCCAAACGAATGGGAAACTTATCTCACTAATCTATACAAATTAAACACCACCTCAGAAATGGCCTATATGTTTTTTAGTAATACAGAAACTGAATCCTTAAATGGAGCATCTACCCCCTTCTCTATTGAGATACACATAAGAAGGGCAAGATCAACAGGAGCAACTGGCCCTGATCAAATCCCAATCAAGGTCCTCCAGACCGATCCTAAAGGATGGAGCAGGATGCTATCCCCCCTCTTCAACTACATTCTCAGCACGGGGGTAATCCCGAAGTCGTGGAAGGGGAGTATCATCATACCTATACATAAAAAGGGATCAAGACTTCAACCTAGTAACTACAGACAAATCGCTCTTTAGGATGCCACAGGAAAGATCTTCACGGCAGAAGTCTTGGATCAACTTAAAAACTGGGCCTTTTCATCTGGACTGATCCCTCGATATCAAGCAGGTTTTAGACCAAAGCATTCAGTCAGAGACAATATTGCCATGCTGCAAACTATCCTAGATAAATATGTGTCCATCAAATCTCAGGCTGTCTACGCAGCTTTTATCGATTTTTCGACTGCGTTTGTTAGAGTGGACAGGAGAATACTCTGGGAAAAACTTAGTAAAATGGGTATCCCTGATCAATTACTACGAATATTAATATCACTGCATACAGACACCTGGTGCCAGGTTCAAATGGGGAGAGAAAAGGGCTTAACTAGCCCTATCCCGTCCCCTAATGGCCTCAAACAGGGATGTCTTCTCGCTCCTCTACTGTTTTCACTTTATCTCAGTGCTATGCCTCAATGTCTCCAGCAAGTACGCAATTTTCCGCCAAAAGTAGCCTCCCACAACATACATACGCTGTTATACGCAGACGATATAATCATATTAGATTTAACTCCATTTGGACTACAAAGCAATCTCCAGGAACTGAATAAATATACGGAGGAAAATTACTTAATCCCTAACATTACTAAAACAAAAATAGTTTCTTTTTCAGGAAAGAAAAAGAGTTCAAAATACAACTGGACCCTCAGGGGAGACAAGGTGGAAGAGGTAAATGAATACACCTATCTAGGCAGAATCTTCACCAAGACTTTACAAAATCGGCCACACACTGTGAACTTGATCAGGAAAGCTGATGTATACGCGGGAGGTCTTTCAAGATTATACGCAGCCTCAGGACACATGCATTTTTCTTCCCTGCTTAAGGTATATAGTGTCAAGATACCGCCTATACTATCATATCCCTTGGAATATATTCCCATAAACCAATGGAACTTCTTAGACTTAAAAGAAGGGAACATATTACAGAGACTAACGAAGGTGTCACAGGCTGTTCCAGTACAATCTCTCCGCCTCGAGTTTTCACTAACCAGCTCCTATTCTCGAGGAATTGCCAACGTCATCAGGTGGGCATATAATCTCCTGCACGCCGAGGTAGGAACTCTTCGATCTCTGCTCAAAATAGAATCAATTGATCTTGACTCATCCAAACACGTTTTTAGGAAAAACATGTCAGTTGCCTTTAAGCTAGCAGAGATTAATACCAATTTGCTGCTAGCTTGGACACAATCCCAGCTTAAGCTCTTTTTGAAACATTTCACTTCAAGGCTTAGCTTTGATCTTGAATTGCTCTAAACTATTGCTTTAAACTATCTACATATAAGAATTTTAAACGCATTGCTCTAAACTATCTACATATAAGAATTTTATTGAAACTATAACATATAAGAAAATTCAACAGTATATTGCTTTCAACCTTAATCATAGTGTCAGGAGAGCGATTGTTCTGCTCCGGTTCGGTATATTACCGGTCAAAACTGTAACATCTAAATGGCACTTAAAAGAAAGCCCTAAATGTAATTTGTGTAATGGAGGAGAGCAAGACGTTGAGCATTTAATGTTTGTATGTCCAAACCCAAAGGTGGTAACGGCAAGGGAGCGGTATTTGCAAGTCATATACGTCAAATGTAGGATTAACTTAGCAAAGGAACTGATCATTTTATGTAAATTCCCGCCAAATGGAATTTGTCTGTTATAATTTTTATACATTTTTAAAACCCTTTTTAACATTGTATTAGCACAAGAAATTTTAAATGGTGTAAACAACCTGAATATTATGTTTAAATTATTTGTGGTCCTCAGTAGAGTACCAAAGCAAATAAAAATAAACTTGAAACTTGAGGAACAATCTGGACAATGGGTCTCACTTGCACACAGCTTCAGCTGTCTATTGGCAAATAAACCTATTCAATTTAGATTTCGAATGGGCTTTGTATCCATCTCTTGTTCCTGATTCTTTGGCTTTGTCATCTGGCTCACTTGCCTGCTTTTTCATTAAATGGCTTTCTTACCTATTCTACTGTTTGTCCGGCCGAAGAACCTTTTCGATCTTACCAGGTTTTTATTGGACAACCTGTATCCTTTCACTGCTGATGTCAGAACTGATACTGCAATTCATGTGTCTATTTACTCTCCCTCAATATCTCTGTTTAGCTCATCCTCCTTCCTCTCCATTTCATTAAATTAAAAGCAATACAGTACCCTCCAGCTATACTTACTCTCTTACCTCCAAAAGACACTCGAGCTGCATTGTCCGACGCCCATCTATGACTGAATCATCAATTTATGCCCATGTATGCATGGCAGTGGCCATTTTGGACGGATTATTCTTAAACCAAAAGAGAAAGGTTACCATTGTGTAAACCGTGTATGCAAGCACATGCACAGTTGCCTTCTTGGAATGAACTTGTTGCAGCCGTTTTGTTAGGATTTTTCTTAAAGCAAAGCTAAATCTGTTTGTCATGAACAAAGCTATTCCCTTTCTTACACCGAAACCCACATTTAAACTATGTTTCTTATTGTTTCTGGATTTACCCACGAATCCCACGATTATTCCTGCAAAGCTGTTTAAGCTGTAGTGTGTACATTTGTGTGTGAGTACATATAACATACTTTACATTTGCAATTGTTAACCCCTGTATTCTGTGTTTCTTCATCAGAAAAATGTTTTCCTGTGTAGAAGCCAATCTTTCAATACCACCAAAACGTCGTGACTAATTTAAAATTAACATGTTTGGTGGGAATTTCCCTACATAGATATGCATTTGTGTCGTGGAACACCTAGAAGGCACCTCTGTAATTAGATTTGTTCTCACTCAATAGTATCCCACAGTGATGTAATTTCATTGGGAGCAAGTCTGTCTGTGTGTGAATTAATGTTTTATGAATAATGTGAGTTTAAGCTAAGTGAAGCTATGTGTGCGCTTACATATCTCTAGGTAGACAAATGCCATTGTGAATCCAACCAACAGTGATCAATGGCAACTGTCTTTTAGTAAATGTTTTTTATCACCGACTGATGCATTACATTTCAATTAAATCATAGCACCGTCCCTCAGATGTACAGAGCATGTAACACACAATCTTTAAGTGCCTTTAATACTCAGACCAGCCAAAGATTTGACATCAGCAAATGTCTAGTCACCACAAGCAGGGAGCCAGGCTGGACTGTGGGTTAGTTTTGACCAGAGACACAAAATGGGATGAGCTGAATGCCTGCAAATAGTCGAAACCACTGGCAATCATTAATGGTAGCCTTTTTCCCCCACTGTGCCGCTCTAGACATTGTTCCTCCGTATGCAAATCCGCACTGACACTGCTCTTCATATTAGAGCTTATAAAGCAGAAAAGCCATAGAAAAACCAACAAAAACCTATTTATTGAGGGAGGTGACAAACAAGTTTTTCATATTTTCCTGAAAGTTGTCAGATTAGATTGAGAGCTTAAATGAAAGGGCAAGGAATTCCAAAGTTTGCATGCAAAGTACAAACAATTCCAACCTCTCCATCTCACTTTATTGATTATTGGATTAGTTTGGCTAGAGGAGCAACATAGATGTTGAAAAGCGTGGGATTTAACAGGGAGCCTTGAGGCACCCCGATCAGAAGAGAGAATTGAGCTGAAAAAAACTCTCCAAAAGGCACCATTTGCTCTCTGACCGAGAGAAAATACCTGAGGTGGGGATGGAAATGGGTGCACCTTGGTTAGCATTCCAACCCATTGGTTGTTTGGGTTATTTTGTATACTTTGCAACTCTAGACAGGCCAACCTTATGCAGATCAGCACTGACCCTGCTCCTCATGGGAACTGTCCATCCCGAAATGCCAGGTAAGTCCTCCTCCGATAGGGAACCTAAGATTAGGCCACTTCCAGATTGAAACAAGCAACCCCAGACTGGTTTTAGTCTTGTTAAGCTAGATTTGCTGAGGCCTTAAACCTTAATTGTTTCCTCAACAGGGCAACTTCCAGGTCGAAAATGGAGGCAAAGATTTTGTATCATTCCTATTGTACCTGCAAATTCAACAAAATGCATATGTATTGGGTTCTACCCGTATTACATTTTGGTATTAAGTGACATTGTTTCCTTCTTTACAGCAAGTAAATTCAGAAGACTCTGCTGGCAGATTAAGTAGTCTCTTGAGAAATATTGCAGCCAGACTTGAAAGCGGTCAACAACTGAGATCAGCCGAAATGAAGAAGGATTTTATATTGAATAGATTACCTCCGTTTTTTGACAAGCACTCTGCTCCTTTGGAACCTGGTTAGAATATTTTAAACCATGATTATTTGATATTATGTTAGTAGTAGTAATAGTAATATTATTATCTGATATTTGAAAGACAATGAAAATGTATAGTAGATTTCATTATAATGAGGCACTTGAAAATACTACTACCATCAAAACCATCAATTTGTTTTGGGAAAGAATAATTTAATGTAAGGGCACAACCACAAGTGAATGCACTGGAAATGCCAGTAGGTCTCCCAGTGTTTCAGTGTCTCCCTTTATGTATTGAATTTTCAAGAACTAGGTATGCATATGTGATACCAGAAATTGAACACAGTAGGAAATGCACTTATGCTGTCACCCTCATGATGTCCAGTTAAGGTTAACATGTTTAGAAAAACGCAGCTGCACACAACGCATCAGACCGCAAACCCTAATCCTGTGGTACTCCTGCAAAGAGAAACAGCAAGGCCATTCTGGATTATTTCCCTCTGCTTGGAAGAAAGGTCTTGTCCTGCCTCTTATTAAAAAACCTTTGCTTGATTCGAGCTATTCTAGCATCTTTCAGCCCATTTCCTGCCTGCCCACAATTTTTGAAAAAATGTTGAATACACAGCTGGGGGAATATATTTACACCAATATCCTCCTGGATGTCACATAATTCGATTTCATGGCTGGGCACAGCCCAGAGAATGCCCTCATAAAGGCCACTGATGAGGTTAGGCTGTCTCTCAATCAGGGCGGAAGAGCCGCACTGATCCTGAATAATCTATCAGCAGCCTTTGATACTGTCATCATGGGCTGCTGGGGGAGTGTTTGGGTAGGATCGATGTGACTGGAACAGATTGGGAGTTGCTTAACTCCTTTCTCTGGTAGTGCGCAATCGGTCCGACTGGTAGACTTCATCTTGCCTTCCTACTCTCTCTGTTGTGTGGAGCCCCAGGGTTTTTCAATCAGTCCATTGCTATTTAACCTCTATTTTACCCCCCGAACTGAACTGATAAGATTTTTTGGCTTCACATTGACATCTTTGCTGGCGACATGCAAATTGTGGTGTCCTTGGCCATACAGGACAGGGGGCTGGCGGCAAGATTCAGTGACTGTATGAGAGCAGTGAGCTAGTGGATGGCTTTGAACTGCCTCAAACAGAATTCTGCAAAGACGGGGGTGTTGGTGTTCAGGGCTCAGTCCTCCTTTTGGTCCCTTGAATGGTGGCCATCTGAAGTTGGCTCACTTCCTTCACATGTCCGGTCTGTTAAGAATATGGGAGTTCTTCTCAATGACAAACTTTCTTATGTGGACCAGGTTAATGCTGTAACTTTGGCCTCTTTCTTCATCCATAAGATGATTAAGAAAATGCTCCCTTTTATACCTGCAAGGGATTTATTTATAATATACAATTGTATTGCTTTTAGCGTATATTCAAGCGCAAGGGTTACTTATAAATTTGCTAATGAATTTCTTCATAAAATCCTTTCTAAAAGAGAAAAAATTTTTGTTCCTTATATAAAATAGGAACCAGTGACATAATCACAGCAAAGAAATTTACAGAAAAACAGAAAAATGAAAAACCCGGGTATATATAAAAGGAATTTTATCTTTCAAAGTTTTATTAGGGTACTACAAAATTACATAGACAATGCAGCAAGAGGAACGCAAATGCAACTATACAGTCCTTCAATGTCACTATTGTAAATACTAATCCAATCCAGAAAAGAATAGTATACCAGTGATTATCAAAAGCTCTAGCCAACGTAATACTAAATAAGTCTTTCTAAGAAAGGTAAAAATGTCTTTGATCCGTTGTTAGCTTGAATTGAAATTTGTCTTTCATTCTGATTTGGAAAGTTTGTGTCAAGGGGAACTAGTTCCATTGCATTGTTATTGATTCCGTTGCTTTGTAAAGGTGACTCTTCAAATGTTATTAGTCTTTCTGTTTGAACTTCTTACATTGTAGTGAGAAGAGGACATTAGCTACTCAGTAGCCCACGAAGCCTACTATTCAGTATCACCCACATAGTGTGGTTGTATCCGATCGATTGAGACAAATCTCTTTTCTTTTCTAGTAAGAGGCGGTAGAAGTACAGTTCTTGATCCTTCAACAGCCAGGGCGGGTACAGGCTTTCGATAGGATGGCCCAAATTCTTCCTTGTCCACAGTCTTTTCTCTGACCAGATTTCCAACTTTAGGGATCCAGGCAGGTCTTGCCGTGGCTGATTTGACTTCCCCAGTGGCGATTTTCTTTGTCTCAACGTTACTTAACGAATCTCTGGATTCATTCAGATCCTGTAAAACAGCCAAACATTTATTGATGTCAAATGATTTTTCATCTGCCTCTGTGCCTTCACAATCGAGATCAGGTTCCCACATTCTTGTCCCAAAGAGGACCTGGTATGGAGTAAAACCTGCTAGAGAGCTTCTTGGCTGGTTATTCTGGTTATTAAAGGCCTGCTTGACCCCATTTAGATGACTGACCCAACTACCACCAAGCCTAATACCCTAGTTGTTAAAGATTGCTTTTATTCCTGGTTTTTCCTCTCCACAACTGAATTTCCCCCGGGATGGTACAGAGAGGAGTACCGCAATGCTACACCCAAACTTCCCATGGCTTCCTTGTATGCCCTAGAGCTGAAAGTGGGGCCACGGTCAGAATGTAATGTACCAACTGCGTATGTCCCTATGAAGACAAATCTTTTATAACAGTTTGAGCGTCAGACGAGCGCTGAGGCCATAACCATAAGAATCTTGAACAGGAATCCACTGCAATACTGATATTACTTGTAAGCCCCATCAGATTGTAATGGGCCTCAGTGGTCCAGGTAAATGCACACAAGTGGTCTGTCTGATATTAATAATGGTATCTGCGTTGGATGTGCTATTGTGGACCCTTTTAACTATTGACAGATTTCGCACTTTAAGATGAAGTCTTTTGTCTGCTTTGTTAATCCTGGCCACCAATAGCATTGTTTCAGTAAAGAAACTGTTGCTGTAACTCCTGCGTGCGCAGAACCCAGACTCTTGTGTGCAGCCAAGATTAAACCTAACCTGCGATCCATGTTTGGTATTACTCTATCCTCCACTCCAGGAATCTGAGCAAATGGAACACTGTTTGCATCTAACTTGTAGGAGTACTTGGGTGGAAAACCTTTAGGTGGTGCTTTGCTGTTGTTGCATGAAGCAATCACAGCTACAATTGTGCTACCGTCTACCCTAATTTTTGAACGGGTGATTGCAGCTACGGACGCAGTGTGTCCTGCCCCCTTTGCAGCTTCATCAGCCAATGAATAGCCTTCAACGTGAATGCCATCACGTTGATGACTCAGCGTGTGTATCATGTGAGCTCTTGGTAGTTCGTTCTTCAACTCTGCTACCTGTTCCCATAGTTTTCGATGTTTAATTGTCACCTTTTGAATCTCTGAACCCATTTTGTCCCCAATAGTGGAAGTATTTGTTGTATGACTGGACACAGTAAAAGGAATCACACACTATTAGTGTGGGGAATTCTGGATCTGTATTTATCAGTGCCACTAACAGTGCTTTTAACTCTGCTAACTGAGCCATGCAGTCTCCGAGACACTGCATTTTTTGTACAGCTTGGACAGAACTTACATTCCTGCATTTGACCTTTTACAATAGCGCATGCTGCACTGTAGTGTTGCTTACTCCCTATGGCCGTTTGAGTAGATCTGTCGGTGTAAATAATGTATTCATACTAATCTAGAGGCAATATTTCATTTGGTAGAGGATATTTTTGTTCGTATTGCAGGAATGCTTGCGTTTTTTAGACTAGGGTCATATCTGTATTCTACACCTGTGCAGTGAGAGAATTAGGCCATTGTATCCATCTTGGATGTAATGCTTTCGCATTTGGGCACTTGCCTTTGTGGCATCCTCTAAGGCCGGTACTGGGGTTTCGACAATTATTCGTTTCCGTTGAGCCAGTGCTCTTTCTCTCACTACAGCAGTCTGTACTGCTGTCAGCAATTTTTCTGTAGGTGCAAAACGCATTTCATCGTTAGTGTACCAATGTAATTTATATGCAATTGGTTCTGTTTCGCATCATTGAAGGTTTAAGTAAGTGTACCATGACTGACCTGTGATCACCAGGTTGCGTACGTTTACGCATGTCTGTATGTTTTTTCATGATATATCAGTTTGTAGGGAACGTACTATATGTATGTGTTCCTGTGTCCATTGCCTAACTGAAAAGTCTGGTCGTAAAAAAGTTTTACTCTCTGCATAATCCAAAATGTATGTTCTGCAAAAAATTCAAAAATGCCAGTATGGACTGTAAATGTTTTAATGATTTTGGAGGTTGGAGCAATGCACACTTTTCTAAAAAGTGGCTGCCAGACTCTTGCCTTCACTTGAAATCTCATATCCCAGAAATAGGACATTGAGGTGGGCTATCTTTGATGTTTAAAGTTAAATTTGTAGCCCTCAGAGGCAAAACCCAAAATTATGGTGCTCACCCTGGTCAAGTGTTCATCTAAGTCATCATCCGTTAGACAAATATCATCTACATAGGATAATGCTTCTTCATCCAAATTCTGTAGTAACTCTGTAACCCTTCTTGAGAATAACCCTGAGCGATTCTTATACCCTTGGGGGAGTCAACAAAATTGACGGTGCCCCCCTAGCGCTGAGAAGGCTGTCAAATATCTGCTTTCAGGAGCTATGTTTTGGCAGAAAAATCCATTTGAGATATCCAGTGTTTTGTATTTTTGCCGCACAATGTTATTCATTAGTTCGACACTGTACGAGTTCAGAACTGCAATTGTTTTTCTCCAGCATTAGGGGTGTCTTTCATAGATTCACATGCTTGAATATTCGAAATGGGAGTCCCACGGTAAATAAAATAGCAATAATGCTAAATATAAATATAGAAATATATATATACATAATATCAGAAAAGAAGGAAATACATAGAAAACCTCTAAAAACAAATCCTACATAGGAATGTATGGTAGAGAGAAAAAACCATCTGTAACACCTTAGTGTCATTATGTTAGTCCAAACTGCGGCCAATCAGGCGCCAGCACCCTCTAGAACCTTCTCCTCAGAAGCTCAAGCCCTCAGATTTTCTACTGCACGTCGTGTGAAGGGAGTCTCCCTGAGCTCTGCTCAATTTTCAGAACCCTATCTTCTAGTTTTCCGGAAATTCTACAATGTCAAGTAAGAAGTCTTTATTCAGACCATGTTCTTCTTGTGGAAAGCTTCCTCTTTTTGAAAAGGACCCCCACCAGAAGTGTATTTATTGTTTATATCCGGATCATGAGGCTGGCAGCTGCAAGTTTTGTAGAACCTTTTCTACCAAAACTCTTAAGGACAGGGAAGGCCGTCTTCTTCTTTGGCTGCAGCGTCTTAAGGACAAAGACTCTTTAGTGTCCGATGCAGAGAGGTTACATTCAGGTTTCTCCTCAGCCTCAAAGAGGGGTAGTGTCCAGGAGGTTCCTTCTCCTTTCCTCAAGAAGCCAAAATTAGCCCTGTCTGTGGCTCCTGCAGTCTCTACTGCCATTCCTACCACCTCTACGCCCACGAGACCTGGCTCTCAGGCGTCTTTGGCTACCTCTCAAGGTGTCTTCACACCTCTTACAGCCCCGCCCTCGACGAGAGCGTCTACGAGCGCTCCGTCGACGAAAGCGGCTTTGCCTGCATCTTCGACGACTACACTGACTACCACTTCGGCTTTCTCATCATCGACGATGGTTTCGTCGACGGCCTTCACGTCGACGAGGGTTTCGTTGCCGTCTAAACCTGTTCCGTCGATGATTCTTATCTCGTCGACGAAGAAGAGAGAATCCTCGTCGACGAAAGATCCGAAGACATCGTCGTCGTCGACGACGCCGTCGATGCAAGCCTCATCGGCGAAGACACCGTCGACCAAGATCTCGTCGACGAAGACAGGCCCGTCGACGAGGGCTCCGTCGACGGAGTCAGTACCAGCATCGAGGACGAGCCCGTCGACAACGACGAACCAGTTGACGGCTGCTTCAACAATGGATCGCTCGTCGACGGTAACACCGTCGACGACCTCGTCGACGACCTCTCCGTCGACGCAGGTTTCTTCAAAATTACCAGTCACAACAGCTGACTCAGCCTCGTCGTCGGTGACGGCTCCGTCGACGACGGCACCAATTTCATTTGCTTCTGTACCGTTAGTGCCCTTGAAGACCTCTAAATCTTCACATTCTCGCACTACAGTACCCTGCCAACAGATCTCAGAACCAGAGCTTCAACCACCTTCTCCGATGTTTGCAACGACATCAGACTCGGAGCATGAAGAGGAAACGTTTGGGGCAGCACATAGTCCCTCTGATTTAATAAATCAGGACACAGACTCTGATGATGGCGGTGAGCCAGAATTTCAACAGGAGGAACAGTTCGTTCAAACACCTGTGGCCACCATTCCTTTGACCTTAATTTCTAATCTCCAGCATATGCTGGATGATTACAACCGCCGTTTTCCGGCTAGTCCGCAAACTACACCTGCACAATCTCCCGCTCCTGTGGTGCTACCTCCACCTTCATTGCCACCTGTCGTGCCAACTACAATTTCGTCCCGGATTCATAGATCTATTAGCATCCATACCACTGTATATCCGCAGGATGCGGATGATGAAGCGAACGCAGAACGGGAGGATGGTGAGATTCCTGACAAAACAGATGATGAAGCAGGTGATCAGGATATGGCCAACTGGGACGATTATAAGACGCAAACGCCTTCTCCTCAACCTGGTACTTCAAGTGACTCGCCACCAGTTGATATTGCCAGTTTCCATCTTTACATGGATAAAGCAACTCAGCGTTTCAAACTTCCACGGTCACAACACAAGGAAGATTGCTTTCTCTATGACTTTAAAGATAAACCTTATAAGCAGGTACACACTATTCCTATTATTGAGTTTGTGTGGAAAGAGGGCATTAAACTAATGGAAGCTCCCAACTCCTTACCTGCTCAGATTCCACGCCTTGAAAAGAAGTACAAGGCCCCCACTGGCTCTCTAGCTTGCCTGACTTCTCATCCCAAACCGGATTCTGTTGTAACTCAGGCCGCACAGCGTAGAGCTCGGAATCCAGGGTCCCAAATCACATCCCCTCCGGATAGAGGGTCGAAGCTTAGATGCTATTGGCCGCAAGTTCTCAACGATGACCTCAACTTCTGTCCGAGCAGCCAATGCTTTAGCCATTTTGGGACGCTATGACCGGCAGATGTGGTCAGATATTGCAGATTTCATGGCACTCATACCTGATGCATCCAAGACTGACGCACAACAGATTCTCCGCGATGGTCAAAGGGCAGCAGAAGAAATCATCGACTGTGCAATCGATATCGCTAACACAGGTTTCTGCCTCCTGGCAAGTGTGGCTGCACTCCGAAGACAGGGTTGGCTGAAGTCCACCTCCTTCCGGCAGGAAGTCCAAAGCAGAATATTGGATATGCCTTATGATGGTGAATCACTGTTCGGATCCCATATCGATGATGCCCTCGAGTCCATCAAGAAGGACACTGATACGGCGAAGTCCTTGGGCACGCTCCAATTTCGGAAACAGTCATTTCGAGGTGCGCGCGGACGTGGCACTTCTTCCAACTTCTGAGGAGGACAACAATACCGCTCCTACACTCAGAGCGGCCAACGGTACACGTCCAACCAGCAGTCTTGTCAGCAACCCTCCAGACCTTACAGAGGAAAGTCGTCCTATCGTGGCACCACTCGGAAACGCCAATGACTTGTGCCATTCTCAAAGTGTTGGAGGGCGAATCTCTCTGTTTTATTCCCAGTGGTCCTCGATCACCTCGGACCGCTGGGTATTGGACATTGTCAAACGGGGTCAAACCCTGGAGTTTACAGAGATTCCTCCTTGCACTCCACCTCATGGCCCACCTCCTCCACATCTCGAGGAGCTCTTCCATCAGGTCCGTCTTCTTGTGTTGAAGGGTGCAGTCGAAGTGGTCCCTATACATCAAAGAGGGAGAGGTTTTTACTCTCGATTCTTCCTCATACTCAAGAAGAACGGAGATTGGCGACCCATTCTGGATTTGAGGGCTCTCAACCAGTTCCCGAAGTCTCAATCATTCCGAATGCTGACACTACTGGAAATTCTGCGTCTTCTATCCAGCGAGGATTTTATGACCACCATAGATCTTCAAGACGACGCATACTTTCATGTTGCAATAATCAAACGACATCGCCAGTACCTGCGTTTCAAAGTGGGGCCAATACATTTTCAATTCAAAGTGCTACCCTTCGGACTGCGTTCAGCTCTTCGTGTGTTCACGAAGGTACTGGCCCCGGTGGTGGCTCACTTGCGTCTACAAGGAGTTCAGATCTTTCCCTATTTAGACGATTGCCTCCTCAAGTCTCAATGCCACCATCAGCTGGATCGGGACATGCACCTTTGCCAGCAAGTGTTTCGGTCTCTAGGGTTGACCATCAACAAAGAAAAGTCACAGTTTGCACCTCTGAGGATCAGATCTTTCCTGGGAGCAATCCTAGACACGCAGCTCTCAAAAGCGTTTGTCTCGGACGAACGACGTCTAAAGATTCTTCGTCGGGTCTCCCTTATTCGAAGAAAACAGTCCGTTTCTGTTCGGACGTTACAATCATTCTTGGGAATGGCTTCATCTTGTATCGCACTGATCCCAAATTGCAGGTTGCGCGCCCGTCCCATTCAGGAAGAACTGGACTTACAGTGGCGTCAGGTCTCCGGATCCTTCAACAACCTTGTTGTCGTCACAGCTCGCATGAAACAGAGCCTGCTTTGGTGGACGCAGCCCGCAAATCTGGGAATGGGTGTGTCCTTCCTCGATCATGCTCCAGACCTTACGTTGACGACGGACGCCTCCTTAGAGGGGTGGGGCGCTCATCTTCAGGGCCTATCCATCAAGGGCAAGTGGTCACCGATGCAACGCACGTGGCATATCAACAGGCTAGAATTGATGGCGAATTTTCTGGCGCTCAAGTCCTTCCTCCCAGTTGTTCGCGGGGAGTCAGTGCTAATCCAAACGGACAATACCACCAGTATGCACTATGTGAACAAGCAGGGGGGGACCAGGTCTCCGCTTCTGTCCCGCTTGGCCCAGTCAATCTGGGATTGGGCTCTTGGCCATCACATCACCTTGACAGCTGTCCACCTTCCGGGCGTGTACAACTTCCTAGCCGACTCTCTAAGCAGGTCCACTTCCTCGACACACGAATGGGAGCTGCACCAACCGACTCTGGATCGTGTGTTCCGCAAATGGGGTTACCCGGATCTGGATCTCTTTGCGACACCGGAGAACCGGAAATGCCCGTCTTATGCAAGTTGACATCCCCACCCAAAGTCCCGCGGGAATGCCCTTTTGATCAACTGGAGCGGTCTATTCGCTTACGCTTTTCCGCCGCTCCCATTGATACCGCGGTTACTGTGGAAGATGCGGAGGCAGCCCTGCCACATCCTGCTGATTGCTCCTCATTGGCCCAGACAGGCATGGTTTTCGGAACTACTCCTAATGTCCCTGTGCGAGACCATTCCTCTACGTCCTCGTCCGGACCTTCTAACCATGGACAAGGGCTTAGTGTGTCATCCAGATCCCTCAACGCTACAATTGTGGGCTTGGAACCTGAGCACCTTGAGTTCGCTGGTTTAAACATATCCCAGGAGTGCAGAGACATCCTAACTCATGCCAGAGCTCCGTCCACCATCAAGACTTACAAACTTAAATGGAAGCGATTCTGTCATTGGTGCGCTACGGCCAATATCCATCCCATCCATTCCACTCCTGAGCAGCTCCTTCCATTCTTTTTGAGCCTTGCTCAGTCAGGTCTCTCTCATGCTACACTGAGAGTTTTCTTAGCTGCTATATCTCGTTTCCGACATAATGGCTCTTCATCCCTCTGTTCATCACAAATTATATGTCAATTCTTCAAAGGGCTTTTCCGCAAGTTTCCACCTGTGCGTCACCCTCCTTCAGCTTGGCACCTCAATGTTGTACTATCTCAACTTATGAAATCACCTTTTGAGCCTATCCACAGGGCGGATATCAAGTTCATCACTTGGAAGGTTGCACTTCTGCTGGCTTTGACCTCCTCTCGTCACGTGAGCGACCTTCATGCTTTTACTGTCAAGCCGCCTTATCTACAGTTCAAACCTGACGGGGTGGCACTTCGGACCAACCCCTCTTTCATGCCTAAAGTACCTACGGATTTTCATTTGAATGAGCCTGTATTCCTCAAAACTTTCTTTCCGGATCCAAAATCTCCGGCGGAGCAGCGCTTACATTCTCTGGACATCAAACGATGTCTTAAATTTTACATTGCCAGAACTGCCCCATTCTGCAAGTCCGACCAACTTTTCATTGCCTACGGACGACTGCGCAAAGGTCATCTAATTTCTAAACCGACTATTGCCCGGTGGCTTTCCTCAGCCATTGCTTTCTGCCACCAACAAGCGGGCAAACCATTGCAATCTTCAGTGAGGGCACATTCTACGAGGGCGATGTCTTCATCCACCGCCTTGTTTGTTGGTGTGCCAGTTCATCAGATCTGCTGTGCAGCGACTTGGTCCAGCAGGCACACTTTCACCAAACATTACTGTTTGGATGCCATCAATGAAGCGGATACCGCAGTGGGACAGGCAGTGCTTCGCCATCTTTTTCAGTAAGGTGAGCCTCTGCTCCCTCCTCCTTAGTATTTTCCTGTGTTTGCTAGATGCCTTATATGACTGTATTATTATTCTAGTACTGTCTTGATTTTTTCTGCTATGCCTAGCAATCTCAGTTTCTAGGAGGTTACTGCTTACTATTCTGTTCAAGCATGTGAATCTATGAAAGACACCCCTAATACTGGAGAAGAACAATTGTTACTTACCTGTAAACAGGTGGTTCTCCAGTATTGGTGCCTTTCATAGATTCACATGCGACCCACCCTCCTCCTCTCAGAGGCTCTTTTCTCCTCATGCTCTCTTTATTACTTGTGCTACGAAAATCTGAGGGCTTGAGCTTCTGAGGAGAAGGTTCTAGAGGGTGCTGGCGCCTGATTGGCCGCAGTTTGGACTAACATAATGACACTACGGTGTTACAAATGGTTTTTTCTCTCTACCATACATTCCTATGTAGGATTTGTTTTTAGAGGTTTTCTATGTATTTCCTTCTTTTCTGGTATTATGTATATATATATTTCTATATTTATATTTAGCATTATTGCTATTTTATTTACCCTGGGACTCCCACTTCGACGGGGAATATTCAAGCATGTGAATCTATGAAAGACACCAATACTGGAGAACCACCTGTTTACAGACAGGTAAGTAACAATTGTTCTTGTGCATGATTTTAAGTATCTATAACCAAAAACTAAACAATGTGAATTGTCAGGCTTCATTACGAGAAACAAAGGATTATTCATTGATGAGGTGCATGGTTCAATTACACCTTAGTATTCAAGCTGATCTAAGATCTCCCTGGCCTGTTTTAGCTTCTTGTTTTATAGGATACTGTCTTTGTGGAGTTGGGTTTGTTTTTATTGGAATTACATGGTGGGGTGACTCTTCGTCCCACCCAACGTGGTTGCGGTATAATGCTAGAGCAAGGGCTACCGCCCACTCCTGTGCATATGTCTGTCTTAGGTGTGTGGGGACTAGGTCGGAAAAAGCTGGTAAAATCACAGTTCTCCCTTTGGGCATTCCATAACAATAGTAGGCAGCCAATCTCGTTCTGCTAGTAGGATGTCGTAGCTAGAAGTCAGGTTCTCCCAAAAGTGACCTTTCACTTGTCTGGGCTTGTCTCCCCCCATCTGGAGTGTTATTTCATGTAACCAGTGTGGGACACCCACCCTTGTATCAGGTGTTTCCACCATGATATATACACTCAACTCTGCTGTTACCAGAAATTCCATCAGGTTCTGGCGAGCTATTGTTACTTCTGCTGCGCTGTCTAGCATCGTCAGAGCCCAGTCCCCGTTCAGTAGTTGAGTCCTTAGAATTCTGGGCATGTCTAACTTTGAGACCTGCTACCTTTATCTTTTTAAATTGAGGTTTTGCTTTGGGTTTTTCTTCTTTCTTTGATGTGTAGTCTGAAGTGCGTTTCTTGTCTCTGGACTATGTACGCACTTCTTGATTTTGTTCTGACCCTCCTTTCCTCTCTGAGTTTTTTATGAACCCTGAAAGAAACAAGAGGAATGTATGACAGTGTCCTGATACCTGTCAGGTTTTTTAATGTTATCTCTATTTCTAAGATTATATCTCATTTCAGGGGGCTCCTGCTGAGGAGACCTTCCCATGGAGTGAGCTCTATTCTTTTGTTATTTATTGTTGTCCCATTTCTTCTTCGAAGAAACTGGTGCTTGCTTTACCTGTTCTTTATTTGTACCCCCCACTAGTTGAGGTTTTACAGGTCTAGCTCCCAGACTGTCTCTACCTAATTCGGCATAAGCAGTTTCAATTATTTTAGGTAGTTCTGTCTCCTGTTGTAATGGAGTGAACTCTCTCAGACATTGGCGTATTGCCACTGATGCTGCTTCCCCTTTAATATTTGCTAATATTATCGCAGATACCTGGGCAAAGTTGTTTAACATCTTCATCCTTAAGTTTAGAGCAGGCTCGCCTCCATACCCGTTCTGTATTTGTCTTAATAAATTTTTGGTATTACCACTAAAGATTGGATACCATGAGTTCTGGTATATATTGCAGCGAAAACTGTACCCCAAGAAGTACAATCCTCTATAGAGGGAACTATCCCCATTGGCAAGCAAATAGTAAGTATTCTATGCTTTTCCTTAGGACCTATGTGTGGAAGCACCACCTCCAGCTGTGTTATTTTTTTGTGCTATCCAGAAGGGCATTTGTTCACGTTTAGTGGGCATTTTACCCATGACTGCGTGCAGTGTCTGTGGTATAATTTTTGTTGTAGGAGTTTAGACTGGTCCTGGTTGTGTAGCCAGTGTTGGCTGAAGTGTGAGTGTTCTCATCACAAACTGTGTCATGTTTCTGTAAAGTCTTATTAATTCTTTATGCTGTATGAGTAAGTCTCCTCCTGGCATTGTGTCAATGTCAAGATGTGGTGTGTATGCCGCTAGAACTGGCCATGTTGCTCCGGGTCCTCCGAGCGGACCGAGTCTTACTCTCTTTCTTGTGTTGGGGAAGGCACCTTTGAACCAGTAAAAATGTTCGTCGTAAGTGAGTGGAATTTCAGTGTCATCAAATGGACTATATTCATTTGGTATTACATCTTCTACATAGTAGTAACATGTTTTAGTTTGTGCATTTGCCTGTGGGAATCTAATCCATGAATAGAATACCTCTGTTCTATATGATTCATGTGCATCAATCACGAAGGTGACTTGCCCACAACTAATTGTAACACCATATGCTACTAGTTTTAGGGTGACGGAATTTCTAACATTTTCTGCAATTTGTATTGCATCTGCTTCTTCTTCGGCTGAGAAATTTAGTTCAACTACCTCATCTACTTGTAGCGACATTGTTTTTATTAAGCAGAGTTTTTCAAGGGCACTGAGATAAGGTGTTTATGCACAATAGGAACACTGTATCCTTCAAGCTTGATTAAACCAACAGCCGATACATAGGAATTTTCCTACTCAGCTGCGGCAGATTTTGTTCCCTCCCACTCCAGACGTCTCTGGGGTAATGTGAGTAGGGTTCTCTGAAAATAGCACGACTGATCTACTCAGTTTTGACTATTAAATGAGTCCCAATACCAACGTTAGGCACCATGTTGTGTAGTTCCTATAAGACCTATATAGAATCTTCATGTTTAGACAACATACACTGCGGGACTGGTTCCTAGACTGATACCAGACACCCCCACCAGGTATGTTGGTCTGTGTACCAGCTAGCCCGCGATGCCACTATCACTTCCTCTTACCAAGGACAGAATAATTCTTGGCAACTATCGAACACGACAACCCTGAACCCTCAGGACCATGGAAAAAGTAACTCACTTTTCGCTCAGTCACTCATGCTCACTTTATCTCAGAGAGATACACAGTATAAACTGTTGGGACTTTTTCAATAAGCATTTATTGAACAGTTGTTATTCTAGTGTAAAGTATTTGTCCTGAAATCACCAGTAGACAGTAGCATAGATAAATGAGTAGCAGCACTAAGAGAGTAAGCAGATGGTAGGTTTCTACCATTTTGCTAAAATCATAACCACAGACAAGTATATAGAATACCTAGCAGTAAAAATGCGCACTCCTATGATGCAACCCTAACTAGCTATACCTATGTATACCTAGTATGTGACTAGGTGTAAAGCCAAGAATCTCTCTAGGATAAAACCAACCCCATTACCTGATGTGAGTCTGTGGGACCCCGTTCTGGTCTCAAATTAGACACTCCCCAAGGGATGTTCAGACCACTGCGAGCTGGAATGTCTGCTTGCAGGAAACTCAGCATCTTGCGTCAGTGTCTCGGCATGGAAGTCGTGATCTCCTCTGACTATCTCAGCAATATGTGATGTTTATATACCCAAAGGTATCCCCCGGAGTTTTACCTTGCTGTGCCAGTGTGAGACTTAAGATGACGTTGGGAATGAACTTTATACACAGTTATTATGCAGGAATTGATTGTCCTGCTGTGATTCCAAGGAACTAAGAATCCTCATGCATAATTTATGAGACCATTGTTCTGGGAAAAATCCTACATACTGTGTGTAGTATTATAACTAGGTGAACGGTCAGTCCCTGAAATCCGTTATGTATGTAATATTGTTATAAAAGAGTCACTCTTGTGATTATGACACCCTATGATGACCCTCAACTGCCACCATTTTAACTGACTTGAGTGTGTTATTTTATCCTAGCCTTAATGTAAGATGGTCCTGCATATGCCTGCTTCTCTTCTGTCCTGTAATCTTGCTGTCTTTCAGTGGGAGCTGTTAAAAGTAGAACAGTCTTGCCAAGAGTAGAACGTGTGGGGATGTGTATTGTATTGTGCATTGGTGAGAATTATAGGTTCTTACTATTGGCTTTGAAATGGCTTCATATCTTTTTGCTGCCTGACTCTGCCTTGCTACTGCGTGCGCAGAGGTGCTTGTAAGTTGTTTGGGTTATTCACATTCAAGGTCTTTCTGTTTTTCTAGTGATTGATTTTGTTTAGTGTACTCTGGAAGGCCTTGTGAGAGCTCAGTCAAGATAGAGGCTGGAAGAAGTGAGAATGGAGAAAGAGACGTTCGAACTCCTTACTACCAGGGGATGCTTGCCTTGGAACTTGGCCAGTCTTGGTAAAATTCCTCTGGCTGTGGGAGGAGGTCTTTTTTCTCGAATCTTCTAGTGTGTTTAAAGCTAAGGGTTGCAGCCTGAGAGATTGGGAGTTTGGATTCCGAGTGAGGGCAGACGTGTCTATCTTAGATTGAACCCTGATTGCTGAGCTTTGATCCCCGGCTGTGTGAAGACTTCCCCCGGCCAGAAGTGGGCAGTGTATGCATCAGGTGATATATTGAGTTTTTTGGCTATTGCCATTGTGAGGTGATGTATTGAGTTTTGTGGGTATTGCCATTGTGATGTGAGCCAGTGGCTCTGATCATTTGAGGTTTTTTCTTTGTGGTGTGGAAGGTGCACATCCAGAGTGATCATCCACGGTGTGTGTGCGTGTATATATATATATATATATATATATATATATATATATATAGATATAGATATAGATAGATATAGATAGATAGATATAGATAGATAGATAGATAGATAGATAGATAGATAGATAGATAGATAGATAGATAGATAGATAGATAGATATATATATATATATATATATATATATATATATATATATATATATATATATATATATATATATATATATATATATATTCACTGAAAAAACCATAGGTTTCACACCAGTTATAGTTAGCTGGAAATTTTATTGACATAAAACCATTGAAATTCCCACGTTATAGTTAGTTGGACTCACTATAACTTGCGCGCCTGCAATGCACTGCTGATGACGTCACATATTACATCACTCATGACATGGTCAGTGACATCACTCATGACATCACTGATGACACCATCCAGTGAATGTGTGTTTTTCTGAAAAATAAATTTGTTTTTTATATGTTTTTGTAAAGTACGATGGAAGAATAAATGGTTAAATAAGTGTGTAAATGGATGTTTGTTTTTAAAAGAATTGATTGGTTAACTGCCTTATTAAGTGTATCTTAGTAAATACATATATTAACAAGTAACTTTTAAATATTGAAATGTATGTATCAGTGTTTCACTTTGTGTATAAGTGGCTGTATGGGTTGGTGACTGACTCACTGTTTGTATGTGTTTTAAAGACCGCATATGTACAGGACTGTATGGATGGATGAGTGTGTATATGTGTATGTTAGTGAGTAAACGACTGTCTCACTATTGTCTTTTTCAGTAACGACATATGTTTTAATCTAGTATATGTGAGTATTGATTTATAAAAGTAAGTATATGTGAGAGTGAGAGATTATAAGAGTTCCTGTTTAAATAAGTATGTGTTTATAAAAGTGATTGTTTAAGAGAGTAAGTATGTGTAAGTATTCTTAGAAGTAAAGTGGTAGTGTGTGTATTGCTGTATATGCAAATAAATGGATGTTCAATAGTTTTTTTGCATGTGTGAATATGTGTGTGAGTAACTTTTGCATGACTGTCGAAGTGTAACAAGATGTATAGGTGTATCACTACACATAATGAGTGAGTATATGTATGAGTGACTATATAGAACTGTTGGTGAATGAGTGGATGTGTATATAGATGGTGGAATTACTGAATTGTTTGTTGTAACTGGTATGGGTATCTCCATTTTTTTGAAAATGTTAAATACTATTTTTGAATATGTGTTTCAAGGCTTACATTACACTGAAAGAAGGTCTCTCACTCTGTCACAAGGATGGTGTCAACAGTGATGTCATGAGTGATGTCACTGACCATGTCATGAGTGATGTAATATGTGACGTCATCAGCAGTGCATTGCAGGCGCGCAAGTTATAGTGAGTCCAACTAACTATAACGTGGGAATTTCAATGGTTTTATGTCAATAACATTTCCAGCTAACTATAACTGGTGTGAAACCTATGGTTTTTTCAGTGAATTTAATAGGTTTTTTAAATGCTAATTCCTAACTATAACTGGTGTGAAACCTATGGTTTTTTCAGTGAATTTCATAGGTTTTTTAAATGCTAATTCCTTTCTATATCGAGTTTCTAACTTATGTTTTTTTTTACAATTTGCTGTTTTGTGTAAGTATTAATTTTTTTTTTTTTATCATTTTTTCCTGGGGCGCTCTGGGTGCGCGCTCCGGTAAGCTCTCCGGTAAGCTCACCGCTAAGCTCTCCGGAAAGCGCACCCAGGGCGCTACTTCCATTCGTGAAAAAAAATGAATGAAAAGTTAATAATAACGCAAAACATTTCGTACCATACAAATAAAAGCAGTTTTTTTTTATAAGGAAATGAAAATGATTATGCATTTCCATAAAACTATGATGACGTCACTTCGGCGCGCAATGTAAGCGCCCCCGGAAGCGCCTACGTTCGCGCCGCGTATGCGCCCCGGAAGCGCCTACGTTCGCGCCGCGTATGCGCCCCGGAAGCGCCTACGTTCGCGCCGCGTGTGCGCACCTGGAAGCGCTCCGGTGCGCGCAGCGGCAGCGCGTCAAGTTATGTGACCTTAAAATAACACTTTTCATTGGTTGCTAACAGTTTTTTTTACAAAGAATCAAATCCCCACCCATTTCCTTCACTTCTTCTTTCACTTTTGTGACTGCAAGACCTGCCTTTTTGCTCCTGGATTTTTCTTGGTTTTACCATGGCTGCCAGAGAATCCAGCAGTGATGAAGAACCTGAATTCATCAATGAAGAGCCTCCTCAACGAAAGGTGAAGGAACACTTTATTTGGAAATTTGTTAAAATACCACATAACCAAAAAAAGGTGAATGCTCCAAAAGTGGAGTGCAGGATCTGCAAAGAAGTCCTGTCACGAGGTAACCCCTTAAAAAAATACTCATTTGGAAACTTCACGATGATCCGGCATGTGGAGAGGAAGCACCCCCAGAATTTTGCCCGGGAAAGTGTCAGGGCTCTGGCACAAGAGGTTCCCAGTGATGGGGCCTCTACGTCCACCGGAGGAGCAACTTCTTCTGGGAGGGGGCAATTGCAGGAGCTGGTGCCAAACATTCAACCTGCTTTTAACCATGGTGTCCTGAGATGCAGATACTGCGATCAACTCCTCACCTATGGGGAGCAAAGTGTCCAGCTCATGGTTCGAGCATTGGAGAACCATCACTGCCCTTCCCACCCCTAATTTATTTTGTTTTTTTTGCTCCTGTTGAGCAGTTTCCATTCCCTGTTTTTGTTCCTGTTTAGAAAAAAGAAGAAAACAAAAAGTTATTTTCAGAACTACCTCCAATTCTCATCAAAGAGCTATATTCTTAAAAAAATGAAAAAGAGTAAGTGAAATAGAGTGCATTGATAAGAGAAAGGAAAATGAGTAAGAAAGAACAGAAAGGTATGAGAGGAGAAAGGAAGTGAAGTAGGAGGACTGAAAGAAGGTGAGTGTTAGGAAAGAAAGTAAGGAGAAGAAGAGTGAATATGGGGAATGTTGATATTCAAAGAAAATGTTGAAAAGGAACAGGCGTGTTCAAGGGTGAGAAAAGATGCATTGCTGGAGTTGAAGGCAGAAGGCCTCATTTATGAAGCCATGCGTCACTTTAACACCACCAAAGCGTCACTTTTTGTGACGCATCAGTCCAATAAAAAATGCACCTTATTTATTCATATTTACAAAGTGGCGCATCTAGGTAAATGCGTCACTTTGTAAACCCCTGCGCCACATTATTCCTACGTCAGGTGTAATGTATGCAAAAGGGACGTATTGACGCCAGAAAGGGTCGTAAAGGTGATACAGTGAATAAACTGGAGGCCTCATTTCAGAAAAGTGACGCATCGCTGCGTGAAAACAGCGATGCGTCACTTTTCTGTGCACACTCCTTACGACATTCCAGATGTGTCATATTTAATGTATGACGAATCATGTCGCAAGGAGTTACAGATTCGTCAGTATTTCTGACGTATCTGTAAACACAAAAGTGACGCATTGCTGGAGTGCGTCACAAAAGTGATGCAACTCCAGTAATGCGTCCTTTCACATGGGGAAAGCACCATGTGAAAGGTCTTGCGTCAGTCTTACACCTGCTGTGAGGCAGGCGCAAGATTCTGATGCAACAGCATCCTAAAAGTGACGCAGTGAAATCTCATAGATTTCACTGAGTCGCTATTACGAAGCTTTTTGCGGGAGAACGCCCCCTCTGCATACATTATACCTGACGCAGGTATAATGTGGCGCAGGGTTTTAAAAAGTGACCCATCTACCTAGATGCGTCACTTTTTAAATATAGCGCAACGAGGCGCATTTTTTTACACCACTGGTGCGATGCGTCACTTTTCTGTGCGCACTCCTTACGACATTCCAGATGTGTCAAATTTAATGTATGACGAATCATGTCGCAAGGAGTTACAGATACGTCAGTATTTCTGACGTATCTGTAAACAAAAAAGTGACGCATTGCTGGAGTGCGTCACAAAAGTGGCGCAACTCCAGTAATGCGTCCTTTCACATGGGGAAAGCACCATGTGAAAGGTCTTGCGTCAGTCTTACACCTGCTGTGAGGCAGGCGCAAGATTTTGACGCAACAGCATCCTAAAAGTGACGCAGTGAAATCTCATAGATTTCACTGCGTCGCTATTACGAAGCTTTTTGTGGGGGAACGCCCCCTCTACATACATTATACCTGACGCAGGTATAATGTGGCGCAGGGTTTTAAAAAGTGACCCATCTACCTAGATGCGTCACTTTTTAAATATAGCGCAATGAGGCGCATTTATTTACACCGCTGGTGCGATGCGTCACTTTTCTGTGCGCACTCCGTACGTCATTCCAGATGTGCCATATTTAATGTATGACGAATCATGTCGCAAGGAGTTACAGGTACGTCAGTATTTCTGACGTATCTGTAAACACAAAAGTGACGCATTGCTGGAGTGCGTCACAAAAGTGACGCAACTCCAGTAATACGTCCTTTCACATGGGAAAAGCACCATGTGAAAGGTCTTGCGTCAGTCTTACACCTGCTGTGAGGCAGGCGCAAAATTTTGATGCAACAGCATCCTAAAAGTGACGCAGTGAAATCTCATAGATTTCACTGCGTCGCTATTACGAAGCTTTTTGCGGGGGAACGCCCCCTCTGCATACATTATACCGGACGCAGGTATAATGTGGCGCAGGGTTTTAAAAAGTGACCTATCTACCTAGATGCGTCACTTTGTAAATATAGCGCAACGAGGCACATTTTTTTACACCGCTGGTGCGATGCGTCACTTTTCTGTGCGCACTCCTTACGACATTCCAGATGTCATATTTAATGTATGACAAATCATGTCGCAAGGAGTTACAGATACGTCAGTATTTCTGACGTATCTGTAAACACAAAAGTGACGCATTGCTGGAGTGCGTCACAAAAGTGACGCAACTCTAGTAATACGTCCTTTCACATGGGAAAAGCACCGTGTGAAAGGTCTTACGTCAGTCTTACACCTGCTGTGAGGCATGCGCAAGATTTTGACGCAACAGCATCCTAAAAGTGACGCAGTGAAATCTCATAGATTTCACTGCGTCGCTATTACGAAGCTTTTTGCGGGGGAACGCCCCCTCTGCATACATTATACCTGACGCAGGTATAATGTGGCTCAGGGTTTTAAAAAGTGACCCATCTACCTAGATGCCTCACTTTTTAAATATAGCGCAACGAGGCGCATTTTTTTACACCGCTGGTGCGTCACAAAAAGTGACGCACAGGCGGCGCAAAACTGTCGCAAGGCCTTCATAAATAAGGCCCTGGATTTTCCCTGTGCTTCGCTCCCTGGTGCGCTTCCCGGTGCGCTTTCCGGTGCGCGTACCGGGCGCTCCCCCCGCGCAAATCGAAAACAAATATTTTTTTTAAATGCCCAGCGGGACCCTATTTTAGCCCCCACATCAAACCTAGGGCGTCAGGAGGGGGTCTACCCTGCCCCCTTATAGTCATTTCTCCCTTTTTTTTATGTCACCTCTTGTGTCTTGATCCTACCGAGACACAAGATGGCGGCCGCTCCGGACTGTTTCGAATGTTTACAGACACCCGTGAGCCAATCGGCTTTCAGCGCGCAAGTCGCGTGTCGCGCCTGGTGCGCTCCCCGGTGCGCGCACCTATAGATCTATATCTTTGTTTGAACCTAAATTACTCAAAATCCACTGGAGCACATATCTTGAGACATAGCAAAGGCACATCGGGCTACCAGTCCCTACAATTTTGCCAAGTTTGGTGGAAATCCATTCAGCCGTTCGGGCTAAAAGTGAAATCGACCGCCCTATGGAAATTAACATGGGGAAAATGCGTTTTGGGACCCCCCTTTTATCTCTGCTCCCGCTTGACGAATCCCCCCCAAACTTTCAGGGAAGGACCGGAACGCCGCGAGGCCATTTTGAGGAAACTTTCAGGCAAATTCGTCAACCGGCGCCAAAGTTATTCCAAATAGAATTTTGAGATTTAACATTGAAAAAAATCCTAACTATAACTACCTACTGGCGACCGCCACGAGGTAATATATATATATATATATATATATATTACCTACTGGCGGTCGCCAGTAGGTAGTTATAGTTAGGATTGTTTTCCATAGGAAATCCTCAACATTCTATTTGTTCTATTTGGAATAACTTTGGCCCTGGTGGATGAGTCTTTGCGAATTTCTCAAAGAAGATGGCTAAGTTCGCTGCACTCCTTCCCTGAAAGTTTGGGGGGGATTGGTCAAGTGGGGGATGAGATATAAGGGGGGTCCCAAAACGTGTTTTCTCAATGTTATTTTCCATAGGACCTTTAGACTCGGCTACAGTTCGAACGGGTGAATGAATTTAAAAGAAATTTGCCAAAACTGTAGAGTCTTGTTCTGAGGTTCCGTGACAATTGTAAGTGGTGTTTTCGACTCGCACGAATATGGTCGAGTCTGGTATCTATGAACCGCAAATGACGAGTTTAGTAAGTGGGCGCAGTTTTGCTGTGCTAACCTAAACCGTTCGTTTGTTATGTGGGTTTTTCATCTGTACCCACGGGTTCCATCTTAGATACGGTATCCATTTTGTCTCTTGCCCTCAAGTAGCCAGCGAACGGACGTTGTCCGCTTCGCGACCCTGGGACTCCCAAGATATCTGCGGAAGACACATGTTCTTTGTGAGTGTCTTTATGACGAGGGGGTTGCTACTGTAAGGCAGATGGCGCCGCTCGAGGCTCATCTTGCCGCACGGACTTATTGTCTCAGCCGTGCATCTCATTAGGCACGTCCCTTTGATGCCTGTATCTCGTGTTTCCCGATACCTCCCCTTTTACACCCTTTCCGATCTCCCCACTGTCTCCGTCTTCCTCTACACCTGTCCTTGTTCCTATTTCGATCTGTTTTACTGCTGATTGGAATTTGCTAATGGTGGGAAGATGGTTTTTACAGTTGGGAACCGCCAAATGTTTCCGCACTTATGTTCCGGACCTCATGCGTTTCAAAGTGACCAAAGCGACCCCTCTGGGGGATAATGGTGGGAACCGGGTTGTAAACTTTTGTGTTCAATGTAATCCTATGGGTAAAAACTGTATAAAAGGAGCGATCCACAGAACCAATTTGAAGCAGTCTCCCCAAGTTGCACGCTGTGTACTTGTCGTGATCTCTGTGTTCCCTGCAGCAAATAAACCTTGAATCTTTGACGTCGAAGGAAGTGTCCCGTGTCTCTGTGATTCGTACGCCGGAGCAGGTTACCCACGAAGGTTTCAGGTGTTGTGCCCTGGCACCGCTGGGTCTTAAAGAACCCAGTCCTTCAGTTGGCGCCCAACGTGGGGCTGCATCAGTGGTACCGGTCCAAGCCCGACGATCGTGAGGAACTTCGTGTGAAATCTCCGAGGGAAGGTGCACTCCGCTTCATCGATCCTGTTGTCGAAATAAGTGGCCCGAAGACTTTTCCCGCGAAGATTCCCGCCTCCGGACGGCTGCGACGGACTGCTGCCCTGACTGTAGACCTGTTTTGGCGCCTGGCGTAGACCTTGGTATAGCGAGACGATTGACGGGCCTTCCTGGTGACGCCATCGATTTTTGAGTTAAGTATTTGTGGGTCGCTCCCATAGTTCTTGGTTGTCGACACTTTAGCGAGTGTTTTTGTTGTTAGCGCTGTGTGAGTGTTTTTGTCGGTGACACTTTGCTAGCGTACTTTGTTGTGTTGTTTGACGACTGCAGCCGCCAAAAACCGAGGGTTTTGTTCTTTGCTGGGACTTGGTAAATCCCGTAACCCTTGAAGTTTGTGAAACTCGGCTAGTGTGCAAGATGCCTGGTCGCAGTACTTTGTTTAGTTGTTTCAAACCTTGTGGTATGGATTCCCGACTGGAGGACTCATGTCCGATACCTCCGGTTGGAACTCCCACGTATGTGCTCTATAGTAAGCATGGGTTAGGCCCAGTTACCTTTAACGATTACTGGATTAAATATACGAAAAAGGACGGCGACCTTCGTTGGCCACCTCATGGTAGCTTCGAAGTTCCGATCTTAGATAATCTAGAGATTAAATTGTTCGAAAGAAAGTCAAGGCCGGCCATGTTTGATGCCTTTCGGTTGTGGCGCAAAGAAGCCCGACAGAAAGAAATCAGACAGAATAAACGTAGTCAGCGAGATAATGTTGCTACTATAGTGAAGAAAGCAGAGCAATTTCAGCGAGATAAGGAGGTTAAGGATAAGGAAGTGTTTGACCGATTACAGCGTATGACTGTAGATAAATGTTACCCCACTTTACCAACGGAGTCGGAAAAGAAGGAAGAGCCAGTTGAGGATCCCTTAATGTCTTCTCTTATGAAGTCGCCACCTCCGTACGTACAGGGTACCGCAGCTCCTGTGGCCCCTGCCGTACCTGTTCTTCCGCCTATTCCTCCTCCGCCTGTTCCTCAACCTGCACCCGTTCTTCCGACTGTTCCTGCTTCTTTGTCTGTTTCTATTCCTACTGCTCCTCCGCTTCCACATACTCCTGTTCCCGCTACTGCTCTTGCCACTGCTCCTGTTTTGTTAACCCCTGCTGTTGCTACTGTTTCTACTCCTTCTCTTGTTAGCCCTGTGTCTTATTCTTCTCCCTCTACTCGTAGTCGCAATTCTCCTCTTGCGGCTAGCTTCTTTCATTCGCTCGGACCTGTTCATGGGTCCGCTGGTTCCGATGGTCCTCAGAGACGTAGTCAGCTTCCTGGAAACAGAGAACGCGTTGCGCTATATAATATGGCGATGGGTTGGATGGTAAATCCTCAGAGAAGTCCACCCCGTGTTGTCCTTGAAACATTTTGTCAATTCAATATGCCAACCCAGAGATATGTGTTTAACGAAATGTGTAAGTTCCTTTATGATCAAATAGCGGCTGATGCGCCTGACGAGGTGCTCACCGCTCTGTCTGATCTCCAGCTTCAGTTCGCAAATGGGCTGATAGTGGATACTAACGTTCGACGTGCTGTTGAACGATTGCTATCTCTTCGTCCGGCTCCCATCCCTCATGCATTGTTCGTTGAGGATATTGAAAAACAACCAGACGAGTCTGGCCAATATCCTATGCGTGAAGTCCCACCGGTTTGGATGCCAGGTAACCCCGCAGCTGCCCCTCCGGTCCCGCCGTATTTCCAGAGAGTATGGATACATCTCCTGTGGAAACGCTCGGAAGTGTTACAGGTGAAGCAATCTTTGCCTGACCCTCGCAAAAATCCTGCAGGGTATTACAAAGAATTATCGCAGCTCGTAGATGCTACGGTTATGAATCTTGCCGATATCGACATGTTGTTTGGCAATGTCGTACCGCAACCGGTATGGGCTAAGATTCGTCAGGAAGATCACGCAAATGAACTAGGTGGTGATTGGGCGGCCATTGTAGCGGCAGATGGGTTGCAAGTTGGTGGCGCTAAGCCTGAACAGTTGATTGCTGCTCTCCCTCAAAGAATTATTACGCTAATGAAAACTCTTATGCCAGCTATGAAGGTGAACTGGGACAAGTTGTCAGCCTGTAAGCAGAAGAAAGATGAGAGTGTATCAGACTTCTTTACGAGGTTTGAGGAGGCATTCATCGACCATAGTGGTCAGGATATGGGCACGGAGGGTGGTCAAAGGTTGTTTGTGGATAAATTTGTTTCAAATTTATTGCCCGACTTGAGCAATAAATTGAGAAATTCGGAAAGTGCATGGGCCGTTTCTACTTCGGCTCAGATACTGGCTACGGCGCAATACTATGAGAATAGAGAGAAAGAAGAGAACGACCGTGCTGATAAAAAGACGAAAGAGCTCAAAACTAAAGTGTTGTTGCAACAAGCGTATCCTCCGCGGTCAAATCAGAATACTTCGCAACAGAATAGATCACAGCCACAATCGAACAGATCCCAAACTCGTAATGACTCCTCCTCCCAAAGATCCTCGTTAGGGTACAATCAATGTGCTTATTGTAGACAGGAGGGACACATTAAATTCAATTGCCCTGTTTTAAACGAACGTAATAGTGGTAACTCATCTAGAGGAGGTCGTGGTGGTTCACAGCAAACATCACGTGGTAGAGGTCGTGGTGCTCAGAACGATCGCTCGGATAACTCGTCTACTTCTAATAATTGTTTCGATCAACGTGGATCATCGCAAGGACGATCTGCGCAGTACAATGTAGACGATTATTACGTCGATCAGGGGATTGACGACAGTAATTACTAGGACAGCCAAAGACAATGAGAGAGAGTGGTATCAGTTCCGGTTGATCAGAGAGGGCCTTACGTCGCAGTTGCTACATCGGGCGTCGTTGAGCCTTTTCTGTTGGACACTGGTGCAGCGAAAAGTTCTATCATGTATTCGAAACTCCCTGGCGCACCTTTGTCTGGCTTAACAAATGTTTCCGTTGGATTCTCTGGCGCCCCTGTTAGCAATCCAGTTTCGCGCCCTTTGCCCCTTCAAATTGGGCCACGTGAGCTAGAAGCTCCGTTGATTTTAACCACGGGTTGTGGCGAAAATCTTTTGGGCCTGGATTTGCTTAAACGTTTGTACGCAACTTTGTATTGTTCTCCTGCGGGTGTAAAGCTTACGTTAGGAGAAAGGGTTGTCTCTCCTATGTATTTGTCCCTCGATAAGCTCCCACCGGAATTGAGTTCTCTTCCTGCGTCTTTGTGGGCAACAGGTCCAAATGACGTGGGCCTGCTTGATATCTCCCCTTATGTTGTTCAGTTGAAATCTAATGTGCGGCTGCCACGTATTCCCCAATATCGTATCTCCCTTGATGGTGAACGAGCACTGTTGGCGATCATCTATGATTTGATCGAGAAAGATGTTATTGAAGAGACTCGGGGAAACGTGTGCAACAGCCCTGTACTGCCCATTCTTAAACGTACTGATCCTTCAAAACCGCCTGTTTATCGTTTTGTTATCGATTTACGGGAGGTAAATAAAATTGTGGTTCCTCAATTTCCTGTTGTGCCTGACATCACGGCGCTACTGACTCTGATTCCAGCTTCTGCATCATGGTTTTCGGTGATTGACTTGAAAAATGCGTTTTTCAGCATCCCGATTGCCGAAGAGAGCAGGGACCTTTTCGGTTTCTCTCTCGGTGGACGCAGCTTCCGGTTCAAACGCGCTCCTCAGGGCTACTGTGAAAGTCCATCTATTTACAGTCAAGCCTTGAAGGGTCAACTGGATGCATTTAGGTTGCCGGTTGGTGCGGCCTTGATCCAATACGTCGACGACTTATTGGTGGCTGCTGATACTCAGGTCATTTGCAAAATTGCTACGGTGTCGTTGCTGCAACATCTCTGTGAGTTAAATCACAAGGTGTCACCTTCTAAACTCCAATATTGTTGTCAAGAAGTAACCTATCTAGGTCACTTATTGTCAAAGGAGGGAAGGAGATTGACCGCAGAGAGAATTGCAGCGATTGCGCGAATGGCTGTGCCAAAAACCCAAAGAGATGTGCGTGCCTTTCTAGGTATCACGTCGTACTGCAGGCAATGGATTCCTAATTTTTCATTGCTAGCGAAACCATTGGTGGCTCTTACGTGCAAGGATGTTTCAACTCCTTTACCATGGACGGAAGAATGTCAGAAAAGTTTTTCTGAACTGCGTGATTCATTGTGTTCGGCTCCTGTGTTAGGTACCCCTGATTACAGTAAGCCGTTTACGTTATATGTTCATGAGAGGGAAGGTTGTGCTTTGAGTGTCTTAACGCAACCTTTTGGTGGTAAGCAACGTCCATGTGCATATTTTTCCTCGACCTTGGACCCAGTAGCTAGAGCGTTGCCGAGTTGTCTACGAGCAACAGCGGCAGCTGCGGTCTCCATCCGACAATCAGCAGGATTGGTCATGGATAATATGCTTACGGTGATGGTTCCGCATGCAGTCGATACTCTTTTGAATCGAACGAAAACTCAGCACTTGACGAGTGCGAGGTTGTCTGGGTACGAATTGACGCTCTTGGCAAGCCACATTCAGATAAAACGTTGTAACGTTCTGAACCCGGCAACTTTGTTACCAATTAGCACAGAGTCAGATGACGTAGCAGAACATGACTGCTACTTGAGGACTGAAGAGGAAACAAAAGGTCGAGTGGACCTTAAAAACACCCCATTGGAAGATCCGGATGGCACTTTGTATGTGGATGGGTCATGTTTTAAGTTGCCGAATGGCGATGTGACTACTGCTTATGCTGTTGTAACATTGGATACTGTTGTTGAGACTGCAAGGTTGAATCAGAATTCTGCCCAAGCTGCGGAGCTGATTGCTCTTACTAGAGCATGTGTGTTGGCGAAAGGGAAACGTGTGAATGTGTTTACTGACAGTCAATACGCGTTTGGTGTTGCTCACAGCTTTGGACGATTGTGGAGAGAGAGAGAGGTTTCTTGACGTCGCACGGTACGAAGATTCAGCATGGCCAGCTTGTGAATGATCTTTTGGATGCATTGACTTTGCCTACGCAAGTTGCGATTGTTAAATGTAGTGCGCATCGTAAGGTGACGGATGATGTTGGTCGTGGTAATGCGTTTGCGGACGAGACTGCTAAGGAGACTGCCCGGAACCTTAGCACTCGAATGTACGTGACGAGTTCGGTTAGGTGGCCTACAGAATCGAGTATGTGTGAAGACACTATCGAGAGTGTGAAAGCAATTCAGAATGAGGCCACCGAGACTGAAAAGACGAAGTGGAAAGAAAGTACGGGAAAGTTGGATGCGAATGGTTGTTGGATTGATTTGTCGGATCAGAAAATATGGTTGTTGCCGGATGCGTATGTGCTGGCCGTTGTGACAATGGCGCATGGGTTAGCACATATTAGCGCGAAAGGTATTTGTAAGTTGCTGGCTCCTGTGTGGAAGAATGATGGCATTACAAAATGTGCTGAACGTCTGGTGAAGAATTGTATGGTGTGTATAATGTACAATCCTGGCAAAGGAACCCCAACTCCTCCTGGCAGTTTTGCTCCCCCTTCGTATCCCTTTGAGGTGATTCAATTGGACTTCATCCATATGGAGCGATGCAATAACCTGAAATACGTTTTAGTTGTGGTTTGCGCATTCTCCCGATGGATCGAGGCCTATCCTCTCAAAGACAATACTGCTTTGTCTACTGCGAAAATCCTACTGAAGGAATACTTTCCTCGGTATGGAATGCCTAGAGTCGTGTGGTCAGATAACGGAAGTGAGTTTGTTGGAAGTGTGATGAAGAGTGTGTGTAAGGGCCTTGGAATTAATCAGAAATTCCACAGCGCCAATCATCCCCAGTCAGCTGGATTGGTTGAAGGGTACAACGGCACCCTTAAACTAAAGTTAGCGAAGATTCAGGCTACGACTGGTCTTTCGTGGCCTGACGCTTTGCCTTTAGCATTACTGTCAACTAGGGCGACTGTACACTCCCGAGTAGGGCTTAGTCCCTATGAAATAGTGTTCGGCCGTCCTGCGAATGTGTGGGGGGTTCCTAGGCCAGGAATGTTTTCTGATCTTGAGTACCCAATGTTGATCGATTATCTACATGACTTGACTGCTAAACTGAGGTTAATTCACCAACAGGTTTACGACGCATTGCCGACGCAGACAGAGGGTCCAGGCCACCAGCTCCAGCCCAGAGACTGGGTGGTGACAAGGAACTTTTCACGCAAAAATAACCTGGACCCGAGGTTCACCGGACCCTACCAAGTGCTCCTGGCCACGAGGACTGCCGTTCGTCTTGAGGGACGTAAGAATTGGGTGCATGCTACGCACACCAAACGAGTCCCCATCCCTTTGCCGGCAGACCCGTGGGTAAGGAGAGGCATTGCGTCATCTGAAACAGAAACATTGCCGGCGTTTGTGCCTTTTAGCGACGCACAGCTTGTTGAAGAATCCTCAGCGCAGCAGAAAGACACTGTTGAACAATTAGCATCAAAAGACTCAAGACCAGAACACTCAACTGATCAGCAGGACGCTGTCTCTTCAACGGATCCTTTGTTTGACGAGCAGACACGTCCTGGGAAAACCCGATACTTTTTGCGATCTCGCACTAAGGACAAATAAAAAGATCTTGCCTTGCCGTATCGACAACTGCATTATCCCGTTTTCCGTGATCAGTTTTGAACTTTCGTATCACTGTAATTATTTTTGTACATATATTTTGAGCTTCACTCCTTGTACCTTTTTTTGCCTTTACAGCTGAGAGACTTTGTTTTTGCATACGTACATATTGTGCATTGAAGGCCGTAGGGCCGCGCGCGTACTTCCTTCTGGACAGTAGGTCTTGACGCTAGGTTAAAGGCCGTCGGTTCCTAGGAACTCCTAGGGATTGACTATTGCTGCACAGAACGAAGTGCGTCAAGAAACGTTGCGGACGGTCGTAGGGAATGGCATTCTCGAAGCTGAATGATTTGGAGGGGGCTCAAGTCCACAGATTCAAGCTGCAGCAACTCAGTCGTACCAAATGTTTCATATTCCAACTGTTTGTATTGTTTTTGACTGCTTCTGCATTATTGGCGGGTGGGGTGTATTATACGATGTCTTACTTCTTACCTGCTACACCTACTCCTACTCCTTACCCTAATCTTACCTCTACTGCTTCTCCCCATTCCTTTCACATGTTACCGGAACACGAGCAGGCTAGACGTGTAGAATTCCGCAACAATTCCTTTATTCAGCTCCTCCATCAGCATCAGTTAGTGGTTAACACTACTAATTGTTGGGTGTGTGGGTTGATGCCACATACTACGGATAAGGGAATTCCATATCTGGTGTTACCGTATAGTTCCCAAGGGTCAGCTCGAGCATTTCAAACAATGTTTCGAAGCGCACTGGGTTTCCACCCCATTCGAGAACCACGTTCCCCCTACTCTGGTCCTACCTCGTATCAAAAACCTTTGTCAATAGCAATAGAGGATTTAGATAGTGAGATCTATGATCCTTCGCTTATTCCCGAAGAAGAGGTACAGGCCTATAGGGTCCTAAGTAGAGGTGAATATAGTGTGTTCACTAGCGAGAAGCAGCTTAAAAGCTCGCCTCCGATATGGGTCGTACCCCACACTGGTAATTTTTGTCTTATGGGTCGTGGCCGAAGATCGCAAGCCCGACTTGGAGCAAGTGCTTGCACTGAAAATTACATTCTGCCGATGTTCTCGTCCCCTGTGTTTCTGGCTGCCAAGGGTACATACTTTATCTGCTATGATCGTGCATACACATGGTTGCCCACTGACTTCATGGGCTCATGTTTCATTGCAAATCTGTTGCCTCCGACGTTCACTGTAGATGCCGATTATCATAAGACTAGAGTTGTGCGGGGCGTAATTAGTGAAGAGGATACTGCCGGTCAAGAGGCAGGAGACTTTTTCAAGGGTTTCCTCCCGTTTTGGGGACCTATGGTTAATAGTAGGAACCTGAGACAGTTGACTCGAGTGGTAGAATCGACAGCTAATATTACTGCCAGTGCCCTTGGTAATATCACCACAGAACTTCAGGCGGAGAGACTTATGACGTTACAAAACCGTATGGTTTTAGATGTCATCTTAGCAGATCGAGGTGGGGTATGTAAGGTGATCCATTCGAGCTGCTGCATTTTCATTCCAGATAATGCTCCTACTGTCTATCAAGCCATCTCGAGGTTGCATAAGATCTCCGAATCCATACACGTGGATGTAGGGGATTGGACGCTACTTGGATGGTTTTGGGGCCTGATGTCGACTTGGGGTTGGAAGATTCTGATGATCATCGGAGTCGTTGTAGTGTTCCTGTTCACGTGTTGCCTTTGTGTACAGTGTGGTCCTGCCTTATGTGGCCTCTGTGCTACAACGTGTATGAGACAACCATCTGTTACCAAGGGGACTCGGTTGGACAGAGCTATGCTACAGCAACACCTCGATGGTCTGATGAATATTGAATATGATTCCGACTAGTGCTTGCCTACATGAGGGCAAAAGGAGCGTCTGAGGTTCCGTGACAATTGTAAGTGGTGTTTTCGACTCGCACGAATATGGTCGAGTCTGGTATCTATGAACCGCAAATGACGAGTTTAGTAAGTGGGCGCAGTTTTGCTGTGCTAACTTAAACCGTTCGTTTGTTATGTGGGTTTTTCATCTGTACCCACGGGTTCCATCTTAGATACGGTATCCATTTTGTCTCTTGCCCTCAAGTAGCCAGCGAACGGACGTTGTCCGCTTCGCGACCCTGGGACTCCCAAGATATCTGCGGAAGACACATGTTCTTTGTGAGTGTCTTTATGACGAGGGGGTTGCTACTCTAAGGCAGATGGCGCCGCTCGAGGCTCATCTTGCCGCACGGACTTATTGTCTCAGCCGTGCATCTCATTAGGCACGTCCCTTTGATGCCTGTATCTCGTGTTTCCCGATACCTCCCCTTTTACACCCTTTCCGATCTCCCCACTGTCTCCGTCTTCCTCTACACCTGTCCTTGTTCCTATTTCGATCTGTTTTACTGCTGATTGGAATTTGCTAATGGTGGGAAGATGGTTTTTACAGTTGGGAACCGCCAAATGTTTCCGCACTTATGTTCCGGACCTCATGCGTTTCAAAGTGACCAAAGCGACCCCTCTGGGGGATAATGGTGGGAACCGGGTTGTAAACTTTTGTGTTCAATGTAATCCTATGGGTAAAAACTGTATAAAAGGAGCGATCCACAGAACCAATTTGAAGCAGTCTCCCCAAGTTGCACGCTGTGTACTTGTCGTGATCTCTGTGTTCCCTGCAGCAAATAAACCTTGAATCTTTGACGTCGAAGGAAGTGTCCCGTGTCTCTGTGATTCGTACGCCGGAGCAGGTTACCCACGAAGGTTTCAGGTGTTGTGCCCTGGCACCGCTGGGTCTTAAAGAACCCAGTCCTTCAGTTCGCAGATTACGCTTTTTTTGGAATGGTGTAAATCCGTTCAGTAGTTGTTGAGAAAATTAAAGTTAAAGTCAATTATATATCTATAGGCGCGCACACGTGCGCGCACCCAAGCGGCTGTGCGCGCGAGCGGAATTTTGCTGCGTGACGTCTGTTAACGTTCGATTCGAAGGAAATCAGGAAGTTTTGTCCGCCATTTTGTCACTGCGAGTAAATATATTGTTCATTTCAAAGCGTTGAAACATGGAAAGGGGAGAAGGTAGAGATTGTCTTCCTGCGTAGGTTTTCTCGGGGTGTGCAGTAAGGCCCTTAAACGCAAAAAGATATAATTTTTCCCCGAAAAAAAAATAGGGGGTGCGCGCACCCGGTCGCGCACACCTATTTACAAGAGTGTGGAAAAGGAGGTAAATCAGAAGTTTGAGTGCTTAGATATAAGGTGGCTCTGAAAAGAGCCCTTGTGTTAATTGAGTGTTTTCTGCATTTATAAGTAAGTACCGATGCAGAGCCTGATGTTGCAGAGGAAGATTCTGTTTCCCTCATTCGTGAAATGAACACCGTCTCTCCTATAGACGTCTTGCATGTGGTAGCGCAAGTTGTTGTGGTAAATAGAACCCATGCTATAATCTCTGAGGAACGCAGAAACAGATTTATTTATATGTCTCCTTGCTTTCTCAAATTGTGCACAATGGTGATTGGACCAATTCCATTTCTGTCTTTGGCATATATTGGAATATACCAAGGCAGATCGAGGAAAAAGTGTCATCAATTGTCGAAAGGTGTCTTTTAGAAGCATTTCCAGACCTACCCCAGTGATTGTGCCTAGATCGTTCCCACCACAGTGCACAATTATAAGGTCTGGTTCTGGGAGATGCATAAAAGTTTTCACCAATGGAATTAATTGGTGACTTCAATCCTCTTTTGGAAATCCATGTTATGTGTACATTTGGTAAGCTGAGGTTGCAAATTCGTCTGCTTACTGCATATTTTTCACTCCAGTGAATATAACTGTGTCCTATTAGCCAGACCTTCATTTTCAAGGGATTTGTAGTCGTCCTCCGATCGGTTCTGGAAGTGGAATGGTAGTTAGAAGTTGAAATTTTAAATAAAGAAAAAGGAAGAGGCTGGGTGTGGTTAAAAAAATTAAAATTATTGGTTGATTGTAACAAGTGGAGAGTGAACAGGTCAATGTTTATGTTAAACGAAAAGTACTATTGGGTGTGAAAAAACAAGACATGTAACAGAGTTGTGGATTGGCATGTGTTTCTGGAGGGAAAATAGTCTTCTTAGTTAGCTGTAGAACGTTGAGACATGAACTTTTGACCTGTGCCTTCAGCAAGGTGCAGAATGAGGTGTAACCATGGAAACAGCCGGAGATGGCAGTTGGTGATGGGTTCACTCTTTGGTGCCTCTGCATCTGAGTCTGTTCTCTGGTGGCTGGCGGACAACTGTTTGTTATTGTGGAGATGAAAGGGTGATAAGGAGAGAAATACGACATAGCGTCTGGCCTGTAGAAGCGTGGGAACAGTGATTAACTCTGAGTGAAGCGGAACTGTGTCGGTGCTTAGTAACAGTAAAAAAAAAATGTTAACAGTGGTATAACTGTCTTTACAGTGCGCGACCTACTAAGAAAGAGTTCACGGGCCGTAATTGGTTTGCAGGTTCTAGTATCAGTAAGTGAGGTCGAGAAAAGAAAACATTCAGGACTTTATTTATGAAGGCCTTGCGCCACCGGTGCGTTACTTTTTCCCATTTTAAAAAATGAGGCACTGGCGGCGGAAGGTCTTCATAAATAAGGTCCTCAGTGACTACAGTTAAGGTTATGTGGAACCCATGAATAGTTTTTCAATATGAAATCATTTCAGTTGAGATTATGGATTAAAAGAGAAACCGTGAATATTTGAAATGTTTATTTAGAAATGTACTGTTTTAAAGGCAAATCATTATGTAATATGAGTACAGAAATTGCAAAAAACACAGTAATTGGTATTGTCAGTAGTACATGGAATACAAACGCTATAGTTGAAGAAAAATGAATATAGTTGGAAAAAAACATTGTACACTCTTATAAGGAAGTATATTATATTTTAATAAATGGAAGAAGGTCTCTGGCCTTTCAGTTTGGGAACGATATATGAAAATGCAAGTGGTTATACATCATTACTTTATGAATCAGCTGTCAAACAACACGAAATTATAATGTCCACTGTTAGTAAAGCAAATAGGTCTGTTCTTCAAAAGAAAATATGGAAAAGAACGTGAAAAATATAGAAAACCAAAAGGAAATGAGGACGTCAATGGCTTGTTTGAGAGTTATTGAAGCATTGTTTAGGGAAAATAGGTAGCTTCTGCTTGTAACAGGAAATCAGTTTTATTATTTGAAAACATGTCAGCCATCCAATTGAGAAGATGAAAGGAGCATTCATGATCTGTCATTATTGGAGCGTTTTTTACCATCATAGGGCAGCTCAGTGGGTTTTCGATGTAGCTCTCTGTTAGGAAATCTTGCGCCGCTGCGAATATATTCCAATGACCCAGAACTCCTTCTATCGCTGCAAAGGCCATAAACCCTCCGGAAAGTATGTCAGCTATCCAATGGAAAAGAGTAAAGCAGTACTGATGATCTGTTATAATCGGAGCGTCTTTTACCATCAGAGGGAGCTCGGTGGGTTTTCGATGTAGCTCGCTGTTAGGAAAGAGTTAAGTGTCCATTGTGTAGGCAAAGTATGCAGCAAGTGCCTCTAACATGAAATCATTGTTATCATCTGAAAACATGTCAGCCATCCAATTGAGAAGATGAAAGGAGCATTCATGATCTGTCATTATTGGAGTGTCTTTTACCATCATTGGGCAGCTCGGTGGGTTTTCGATGTAGCTCTCTGTTAGGATATCTTGCGCCGCTGCAAATATATTCCAATGACCCAGAACTCCTTGTATCGCTGCAAAGGCCATAAACCCTCCGTTGTAACAAAGCTGTTCATGATCAAGTAACGGATTCATGAGGTGATTGTAATTCGGTTCAGGAGGTACCAAATTGCAGAGACATAAATCCAGGGCCCACGTGAAATCACAGCTCAGGCAATGAAATACAGGCTGCACACAGGTGAAATGCGAATATCGAAATGATAATCGATATGAAGTATTCAAAGTCGAGAGTGGTAAGATGCCGTAGTAGTCAAGCATCCTCTGGCGAAATAGTTCTAAGTGGCCCGGCTCGTTTGCGAAGGCAGGAGGGACCTCCATTTTGAATTTCCCAAGATGGTACAGGAAACGGCGCAGCACCGCTGGTTGTATAGCAACTCCACAGAATTAGGTCGCCGGCTATGCAGTGGAGAGGAGCAGAATGACTTGATACATTTTCTAGGAGTCTAGTCACTTATATATTGCTTAGTGGTTATTAAAAAAGTAGCTTTTTTTGAACTGGAGGATGCGTTAAAAAATAAGGGAGTGATTTGAGGGAGTTGTAAAGCAAGGTCAATTTTTTTTTTACATCAATGCTGTTTTCTGTGAATGTTAGCTTAGTGAAAGATATGTGTGTGAGCAGATGCAACGTTCAGTTTTAAATGTGACAATGGCGGTCTTGTTCATGTCTTCCGATTCAAGGTCGGTATTCGCTGCCAACTACAAAGATTAAGAAACGCATGCGTGGGGCACATAGTGTGCATTCTTAAAGGAAAGTAAATGAAGGGTTATTTTTACAGCGTTAGCATTGTCGTTTAAAAAGTTATAGTGATTTCTATTGTATGTGAAGAAAGTGTCACTGATGAAGACTGAAAATAAATCCTTATAAATGATACGGACTGGTGTATTTTAGAAAAGGTTTGTAACATTACATGAATTGTGGAAAAAAAATAATGTAATTGAAAGTGTATGGTTTGAAAATGAAAAGTAGAAGTTTATAGTTCATGTTTTGAAAGCAGTTCTAGAGGGTCAGAAGAAAGTGTATGGTTTGAAAATGAAAAGTAGAGGTTTATAGTTCACGTTTTGAAAGCAGTTCTAGAGGGTCAGATGCATGATAGATTTATTAAAAATAGAACATGTTTTTAAATAGTATTTTGGAAAAAATATGTGTCTTTATGTACTATTTACATTATGTGCCTGTTGCGTATTCTTTGAGTTTTAGTAATCCTGTGTCTTATAAGTTTTCTAGGGGCGGTTTGAGGTTCATGGTGGGTTTGGGCAGGGAGAGTAGGTTGGGGGTTTGTAATAGGGGGTTTGGCTGGGGTGGAGTGCGGAGTTTAGTGAAAAGTGAGGGGGGCGGGGAGTTACGGTGTTTGGTAATGGAGCAGAGTCAGAGGACGCCACATTTGTGTTATGGGCTGCCATGGAAATATGTATTTATTCTCAGAGGTTTATTATATTAAGGATATATATTAGCATGGTGGCTCTTGTCGTTTTGTCGTTTTGTTGTTTTGTGTATGTTTATAATGCTGGCTCTGTAGTTTTTGTTTATGGACCTTATTGCGACACACAGGGGATTTACGTTGCACAGTTGGCGATCAGAGACTTAGGAAATAAAACTTTATAATTGTAAGGGCTGTAAGCGATAGAAATCGCCCGTTCTCGGTGTAAAAAATATCACCGCTATTGGTGGTATTTTCTACGGTGTTAGTACTCGAAGGAGACTAGTAACATATATGTGTAATAAAATTATGTAATAGGCTCAGCATTTTACATTATCTTGGAGAGCAAAAGTTGATTTTACATAGCAATAAGTCTCTTATAATTAAGGGACGGAGTGTATATAGTGCTATTTAGTACTCTGCTATGTGATTGATGTCGAATATTTCATAAGAGGAGGCTTTAAAAGATTTACGATAAACTGGTTTTCTAGGGAAGTGGGTGGAGTGTTCCGTGTAAATTGCAGAATAGAAACTAGTAAGAACCAATTGGAAGTGTTGTTTTAAAGTCACATGACTGCACATGCGTGTCTCGACGCCTGTACGCGATAGGTGGGTGCGCGCACCCGGTCGCGCACTATAAGAAAGCAGCGAGAAAATATCAGCTAATATGCTCTTCAAGCTTGTTTTGGTACAAAGAGTTAGTTCTGAAAAGAACTTTTTTTTTTTTTTTTTTTTTTTTTTTGGAAACAAGTGTTATGATGCTTTTTATTTCTTAAAGTTGCGACGACATTTTTCAGTATGTCATACTATCCAAATAAAGTGAAGAAATTTAACTTTTCTTGGAGCATTTATGACTCTCAATTATTTGTTTAATTAGAGTAAAGCTTTGCTCTCCGTATACAAGAAGTTCTCCACAGTTCGTGCATTTCATGTGCACGTTCGCCAGATATGGTCTCAAGTCCATCTCAGCACTCGATGGAGATACAGGTCGTCCACCGGAATATGTGTTGATTACTTCTGATGGTAATAGCGTGGCCTCCGTTTTTCTTGTGAAAGGTGGTCGCTCATTTTCATCAGATTCGGAAGATGAATGCGGAACGGTAGCCATTGTATCGAAGTCTTCGGGAAGATGTTCGACGTTGTTGTCTCTTGAGAGTAGAAAAGAAAGTGATGGTAGTGGGTGGAGTGCTGCGTGTAAATTGCAGAATAGAAACTACCAAGAACCAATTAGAAGTGTTGTTTAGAAGTCACATGACTTCACATGGGAGTGTCAGGTCCTGTACGCGATAGAAGGGTGCGCGCACTCGGTCTCGCACTAAAATAAAGCGGCGAAAAAACATCTTATAATATGCTCTTCGAGCATGTTTTGGTGGAAAGAGTTAGTTCTGAAAAGAACTTTTTTTTTTTTTTTTTTTTTGGGGGGGGAAAGAAGTGTTATAATGCTTTCGATTTCTTAAAGTTGCTACTACAGTTTTTCAGTATGTAATAGTTTGAAAATGAAGTGAAGAAATTTATCTTTTCTTGGGGCATTTGTGACTGTCAATTTTGAGTTTAATAAGAACGAGGCTCTGCTCTCCATATAAAAGAATTTCTCCACACTTGTTGCATTTCATATGCACCTTCGCAAGATATGGTCTCAAGTCCATTTCAGCACTCGATGGAGATACAGGTCGTACACCAGAAGATGTGCTGGCCACCACTGATGGTAATAGCGTGGCCAGGGCTCTTGTCGATGCTTTTGCATAATGCTCAGAATGCCTTTGTTTAACATGCCGCTGCATGGTGTGTGCAGAAAAGGAATATTTTTTATTTGGATTTCCTCTTGAGAGCTCCGAATTGCATATCGTGCAGGTTACTTTTGGCGCATTCACTTTCTTTTGATCTTCAGGATAAGTGAAAAATTGCCAAATGAAAGATTCCTTTTTTCTTCTTAACGGTGGTCGCTCATTTCCTTCAGATTCGGAAGATGAATCTGGTAGGGAAGCCATTTCAGGAAAGACTTCCGGAAGATGCTCGACGTTGTTGTCTCTTGAGAGTAGAAAAGATTGTGAGGAAAGTGGGTGGAGTGCTTCGTGTATATTCCAGAACAGAAACTACTAATAACCAATTGGAAGTTTTGTTTTCAAGTCACGTGACTTTACATGCGCTTCTCAGGACGTGTAGGCGGTGACACTATGTAGTTACGAACGTGATTACATACTTAGGAACTAGCATTCAAAAAAACTATGAAATTCACTGAAAAAACCATAGGTTTTACACACGTTATAGTTAGGATGTAGCATTTGAAAAACCTATGAAATTCACTGAAAAAACCATAGGTTTGACACCAGTTATAGTTAGCTGGAAATGTTACTGACATAAAACCAATGAAATTCCACGTTATAGTTAGTTGGACTCACTATAACTTGCGCGTGTAATGCACTGCTGATGATATTACAAATTACATCACTCATGACATGGTCAGTGACATCACTTATGACATCACTGATGACAGACCTCCTTTAAGTGTAATGTAACCCTTAAAACACATATTGGAAAATAGAAATTAACATTTTCAAAAAAATGGAGATACCCATACCAGTTACAGCAACCAATTCAGTAATTCCACCATCTATATACACATTCTCTCATTTACCAACAGTTCTATATAGTCACTCATACATATACTCACTCATCATATGTAGTGATACACCTATACATCCTGTAACACACCGACAATCATCCAAAAGTTACTCACACACATACTCACACATGCAAATAAACTATTGAACATCCATTTATTTGCATATAAAACTATACACACTCAACCACCCATACAGTCCTGCACATATGGTGTCTTCTAAACGCATACAAAAAGAGAGTTAGTCATTCATGCATCTATGTGATTAGTAATACCCCCATAAAACCATAGAAACACTCATACTGATACTAAAAAAACATCTAAGAACCCAAATACCTATACATGTAGGTAATCATCAATCCATGCAACCAGTTATTCACAAAGTGAAACACTGATACATATAATCAAATATTTAAACATTACTCGCTAATATATGTATTCACTAAGGTACACTTAATAAGCCAGTTATCCAATCATTTCTTTTTGAAAAAAACATTCATTAAGACAATTATTTAAACATTTATTCTTCCCTCGACCTTTACATATACATATATAAAACATATTTATTTTTTAGAAAGACACACATTCACTGGATGGTATCATAAGTGATGTCACTGACCATGTCATGAGTGATGTAATATGTAATATCATCAGCAGTGCATTACACGCGCAAGTTATAGTGAGTCCAACTAACTATAACGTGGAATTTCATTGGTTTTATGTCAGTAAAATTTCCAGCTAACTATAACTGGTGTCAAACCTATGGTTTTTTCAGTGAATTTCATAGGTTTTTCAAATGCTACATCCTAACTATAACGTGTGTAAAACCTATGGTTTTTTCAGTGAATATATATATATATATATATATATATATATATATATATATATATATATATATATATATATATATATATATATATTTATCTTTCTGATCTGTTGCAGGATGTCCAGTGTATCTTATATTAGTATTATAGTTTGCTCAGTTATTGATTCAGGTTTTTAGATTATAAGTTTGCTACATATATTTGAATCTTATGCATTTGGTATTTGAGACCGTCTTTATTTAGAGGGTATTATGTAATAAACCCCAAGTCTTATTCTAAAAGTGGTAGAGTCTTTGCATTTTGTTAAATAAAACCCCTTTTCAAAAGGTGCCGTTTGTTTTGTTTTGAAGTGATATTATTTAAGGGTGCAGTGGTAAAAAATACCCCGCCTTGGGTGAGTGCTGGGTCATCTTGCCTCAGCCTAAGGGGGATGTTGCAGTTAGGATCTGTCCTTTTTTGTGAAAAGCAGATTTAAAACAAATATAGGAGAGAATGTAGGTGAAGGGTTATGATGTTACCCGGACGTACACTGGGGTACCTATATGAAATAAAACGGGGCCCACCCCAAAATCAAACATCACAAATAAATCAAACATTAGGGAATTAGGACTCAAGCAATAAGAGCTCGAGAGAGTCAGCAGAACATTAGAACACCATGAAGGTTTAATACAATATTAAACTTCAATAAAGAAGGTAGACAGTAAGTTTCAATAAATCAAGCAGAAGGCTCAGAAATCAATTGCCATGTCTCTTAGCATTCAGAAAAATGCTGCAGTAAGAACGTCTGGAAAACAGGTCACAATTTGCAGCAAATGGATAAAAATTAAGCAGCATCCCTAGTAAAGATCTACAACATCATAAACTCTTTCACCCCCAAAATCGAAAGCCTTTTATAATATTTGTTACCATAGAAAGCAATGGAAGTTGCACAGTTAGCATGGGATGAGCAAATATAGCAGTACAACAACACAATACAGCATTGAAATATATTTCCATCATCCTAGCACTGTCCCCCTAAACGAATACCACACTGACCAAATGTCATAGGAAATGTCACAACAAAGTTGTTACATGAATAAGGCAAACTTCATAACTAAACAATCAAGGGGCACATGCATCAAAGGTTTTTGCGAGCGCAAACAGTGCGATTCGCAAACATTGTCCGTTTGCAATCGCAAAATGGCCTTTTGCGATGCATCAAATATGTTGGGGATGCGCAATTTAGGTAGTCACAATTTTTTGCGATTGCATTTAAGGAATCACACTTTGCAATTCCTTAAATGCAATGCAAGATGACTTTTAAATAGTGATTTCACTATTTGGGGCTGCAAATTACCAAGCAATTAAACTGGTCGGTAGTTTACAAGATCTTTGAAAAATGCACTAAAGTGCATTTTTCAAATTTTCATGTAGCACATAGTCATGCCCTTGGGGCATGTATGTGCGCAACATGGCTGCACATCACAATTTCAGGGGTGCAACAGGGTGTCCTTTTGACACCCTTGCACCCTTGAAATCGTATGCGCAATTTCCCATTAATTCCGAGTCCCATTTATAGGCCGGGTCTGGTGGCTCAGTGGACTAAAGCAGCCACTGCAGGGGGCCTGTGTTCGACCTCATGGTCACAGGTTCAAATCCCAGCGAGTCCACTCAGCCTTTCATCCATTTGAGATCGATAAAATGAGTACCATTGAGTTTGGTAACAATAAACATCTGTTATTCAGCGCCAGGACACCTTTGGTTAAACGTGCGCTTTACAAATACATCTGTTATGTTACGTTATGTTATTCCCATGGGGCTGTAGGAATGAATGGGGAGCCATTCCTTAATTGTGACTCGCAATTTGCGAGTCACAATTAAGGATTGTTTAGGGATCACTATATTTATAGCGATTCCTACATGCATAGGCTTTTGCGAGTCCTTAATTGGGATTCCTTAATAATCGCATATACGGACTAGCAAAATCCTACCTTGATGCATGTACCTGTAAGATCCTTTGAAAGTATCAAAAGGCATCCCCTGGAGTTCTTCAAGAACAGCATGTCATTACAAAACATGTGCACAATATAGTCAATGAGAAATATAAACACACTTTTAATATGGACACTTCTAAGGACAAAATGGAGATGAGACCTAGTTGTGGCTTAGAGTGGCTAACTTAAGAAAATCACATTTCTACAGTGTGAAAATATTAATTACCTACACAATAAACTCTCAACAGTCTTCTCCACATCCTATTAAAAAAGTTGCCTCTCCCTGATTTCTCAGAGAAGGCAGCTACGCAGTAGCCAGTTTTAATGGCTGCACCTAAAATAACTTCAAATTGGAAGTAAACACCAACACGCTGAAGAAGCCTAGTAAAATGCACACACCTATGCATCCATCAAGAGAAGTACCCAGAAAGAATCTCCCTGGAGTAGCATACCCCACTACTGGTTACTGTTCCGGAAGTGCATTTCGGGAAGGAATTTCACATCACAATAGTAATTGAGGTAATATTTTCCTCCTTCATCTATAAGTCAATTCAGGATATCTCCAGTATGTCATAAACAAAAATTTTAAGAGGTTCTTCTTAGAGAACCCACAAAGCTGAAGATATCCATTTCACATACCTCAAACTAGTTTGTTTCACATATATATATAAAAAACTTGAGCAAAGGGGCCCAGGAAGACCTTTGATGTCTCAGGATCAGATTGCATCAAACCTACAGTGGTACTTGGAAATGTGCATGACAAGGCAACCCCTCATCACCTCTACAAAAAATTACAAACCATTAATCTGAAGTTTGATGTTGTCATTAACTAAGCAGTGAAGATACTGTATTCAGTCTTAACAGCAACGCTGGTGCCGTTAGGTAAAGCGAGCCATAAAATAGTAGTAGTCACAAAGAGGTGCAGAGGGGCGTGGTCCGGTCGCGCAACAAGATGGCAGCTTGAGCCCGGTGTCATGAGGAGCCCCCGATGGGGTTGAGTGCTTTTCACGTGCTCTATAACATCGGAAAACCAGCTGTTAGCATTGCAGAGATCCTGGTGGTCGAGATGCGACGTTTCCTGTAAAGAATGACCCCTGTCATGTGATTCCTTCACATACTGAAGGAACTTGTCTGACAGGAAGAGAGCTGCCCCGTAAAGCGCGGGAACATCGCTCCTGAAGTACTTCACAAGTTCGAGTGGCTCCGGTCAGTCTGGTTTTTTTTTTGGCAACTCTGAGGCAAATTCCTTCCTCTTCCAACAGCGAGAGGTTGTGCTGTCATGACTTGCATTCTACACTCCAGACAGGTCTGTCTTGACTTTTATTCCTGTCAACTCTGAGGAGATTAAGCACATTACCGGCTAATCTGTTGCAAATAGTGCAGACAACACCGAAGCGGTCCTCTGCCTGACCTTTTGCTGCTGGTGCTACTTTATCAACACAATAGTGTGCTGAGTTCTGAATTTTAACTTGACAAGACGTGCTGAACCCACACTTAATATTATATTACTGAAAATTACCAATACATTACAGCTATTGTTTTGCTATGCTGGGAAACAGGAGAAGACCTACCTAAGATAGAATCTGTGTACTGATTTTTATTGATATTTTATTAAACTATGGTGTAACAATACAAACATATGCAGTAGTGACTTTACATTATTAAACGCAAACGTTGAAGGAGAACTGCCTGACCCTCAGAGATTAGCCCTATTTTAACTGCAGATAAATATTGGATTTACATTACACTGATCCTGGTTCAAAATACTTATTGAGATCAATACCTACTAATTATCCTCTACATTGCAGCTTATTACCAACTCGGATTTCTGATAAGTGAATTCCGCTGCATTCCTGACTGGGACAGTCTGATTCATACACTAGCAGTTAACAGCTACTTTTTATCTTGTGTGCCTCCCGCCCAACTACTTCTTTCAGGTTTGGATTGACCCTATGTGACAAACATATCAGATGAATGAGACGATCTCACAAGAAATCCCTTAAATATAAAGTTGATTTAGAAGTATAGACTTGAGCTTACTTTCCAAACCATAAAATAAATTACTGTCTGCTGTTCTTTAATAATCATCCTTGGCATATGAACTACTCCTTTAATCTGAGTGAAATATATTCGAAAAGAAAAACGTCCCTGATAACTAATCATTGGATCCACATCCCACGGGAGGACCCCGCGTACAAGGCGGACTGGTCACAATTGGGGACTGACGGCATGCTTTCAGTGCTGTACAATTACTCACAGGTAAAGACCCTACTGGGCCCAACGCTTCATACGGCGGCGCTATGGCATACAGCACAATCACGTCTGGGGTGGAAGGGGAAGCTCACCAGGTTAACACCGTTGTGGGACACTAAAACACTGGGAAACTTGCGGTTATGTAAGGGATTCGCACAATGGGATACCATAGGGATCTCAGTGGTGGGAGACCTTTGGGACAAGGGCACGGTTCTTGCTTTTCCGCAGCTCCAACAGCAATACGGTTTAGGCCCCACTGAAACATTCCGATATGTGCAAATCCGACACGCCCCCTGCTGCAGGCGATCCCACCTGACACCACACTCCCGGACTCGTCACCACTGGAGGACAGGTTACTGACGGAATTTATGGAACAGAAGGCAACCTCTCTCACGTATAAAAAACTGATTAACAACCTGCCAGACCCCACACAGAAACTTAAAGAGAAATGGGTGGGGGAACTAGGTGAGATGGATGATACAGAATGGAACGAGGCGCTTGCCTCACCGCGAGAGGTAGGCATATCGGCCAGATTCCGCTTAGTGCAGCTCAAGATTTTACATCGAACCTACTACAACCGTACACTACTTCACAGAATACAAAGGGCACCACACCCATACTGCCTCAGGGGATGCGGGGAAGAGGGAACTCTGCTCCACACGTTATGGGACTGCCCTCAGATCCGGGACGTCTGGAGGCAGATTATGCGCACAGTTTCCCAGGCCGTCAAAGTGTCTGTCCTGCCTGAACCCCGTAAGTGCCTGTTGAACATTTGGGACCCTACAGACCTGGACAGGTATGGACAACTATGGGTCACGCTGGCGGTGACGGTGGCCAAACGAGACATTGCGCAGAGGTGGGGTGTTCCAGAGTTGCCAACGGTAGCGGGGTGGATCAGGAATATGGACCTCCTAATGGTAAAAGAGAGGGCAGTCTATGTGCTACGGGCATGCCCCCGCAAATGGAATAAGGTATGGACGCCATGGAACAAATATAGGGGAGAACCATGTGAGCCCCTGCCGGAGGGCGAGGACTCGGACTCAGAGGACGATGAGGACTAGCCGAAATGGGTTTACTAGCAGAATGCTGGGGGGGGCCGGGAGGGTGCGGGAATACAACACTACCTTGGACGCAATGCTGAAAAAGTGTAACGGCTGAAGAATGTCTGTGGATGAACACACTCAATTGCTAAGTGATGACCATAGTTGGGTTTTATTGTTTTTACTTTTTCTAAAAGTTAACATTGTTAGACTCGGATAAATGTACCAGGAATGTACTGTCAAGGAATGACATATGGACATGAAGCGAAAATGTGCCACAATCTGTGTATGCTGGTCACTCCTAACTGCTCCGTGCAGTGAACGTGGTAGAGATTGATAATTATGGAAACCCGATATGTTTTGTTCATTTCTCCTGCTTACAAATACTAATGATATGCAAATGAGACCCACACGTGTTATTCTGAATATTTCTTTTGACTTACTGACAATAAAGAATTAAAAAAAAAAAAAAGAAAAACGTCCCTCACAGTTTTATATCAAAGGACCGACACTAAGAAGTTGAAGATGCCTTCTGGTAAGACAAATGGGAAACATGTAAACCAGTCTCTTTTCTCAGAAGTTCTAAGCCAAGGTCTTTCTACATCGGATGTAAAGAGTACTGCTACCAGGACATTAAACCATCCTACTCCTACCACATCATCCTCTTCAGACTCCACTATGGCACGTATTCTCGGCGAAATTTCTGCTGTAAGTCTATGATTAGAGGGTATGGAAACTTCCATATCTACTCTTATGACTGAAACCATATCTATTTGCATGGATATTGCTGGATTCCAAAATCGGATGGATGGTTTATCTGAATGAATGAAAACAGTGGAGATCTGACTTGATGCTATACCAGACCGTGACCAAGAACTTCTCTTTCTCAGGAGTAAAATAGTTGACGTGGAAGACAAGAACCATTGCAATAATGTTCGCTTTTTTGACTTCCCGGAAAAAGAGCACCAAATCATTTCTCATAGATACCCTACCAAGACTTAAAGGTCTTACTTTTAAACCACCATTAGAGATACAGAGAGGCCCTCGTCTTGGACCGCCCAATACGGGCAAACGCATACGACCCTGCAAAGCTCATTGCCTGCTTCCTGCGTCATGAACAAGCCTGTCAACTAATAATATTGGCTCATACTCAAGGTCCTTATATATTCCAATGTCATGAAATCAGAATGGCTGCAGATTTTTCTAAAGAAACGAATGAACGTTGTCTTCATCAGCTTGATGTCAAATATGGTCTTTTCAAGTCTGCACGTTTAGGAATCACCAAGGGTGGGATTTCCAAAGACCTTTTTGATCCAGACAACCTTAGTAATTTTCTGGATAATCTCTTCCACCCAAAACATGGAATATGCAGGATATTTCCCAGAAGTCTAACCCCAACTTCTATCATTGAAATCTATGATATCTCCTGGTAAATCTTGATGTAATTCAAGCTGTTCCCAGAGTAGAGGACGAGACTTAGATCGACCCATACGTGCCTTGGGAGATCGAGAACAGGCCCTTCAGGCAGTAGCTGTCCTTACGCAGGAAAGAAAGAGGGATAAATCCCGCTCTCCTCTTAAGGAAGGAGTATCTTGCACTCTGACTGATTGATTGACTTTCTACATTAACCGCCACATGGGAGTTCATCCCGTTGGTTGATGATCACCACAAGGGGGCAGAATGTTCCAACAATTAAACCAAAGGCCTCTCGAAGCTGGAGGGGATTTAAATCCCTTTGAGCTCCGAGAGGCCTTTGTAAAACATTGGCATGTTGCTCTGATTCTACGCAGAACCCCAGACGAGACGCCTATCCCGTAGAGCAGAGAAGCCTAAAGGGACTTCTTCGAACTCTTGGCTTCCACATTTTGAAGCGCATTATACCAGTGAAGGTTAGAACGCACTTACAGAGGCCGCCAGATCACATAATTTGGACAAGCTGCCCTCATTCCCACGAGTGCATATCTTATTCTTTAATTGAAGACCGCAGACAAGGTTTAAAGGGACACAGCTACTGTGCATACTTTATAGAGCGTCTATATCATCTTATATCAAGTCTCCTATGAGGAGTACCTCTCCGTGATGCTTTTATGAGAACCGAACAACACTGATTTGGCAACACCGTACTATTGACGTCGTTTGACCGGAAGCAGGGGCGAATTATTGTACATGACCCTGCGCATAGGACAGAGACAAATATATAGTCTTGATAAAGATGGAGTAATCATTGTTTACCATCAAAACGCGTCGACGCACTTTTTGTGTATAACTCAAGACTCCATAACCTTAGTATAAGTACAGATTTTACAGTGTGATATATTAAGGTTTTAACAAGGATTTAGAATGTACAAACTGTATTGCACAATTTGAATGTCTTACATGTGTCTGTCCATTTATGTAATTATGCGGGTCATAATTTGTGGTGTACGTATTTGAACGGTAATTGTTTTTTGGAACATTGGAAGGATTTGTTTCTTTTAAACTATGTATTTTATGGTGTTTTTAACTTGACTTACTCTAACTATTTAATAAAACATATGTCTTTTTATATTTACTTGTTATTTCATAATATTTGTATCAGAATTTTGTAGCATAGTCAAGGGGATATTACAATTTTTTCATGTTGCTCTGCGGGCCTTTACCGGCCCGTAGAAGCGTGGAACACTCCAATGGAGCTCCCAACATTCCAATGTTCTAATATGTAATATATTATTGTTTTGATATTTAACTTTGGTGATATATATATTTATACTATGTTGGTTCTTAGGAATGGTAGCATCTGATTGTTATAATAGCTCATTAGGAAACATTTTATATTATTAACTATTTTTGCTCTTCTGTGTAAAGTCTGTTTTACTATAACTTACATATGATATATTAATAGCCTGTTTGCTAATACTCTTCCTTCTCATTAGATATTGTTAAAACTTTATAATAGAGATATTAGGCTTATTGATCATAAACATGATCTTGTTATGATTTAGACATGAATTCATTATGAACTGTTAGTATTACTATGCTCCACCTTTATCAATTCCTCCTACATATCTTCCCTCTCCCCCCTCTGTCTAACCACTATATATGAAATTATTTATATATATTTAATATTTAGCTGCCTTAATATGTAATTATTTAATCATATTAGTTTTTCTTTACTTGATGTTATTATCCAGGTGAGATCATATTTCAATGTGACAATAATTATATATACTACTAGCAGCTCGCCTCAGCGTTGCCTGGGGCAGAAAGGGGCTGGGGGCAGTACACCCGCTCCCGCCCCGACCCCCTCCCGCACCGACTCCCTCCTGCCCTGACTCACTCGTGCCCCCCCTCCCGCCCAGACTCACTCGCGCCCCCCTCCCGCCCAGACTCACTCGCGCCCCCCGAATTGTTGTTCTAATCGTAAACCCTTTGCGCCCCAGTACCTCCTCCGAAACTGCTGCCTCCACACCGTTCCTCGGGCCCAGCAAAGATCCCGCAACCTTCGGCAGCTCCGAGCCGCGCGGCAGATGTCAGCGGCAGTAAGTCCTGGGGAGCAGAGGATGCGTTCCAGCAACTCTCTGGGCAGTGCGCTCAAGCGCGGACCCTCCGCTTCACCGCACTCGTCGCTCGGACTCTCCAGCCCGGCACTCGGCTCCCCCGTTGTCGCCATCTTTAGTGTGTGGAAAAGTGAGAGCTCCAAGGCCCGCCCACAGCTCGCTGCAGAGCTGTAGACATAGAAGAGAGACACGGCCCTGAGAGACTGAAATTGAGGCATTACTGCATCGCCCTCCTCCTTGTCGTCATCACGCACGTCGCGTTGTGGCCAGCGCTAGGTCCCGGCCGGCGCTACTTTGAGGGGGACTACTTTCTTTAAAAACGTAATTTTTTTAATTTACTTTAAAAAAAAAATGTATATAGCCTATGTCCATCTACACACCCTGACATTTTCATAGATGTATCGGGTGTGTAGATTGGCGCTGTGGTTCCCGAGTTTATCTGGCCAAAAGGTGCAAGTTCTCTCTTTATAATCGTAGTATAGATTATTTAATATTTAATTACTATTATTATGCTAACAATAGCTTATTTGTTTGTACCATATATTTAACAATTTCATATTACATTGTCCTTTTTCTTCTTATTGACGTTTTCCCTCTCCTCCCCTTCTGTCTTTTGACTCCCTCATCCCCTCTAACACTATACCCTCAAGATATACATCTCTTTTCTCTATTCCTTTATTCCTTCAACAATAACTCCAAATTCTACTCTATTGTTTGAAAACTGTTAATATTATTGTGTAGATGCACCCTTCACTATTGATTCTGTTGTCAGATGGGGCTCCTCAGGCACGAATAGCCCACAAGTTTAGATTCGCAGTAAGCAGTCCCTCCCCTGGTGCTGTGTCTCCTTCGCCCAGCACATCTACCACTCTTTCCTTTGTATATTCATTCATTTTTCCTGAATTTCCCTACTCTTCCTTCCTACTTACTTCTTTAAATAGCATATGCGTGATCCCTCCATAACCCTTTAATTTCTTTTACTTTTCTCTTAGACTATTTATCCTTTTCCTCACTCTCTACCCGGTACTTATTCCTCTCTTTATCTTTCCCCCTCCTTTCTTCAACTCCTTCCCTTTACACAACATACTCTCATATCCCCTATTTCTTCCTCTTTCCTGTGATGCTCTTCCAATACTTGTTTAGCTCCTATTCCTATATTTTCTATATTTTATTCCCTTCTTTATTTACACCGTCTTCACATCTTAACACACCTTCTCCCTTATCTTTTTATATTCCAAACGCATAAATGGCTATTAACACATTCTCTTCCTCTCATCCATTACGTATAATTTCATAAAATGTTAATGGTCTTACACACTTTATAGGACACAATAAAGTAATCTCTCACTTAAAAAAGACTGATATTGCTCTCCTACAGGAGACTCATCTAGATGCTCTGGAATCATCTAAATTATGAGTCTGGGTGGGAAACGTTATCCATTGTGGTTTTACAGTACAACCCTCGTCTGGGAAGAACCAACCACGGAAGTGTGGTGTGGCCATCCTTTTACACAAATCTCTACCCATCACAACTATCAAAACTTGGATTGATCCAGAGGGTAGATATGTCTTTGCCAAGTTAAAAATCGGTGAAAAGATCTTGTGTTGGTTCAATATATACCCCAACAGGTGCCAAACGCTCCTACTTTCTCAATTTAAATTGCCTTCTTGTGGAGATTGGAGCATCCAGTTAAGTCATTGGTGGTGACTGGTACCCAGCACGGGACACGATTCTAGATAGAAAAGGCCCCTTAGACAAATGCAATATTCATGACAGAGCACTACTGGGTGATATAACACCGGATCACGGCCTTGTAGATCATTGGCACCTTATTTCATTCATCAGACCAAGAATATACCTTCCTTTCCTCTGTTCATGGTACACAATCTAGGATTGATTACTTTCTTATTTCCCTTTCAGTAGTTGCAATTACTAATGAATCCCGTATTTTAGAAGCCACCATTTCTGATCATTCTCCGGTTCTACTCGTTCTGCAAGTAGCTGTAACCTCTCCAGGTAGAAAACCGCGGTGTATGAACACTCAAAGATACTGTTCACCTCAGGGTAAAACCCAATTATGTTCCCATCTCTCTGAATACTTAACTAATAACAAATCATCAGTTACTTCTTGTAGAACTGACTGGGCAGCCGCGAAAGCAACTATCAACGGACAATTAATGAGGGATGCAGCCTCGGCTAATAAGGCAGCATCTTTGCGTAGTACTGACCTTGAAACTTAAATTAATTTTCTTACTCGTTTATATACTTATTGTCCTACTATGACCTACCGCAAAACACTGGAATTAGCTAAAATGGCATTTAATTACTTATACACATCCAAAGCGGAATATGCTCTTCAACGTCTAAAAGGTAGACATTTTGAATAAGGAGAGAAAGCGGGACGCTTACTTGTGGCACAGCTGAAGCAACATGAGGCCTCCATGGCTACATCCGCAATACGAACAGAATCAGGTGAAATTCTTACTAAACCGCAAGATATCGTAAATATTTTCGCATCCTTTTATAAAGATCTCCACACTCCTGAAGATCCAGCAAATGAAGATCAAAAATCTACATATTTCGAAGTAATTGATTTCCCATATCTTACAAAGGAGGGTAGACATTTACTGGATGGTGACATTACCAAGGAAGACGTTACTGCAGCCATCTCCAAATTACCCTATCATAAATCCCCAGGTGAGGATGGATTCCCTGCGAGCTATTACAAATGGTCTGGAGAAGAAATGATTGACACTCTTCATTCTGCTTTTAATTAAGCTGTCCAGACATCCTCTCTTGGACCCATTTCAAATAGAGCATTAATTGAAGTTATCCCTAAGCCAGGCAAAGATCCGCTCGCTTCTGGTAGCTATCACCCCATTTCCTTAATAAACAGCGATAATAAAATCTGGCAAGTATTCTAGCGTCACAACTCTGTAAAGTTATCCCTCTTTAGATGCAGGGAAGGCGTTTGACCGTATTGACTGGGTCTATCTTTTCGACACCATGAAACGCTTTTGCCTAGGTGACCAGTTTCTTTCCAAGATCCACCTATTATATGACAATCCCATAGACCAGGTCAATTGTGGAGGTTTTCTTTCTCACCCCTTTATAATTCAGAGAGGTACCTGCCAAGGCTGCCCCCTATTTCCCTTTTTATTCCTTTTAGCAATGGAACCCCTTGCTTCATTCTTTTGTCAATCATCGCAGATTCAGGGTATACCTATAATGGGAGGAATGTCAAAACTATACTTATACGCTGATGATACTCTTCTTACTCTTAGGCCTTCCTAAATATTCATTTAGACACCTCCATATGGTACAGAATGCGGCTGCGAGAATGATCAGACGCGTACCTTTTCGGCAACAAGTCTCTCCGCACTTGCATGAGCTTCATTGGCTCCCAGTAGCCAAAATAATCGAATTCAAGGCCATGACTCTGGCCTACTGGGCTCTCAAGGGGAAATTCCCCAGTTATCTTAAACAAAGACTCTGTTGTTATAAGCAAAATCGACCTTTGAGGTCAGATTCACAAAATTTGCTTTCTACTCCCCGCTTTGCGAAAGCCCGTCTGGTTGGTAGAGCGTTCGCAGTGAGAATGGCCAATATGTGGAATGCCCTGCCTGGCTACGTCCGCCAAGCTGATTCAGAGACCTGTTTCAGAAAAGTGCTGAACACATGGCTCTTTAGGCTTGACTAGTCTTGGGTCCAGCGCCTAAACTTCCTTGCGCGCAGTGCCTGCTGTTAGAGCGCCAGGACACCTCTGTTTGAGGTAGCTGCTTGCGCTATATAAGCTCCAGTATTATTATCATTTATTATTAAAGATCTCTCTCATTCTTTACCCACCCTACTTAAGATTATTAATGAGTACTCAGCCGTTACTGGGTACAAGGTAAATTGGGACAAAAGTGAAGCTCTTCCCCTCTCTCTAGGTACTACAAGAGGTTCAACTGATGGATTTCCCTTATGCTGGCAATCCTCCCAATTAAAATATTTAGGAATTCTCATTAACCGCGATCTAGTGGGGATTATTTCGGATAACCTCTCGCCTCTTATAGTGCAAATGGAAATAGACTTTGCCAAATGGTCACTCTTGGGCTTTTACATGGGGGGAAGAATACAGGTGGTAAGAATGGTCACTATACCTCGCTTTACTCATGCACTAGGAATGCTTCCGATTGTGGTACCTCTGGCTAACCTTTGTTGTTTAGATCCCTGTATACAGGCCTTTGTTTGGGGAACTATGCTGCCAACTTACGGCGAACAAAGCAAACACAAGGAGATCTGGGTTGGTTCAGACACAGCTATGCAAATCAGTCCAGTGGCAAAGTGAGCAAGTCTGGAAAGTTTCAGCGCTCCGTCCATCATCTCCTTGTGTTTGCTTTGTTCACCCTAAGTTGGCAGGGTATGCCCAAAAGTTGGTCCCATGCTCACTTTGCCACTGGATTCAAGCTAGCCTGGCTGATGAGGACAGTTAGCCCGAAACCGGTCCCAGGATGCTTGTTTCCGGTCCATGGAAGATATGGCTTGGCAGTTCGGGCTGGACTGTTCCCATGAGGCACAGGGTCAGGACTGATTTGCATATAGCTATGTCTGAACTGGGGTGACGAAGTGAGCTAAAGAACGATGATGGATTCAACCCAGATCTGTGACTGGACGTGAGTGTCTGAAAAATTTCAGTGCTCCGTCCATCATCTCCCTGTCTTTGCTCTGTTCGTCCTCATAGGCATCTCCAGATTTGGAGGCATCTGGGTAGGGAGTCCTATCTGGCCCTTCTTGTTTCTAGTAGAGACTTACAACATGTATCACTCACAATTTTACAGATACCTGAACTGCGGCATGAACGGGCTGCACATGGGGACACCCTTCTTAAACTCCCTGCCCACAACCCATTAAACGATTTACAAAAGGGGGTGGTGATGAACAGAGTGTCTGAATTGAGCAGACCACTCTTACCCAGTCCAAAGATCAGGGCTTGATCCATCACCGTTATTTATCTCACTGCCCCATCCCAGCTCAGAACCTGGCTATATGCAAATCAGTCTGTCCCTGGCCCAGTGCATCATGGGAACAGGGCAGACTAAACTACCAAGCCAATTCTTTACCAGAAAGGAGACAAGCTACCGGGGACCGGTTTCTGGCATTTCAGCCTCTTCGGCCCGGCTTGCTTGAATCCTGATGGAGCAGTGAGAAAGGGACTCATGTCTGAGTATACCCTGCCACACCTATAGTGGCCAAAATCGATTTACAAAAGGGGGTGGTGATGAACAGAGTGTCTGAATTGAGCAGACCACTCTTACCCAGTCCAAAGATCAGGGCTTGATCCATCACCGTTATTTATCTCACTGCCCCATCCCAGCTCAGAACCTGGCTATATGCAAATCAGTCTGTCCCTGGCCCAGTGCATCATGGGAACAGGGCAGACTAAACTACCAAGCCAATTCTTTACCAGAAAGGAGACAAGCTACCGGGGACCGGTTTCTGGCATTTCAGCCTCTTCGGCCCGGCTTGCTTGAATCCTGATGGAGCAGTGAGAAAGGGACTCATGTCTGAGTATACCCTGCCACACCTATAGTGGCCAAAATCGATTTACAAAAGGGGGTGGTGATGAACAGAGTGTCTGAATTGAGCAGACTTGGCTTTTGTAGTTTGGTTTGCCCTGTTCCCATCACGCACTGGGACAGGAACAGACTAATTTGCATACAGCCAGCTTCTGAAACTGGGATGGTGCAGTGAGCTAATAAACGGTGTTGGATCTAGCCCTGATCTCTTGACTGGGTGAGAGTATTCTGTTTAATTCAGAGACTCTGTCCCTCACCACCCCTTGTTTTTAAATATTTTTGTCCACCCTAAGCGTGGAAGGGTATACTCAGATGTGAGTCCCTTGCTCATTGCACCATCAGGATTCAAGCAAGCCGGGCCGAAGAGGCTGAAATGCCAGAAACCGGTCCCCGGTAGCTTGTTTCCTTCCCAGTTTAAGAATTGGCTTTTGTAGTTTGGTTTGCCCTGTTCCCATCACGCACTGGGACAGGAACAGACTAATTTGCATACAGCCAGCTTCTGAAACTGGGATGGTGCAGTGAGCTAAAAAACGGTGTTGGATCTAGCCCTGATCTCTTGACTGGGTGAGAGTATTCTGTTTAATTCAGAGACTCTGTCCCTCACCACCCCTTGTTGTAAATATTTTTGTCCACCCTAAGCGTAGAAGGGTATACTCAGATGTGAGTCCCTTGCTCATTGCACCATCAGGATTCAAGCAAGCCGGGCCGAAGAGGCTGAAATGCCAGAAACCGGTCCCCGGTAGCTTGTTTCCTTCCCAGTGTAAGAATTGGCTTTTGTAGTTTGGTTTGCCCTGTTCCCATCACGCACTGGGACAGGAACAGACTAATTTGCATACAGCCAGCTTCTGAAACTGGGATGGTGCAGTGAGCTAAAAAACGGTGTTGGATCTAGCCCTGATCTCTTGACTGGGTGAGAGTATTCTGTTTAATTCAGAGACTCTGTCCCTCACCACCCCTTGTTGTAAATATTTTTGTCCACCCTAAGCGTGGAAGGGTATACTCAGATGTGAGTCCCTTGCTCATTGCACCATCAGGATTCAAGCAAGCCGGGCCGAAGAGGCTGAAATGCCAGAAACCGGTCCCCGGTAGCTTGTTTCCTTCCCAGTGTAAGAATTGGCTTTTGTAGTTTGGTTTGCCCTGTTCCCATCACGCACTGGGACAGGAACAGACTAATTTGCATACAGCCAGCTTCTGAAACTGGGATGGTGCAGTGAGCTAAAAAACGGTGTTGGATCTAGCCCTGATCTCTTGACTGGGTGAGAGTATTCTGTTTAATTCAGAGACTCTGTCCCTCACCACCCCTTGTTGTAAATACACAACCCATTAAAGGCAAAAGCAACGCAAGCTATTATAGCAAGCATGCTGGTTGCCAATTCCCCTGATTGCTTCACGACACTGCATGAACAGTAGGTGTTGGATGTCATCACTATAGAGACGCTGACTGGACAGAGGCTAAATTACTCTGAAAATATTAGCGATCCCTACAAGACTACGACTCATTCAGCTAAAATACCTGCATAGGGTCTACTACAGCCCTTCCAGGCTTATCAAAATGAAATGACTCTAACTGTCGAACTGGCCACCTTTTACCATATAGTGTGGACATGTCCCACCATACTAAGGTATTGGGCCTACACACACTCACTCCTCATAGAGGTAATGGGCAGGAAAGTTACACCTGACCTCAAAATGGCATTTTTGGAACTGATAAATGAATGGAGGGCCTACGGACTACAAGAACCCTGGTGGCACTAGGACTATTACTTGCCAAACGTGATAAAGCATGTTATTGGCTATCAATTACAGCTCCCCCACTGCAGGAATGGACACACAAAATGGATTTGTGTGCTAGAGTAGTAGAATATATGTATTGTAAATCCAGAAGATATCCCCAAAAACACAAGAAAATAAGGGGGCATAGGACTTATTTCCTTTTCTCCAGCAGGGGTCTAGGTGGTGGCTACTTTCCATTTGTGTGTATTATTGTGCAGCTCTTTCTTACCTTATCTCTTCGTGCAATACAGTGATACCAGATCTTGTTTTGTCATGCTGTTACATTACCTTACAAACAATAAACAATGTGGTTAAAAAATATTTCTTTTGTGTAGATTCTGCTCAACAAGGGCTACATTGTGAGATGTAATTAGGAGTCAAAGGGGACCCAATGAAACTTCGGCTAGCCTATGCTTTTTAATGAACTGCAATCTATAGGCTATCTTCCTTTCTGTAGCTCTGGTCAGATTTTATTCGGGTGTAAGGGATAGATAGAGTATTTCGACCAATTCACACGATACCCTGCAGCCCTCTCGAAATCCGTGAGCGTGGACCAGAGGGTGGTGAGGTCAGCTGTAATGTCTCTAATGTAGATGAGGAGATCATCCGCATAGAGGGAGACACAATGAGTTCAACCTCTCAATGGGATGCCCCACTGTTACCCCACCTCCCGCAGCTGTGCTGCCAGTGGCTCCATGGCGATGGCAAATATGACAGGGGACAAGGGGCACCCCTGGCATGTGCCGCGCATGATCGGGATGAGAGAGGTTATATAACAGCCTATCCTAACCCTCGTGGTGATGTCGGTGTATAATAGCCGGGTGTACGCTATAAATTGGGGCCCTATTCCTACCCTCCGAAGCGTCTCAAAAAGGTATTGCCATGCTAGGGTGTTGAACGCCTTCTCAAGATCCAGTACAAGGCAGCCGCACGTGGGAATCTGCCCCGCACCCTGTCCTGGACCTGGAACAGTCGACTTACATTTCGGGAGGTATTTCTCCCGGGGACAAACCCACTCTGGTCTGTGTGTACCAGTTTGGGTAGTATCTCTGTAAGTCTGTCTGCCAGGATCCTCCCTAGAATCTTGCAGTCCGACGTCAGGAGGGTGATAGGGTGATAGGAAGTTCGAAGCAGCGGATCCTGATCGGGCTTGGGGAACATTACCATTACGGATTCCCGCATTGATTGAGGGAGTAGTCCCACTTCTTAGCCTCCTGAAAGATAGTGTCCAGCTGTGGGACCAGCTACTGGGAGAATGCGGAGTATAGCTCTTTCGGGAAATCGTCATGTCCCGGGGCCTTGTTACTGGCTAAGCGGCGAATGGCGGATTCAATCTCCACTGGTGTGAGAGGATCATCTAATGTTGTGCGCTCCTCATCTGTGATTTGGACTATGGTGTCTGTGGTTGGTATGCTCTGAATGTGTTCCCCCCGGTCCTGAGTCGGCTCCTTGTAAAGCATGGTGTAGTAGTCATGGAAGGCTGATAAAATGTCCGCTTGCGTGTATACCACCTCCCCCACAGTGTTGCGAATGCCGGTGATCGGTTGTGTTTGCGTATCTTGACGAATGAGCCAAGCTAAGAGGGTGCCGGCGCTGTTCTCTTCATTGTGGACTCTAGTGGTGTATATGCGAAAATTATAACGCCGTAGATCAGTACATGCCTCCTCGTATGTGGTTTTGGCCTCCGCTAGCTGTGTGGGGGGGGGGGTCTCCCGTTGATCAGACATTTTAGATAACTGCGCTACTAGTTGTGCTGCTCTGTGTACGCCCTCTCTAGCGTTTGTTTCACTCTTGCAATTTGCCTTATGCACGCTCCCTGCAGGACCACTTTGAAAGCGTCCCATTCTAGGGACCTAGTGGGTGTAGTGCTTGTGTTTTCAGCAAAGTAGAGTTGAATGGTGTCCGACTGCTCGAGGTGGAACACTAGATCTAGAAGGCAATCTTCGGGGAGGCGCCACGTAGGGATCAGTGATACGGGTGGCCGCCATATGAGCGACACAGTATGCGCGTCGTGATCCGAAATGACCCTGCCCAAGTAGTCCGAGTGTCTGATGCGTGGAAGAAGAGACTGTGTACACATGAAGCGATCCAAACGGACTCGTAAGTTGTGAGGTATTGAGTGAAAGGAATATATTTTGGTGGTCGGGTGCGTGTGTCGCCATGCGTCCGCTAGGGACCAGTGAGCAGTCCAGGCGCGGAATGCGGCCATGTGCGCGTGGGTTGGGGAGTGTGTGGTGGGGGGTAGGATCTATCCAATGTGAGGTCTAGGGAGCAGTTGTAATCCCCTCCTAGTATCCACGGGCAACGTGTGAATCCCGCCTGGGTGTTCATTATGGTCTCCCAAAATGGTGTCTGATCTACATTAGGAGCGTAGGTGCTACCTTCGAGGATGGGCTTCCCATCCAATAACCCTTCCAGTAGCTTGTAACGACCCACGGGGTCCACACCTCTACCTGTCTCGCGAAAGGGTACTCTGGGCCGGATGCAGATCAGTGCTCCTCTCGCGAAGGCGGAGTAGGTTGTGGCACAGAAAATGCCACGCCATTTTTTCTGGAGTTTGCATAATTCATCCTTAGTGAGGTGGATCTCTTCGAGGGATATGATCTGCCCCTGCTGCCTCTTAATATATGCATAAATCGCATAGCGTTTCCTGGCTGTGTGCATCCCCCGAACATTGAGGGTTAAAAACTGCAAGTCCGTGTGTGCCATATTGGAGACGTCATTGTGCCCTGACCGCTCTGGGCTACTGGGGGAGTGGGCTGGTGGATGTCGCGTGCGAAGCTGTGAAGAGTTGTTAGTGTGAGCCCCTGCCCTGTAAATGGGAGGTAATAAGAAATCATGGTGTACAGGGTGGGTGAACTAAGAACTGGGGTCGAGAAACAGTCCCAATACTGGGGACCTATCGCTGGGCGCGATATGTCCAAACTTACGCTCTGGAGGAAGGAGAGCGTGAACGAGAAGTTAGCAACTATGGGGTGGTGGTGCATGCATGCAAGGGTGATCCTTGAGCGGGTCTGTGAAGGATCAGTGTGCGTCATCTGGTCTTTGTGACTTGTGTAGCGAGGGAGGACTGTAGTTGTGGAGGGGCTCCCGACCTGCCACCTATAGGGCTTCACTGCATCAGTGGTTTGCGGGAGTCTGAGGACAGCGCTTCCATGGTAGCCTCCAGTGTGTCACCTTGTGCGGTCTCAAACTTATGGCAGGAAATAATAGGGAATATTGAATGTCATTTGCCCGCAGCCTCCGTTTCACTTCCAGGAAGAGCATTCTTTGCTGCTGCACCGTCTGTGCATAATCTGGAAAGACCATCACCTGTTTGTCATCGACCCGGAGGGGGCCCGAAAATCTAGCGGCTCTGAGCACCGCGTCCCGGTCTCTGAAGTGGAGGAACTTCGCTAGCATCGGTCGAGGGAGTTCTCCTGGCTGGGGTCTTCGTGCCGGGACTCTATGGGCGCGCTAGATGGAGAAGAAGGGTGACCGGTCGTCAGTTGGGGTAAAGGATTTCGCCCATGCTTCCATGTGCCCCACCGGGTCTTGCCCTTCAATTCCTTCCAGTAGTCCAAGCACCCGTATATTACAGCGCCTTGAGCGTCCTTCTAGGTCGACCATTCGTTCCTCCATTGTGAATAGGCGGGTCAGGACATCGCGGATTGTCTTTTGCTGGTCTTTTACTGAAGGTTGCAAGTCCGCCACAATCTTTCCCCCTTCGTTGACCTTGTCGGCCAGCTTTCGGTGGTCGTCTTTGATGAGGCTGATGTTGGTTATAGTGCCCAACCTCTCCTCCATAGATGCCCTGGAGAGTTTGATGGGTGCCAATACTTGGTCCAATTTGTCCGATATGGATAGGTCGGGCGGACTCGCTGTCATCTTGGTCCCCGTCTTGGGCTGTGGCATATTTTCTGGCGCCGTCTCTGGTACCGCTTTGGTTTGTGTGGCCCTAGGCTTCCCCATCGCGCCTCCTGGGTTGTCTTGACTCTCCCGGGGCCGGATGTCGTGGTGCTAGGCCCAGTAGGCACTATGCAGGGCCTGCCCTCCTCTGATTCTGGTTCTGGGTGAGCTCTGACCCCTGTTCGCGCCTCTGGGTGAGGTGAGAGCTCCGTCTTTCCGATCTAGGGGTGCTTCCCTTTGACTGCTCGCCGTGGTGCGCACCATGTGGGTCACTTAGTGGGGCACTGCCGCTGTGGACGTTGGATTCTCCTTCCCTCCCTGGCTGCCGCCCCTGTTAATATGAGGCTGGTATAAACTGGAGGGGCCCAGATCGGTATGGCTCCCTAATGTCTTGTGGGCCCGACAAATTATGTTGCGCTCTCTGTTGGCAGTTGGCTGGAGAGGACTAGGCACTGCTCTGGGTTCCAAACGACCTATCAGTCCTCCATCTTAGAGTCAGGCATTTGTCAGAGAGGATTTCTGTGGTGGGAGGGTACCACCCACACTCCCTGGTACCAGGTAGCCCCGGGGGGGGGGCGTTCCCCCACCACTCACCGTCGTGGCAGCTGCGTTGGTCACACCCAGGCGGCTCGGATCACTGCTCACTCCCCAAAAGGCTCCATAGATGTGGTCACCGGGCACCATATTGAAGTCAGGCAGCCTCGGTCTCAGCGGTGCTCCGGTGGTCGACAGCCCAGGAGTGTGAATCTACTCGGTGCTGCCAGACTACATCTACCCCTCACGCGTCCTTCTCGCCGTCTTCACCGGCTGCGTCGATCTGGTGAGTCTGTTCTCTCCCGTTCACTGCGGTGTATGTGGCAGGGGCTCAATGACCTGCTCGGTGTGCGTGGGTTCACTGCGGCGTCTTGTGCATCCAGGGCTTCTATTCGGCTCACAGGCTGCCCCGATGTTTTACCGCCGGGTCTTCCCGGTCCCGAGAGTGGGCCCTGGGACGTGTCTCACTCAGTTCCTCCAGCCCCCTGGATGTCGGATCAAAGCGCGGGTGCCGTCCATCTTGCCGCCCAACGCCGGGTCCGTCAACGGCTCTGTTCTGCACGCTATCTCAGTCTCTCGGTCCGTTTCAGCCGGGGCTCAACGCCAGCGGAAGCCCCGTGAGCTCCAATGACCGAATTACTGGTTTTATTTAAGGCAAGGTCGACGCTGTAAAGCGGCCGAAATGTCCGCCCGCCTTGGAGCCTCAGCAAAACACGACCACCATCGTAGCCCGCTTGGCCACGCCCCCCAGTGTGCCCCACATCCAGGGGATCTCTCTGAACTGGTTCAGATTTAGAAGAGACTGCAAAATATATTTAATGGTGCAATTGGGTCAATGGCAGACACCTCTCCTACCTAGAGCTGACAGTGGTTACTGACGCATAATTTCTAGACTGAGGCAGCCACATGGGAGAGTTGAACCTTCTGCAGCTGAGGGCCTACCTCATGACCCTGAAAGCCTTCCTGCCATCCATCAAGGAGGAGTTGGTACAGGTACTCATGGACAACACTGCTGCCATGTGGTACTGCAATAAAACAGGAGGGCATGGGGTCACAGACCCTGTACCATGAGACCGTGCACAATTGGAAATAGCTGGACCACTAAGGAATCAGGGCGAAGAAACTCAGCTGGCACCACCTAGCGGATCACTTGTGGAAGTTACACCCGGAGGTGGCGCAAGGTCTCCTCCACAAATGGGGAGAACCTTGACTCGAACTGTTTGCAACCACCAAGAAAATGCAATGTGAGCAGTTCTGCGCATTGAAGTTTTCCAAGGCTTCTCATGCTCCGAGAAATATTCCGCCTTGAGTAGAACCAGGGACTCCTTTTTGCCATTCTGCCGATACCGCTCCTGCCCCAAATTCTCAAGAAGATCAAGAATGACAGGACCCAACTCATTTTAGTGGCTCTGGATTGGGCAAGTAGAGTATGGTATGCAGAACTACAGGGCTTGAGCACCTGCCCTCTGATCAGGATGCCTCTCTGGGAGAATCTGCTGTTGCAGCAACAGGGTCGCGTCCACCTACGCCTTTGCACTCTCCACCGTCATGCATGGAGATTTTGTTGCAACAGCTGAACGATTCGACTTTCCTCCAGAGGTGGTTGATGTCATTGTGGCAGCCAGACATCTGTTGACAAAGACTGCATATGCCTGCCGTTGGGACAAGTTTGTGGTTTAGTGTGGCACACTCCAAATTGATCCCATCCAGACCAAACTGTCAGATGTCCTGTTATTTGTTTTATCTCTTGCCCATCAAGGCCTTGATTTGTGCACTGTTTGTTTATCCTTCAGCCCTTTCCGCCTTCATACAGCTGCCTGACCAGCCCTCTTTTTTTAAGTCACTTGTTGTAATGAAATCTCTAAAAGGACTGCAACATATGTTTTCCCCTTCTCCTTTTGTGATGCCCCTGTGGGACCTCTATCTGGTCCTCACTTATTGAGCTGCAGATTCCTCTCCTATCCTCCCCGTTCTGTGATTGGACTCCTCAAGTCTAGGAATCTGCACACTGGTCTACCAATTTACTTTTTGGGCGCCACGTCTGGGGGTGTGGACATTCTGGAGACTGACATCAGCAAATGGGAGTGGCATCTGTATAGGCACTGCATGTCAATTCCGAAGCGGAATTGTGTAAGTGCGGAGTTCCACAATGCCACCTTCTGCTGCGCAGGGGTACTAAGAAAACGTTTCTGGATCCAGTCTGAGACCAGGTTAACTTTCAAAAGGTAAGTAATCTGCAGCTAAACAGAATCACTAACAAAAATACCGAAGGTAATTAAGTTGTTTGTGTGGAAGCACACAGTGATATTTATGGTGCTATGACTCAGCCTCCATATCTGACCTGGTGTTGGTCCAGCAATTTCTCTGTTGCACATTTCAAGCTCTAACATAACCACTGAAAGATATCGGCCTTATAGTTGAAGGGGGTAAGGACCTACTTCACATAATAATCTCAATTCTTGTCAGGGTGAAGCACTGACATCCCTAAATAAACCTGCACTTAACCCTCTGGTAGTTTAGCACAAAAGAGTGAAGAACTTCGAGTTAATGTGTAAAATATGTATGCAGCACTCAAACAGCAATAAAGTGAACACACCACACAAGTAAAACCCCAAACCAATTTTGAAAATTAGAGAATATTGTATCAAATAAAATAGCACCCAAAAAACTAAAATCCAATAAGTAGAACCAAAGATATGAATTAAAAATGTTTTAATTAAAAATAGCGCTAAAGCATAAAGCTACAACCTCAATGATCTAACATGTTAGAGTGGGTCAAAGTCAAAAGTTAAGGCTGACCCCTTCTATTCAGGGACCAGGATTATCCCAATGGAAAGTTTACTTTTTATACTTTGAAACCTTTATGGAGAAATAGTGGGGCTAGACGGCGGTGGTAGGCTGTTGAAGAGCAAGGCCTTGCGGTGGTCATCGACAAAGGCGTTTAATCTCTGAGTGGACAAAATCTGAAATTCATGCTCAGTATGACCTCGACTTGATGGATTTGGCATCAATCCTGATGAAGCATTCTAATTTCAGACTTAGAAACTTTTCTGGAAGGTCGTATCTCCTTTAGCAATGCAAACCGGCAAGTTGAGACAGACTGACGATTCGTGTGACCCTGGTCTCTGTTGGTTCTTCAGGCAGAAAGTTGGCAAAAAAGTTTCTAAGTCCCACTTCTTGTAGTGTGGGGACAGAAGCAGTACACTCTTATACCAGACAAGGGTCCTGATCTGGGAGAGGCACAACTTGAAGGTAAGGACTCGCTACAACAGAGGGTAGCATCAGGGTCCAGAGCAGGCCCAGTTGTAACTGGTCAGCAGTGCAGTTGCAGGGAAAGAGACCTCTGTATGCTTGCTGTGTCCCTGTAGCTCAAACAGGTGGTCAGTCAACTGACCCTTGGAGTGCCTTCTGGGATTCTGGGTTCAAGGCAAGCAAGTCCAGTCGTCCTTCACAGTAGGGTGGTCCTTTTTAGGGCTCGCTCCCTGCGTTGCAGGGCGCAGCACTGCTCGAGCAGGCGAGAGCCCTTTTGTCCGGGGTTTGAGAACGGACCCTGGAATCATACACGTTCGTGCCTGTGCTTTTACTTTTGGGTTCCGCTATTGGGCTTTATTTGCGTGTTTTTTTTAACTCACGCAATAGGCCAAAGGCGGGCGCAGTGCTCCGCCCATGGCCTATTGGTGTCTGTTACGTGCACCAAAGCCCATATGTTTTCAATTATCGTGCCCAGACACGGGCGCGGTAATTGAAAACATATTGCTCGTAGTGGGGCGCGCGAGCGCACCACTCGCGGATGTGGATTTTTTTACAATAGCGATCGCTTTCGCAATCACTTTCAGTGGCGCTTGTTTGACTTGGATTATTTTATTATGCCACAGCAGCGCCCCGCCTACGGCACACGCATCACGCATCGACAGACTGCAGTAGATAAGCGTGCGCGCTCTCGCTGCAGCCCGGCCACCATGATGTGTTTTTATCTAGGAACCCGATTCAATATTGTGACTTTATGCCCCTGTACGGCTATAATAAATAATATCCCTATAATGGCATAAGAATCAGATCCATATTTCAGTAAATCGCCCTTGCAGTCCAAGGCATGGAAAAAGCTACTTCCTTAGATTCCTAGAAAGCACAACGAGTTCTTTCAACACACCAAACCTCCAGCAACCTGGGAAATCCCCACTTGCTTTGTTTTGATTTGTAATACAACTCCTGCTAGCACTGTAAGAACTGCCAGTTCTTAGTGACATCTTTAATGACGTCTTATGTCCAAACCTTACGTCAAACTCAGCATCTTTCAGGTATAAATATACCAACGTTGCCTTAAGCAAACACACGGTGGTGGTTTCGGAGCAGAGCAGCTAATCTACTTTCCGAGAGCCCAGCAGACGCGAGAAGCCCACGGACGCTGCCCCTCCTCTTTGACGCGCTGAGAAAGACGCTGTCTTTTCTCCTGCCGAAAAAATCCAGCTCCGGTGTTTCCAGCCTACCCTTGCGGGTGACTGGGATATCGAGTCCTGAGAGAGAGATATCAGACCTCCTACATTCTATTCCCAAGGTACAGTGCTGACTAAACCCTCAGAGAGAATTCTTGAACAGATCCTTGGCAACAAACCTACTTAACTTAAACTGCTACTTACTTACTCCTTCCCACGTATTAGGCTACGGTCAGGTACACCGGGGTAGGCGTAGTTTAGAAGCACCAGTTGAGGACGTTAGCCTATGTATATATGTATGTATATATTTTATCCATTTTAAAGTGTCTTATGGCTAAGAAACCATATCAATGCTTTTACAGTATTATTTCATAATACTCCTTTTACTGTACGTACTTTACTTTATACTAAGTATTGCAATTGTGGTGAGGTTCCGTGACGGTTCTGTGACGACTTGAACCCGTGTTTTCAAGTTTGTCGGAAATACATAATATTGGTATCAGTGAACCGCAAATGATCCATTTAGTATATCCTGGTGTTTTCGCTACGCTACGAGCAAGAGCACTCCTTCCATTGACATATTTCTGATATACCCACGGCATCCATCTTAGATCATGGCCGCCATTTTGTGTTTCCTTGCCCTCACATATGCAATAGCCTCGGATCACTTCATTCACTCCACTTTGATTAAGGACACGTAGCCTTAGCCGGAGATTCACCTCTTACATGACACGTGCACCTTAAACCAGATCACGCTGTAGCTGCATGACTCGACAAAGGCTGCCTCCTCTGCCCGAGGCCAATCCTGCCAAACTGGTCTTCGTGTCCATTGTACCTGATCATGATTAGGCGGCCGAAGCCGGTAGCCTTGCCCATTTTACAACCCACAAACATCCCTTATCCCGCTTTCCTATCTTCCACACCTGGCTCTGTTTCTTTCTTTCTGAATCTTTATTAGGGGGAGGTAACGAACTTTACGATGAGGCGGTCCGGGTCCTGAAAGCAATATTGACAGGGGATTGTGATGAACTAGTGGGAACCCCTCTTCGTAGATGTTTGGTATCAGATTTTATCAACGGTTCCTGTGTAACGCCAAATATTTATTGTTTAGAGACACAAAGGTTTGGGAATGTACCGACATGTGAAATATTTGCCTAGAGCACAATTTTTAGTATATAAGGAGCAACCCACTTTGTACAAATCGAACAGGCTCCTGGTTACTGCCCGTGTGTAGTATCTATGACTTCTGTGTCCCTGCAGTAATAAACCTTTGGTCTTTGACGCCACCATCGAGAAGCCCGTGTTTCTGTTCATTTGTGCACCAAGGCAGGTGGAACTCCGGGGTCTTTGGGTGTTGTACCCTGACACCTCTGGACGGAACCAAAAAGTCCAGAACTCCAATTGGCGCCCAACGTGGGGCGACGTCATTCGGTACCGGTCCAAAAGCCTGAAGAGTTCGAGAAGCTTCGTGTGAAGATTCCTGAGGGAGGCGCCCCACTTCATCGATCCCGGCATATCGCAAAAGTGGCCCGAAGTTCTCTTCCACGAGGGTTTCCCGTTCAGGACGGCTGCAGTGGGCCGTTGCCTTGACCGTCGCCCTGTCTTGGACCCGAAGTGGTGCAGTCCTTAGTACGGCGAAACGTGACGGGTTTCTCCTTGGTGACGTCTTCAGTGACTCAGTTAAGTATTTAGTGATAGCTAGCTGGTTACTTTGTGAGGATTGTTAAAAATCCTTGATCGGTTCTTGGTTTGGTTTGGTTTTGTCAGATTATCACTGGTTGTTCTAGTTACGATAATCTATTTGGTTTAGTTTTGGGTATCGATACATCAGTTCGTTTTGGTAGGCCTAAGTTCTTGGTTCGAGTGCACATATTTGTTCCGTGTTTTGTTTGTTTTGTGTTCCGGACTGAAAATGGTAAGTCGGAAAATGTTGTCTTGTTTTAGTTGCAACAGTGACTCACGATTGGAGGACTCTTGTCTGGTTCCTCCGATTGGGACTCCCCTATATGATTTATATTGTAAGTATGGCGTGGGTCCTATAACTTATAATGAGATATGGGTTCGTTATTGTAAGAAGGATGGTGTCCTTAGTTGGCCACTGCATGGTAGTTTTGAGCAAGAGATTCTCGACAATTTAGAAGCGAAATTGTTCAAGAAGAAAGCCCGGCCGGCAATGTTTGATTCCTTCCGTTATTGGCGGAAAGAATCCAAACAGAGAGAAATGAAAAGGTTGAAGAAAGAACAGAAAGAACAAGAAGAGTTAACTCTAGAGCAAGCGACTAAACAGTTGCAAGCTAACGAGTGTGAGAAGGTCATAGATGTAGCCATTAGAGAACATAACTTAGCGATTGACAAGTGCTATCCTGCCTTGCCATCGAAAATGGCTAAGATACTGGAGGACTCCGAAAACGATCCTCTGCTATCTTATCTGTTACGGTCACCTCCACCGTATGCACAAGGTGCTACGACTCCACTAGTCCCAAATGTTCAATTGCCGGTTGCTGGACAACCTGGTGTTCCTGCTCCTGTCCCTCAGAACCAAGTTCCTGTACTTCCTGTGATGAATGTAAATGTTCCTACAGCTCCTCCTCTTCCTACACTGCCAACTACTATACCTGCCTCTGTACCTACTGCTCCAGAAATTATTTTCCTCGATTCTCCTACTGTTTCGTCATCTATTCCTACCTCCACTGCATTCTCTATGTCTGCGAGTGTACTAACTCCACTTTCTGTTCGTCGAAGAATCACTGATTCGGTTACTAATATGCTGTCTCCTATATATAAAACTTTGATTAAGACTCCTACTCCTGACTCTGTACAGAGACGGAGTCAGCTTCCGAGTACTGAAGAACGGGGAGTTTTAGACTCCACGGCTCTCAGATGGATTTCGAAGGGTAGAAGATATAGTACGAGAGATGTGCTAGACACATTTATGCAGTGGGGAGAACCAACGCAGCGATACGTCTTTGATGAGATGTGCTCGTTGTTACGTGAAGAGATAGAAGAAGACGATGTCGAATCAGATTTAGAAGATTTAATTAGGGTTCAAAAGGAGTTTGCTGCTGGAATGATAGTGGGTGAGAAAATAAAACAAGCGATGGAACTCATTTTAAGTTTTAGGAATGAACCATCTCTTCGTTCACCAAGAGATTTAGAAAAAGGTAAAATGAAGCTAAGTCGCCAATATCCTATGAGGGAAGTTCCTCCAATCTGGCGCGAAGCAGTGCCACGTGATGATAATGCTGATATTGCAGGTGCTCCAGCGCAGTTCCAACGAGTGTGGATACACATTCCATGGAAGCGAGCAGAAGTATTAGCAGTGAAACAGGCCTTGCCAGATCCACGTAAGAATCCAGCCGGATATTACAAAGAATTAACACAGACAGTTGAGGCTTGTATAATGAACTTAGCCGACATTGATATGTTGTTTGGTAACGTAGTTCCGCAACCAGTGTGGGCTAAAATTCGTAGAGAAGATCATCAAGTTGCTTTAGGTGGTGATTGGGCAGCTATCACTGCAGCAGATGGTCAACAAATAGGTGGTGCGAAACCTGAACCTTTGATCGCTAATCTGCCAGGTAGAATAATTGATCTAATGAAGACTCTGATGCCAGCATTGCGTGTTAATTGGGACAAGTTGTCAGCATGTAAGCAAAAGAAAGACGAAAGTGTCTCGGACTTCTTCACGAGGTTCGAGGAGACTTTTGTGGATCATAGTGGTCAGGACATGAGTACAGAAGGAGGACAAAGATTGTTTGTCGATAAATTTGTGCATAATTTGTTACCTGAATTATGCAATAAATTAAAAGACTCAGAAAGTGCGTGGGCTGTATCTACGACAGCGCAAATACTTGCGACTGCGCAGTACTACGAAAATAGGGATAAAGAGGAAAAGGAAAAATCAGAAAAGAAAACGAAAGATTTAAAAACTAAAGTTCTTTTGCAGCAGGCGTATCCGCCTCGCACGAACCAGACTAATACGCAGCAAAACTCATACCAAAGGACAGATTATAGTACATCAAGGCCTCAATATCAGTGGAATCAATGCGCGTACTGCAAGAAAGAGGGTCACTATAAAAATGAATGTCCGATCTTAGCGCAGAATAATGCAGCAGCAGCTCAGAGAGGTCGTGGTGGTTTTGTGCAGAATTCTAGAGGACGAGGACGAGGTGCTATGCCTCCACAAACGAATGATCGTCCCTCCAATCACTTTGATCAACGAAATGGACAATCTGTTCAGCAAAATAGATCTCAGCAATATCTTGTTGAAGATTATTGTGAAGTAGAAGAGGGTTTTCAACAAAATGGGTACTAGGACAGCCATGGACAGAGAGAGGGAGTAGTATCAGTTCCAGTGGATCAGAGTGGGCCTTATGTCGCAGTAGCAACATCAGGTGTGGTCGAACCGTTTCTGTTGGATACTGGTGCCGCAAAAAGTTCTATCATGCATGCGAAACTCCCTGGCGCACCTTTGTCTGGCTCAACAAATGTTTCCGTAGGTTTTTCAGGCGCCCCTGTGTACAACCCGATATCTGGTCCTTTGTCTATTTCTGTTGGACCGTGCCAATTGAAGGCACCCCTGATTTTGACGACAGGTTGTAATGAAAATCTGCTTGGTTTAGATTTGTTAAAACGACTATATGCGACATTATACTGTTCTCCGGAAGGGGTACAGCTTACACTGGGTAAAAATATCACCTCTCCGATGTACTTGTCAATGGACGCACTCCCGCCGGAGCTACGTTCACTCCCTGATTCTCTTTGGGCGACTGGTCCTAATGATGTAGGTCTCTTAGAAATTCCACCGTATGTAGTGACTTTGAAAGCAAATGTGAAATTTCCAAGAATTCCCCAGTATAAAATATCGAGTGAAGGTGAGCATGCACTTTTATTGATTGTGCAAGATTTGATCAAGAAGGGTGTGGTTGAGGAAACTAGAGGAAATGTCTGTAACAGTCCTGTATTACCGATTCTGAAGCGAACTGATCCTACAAAGCCTCCAGTTTATAGATTTGTCATAGACCTTAGAGAAGTTAATAAGATTGTAATTCCGCAGTTTCCTGTAGTGCCAGACATTACTGCCTTGTTAACATTGATTCCTGCTACAGCTACATGGTTCTCAGTTATAGACCTAAAGAATGCTTTCTTTAGCATTCCGATAGCCGAAGAAAGTAGGGATATTTTCGGCTTCTGTTTAGGAGGTCGCAGTTTCAGATTTAAACGCGCTCCACAAGGCTATTGTGAAAGTCCATCCATTTACAGTCAAGCTTTAAAAAGTCAGTTAGATTCTTTTGTCCTTCCTCCAGGTTCGGCCCTAGTGCAGTATGTAGACGATCTTTTAGTGGCTGCAGATGACAAGGAAACTTGCAAAGCAGCTACAATTTCCCTATTGCATCATTTGTCTAATTTGAATCATAAGGTGTCACCTTCAAAAATGCAATACTACTGCCAAGAAGTAACCTACCTAGGTCACCTCTTATCAAAGGAGGGAAGGAAGTTGACCCCAGAAAGAATAAAAGCAATTACGCAGATGAGTGTTCCACGCACACAGAGAGAAGTACGTGCCTTCCTAGGTATTACCTCTTACTGTAGGCAGTGGATCCCAAATTTTTCTCTTTTAGCAAAACCGTTGGTAGCTTTGACTGGGAAAAATGTTCCGAGTCCGGTGCCATGGTCTGATGAATGTCAAGAGAGTTTTACTGAATTGCGAAAAGCATTGTGTTCAGCTCCTGTATTGGGTACACCTGATTACAGCAAGCCATTCACGCTCTACGTTCACGAAAGAGAAGGTTGCGCGTTGAGTGTTCTGACACAGAAATTTGGTGATAAACAACGCCCTTGTGCGTATTTTTCATCAACATTAGATCCGGTAGCCAGAGCGTTACCTAGTTGTTTGAGGGCTACAGCGGCAGCTGCAGCTTCCATTCGACAATCTGCTGGTTTGGTGATGAACAATATGTTAGTGGTCATGGTTCCTCATGCAGTGGATACACTCATGAACCGAACGAAGACACAACACCTTACTAGTGCGAGATTATCTGGTTACGAACTGACATTACTAGCGAGTCATATTCAGATCAAAAGATGCAATGTATTGAATCCAGCAACATTGTTGCCGACTGATCAAGAGTCGAGTGATTCTGAACCACATGACTGTTATTTCAAAACGGAGGAAGAGACAAAAGGACGTATCGATTTAAAAGATACTCCTCTATCCAACCCAGATGGTACGCTGTATGTGGACGGGTCATGTTTTAAATTGGAGAATGGTGATGTGACTGCTGCTTATGCGGTAACGACTTTGAAGACGATTGTGGAGACTGCGAGAGTGAGTCAGAATTCTGCCCAAGCTGCAGAATTAATAGCTCTAACGAGAGCGTGTGTTTTAGCTAAGGAAAAGAGAGTGAATGTGTTTACAGATAGTCAGTACGCATTTGGCGTGGCCCATAGTTTTGGCCGGTTGTGGAGAGAAAGAGGTTTCATTACGTCCCATGGGACTAAGATCCAACATGGTCAGCTAGTTAACGACTTGTTGGAATCTCTAACCTTGCCGACTGAAGTTGCGATTGTGAAATACAGTGCTCATAAAGCAATCACGGATGATGTTGGTCGTGGGAATGCCTTTGCTGATGAAACTGCTAAGCAGACAGCTAGAGACACGATGAGTAGAATGTACGTTGCTACGTCTGCAAGATGGATTGCTGAGTCTGGAATGTGTGAGGACACTATGGAAAGTGTGAAAGAGATTCAGAAAGAAGCGACTGAGGAAGAGAAACGTGTATGGAGAGAAAGTACGGGCAAATTGGACTCGAATGGATGTTGGATTGATTTGACAGAACAGCAGCGTTGGATGTTGCCTGATGCATATGTGCTTGCAGTAGTGACGATGGCACATGGAGTTGCGCATATAAGTTCTAAAGGGATATGTAAGATGTTAGCTCCGGTCTGGAAGAATGAGGGAATCAGTAAGTGTGCAGAGAGAGTGGTGAAAAATTGTATGGTGTGCTTGATGCATAATCCTGGCAAGGGAACTCCAACTCCAGCTGGTCATTTTGCTCCTCCTTCCTGCCCCTTTGAAGTGATTCAGTTAGACTTCATTCACATGGAACGCTGCAACAATTTAAAGTACGTCCTGGTGGTAGTTTGTGCTTTTTCCAGGTGGATAGAAGCATACCCACTAAAAGACAACACTGCTCTATCAACTGCCAAAATTCTTCTCAAGGAATTTTTCCCTAGGTTTGGAATGCCACGGATCGTATGGTCAGATAACGGAAGTGAGTTTATAGGGAAAGTTATGCAGAGTGTGTGTGCTGGTCTAGGAGTGAAACAAAAATTCCACAGTGCAAACCATCCCCAGTCTGCTGGTTTAGTCGAGGGTTATAATGGCACTCTGAAGCTTAAGATAGCCAAAATACAAGCATCCACAGGTTTAGCCTGGCCAGACGCACTTCCTTTGGCCTTGTTATCAACAAGAGCAACAGTGCATTCTAGAATAGGGCTTTCTCCATATGAGATTGTGTTTGGCCGCCCGGCAAATATCTGGGGTGTGCCAAGGCCTAAAACAATTGTGCTCCATTGAATATCCTATGTTGATAGACTACCTTTACGACTTGACTGCTAAATTGAGTCTTATTCATCAACAGGTCTTCGATGCTTTGCCAAAACCTCCGGAGAGTCCAGGGCATCAGCTGAAACCCGGCGACCACGTGGTGGTCAGAAATTTTGCGAGGACAAAGAATCTTCAACCTCGCTACATCGGCCCCTTCCAGGTCCTACTGGCAACGAGGACAGCCGTACGTGTCGCTGGCCGTAAGCATTGGATTCACGCCTCTCACGTAAAGCGTGTTCCTTTGCCGCTGCCCTACGACGACTGGGTGAAGAAGGGAATTGGTGCCTCCGAAGCTGAAATTACTCCGAAATTTATCCCTTTCAGTGATGCCGATTTGATTACTGACACTTTGAAACCTGACTCTCCTCCTGAAAAGACTCCTTTGAACACTGAACATTTGACTCCGGCATCAGAAGAAACTTTGCTATCTGCGAACTTAAACTCTGCAACAACTGCTAGTAATACACTATTTTCCGATCAGACAGTACCAGCGAAGAAGAGATACAACCTTAGAAGCCATAAAAAGGACTAATAAAGCAGGCAACTGCATATTGTGATTTTTTATATATTGAACCTTTTTGCCTTCAGCCAGGAAGTTTGCTATTGTTTATTGTTTTTTAAAATTGCCTTGCCGTCTGGGTAGCCGTAGGGTCGTGGCTGTGTGCCTAGTTTGAATTTGCAGGGGTCTGACACAAGGTCGATCTTTCTGTTAGTTCTGGGAACTCCCAGGGCTGATAGAGGCATTTTCATCTACGTACACATCATCAGTGGTCGCGAGCGGATTGTAGAAGATGGAGCTTCCTGCGCTGCAACGAGAAAATGTGATTTACGTTCGCAGAAACAGACTTAATAGAATTCTTCACAGCAAATGTTTCTTGATGCAATGTGCTGTTACATTTTTGATTGTTTTAGCAACATTGGTGGGTGGAATCGTCTTTAGCATAAATTTGATTTTTGTGCCAGTTTCTACAGTGCCTCCCCTTGATCCAGCTATTTCCACTGTTTCTTCTATACACTCTTTTCACCCGTTTCCGGAACATGAGCAAGCCAGACGCTCAGAATTCACCAACAACACTTTTGTACAGCTCTTACACCAACACCAACTGGTAGTTAACACTACAGACTGCTGGGTATGTGGCTTGATACCTCACACTATGGATAAAGGTATTCCATATCTGGTTTTGCCTTACAGCTATAATGGATCATTTCAGGCCTTCCAAACCATCTTTGCTTATGCCCTTGAAACCTATCCTCCACGTCCACCACGTTCCACTAAATATAACTCTGCTAACAAAGCTTTAGTCCAGGGAATTATTGACATGGTCAAGGACGTCAATAATACTCCATCATACCCTAGAGACGAATTGCGAGTATATTTAAGTTGGAATACTTCAGAGTATCGCCTTAGTTTAGGAGAAAGCAAGCGTAAAAGCTCAACTCCAATCTGGGTCGTACCTCACCGAGGTCAGGTCTGTTTGCAAGGTAATGGGAGAAATCCGAGAGCTCAGCTAGGGAGGAGTGAGTGCGTAGAGACTTATGTGTTTCCGGCTAACTCTTCCCCTGCCTTTCTTACTGCTAGGGGTACCTATTTCATTTGTCGAGACAGAGCTTATACATGGTTGCCTGCCGACTTCTCAGGATCATGTTATATTGCTCGATTATTGCCTCCGACATACACTGCTTCACCCGATTACCACAGAACAAGAGTAGCGAGAGGTGTCTTCAGCAAGGAAGATACCGCTGGTCAGGAAGCCGGAGACTTCTTCAAAGGCTTCCTTCCGTTCTGGGGACCTATGGCCAATAGTAGAAACATACGTCAGCTAACACGGGTAGTTGAATCTACTATTACTGAAACTGCTGGTGCCCTTAGCAATCTGACAGCTGAGCTTCAGGCGGATAGGCTCATGACGTTGCAGAACCGTATGGTTCTAGACGTTATACTTGCAGATCGAGGTGGGGTATGCAGAATGATCCAATCGAGCTGCTGTGTCTTTATTCCTAATAATGCTCCAACAGTCTATGAGGCGATCTCTAAGTTGCACAAGATTTCAGACTCCATACATGTAGACAAGGGAAACTGGTCCTTCATGGAGTGGTTTTGGACTCTGATCTCAGCGTGGGGATGGAAGGTTCTAATGGTCATTGGTGTCATCCTAGTATTCCTATTCTCATGTTGTCTGATTATCCAGTGTGGTCCTGCTCTGTGTAGTCTTTGTGCTGCGACTTGTCTCAGAAAACCACCTGCGTTTGGAGAAAAGACACGAGAAAGGATGATGATACAACAGCATGTCACTGACCTGATGAGCATAGAACTAGATTCTGACATAGACTGAGTAATTGCCTATGTAAGGGCAAAAGGAGGGTCTGAGGTTCCGTGACGGTTCCGTGACGACTTGAACCCGTGTTTTCAAGTTTGTCGGAAATACATAATATTGGTATCAGTGAACCGCAAATGATCCATTTAGTATATCCTGGTGTTTTCGCTACGCTACGAGCAAGAGCACTCCTTCCATTGACATATTTCTGATATACCCACGGCATCCATCTTAGATCATGGCCGCCATTTTGTGTTTCCTTGCCCTCACATATGCAATAGCCTCGGATCACTTCATTCACTCCACTTTGATTAAGGACACGTAGCCTTAGCCGGAGATTCACCTCTTACATGACACGTGCACCTTAAACCAGATCACGCTGTAGCTGCATGACTCGACAAAGGCTGCCTCCTCTGCCCGAGGCCAATCCTGCCAAACTGGTCTTCGTGTCCATTGTACCTGATCATGATTAGGCGGCCGAAGCCGGTAGCCTTGCCCATTTTACAACCCACAAACATCCCTTATCCCGCTTTCCTATCTTCCACACCTGGCTCTGTTTCTTTCTTTCTGAATCTTTATTAGGGGGAGGTAACGAACTTTACGATGAGGCGGTCCGGGTCCTGAAAGCAATATTGACAGGGGATTGTGATGAACTAGTGGGAACCCCTCTTCGTAGATGTTTGGTATCAGATTTTATCAACGGTTCCTGTGTAACGCCAAATATTTATTGTTTAGAGACACAAAGGTTTGGGAATGTACCGACATGTGAAATATTTGCCTAGAGCACAATTTTTAGTATATAAGGAGCAACCCACTTTGTACAAATCGAACAGGCTCCTGGTTACTGCCCGTGTGTAGTATCTATGACTTCTGTGTCCCTGCAGTAATAAACCTTTGGTCTTTGACGCCACCATCGAGAAGCCCGTGTTTCTGTTCATTTGTGCACCAAGGCAGGTGGAACTCCGGGGTCTTTGGGTGTTGTACCCTGACACCTCTGGACGGAACCAAAAAGTCCAGAACTCCAGTGGCAATCCATTTCTCTTGCATGAGAAGGAAAACTGCTCAATAAATAATACCTTTTATTGAAAACGCCCGTCTCTCTATTCTCTGCACTCTGGTGAAACTAAGTATGCACATCTGACTGAGTGAAATAGCTGTCTATTGTTTTCACACGACTCTAGAGATTGACTCTTATTCTGAGGGAGCAAAGTTGTCATGCTTATGCGGTTGTTGGAAGCTGAATCCCTTCTTGTCTGAGCCAGGGAAGCTGATCCATTCCTATTCAGTCAAGAAAGTTTCCAGTGGCCTCTGAGCTAGCTGGCGCAAACCTAAATTAAGTCTAATATAGTCAGTAGAGACCTAGAAGACCTCAGTCCTACGTCTACACTGCTGTTTATGTTATTCCAATGCGCAGGGCCTATAGGGAAAATAGGAACTACACTACAACCATTGTTGTGTTGATTTATGTTAAGAAGTTGGATAATTTGAGGCTGAGGCCTGTTTACTTTACCGTGTCCCACTTAACACTAGAGACTTCCGAGCATCTGTACTACGTAACCCAGCGCATTTCCAGCTACTAGCAGTAAATGCGCCCAGCTGTCATGTGATCTTTACAAACTCTTCCTTTAATCCGCTTCACAAATGCCTTGACTTCCAGCTCGTCTTAGGATCAAAACTGTACAGTGCCCTTCTACATTTCTATGGACCATGATCGTTTTAAGTGTTTCCTATAATATCCAATGCTCCATATTTCGATTTTTAGCTGGTGAGGTTGCAGACAGTATTCCACACCTTTGGTAAACTCGCTTGCTTGTGTGCCGTGAATGTTCCATGCGCCCACACTCCTCTCCCTGTCAACGACTGCATAAGCCTCTCCTCATACCATGCTTCGCATATAATGTAATTTAGCCTATTTGATTGTTGGACAATATGAAGGCTACACCCCCTATCTTACTGACCGGGCTGCGCTCCTGGGTAGAATAAGCTTTTAAGGTTCTTTTTTTTCTGGATTCTCGAGTTGGCAACTTGGAAGAATTCGCAGATACATTAAATGACCACTGGTTTTAGAATCATGTGCTTGCTAGTTTACAAAAATAAAATGTCCATGAATTATGGTTTTTCCTGCTTATAATTAGTTGCATATTTTCATGTTTTATGCTTTTTAATTGGTTACATACTGTTGATGTCCTACTGTTCAGGTGCCCTGTTCTGGTGATTTGCATGATGTTTTGTTCCTGTCACTGATTATAGTTGAATATATTATTTAATTTAATGAGCCCAAACATGCCTTCTTGACCTCTCTGAGGTCCTGCCTTAGGTGCGTGTGATGTGTTTATACCATGGGTTCTTTTGATGCCTTGATTTTTTTGTTTTGTTCATGCACTTTGAACTCTGTCCATTTAGAGTCTCTAGCCCTGAGATGCCCCATCTGTGCATTTGTAAAGCAGGCCTTCACCCCTAGGGCTGTCTTGGAAACATACAACTAGTATTTTCTACCACGCTCACTGGCACTCCTTTTATTGACTTTATGAGGATGAAAGTCAGAGCGGACCTACCAGGATTTGAACCTATGGTCATAGGGTCAGTTGAACTCACATCCTTGCATTATATGTATTGGTGCACTGGCCCGATAGCCCCAACCAGAGTGAATTTAGGATGTGGACTTCGTGCTCGTGGGCGCTGGGCCTGTAAGTCTTCTGCACCAGCTGGGGTTGTGTAAACTGTCCACCGGTGCACATCAGCCTATTGTGATAGACGACGGGATGTTTCATATTCATTGATCTCTCTTAAGCCTATGTAGCAACTCGCTAAAAGGAGTCCATTTATTTAAGCGTAAATGCGGCTTGTGACCATTTCAGAGAACTTGCCTTCTGTTCACACCTTGTAAAGATGGTAGTTTACATCCACTGTCGCAATGTTTGAATCGACCCATGGCGATGGGGTCAGCAGTAGGTCTGGGGGAATTTTCATTACATTCTTCGTTTTTTTCTGTACCCAGGTCATATGAATCACAGCGCAAAACCACAGCATTTATCTCAACTGGTTCTGCTTATTACTAGTAAAAACAAGCATTTGCAATGCAATAGGTCTCGCATTATTAAAGTTTGAGCTATTGCCATTGCTAAAGAATGCAACACAAATAGCTCAAACTGTAATAATCCGAGACCTATTGCATTGCAAATGCTTGTTCTGATACGTCACAGGTCCAGACGAGTTCTGTGGGGTCCACATTTATGCCCAGTGCCAGACTGCACCACCCTACACACACACACACCAGTTCTGGTCAGTTCCTCTCCACCCTCAGGATTTGGAGCCAGCCTGACTAGAGAGAAAAGGGGAGGGAGGTGTTGGTGCAAGCTCTATATGGCAGTGGCATGGTAGGCATCCTTTGAAACCCAGTAAGGAGCTCAGCACAGCCTCCAACTCATCCTATCAAGGGAGCTAATCCATCTCCCACACCCATAGCCCTTTGTCCATGGCCTGGAAGGAATACACATCTTACCACAGGTGTAGCCATTGGATTTCGGTGACAGCTGGACACTGGCAGGAAAGCCTTTTGGTTTAAGGTAGGAAGTGGCAACTTTGTAAAAAGTGTCACTTCCACAATAGCTATATAAAATACGACTTGACCATTAAGCTAGTTGCATTTTAAATTACTATCAAAATGAGTCTTTGAGATATGTTTCTAGCTATTAGCACTTATTAAATGTAATAGTCTAAACTAGTGTTAACCTATGGGAGAGCCAGTCTTGCTACAGTGAAAATGACTTTTTAGGATTTTCACTGTCATGGCAAGGAAAACATTATATATAAATATCCTAATTTTAAATACAGTGCACCATTTACTTTTAAGGCCTACCTCAGGGGAGACATCTAAGTGTTAAAAACAACGGTTTAGGCCTAGCAAAAGGTTTATTTTTGCAGGTCGATTTGGCAGTTTAAAACTGCATACCCAGGCTACAGAGGCCGGCTTAGAGGTATGTTGTTCAGTTCTACTTTGCAGGACCTGGGCATAGGTCGTACTATATACTAGGGACTTACAAGTACATTAACTGTGCCAATTAGAGGCATATACATTTTGATATTTTTCAAAAGGGAGAGCATGAGCACTTTACCCCTGTTAGCAGGGGTAAAGTGCACAGGGTTCCACAGCCAATAAAGATAGGGTTCAGTAAAACTTACTGGGTGACGCTGCAGAAAGGGAACATTTTCCAACAACCTACATCACTATACCCTTGTCCCGTTGCTACTTTAGCAATGCTGCTTCAAAGTTAGTACATAGGGATTTAATCTTCTAGCCCTACTCCTTTAGTCATCTCATCTCCTTCAGAAGCATTCACATACTAATCCACACAATCATCCATTCGTGTTTTTACTCTATCTATTCATCATCAATGTATTTTTCTATCCACTTAATCATCCACCCATTCATTCATGGAAACCCATCTTTACACTTGCATTCCACACAATCGTCCATCCATTCGTCAGTGGATCCTCTAATCTACCCCTTAATCTATCTATCTATGCACTTAATCCATCTTTTCACTCACTGGTCAACTTGATCTTCTATCAGTGAACTCCATTACTGATTTTGACTTCCACCTTCATCAATTCAACAATCCCTGCTGTCAATCACTCCACTCATTTGGCCATGCACTCCCTATACATGGAGGTTGTGCACTCTCTCCAGCACCCACCCATCGATCCATGCACTCACTCATCTAATCACCCACACATTGACTCTTTCTTGCATTGGCCCACCCATCAACTCACATACCGACCAACCAATAAAAAAGCATTTTACTTGAAAACAGGTCCAGACCAATTGACTTTTCTTTTGGCTGTGTTGTATTTCAGTTCCAGGGAAACAATTGGCAAATACATGTTTATCCATGTGACCCTAAATCAAAGCATAGTTTACTCCAAGGTTTACTTCCATTGTTTGAGAATGTTACTGTGTGTGCTCTCATTGAAATGTTTGTGACTTTTTTTTCTCTAAAGGTGGAAAGCTACCCAAATTGAACAGTCAAATCCAATTAGCGTTTAAAGATCATGTTATTATCACGTTGGAACCAGATGAAAACAACGACGTAAGTACAGAAATGTTGGAAAAATATTTCTTTATGAATTAATTCAGTTCTATTTTGTAATGCTTCCTGTTTCGTAAGTCTGTTCCTACTTTGTTTTCTGAACACTTTTTTCTGCTTGGAAACTACGTGACATCAAAGCTGTGCATTACTGGGAATATTGATTATTATTCAATAAGTTATTTTTTTTAGTTGTATGATTTGTTTGCTGCTATCACTATTTCGTGGTAAAATGTAAACCTTTTTTTCACGAAACAAAATAGAAATTGGAATAATACACAATATATTAGATCAACCGCACGCATCAGTAGAGACATCTAGTTGGACTTTTTAATTGCAATATTGCTTTCTTGCCTGCCATCTGTTATGCCACTTGATTGGAACACCTCACTCATGCGACCTTGTCATTATCATAAATCTTGTATCAGTATAGCCTCGATCTAAACGTGCGTGCCAAAACATAGATTTTACTTCATTGATTGGGCAGTATCTGTTGGCCTCCCTACTGAATATACTGAAACTGCAAGTATAATGGCCCCTTGTTGGAGAAACACTAATTAACTTTACCCTGCACGCCTTTTGTGTATTTTAAGTGGGAAACCTATGGTCGTACTGGCTGGTATCTTCCTTTTTTTAGGACGTTGGACTGTCGCCCAAACCTGGCCTAGATGATTCTTAGTCAGGGTAGCCATCCAAATACGAGTTCTTATTTGGTGACCCCGTGGGTGACTTGTGACCAAACAGCAGCGTATATCAAAATAATCAGTCCTATGTCTGTTACATGTTAAGAGGATTGAGGAACATTTGAAGTAACAAAAACTAATATAAAATAATGTTTTTTCAAGTTTCTCTGAGTAATGGTTAAAAACATAGTCATTTTCCATTGTTTCCTTAAGTTGACATGTTTCGATCAATATGAAACCCCAGAAGGGATATGGCTTTCTTCAGAACCAGGTCCTTACTGCAATATCTTCTACCTATCATGTTGGTGTTCCCTAAAGTGTGATTTATTGAAGATGAATAGAAAAGTCTATGTGTAAATTAAAAAAATAGTTTTTGCTACCAACGGTCTGGGCCTTGACTTTTGACTATGTAGAAGAGGAAACAATAAAAAAACACACCCAGATGTCCAAAGTAAGGACTTGTCTTACTGCACCCAGTATGAAAGCCATTTCCGAAGATACTAGTAGATTTCTGAATAATAACATTATAAAATCCAAAGCAGAACTTGTTTCTCAAGAAGAAACAATTGTATTTGTATAAACACTGGAACACTCTGTTAACAAGCCATGTATTTATGAAAGACACAATGAGAGGGAATCTTTAAAGATCTTTTTATTAAACATAAAGAAAAAAGAAAGAACAAGCTTCAGATCATCATCAATTACATTGTATCAGTACAGGAGGAACATCATCACAGGCATCTCAGAACATGACAAATATCTTTGGCACCCAATAGCTGACATTAACCGTACAATCCATGAATATAGGAGCCTCTCGTCTCCTTGGCAATTACTGGAGCACCCCTTGTGACATTGTGCACAGACCTCAATATTGGGCCTATGCTCCCCATATCTTTTCGGTTTTATGTGGGCAGCCCAGGCTCTGATATATCTCCCGCTCCGCACCCTGACACCAATCCATATCTTTTTTCCAGTTTTCCAGTGTGGAGGTCGTCGCCGTCCCCCATGCCTGGGCGATGTTTCTCTTGGCCATCCCCGCTAAGGCCAGCCAAGTCTTGGCCCATTGCGGCCCCTTCATCTCTCCTGTTACTCCTAGAATCTAGAATATGCCACCTTGGATCTAGTGGCACACTCTCTCCCACTATCTCTGTCATCACACGGGTAATACAATCCCAATATCCTTGAATTTTGGGGCAGGACCATAAAATATGAAAAAAGGACCCAGACTCACCACATCCCCGAACACACTGATCCATCATACAGTTACCGATGCGTACGTGGACCATGCAAAAGGCATACGATCTATGGAGAATACGAAGCTGGACAAGCCTAAAGGGTGCCCGAATGGAGATTCTCTAGGGCTCTGTAAGGCCTCGGCCCAGTCATCGTCCTCAAGGAGGCCCACGTCCGATCCCCATACCTCTCGTAGAGGACCCAAGCAGTCTGTGCAATTATTCACAAGTTTCTTGTAAGTGAGAGATATCGCTTTTTCAGTCATGGGATCTAGGAGGATGCATTGAGAGGGCATCTTAGTGGCATGTAGTTTTAGTTAGTCCATCTATCGCTAATCCTAGTGCTTTACATTCGCTTCACTAAAAGTGATTTTTAAAGGGGCACTCATTGGATATATCTAGATTACAGAATGGCGCTAGTCACTGTGTAGATATAATTTGGGTCAGCAGATATAGTTTTTTTTTTTTTTTGGGCCCTTAATTGCTTTGCAGCTGTTAGACGAATCTCCATGAAACTTTCCAGATCTATTCTGTGCTGTACATTGGTGGTTGATGGAAAGTTTTACAGAGATTTATTAAGGAGGTTCCAAAGTCAAAAGGGGGGCTCCAAAACATATTTTGACCTCCGTGCATTTTACATAGACGTTTTGCTGCGGAACGTAGCACAAAAACAGCAGTCTGGATTTGCACAAAAATTGACCGGAATAAAGAATATAGTATGCAAATGATCCTTTTTTATGGGGCAACCAAATTGGTTAAGTGGGTTGGTACGTTATAAGGCAAATAAACTTAGTGATATCTGTTGTTTCGTACGTTATGTTATGTAATTGGATTTACAGAGCGCAGCGGTTACCCGGAGGTGCCCTGGCGCTATGCACTGCCCGTCAGTTAGCGGAGAAAACAGGTTAATGAGTGAAAAGCAAAGTCTTCAGTCCCTTTCTAAAGGAAAGGAGATCAGCAGCATTCCTCAGCTGGAATGGCAAGTCGTTCAGGCCTTGGATGTGCAGGTGATTAAACTCCTACCTCCCCAACTGGCTTTTTTTAAATGTAGGGATTTGGAATTTTTTTGCTCCTGTGGACCGAAGATTCCTACCAGGAACATACCATTTGAACCTTTGCCTCAAATGGTCAGGGCCTATCCTGTTACAGGCTTTGAAGGCTGTGCAAAGGGCCTTAAAACGTACCCTTTGTTTCACAGGAAGCCAGTGTAGCTGAATTCATCATTTTTTTAACAGAGACAAATTTAGGTGTGCCTGACAACAGCCTTGTATGTTATGTATGGTGTCTTGTAAAGCGCAACAGCTGCCCCAGCAAAGGGGCGTCCCGGCGCTGAAAGGAAAAATTGACAGACAGAGGAGTTAACACCAGCTAGTTTGTGGGGAAAAGAAAAGTTTGAATGGCCTTCCTAAGTTCCAAGTAGTTATTGAGTCCACGAATCGGCGCAGGAAGTGCGTTCCATAGAGTGGCAGCTCTATAACGGAAGGAGCGGCCCCCAGCCCGAACTCTACGTATCTGAGGGGACCGTAGGGGCCGTAATGGAACATATGGTAAAAGAAGATTAGCCAAGATAGGAGGGGTAGCTGATTTCAAAACCTTAAAAGAGGAACATAAGGCCTTAAATTTAATACGCCTGGCCAAGGGTAGCCAATGAAGACGACGGATGGCACTGGACACAGAACAAGACTTGCGCAGGCCTAGGAGTGTTCTGGCTGCTGCATTTTGTGTCCTTTGCAGCCTCTGAACCTCGGCTTTATTGGACCCTAAATAGAGGGAGCAGGCATAGTCCAGTCTGGACAGAACCATCGCTTGGATGATGACCTGACGTGTAGAGGCATCAAAGAAGCCCAACAGTGGTCTGAGCCCTCGTAAAAGTCTGAAGCAGGTCCCTGCTGTTTTTTTGGTTTGAACTCAATAGTTTAAAGATGAGTCCAATCAAACCCCTAAGTTCTTTACCGCTGTTTGGGGGAAAGGGGCATGCCCAGACTAGCTGGCCACCAGCACAATGTTACTAAATGTAGCAAGGAAGCCCAAAAAAATAAACTAGTCTGCATATGGAAAGTTTCAGATTTACTACACAAACAACTAAAAGACACATTTATGATCATATGATTATGTAAACCGAAATATAAATACATACAACTACCATACAAAAAAAGAAAAGTCCCATTAAATCTGATTGCCACTGTAGTTATAGTTAGGATTTCCAGAGATAGGAATTCTTCAGATTTTTGCTCCCTAATAACTTGCCACCAATATGACAAATCAGCAGAAAACTTTCCAGACCTATAGCATTTTCTACATTTTGTGATTATGTAATTTTTTGGGGGGAATTGTTCAGGGGTGCAAAGATAAAAGGGGGGCGAGGTGCCAAAACTCATTTTACCATGAAGGCATTTTCCGTAGACTACTGTATTTGACACAGCCTGAAAACAGCTGAATGGATTTAAATGAAATTTGCCAGGAATATATATAAGGCTCCCAGTTTTCCATTTAAATTGATTTTTAAATATTAATTCAGAGGGAAAACTATTTTTCCTTTGTCTGTATTTAGAAATTATGAAAGAGAAAATAATGACAAACGCACCACAGCCTCACTCCTTCCCTGGGTGACCTCGACACGCCCCTCTTACTAATCTACACCACTATGGTCTGTTTAAGAAAACTACTAAGGTAGAAGCACAAGGCAGCTGGTGGTAGTAGTTGTTGCATGTTAAGGGGGTGGGGACACTGTAAGAAGTGTGAGTGCTTGACATTTAAAGCAGCACTGTGTCCATTCTAGAATGCCTAATAGTCGAGCACGAGGTGTTAATATGTGCATTAGCAGGCCGGATCACTGATAGAAATGTTGGCATCATCTGGTGGGGCCTGCTGGGGTTAACGCTAATAAGGTAGCCTGTGATCCAGCGGGCATAAGGAAATTCTGTCTCAAAAGCACAACCCTACACCATGATACTCACCATTAATCATAAACTCTTCACAAGGCCCATAAATGACTGAGACAAGAATTAGCCAACTGAATCATGTGACCTAATTAATCGGAACTATTCACAAAACTATTTACATTTATATACAACTGCAGTTTATCATTATCATGTTTATTATTTAAATCATTTAATTAAGTCACCTAGGCGATGGATTAACTGATGGTAACTAGACTCAAAATAACCAAGACCAGCTTGTCATTTCAAAATCTATTTTATTAACTTTATTTTCAAGTAAAGAGCATTTTCATTTAATAAATCTTTTTTTAGCATTTAATAAGCATCATTTTATTAAGTAAAGGCACATTAGACTGTCAGTTCAAAACGAATCAGCATGAAAGGTATTTAAGCAAAAGAATCTCATTCCCTAAACCCTATTTCCCTAACTAAACTTAATTAAACCTGAAAGGAAAGACATTAGTTCAGGTTTCTCTTACGTGAGTCAAAAGTCCGTCAACATCTCACGCTCTACAGGAATCAGGAACGAGCCAGCAAAGCTCCTCCCAAGGGGCCAAGTTTTATACCTTTTCTCTATCTTAAACTAACTAAATGAATACTTTTTAAAAGACATCCAGCGATTCGATTGGCTGACAGCCGTCAGTCCACATTAGATCATCCTTTTCTCATTCCAAATTCGAGCCTTTCTTAAAGGTCTTTGTCCATTGTCTACAAACGACATTGGCTCCCGAGGTATTTGCAACAACTTATTAAATAACAGTTCGCTGCTTCCTCAGCTTGGCTTTTCAGCCGCAACCTGTCCTTGGAATATATACAACACGGAGCACATCCTGCACAGTTCCACATATTTTGTTTACTTGACGATTATGAATATGACAAATTCTTTTTTTCATTCTTTTGCTGTGCTTGGCTCATCATGACAGGATTCCAAAACTCCCATTTTAAAGCTAGACCTCAGGCCTCTTTTTCGAAACACTAGTATGCAAAGAAACACAAAACATGAATTAATTTGAGTAATGAAAGTCGTTCTGTTACCCACCCCCTTTACTAATGTTAACCCATTAGTTTATGTTACCTAGCTTTTGAGCACGATTAAGCAGCAGTTATAGAAACCTTTTTCACATGGGCCTCAGGATTCTCCACGAGTCTCTGCCACATAAAAGACACGACATAGACGAAAGCACATTTAAAAATAAGCACATGCTATTATTTAAACAGCCGCAATTAATGTTAACAAAACGCAAAGACAAAGTGAGTTTATTAATTCAACGTACACGCAGATGAAAGAAAGAGCACATAATGTTAATTCCCTCATGTTCGTGTAAATGCATTTTTAAATTAGGTTGAATTAATACAAACCATGCATAAACTCATTAATATTATTAATTCATTATGGAAGCATAACTCAGCGAGTGAAAACACATTCTTTTTCAAAAACTCGCTTCATCAACTCCCTCATCTGGTGATTTTAAAATCAGCAAACAATACCCAAAAATTTTACCAAAATTTTATCTTTTGTAGGCAACATATTTTGAACACTCGCTGTTTTAGTATTTCTATTTCTAAACCCCTGTCTCAGCAGTTTTTCTGGAACTCTCATATTGAGCTCTACGAAACTCTTCCATTTCTATCTCCTTCTCCTGTGCCTTTTTGAGTCTGTAAATCCTTCTCTTTTCCCTCACATGCTTTTTCCTCTTGTGAATCATGCAACTAATTTTTAACAAAAGTGTCACTATAGCTATGATTATTGCAGGATAAAGTACTTTGTCAATGATTGAACTGCCAATTTCTCTAAACCATTTACCAATTGCTGCAAATCTTTTGCTCAGACGTTCTGAAAAATTGTCACTTTCCATGGGTTCTATTTCTGAGTGAAATTCAGTGATGTTTTTGATAAGCTTCTCAATATTCTGGCTCTTATCTGGGGATATAAGTACAGCAATGCCGAACATGTAAAATCCCACAAACTCCTCCTTCTTTTGCTAGCTGAATGTCTAATGCAAGACGGTTTTGCATAACCATGCTTCTGGTGGCGACAAGTTCAGTGTTAACTAATTGAAAACCACTTGCTGTATCTGTGGACAACCTATCTACAATTGTGGAAACCTTTCTGATTTTGATTGCATTCAGGGTTATTCCCACCATAGGAATTATTGCACCAAATATGTCACCCATGACTTCTGAAAAACTCTCCCTCCTGTACCTATTCAGGTGTTTGCCAATTTCGAATGAACTTTCTGCATTTCTGTCCACATGAAAAATGTTTGGAAAAACTAAACCAAGGTAGCACGTCCCATACCAATGGTCTGGGAGGCTAAAGTAAGCTTTGTTCCCGCAAACAAAATAAATTCCAGGGAAAATTGGGTCTTTACCACCTTTAAATCCCCATCCCACTATGATACGATAAGTATCCTCACATTGACTAGCTCCCACAAAATAATTATCATACAATGTGTTCTCTTCTAATATAGAATTTTCCACCAACAGGATCATCTACGTGAATAGCAGCATAACTATTTCCACCATTGAGTTTCTCATCCTCGAGCTGCCAAAATTTGGATGTAGTCTGTTTCAGCATCTCATTTCTTTTATAAATCGCCCTTCTCTCCTCAACCAAGTTAAGAAAAGATTTTTCTTCAGCTCTCATTTTGCAGGTTAAATTGTTCTTATAAGCGTAGTCATAGGTAAGTCCATTAGTCACCAAAAATAATTCCCTCATCTGTTTAGCAGGTCTAACTTTGTTTAAGCTATTTACAACTTTCAGGTTAGCAAACATTTCGTCGTAATCTGAGTAATATTACTCCAGACGACCTGTTTGATAGAACAAGCTAGCTATAACACTGCATGTAATGCCATAAGTAAGAGGAAGCATGTTATACTTAACCCCCTCTGAAACTGAAGCAGGAAGCTTCACACAGACGTAACAATCCTTCACATCCATGACTTTTAAATATTCAGTCAAGAGTCTTGAAAAAGAAATAGGAGAAAAATCACCAACAGATCTATCTTGGTGGATCTGATCTCTGGTTTGTGCTCAATAACTCTATTAGTTTTGCCTGCAACATCATGAACAGCTTGTTTAGATTCAGCTTTGCTTGTCATGTTAGCTTTATAATTCTCTTTATCTATGCCAAAGGGAAAGATGACTGCCAAAATTAACCAAACCAAGATTATTAGAATCACACAAATAGAAGACATTTTACAACATCTTCTAAAAATAGCACACCTTGAATTGTCAGTGTTAGGCATCTTTTTTTTTTTTTTACAATGTTTTTTCTAAAATCAAATTCAAAAACAAAAATTAAAAAATAGACTAGACTTATATACACCTCCCCTTTTTGATTTTTTTTTCAAGTAACCCTCTAACAGCTTTTCTTCGACCTTGCGTCTTACATCAATGTGTTTTTCCGGCTAACACAATTTCTTCGACCTTCTGTCACCTAACACAATTTCTTCAGCCTTATGCCAAAAATAAATCTCAATCAAAAAGAAAACTATTCTAATCAATGTCACTGGTTTCTTCCAAATCTTCCTGACTACTACTACTGATTTCCACTACTGGTGGGATAATAATATAGGTCCATTCAGGGGACTTGTATTTTTGATTTGGCCTTAATGGTCTTTTGCCCCTACTGCTAATCACTTCAATTTTCTTTCCTGCTTGACTTTTCTTTTCAGAGTCACCTTTCTGACTTGATATCTCATTAATCTGTTCCTTTGACTTGTTCACCAGTTTGAATTTTAGATTTTCTCTTGGCCAATTATCTCCTTTTCTTATGTGTTTCTTCTTAGGCTCAGTTCCGTTACATTCAGCTTTCCAGGCCCTTTTTCTGAATTTTCTTATTTCAGAGTCTTCATCACTCTCATCTGAATCTGTTGCAGAGATTTCAAATTTATGTCTAGGGTCTTCTTTACTCGGCAGCTTCACTCCGTTAGGAACATCATCCTTGTAGCTGGTAATCCGTAATTCGTCTTCTTCTTCTTCCGGAATGACTTCTAACTTCCCAGTTTCAGAATTCTTGTTCCTGCTTTCAGAGTTTTTAATCTGCTTCTCAATACACTCCTGATCTTGAATCTCTTCTGACTCAGATTCTTTTTCTGCTTTTTTTTCTAGAACATTTTCATCATTTTCTGAATCTAGAATCACAATCTCTAGATCTTTTTCATTCAGTGCCCGATCCACATCTGAATCTTCCAGATGTCGACCTTCTTGTCGATCTTCAGAATCTGGATTCAGAGTCTGAAACAGTTGTTGTGTCACTATCCTTGTCAGGATTATCAGGAGGTGGTACACGAATGGTGTGACTTGCATGCACCCACCTTTTTAAACCTTTGCATTTAACTGCATTTTTTATTAGTGACTGGTATCACCTGTCTTGCTTTTTGCCACCTGGGTACTAAACAGTTTCTTCTTCGGTGAACTTTTGTCCTCACCCAGTCACCTGGTAACAGATCATGAGCTTGCTCCTTTTCTTTTGAAATCACATCAGTTCCCACCTGATGGAATACAGAAGTTACCACGTCAGATAAATCTTTGCAATACTCCATTATTGCACTTTCATTAATGCTCAAAATTTTTCCAACTGGTATAAATGCCTGTCTCATTACTCTTCCCATAAGTATATCATGGGGGCTTAGACCTGTCTTCTTATCTGGTGTGCTTCTCAAAGACATTAAGACAAGTGGAAGTGCATCTGTCCACTTCATTCCTGTAGCTAGACACATTTTTCCTATTCTATTTTTAATTGTCCCATTAATTTGTTCAACAACACCTGATGCTTCTGGTCTGTATGCACAGTGTAGCTTTTGCTTTATGTTCAAGGCTTCACAAATTAATTTTAGCAATCTGTTTTCAAAGTGTGTGCCACGATCACTTTCAACAGTGACTGGAAATCCATACCTCGGTATGATCTCCCTTAAGAGCAATTTTGCCACAGTAACTGAGTCATTGTGACGAGTTGGGAACGCTTCCACCCATCTTGAAAACAGACAGACAATCACAAGGACATATCTTAGTTTATTGGGGGGTGCATGTCAATGAAATCCATTTGCAACCTGGTCAAAGGACCACCCTCCCGTCCTATGGTTCCCATGCTCACAACCGTTTTTCTGTTTGGATTGATCTGTTGGCAGATCAAACATCTCTGACAAAGTGATTCTGCAATAATCCTAAATTTTGGATTATACCATGTATGCCTGAACATCCTTATCATAGAGTCTCTTCCTAAATGTCCTGGACCATAGTACATCCGTGCCATGTCAGCAATCATGCAATTTGGCATCACAGGTCTGTCATCTTTGTAAACCCAAACCTCATCTTCCTCCCTCTGTCTGCAACCATCTTTCAGCCATGTGTTTTTCTCCTCATCATCTGCCTCATCTTGTAAATATTTTACTCCCTGCCATGTTTTAACTACAGATATTAGCATGAGAGAGTTCAAAATGTGTTCATTATCTTTTTCCCGATTAATTGAAAAAATGTTTTTCGCACAGTAACGTGCCATTTCATCAGCAAAAGAATTACCTTTAGTAATATAGTCTTCACCCTTTTTATGAGCTGAACATTTCACAACAGCAATTTTTTCTGGAAAACTGAATGCCATCAATTAATCTTTTGATCAATTTAGCATTCCTGATTGGAGTTCCCGCAGAAGTCAAATATCCTCATTGAGACCAGAGCTGGCCAAAGTCATGGACTACGCCATATCCATACTGACTATCAGTCACTATGGTAACCTTTTTCCCTTCAGCTCTTTCACATGCACGAATCAAAGCAATTAATTCTGCCCCTTGAGCTGAACAAATTCCTTCAAGAGTTGAACCTTCAACTACTTCTGCAACTGTGCAAACTGATTATTCTGCTCTCAGAATGCCCTCATCTGTTCTTAACTATTATCAAAAAGGAGCTTGCTCTAATCAGTAAGGCTGAGCACTTATATCAATATAACAAGAAAAGAATGCCTAAACTGATACAATTGTTAAAACAATAATTTAGCTCAAACGGAAGAAAGCTTATTTCCACCAGAGATTTTGCTATTTAATAGCTATTTAATCATTTCAATTTAGAAAAAATACACTACATGAATTCTTGACATATTATATACATTTAGACAAAATGAATAGAACACAACACTTTAGAAAAAATCTACATACACATTTATACTAATCAGACATATCACAGTCATTCAAATCACATGCATACATTCATACAAAACCTGACCAATCCTAAAATTGCGGATGTGCCAGTGTGGGAACATAAAACAAAGAAGGGTTGCTCAATAAATCAAACTAAGTGTTATACACAAATGCTTTTCAGGAAACAAAAATAGTACACTTAGAAAAATTAATTAAATACCAATAATAATTTGCAACACAAATTTCATCAGTAATGTGTACACAAAAACTCGAGTGAAGAGTCACTCAACACTTGGGTTTATAGTTAGAGCAACTCCTTAGACAGAGGCCTACGCGTTTCGAATCCCCAACAGATCTCAAATGGGATTCTCCTCAGGGCCAGTGAGTTTCTGTCAGCTTATTCCTGGATGCTTAAGAGAAACTAAAGAGTGAGGCCACCACCATCCTACACAGCTTACCCTTCTGGTATGTAAGGCGGCTTAAAGATGTTGTGTAACAGAATTCTGTGGAGGTAGAAAAAGAGGATGGAAAAAGACGATTTAGACTTTGCTCAAATGCAGGGGGATGAGTGTACTAGGTGACAGGGGAATTTTCACTATACCTGTCAATGGAGACTGAAAGTCCACGGCGAGAGTCGTCTATATTTCGTAAAACGCGGGGGCTGTCTTTTAATGGCAACAGTGGGGACACACGGAGCGGCGAATCGATTGTTTTCTCACTAGAGGTAAAACAATTGTTTCAATTACCTCTGTAGGTTAAAGGTCGAGTAGTTTCTAGTGGATCAAAATGAAGCATACGAATATCTTACCGGAGCGGAGTGTCAGTCTGAGTGTCTATGGTCCTGTCAACGGGTCCAAAGACCTACGGTAACCAGGTTAACAGCGTTTCCAATCGGGGGTTCCTAAAATGCCAATTTAAACATTACTTGACCATATAGTTTAATAAAAAATAAAATAAAGGAACTTTTGGTGGTAGTAATATACCTAGTTGGCGTGGAAGCACTTATTTAGTTGTCCAACGCAGAGGCCATGATGTTTTGGAACTATCGGCTTCCGGGCTACGTAAATAGCCAAATATCTAAAGAGGAACATGCAGGGCATGCAGAAGAGTTAGGAGATGTCCAAACCTTATAGGTTCTTACAATGCAAATTTGAATATAACTTGGCCATATAGTGAACGTAGTAATGCAGAGGACTAGGGCAGTTTAGTCATATACCTTGTTAGCGAGGTCAGGAACGCTTACTTTGTTGACATGCGCAGAGGTGAACATATGAATTCACAGGCTACGAGGAGATTTTGGTATCTAAAGACAAAACATACCGAACATATAAGCGGGTTGGAAAGTATCCAAGATGCTTAGAGAAAGAAACCCCTATTCCAAGTTCGACAACAGTAAATCTTACCGAGGGAAAAGAAAGTCTCAAGCAGCATAAGCCGACCGGCGTTCTGTAGTAGCGTCAGTAGAGCACTGTTCTCCCGCACATGCGCCGTTGGTGGATGTCAGTGTCCAATGAACACCCTAATTATATGCAACTCGGTCTAATAGGACCGCCCGTAGGCGGAGGAGCGGTGTTTAAAATCACCGCGAGTCTAATATATTTATCCCATCCAGAGAACTCAAATCAAAAAGCCCACAAATAAACAAGGCAATCCTTCTGATAGACCAGTGTCAGATTCACAAGAGGATGTATTTAGAGTTTATTGATCTCAGACAATTCATTTAGACCTATAACGGCAGTATTGAATTTAACAATTAATTGTTGAATCTGACACTGGTCTATCAGAAGGATTGCCTTGTTTATTTGTGGGCTTTTTGATTTGAGTTCTCTGGATGGGATAAATATATTAAACTCGCAGTGACTTTAAACACCGCTCCTCCGCCTACGGGCGGTCCTATTAGACCAAGTTGCATATAATCAGGGTGTTCATTGGACACTGACATCCACCAACGGCACATGCGTGGGAGAACAGTGCTCTACTGACGCTACTACAGAACGCCGGTCGGCTTATGCGGGTCGAGACTTTCTTTTCCCTCGGTAAGATTTACTGTTGTCGAACTTGGAATAGGGATTTCTTTCTCTAAGCATCTTGGATACTTTCCAACCCACTTATATGTTCGGTGTGTTTTGTCTTTAGATACCAAAATCTCCTCGTAGCCTGTGAATTCATATGTTCACCTCTGCGCATGTCAACAAAGTAAGCGTTCCTGACCTCGCTAACAAGGTATATGACTAAACTGCCCTAGTCCTCTGCATTACTACGTTCACTATATGGCCAAGTTATATTCAAATTGGCATTGTAAGAAGCTATAAGGTTTGGACATATCCTAACTCTTCTGCAAGCCCTACATGTTCAACTTTAGATATTTGGCTATTTACGTAGCCCGGGAGCCGATAGTTCCAAAACATCATGGCCTCTGCGTTGGACAACTAAATAAGTGCTTCCACGCCAACTAGGTATATTACTACCACCAAAAGTTCCTTTATTTTATTTTTTATTAAACTATATGGTCAAGTAATGTTTAAATTGGCATTTTAGGAACCCCCGATTGGAAACGTTGTTAACCCGGTTACCGTCGGTCTTTGGACCCGTTGACAGGACCATAGACACTCAGACTGACACTCCGCTCCGGTAAGATATTCGTATGCTTCATTTTGATCCACTAGAAACTACTCGACCTTTAACCTACAGATGGTAATTGAAACAATTATTTTACCTCTAGTGAGAAAACAATCGATTCGCCGCTCCGTGTGTCCCCACTGTTGCCATTAAAAGACAGCCCCCGCGTTTTACGAAATATAGACGACTCTCGCCGTGGACTTTGAGTCTCCATTGACAGGTATAGTGAAAATTCCCCTGTCACCTAGTACACTCATCCCCCTGCATTTGAGCAAAGTCTAAATCGTCTTTTTCCATCCTCTTTTTCTACCTCCACAGAATTCTGTTACACAACATCTTTAAGCCGCCTTACATACCAGAAGGGTGAGCTGTGTAGGATGGTGGTGGCCTCACTCTTTAGTTTCTCTTAAGCATCCAGGAATAAGCTGACATGTAGAATTTACCTTTTGTTTTTCAGAAACTCACTGGCCCTGAGGAGAATCCCATTTGAGATCTGTTGGGGATTCGAAAACGCGTAGACCTCTGTCTAAGGAGTTGCTCTAACTATAAACCCAAGTGTTGAGTGACACTTCACTCGTTTTTTTGTGTACACATTACTGATGAAATTTGTGTTGCATATTATTATTGGTATTTAATTCATTTTTCTAAGTGTACTATTTTCGTTTCCTGAAAAGCATTTGTGTATAGCACTTAGTTTGATTTATTTAGCAACCCTTCTTTGTTTTATGTTCCCACACTGGCACATCCGCAATTTTAGGATTGGTCAGGTTTTGTATGAATGTATGCATGTGATTTGAATGACTGTGATATGTCTGATTAGTATAAATGTGTATGTAGATTTTTTCTAAAGTGTTGTGTTCTATTCATTTTGTCTAAATGTATATAATATGTCAAGAATTCATGTAGTGTATTTTTTCTAAATTGAAATGATTAAATAGCTATTAAATAGCTAAATCTCTGGTGGGAATAAGCTTTCTTCCGTTTGAGCTAAATTATTGTTTGAACAATTGTATCAGTTTAGGCATTCTTTTCTTGTCTCATCTGTTCTTTTGCTCAGGAGCCATCAACAAAGTAAACAATGTCTGACTCTGGCAAAGGCACATCTTTTATGTCTTTTCTAGGTTTAGTACAGTATTCCAAAACATCCAAGCACTCGTGATCAACATCAGTTTCATTTTTGATTTCAGTAATAACACCATCAGGCAATAATGTGGATGGGTTTAAATTCACGCATCTTGCAATCGAGACATTATCTGATCCCAGAATAATCTTTTCATATTTGGTCAATCTGTTACTCGATAAGTGTTGTGTCTTGCTTCTGGTAAGTAGAGTTTCAACTGAATGAGGTACATACACTTTTACAGGAAACCCCATTATGATTCCTTCACTCTGCTCAAGGCTTACACTTGTTGCAGCCACTGCTTTTAAGCAACCTGCTTTTGCAACAGGATCAAGAACAGCTGAAAAGTAAGCTATTGGCTTTCTCAGTTTTCAATGTCTCTGAATCAGAACTGATAATGCACAACCTTCCCTTTCACTGCAGTACAGCTCAAATTCCTTGTCATAGTCTGGCATGCCCAAAGCTGGAGCTTCACACAGACTTTTCTTTAGCTGCTCAAAAGCCTCTAACTCAGTTTTTGTCAAGGTAATCGGGTCTTTTATGTCTGCTTTTGTCAGTCTTTGTAGTGGTTTCGCAATTACTGAAAATCCACTAATCCATTGGCGACAATAACCTACCATTCCTAGAAACATTCTGACCTGTCTCTGTGTTGTTGGAGGTTGTATTGCTCGAATCATTTTTATTCTCTCAACTGTCACTTGTCTGATTCCCTTTGCAATTCTGTGCCCAAGGTATTTTACTTCTTGCTTGCAAAACTGTAATTTTGCAGGTGACACTTTATGTCCCTCATCTGCTAAACGATTCAAAAGTGTAATGGTGTCTGTTACACAATTTTCTCGTGTTTATGCAGCCACTAGGAGATCATCAATGTACTGGACCAATGTTGATTTACCAGGCAAGTCCAGATCTTCCAAAGATTTCTTTAACAACTGATTAAAGATAGATGGACTCTCAGTATACCCTTGAGGAATACGACACCATGCTAAGATACGATCTTGGAATCTGAACGCAAAAATTTGTTGGCTCTCTGGATGCAGTGGAACTGTAAAGAAGGCATTACACAGGTCTATGACCGTGTACCATTCTGCATCATGCAGAATCTGATATAGGATTACCGCTGGGTTTGGTACAACTGGGCAACAAGGAACAACAATTTGATTAACCTTTCTCAGGTCCTGAACTATTCTGTAAGTTCCGTTTGGCTTTTTGAGTCCCATAATCGGTGAACTACATGGGCTGCTCTCGATTTCTTTTAGAACACCTTGTTTTATGAATTTCTCAATCACAGGAATGACACCTTCAATAGTTTCAGCTTTCATTTTGTACTGAGGAATGTTTGGAAAATCTATTCCTTGCTTTACAGTAATTTATACTGGGTCCACATGTTTCATTAAACCCATTTCATCTCCAGTTACATCCCACATTTTTGGATTTACTGCCTCTTTTAGTTCAGGTAAATAATTTGTATCAAAAGCAGGAAACAGTTTATTTTCCTCTTCAACCATTAGCATTGTTAATTTGTACAGACCATCTTCTTCTTAAGTTTGGAGCTCAATACCATCCGGTGAGCAATATATTTTGCAGTTCATCTTACACAAAATGTCCCTCCCTAACAGGTTAACTGGACTGCTATTACAGACTACAAATCTGTGTTTATCTTTGTAATTTCCAATCTCAATGTTAACTGGTTCTGTTAAATCTGTTTTAATCTGTTGATTTGCTACACCTACTACTTGGATGGACTCACCAGAGAGAGGAAGGTTTTCAATTTCCACTGATCTAACAGTAGAACGGGTAGCACCAGTGTCCACAAGAAAAGTGATTTCTACATCATTCACTTTACCATTTACAGATGGACCTGACTGATATACCTCAAGAGTGGCTCCAAGCACACACTCTTCTTCCTCTCTCAGGCACCGTCATGAGTAATCCTCTTAGTCACTGCCTTCATTTTCTTTTAACCAAAATTGTTGAGAAACATTTGACACATTCACTCTTTGTGATTTAGTTACCTGGTCACCTCAGCAGAATCCCGTCTCAGGACTGAACCTTTGCGCATTCACACAATTTGGAAGTGGTGGCTGTGGAATTTGGCTCTGCTGATTCAATTGGCTCTGGTGATTCACTAACTGTTGCTGTAGCTGTTGCTGCTGACTTATTTCATTTAACTGTCGCTGTAGCTGCTGATTTATCTCATTCTGCATCTGTGGATTTAATGATGAATTTTTAAAGTTTCTGGGCGGATTCTTACACTCACGCTTCCAGTGTCCAATCTCACCGCAATTAAAACATGGGAGCTTCTGTTTAAGCTCTTCAATATTTACATAAAATTTTGGTTTGGTGAAGTTCCCCTTAAACTTGCCTTGATTCTGCTGAACATTTTTATTTTCTAAGGTTGCTATTTGCTGTTCAGCTACCTTCACTTGTGCCCACATTGCCTTTTCCTTAAGCTTTTTCTGCTTTGCATCTATTTCATCACGGCAGTATTTTGCTTTTCTCAGGATGTCATCAACTGTAAGTGATTGCCAGCCGACAATTCCGTTCCTAATCATCTCACCAATTTCAGGTCTCAAGCCATAAACAAACCTGTATATGAAGTGGCTCATGTCCTTTTCACTTAATTTTTCATAGCCACTGTATTCTTTAAATACCAGCAGTAATCTTTCATAAAATTAATGTACTGACACTTTTGGTTCTTGATTTGTTCTGTCAATTTTAACCCAATCTACTTCTTTTGGGGAAATCTTGTTTTTCAGCCACACAATTACTTTGTCATAGAAATCCATGACATCCGCTGAAGGAGCACCTGTTATTTTATTTCGAGCTGGTTCTTCTTTGGGCCAACCTGCAGAAATTTTACATTCTGTCCAAAGATCTGATGGGACAACAATGTCAAAGAATCCATCAAGATCAATCCACAGAACTTTTGACACCTTAATGAATCTGTCTACCTGACAATACCATTCTACTGGCTTTTCTCTCAACCGAGGAAAATCATTTGTAAAAAGCAAAATGTCTTGTCTTGTCCATGGGACATGAACGTAACCTCCGCCAGCTATTTCCCTCATAGGAAACTCAGTTGCAACAACTTCCCCTCTTTCTCTTTTTTCTTCTTCTCTCTTCTTCGTCCATTTCACTCTCCATTTACCTAATTCACCTTATCTGTTTAACAACACAATTAATTCTTTTACATGGGTTATTCTACCTGTGGTATTAAGGTTTTCAATGTCTTTTTCAGAAAAATCCACTTTGTAATGTTTTTGCAATTGTTTCTGTCTACTCAAATCTATGTCTAATTCAGCAGCCACTTCTTCAAATTGATCATATTTGTTTTTTGTTTTCCATTGTATGCTCTTACAGATAAATCCCAGTTCATCATCCTGATATTGTTTCAAACAGTCAGTTCCAATTGTGCCAATAATTAATTCTTCTAAATCTGCTTTTAATTTTGCGACATCAAGTTGTTTAGATTCAGGAACTTGTGGGGTTAATGGAGTCTGCATTAAATCTGTTTTATTCATGCTCTTTTCTGAAGATCCCGAATCAGATCCTGCAACTGATGGTATCTGACCATTTGACAAACTTTGATTAAAAGTTAAATTTGGCATTGTTTTTTCTCGATGTATTTCTGATAATTCTGTATAAAACTTTTCAGCTACTTTCTGAATTTCCGCATTCAATGGAACAGTCAGAGCTGAATGTCTATTTTCTCCTTGTTCAAAAACTGGTACAACAGGACCAATTGTTACTAGTACTGTTACTGCTTCCATCCCTTTCGTTAATTGCTGTATTAATTCCTCTTTTGCTCTATAATATTCTGAAATATTTGGTATGTTTTCAAGTCCTTCTGCTCTCTTTTCATTTCTCGGGAATTCATTTCTCTGCTCTGGAATTTCTGGATAATTTCTGGTTTCTCTTGGAGTATTCAATTTACTTCTTGACCTTGCTCTTTCAAGTAATCTTAAAAATCTGGGTGAATTTTCATTAGACTCTCTAGGAGAGGTTCCTGAAGAAACTCTCGGGGTAGACTGTGAACAACTTGGCTGATAGGGTGGTGGATTAATAAAAATTTCTTCTAAAACCGCATCATCTAATTCTTCAACAAGATGACCTCTCTTTCGGGTAATCTTTTGACCTGATGTTTCAATAACCATCTCTCTTACTGGGTACAAACCATCATACATATCTGCCTTTCTCCAGCGACGCACTCTATCCTGATGAGTTTCCCTATTTATGTCTAATTTTGGGCCTCTTGATATTCCTCTGTTTTCTCGCTCAAGTTCCATCATTTCAACCTCCCATTCAACTAAAGCTTCAAATTGAGTAGGTCTAGGCTTTGGCATAAGAGCCATCATTTTTTCTCTCAGGTTTTTCAAAACTTTAACATTAAATGATCCATCTTCCGGCCACGCTAATATTTATTTATTTATTTAAGTAGCTTATACAGCGCGCAGCTACCCCCGGGGGGGGTATCCCGGCGCTAAAACAGAAACTCAGGGAAGGAGGAGTGGATCAAGCTAATTACAAGACTGGAGTCATAATCTGGAGAACAGCCAGGTTTTTAATTTACCACGGAAGATAATACACTATCATCTTTGGTATATTGCATCCAATTTTCAAACCAAAGGACAGTATGATAACCATATTCACCTTCCATATATGCTGCAGGTGTTTTGTACTTATGAAGTAATATTCCACCTCGCGTTTCAATTTTCTTATCGGGGCTAAATATATTTTTCAATTTCTGAAACCATGAAGGCTTCTTTTCCTCCTTTCCGTACCAATAACTCATGTTTTTAAAACTATTCCGTTTAATTTGGAAAAGATCGTAAGTATTTCTTTGTTGTTCCGCTACTCTAGCCAATCCGTGCGCGAAACTCACCAACAAACCAATCAGGTTAAGCCACGTCACTACCTTGCTCAACCAATAGAAGTACTGTTTTCAGAAAGGACCAATCAGCTAACAGCTCATTTCGGTCACATGAACCAATCAGTGCATTAGCTGTGACGTATGTCAACCAATCGGAGCGCGAACCCTGTGACGTATACTGCCGCTGCAGCTTCGCTGTCTCCGCTTCGCAAACTCACCCCTCCTTTACAAAATATTTTCACAGCGCCATTTTAAAACAATTCTTTTCAATGAATTTCAGTTAGTAACTACAGAAAAACAAACCATTTGTCTGTTTCGCTAAATAAAGTGATAGTTTTTATCAATCATTCGAGTACTCACTCTCGTGAAATAGACAACGCTATTTTCACAAAAACATTTTTACACATTTCAAATGGAAAACCCTGACCATGTATACATTAAATCTTCAGCAGGACTTTAACCTACCAATAGAAATCCTCAATCGCCAGTAAGAATAGACGACGCTTCCTTACCCTTCACTCAAGCTTAGAAAAATCCTACTACTCTTTTCACAGCGAGTTTTAAAACGGGCTCCTAGTCCCTATACTCAAAGCTACAATTTCATAAGCATTCCTCACTATACATACAACCTGTCATACCTAGAATCCCTAAACTTGTGCTGTACGTCCACAACACTAGCGATATAATATCACTAATTTGAAACGGAACAAATGAACTGTGTAACTTCACCTGTCACACTACTCTGCCAGCAACTTAACCAGGTATTTTTCACACTGCTGGAAAAAACCTTTCGACTACATATAACAACTGGACAAACTTAACATGTTTTAGACATGTATCCTAGGTTTCTTACATGTAGCATGTTAGTTACCATAGTAACCATAACTCTGCTACCAGAGAATTGATCCAGCTGGCCTAAGGAAAATCTGTCTCAAAAGCACAACCCTACACCATGATACTCACCATTAATCATAAACTCTTCACAAGGCCCATAAATGACTGAGACAAGAATTAGCCAACTGAATCATGTGACCTAATTAATCGGAACTATTCACAAAACTATTTACATTTATATACAACTGCAGTTTATCATTATCATGTTTATTATTCAAATCATTTAATTAAGTCACCTAGGCGATGGATTAACTGATGGTAACTAGACTCAAAATAACCAAGACCAGCTTGTCATTTTAAAATCTATTTTATTAACTTTATTTTCAAGTAAAGAGCATTTCCATTTAATAAATCTTTTATTAGCATTTAATAAGCATCATTTTATTAAGTAAAGGCACATTAGACTGTCAGTTCAAAACGAATCAGCATGAAAGGTATTTAAGCAAAAGAATCTCATTCCCTAAACCCTATTTCCCTAACTAAACTTAATTAAACCTAAAAGGAAAGACATTAGTCCAGGTTTCTCTTACGTGAGTAAAAAATCCGTCAGCATCTCACGCTCTACAGGAATCAGGAACGAGCCAGCAAAGCTCCTCCCAAGGGGCCAAGTTTTATACCTTTTCTCTATCTTAAACTAACTAAATGAATACTTTTTAAAAGACATCCAGCGATTCGATTGGCTGACAGCCGTCAGTCCACATTAGATCATCCTTTTCTCATTCCAAATTCGAGCCTTTCTTAAAGGTCTTTGTCCATTGTCTACAAACGACATTGGCTTCCGAGGTATTTGCAACAACTTATTAAATAACAGTTCGCTGCTTCCTCAGCTTGGCTTTTCTGACGCATCCTGTCCTTGGAATATATACAACACGGAGCACATCATGCACAGTTCCACATATTTTGTTTACTTGACGATTATGAATATGACTAATTCTTTTTTTCATTCTTTTGCTGTGCTTTGCTCATCATGACAGGATTCCAAAACTCCCATTTTAAAGCTAGGCCTCAGGCCTCTTTTTCGAAACACTAGTATGCAAAGAAACACAAAACATGAATTAATTTGAGTAATGAAAGTCGTTCTGTTACCCACCCCCTTTACTAATGTTAACCCATTAGTTTATGTTACCTAGCTTTTAAGCACAATTAAGCAGCAGTTATAGAAACCTTTTTCACATGGGCCTCAGGATTCTCCACGAGTCTCTGCCACATAAAAGACACGACATAGACGAAAGCACATTTAAAAATAAGCACATGCTATTATTTAAACAGCCACAATTAATGTTGAGAAAACGCAAAGACAAAGTTAGTTTATTAATTCAACGTACACGTAGATGCAAGAAAGAGCACATAATGTTAATTCCCTCATGTTCGTATAAATGCATTTTTAAACTAGGTTGATTAATACAAACTATGCATAAACTCATTAATATTATTAATTCATTATAGAAGCATAACTCAGCGAGTGAAAACACATTTTATTTCAAAAACTCGCTTAATCACCTGTAAATACCAATCAGTGGCTGCAAGGCAGAGGCATGTTAGCAAGTAATGGTGACCTCGGCTGCAGGTGGCAGGCATTGCGGAATTAATAAATTAACAAACCGCCACTGTACAAACATTATGGAGACCCTGTAACGTGGGGTGACTATTTTATTGCCTTTTTTTCCTGCCCTGTCAGTGTTATACTGTGTGTGCTTCAGGCCAGTAGCTGCTTGCATTTTATTGCAGCATTCATCTTTCCCACCTCCTCCCAAAGCCGAAAAAGACCAGCCATTGTGCTCCAATCGGAGCTGCTGCATTGGGGGTGTTCTGCTAATCATTTAGGCTGTGCTGTCTCGAAAGAATTTGCTTTCACTGATTATGCGCTGCCGGATATTTTCGTTTAACCTGTGAGCAGCATCCCCTAGAGAGGAATATCAGACTGGCAGCTTAATCTCAGCAGCCCTATGTCGCTGTCTGCCCGGTTTTACATCCTGCCCAGCTCTTGTCCTCTTGCCTGGAGAAGCTCTGCCTGGCTCATGGCTGAGCTCCCACTCAAGCTGCCATCACCGTCAGTTTAACTGGCTGCTGATTGATTCTCACTTTTTGTCTGGTTATTCCCATTTTGTGCATGTAACCCACTATCACTGGAAGTTTCTTCCATTGGGTTGCTATAGGCTGTGCTGTCCCTGAGGAATGTATTTGTCCCTCTCACTTCCTCCCATGCCGGAAAAGACCAGCTGTAATGCTTCGATCGGAGCTGCTGCGACCTCAGGAAGCAAAGTCTAGCTTTGGAGGATGGGGGCGTAGACAGCCTTTAGATGCCAAGACCGCTTGTTTAAAGTAGATATCATAAAGGCATTGAGCAATATTTTAACACTCAGAATTAATTAACACATTTATTATGAATTATTTGCCATATTATATATTCAAGTCAAAAATCAGTACTGAACTGGGGTGGCAAAGTGGGCTAAAGAACGGTGATGGATTAAACCCAGATCTTTTGACTGGGTGTGAGTGTTTGATTGATTCAGATGCTCCGTCCATCACCACCCCCTTTTGTACCGCTTTTGGCCACCATAAGTGTGGCAGGGTATGCTCAGACGTGAGTCCCTTGCTTACTTTGCCACTGGATTCAAGCAAGCCGGGCTGAAGACGGCTGGAATGCCAGAAACCGGTCCTCGGAAGCTTGTTTCCGGTCCAGGGAAGACATGGCTTGGCAGTTCGGGCTGGACAGTTCCCATGAGGCACAGGGTCAGACTGATTTGCATATAGCCATGACTGAACTGGGGTGGCAGAGTGGGCTAAAGAACGGTGATGGATTAAACCCAGATCTTTTGACTGGGTGTGAGTGTTTGATTGATTCAGATGCTCCGCCCATCACCACCCCCTTTTGTACCGCATAAGACCAATAAGCAGCAACTATGGCTTGTATATAATATTGAAAACACTTCCACTTAAAGCCCTGGTGGTGACACCTCAACAATGTTGCTCCTCCTGAGATTCAAACAGAGAAGGGAAATCCAGAGAGAAAATGACTCTCTTTAAAGGATTTCCCTTCCCCTACAACGCTCACCGCGCACACATCGATGTGCCTGCTCTCACTGCAGTCCGGGGGAAAAAAAACGGACCGCCTGTGCCAGGGCACAAAACAGAGCCCGATAGAGACCTGTTTCGAGGCTCGCTTAAAAAAACTGCCGGTGCTCAGACCTGGTGAGACCCGGCCGACTTAAAGCCCCGCCCATGTGCATTAGTTCTTGAGGGAAGGCCTCTGTGGGCCATGCTTCCAGGCCACCCCTGCGCTAAGGTGTCACCGGGGTGACCGTGACGAACATTTTACCAACATTTAGTGGTCACCGTTTTAGAGATCCATGGGGGCCTTTCTCGATTGGGCCACCGTACTTCAAAGGCTTTGCACTGATGCTCAGCCAGTAACAGGAAGTGATTTGTGCTGACAGAGGTGAGGCATCCAGGCCGGGGACCGCTGCCTAATTACATAACAAGAGCATTATCATGGAGAAGCATCTCATTCTAGGATTGAGATGTCCATTCTCACCAGTACAGGGATTGGATGGGAGTCTGTGCGCATCAGAAGGCTTTCGAACAAGTTGATTAGTCATCTTTTAGTTGCTTATTGCTTTATTTGGGTGTTAAATTGGTACTAATTAAGGTGAACTCTTTTCTCAGACGCTGTTACCAGTTGTAACAAGTATTGGCATAGCCAATAGGTCTCGCCTTTGGGACCTTATAAGTGTTTAACCATGCAACAGTTGATGTTGTTGCACCAAGGATAGTGTGCTGGATAACTAATCACATAAGGTCCCAATGGTGAGACCTACTGTGTAATGCCAATGCTTGTTTACTGATGCACCATAGTACCTCCAGATGGAGTTTTTTTTAGCAGAGTAGATGTCTCTCCAAGGGTGGGAAAGGAGTACTCCAGGGTATTATTTGCCTGGAAAATGTAGGGAGTCAAAAATTCGAATGTGATCCTGTCCACTATGTCCTTGAAAAGGAACAGGTCTTTACTCCTCTCCTTTCAAAGAGGGGTGGGGTACGGAACACCCCCAAAATTAACGGCAATGTTGAATATTTGCCATTTTTACCGCATTGAACCCACTTCTGCTTTACCCTCTCTGTAAAACATAAAAGCCCGCCCCTGGATATTTTGTTTCTGTTGGTTTTAGGGTCACTAAATCACTTTTTTAAGGCCCCCAAACCTATTTTGCACCTTATAACAGTATTTACGGATCATGAAACAGGTTAATAAATTATTACACATTCATTATTTGGGAATGTTGTTTTGAGCGTTGCTTTCCAATTGCAAATCGGTAACATATGTAAGAATGTCTTCTGAACGTGATTCTGGTCGCAAACCATTGGTAAGTTGCCAACTCCAAAGTTGGCAAAGTTGAGGTAGTGACTGATTTGCAAAGGGGACAAAGTTTGAAAACTAAAGTGATTGTGACAAAACAGTGCTCAATTTGTGACCTCTTTTTGCAGTCAGTATGGTAGTACACCCAGGCTAAAGTTTTTAAACATAATATATCGTAACATTCACGTTTTAGAGCACACATTCACCCCTGTGGTGGTATTTTCATGCTTTTTATCCAACTCCATGCTAGTGATTTTGTCCACTCAGAAGGATGAAAGACTGCGTACACCCACCAGGAAGGAGTCAAACCAATGACCATGGAATCAAATAGAGATCTGTGGAGTGCATGCATTAGTCAATTGAGCAAAGGAACTAGTCTGTGGGGACGAAAATGTGTCTGTCCATTTCACAAAATCAATTTACCATGAGTAATTGTGCAAAATATATGGCTACGAAATTCAGCAATAGCTTCTCATTGTCTCAAACAGGAAGTGCTAGAAGTATGTCTGAAAGCCTGCAACGCTCACATTTGCCTACATATATTTCTGAGAAATATGTGGTGTCCTAAAAATTGTAAAAGTGCACCTACAGCAAAGTCGTCGACAAAGACTCGCATATTTATAATTTACTTAGTAAGTAAAGTCCTTAATATGACAGTAAATACATTCCTTAATATGACAGAAAAGAAAACACATAGCTAGTTTTGCCTTGGCCTTTTGTGTACTAGTTCTTTCATACAAACGACTGCTTCAGGCTTCTTTGGATTCGTTTGTGGTCCCAGTACTTTGCTGGGTGGGTGCTTAGTCCATACACCCCTGTCCTTCTTGTGCAAACATCTTTTTTCCTTTTTAATTTCCTACTGAAAATGCTTTACAAATGCACTTGCTTTTTTCCTTTTAGGCACTTTAATATACCCCCTCTTCTTCCTTTCTTCTAAAGAGAATTTCTTTATTCTAACACTTTACCGCCCGCAACCCCTTGTGTATTCAGTGATCATAATGCATGCATTGATTAATTGAGAATTCCAATTGACATTTGGAGGATGAAAGACTGAGTCAGCCCTATTGGTCTTCATTAGCTCAATCTTAGTAGATTAGGCTTGTGGACCTGGTAATGTGTTGGTGAATAATCTTGGAAGGATGAAAGACTGAGTCAGTCTAGTCTGTCGTCTTTTCCTCCCTCACAGATTGTCGTTGGGTCGCTGGTATTGTATTAGTTCATCATGCACCTAATTTTAAGCAATATACACTGTCATCAGTCTTATCATATTGGATAATTTCATGATTTAGTTTTTATCTAGTGAGTATTTTTCCCTTTTGTACATATCCAGTTACTGCGCCAAACTATCAATGATATGTTTAAAGGACACCTTGGGCAACAGTTTACATTTAAGACACATCAGAACAGGGGAATAATGAATTCTGAAACTAATTTTTAAGGTTTCATTCCATACCCCTTTTTGTAAATCAGACCCCTGTCAAAAAATCTCTTGACTTGATATTTAGCTTATCAAGTTTAATTAGTGTGTATCATGTTCCACACAATTGCTATCACATACATCCACTTCACTCCAAAACACATACGTTGAAAACATTTACATTGCAACCCCATTAGCTCTAACCCTGAAATGAACTCGAGATTTAGTGCATTTCAAATGCTTGTTTGATGTTGCCTTTGCAAAAGTAATTTCCCATGCATTCTAATATTTTCTAATCTTCCTCAATAACGATATGCTTGCTCTCTGCATGACAGAGTGTTAGAACAGGTTGCAGGTAACTTTCAGGAGAGATTTTGTAACAGTGCTCGTTTGACACCATCACAATAACAACTATTTCAAACATTGTCAAAAGAGGGGCTTCATCCCCGTCACTACCTCTTAGAACGTGCTGCTTAACGTTACCTCCTTAATTCGTTGTTTTACTCTGTACACCGTAATCTTACATGGCTGCTAAATTTCACATTCATCCATATTCCACTCCAATATTTGCCCGACACTATACACCTCTCCACTCTATGGTTTTCTAGTATAAGCCACTGCAGTGTATGTCACTCTACTATAGTCTGCTCTACACCACTCCACGCCTCTCAACTGTATAAAACTCCACTCTACTCCACTTCACTCTAAACTGTTACACTGTTTGCAACTCCAATCTACACCACTCCACTGGATGCTGATCCATTCTACGCCATTCCACTCTACTTTACAACAATTCATTGTACACTATTCCACTAAATGCCACTCCACTATGCGCTACTTCACTCCATGCCACTCCAGTGTGTGGCATTCTACACCACTTCATTCTACGCTATTCCATTGGATGCCACTCCAATTTACCTCACTCTGCTGTACACTGCTACACTCCACCACACGCCACTCCACTGCACAACACTCCACTCCACTCTGTGCTGTTACACTGTCCACAAGTCCACTCTATGCAAGTCCATTCTATGCTATAACACTACACAAATCCTCTCTACGTCACTTTAGTGTACGCTACTCCACTGTACACTACTCCACTATATGCTATTCCACTGTATACCACTCCTTTGTACTACACTTCACTGTACTACACTGTTAGCATAGTCCCATCTGGATGTCACCATTGCATGGACTATGATTTACAAGCACACCTTTGGCTACAGATGCAGAAATGTCCATAAATTTCTTAGTTTAATGAAGCATGTAAGTGTCACTTGCTGTATTTGAGCCGAAAATGAAAGATCAAACTCCCACTTAACACCAAGATTTTTTGTAATATCTGCAGGGGACAGGGGAGGGCCCATTTACCTTGGCCACCTGAGATCCGGTGCTGGAGGTGACTCTTTCCCGAAGAACATCACCTGCGTTGAGTTTCAGTTTGTTATTGTTCATTCACAACATGATATCTCTCAGGCAGCCCTTAAAACTCCTGAAGGAGTCCTCGGTCTGCTCTTTAAAAGAAAATACCAACTGGGTGTCGTCGGCTTACGAGATCGCTTTTACCGCCCAGTTGGCTGTCAGAGAGAACAGGGGAGCCAGGTAGAGTACTCAGCGCTGAGCCCTGAGTGACTCCACACTAGAGCTGTTTCAGTTCAGACACAAAGGGTTGCAGCGCGACCTTCTGTGATCAATTACTTAAGTAGGAGTTCAGCCAGGCCAGTACCGTACTGCCTATGCCCATCTCCTGAGGTCTCTGAGACAGCAAGGTATGATCGACAGTATCAAAAACCGCTGAAAGATCCAGAAGCACCAACATTGTGGATGCCTCTGAATCCACCGCCAGTCTCACTGACTCAGCTACCTCCAAGAGGGCCGTCTCGGTACTGAAACCGGATCTAAAGCCAGATTGGGTATCATGTAGGATGTCCTTACTTTCTATGAAGTTGGTCAATTGTCGCTAAACCAGTTTTTCCAGCATCTTTGCTGGCACAGGCAACAGAGAGATAGGCCTATAGTTGTTCAAATCATCAGGATCCCCATTTGGTTTTTTCCTCAAAGGGAAAAGTGTAGCATGTTTCCATTTGTCTAGGAAAATGCCGGACGCAAGGGATGTGTTTCAAATGTGAGACAACACATGCTTCAAAGAGTGTGCCATCACTTTCCAAAGTTTAGGAGGGCAAGGGTCATCCAGTGGCCCTGACTTACATCCCTGGATTTCCGCCAACACTTCCTGCTGAGTGATAGGAATCAAATTTGTAAGTGAGGGCTCTAGTGCGCATTCCACCCTACTATCAGATTTGTCTGTTTCAGAATTGTTTCAGAATTGTAGACCTTCTGAATTCAGAAATACTTTCACACAGAGAGAGGGTTGTACATCAATCTCTAATGCTCTAGGTTTAAGAAAGGAGTTGACCACCTTGAATACCTCTTTGGTAGAGTTGTCAGTCTTGTATATACGGCTAGCTGGGTGATCCCTTCAGGCTACTCTTATCAATTTGTGCAGTTCTTTCAGTGCGTTTTTTTATAAATAGTTTTGGTCCCCTCACAATAGTTCGCCCTCCACTGCCGTTCCAGTCGTTTGCAACTGCTCTTGGCAGCTCTAAGAGATTCAGAGAAACAAGGGGCAGAGGGGGAGAGCGTATGTGACATAGGGGGTCTGGCTGGGGCAGTGGATTCAACTGCTGTCGAAATCCACTGATTTAAAGCCAGGGAATCTGCATTAGAATCGGATGAGAGTATGGGTTTGCTGGCCTGTAAGATAGGATCTAAAAGCTTGGTTACCCCTACTCTGCCAGGGTTTGTCCACACTAAAAAAGAATGTATGCGATGTCACTCCCATTTATAACAGTTTCCTTGACACTTAGCTATGCCACTTTAATGTATGCCACTCAAATGTATACCTATCCATTGTACCCTACTCCACTCTACGCCACTCCACTGTATACCACTTCACTCTATGCTATTCCACTCTATGCCGCTCCACTGCACAATATTCCAGTGTACTCTACTCCACTGTACAGTAATCCACTCTAATGCCATTGCAGTGTACGTCACTTCATTCTGCGCCACTTCAGTGTACGAAACTCTCCTCCACTCTATATGTCTCCACTCTATAAAAATGTCCTACACTTTATGGCACTCTACTCTGTCATTTCACTCCATGTCACTCCACTCTTCTGCACCCTATTGTACGGTATTCCACTGTACACTACTCCATTGTACATTCTACCGCAATCCACTCCAGTCTACACAACTCCACTGTACTCCACTTCACTGTATGCTACTTTACTATATGCAATTCCACTCTACACTATTTCACTGTATGGCACTCCATCTAGGGCATGCCAGTGTAGGCTGTTCCACTGTATGCCACCCACTGCACGCTACTCCATTCTGCGCTACTCCAGTGTCTCTCCTGCACTCTATGTAACTCCATCTACAAAACCCTGTGCTACTCTACTAGACTCTACAAAACTGTATCCCTGTACGCTTCAGTGTATGCCACACCACTTTATGCTGATCCACTGTACCCTACTCCAGTCTACCCCACTCCATGGAACACCACTGCACTCTATGATTTTACACTCCACCATACAGTATTCCAGTGTACGCTACTCCATTGTACAGTAATCCAAGCTATGCCACTGCAGTGTATGCCACTTCACTCTACGCCCTACGTGTGTACAACACTCTCCTCCAATCTATTTAACTTCACTCTAATAAAGTCTACTACACTTTGTGGCACTTATGCCACTCTACTCCACTCTGTCCTGGTACACTTCGCCGCCCAACTCTATACTCCACTGTTTCCTTGTGCACTCCATTGTACAACACTCTGTTCCACTATATAGCACTTTTTCATTCTCTACGACACAAGACTCCACTCTACTTCACAAGACTCAACTCTTATTTATAATAGTTTATTACCTATGCTACACTTTACTCAATGCCATGGTTTTCGACTCTGACACGCCAATACACTCTATTATACTTCACTCCACACTGTTATGCCAGACTATTCAACTAGAGTCCACTGTACAAGACTTTACATCACTCTATGCTACTGTACAGTAATGCACTCTACCCAGCTCTGCTGTTTGACGCACAACTGTACTCCAAGCAACTCAACTCTACAACACTCCACTACACTGTATAGCACTATTTGACAATTTACTCCAGTCTGTACCCCTACGCTCCACTTTACAACATGTTTACTATAGCGTATGCCACTGTACCCCAATCTACTCCACTCTGTGCTGCTCTACAATACTCCAGCTCACTGTACACCCTGTACGCATCTTTGTATGCCATTGCACCCCACCCATCTATACTCTGTTGTACAGTACTCCACTTTACTACACTATTCCATTATATCCCCACTCTATTCCACTCTGTACCATTGTACTGTAAAATACTGTACGCAAATTCAGTCTACAAAACTGTACTCTACCCCACTGCACAAAACACTTCATTAGACTGTATGCCACTCTACTGTCTACAACACTTTCCAACACTGTACGGCACACCACTACTCTCTACTGTCCAACACAGTACTCCATTTTATAACGCTTCACTTGACTGGATGCTACCCCACTCCACTCTATGCACTGCACACCACCATAGTATGTGACACACCACTTCATTGTGGGACACCTCACTCCGTTTTGCGCTACCGTACTCCACTCTTCTGCACTTTATCCTGTTTTACGTCCAGTGTACCATACTCCCTTCTATGCCGCTCTTTTGTCCGACACACTACTCCACTGAATGCAACTGCACTCTGAAACACTGTACTACACTCTATTCCACTCTACTCCATTCCAGTCTACGCCACTGTCTTACACTGTATGACACTCAACAAAAAGTCAATCCACTCGTCTCTCCAATCGGCACTCCAATCTGCAACTCGCTCCTCCACTGTATTCTATGACACAGTGTTGCAGGGTAACTTAAAAATAAAGAAAAATACCTACTCCTCTTGGAAGTGTAAAAACAGCTCTTTACTGTCGTAGCAGGGAGAGTGGCCGTCTTCACTCAAGTAAACATCCAGCCTCAATTTGCTGCTTCACAGACAGCTATTTTTATACACAGTTGACCAATGTTAGTTACAAAATTTAAAACAATTAATTATTAGGCATTTACTCATTGGAACTCTTAGAAAGTGGGTCTGACCCATCTGAGTGTAGTGCTAGAGGCACTCTTGTGGTCTGACACCCTGTGATGACCGTTGACTACCATTATTTTAACTGACTTTAGTGTGTTATTTTATCCTAGCCTGAATGTACGATGTCCTGCATATGCCTTGCTTCTTTTACAGGTTTATTTCTTGTAATCTTGCTGTCTTTCAGTGGGAGCTGTCAAGAAGTAGGACAGCCTTGCCAAGAACAGAGCGTGTGGGATGTGCATTTGAAAGCGTGAAAGGGAAAGAGAGGTGTTGAATGTACTCTTTGGTTTCGAAGTGCAGCGTTGTGGGCAGTGATGCACATGTGCTCTGTGTTGTACAATGAGAGATGAAGTATATGAATACATAAGCAGTTGTGCACAATTGTGCATTGTGTTGTACATTGATGAGAATTATGAAGTTACTATTGGCTTTGACATGGCCTTATGTCATCCTTTTTTAGGGCTCGGCTGTCGAAAGCAGCGCGCTTGCGCTGCTCTCGGCATCCGAGAGCTTCTTGGAATCAATACAGATTCCATAGCTCTCGAAGGCGTAATTGAAGCCCCGCACATCTTTGTAATTGGCTAGCGTCAGCTTAGATGCAAAACGATGCATTTTATTGTAAAGGAGGCTTCTTAGTCCCTCCTTGTTGCCGCCTTGTCTCCTTTTAGCCCCGGCCACCGGGATTAGATCTGTTACTTGCAGCATGATACTGTGGCCTTTACTTACTGGGTAAGCACTATTTGTTTCCCTTCCCTTTGTCTCTCTCCCCGAGCAGACCCTTGCCTCTGTCTCAGAGACACAGCTGCTTGCTCGTTTCAGTTTTGCAAGGCAATTTCTTCCCGTTCCTCTAACCCCCCCCCCCCCCCCCCCCCTCCGCAGTCCAATGCCTTCTCGGTGCTGCCCTGGCTTGTCAGAAGTGAGCGGCGAGCAGGAGGGTGGCTGAGGGCAGAAGGATGGTGCTGAGAGGCAGCGAGGTGGGGGCAGAGGGATGGGGACAGGCAGAACGTGGGGTGCGCAGGATCGATGGCAGGAGGGTAGTTGGTCGGGGAGAGGGCAGCAGTGTTGAATGGAGACCACGAGGGTGAAGGGATTTGAGAGTGAGATGGAGAGCATGGTTCATTATTTACCCAGTTGCTGCATTACATTTACTTACGTTTAAGTGATACCTTGCATTTAAGTGCTTCAGAATTAGAGCTCTTGTCAGGAGGGAGAGGCGAGCAGGAGGGTGGCAGAGGGCAGAAGGATGGCGCTGAGAGGCAGCGAGGTGGGGGGCAGAGGGATGGGGACAGGCGGAGCGTGGGGAGCGCAGGATTAATGGCTCAATAATTATTTTGTGCCTTCAGCTATTTAGAGGGCGACTAACCAGCATGGTTAGTTTTAGGTGTTAATATACTAAGTTCCATGGTAGCCGCAAACTGCTGCAGAATAAAAGGAAAATGCTTGGTAAAAGTAAAACAGTAATGAAGGCGTTTCTAGCTGAAAGTGAATGACATTTTCAGTATCCTGCAATAGCCATTCATAGCTGGTACAGCCTCTGGTTATTGCTAGGGGGAGGGGGGCAGGGTTCATTTGCCCCTCATGGTGTTGGCACCGGTGTCACTGCACCTGCTGCTCTAACTGTAGCTATGCACTTAGCCTTTCCGGTACTATCCTGCCAGCTGCCGTGGCTTGCCACACTCGATGGCCTCTGTTGCTCCAGTACATGTGTTTTTACACGGGGAGATGGAGTGATTCGCCAAGAATCCCATGTTCTCAGATTCTTTACGCGCCAAAACTGTACCTCAGATCTTCAGCTGCAAAGTCAGCTGCTCTATAAATATTCCTATTGCACCCTTACACTGAAAGTACTGCTGATGTAGACATATTTTCAGGATGTAAATATGTCACAGCTCTGAAATGGAGAAAAATGCCCGGCATCACAGTTGTCGTTTGCTCAACTACCAAAGCTGGGGTTCGAACTCAGGTCTTATGCTGCAAGTCCACTTATCCATATGCGCTTGAGCACGTGGTCCTGTGCACCAACGTTGTGCCTGCTGTTTACTGTGGCCACAGGTGTGCAACACTCCAGACACCTCTGCTGTTTGTTATCTGGATTCCAGCGTGACCACTCTTGTTAAGCCAACTGTAGTTTGGCATATCATGAATTATACAGCATTCCACAACGTTTAATTATGATATACAATAGTGGAGGAATATTTTTCTCACTGCAGGTTGACATCTGTGCTATATAAACAAGCATTAAAAATGCAATTGGTCTTGCCTTTCATTAAGGGGTCTCCAAACCGGTCCTGGAGGGCCGGATCCATGCCAGATTTTTAAAATAACTACATGTATCTCAATGGGGATATCCAAAAAATCTGGCATGGATCCGGCCCTCCAGGACCGGTTTGGAGACCCCTGCACTAGAAGGTTCTGGAAAGACCTCCCCCCGGGCCAGAGGAATCTCACTAGAACTGGCCAGGTTCCAAGCAAGCATTCCGACGGCAGGAAGGAGTTCTCACGTCCCCTTCTCCAAATCTTGCATGTTCCAGCCTCTATCCTGACGAAGCTCACAAAGCCTTTCAGAGTACATTAAACAAAAAAAATCCTTGAACATGAATAACCCAAACAACTTGCAAGCGCTGCTGTGCACGCAAAAAGCTGAAGAAGGCCAATATCAGAACAAGCATCGAAAATGCAATAGGTCTCGTCTTTGATTAAGGTAAAGCCATTTGCTTTGCTAATGGTATTCTATAGCAAAGCAAATGGCTTTCACTTAATGAAAGGCAAGACCAATTGCATTTTTAATGCTTGTTTATATAGCACAGATGTCAACCTGCAGTGAGAAAAATATTCCTCCACTATTGTACATCATAATTAAACGTTGTGGAATGCTGTATAATTCATGATGTGCCCAATTACAGTTGGCTTAACAAGAGTGGTCACGCTGGAATCCAGATAACAAACAGCAGAGGCGTCTGGAGTGTTGCACACCTGTGGCCACAGTAAACAGCAGGCACAACGTTGGTGCACAGGAAAATCTGATGATGCAATGCATACACTGCAACAATAATTGCCTTGGGACAACAGTCCATAGAAGTTATTTTGCAAAACAACAGGAGCCAAAAGAGCACCAAATAATTTTTTTCTTTATTTTTCATTGTTTGTTCATGTTGAACAATTGTTTTGGTTAAAAAGTTCATTTTTTTTCACCGTTTTTCCAGCAAAAAAAAAAATACAAAAAAAACCCAGTTCTTTTTAGAACTACCTCTACTGGTCAAAAAAAGAACTATATTTCTATGTTTGTATGTAAAAGTTTGTCATAGTAAATGTCAAAGTGCAAAACTATAAGGATGTGGTACAGCATAAATCTATAGGGTGTTTACCTATAGTATACTGTAGTACTTCCAAAGCACTGAAATGTAACATATGTATATAAATATGTTACAACTCTATGCTTCAATTTGCACTATTAGTGAAAGTGCTTGAATGAATTTATATATATTAAGGGCAGTTTTATAATCCCCTTGTGTCTCTTTTACACAACTGTTGCATCACATTTGTGATGCAGCAGTGGTACAAAAGATGCACCATAAAGTATGGTTTTTACAATCTGATGTACTTGCAAGGTGCATCATATTGTAAAACAATGCACCAAAAGAAGGCTTTCCTGCATACATGAGGAATGTTCAGATGCAGGAACGCCTCCTAAAAGTGAATAAGTAAAATTTATAATATTTCATTCAGTCACTTTTGGACTTATACTACGTAAAAATCCTGCACCTGTTTGCAAAAGAAAGCAAAGGGGAGTGGTGTGAGAAACAGACAGGAGGAAGTGGAGTGGAGGAAGTGAAGTGGGGGAAGTGGAGTGCGAATGAGTGAAGGCTTAGTGACAGTTAAGAAATGGATAAGAGGGTGAGGGAAAGGGAATAAGGACGAAGAGAAAAAATTAAGAGAGAGGGAAAGTGAGTGAGGAAGAGAGGAAGAGTGGTAGAAAGAGAGAGGAAAGAAGATTAAGTGTAAGGAAGAGACAGGGAGAGAGAGAGGGAGAGCAAGGGACTGAGAAAGAGTGAGGCAGTTATTCTGTCACAATAAGAGAGTGATGACAAACTTTTTTTTTTCTCATACTTACCTTATAAATAATGAAAACTTAGACAGTAATGAGAAGGTAGTTTTTTATTTGTTATACTTAACTTCTAAGAAATAAAAAAAGTAAATTAAATATTTATTATAAATATAATATCTGTGAAAGACAAGAAAAAAATAAATTATAATATATACAATATATATTTCACAAAATAAAAGAGAAGGAAGGAGATTAAGAGTCAGGAAAGAGGACTGAGGGATATAGTAGGTGTGAAGGAAATAGAAAGGGAAAGAGAGAAAGAATGAAGGATAGAGAGAGAAAGAGAGGAGAGCGCCAAAGTTTGCCGCCATCTGTGTGCACCAGGACCAGCTTACATTTACATGAGGGCTCCCGCAGCGTGGGACACACGCAGGAAAAACCTGGCCCAAGGGCAGGCCCATCTGTGCCTCTCTTAGCTAGAAAGAGGCTGGGCTGGGCCCCCCCTCTTAGTTCTGGTGGACGTACCCAGACTTTCATTGCAGCTTTTTCAAAAGGTACTGTTGTGAACAATATTTTTGTCAGCTAAGGACTCTGGGACAACCATTGTACTATGGTTATTTTTTTACTATTTCTACCTTTGTGATTTCCCCAGTACTGGGTAAAGAGTGAATTCTGGGTTTTCTGGTTGAAGCACAATAACCTAGCACTTGTTGCACCAAGATTGATCCAAGGTTATGCAAAAGAGAAAGGTTCAAGATGAGAGTGGGGAAACATCAAGAAAAAAGCTAAAAAGCACATAAGTCTATCACTAACAATTGTGTCATTGACCAAAGGTAGTTTTGTGAAGACAGCGACACTCAAGGAGAGAGAGAAAAAGAGGGAAAATGAGGGACTGTGAGGGAGTGAGGCAGTTATAGTGACTGAGACACAGGAAGAGACTTACACACAGAAGAAAAATAGGGGAGTGAGGGAGGGTATAAAGGAAGGGGAGTGAGCAAAAGGGAGTAAGGGACTGTGAGAAAGGGAGTGAGTGAAGGTGAATGAGGGATGATGTTATTATAAGAGATTAAGAGGTGAATGAGAAGAGACTAAGCAATACACTAACACAAGGGTGGTGATAGAGGAAAATAGGAAAGAGCAATGAGAGACAAACAGGAGAAAGAGGGAGTTGGAAAAGATGATTGAGGATGAACAGAGAGTACTGATAGTGACAGAAAGACTGTAAAAGTGAATGAGGGGCAGTAAGTGTAGTGGTTGAAGTGGAGGAATATGACTCAGATTGAATGAAGGGGAGTGACAGTGAGGGAAGGGATATAAAGGTAAGGGAAGGGGAGGGGAGTGATGGAAAACAAAGCATATTGAGAAAGGAAAAAGAAATAAGTGATAGGCAGAAGGATTTATGGAAAGACAAAGAAAAGGAAGAGTGGTGGACAGAGAGAGAGACAGTAAGAGACAAGCAGAGGAAGAGTGACGGACTGTGAAAAACTAAATCAGTTATAGTGACTGACACAGAGGAACAGACTTACAGACGAATGGAAGAAAGGGGACTGAACGAAAGGGAGTGATAAAGTGAAAGAAATTAAGTGAGTGAAGGTCACTCAGGGATGATGTGAAGGAAATACAGTAAGAGGGCAGTGAAAACAGACTGATCGATACAGCAAGACAAGAGTAGTGATGGAGGAAGATAAAAAAAACAAGTGAAGGACAGACAGGGGAATGAGACAGTTGCACAAGATAAGTGAGGGTGAAGGAAGAGTACTGATGGTGAAAGAAGGAGTGTAAAGGTGAATGTACGTGAGTAATTAAAATGAGGGAAGAAGAGTAAGATGAGTAAAGGTGAAGGAGTAAGAGAAACTGAAGAAAGGGTAAAGAGAAAGACAAGTAACAAAGTGATCAAAAAGTATTTTTTGTTTGTCGTACTTATCTTATAAATGTAATATCTGTGGAAGATAATCAACAATAGAGTTATAATATATATTTCACAATATAAAATACAAAATAACTTGTACAATATGTTATATGTTTTATTTTGCTGTTCTCAGAATATATTGAATTTCACTAAAAACAGTGACTTCAATACTACTCATCATATGACAGCGGGCAAGGAGGCGGGGCTTGCAGCCGGCAAAGATGGTTGCAGCCTAGCAAGGCTCCCGACCCCCTGCCCACTAATCCGGTCTTTACTCCTGCTACAGCCCTGGGATCCCCGCCGGGATTCGGGTGAACCCGTGGGACGCTCCTGTGCCTGCTCCGGTCGAGGCGGGGACCTGATCCTCCTGCCGATAAAGGGACAAACTGGTGATGGAGCTCCGATCCGTAGGACCACAAGATGGCGGCTATCCAGTGACCATCGATGCATCACTTGCCGATCAGCCGATCCACCCACCCCTGAACCCGGCCAGCACGGGCTGATCCGGCGCGAGGCACTGAACTGAGAGGTGGGCAACTTTAACTGGACCCTTGGCCCGGAGCCGTGCCTGCCGTTGCTTCGCTGCCCTAGCGAAGCCCCTCCCCTCGCCCGGGGACGGACAAATCGACACCCCGGCTTCAGAGGCCTGAGGCGACCGAAGATAGAGAGGTCCGGGCTGCGCTGCTCCCCCCGCCTTCCCCGGATTACCTGAGGGCGGCGAGCTACAGGGACCACAGGTACGGCAGCTCCAACTGGCGGCCCCGCCTGCGGCGACGCTCGGCAATCAGCGGGACAGCGACTCACCTCCGGGACCGCAGGCGCCGCTCCTCCCCATCTGCGTACCTGCTGATTCGAGGGGGGGCCGCGGGAGCACATTGAACTGCCTCTGAGGCGGGGGCCGCCAGCGCGGCTCCCTGGGTTCGGGACCTGCGAGGACGAGCGGCCATCGTCCCGCTGACGCTGTTGGAGATCAGAAGCGCTGGGGCCGCCGGTTGCACGGCTTCACTGACTGACTTCGAGCCTCATTGCGGGGGTCCCACGTGAAGAGACGGGTCTCCGGGTTGCAAGGGGAGACGCCCGATTGGTGTTTTGGTGTTGGCCCCGCTGCGAGACCCACGCCTGTGGGAAGCCGGCGACTCTGCGACTGGCGTCTCCCCCTTGGCCGCCATTGAGGGGACCCGGGCCACCTCGGCGGAACCAACGAGAAATCAGCACTACTGAGTGTCGTGCTAGGGGAGCCCCCCTGGCCCTTGCCCTCGGAACTAGAGCGCAGTAACCGCCGAGAGGTGAAGAGAGCAAAGACGCATACGCCTGGTACTCGACCTTGGCCCCTGTGGACTCCTGAGAGCGCCTTCCTGGTGGGGGAGCAACGGAGCCAGCATTTTATCACAGCCCCGAAGATCGCACTAGTGAGCAGCGCTGGGAGCTGCCCAGCAGAGAGTGACTGGAAGTGGGATCCCGATTGTCTGGGAGCTGCGCTGAGTCAGAGACCCTGAGCTAGAACCTGCCGCTACCACTGAGCTTACCGGCCTACCGGCCCCTACTAACTGCGAGCTGCTCCCCTTCCCGAGACGGGCGCCAGCCATCGCCCTCGGTGCTACACTGCCCCGGTCCGAGATATTAGACCGTAACTATGGGGAAACCCAGAGGCCCAAAGGGTGAGGGGGGCGCTGGCTCGGAAGCTCCTGACGACTCGGTGTCGGCCCCACCGGACCTTCAGCAGATGCAGGACCGAATCCTAGAGGCTATCACCGCCACGAAAGATGCCCTCCACCAAGACATAGCACAGGTGGCCATGAGCCTTGGCCTCCTGCGAGCGGACCATGGGAAATTATCGGACAGGGTTAAAACCACGGAATCAACCCTGGAGGAGCTGGTGCCCGCACACAAGTCCATGGAGGGTCGGTTAACGGAGGCTCTGGACCGAATACAGGCCCTTGAGCGGCGAGCAGAAGACGCAGGAAACCGCAGCAGACGTAACAACGTAAGCGCCTTGTGGGCCTTTCAGAAAAAAAAGAGGGCTCTGACATTGTGGACTATCTGACCACCTGGCTACAGACAGAAGTGGCGCCTGAGGGTCTTTCTCCCTTTTTCACCATTGAAAGAGCTCACCGGGTACCTGCCAAACCACCCAGTCCGGGACAATCGCCCGACCAGTAGTTATCAAACTGCTACACTACAGAGATAGAGACTGGCTACTAACACGAGCGAGGACAGCGGGCCCTTTCCAAGTGGATAATTGCAAAGTAACACTATTCCCGGACTATACCTTCGAGACCCAGAAGCTACGGGCCTCATTCTTATCCATCAAAAAAGAACTTAGGGCGGAGGGCCTACAGTACTCGCTACTCTTTCCGGCCAGGCTGCGGGTGGTGGTGGACGAGAAATCCCTGTTCTTTCCTACCTCAGCGGACGCATGGGCCTGGTGGGACACATAAAAAGCCGGAACAGATGGAGCGCGCATGAGAGAAGAGGAAGAGTGGCTGCAACTGCCGCTGCGAAGATCTCGGAGGATGCGGGCCGTAAGCGGAAGACTGGTAAACCTACGGTCTCTCAGACGGAGAGCGAATGGAAGGCCGCACTACAAGCGGTAATAAACTTATCGGGTGCTGTCTTGACCCAATCAGAGCGGACCTCAGGATCAGAGACTCGAGCAACGGACTCTGAAATAGAACTGTCGGAATTTGGTGGCTCAAAGGGCCCGGAGATCACGCCGCAAATTCGGGGGAGATTGTTGAGGGATAGGGGAGCTCTGCCGGCCCAGTTCTACCCTTTGTTGATGGAATCTAGCTGACCTACTGACCGGAGCAGGCAGATCTTGGACGATAATGTTGTGAGTAACACTATTTTGTGGGCGGGGGGAAGGAAACTGAGGCCCAAACCCCGTAGCCAACTCGTGCCTCTTAGGGCCCATAAGGCCTCCGCGGTGCAGACTGCGGATTAGGTGGGGACAAGGGCACGGTTGCCCGCACATGGTTTGGATGGGAGCGACTCTAGCACAGTTGGGTCCTGTTCTGGGTGAGGGAGGGGAGCCCGAGGCAGTTGGGGGAACCAGGGATGCAGTTACGAGAGGGGGGAGGGGGGGTGTTATTGTAGGGAGGAGGGACTGTGTCATCATGAGTGATCGGGTGTACGGACATTGTGAACAATACCATACTGCATGGGATAATGACTAATACAGGAATGATAAAGTGTGTAACCTGGAATGTGAGGGGGCCGCACACCATGACCAGACGACACAAAATACACACCTACCTGGTTCGCAGGGGGGTTCACATAGCGCTGCTGCAGGAGACACACTTAACGAAACAGGAGGGAATAGTGCTACAACGTAGATGGAGGGGTCACTTGTTTAATACCACATATTCGGCCTTCGCTAGGGGAGCCTTGATTTGGATAAGAGCGGGTACCCCATTCCAAGTTACTTGTCAGGTGGTGGATCCAGAGGGGAGGTTCGTGGCGGTGGAGGGAACCCTTAGAGGACGCCACGTAGTGCTTTGCAGCGCGTATGCACCTAATGTGGACCAAGCTGCATACTATGCGCGGCTCTCCGGGGAACTAGCTAGTTACCTTGCAGGCCCTATTCTACTGGGGGGAGACCTTAACTCAGTGCTAGACGTTGACCTAGATAGATCGCACCCTCCATTACACTCATCCCCAGTGCGCAGACTAGCGAAGTGCAGGTTAGACTGGCAGGGACAGTGGGGATTAACAGATGCTTGGCGCACGCAACATCCAGTCGAACGCGACTACTCATTCCACTCTAGCCTCCATGACCTCCATGTTCGTATCGACCCCTTTTTGTGCTCTCTGCTTGTGCTCCCTGCAATCGCCCGCACTGAATACCTAGCGCGCACGATTTCGGACCACAACCCCCTGCTACTATCGCTTGACTGGATGACTGAAATCTCCAAGATCCCGATGTGGCAGCTCCGTCCAGACACTTTAGATGACCCGCCGTTCCGCGAGGCGTTGGGGGAGAGAATTGAGCAATATTTTGCGGAGAACGAAGGGTCCACCAACTCCAGAGCCACGGAATGGGACGCCCTTAAGGTAGTAATTCGCGGGCATTGTATCGGAAAATTTGCGGGTGCCCGCAAGACATTGTTGGATGACTTGGACAGGGCGGAACGTAATTTGCGCGAGATTGAGCGATCGCGCCCAGACCGACCTGACCTCCAGGGAGATCTCTGTGCGGCGAGGGAGGCGATGTCGATAGAACTAGAATGCCTTCGCAGCTATGATTACAGGACGTATCTGGTGAAAAGGCACGCTGAAGGGGACAAGGTGGGGACCCTAGTGGCTTGGCTTGCCAACCCCGCTAGACGTAGCCACCCGATTCTAGCCATATCAGAGGGGGACGGCAAAATGCGTACCACGCAATTGGCGATCCTGAGTAGTTTCAGGACCTATTGCGAACAATTATATAGAAGCGAACTCGGAGATAAAGAGAGGGATATAGCGGCTTTCCTAGAGGACCTGCAGTTGTCGCGACTGGACCAGGACCAGGCGAAAGCCTTGGGAGGCCCGATAGAATTACCGGAAATCAGAGGAGCGGTAAAGAAGATGGCCCGGAATAAGACCCCAGGCCTAGACGGATTGTCGATTGAGTTTTATGGGCGATACCTAGATCAACTAGGCCCGCGCCTACAAATTATTTACGCTGAGGCTAAGCTTAAGGGACGCCTACCATGCTCGATGCGCGAAGCTTTGATGATCCCCCCCCTACTGAAACCGCGGAGAGAGAGCACTGACACGGCGTCCTACCGGCCGCTATCAATGCTGACCACCAATTATAAAATCCTGAGTACGGTACTAGCAAACAGGTTGTTACAGCATATGCAGACCCTAGTCCATAGAGACCAATCCGGGTTTATTCCCAGGCGTAACACCAGCCATAATATTAGGAGATTGACCCGCCTATTGTCCAGCCCACCACCGGAGGCAAGGGCTCCCCTGGTATTGGCGGTGGATATAGAGAAGGCTTTTTATAGCCTGGAATGGGATTACCTCTATAGAGTACTGCGATGCTTTGGGCTCAGAGAGGGCTACATACAATGGACGAAAGTATTATATGCTGAGGCGAAGGCAAGAGTGAGGGTGGGCACCCTGGTATCGGACCAATTTGAAGTGCTTCGCGGCACCAGGCAGGGCTGCACACTATCTCCGCTGCTGTTTGCCTTGGCGGTGGAACCCCTGGCGGCGATCGCTAGGAGGGGCGCCTACTACGAGGGTCTGGCTCATAATGGGACATGCCATTTTATCTCGCTGTACGCGGACGACCTCCTTCTCTTCTTGGAAGATGCCGATGAGGCGCTGTCGGGAGCCGAAAGACTCCTGAGGCGCTTTGGAGAGATATCTGGCCTGAGGGTTAACTGGGTAAAGACCTGCCTCTTTCCCCTACGTAAACATGAGATTCAGCCCCTTCTCCGACCTTTACTCAGATGGGAGCCCAGTTGGTTGGAATACCTGGGGGTACATATTTATCATGAAGAAGCAGACATGCTGGACGGGAATGTTGGATGCTGTATCCGGGCCTTAAAAGGCAATATGTCCTTCTGGGCCACTCTCCCGTTATCGGTAACGGGCCGCATATCGCTACTAAAGATAATAGCATTGCCCTGCTTGCTGTATTACTTCCGGAACTTGCCCGTTTGGGTCCCGGCCGCGACTTTCCGACTGCTGCGATCAATGATTATCTCTTTTTTATGGGGCGCGGGCAGGCGAAGAGTGGCATTGTCCACCCTAATCCGCCGAAGGACGAGGGAGGCCTAGCTGGCCCAGACTTTGAGCTCTACTACTTGGCAGCTCAGCTCCAGACCCTTACGCAAGAAATTGCGAGAGTCTACCGCGGGCCGGAACATGACCGAGACAACGGCATCCCCCGGTATGTGCTTGCCTTCATAGCCCTGCGACAAAGATTGCCACTGAGAGACCTGTCCTTGGAGGAAAGAACTCTCCGCCTATGCTGGAACCGCTCAGCGAAGCGCGCGAGGATTAGATGCCCATATGCACCCGAGATCCCCCTCGGCATGGTGACGGCCCTTCCGCATGGGGGCGACTGGTCACACCTGCAGGGCTGGTCGTCCGCGTTTCGCTACAACCTCGCTACAATTTTTCTCATTTCTTCTGTTTTGACCTACCACAAGCTTTTCAAATAAAGGATATTGAGGTAAATTTGGAGTATATTCTCTTCTTAACCTATTATATTATTTTACACAATCTAGATCTGCACTAATCTTTCTCTCATCAAAATCAATCAAGTATAATCCAGATAAAGTTCTGACTCGAGATAAAGCAACATATGCCGTACCCTCCTTGAACACAGAACTTCCAATATTCACCAAAGTACTATCTACTCTCAAACCTTGAGATTTATGAATAGTCACCGCATATGCCAAGCAAACAGGAAACTGTTCTCGGCGGACATATAAATCTTTGACAAGCAAAAACCGAGCAGAACAACAACTCAATTGTTGTACTTATTCAATTTCATCAAATTTGATTTTCAAAAATTCAATTTCATCTCTATTTCGGTAATTCACAAAATCAACAACATGACCCATTGCTCCATTTACCAAACCTCTTTCAACATGTAAATTCCGTCGTAAAATTATACGACAATTTAAACATGCATACAGACTATTTTCAAAACCAGCAGTTTTAGATATTGTCTTCTTTAAAGAATCCAATTTTGACTTCAACTTTTCTGACATAATAATAGTAGCTCCTTCATGCTCTATTCTATCAATAGCTTCCAGTTTTATAATTTCTTGATTTTCTAACTTCAACATTTTGTTGTTGAAGACTGAACATTCTTGCAGAGTTGGCATCAAGCATATCACTGATTTATTTTCAGTAATTTTTCTATAAATATTCTCTGGCAGAATATTTTCGTTTGGAAACATATTTGAAAGTAATCGTGCCTGTAAAGCTTCCTTGCCATGTTCACTTAATTTTCCAATTCTTATATCTTGAAGAATTCTTTTATAATCATCATCCTTTGCCAGTCGCAAATTTTGAAGGAGTTCTGTATATTTGAAATATAACCATATATTAACATTTCCAATGCTTCCTAGGCACTTCCTGGTATCTTCATGTGTAAGCATTTTAAACACTGGTTGTCCTTTCACAGGAGTCAGCTGTAGTAGATCTCCAAAAACAATGATGTGTTTGCCTCCAAATAACACATCATACTCTGTTTTAAGAATTTGTTGCATTCTTAAATGCACAAAAGCAAGCATTACATTTGATACCATGCTCACCTCATCACTAATGAGAAGTTTCATTTTTTTGAGGACTCTGGAAACTTCACAACAAGCTTCTCCAGATAGCTTGTGGTATTCTAATTTATTTTCATGCTCTACTGGCAGCATCAACAAACGATGTAAAGTAATCCCTTTAATGTTATGTGCTGCCAACCCTGTTGTAGTGGTAACAACACAAGAGAGCGATGACTCAGTTCTTTTTTGTAGATAAGTTGCAATTCCTTTAATTAGGAAACTTTTTCCAGTTCCGGCTTCTCCACTCACGTACAAGCGGACAGGTTTAAATGACGTACATGAGCACTCTTTTTTTCTCATGACAAAAACCATGCTCAATCTGCTCTGTCGCTTCGTCATATATTTGCTTTTGTTCAACATTTAGTTGTTTCTCAAATTCTTCTAAGTTTACTACATCCTCCTGAGCTTGTTTCATGGCTCTTTCCACCTCATTCAATGGCAGTGGCAGCTTCATTTTGGATTATTGGTCCTCCTAGTGAATCCTGACTCAATGAAGCAGAACTCTGACTGTCTTGAGGACTGTCTCTAGCAATTTCTGCTGCAATTGTAGCTTCTTGCTGTATTTCGTCATTCAACATTTGCAGATAATTTGTAAAAACAGGACATTCTATGGTATTTTTGGTTGCATAGAATGAATCTTCATAACTGAGAAAATCTCTAAGTAGTTCCTCTTCTGTACGCCATGGCTTAAAGAGTTGCAAAAGAGCTAAATAATAAAATTCCCTTTTGTCAGGAGTTTCGCAACTCAATTTTCGATGATTAATCAAATGTCCTTTTCTTTGTTTCACCAGACATCCTTCACATTCAATCACAGCATATACTCCTTTATTGATATCTTCTGTAATATTACTCTTAAAAGTATAGCTTTGCAGTACTTCATAGAGACAAACGTTCTCAAGATGATTACTTCTATTTGGATAGTATGTATCCAACATATTTGTCTTCAAAATATCTGTACTGTTTGGTTCTTTCGCTGCTAAATACTCAATTTCTTGTACAGATTTCAAAACTCAGTTTTTGGTGCTGCAAGACCTAGACTCACCCAGATGATTGTCCTAGATTTGGCATATAGACTTGCATATGATAAGCGATCTGAACATTCATATGCTCCAATTTCTCAAAGAGACAACATCTTCAAACTGTAGCTGTACAATTTCTTACTTAGGCTCTTTTCATGAGAAATGTCCTCCCACATTTCCTTTAGTTCTGCTTCTCAGATTTTGTAATGTAAGACGTTACATATCGAGCCACAGCAATGGAGTTGTCTGCAACATATTGAATATCCATGTTAATATTCCACATGGACAAAATGACTGGGTTATAGTCATTTATGTATTTGGACTCTTCATTTCTTTTTAATTTGTAGGTATTTTTTGGTGATTTTCTTGTAACAGTATGTCGCAAAGATGACATGAAATTGTTTACTCTTCCTTTTGATAATACTGGTCATGGAAAACCAAAACGACATTTTGTGTAGAACTTGTCCTTAGATTTGAACTTTCGAAGACAGTATTTTCCACAACGATGGCTTTGAAACCGTAAGACTTGATGTCTAAAATTGTTTTCTTCTGTACTTTTCGGAACAGCACATGTAGAATACTGTTCAATAAAACTCATCACTGTGTCATCCGAATCTGTTCCAAATTTGGGAGCATCTTTGATCCATAGCAGCATATGTATGTGAGGAGCACCTCTTGCTTGATACTCCTTTCTCCAAAAGAAATCCAAAACCTCTCCAAGAGGAGGATTTTTTTTGTTTGTGATAAAAGACATCATAGCTTCAAATCTATGATTGAAATACCTGCATACATTAACTGGATCCAAAGAGCACAGTTCTCCAGGTGTCTTGAATTCTATATTTTCTATGTTTGCATTTGCCTCTCGAAGAAATTCAAGTAAGTCTTCCCAAGCATACTCAGCACAGCTAAGAGTAAGGAACATTGTAGGAGTTCCTAAGTTTCTTAGCATACATTTCAATTCCCCATGACGACGGAACCAATACTCGTTAGTACCACGCTGACAAGCCATGAGATTAATTAGCTGAGAATCCAAAACAGTGTCTTTCTGTTGGACTTTGTCCATAAAGTCCCTTGCCGAAACATTTTGCAGATGTACTCCACTTTTTAGTATATGGTTCACTGCATAAGAAAGTCCAGGCAAGTCACTCTCAAACATAAGATGAAACAAATATGGAATGCTTTGGCAAAACCTTGGATCTTCTGCATACAATCTTGATGTCCGGTATTCAGATGCAGGAATTTGCACAGGTCGGTCATCATATCTTCCACCTACACTGGTTGGAAATAACTGAGGAAAACAACGAACTTCCAAGCTTTCTTCCCATACACTTATAGGCCTTCCTTTTGCTTCTTTCATTTGGAATAACTCAATAGCATTCCCCATTACTTCTTTGGAATGCAGAGGATGAACACTATAATGTTCATAAATTTGTTCACTTCTGGACACATCCACTTTTTCAATTTGCCCAGCTGGCAAATCACTGTCCTCTTCTATAGTTGTTTCCTCTTCTCCTACATACACATTTTTGCAGTACTGATTGTTTTTTTTACCAAATACAACGTTGCCTTGTTGACTTTCCTAACATCCACTAATTCTTGCCAGATTTTCTTACTCTTTGTAGGAACGCCATTAACTAGAATAACTAGAGGTTCCTCTTCCACTTTCTCTACACCAATTGTGTCAATATTTTTCTTAAAATCTAGAGGCAAATAAACAACTCTTCCCTTTAATCCTCTCTGTAAATCTGAAGGAGGCAATTTCCCTGTCTTAGGCTCCATGCGAACAATAGCCTGAAATGGATGCACACATTGAATCAAAATAGACTCATAGGTATTTAAATCCATCAATTCAGAAGGAATCTTTACCAACTCAAGATTATTATGTACAGCTCTAGCAGGCATTTTGTTATCATTTAATTTATTATAACAATATTTACAAATATGTTGATCAGAACCCAAATCAAAACAATTCTCTACCAACAAATAAGTTGCAAAATCCTTCCACTCATTATTATTTTCCTTTTCACTTTTAACATATAAATCAACTAACCTAGTCTGATTCTGATAATGAGTTCGTCGACAACACACACAGGAAAAATTTGGCCTTTCACTTGAAATGACCTTAAACTTTGTAATTTCTTGGTCAAAATGTTTTGTACTTAAATTCTGTATATTTTCATCCACATTGCCTTCTATTACTGCATCAGTTTCTGCACTGTCCTCTTTTTCACCAAAATAACAAAACTCAATTTCTTCACAAATGTTCTTTACATCTAATACAGATCCATGCAAAAGAGCACTGTTTAACTGTTTTAGCTTAAGTGCTGGACTTTTTGCATAATACAACCTTCTCACTAATTTCCTCACTTCAGTATGATACACTGCTAACATCCTAAAATTATGAAAAACACTCTGACATACTTTTCTAGAAAGACAAGCCAGTGAATGCCCATGCAATCCTGTTTTTTCTCTCAATCTGCAAAGATCTAATTCTTGCAACATCTTAAACTTTTGTTTAAGACTTTTCTTAGTATATTTACGTAAGAAATTGTGAAACAAATCAATTGAATCCTGTCGCACACTACAAATACTACTACAATTCCAAGTATACACTGGAGCCTTAGGACATCTCCCTAAAACTTCATCAGCTAACACCTCTTCTGCATTTCTAGGCACAATTTTTTCTTTTTCAATCGGACAACCGTCCTTTACCTCATATGCTCGACCACTGGTGTCAACTGCATGCACCAAATCATTACTCTGAAAGTAACTTTCTTCATTAAAAAATGGCTTACAACCTGAACTATGCTTCCATTCTCCAGAAAAAACATCACAAAAATTAGTCCTATTAATTACTCTTTTCCACTTACTTTTTAATTTCAAAACATTGATTGCCTTGTCTAGTGTACGAATTCTATTTAATACTAAAATGTATAAAAATTTTTCAGTTCAAAAGCCTGATCAACTATCCTCTCTATACTTTTCTTTTTCTTGTAAAAAGCTGTTTTCCTTTTCCTTTTCTCTACATTTTTTAATAAATTTAAAACAACTCTGTTCTAAAACATTCGCCTACGAATGTCAATGAACTGATTTTTGCTTCTATTACTATAGACAATATCATCTCCATGTACATGTCTAACATTTTTTTGAGGGTTCTGCTTTTGCTTTGTAGTTACAGATGATTTCTTTTTCTTTGCAACATTATCCACAATTTTTTTACACTGGGTTAATTTCTTTATAAAATCCTTAGTTGGCTGATAAATCTTCTAATTGTGTTTTCTTGGGCAATAAAGCCTTTTTATATTTTCTTCTTTTAGCATCCTTGGTCGGCATACTGATTTTTCTTTCAGTAGATAATTACACTCTGTTGTGAAGAAAAAATAACATATTATAGACCACTATCAACATACTACATAGCAATTACATTCAATAAATGATATAAACACTGATTTACTTCATAAGTAAGTTTAAAGCACAGCAACTGTGTCTGACCAGAGTAGGAAATCAGGCAGCGAGTAGCGCTGTCTAATACACACCAGCAGCAATATCATAATAGGCCTCTGCAGATGTTCATGACAGACTGTAGGCAGAGAATGTAGGCAGAAAGAGAGGGATAGTATAGACAGAAAATAACATAATACAGGCAGAAACTAAACTGGTACACACAAATGATAGATGGTACAGGGCAGCAGGCAGAGAGACTGTTGGTGCAGTCAGGAAAAAGATGATACAGAGGGAGGGTGAGATGTTTCAAGCAGACACACATATAGTACAAGCAAACACACACATAGTACACACAGAGAATAAAATGGTACAACAGAGAAGAAATGCTGGAAACAGTGACACAAATGCTACAACCAGAGGCAAATTCCAACATACACAGGGGGGAGATAGTGAAGACAGAAATGAAATGGAACAAGTAGAGAGTGTGAAAGTACATTTAGAGAAAGAAAAGAATTAACATGGTAGTGTTGTCTAATACACACCAGCAGTCATATAATAATAGGTCTCTGCAGATGTACATGACAGGGTGCCGGCAGAGGATACAGGCACAAGGAGATGGATGGTATAGACAGAAAATAAAAAAATGCAGACAGAGACTAAACTGATACAAGCAGATAATAGAAGGTATAGGGCTGCAGTCAGAGAGACATGGGGTGTTCTAAAAAAAAGATAGTGCACAGAGAGAGTGAAATGCTTTAGGCAGACAAACACATAGTGCAAACAGACACAGACAACATACACACAGAGGATACAATGGTACAATAGAGAAAAAATGCTGGAAATACGGAAACAAATGCTTCATGCAGAAGCAAACTGCAGCACATAGAGGGAGAGATAGTGAACACAAATATAAAACGGTACAAGCAGAGGGTGCAAAACTACAGCCAGAGAAAAAAAAGATTTAACATGGTAGCACTGTCTAATACACACCAGCAGCCATATCATAATAGGCCTCTACACATGTACATCAGAGGGTGCAGGCAGACACTAAACTGGTACAGGCACAGGCGCAGGCAGAGGGAGAGATAGTGCAGACAGAGGGTGAAATAGCACAGACAGAGAGTGAAATGGCACAAAAAGAGGGACATATGGCGGAGGTCGAGGGAGACATGATGCAGGCAGAGGGGAGAACATGCAGGCACAGGGGAGAGATAGTGTAGGCGGAGGTGAGATGGAACAGACAGAGGGAAAGATGGCGCAGGCAGAGGGTGAGATGGGGCAGGCAGAGGGAGAGATGGCGCACACAAAGAGTAAGATGGCACAGACAGAGAGTGAAAAGGTGCAGGCAGAGGGAGAAATGCCGCAAGTAGACAGTGACACAGCACAGGCACAGGATGAGATGGTGAAGGCAGAAGGAGAGGGATTGTGCAGTCAGAAAATACATTACCGATTTACAGCACTATCTCTATACCAGCATTTAATCCAAGCATGAGAAACAATATACCCTATAAGCAAACAGACCCAAACTGGGAGGAGCCACAGGTGACATTATAGAAAAAAGTGCAAATATAATTCTTTAATTTACACAGACACTCAGTGTGATCCTAGTCAAAAATGAAAAAAGCCATACATTTTACCCCAAAAACCTATAACACAATTTTGGTGCAGGCAGAGGGAAGAAATAATGCAGGCGGGGGGCAGATGGCGCTGGCAGACTGAGAGATGGCGCCGGCACAGGGTGACATGACGCAGACAGAGGGAGAGATGGCGCAGACAGAGAGTGAGATGGTGCAGGCAGAGAGAGAGATACCACAGGCAGAGAGAGAGATACCACAGGCAGAGGGAGAGATGGCAGGCACAGGGTGACATGACGCACGCAGAGAGAGAGATGGCACAGACAGAGAGTGAGATGGCGCAGGCAGAGAGATACCACAGGCAGAGAGAGACATACCACAGGCAGAGGGAGACATGGCAGGCACAGGGTGACATGATGCAGGCAGAGGGAGAGATGGCGCAGACAGAGAGTGAGATGGCGCAGGCAGAGAGTGAGATGGCGCAGGCAGAGAGAGAGATGCCACATGCAGAGAGGGAAATACCACAGGCAGAGGGAGAGATGGCAGGCACAGGGTGACATGACGCAGGGAGAGGGAGAGATGGCGCAGACAGAGAGTGAGATGGCGCAGGCAGAGAGTGAGATGGCGCAGGCAGAGAGAGAGATACCACAGGCAGAGAGAGAGATACCTCAGGCAGAGGGAGAGCTGGCAAGCACAGGGTGACATGACGCAGACATAGGAAGAGATGGCGCAGACAGAGAGTGAGATGGCGCAGGCAGAGAGAGAGATACCACAGGCAGAGGAAGAGATGGTGCAGGCAAAAGAGGCATGGTGCAGGCAGAGGGGAGAAATAATGCAGGCGGAGGGCAGATGGCGCAGGCAGAGTGAGAGATGGCGCCAACACAGGGTGACATTACGCAGGCAGAGGGAGAGATGGCGCAGACAGAGAGTGAGATGGCGCAGGCAGAGAGAGAGAGATACCACAGGCAGAGGGAGAGATGTGCAGGCAAAAGAGACATGGTGCAGGGAGAGGGAAGAAATAATGCTGTCGGAGGGCAGATTGCGCAGGCAGAGGGAGAGATGGCGCCGCACAGGGTGACATGACACAGGCAGAGGGAGAGATGGCGCGGGCAGAGGGTGAGATGGCACAGGTAGAGAGAGAGATACCACAGGCAGAGGGAGAGATGGTGCAGGTAAAAGAGACATGGTGCAGGCAGAGGGAACAAATAATACAGGCGGAGGGCAGATGGCGCAGGCAGAGTGAGAGATGGCGCCGGCACAGTGTGACATGATGCAGGCAGAGGGAGAGATGGTGCAGACAGAGAGTGAGATGGCGCAGACAGAGAGTGAGATGGCGCAGGCAGAGAGAGAGATACCACAGGCAGAGAGAGAGATACCACAGGCAGAGAGAGAGATACAACAGGCAGAGGGAGAGATGGTGCAGGCAAAAGAGACATGGTGCAGGCAGAGGGAAGAAATAATGCAGGCGGAGAGCAGAAGGCGCAGGCAGAGGGAGAGATGGCACCGGCACAGGGTGACATGACGCAGGCAGAGGGAGAGATGGCGCAGACAGAGAATGAGATGGCACAGACAGAGAGTGAGATGGTGCAGGCAGAGGGAAGAAATAATGCAGGCGGAGAGCAGAAGGCGCAGGCAGAGGGAGAGATGGCACCGGCACAGGGTGACATGACGCAGGCAGAGGGAGAGATGGCGCAGACAGAGAATGAGATGGCACAGACAGAGAGTGAGATGGCACAGGCAGAAGGAGAAATGGAGCAAGAAGAGCGTGACACAGCACAGGGTGAGATGGTGCAGGCAGAGAGAGAGGGATTGGTCACACAGAAAATACATTTCCAATTTACAGCACTATCTCGATACCAGCATTTAATCAAAGCATAAGAAACAATATAAAAACAGTACCCTATAAGCAAACAAATGCAAACTGTGAGGAGACACAGGTGACATTATAGAAAAAGGTGCAAATATAATTCTTTAATTTACACAGACACTCAGTGTGATCCTAGTCAAAAATGTGAAAGCCATACATTTTACCAAAAAACATTTAACATAGTAAATCGTTTAAGACACAGAGCACAGCCCATATAAATGACAACTACATTACAATGCAGAAACCGGACTCATTTCCAAAATACATTTCTAATATGAACCATTCATTTTTTGCCAGCATTACATACAAAGATCAGACAATGCAAAAAGAAACAAGTCCATTATGCTTGTTAATCTTCACCAATACTGTATACAGCAGTCTATCTATATTAAGTGAATCATTAAGATGGCGTAGGCAGAGGGAGAGATGCCACAGGCAGAGGGAGAGATGGTGCAGGCAAAAGAGACATTTTGCAGGCAGAGGGGAGAAATAATGCAGGCAGAGGGCAGATAGCGCAGGCAGAGGGAGAGATGGCACCGGCACAGGGTGACATGATGCAGGCAGAGAGAGGTCCTGACAGACAACACCACGCGATGTGGTACATCAACAAACAGGGAGGTGTAGGGTCGTTCCGTCTCTGCCGAGAGGCGTTGCGGCTCTGAACCGACCGACCGCGAAGGGAAGGGAGAAAGGCCTTGAGCGCCAAACGTATTGCCTGCAGTTCCAACAGGTTGATGTGAAGCAACCTTTCCTCTAGAGACCAAATACCTTTGATCTCCAGATCCCCCAGATGAGCACCCCACCCTAAAGTGGAGGCATCCATGATTACTGTGGCCACCGGCGGAGGAGGTTGAAATGGCTTTCCTTGAGACAGGTTGCCCTGCACACTCCACCAAGACAGCTCCGCTGCAGCTTCTCTGGAGATTTTGACCTTCTCCCCGAGATCTCTGTTGCTCTGATACCACTGCCTGCGGAGGCACCACTAGAGTGCCCTCATATGACAGCGTGCATGGTTGACCAACAGAATGCAGGAAGTGAACAGACTGAGCAGGTGAAGAATTTTCAGGACTGGAACAACCGCTCCATCGTGAAACAAAGGAATCATTTCTTGTATGTCGAGAATCCTCTGCGGAGGCGGGTATGCTCGACATACAGACGTGTCCAGTATTGCTCCTATGAACAGAATGTGCTGAGAAGGCACCAGGTGAGATTTGGGTACATTTATCGAGAAACCCAATATGAACAACAGCTGAGTTGTTTCTTGCAAAGGGCACAAAACCAACTCTGGAGACTCCGCTTTGAGCAGCCAGTCATCCAGGTAGGGGAAAACAGGCACCCCTAACCTTCTGAGATGTGCCGCTACCACTGCCATCACCTTTGTAAAGACATGAGGTGCTGAAGTAAGAGCGAACGGGATGACCGCAAACTGGTAATGTTGCGATCCTACCATGAACTGGAGATACTTCCGAGGCGACTTCAGGATGGGAAGATGAAAGTACGCATCCTGCAGATCGATGGACACCATCCAGTCTTCCTGTTGCAGCACAAGAAGAACCTGTGCTAAGGTTAACATTTTGAACTTCTGCCTGAGGTAAAGGTTCAAAATCCTGAGATCCAAGGTTGGTCTCAAACGACCATCCTTTTTGGGAATCAGAAAATACCGGGAGTAGCAACCCTGACCTCTTTCCTGCTCCGGAACCACCTCTATTGCACCTTTTTGAAGCAAAGTAAGAACCTCCTGCTGTAAAAGCAGTAAATGGTGCTCTGAGCACCCACTCTGGCGATGAAGGTAAGGAGGAGGAAACTCCAAGAAAGGGAGGGCGTACCCATTCTCTACAAGATTCAATACCCAACGATCGGAACTGATCAGTCTCCAATCTTGTAGAAAGTGGGACACCAGACCGCCAACCGGACTAACATGCTCTTAGTTGGGGAATCTAGAACTGCTTGTTTTTTTTACCAACAGTGGTGGGAGGGGAGGTAGAGGAGGAAGAAGAGGATAGCTGACGATTTGCTCCCCTGAGGCCTCTCTTATTTCTTCCCCTATACGATTTGTACAAAGGATTTTGCTGTTGTTGACTCTGCTGAGACTGTTGTCGTCCACGAAAGGAAGCAGACCTCCCAAATCCTCGATATATTTTATAGCCATAGCCTCTAGACTGCACCTGGAGGCCTAAAGATCTCGCAGTAGCCCTGCTGTCTTTAAAACGCTCTAAGGCAGAGTCCGCCTTCGAACCAAAGAGTTTTGAACCATCAAATGGAAGATCTAACAACGTGGCTTGAACATCAGCAGAAAAGCCTAAAGAATGGAGCCAAGCTTGCCTCCTTGTTGCTACAGATGATCTCATCACACGTGCCACAGAGTCAGCAGTATCCATGCCTGATTGAATTACTTGGCGTGCTGCAGATTGTGAGTCAGAAAGGACCTCCAAGAAGTTGGCATGGTCTTCCTTAGGTAACCTAGGAGTCAATCGAACAACAGAGTCCATTAATGCATGGATATATCTACCCAAAAGGCAAGTCGCATTTGTAGATTTTAGAGCCATACTGGCCGAGGAGAATACCTTTTTTGCTGCTTGCTCCATTTTCTTAGAATCCCTGTCACCCAAAATGGTTGAAAAAGCACCAGAAGACTGCTTTGAGCAAGAAGCTTGTATAACTAGACTCTCAGGCGTTGGGTGAGACGATAAGAATGCTGGATCACTAGGTGCAGGCCTGTATCTCCTTGATATTGATCTAGATACAGCCGGAGCAGACAAAGGTTTCTGCCAAACCTCTAAAATTGGCTCTGTTAAAGCTTCTGTAAAAGGAAGCAGAGGTTCAGAGGAAGAAGAAGGATTATTCAAAACCTCTGAAAGAATGTTAGACTTCACCTCCGCAGTCGGAAGTTTAAAACCCAACAAATCAGCCGCCTTCCTTATCACCACATTGTAAGGTGCAATATCTTGAATTATATCAGTCGCAGATGGCGTCCGCGGAGCCGGTGTGGAGGTCCTCGGTGTTGGGAGATGCCAAACCGGAGCCGACGGCATAAATGGCATAAAAGGAGCCCGGGGATAGTATTGTGGCACTCCCAGGTTAAAAGCGAATGGACCCACGGGGCCCGTAGGCACGCCGGATGGAGTCGAGGCTTTAGCAAACATGCCAAACATAGCATTTAAAAAATGTGATGAATCAGCCCCCGGAGCAGGAAAAGGAGGGTAAGGATCCGCACCTTCCTGATGGGCAGTCACCTGAGGCTGAACTGGAGCCTGCAGAGCCGGGGACGGCGCCCGCACAGGTGAAGTCTCACGGACTGGAGAGGACTCACCCGGGTTCGGCGAAGCCGCTGGAGCCGGAGAATCATCATGATGAGAAGAGACATCAGAAGCTGGAGACGCTGGCTTCGGAGATGATACTGGCGTCGCATTAGGAGAAAGAGAAGGAGAAACATAATCCTTTCTTCGAGATCGTTCAACTAGAGTCACTGACCTCGACTTCGCCGTCGGTACTCTTGACTTCGAAGAGCGTGGTCACGAGGCGTGTCTCTTCTTGGACCTCTTATGTGTCTTCGATCTCGAAGTGTGTGACCACGAAGACTTCGCCCTTTTCCTTCCTCTCTTCTCCTTTTTAGCTTTGGCCATAAACAACTTGGCCTCCCCATCCTTGAGCACTTTCGGGTTCATTTTTCTACAGCTTCTGCACTCCTCGACATCGTGGTCCGAAGAAAGGCACCAAAGGCAATCTTCATGCGGCTCCGTAATGGGCATGTGCCCGACACATTCTCTACACGGTTTAAAACCTGTTTTCCTCAAAGTAGCCATTTCCTAAAGAAACAGAAACAAGGATATAAAGTTTTCTCTCTATGAAAATGGAGAGCCCCAGAAAATCCGTTGGCGTTGACAGGGCGGAAAAAAGGGAACTGACGTCATGAATGAATGAGAAATTTGTGTAGGGCAAACTAAGCCCAAGGGCGTCAAGGCGCTGTGTACAGACCGCCCACAGACAGCTTCGGAGAACGTACTTAGACCTTGCTCTTGGGAAACAACCAGGTCTTAAGGGACGTGCGAAAAACAGAATGTTCTTGTTGCTCCGAGAGAGAAACAGGGAGAGAGTTCCACGCCTTGGCAGCAGTCAGCAAGAAAGCTCCCCCGTCCCCCCTCCCCCCTCCCCACCCCCCACTTCAGTCTATTAAACCTCGGTCGGAACCACGAGAAGATTACGGTTTGCTGACCTAAGGTTCCTTGAGGGCGTGTACCTTTTAATATTGTCTTTTAGGCCAGAAGGGCCCGACCATAGTATGCGTTATGGGTGAGGCAAAGGGTCTTAATAAGAACTCTACAGTCCACCGGAAGCGCATGCAGCAGACTGAGAGAAGATGAGACCGAATGATGCTTAGGGAGATTCAAAACCAGCCGTGCGGCGGCGTTTTGGACCAGCTGCAAGCAGTGAATCTGACCCTTGTTGATGCCCAAATAAAGGGCATCACAATAGTCTAGTCTGGCCAGAATTAAGGCCACAACCACCTTTTTTGGGCTTCAAAAGACAAAAACTGAGATATTTTTCTTATAATACGGATAATCCCGAAACAGGTGGACACAGTCCTTGAGACCTGCAGAGTCATGGAAAGGGAATTATCAATAATGACTACACAGGAAACAGGAGTGGGACATGTACCCAAGGAGTCAGGCCACCACTCACCTGACCAGATGTCTGGTCCTTCACCAAAGATCAGGACTTCCGTCTTTTCACCATTCAATTTAAGATAGTTGTGAACAATCCATGATGAGACTGCTATCATACAGTCTTTAAAATTTTGAGCGGAGTTCCTGACCTTTTGCGTAATGGATACCATGATATGGGTGTCGTCCGCATAGGATAATACCTCAAGCCCAAAGGTTTTCACCACCCTTGCCAGCCGGGTCACATAGATATTGAACAGGGTAGGGCTCAAAGAGGAGCCCTGGGGCACTCTGCAGGCAAGGGGGGAGGGCTCTGAGGAGAAACTCCCCATTCTGACTAGTTGGGACCGATCACTAAGAAAAGACGCAAGGAGATCCAGTGCCCAGCCCGACCCCTATCTCCTTGAGGCGTTCCACCAATCTCTGGGGGGACAGGGTATCGAAGGCGGCGGTAAGGTCAAGTAAAATCAGGAGAGTGGTATCACCCGCGTCCACTTAAACTCGAATATTATCCAGCACCATTGTGAGGGCAGTCTCCGTACTGTGTTGGGAGTCATCTAAAATCTGATGGTCCCTCAGGTAAGCACTCAAATGTGAATTGAGGTGAGATTCAAGAATTTTTGCGGGAAGAGGGAGAAGGGAAATCGGACGAACATTTTTAAGACTGGAAGGATCTAGAGAGGGCTTCTTAAGTAGGAGTCTGACCACTGCAGCCTTCCAGATCAGCAGGTAAAGTCCTGAGGATATGGTTAAGTTCAACACTGTCATGAAGTGGGGGATGAAAGCTGCTTTTGCTCTTTTCACGACTTTAAGGGGACAAGGATCCAGAGGGGACCCAGATTTAATTCCTTCAATCAGCAGATCTCCGGCGTCAGTCGTAAGGTTAGGGTAAGTACAAAAACTCCCTGAAGTGGTATGGGTAGGGCCGCTATTAGGGAGAGTATCTGACGTAATGTCAGGTATCTGGGTAGTATTTTGAATCTCCAACTAGACATAGATATCCGTTATCTTAAAGCGGAAAAAAGAGGCTAAGCTATCACAGAGTGCCTGTGAAGGTTCCACTTTGTCCGAAATAGAAGGAGCAGCAAGAGTGTTGACGATGTTAAAAAGCTCCTTGGGGGAGGTAAGACCCCCGACGATATTGGAAAAGTATCTTTCTTTTTCCTCGAGTATCGCTGCTTTATAAAACTTCAAAGATTGTTTGTGGGACTCCCTCCCTGACGGAGGCAGATCCTTCCGCCAGAGTCTTTCCTTACTTCTACACTCCTTCCTCATATCACGTAACCGATCAGAGAACCAGGTTGCGGTTGGCTTAGACCTAGCTGAATATTGAGATTTTTTAGGGGCAAGAGTATCCATCATAGAAGAAATTCTTCCGACGAGGTCAACCGCAGCAATATCCGCGTTAGAAAAGTCCAGGGACTGTGATTTAGAGAGAAAATTAGCGACTGTTTCATTGGAGAGCAAAGTGAAATTACGTTTTTCTTGCGTTTTGGGTGTGTCTTTTATTTATTTATTTATTTATTTTGTGATTTGTAAAGCGCCTGGTGACCCGTAGGCATCCCCGCGCTGTATATCTGTGGAGACCGAAAGAGGGGGAGAGGAGAGGAACTATTTGGGAAAAAGGAAGGTTTTTAATTTTTTTCGAAAGAGGGCGTGACAGGGTTCCAGACGCAAGCTGCGTGGAAGTGAGTTCCATCCTGCGGAGGCCTTGACCGCGAAACGTCGGCCACCGGTGCGAGCCTTCCTGAACTTAGGAACAATGGCCAGATGTTCACTATCAGAGCGAAGAAGTCTAGGGGCTTTGTAGGGGATGACCATGTCTTTCAAGGCGGCTGGACCAACACCGTTGATGAGTTTGTGGGTGGTACACAAGGCCTTGAACTCTACTCTCTGGCGAACAGGAAGCCAGTGCAAAGCCTTAAGAGCAGGCCTGGCTGAGGCTCTGGGTGGAAGGTTCATAATGAGCCTCGCCGCCGCATTTTGGGTGCGTTGGAGTTTTGCCAATGTGAACTCAGGTGCGCCGAGGTAGACGGCGTTGCTGTAGTCAAGCCGGGCTAAGATGAGCCCCTGAACCAGTAGTTTCCTGGATAGGGGGGGGGGAGGAGTGGGAGGATCTTGTGAATAGATCGCATAAGGCCAAAACATGTTCCAGCTGTTTTGGCTGCCTGAGTGTTCATGGTGAGGTCAGGTTCAAGCCATACTCCTAATGTTTTAATTTCTTTTTTTGGTGTTGGGATTTCACCAAAAACGTCAGGCTAGACTGATGATGGGATGGAAGTCCATTTATTGCCCAAGAGCATGATTTCGGTTTTTGCACCATTGAGCTTCAGGGAGGATTCGCACATCCAGGTGTGAATATCCTGGAGACAGTTCAGCAGGCTGTCTGGGTGGTTATCCAGGTGGGATAAAGAGACGACGAGTTGAGTGTCGTCTGCGTAGTTTACTATTTTTATCCCGTAAGGGGTAACGACATCTTCAAGGGGGGCCATGTAGACATTAAACAGGGTGGGACTAAGCGATGAACCCTGGGGAACACCACTAGTGAGTGGTAGTGGGTCCGAACGTGAGTTGCCGTCCTACACCTGGAAAGAACGGCCGGATAAGAAGGAGTCAATCCATGCGAGTGCAGTTCCCACAATTCCTGCCCTGGCCAGGCGATGTAAAAGGACACGGTGGTCCACCGTATCAAAGGCAGCACTGAGGTCCAGGAGGATCACTGCCACTGATCCTCCTGAGTCTAGGATGCACCTTGCCTCCTCGATGACGGAGAGGAGAACGGTGTCCGTACCATGGCCGGGACGGAATACAGTTTGGGACTGACGTAGAAGTTTGTTCGCCTCAAGGAATTGGGATAATTGCACATTCACTAATTTCTCAGCCATCTTGCTGATACATGGAAGAAGCGAGATGGGTCTGTAGTTGGCCATGTCATCAGGGTTCAATTGGGGCTTTTTCAGCAGAGCCTTGACAACAGCATTCTTCCAGTTAGGAGGCACCGTGCCTTGGGAGAGAGAGATATTGATGAGGTCCATGATAGTGGGGGCTATGCTGGGGGACACGGTTTTTAAGAATCTAACCGGGGCCGGGTCAAGGGGGGATCCGCTTTTCATTTTGGCCAGAGTGGAAATTACATCGGTAAGAGAAACTGCTCTAAAAGTGGACAGCTGTGGGTGGGGGCTGTTAGTGCATGCCTCTATATCCGTGTGATTATGAAGACTGGTAGTTGGCAGGGAGGCCAGTATCCGTGAGATTTTGGAGTCGAAATAGGTGGCCAGGTCCTTGCTTCTATCCGGAGGAGGGGAGTGAGATGAGGGTGGCACTGGGATATTGAGTAGTTCTTTGACTATAAGGTATGATTCTTTTGACGAATTGGTGGCATTTTTTATTCTATCGTCATAGAATGCGGCTTTAGCTAGCTTTAGGGAAGATTTGTAACGTCTTACCGAGCTGTGGTACATGTCCTTACTACTATGGAGCCAGTCCTTTCTCCACAGTCTCTCAGCCTTTTTGCACTCTTTGCGGAGAGTTCTTTTGAAAAGAGCCTAGCGTAGTGGCCTTCAACTCAAAAGGAACGGCATAGTGGTCTGACCAAGAAAGAGGAACAGGCACCTGCACAAAATTGCGTCGTCATTTGAAAAGATCCCATCAAGGGTATGCCCAGCGATGGGGGTGGAGGGCTTGAATGAATGAATGAAACGTATCTTATCCTGCGCAAACTTTGCCCAATGGGCGTCAAGGCGCCTACTTCAAATAATACAGCTCGCAGAATCAAACAGCATTCTCTCATTGGTAGGCTCTAATGAAGAACCAGGTTTTAAGGGCCTTTTTAAACAAATCAATTGAGGGTAAGGTTTTGATCTCAATTGGAAGAGAGTTCCAAAGCTGAGGGGCGGCTACAGAAAAAGCTCTCGCTCCCCATCTGGTCAGCCTAGTACGGGGCACTACAAGTTGAAATAGGCCGGCCGATCGAAGACATCTTGTTGGAACATAGCGGGTAAGCAAAATACCGAGTGCGTCATCGGGGCCAGCCAAAAGTGCTCTGTAAGTAAGACATAGGATCTTAAAAGAGATTCTATACTGGACAGGGAGCCAGTGAAGGTCTCTCCTAGCAGTCGTGGCCGATGATGCCATAGGAAGGGCCAGAACAAAGCGCGCTGCAGCATTCTGCACAATTTGACGACTTCACTAATTGAAGTAAGCCACAGCCATTCAAGACCTCTAAAAATGTAAGGGTATCATGATTTGTATTGTTTTCTAAATGAAAATTAAAATCTCCAAGAAGCGTGAGATTAGTACGTTCCAGATAAGGTTCTAAAAGGTTGCATAAGTCCTGTCCAAACGATGCCCTTGGCCCTGGTTGCCTATAACAAACAATCCCAGAGAAACCTTCTGTGGGAGTGAAGTTTATGGAGAAATAAAAAGTGCCTGATAGGCATCAAGTAGAGGTGAGAGGCTTTGTCCGGCAGGTAAAGGTATCCCTGACCAGGAGGCCCAGACCACCACTGCGTCGTCTCTCCCTGTCCATTCTCGAAAAGCAGTAGCCTGGGGGAATAGCCTCCACGACCTTGGGACCAGATGAATCGTTTGCCCATGTTTTGGTTAAGAAAACCCAATCCGGGGCATGTTGAAGAACAAAGTCTTTAAAAGCAATATTGTACTTTATAAGGGACCTGGAGTTTATAAGAAAACCCTGCAGGGGCCTCTGTTTGTGGGTGTGAGTAAGACTGATAGTTGAGGGGGAAATATTAGTTACCACCCCACCTCTAAATAGGAGACCACACCCTCTACAAATTAAGGGCCCTTTTTTTGACAGACTTTCGGATTTCCAGACATGAGGGCAACGAGGAGGATTTCTCTTACCGATATCCACCAAGTACGCCCTTGAGTAACGCCTAATATCGCCAGCAAATTGTATTGCACAAACAGCATCCCCGGCGCAGACTTGGCGCGGACGGGCGCAGACGGGCTCGCCTTTGGCGCGCCCGCTGCGCAGGACCGGAGGCATGCTGGTTAAGAAAGCTGGAGGGATGCAGCACACTAGAGCGCTATCCCCCCAGTCACAGCCCCTCGACCAGCCGGCCGAGGAGCAAAAATGACACTGCATAATCACCCTCCACAGCAAACCGTAGATACTGCGGTGGAACGGGGTGTGCAGCCAAAACAAAAGTCCCGGCAGCAATCAGATAAGCATGAGACATATTATATTTTAAAATAGTTAAAATAAGTAAACATTCAAATATATTTAAAAATCGGCACACAGCAATTTGTAAAATGCTTTAGGAGCTGAGGATCCCCGAGAAATATAGAGTAAGCAGGACCGAAGTACCTTGTGACGTCCTCATCGACGTGGGGAGAGCTAGGAAAGAATTTCCCGCGGAATGCTGGCGCAGGGGGTATTCAAAAGGTCAGGAATCCACAGGCAGAAGTATCCATCAGAATTGTGATTTGATCAGATCAATGGAGATAAACCTTTTGTCTCGGCGACCGGCAAGGGGCGGTAGAGTACAGTTCTGGTACCCTCAACAGCCAAGACAGGTACAAGCGCTCTGTAGAATAACCCGAACTCTTTTTTTGCCCACAATTCTTTCCCTGACCAGATCCCCAACCTTTGGGACCCAGCCAGGTCTTGCCAGCCCTACCATCACTTCTCCACTGGTGGTGTGTTTTGATTGGACTTTGTTTGCTCATCCCTAAAATCTTCAGTTCTTTGAAACAGGCAAACATTCATTGGTGTCAAATGGTATTTCTGCTGCCACTGTGTAGGGATTGTTAAGGTTTGGGACCCACATATTTACCCCAAACAGGATTTCATAGAGAGTCCGACCACCCAGGGATATTCTTGGCATGTTATTTAAAGCCCTCTAGACCCAACAGCGACCTGAGCCTAGGACCATGGCTGTTAAAGACTGCTTTAAGTCATGTTTTTTCATCTCCACTACCTAATGGGGCTCAGGATGATAGAGTGAGGAGTAACAGAAGGTCACACCCAAACTTCCCAAGGCCTTCTTTTAAGCCCAAGTGTTAAATGTTGGACCCTGGTCGGAGTGTAATGTGGCAGTTTCATATAGCCCAATAAAGACTCATAGGTCCTTTATAACAGTTTGGGCGTCAGCCGACCGCTGTGGTCATACCCACAGGAATTGAGAGCAGGAATCTACTGCCACCAATATGTACTTGTAAGCCCCATCCGACTAGAGGGGGCTGCAGTGATCAAAATAGACGCAATCCATTCAATCAATCAATCAATCAACAATTTGTAGAGCACACTAATCACCTATGAGGGTCTCAAGGCGCTGAGGGGCGGTGCAGCCACTGCTCGAATAGCCAGGTCTTGAGAAGTCTCCTGAAGGTCAGCAGGTCCTGGGTCTGTCGCAGATGTCTCCCAGAGACATACCAGGCAGCTTCTCCCCAATAGTTACCATTATTGGGACCTACCCCCCTCCCCTCTCTGGCATACCTAGCCTCAACCTATGACTCTCCCTCTAATTCCTCCCCCAAATCTATGATCCAAGTAATTACGGGAGTCGGAAGAGAACACCTTCCACCGAGAGACCCTAGACCTGCAGCTCACCTAACTTCTCTACCTAGAGCCCCATCTACAAAGAATCTGAGCAAAGAAGGGTCCCCCATTAACTGCATGCTCCTAAACTGCAGATCGGCCTCTAAACATGCAACCGAACTAGCAGAAGCCATCCTCTCCCATGATATAGACATAGCATTCATCATGGAGACCTAGCTTAACAATCTCTCTTACCCCAGCATGGACATGCTGGTGCCTCCTGGATTCACTATGATAAAAAAAGACAGACAAGAGCATAGGGGAGGGGGCATAGCAATCATTCACAAGAATACCATCTCCATCACGGAAATTGCACCTTGCCTGTATAGCTCCTTTGAGTGTCTCTCAGTCAACATCAAGACATGCGATAACAGGCCATCAATCTGCCATCTCCTTTACCACCTCCCAGGCAACTCCTCCGAATTCGGGGAACACCTTTCTGGCTTGATTGCCCATTGCACACTCGGTAACTCAAACAATATAGTTCTTGTCGACCTTGTAGTGTAGTTCCTATTTTCCCAATAGGCTCTGCGCATTGGAATAACATAAACAGCAGTGTAGACGTAGGACTGAGGTCATCTAGGTCTCTACTGACTATTACTTTAGGTTTGCGCCAGCTAGCTCAGAGGTCACTGGAAACATTCTTGAATGAAGAGGGATGGATAACCTTCCCTGGCTCAGACAAGAAGGGATTCAGTTTCCGACAACCGCATGACAACTTTGCTCCCTCAGAATAAGAGTATATCTCTAGAGTCTTGTGAAAACAATAGACAGATATTTCACTCAGTCAACAGTGCATACTTAGTTTCACCAGAGTGCAGAGAAATAGAGAGACGGGCGTTTTCAATAAAAAGGTGTTATTTATTGAGCAGTCTTCTTTCTCATACAAGAGAAGTGAATTGCCACAATTGCAATACTTAGAGTAAAGTGCGTACAGTAAAAGTAGTATTATGAAATAATACTGTAAAAGCATTGATACGGTTTCTTAGCCATATGATACTTAAAATGGATAAAATATATACATACACAAATACATTGACTAAAATACTCAACTGGTGCTTCTAACCAAGCCTACCCCGGTGTACCTGACCTAAGCCTAATACTCGGGAAGGGACAAGTAAATAGAGATGTTAAGTTAAGTTGGTTAAGATAGTTTTGCCAAGAATCTGCATCAAGAATTCTCCTAAGGGTTTAGTCAACTCCGTACCTTGGTATTAGAATGTGGGAGGTCTGGTTTCTCTTTCCTCAGGACTCGATATGCCAGCAACCTGCAAGGGTAGGCTGGGAACACCGGAGCTGGATTTTCTTGGCTGGAGAAAAAGACAGCGTCTCTCTCAGTGCGTCAAACAGGAGGGGCGGCTTCCGCGGGCACTCCCATCAGCTGGGCTCTCGGGCAAGTAGATGGCCGCTCTGCTCCAAACCACTGTGTGTTTGCTTAAGGCAACTGTTGGTATTTTATACCTGAAAGGTGCCGGGTTTGACGTAAGGTTGGACATAAGACGTCACCAAGAACTAACAGTTCTTGCAGGACTTAAGGAGTTCTTGTTCAAATCAAAACAAAAGCAGGGGGGGTTTCCCGGGCTGCTGAAGGCTTGGTTTGTTTAAAGAACGCGGTGTGCTTTCTAGGAGTCGATGGGAGTAGCTGTGCTGTGCTTTGGATTGCATGGACTATTACTGAATATGAATCTGATTCTTATGCCGTTGTCAGGACATTATTGATTATAACCTCACAAGGGCATAAATCGGGAATATCGAATTAGGGTCCTAGATAAGAACACTACACCCACTCCACGAATTGATGTCCATCATTACTAAAACTAAGCAATATTAAACATTCAAAGGTGCATGTGTTTTTTTTTTTTTCGACCCACCCCAAAATACATATCGCATTTAAAATGGTATACGGTAAATACACGGAAATGAGTATTTGTACTGTACGCTTTTCAAGCAGTGTTATCATTCAGAGAAATGCATATACATATCAGCTGACCGAATTGCAAAAATTACACATGAAATGGCTCTAAATACAGAAAAGGTCGAGACCATTTCATCACATATTTATACAAATTTCTGTTATATGTGCTAGAGGCTGAGGTAAAATATTGTCTCTAGTATCCTAAAAAAAAAAGCTCTGTTCTCTAAGAATAGTTCTACTTTAAGCAGAGTACCATGTGCCAAAAAAAGTAAATATTTTGGAAATATGGGCAAAAATGATTTCGCTTTCAGGGGAAAAGTTCCAAATATTTTCTGTAGCTTTGTTTATCAAAAACTGAAGGCCGAATTCAGAGTTCAGGGAACGCTGTGTGCTCATTGTTTTTCTTAAGAGTTATTCTCGTTGGATTGAGAGAACATTGTTTCAGACATGTTCGCAAAGAATAGGTCCACCATATCAGGTGAAAGTTCGACCAAGTATGAAAATGCTGCCACTGTGCAGTTTTCTGCGTGAGTGCTATCATCGATGTTAGGATCAGCAATGCTCACAGAAGGCTGTACCTGTTCGGTGCTGCTTTCCTCTCGTACTTCTCCGCCACCTATTCGTAGTGGGGAAGTCTCAACGAATGCCGTCATCAGAATCGGTAGCCGCTGAGGACAACACGATGCATGAGTCGTTACCGGACCTAGCAAAGTATCGATATCCATTGGTACTGCTGATTGTAGTGTAAGACAGATGTCCAACGCGTATTTTTCTCCGCATAGCAGACATCGAAGCACAGGTATGATGCAATCTTTCCAGTTCGATCTGAATGAAAGAAACCAAGTTGTACTTGGATCTCTTAGCCGGGCCAATCCGAGGACCTTAGTGATACGGTCTCGGTATCGTATTGCTAGGATCGTTTCTTCCATCATTGCTAGAGTCTTGCCTGTGGATTGGCTTGCCATATCGGTGCAGAAAAAGCAAAAATAAAATTCCTGCTACGAGTCCCAAGATTAAGGGTAGGCTGCCAAAGACAGAGTGGACAAAATTCGGGAAGATGCCCAGAACTGTTTCAAAGGGTGCTAACAGTCCCGAAAAAGCCACTGGTATCAGACATGTTTAAGATTTGGCTCAACACTTCTATGAAATGTACGGGGCAATTTGTTGATAAAATGGTATGTATCTCTGCTGTTGTCCTTGCAACTTGCAGATCATATGTTTCTTTTGATGACATTAGAGGCACAGTTGTTTGTAAAAGAATAGACTTCATTCTGCTTAAAGTATCAATTCGAATAGAAGAGATATTCAACCGAGGCCATAACGCAGCCCCCATATCTGGATTGCTGTGTGGATACAATACTTGCATACAGCAAATGGACCTGGAAGTTACAGTTGTCGGATAGGCTTTTCCTGTCAGCATGCCACAACAGCTGTGGTCACTTATTAAAATGTAACTACCGTTTGAAACTGGTCTGAAGAATGGCTCTATCTGTTTTGCAGGCGTGCCATGCAGGTGACATGAAAGGTTATTTGAAGACCCTTCGCAGGCTCCATGCAAATTAATTCCTTGACACAGAAGTGTACCGCTTAGTGATTTTTTACAATTTTTACCACTAAGAAATACCTCTCTGGTTCCCTCACTGTAACATCTGTGTGTATAAGGTAAATCCCAGGTTGATTTGATGTATACCTTACCCAACCTTTCATACTGGCCTGCTGGTATATACTCTTGACAGTAATTAAACTGGAAAGTTGTTATCAGAATTGTAATCGTTCCATGTATTATCCATTCAATGACAGGTCTTTCTGACATTGTCAATGGTAATCTCTCGAGTTTTTCAATGCTCAGGATTGTATAATCTGCTCCTTTTTGTGCCAAACTGATTTGTTTATCAGTAAAGTTAAAGAGACTGAATAATGACGTTGTGTTGATTAGACGCCATGGTACGTAGCCTGAACGCAGATTTTGCAACGTCCATCCAAGCTGTACAATAGAACGTAATTGAGACGGACCATGTTGTAACATTAGTAAGTCCTGCTCTATTATATCAAAGGCAGACGATACAATACTGTCCAGTGAATATATTCTGGAAGACAGAGTCGTTAACCCATTGTCCACAACAGAAAGTGATTTTTCAAAATTAATACGATCAATTTCTCGTATTTTCTCAGCAGTTTCAATTTGCATTACTTTCCATGCTTCGTTGTATGCAGCATATATACCGGCCGCTATGAAATGTTTTTGACGCTGTTTGCTTGGCCCCATTAAGAAACTACGCAAGTCAGCACCATCTTTAAGTAAAGTTAAGTGTTGCTTAATTTCAGCCAGTGTGGATTTCTGTAGCCACTCAAGGCATAGTTTCCCTACACTGTATGTTGTAACTATCCCTGGATGTTGTCTCTGGGAATATCTGGGGTCTGGTCTGGTCATTTTGAACCCCTGTGTTTTGTTCAGGAATCTATCTTGGCAGTTATTCGTGTCTGTTGACCAGATCAACCACTTTTTCCAATCAGTATGTGTTCTGTTTTGGTTTAAAATATTCTAAACGTCTATCTCCATATCAGTAGTGCTGTCACTATCAGGCATGGGTTTTGGAATAGACGGTGTGTTCATGTCTTTTATCTTAGCAAGGCCAAGACAAGTAGTTTGTTGAACTGTGTCATTCAAGAAAATAATTTGTTCTGGGATCATGCAGGCCCTAAACAGTGATTCTAGGCCTTGTACTTGCCAATCTTTCGAACCCCAGATTGTTTTTGTTTCAATGGTGCTTTTCCAAATTTCGAAACCTAATGTAGACATTTTGTCATAAAATCTTTCTGAATATATCAATTTAGTATTTGTCAACATTGTTTTCATTTCTGTTCTATTTGACATTTTAAAATAAAACGTTCTTGGGTCACTGTTATTAAGTCCTGAAAAGTTTTGGAATCTATCAGAAAACTTTTTTTGAACTGCCTTTTGGTGGTGTTGGACAGTGTTCCCACTGGTTAAAAGAAAAAACATTTCTAGGTTGAGCACTTTTATGCAAATAGTGATCACCATAATGGTTGTAGCAATAAAGCTCCTCATAATTGGACGAACCCTGCAAGTAATCTTGTTCTGTAAACTTTGCTGACATTACTAAATATGACATCATATTATTAATGTTTTCAAAGTCCCAGTCATCAGAGAAGGTACTAGGTGTTACAAAGTCACTTAATGAAATCTTGAGCTGGTGGGGATACTTTAAAAGCTCGACCGGGCCCAAAATGTCATAATCAGTTCAGTCCCATGCTACCCCGCCAAGTATTGGAATGGCTGTGATGTTCACTGATGACAGTTCTCTTTTCTCGATGTGAGAAGATGTGTGTGGCTTTAGGACCAAGTTGATGTTCTGACTTGCTGTGTCCATTGTATTATATTTTCCTTCAATGAATCTTCCCAAACCTATAACCATGATGAGCCAAAGCAGGAGGAAAAGTACACCTAACACAATCCAAAATTCAATCCATGGTGAAATTAGACATGTCTCTTTCAGTTGGTGAAAAAGTTCAATTACTTTGTTTTTAAAACTTTGTGTTGGAGGCGTTTCTTCATGTTCGCTTGGGTCTTCAGAGAAATTGTCGAAGTTGATGAAGTAGCCTGATGCAGTTCTGTCAATTGTTGAAATTGCTTCCGGATTTTCATTTGCTTTTGCATTTTTCTTTGTTTCATTAGAATAGTCTGAAGCTACATCATTGTAGATTGGTGTTTCTTGACGAACTGTTATTATTTGGGTTTCAAGAGGCATAAGTTCCATGGCATTATTGCATAGTCCTTTTTTATTCATTGCAGATTTTTCAATTTTGATTAGTCTCTCAGCATGAGCCGCTTGGATTGTAGCAAACTTTGGTATTCTGCTATTTCTTGGGAGTCCACTTGGCCTACTACTTCAAGTCAAAGATCTTTATTCGGAATAAAAACATCCATAAAAGTACAGACAGAATATAATTAAAACAATACAATACAATAATGACATCTGAGAAGCAAATCTAGAAACGATCAGACATAGTCAATTTCACATCTACATGCAAATTGTCCCTACTTACTATAAAAACAGCTATATACACAATTTAAAAGTACATTCTAACAAACATAATTTAAAAATGGATGTGTAATGACAGCATCGTTAAAATGTCCACGTTAAGAATTTTACAAAGAAAAGGATGAAGGATGTGCAAATATGCGATTTTTTAAAGTGCATAAAAGAGTGCAGTGTACAATTATTGTACCTCAGTGTATAAAGTAGCTCGTGATCTAACGGCAGCTTTAAGAAAGCAGCTCACCCTGAATATTACTTCATCCGATCCCAGTAATAAGAAAGACCTTAGTGCTATTTTAAAGTTAGTCAGTTCATGTTTTCTACAATAAGGCATTAAATAATGAGCGGAAAGCTTTTTATAAAAACCACAGAAGAACAAAAAGTGCATAAGGCTCTGTTTCATGTTAGGGTTACATGGACAATTCAGAGTTTCTAGATGTTTGTTGTAACCCAAAGGGAAATTTAGTAAGTTTACTATGCTCCCATCTCGGAAGCGAAACAGTAGACTCCTATTCCATCTGCCAAGATGCAAACATAAATACCTGTATGTTGGGCCTGGATGTTTAATATGGGGTTCAGAATAGCCCATGTATTTTATAACAGTGCATTTAGGCAGGTTCTTCCTTTCCCGCTCTTCTCTATACAAGTCATATAGTGCCCTAAGAATAATGGTCTTATGGGAACGATTTATTAAACTGGGTGTAGTAAACAAAGAAACCTGCCCTACGCTTTCAAGGCAATCTTTTACCGCTTTTAACCATGGTATGCAGTGTGCCCTATCGCATCTCAAACAGTCCAAAATTATATCACGGGTCAAAATGGCAGCCGGGTTAGTCCATATCTTTAGCCAGAAAAGTGCAGGTCTGGATCTTACAAAATCTTCTATGTATGAGATGTTAAGTTCATTATGGCATACATAGTAAGGGGAGCAAATAACCCCACCCAGCACCTTCTGGCAAAACCTATTTTCTTCCGTTTGGATATGGGAACAGTTTGTGTAACCCCAAACCTCTGCGCCATAAGTGCCGGTTGGTATACATTGGGTTTGATAGATCTTAACTAGTGGTGTAATTACATCTGCATAGTTGGGTTGCCTCAAAGAGGTGACACTATTTATGGTTTTACCCACCTTATTCCTAGCATAAGATACATGTGCATGCCACGAACCAGTGTTTGAAAATAACATCCCCAAATAGGGAAAAGTACAAGTGCTTTTCAAAACATTTGACCCTGATTTAATCTCGGCAATTTTATAATTTTTAGGACCACAGCTCATGATTAGGGATTTTTTAAAATTAGTTGTCAAGCCTAAGTCGGCCATAAAAAGAACAAATCCTGAAATTAAAGTGCGAAGTGCCTTAGGAGTGCGACCCATCAGGACCGCATCATCAGCGTAAAGAAGGGTAGGTATGGGGACTCCATTTACGTGGGGTACATCTTTTGTTAAAATACTCAGTGAGCCGCTCAAATTATTAATATACAGAATAAACAGGAGGGGGGCCAGTACGCACCCTTGTCTGACCCCCCTACCGATACTAATGTCGTCAGAGACTTCACTGGATTGGTTTACACGTACACGTGCTTTTAAATCACTATATAAAAAAGCTAAAAAGTGGACCAAATAATCATCTAAACCATAATCGAGAAGGGTGGACCATAGACGGGAATGATTAACAAAATCAAAAGCAGAACTTAAATCCATAAAGCCAAAATATAGAGGGGATTTCTTAGCAGTATTATATTTCGCCATGATCAGACTCAGGTTTAAGCATTGTTCAACCGTTCCAACGTTACTACGGAAACGAGGCTGGCTGGGATGTAGGATCTTACACTCGTCTGCCCAGGTTCTAATCCTTTTAAAGATGATCCGCCCCAGAACTTTCAGGGTGTTATCAATTAACGAAATGGGGCGGTAACACCCAGGATCCAGCCTATCACCCTTCTTAAAAATGGGGACGATTGTGCTACAAGACCATGTTTCTGGAATTTGGCCGCTCGTTAAATTATTAAAAACATTACATAACAGTGGAGCCCAAAAATCGGGCTCACACTTCAACTGATCAATTGAGAGCCCATCAGGGCCGGGCGCTTTGTTTCCAGCGCTTTCCAATATGGCATCCTCAACCTCAGATACAGAGATGTTAAGTGGGTTTAAGGGGGGTAGAGTTAAGGAAAGGTTGTCTGGTGTAGCATAAATTTTAGCAAAATGTTCAACCCAGATAGGACCAGTGATGTTACAGTTAATTTCCGTTAAATTAGAGCCTAAAGATCTTATCTTCTTTACCTCCCTCCAAAACCCAGTAGTATCTTTTAATTCAGCCGAGCGTGCCAATGAACCCCAGTGAGTTTTAAGCAGTTCATTTGATCTAGTGCGTAGGGTAAGTTTGTACTCTGCTCTGAGCAACCTTATTTGTGGTATATCCCTAGGTTCGGCTTTTAGGGCGGCTCTCAACTTCCTATTTGCTTTTGAACAGAGGGTATCAAACCATCTAGGTGTTTCCTCAGCTTTACTAGAAGCAGGTCTGGAAATCTCACCTTTTATTACAGAGCAGGGTTCAGAAAATGATGTAATTATATTAACCACATGGTCATCAATATTGAGACAGTTTTCGATCAAGACTGGGTGTTTTTTAATGGTTTTAGCTAGGATTCCCCTATTATCCACACCCTTCCATATTACCCTCAATTTATCAGTTGAGACCTCCAAATTTCTAGCACCAATTTCATTTCGTAAACACTTACCCCTCAAAAGTGATAGTTGAATGACAATTGGGTAGTGGTCGCTATAAATTTTACATACAACTTCAGCCTTTGTTAAAGCGTTAGCGACTGCAGGTGAAACAAACACATAATCAATTGTAGTGCCGCCTCCATGACCAATAAAAGTGGGAAATGGAGCGGCACTATTTTCCATACCAACATATTCCATACAATTTACAAGGTCTCTAGTTGCGAGAAAATTTGACAGTTCTGTACCTCTTTTACATGGGGGGTTTCTTGAATGTATATGAGCATTGAAGTCCCCACCTAGACAGATACCATCAAATTTCCTGTATTTCTGTCCATCCAAAATTCCATCAATAAAATCAAATAAGAGAATAAAATTAAGGTTAGGTTGGGACAAGAAGTCATTATTGTAGAAATTGATCAGGCATAGCCTTGTCTTCTGGGTATATGATAATGCCATAAAGCTTGGGCAATTGGTTAAGAGTGTATCAACTTTAACTTCTGCAGTAATTTTGACCCAGATAGATAGTCCACCGCTCGGACGACCAAACGGGGGGGCTGAAACAATCCTATTGTGGCAGCTGTAACCCTCAAATAACAGTTCATCAGTACACCAGGTTTCTTGGAACATTAGTATATCATGGCAGTTGACCCAGTCCTTCCAAGAAGTAATTTCCATCTTGGCCTTCAGGCCGGCAATGTTCCAACTAAGGATTTTTTGATTTTTATCCGGCCTCAAACAAGGGCCCTGATCAAATCCTGAAACAATTTTTGCCGTAGTATGCCCCTGTTGTTCACATGATGTTTCAACTGAAAAAGTCTTGGGTATTGACGGAAGTACCTCAAGTGAAAAAGTCTTGGGTGTTGACGGAAGTACCTCAGGAAGTATTTCCACTGACTGGTCAATGGCAGAGCATACAGAAAGCGGGTCATCGATAGTGGAGGACAGTCAATCCAATGTTTCCAAGTCCTGAAATATTGCAAACCTATTGTGTAATGGAAAAACGGGTGGGGGCTGCATCATTTTATGTGGGGGACGGTAAAAGTAGTTTAACGGTAAAGGAGTTACCACAGTAGATGGGCCATGTCGAGCAAAGTTTTTATTCAGCAAGAATTTTGCAGTACCCGGGTTTCTAAAGTTAATTACGATACAGTCCCCGTTAATGTTTTTGAAAAGAGGACCTACCCAGGTTACTCGCCGTGTGGATATGATCTCTTTAGAAATGTCGTAACCCACTCCCTTGTGCTTCGTTAACCAGTCTATACACTTATTATGCAGTTGAACCCACGATTCTCCTTGACCTTCCCTAAGGGGTGGAATACCAGCCAGAACTAAGACATAAGGACAGGCCTCAGGTGGAAGATGTAAGGCAGGGCCTTGATGTTTAACAGGCCTGGTGTCTTCATGTGAGGTCTTATTGTGGCGCTGGCTGGAATTCGTAGGGGCCTTCTGCACTATAGTGCCTATCGCTGAATTGCTCTTGTTGTTTTTCATTAAAGCTCCATTTACAGCGCTGGGAGAAGCAAAAGATTTGGTCGGGGGATCAGAAGCGCTGGTAACATTACTTGGTAACAGAGGGGGTTTAGTTAGATAGTCAGGCGAGTTACTACCTCTTGTTCTTTTGGTCACTACAGATGTGGTAGACGGCGGTAAATTAATAGTGGCCTGTGGTTCCTTAGCCCTATTGGTACTCTGATCGCCGCTAGTAAGAACACGAGTGGTGGATTCCAGGTCTTTTAGTAGACGTTCAACTCTTAATTTATCCAAGCTCGCTATGCCTTTTCTCTTGGCGTCATCATTTTTAATTAAGTTTTCCAGTCTGTCCAGTCTTTTAAAAATATTATTAAATTGTTTGATCATTTGACCTTGAAGTTGTTTAAAAATGGCATCTGCAATGGTCTCGATGAGATTCCCCTCTGATTTGGCAACTATTTACATTGGGGAGTTCAGTCTGGGTGGAAATAGACATAGAGTTTGAATCATCATTATTTATGACTACGACATCACCCAGATGAGGTTGTTCCTGCACAGATACTATTTGTTGATTCAACTTCTGTTTCTTTCCCCTATTCCACATGCTTTGTGGTGTTGGTTGGTTTGCACTCCTAAGTGGCTGCTTCCTTTTATTGTAAGTTAGTTTTACAGGGCCCCTCTTTCTCTTAGCTCCTGCGTTCTCAGAGACCTTACTAGTAGCCTCTGTAGTTGTTGATAACGAGGCAGGGTCAGGGGCTACATCTGGGGCTATGTATGTAACAGTATTTTCATCATCTAGGACAATGGGCACACTAACAACAGGATGCGATGGTTTAACCACGATAACTTCGGGGATTATGTGAGTGTTACCGTTTGAACAGCCTGTTGCATTTAGTTGGTTGATATTCAATGAACCCATAGGGAACCTCCTTTCAGTTTCAACTATCTCATTAAACGCGGTATCTATCAATGTCTCAAATGATGATATCAAAGATACAGAGGTCTCTGTGTCCTGAGTAGGTGCATCAGCGGTATTACTAATGACAGTGCAGTCGCCCATTTTAATATCCAGATAGGATGCTAACCTTTCGAAGGGAATGTTGGAGGGGTGGCCCGCCCGACCACTGTTGACCTCTGAGGGCCTCAGAGGGCCCGCCCTTTGCCCGGGCTTCGCCCGGCGCCGTCCGCGACGCGGAGGGGACTCCCTGTTTAAGTAGCGCCTCCGGGCGCGCAGCGTCAGGAAGTGGCCTGCCGGAAGTCGTCGCACTGCCCTCTGGGAGCTGTAGTCTCCAGCCGCCTCGATGTCGTGGAGCGGCGAGACCACAGCGTCAGGGCCCCAGGTGCGAGATGGCGTCCGGCGGCGAGATGGTCTGAGATGGCTCCGTGTGGCAGGTGAGCTGGTGAGCAACAGGTTTTCTTCCCCGCTCCACCGAGGGGACTCCCTGTTTAAGTAGCGCCTCCGGGCGCGCAGCGTCAGGAAGTGGCCTGCCGGAAGTCGTTGCACTGCCCTCTGGGAGCTGTAGTCTCCAGCCGCCTCGATGTCGTGGAGCGGCGAGACCACAGCGTCAGGGCCCCAGGTGCGAGATGGCGTCCGGCGGCGAGATGGTCTGAGATGGCTCCGTGTGGCAGGTGAGCTGGTGAGCAACAGGTTTTCTTCCCCGCTCCACCGAGGGGACTCCCTGTTTAAGTAGCGCCTCCGGGCGCGCAGCGTCAGGAAGTGGCCTGTCGGAAGTCGTCGCACTGCCCTCTGGGAGCTGTAGTCTCCAGCCGCCTCGATGTCGTGGAGCGGCGAGACCACAGCGTCAGGGCCCCAGGTGCGAGATGGCGTCCGGCGGCGAGATGGTCTGAGATGGCTCCGTGTGGCAGGTGAGCTGGTGAGCAGCAGGTTTTCTTCCCCGCTCCACCGAGGGGACTCCCTGTTTAAGTAGCGCCTCCGGGCGCGCAGCGTCAGGAAGTGGCCTGCCGGAAGTCGTCGCACTGCCCTCTGGGAGCTGTAGTCTCCAGCCGCCTCGATGTCGTGGAGCGGCGAGACCACAGCGTCAGGGCCCCAGGTGCGAGATGGCGTCCGGCGGCGAGATGGTCTGAGATGGCTCCGTGTGGCAGGTGAGCTGGTGAGCAACAGGTTTTGTTCCCCGCTCCACCGAGGGGACTCCCTGTTTAAGTAGCGCCTCCGGGCGCGCAGCGTCAGGAAGTGGCCTGCCGGAAGTCGTCGCACTGCCCTCTGGGAGCTGTAGTCTCCAGCCGCCTCGATGTCGTGGAGCGGCGAGACCACAGCGTCAGGGCCCCAGGTGCGAGATGGCGTCCGGCGGCGAGATGGTCTGAGATGGCTCCGTGTGGCAGGTGAGCTGGTGAGCAACAGGTTTTCTTCCTGCCTACTACTTATTATTGGCCACATGATTGTGGTTTTACCAGGTCGATGGATACAACTCGGTTCTCCTTTTTACCAGCAAGGAGCGGTAGTACTACTGATCTTGTTCCATTGACTGCTAAGACAGGTACTGCTTTTCTGTATGAAGGCCCAAATTCCTTCTTTACTGCGATCTTTTCTCTGACCAGATCCCCAATCTTTGGAATCCGGACAGGTCTTGCTGGGACAGGTGGTTTTTCTTCAGTGGATTTCGACTGTTGTTTCAACTTTGTTACTCAGGTTTTTTCTTGTTTCATTTAAATCCTGTAAAACAGCCAAACGATCTTTGATATCAAAGCTTCTCTCTTCTACCACTGAAGTATGACTATCTAAGTCCTGAATAAGCATTCTAGTTCCGAACAATAGTTCGTATGGAGTGAGATCTTTTAGAGAATTTCTTGGCAGATTATTAAGACTACGTTGGACACTTGTTAAATGTTTGACCCACCCATCACCCGAACCTAATACCCTCGCCGTTATAGATGGCTTTATGTCCCGGTTTTTTCTTTCCACAACCGCATTTGCCTCAGGGTGGAAGGGAGAAGAATACCGCAATGCGATGCCCATACTGTTCATGGCCTCTTTGTAAGCTCGAGAGCTAAACGCAGGACCCTGATCAGAATGTAGCATGCCAATTGCGTATGTGCAGATAAAGACTCGCAAATCTTTTATAACAGTTCTGGCGTCAGCCGAGTGCTGGGGTCTACATTTTAAGTGAATTCAGTCTTAATTATTATGGGGACGCATTTCTCCGACTGGATTTCTGCGATATAGAGAGCATAATGCTCTCTAATAGTGGTATCTGGGCTACAGGCTGGACCGGTTCAAAACTGCGATCTCTGTTGCAGTCCTTGCAATTCTTTGCAAAATAGAAGATATCTACGGTCATTCCCGGCCACCAGTACTCCGATTGTAGTTCCATCAGAGATTTCAGGATCTCTTGGTGTCTCAGACCCAACCCCATATGTGCTTCTTTTAGTAAGAAGATTCTCCGGTTCGTGTTTGGAATTACCCTATCCCCCACTCCAGGGATTTGAGCAAATGGAACGAAGTTTGCATCAATTATGTATGTATTACTGAGTGGATAGTTGAGAGGTAGTGCTGAATAATCGCCTTTTAATGAGGCTTTTACCGCTAGCATGGTTTCCCCATCTATTTGTTTTTCTGGACGCTTTTTAGTGGCTACGGAAGCCGAGTGAACCGCTTCTGCTGTGGCTCTGTTAGCCAATGAATTCCCTGCAACGTGAACGCCATCACGTCGATGACTCAATGCGTGTATCACGTGAGTCTTTCGTAGTTCTTGCTGTAAAAGAACTACCTGTTCCCAAAGCTTTTTATGCTTTATTGTGGCACCTGTGTCATCTTTGTAACCATTTTTGATCCATGTCTGCATGTCACTGTTAAAGGATTTGACGCAGAAATACGAATCGCACACTATTAGTGTGGGGAATTCGCGATCGGCATTTTCAAGCGCCATCTTTAACGTTCTTATTTCAGCTCGCTGAGCTGAACATTTCCTGAGTGATTCTGTTTTGGTAATCATAGGTTTGAATTTACCAGAGCGCCAGCGACCTTTAACAATCGTGCACGCTGCATCATAGGATTTATTTTCTACATCGTAGTGTTGTGCGAATCTGTCCATGTAGATTACGCAGGTATATTTTTCTAGAGGCAGAATTTCAACTGGCAGAGGATATTCGCGTTTATATACTAGATCAGCTAGTTTTTTCAGATTTGGGTCAAAATAGTATTTAACGTCCTCTGTAGCAAAAGAAGTTTCCCATTCTATCCATTCTGAATCTAATACTCCTTTAACCAAGTTACGAGGACTTGTTAACGCCTCAAGGGCTGATTCTGCTGAAAAAACAGATATTCTTCTGCCTTGGGCTAGGGCTCTTTCTTTTGCTACAGCAGTTTTAACAGCAGTTAGAATTCTTTCTGTGAAACTGAATTTCATTTCAGCTTGAGTGTACAAATGTGATTTGTAAGCTATAGGTACCGTTTCTCCCTCATTAGAGGTCAGGTATGTGAATCTGCATCTTCCTGGGATGACTCTGATTACAAGATTGCGTGTGTTCTCACGTGTTTGCAATTTTGTTTTAGTTAACATGTCTGTTTGTAGTGATCTCAAAATTTCTGTGTGTTTCTGAGTCCAATTGGTTTGTTTGAAATCTTGTTTTATTAATTCATAGAGAGGTTTAACCCTCTCCACGTAATTTAGAATGTATGTTCTTCCGAAATTCAGGAAACCTAGTAGCGATTGTAAATTCTTCAGCGTTTTTGGTGCTTGGAGTATAGCACATTTCTCTAAGAAATTGTCTGCCAGGCTTTTGCCTTCACTTGATAATTCATAACCTAAAAATAGGACAGTTAAATGGGCAATTCGTGACTTTTTAAAGTTGAATTTGTAACCCTCTGAGGCGAATCCAAGTATTTTCGTGTTCACCCTTTTTAAGTGAGTCTCCAAGTCATCATCTGTGAGATAGATGTCATCGACATATGATAATGCTTCATCATCATATATTTGTATAACGCTGTTAACTCTTGCTGAGAATAATCCTGGGCTATTCTTGAATTCCTGTGGGAGTCTGCAAAATTGTTTTTGCGATCCAAATATTGAGAAAGCAGTCAAATACCTGCTTTCTGGTGCAATATTTTGACAGAAGAATCCATTAGAGATGTCTAGTGTCGTTTTATATTTTTTGCGCACAATGTTATTCATTAGTGCTGCACTATGTGAGTTTTGCACTGCAAATGTTTTACAACAAGAGTTTAGGTGTCTGTAGTCCAAAACTAGACGATATGAATCGTCTGGCTTGGAGACAGGAAACAAAGGATTGTTCATTTGAGAGGTGCATGTTTCGATCACCCCTTGGTATTCAAGTTGATCTAAGATCTCCCTGACTTGTTTTTTAGCTTCTTGTTTAACTGGGTACTGCCTTTGTGCAGTGGGCTGGATTTTTAACTGGATCTTGTGGTGAGGTGAGTCCTCATCCCATCCTACATGATTTTTGTATAAAGCAGGAGCTTGGGTTACTGGCCATTTTCTTGCATAAGTACATTTTTTATGAATCGGGATATGATTCGAGAAGGCTGGCATAATCATTTGTTCGCCATGAGGGCACTCCCTGACAAACTCTGGTGGCCAGTCTTTCTCAGCTAACAGAAAGTCATAGCCGTTTGAAAGTTTTTCCCAAAAGAGACTTTTTATTTTCCTGGTTTTATCTCCCTCTATACGTAATGTTATTTCATATAGCTTATGGGGCACACTAACTCGTGTGTCTGCAGTTTCCACTTGAATGTATTCATTCGTGTCCACTGTCTACAGAAGATTCATCAGGGTCTTGTGAGCTATGGTCACTTCTGCTCCGCTGTCTAGCATTGTCTGTGCCCACTCTCCGTTTTTCAGCTGTGTCCTCAGAATTCTTGGCATGTTTAATCTTAATACTTGCTACCTTCTTTCTGGGAAATTGTAATTTTTTACTTTGATGAGCAGGTTCCTTGTCTTTGGACTTGGCGTGCTCTTCTCTGTGTTCTGATCGTCCTCTTCTTTCCGATTTCTGTGTGGAAGATCGAGAAGGATTCAGTGAGAATGATCTAGAGGGACGTGTATCAACATCTTGATATCTGTCTTCTTTTCTTATTTTATCCCTATCTCTAAGGTTGTATCTTTTTTCAGAGGGTTCCCTTTGGGGAGACTTGTCTTCTCGGCCTGGAGATCTCTCTCTACGCTGAGGAGACCTTCCTCTGGACTGGAAAAGTTTTTCCCTGGGATTGGATTGTTTATTACCATCCCAGCTCTTTTTTGGAGTCTTTAAATTATTTTTAATAAATGATTTTTCGGGATTTTCAGTTAGTTGGGGTTTTATAGGTTTTCCACCCAAACTATCTCTCCCTAGCTCTTTATGGGATTTTTCTATGATTCTGGCAAGTTCCAATGGTTGGGCTGCTATATCTGTTTCCTTCAGTTTCTGGCGGATCACCACAGATGCTGCTTCACCTTTTATGTTGGCTAGTAATATAGCCGAGACCAGCTTGAAGTCTTTTAGTAATTTCATAACTAGAGTTAAAGCTGGTTCTGGACCGTATTCGTTTGGAATCTGTCTTAATACATCTGGTATGACCGCCATAGACGGGACACTGTGTGTTTTTGTGTAGATGGAAGCAAAGACTGTGTCCCAAGTGTCACAGTCCTCCACATGTGGTGCGATCCCCATTGGGAGACAGATAGTCAGAATTCTGTGTTTATCAGTAGGCGTAGTATCAGGAAATACTGCCTCTATTTGAGTAATTTTCTGTGCTAACCAAAATGGAATTTGTTCCCGTTTTATGGGTACTTTACCAAGACATGATTGTATGTTCTGTGGTGTGATTTTGTTTATGGTCCCCTGGTGAGGGGTCTGCTGTGGAATGTTAATTGTCGGTTGGACTATTGAGGTCCGCATGACATATTGGACTAATTGTCTATGTATTTTAATTAAGAGTTTTAGCTGAGCTAAAAGTTCAGGAACTGACATTTTATCAATGTCTGGATGTGGTGTGTAGCTGAATAGAACCGGCCACGTTGCTCCTGGTCTACCTAGTGGACCGAGCCTGGTGATGTGATTATTATGTTTTAGAGCGCCTTTAAACAGAGCAGGTGCTCTTGGTATTTTAGTGGGATTTCAATCTCCTTGAAAGGAGTGTATTCATCCGGAGGTTCCTCTATTTTGTAATAGTGGAAGTCTTTTGTCGTAGCGTGTGCTGCTGGAAAGTGTATCCATGAATAGAATACCTCTGTCTGCCGATATTCGTGTGCCTCTATCACGAATATGACTGTACCACCTCGCGGTGTCAGACCAGTTTCTATAAGTTTTAGAGTTATAGTTCTTCTTAGATTGACCGGAATGAGTTTCAAGGAAACAAAGATTAGGTGCATAATATTTTGGAACACTGTATCCTTCAACGTTGATCAAACCCAGAAACTAATACATAGGATTCTCATCCTACTAAGTTCCGGCGATTATTAACCTTTCACCCACTCCAGACGTCTATTGGAGTTTTTACGGGGAAAGGGTTCTGTGTGAAAAAGCACGACTGAGTTACTCTATTGTCTTGCGTTAGATTATCGCCTTACCAAACGTTGGGCTCCATGTAGTGTAGTTCCTATTTTCCCAATAGGCTCTGCGCATTGGAAAAACATAAACAGCAGTGTAGACGTAGGACTGAGGTCATCTAGGTCTCTACTGACTATGCTAAACTTAATTTAGGTTTGCGCCAGCTAGCTCAGAGGTCACTAGAAACTTTCTTAAATGAAGAGGGATGGATAACCTTCCCTGGCTCAGACAAGAAGGGATTCAGTTTCCGACAACCGCATAAACATGACAACTTTGCTCCCTCAGAATAAGAGTATATCTCTAGAGTCGTGTGAAAACAATAGACAGATATTTCACTCGGTCATCAGTGCATACTTAGTTTCACCAGAGTGCAGAGAAATAGAGAGACAGGCGTTTTCAATAAAAAGGTGGTATTTATTGAGCAGTCTTCTTTCTCATACAAGAGAAGTGAATTGCCACAATTGCAATACTTAGAGTAAAGTGCGTACAGTAAAAGTAGTATTATGAAATAATACCGTAAAAGCATTGATACGGTTTCTTAGCCATATGATACTTAAAATGGATAAAATATATAACCAAGCCTACCCCGGTGTACCTGACCTAAGCCTAATACTCGGGAAGGGACAAGTAAGTAGCGATGTTAAGTTAAGTTGGTTAAGATAGTTTTGCCAAGAATCTGCCTCAAGAATTCTCCTAAGGGTTTAGTCAACTCCGTACCTTGGTATTAGAATCTGGGAGGTCTGGTTTCTCTTTCCTCAGGACTCGATATGCCAGCAACCTGCAAGGGTAGGCTGGAAACACCGGAGCTGGATTTTCTCGGCTGGAGAAAAAGACAGCGTCTCTCTCAGTGCGTCAAACAGGAGGGGCGGCTTCCGCGGGCACTCGCATCAGCTGGGCTCTCGGGCAAGTAGATGGCCGCTCTGCTCCAAACCACTGTGTGTTTGCTTAAGGCAACCGTTGGTATTTTATACCTGAAAGGTGCCGGGTTTGACGTAAGGTTGGACATAAGACGTCACCAAGAACTAACAGTTCTTGCAGGACTTCAGGAGTTCTTGTTCAAATCAAAACAAAAGCAGGGGGGGTTTTCCTGGGCTGCTGTAGGCTTGGTTTGTTTAAAGAACGCGTTGTGCTTTCTAGGAGTCGATGGGAGTAGCCGTGCTGTGCTTTGGATTGCATGGGCTATTACTGAATATGAATCTGATTCTTATGCCGTTGTCAGGACATTATTGATTATAACCTCACAAGGGCTTAAATCGGGAATATCAAATTAGGGTCCTAGATAAGAACACGACAACCTCAATCTACGATGGAATGAAACAAACAACCTGCTTATTCAAACCCTAAACAACCTCCTACTATAAAATAATCTGACCCAACACTGCTCAGAAGAAACACACCACAGAGGAGCAACCCTTGACGCAATTATTGCCGAAAGCAATGTAATCACCATCCACCACATCCTTCCCGTAGACTGGTCTGACCATCACATCATCCTTTTCCGTATAAACCAAGCGGTCCTAACTCAACATCCCAAGCAAGACCCCCCCCCCCCCAAATGGGTTAGGAACACAGCTCAGATCCCTCCAGCTGATCTAGAGGTTCACCACTGACATCAATGAAGAAAGAGAAGACATCCAAGAGTCTCAGAAAGAATCTGGAGGAACAATCCCACCACCCGCCATCGTGATCAACTCCAAGCACCCCGGAGGAATTACAAAAAGCACATTAAGAGCAAAAAGACATCTTTTTTCTGCTCTGCACTAGATACCGCAAAAAAAACGACCCAGAGAGCTCTTCAATATCTTCAGGAAACAAACCTCTAAGCCAGTGACATCCTCAACTCAGGCATCCAAAGAACGATGTGAAAACTTTGCCATCTTTTTCAACGACAAAATCGCCAAGATCGATCTCTCACTTGGATCAAATCTCATCCCCTCCTCCGAGATCCAGGTGTCTGAATGAAACGATTGCGCTTCCTTGAACCCCTCAAAACACTGGTCTTCCTTCATTTCCATTCAGGAAGCAGAGATAGTCAAACTAATCTCCAACGCTAAACCCTCATCCTACGCCCTGGATCAGCTACCCTATCAACTGACCAAGGACCGGAAGCTCGTCCTAGCCCCCCTATGGTGCAAGATCATTAACAGCTCACTGAGCTCAGGAGTCGTTCCAGATTGCCTCAAAGTTGGTTAAGTCACTCCACTGCTGAGAAAGCCAGGTCTAGACACTGAGGATCTGAATAACTTTAGACCTGTACCAAACTTACCTCTTCTGTACAAAATCCTTGAAAGATGTGTACTTCCTCAGCTGACCCAACCCTTGGACAACATCAATCTTGTAGATCCCCATCAATCGGGCTTCAGAAAAGCTGCAGCATTGAAACCGCAATCCTCAATGTCATAGACGATCTACACAAGTCACTTGACTCGGACCAGTGCTACCTTCTCATCCTCCTAGACCCATCGGCTGCATTCGATACAGTCGATCACAAACTGCTCATCAAGGTTCTACAAGAAAGGGCTGGTCTTGAAGAGATGGTCATCCACTGGTTCTCTTCCTTTCTCCGCAACCGCTCACAAAGAATAAATATTAAAAACTTTGAGTCCGACCTTTACCCCGTCAATAGAGTTGTTCCACAAGGGTCAGTGCTCTCCCCTCAGCTTTTCAACATTTACATTGAACCCCTTACCACTCTATTCGGAAAATCCAACATCCCTTTCAACCTATATGCGGATGACACACAGCTCTATCTGGAAACCACCTCCATTGACGGCATCCAGAGACTCAACGCCACGCTCAGAGAGTTACAACATTGGGTCTCAAGCAATCACCTGAAACTCAAGCAAGAGAAAACAGAAATATTCCTCATCTCCAACAAAGACAAAAGCCCCCAAATTGCAGAATGGCTCAAAGCTATTGATGTCCTCAATGGTAACCTCTCCCTGGCGGATTCAGTAAAATCTCTAGGTATCACCCTAGACCTGAAACAGGACTTGAAAAAACATATTACAAGATCCGCTAAAAGTGCCTTCCTCAATTTGAAATTACTGTACAAGATAAAACCCTTCCACCCAAGCACTGGTGCTCTCCAGAATTGATTATGGGATTGCAGCCCTGACTGGAACAGCAAAATCCCACCTCGCCCCCTGAAAACAACCTTTAATGCAGCAGCCCCAATGGTCACGGAACTAAGAAATTCGAACTTGAATGGCTCCCAATTGAGTTGCAAGCCAGCTTCAGAACAGCCTGCTGCACCAACAAAGCCCTGCACACAGGCAAACCGGAATACCTGGCCGCCAAACTCAAAAGGGCCGGCCAGTCCAGGAACCTCAGGAGCTCCAACACTCTGCTACTCATCCGCCAGAAAACTCACAAGCAAAAACCGCGGCAAAATCGTTTGCTGGAAACGCCCCCAAAATCTGGAACTCCATCCCCACTCACATCAGAACGATCCCCGCATTTCCAAAATTCAGAAATCTGCTCAAAGTCCTCTTTCTCGACCGATCTCAAGCGAACTGATAGGAGCCAAGGTTGTACCTTAGCCGGCACTCTATCTAACTTCAATTATATGACCGGTGACACTGACTCGGATCAAGAAAACTTTTTGGACACTCGTCCTGTGTGAACAAAGAACCTTTTGGATGCTCGTCTTTTTTGACCTTCACCCTCCATGCCCCTCTGCTTGACTGCACCCTTGTTCGATCTATACCCGGATCGAAGCGCTCTGATACCCTTGGGTCCAGCTAGCGCTATATGAAACTCCTAAAATAAATAAATAAATGTGTGGGGAGGGTGTTCCATGTCTTGGCGGCTGCCTCATCGGAGGGCGAGTCGGAGGTTGAGTCGGCCCTGGTGGCGCCGCATGGATCGCCGGGCCACCTCCGTCACATGCTGAGCCGAGGCTGGCGGAGGGCTTCGTGTCACTCCCCTGGTCCCTCTCGTTCCTCCACGAAGGTGGCTGCCTTGGCGGAGGTCGAGTCTGCGCCTTTCCGGCACCGCCCCTTGGCCACTTCGGATTCGGCCCTGCTCCGGTCCCCGGCGCAGTGTGGCTTAGAGGAACCCTATCTGGCATCTCCTTCGGAGCCGGATGACGTTGACGTCCTGCCTCAGGCAGCGGACTCTACGGCGCCAGACAGGCGTGGAGTCATGGATTCGTCTTCGAACGCTCTCTCTTCTCTGGAGGTTGGGTGCATACCGGTGTCATCCTCCCCGGAGACAGGTCTCCGCGTGGTGGCTTTTTCGCCAGCGTCATTGAAGGGTGGCTCCCCCCCATTCACGAGGCCAGGGTGCTCCCCGGAGAAGCGACAGGTCCCCCACTCTTCGGTCCCTTCTGACTTCCAGGTCTGGCCTTTGCCCGCCCCGCTTGGCTTTGGGGACGGCCGCCTTAGTCTACAGCCGTTGCCCACGGAGGAGCTGCTTTCTCCACGGCGGGGCCCTACGGAGGTGGGTGCGGCCTTCGCTCATGTCATTCCCTCCCTGTTGTGCCAAGATGGACCCCTACGAACAGCTGAAGACCACCTCTGGCGTCCAGTAGGAGGCAGCGCCACGCTGGGTACCGGTGGCACTGAGGTGAGTTAGCTGCACCCAAACCTGAGTTCATGGAAACTCATAAATCGGCCAAAACCTGTTGCAACTAAAGGAGGAGCCCACCTGGCTACCACGTCCACGAATTTGTGTCCGCAGAACAACTGAATGCAATCAATGCGGAGCCTACACTGCTACCACCTGTGCCTGGGGAGCAAAAACTGCAGCAACTCCAAAACGATGGGCTACCTGCTACAATCCTCTGGGGAGCAAAAACTGCTGCAACTCTAAAACGAGGGGCTACCTGCTACAACCCAACCTGGAGGATGGAGATCCCCCAACAAGACTCACCGATGGGTGCTGATTCTGGCAATGCTTACCGACCTCTTCTCCAGTCACTGAGAAGTAGCTGTAAATTTCCACCACCCCCATAGGCTGGGGACTCTCCACAGGTAAGAAAGGGAAGTGCAGACTTTCGCCCTCCCTTGTACACCGTTATCCAAGTGCTACTTAGCGCCAGGGAGTCACTGCATGCAGGGAAAGGGCGGATTGTTGCCGTTCCCGGCCTGGCGTGGTGGGTATTAGGATCATATACTGAAATTAAGATTAAAAAATGCCATGTAACTTGGAAGGCAAGAGACAAATATGTCTCCTGGACACAAGCACACCGTAATGAGATGCGCGAAAGTAGAGGGAGAACGAGGGGTAAAAGCTCATCAAAGAATTTCCATACAAATGTGCTGGGAGAGAGAAACCAGGAGCCAGAGATATGACACAACCCAACTCATGGCAGGCACAGTCCCTCAGCCCAGGGTATGGAGGGAGAGAGAAGAGACAAAAATCAAGAGTCATCAAACCTCAAGCCTCCAAGCTCCGAAAAAAGCTGTGGTCCAGCAGCTTGGTGGCCGGTGAGGTTATTGATCCTGGAGCCGCATTCTCCACCAAATGAAGAAGTTGAAACAGAAAAATTGAAATAATACCACAGATACAACTCTCTGTCAGCACAGAAGATAGCATAGAATATAGCAGAATGTATTGGAGACCAATACATAATGCGAATACGTGCAGCACAGAGACAGCCAGCATAGTCACGCCCTTGGACAGCTTTTATTGTCACAAACCACATAGGAAGCATCATCATAATACAGATAACACAAGTTAGGCAGAGTGTACCTGTCCAATCAGCAGGGGACTAGACTATGCTATACCATGTATGGTCCGAACTATACTGTTGCTGATCACGTGTCTGAAGTACGTGAAAAGTATAGCTTATCCTCAAGCAAACCCATGACACCAGCCCTTGAGCTATATAAATTCAAGGTCCAGGCAGGAGTATTGTATGGATCAGAGCTCTGGGGCACTGGTGACACCAAACAATTAATAAATAGGGAAAACAAGTTTGCGAGGAGACTAATGGGGCTGCCCTCATCAACACCTCTTATCCCAACTTTCCATGATCTAAACCTAAAGCATATAGGGCTAATTGCATTATTGCGACAAGTGCTTTATTGAATACGCATGTGGGCAATACCAGAATTAGTGGCATACAGAGAAAGTGTAGGAGAACTCTTAGCCATTGACACATGTTTTACCTTTGCTTGGCTAAGATTCGTAAAGAAATGGCTCATAGAGTTAGGTCTCAGTTTATATTGGACAGAGTCGTACAGCTTAACATCCAGCTGCAAAGATGTATTGAAGAGAACTCAATGGCTACATATGTTGAATGCCCTCCATTGAGATCCAAGATCGGGAAGACTAACAACTCAATTCCTTACTATTAAACCGACTCAAAGTATTGAAGAATTTTCTCGATAATGTACAACCGTACTGAGCAAGAACTCTGTATCTGAATCTAAGGTGCAATACCGTACAGACCAAGAGCTATACAGGAAACTGGGGGAGAAAGGGAGATCATTGTTGCACTTTATGCACTATACACACTTTAGGGTCTACCGGAAATATAGCACATATCCTATTCTTCTGCCTGGCATATGCCCAGGCAAGGAGGAAATGGATTTAACCTTTGTGCGACACACTGGGATTCAAGAAGCACCAAGAGGCACTGAAGGTGCTAATAGCTAGCACCGCACCTCACGTAATATTTGCCTTATCTGGATACTTGTTTGCAGGAAAGTACCTGATTAAGTACAAAACAACCAGCAATTTTAATTGTACCATATGAAGTTTTATTTCATTTTAAAAAGTGTACACACAGTGGTGGATGTAATGGATTGCTTAGTGGCCGTTTACATTGTTTCATCCAAAGATTGAATATCTTTTTAATGAGAATATTTCATATATATTGCTGGATGCATTTTAGATCATATCGTTTGTATAGTTGTGAAACTTTTATGACATTTGGCCGAAGTAAAGTTTTTCAATCATTTATTTTCTTTGGGAAAGCCATGAGCGGTCTACACCGTGAATCTCCAACTTTTCTCTACTGAGAGCTACTGCTACTCAAGGAAAGTCCTGCTGACCTACCAGCATATTTTATCACTATGAAACAGTGACAACATGTTAACATTACAATATGGCCAGCCTAAGAAGGTTTATCAGTAGTCACCACCCAAGAATCCCAGGCAAGGTTACCAGTAGAATTGCAACAAGAAGGAAGACTCTGTAAACTTGTTCCACAATCGCTGGGAAATCAACAAGAAGATTGGGGCTGGCTGGCCACCACTTTGGCAGGCTAGTATGAATGACATTATCATAAAAAGAATGTCCCATTAGTACGGAACCTGAAGAGTGAGCCCAAACCTATGAGAGTATTGTCCTGGAACGTGGCTGAGCTTGAAAATATCTTAACTGACCCAGGTGCAAAGTCTTTTGTAACATAACACGATATATGCATCCAGGAATCATGGTGTAAAGAAGAGACTCTGATCGAAGGCTACTATGAGTTCTTCACTCCAGCCACCCGACAATCCACCAAGGGAAACGCGATGGGCAGCCTATCTGCTTATCTCTCCGTATGTTGGCCATTTGCCTTTTTCCACCTCATCAGCACTCAGCAGTCATAACTGTCTATGAGTTGTAATCAAAAACTGTGTCAAGACCCCGCCTCAGTCAGGCTAATACTATTAAATGTGTTTAAACATCCAACAGCTCAAGAAAAGAAGCATAACAGCAAGGCCTTGGTATTTCTAATCGTGGACATCATATTAACCTATCCAAATATTAATTTATTGCTGATCGGATATTTCAATTCAAACTTAATGTACAATCTGCAACAACATCCCTCTTCAGCTTTGGTTGACTCACTGTAGCTAATAGACTCACAGATCTATCCACCTTAAAGGACTCACTCCTGAGGACAAACTTTTCTAGCCGTCTTAGAGGGCATGCATTTGCGTGTACTAAATAGACACTATCTGGATGACCAGCAAACCCATTACACACACTTTACACACAATAGCCAGACGGTCCTAGATTATATGTTTTGCTTAATTACGTGGATAATCCACATAAAAACTTTGCAATCTTAACACGCTGTGAAAGTGATCATAAGCCCCAGTGGTTGTCCTTAGACCATCAGACCAAGACCGTGGAGATTTAAGAGACGATTGGCTCGAAAAGTCCACATCAAAACTGGAAACGTATGAAATGGTCATCGGACATGCCACTATGGAAATCTAACTTCACAGTCTGATCCTTCTACAAGCACATATAATTTAAATCTAGGAAAGATTTTTACACTATCTTCTTCTAACCCTTACTCACACTCAGCGGTCCGGATGGGCCCTCGGCCCCTTAAGATCCATTGCAACGCAGCCATAATTCACAAAAGACCTTCAGATCCAGAAGCGTGCTCTACAAAAAAAAGATCAGGCAGATACAAACTGGATCAAATATTGTCTTTTTAGAAGAAATATAAACAACTTGCGTGGGACATACAAACAATCCCTGTGGCAAGCAGAAAAGAGGCACGAAAAAGCAATGCAACAAGATTCATTCTTGGCCTGTCGAACAAAAAACTCCAAAGCTTACTGGATCATTATAAATAGATTAAACAATGAAAAGGTCTCCCCTCGACAAATGGAAATGACGTCACTGCAGACAGCTGGTCTCAACACATCGGCAGTTTGTACCAACCCAATCCACATTACCTAAACTGTCAAGTTTCACACTCTACAAATGACCAAATCTCCAGAACCGGGGAACAACAACTGGAACACAACTGTACATTATGCAGTAGCCATTCTTGTCCAAACCTATACATATAAATACATCGAAGATCTTTGGGTTATCTTCTTCGGGTTATCTTCTTCAGGTTATCTTCTTCAGCTATGGTCTGGTAAAGTGACTTTACACTTCTGCCGAGGAATGCATATAGAATAGGGCTGTGGGTGAGCCCACTTTAACCATTGGCTCAATTGGTCTTTAAGTGATGGCATTTTACTTGACCACATGCACATCCAAGTGAAAACAAGTGTGCTTAAGTCTTAGGGCCCGTAGGGCAGTCCTGTTGCTCATTTAATCCACAGTGCACTGCATCACAAGGAGCCGGTGCGTCTAAACTGGACAGTCATGTTGGAATGTTATTTCTCTTAGGGTATCATTGTTTTACTGGTCTATTATGGGTGCCTTGTTTAGATGCAAAATGTTGACCATCCTGAAACAGTAAAACAATGACACACCATGCACAATACAGTTTGAAGATAGCCACTCGGTATGATATTTCCTAGGCAGCCCTCTTGAAATGTCATTGTGCATTGTTTATCATAGTTTTACCATTCTGAGATGGCCAAAATAGTCCTTCTAAAGGTAGGGGCTGTGTTGGAACTTTGATTACTTACATACTGAGCCTAACACCGTTCCTAGATTGTCACTCACAGCTATACTTATTTATTTTTTTGCATTTTTTTTATTAGCAGTGTATACCTGACTCATTTAAATGGCAGCATTTTTCTTTTGTACTTTTATTCTTTTAATTTATCCTGCATACACTTCTTGAGTTTGTGTGCATGTTTTATTGTTGATCGGTGAATGGCGAATGCAATAATAAGTTAGTGAATGCAAGATTGTAAGGATGAGTAACATGTAACATGCGATATTGAGTGCCTACACTCAGTAACTGAAGCTGTTGGTATTACCAACTACATCACTATGTATTACAGAATCTTTAGATCAGCTCTTTATTTTGCTCTTTCCAAGCAAGAGTGTCAACAAGGTCAATTTATATCCAGACAAATGCAACCATAGATTTTCATAATAAAAGATCAACAGTAGATTGCAAAACATTTGTTCGTGGAATTTACTTAATTGCACCTGTTATTAGCTGTCTTTGAGCACACACCAATTGTTACTAGAGAAAGTCTTCAAAATACCTCATTATTGCTGAACTCTCTCCTCATTTTCTAGAGGTTAGCAGTAGTAGCACTTCATGTTCTAACGCCTTTTGCCTGGATCATTCATTCAGAAATTGATTAAAGTATTGTGGTATAGTTGAGGAAGACCCTTCTCTGTAGCTCACCCACAATTGTTGAAATGCATGCACCTGTATATTGAGTAAATTGAACACTAGTACTCATTTTACATGAAGTGAACACTCAACATTCCCCTTAAACTGCAAGATGTTTACCCCATCGCCCAATATCTAATTCATTAACAGTGTCATACAGCCAACGGACATAGCTTATCCTTGACGGCTTTTGAGGTGAAATCCTTCCCGAGGTAGAGGACATGTGCTGCAGAAGAATGCACACATCTCATGCATGCAAGGGAGAGGGGCCTTTAGTTTCCCCTCCTAAACGGTGTGTATGTGATGGAGGCTTGATTTGAGAAAGAAACCCACTGCCTCAACCGTCAATTTAACCAGGGTAAATATCATTTTCCCTGGGATTTCATTTGACTTTAGCCTATCTTTTAGTGTTTGCTTGTACTTCGGTGAGTGTCTGAGTGGATAATGTCTGCCTGTATTGTTGTAGGGTGGTGTAAACCTTGCATTAGTGGGCCACAAATGTCCAATTCCAGCCGTAGTGCTGAACTAATAGTGGCATTGCTACACTGTAGTCCCTGCTGCCATTATAGAAATGTTCTCATACACAGTAGTGCTGATCCTACCATATTGTGGCAATCTCTGGCATAACTGATGTCCATCCAGCAAAAGCATCTGTTATCCTTGGCACAATGGTGTGTATCTCAGGAATGAATAAGGATTATCGTATTGTGGGCATTTTTGGCATATTATGAAGATCTGTATCATTATGCTGGCTATCTCTGACATGATGATGGGCATCCGAGGTATCCTAGTGGGAATTCCTGGCATATTTGCATACTGTGATCATACTTGGCTTTTTATGGGATCCTGAGAATAGTAGTTACCATCCCAGTTATGGCGGTAGATCACAATGATGATAATAGATTTGTTCTTGGCATAATGTTGGCATCCAATGATATATGACAACACTTCTCATTTGATGGCCTTCTTTGACATCTGGTCTGTAGCGTTGTTGGGCATTTGTATTGAGTATTTAATGACAATGGCAAGCTGATATTTGATACTGTGTCAGGAATTATTGAATTACATATTATTGCTATGCTAATGTTCTTTATGTAACAAAAATATATCCATATGTATCAGTAAATTTGTCATCTTTTCAGGATGAACATCAAGGCATGAAGGTTTTGGTCTGTCACTCTTTGAAGAACAGCAGAGAAATGCACATGATGGGAGATGATGAAGATGGTGATGAAATAGGAAGGTCAAAGGTAATTGTTTTTTAAATTGTTATATATATATATATATATATATATATATATATATATATTTTTTTTTTTTTTTTTTTTGACACTGAGGAAGCCGTTTTACGGCGAAACGCGTTTGTCTTTTGAAGGGGTGACGGGGGTCTGTCAATAAACCAAGTAATATCCAACTCCGAGTGCCGTCTGCTTTCTTTGATGTGAGCGAGCGTGCAGCAATATATATATATATATATATATATATATATATATATATATATATTTCTGACAATGAAATCCGCTGGAACAGAGATCAGACGAGCCCACAGATCGATAAAGCAGCTAAAGATTTTAATTTTGGGAGCTAGGGATGACGCACTTAGACTACAGGCGTAGTCTTGGTCACATGACCCACGCCTCCACAGTACATGGTATTTAAAGATATATTGTCATAACATTGTCATAGACATAGAAGAAAAATAAATACATGTTACATCGTCACATTTTAAACAAATGATTAAGTGCAAAATGATAAATCTAAGCTGCAGTTCTTTAGATCATGTTGCTTATAGAACAATCACTGTGTAGTACACTCAATTGTGTCACACTATATATGTATGTATATATTACCATGCTTTGTATTTTAACCATAGCATCTTTAATAGATTTGAAGCCCATGTTTTAGCTATTAAGCGATAATTCTCCATTTGCAATATCATGGAATACTAGCTCTGGTCAAGGAAGTGAGTGGCCAGAGAAAACAATGGACCAACAATGAGTTTTCAGTTTGTAAGTGGACGTACAGTAAACTGAAGAATCAATAGAGTTTGAGAAAATACAATTCTTGAAGAGGGTGATTAACAGGGAGGGAACACCAAGATGTTGACCAATGGTGTGGCCTAGGATGTGAAGTATAGTGAATATATAGTTAATATATGAGCATATGGAAGGCCATCTCTGGAGTGAGATCATACACATAATGACACAGTAAATGGGATGGGGGTTCTGGCAGATAGAATAAAGAGGCTAGCCACGGGTGGAGACAAACAAACAGCTGAATGGTAAGAATAAGCAGAATATCTGTTTGAAAGGTGAGGCTCTTGTAAAGCAAATGGTTATTCGAAATGTAAGAGCAACAGTTATTAATTGATTTGGAGAAGGCGGAGAAGGAAATAGATGTATAAAAACCAGCAAGATATGTTGTGCATGTGGAAAAATAAAAGCAGTAATGAAAGACAGATCAGCTGGTAGCATGAAAAGGAAAGAAGGCAAGCCCACTGGCATGATAGTACCAGAGATAACAGGGGATAAGCTATTCAGGATGATGGGACTTCTACATGTTGGATGCCACTAAGTGGGGTACAATATATAATGGATTAATTCAAGTGATTTACAGTTGTATAGTAGTAAAAGCGCCAAGCTATTGGTAACAAAGGGACAGTTTGACTCCACAGCCCATCCTTCTGACATGGCGTACCCCTTGGTACAAGGGGCTCAACCCTGAAAGAGCATTCTGGAAAATTCTACCAGATCCTCTAGGAGATCCTGGCCCCTAAAAATACTCTTAAATCAAAGATTGATGCGGTGGCGCTGGATGTCGGCCTTCTACAGGCTGATCGTAGGAAACTAGTGGACAGATTGGCGGATATGCAGTCCACTCTCACAGCTCTACATCCAAGTGTCAAAGAGCTGAACTCAGCTGGCGGTACTAAAGGATGAGGTCTGGACCTTGAAGATGAGAAATTAGGACATGGATACGCATTCCACATGAAACAGTGTTAGACTCCTTGGTAACTGGAAAAAGGTCCAAAAGTGGAATTGGTTCTGAAAAAATAGCTACTAGACATAGTACTGGCTGGGATAACCCTGCATATCTGATAGAGACTTCTAGCCGTACATTCCTTACCATCGAATTACCCCTAGGCGTCAGAATGGATGCAGAATTTTTCGTGAGCAGTACCCATGCCCACTGGTAGGTGGCCTTGTTCGGCTTTGCATGGCATCAGCCGCTCCAGAAGTGTCCTGCATGGTGCCTTTATAGGTGCCACCCTAGTACATTGATGTCATACTTTTCTTTCTGTGCCAGTCAATGCAAATCCGCAGAAGAGTTACCACCAGTAATTAATTGACTGGCCTTATTTCAATCCTTTGTCAAAGATTTTTTTGACATTGTCTCCTGATGTGGCAGGGATGTTCGTGGGGAAGGCTAGTGACAAGCCCCATGGCCCATTTCATCGGCAAATGTCGGTGACTGACCCATTCCTCGTCTGCCTCTAGTGACTCGATCGTGACCCTGACACTAAAATGTGCATTGATTGCTGCACCATGCACCCCAAGGCTTTGAGGGAGCAGCCTCGCAAACTCTTCACCACTCGACGTGCGACACCGGAATGGTCTCATTTCCGGTTGAGAGAAGAGAAGCCCTTGTGGAGCAACTCCAAACGCTCGTCGTCTCACTTGAAGTCGTCCGGACATTCTGGTAAATCCACAAATACAAAAAGACCAAGAAGTCGAGGAGGTCTTCAACTTTGCCCCGTCTGTCAAAGTTATCCGACAAGACAAGGGAATGTTGGCATTCTAGGCTGGGATCCACGGTTGAGCCTGCACCAAGGTAGTCTCCGCACCTCTCCAAGTTTCCTGGAGCTGGAGCGACCCCCGCCCAACTCCGTCGTTTTATGAGTCCATGCTCCTCATATTTGAATGGCCTATCCCTGCTAGTGCACCCTCAGGCCCCCAGGTTCGGGAGGGGCCCCTACTGGTCTTCCACTGGCTGGTTCGTCCCCGGCACCAGTGGAGCTCCTAGGTTCCGTGAACGGATCCTGACCGGCACCTGTTGAGCCACCTCGAGCTTCCACAGCACCAGTCCCATTGTCGATGTCGCCAGTGCCCACCCACAGTGCCATTCCCACTCTCATCCCCAACTGCGACATAAAGCTGAATGGATGATGTCCGACACAGAGTCACTTGCCAACATGAGGCATTCCTTCCAGGCTGGAGCTGTTCCATATTTCGATGGGCTAGGACTTGGGGATGAATGGGAGAGGCCGGATGACCCTGTTGAATACCAACTCCTAGATGTCAACAAGAACACATTTGTGTGAGGATCTCATGGTCGACAGTGGACTGGACACCTCTCTGGACACTGACTTGGTCTCTCCTCCTACCTTGGCTGCGGGGGAGGGAGCCTCATTTGCTATGGTGGTGAGATGGGTGGCAGAGGACTTTGACCTTCAGCTGTCCTCTGTGGCTGTCAAGACGAATATCTTGATAGAGGTGCAACAGCAGAGAGTGACCCCATCCAACCACTTCTCCCATTTAGTGAAGCCCTTCCGGATGTCCTACTAGGGGCCTGGTCCAAGCAATGCACATGGGCTCCTGTGAATAGGAAAATTGCCCGCCACCATCGCCCCGCCCCAGTGGACCCCAGTATCCTCACCCAGCACCCCACCTCAGAGAGCTTGGTGGGTCAAGCCTCCATTTCGAAGTAAATCCTAGCACATTCCCTACCACACCATCAGAAATCGAATCCACGAGGCTGGATACCTTGGGGAAAAATATATTTTCTTCCACCAGCCTGGCACTGTGGTTGGTGCCTTTTGGGCTGATGCTCCCATTCAATCTGGGACCTGGTTGTGCTGGTGCTGCCTATGGTTCCAGGGGTGGCTATGGCTATGGCTTATGGGAGTGTTGCAAGTTTACCGTACATGTGGACTGAATCCGACCGACTTGCTAAGCAGAGCAGTTTCATCATCGATGGCCTGTATGCACCACTCCTGGTTGAACAACCAGTGACTTTTCGGGGGATAGCCAAGCCTGCTTATGGACATGCCCTTCGATGGCACCTATCTCTTTGGAGACAAGGCAGACTCTGGAGTGTTTCAAGGATAGCGGAGTTACGGCCATGTCCTTGGGCCTTTCTGTGGTCCCTCGCCAAACCCAGTCTGCCCTTTGCTTCTCGTCGCCACGGAAGAAACTTCCAGTCACATCTCAACCCACCCAGCCACCACAGCACGCAAACTTTCCAGCCCTGTGTGGGTGAGGACGTAGTACCCACAGACTCCGTGGGTCAGGTAGCCAGAGGCCCAGCCAGTCCACCACCCCCTGGCAGCCGCAGCCTCCAAACCTCCTTGGTTTGCCCGCTGGCCTTCATGGGCATCCAGTGGGAGCCAGAATACGCCATCATCTGTCCCCTGGAGGACCCTTTATCTGCCCTGCTTTCCAAAGTCCTCTTGTTCATCCTTACCCTCGCCCAGCAGGGCTCTGCATTAAGCACGTTAAAGGGTGATGTATCTCTGATTTCCTACGGCTACCTGATCAGCCTTCTCTCTTCAAGTCGCCTATTGTAAATAGGTTTCCCAAAGGTTTGCAGCACATTTCCTCCTGCTCCCTTCATTATGCTGCAACAGAACGCTAATTTGGTTCTTATTTTTCTTATATGTGCTCTTTTATTTATCTTCTTCACACTTGCCCACTTAGGCTTTTCACCATCAAGTCGGCCTTTATAGTGGCAATTCCATCTGCCAATAGGGTAAGTGAACTCCCGGCGCTGTAATCTCAGCCTTCCTTCATATCTTTATTCCCTTTCAAGCTTGTCCTCCAGACTCAAGCAAACCTCTTGCCAAAGGTGGTCAGTCTGTTCCATCTAGACCAGTCCATCGCCTTGCCTATCTTTTACATTTTGCTGCATCCCTCTAAGGGAGAGGAGAGACTCCACCGGCTGGACCCAAAGAGAGCATTATCATTCTACTTTGACAGCAAAATCATTCGGGGTAGATGATCAACTCTTCATGGGGTACGTCGGAGCCAAGAAAGAGAAGGCTGTGCAGAAGCAAACCATCTTCTGATGGATCGCGCCCTGCATTAAGATCTGCTACTCATTGGTCAAGAAGGAACGCCCAGACAGTTTGTGTGCGAATTCCACCAGAGCGAATGCTGGGACCACTGTGTTAGCACGCAGAGTTCGCGTCCTGGACAGCTGCCAGGCTGCAACGTGGGCGTGTCCAAACACGTTCACCAAGCACTATTGCTCGGAGAGTCTGGTCCGTCGTGATTGGCATTTTGCCCGTTCAGTCCTGCAGGACTTTCTGGTTTAAATTGTTTGCAAACCCACCTCTGGCTAGGTATTGCTTTGGTATTCTAAGATAAAGAATCTGCAGCTAGAAGTCTCTATCAGTTGAACAAGTTACTTACCTTCGGTAAGGCTTTATCTGGTGGAGAGACTATCTAGCTGCAGATTCCATACCAACCTACCCAACTTCCCCACTTACGGATTTTTAGTTACAGGGCAATTCCCTATCCACTGCCCTAGTTCCACACACCAGTGCAGTGTTCCTTGTAGCTCCCAGTTTCTGGCATGAAAAGTTGCAACAAAAAAAAACTGACATCAATGCGCTGGGGTGGCACACAACACTTCTGGTCCAGATGATGCCACGCGCAGCCGAAAACCACCATCCACGGGCGTGCAGGGGTACTACTCACAAAAAACTTTCTGATCCAATCTGACGCCTGGGAAATTTTTTTACCTAAGGAATCTGCAGCTAGATGGTCCCTACCAGATAAGGCATTACCCAAGATAAGTAACCTGTTTCTCATCTCCATTTAGCGGGCACACTGGCTACTGGGATGTCCGCTTCGCCAAGGTGCCAGGCCGAGGACACCTGTAGCCATCCTCTTTAAGTATAGCGACAGAGACCACATACTCGAGCTCACAAGAGCAAAATTGTACTGGAATCTTCTCAGACTATACAATAGAAGTGCAGTGATTAAGAAGTTCATATGTGGCAGTGAAGAAACTACAACAGAAGGGGTTACAGTGCATCACCATGTATCCTGCCAAACTAAGAGTCAACCCAGAAAGTGAGTCAATATTCTTAATATCCCCACAGGAGGCCTATCAGTTGCTCCAATTGAAGAGAGTGGAGATCCAGTGAGAGGAGTCTGGCTCAGCTCACCGTTAGTCTTTGGAGGTAGAGGTCGCGAACACCAAAAAGGAAACTTACAAAAGAACAGGCAGCTTAAGAAAGAGTCCGAGTAGTTCGCTGAGGTGCTGGCCCAAAGTGAGAAGTAAGCAAGCACTGGTTTGCCAGAGTAGGGAGATGCATCGGGAAAAGGATGCAGAGAGGACTTGGACCCTGATGTGGGTGTGAGGCTCGTTCTGACCCCCTAAGACAGAAGAGACACTAATATAAAGTTGCTGGTCAACTATCATGAAAGATGTGCTGCCTTCTAGACAGGGTTTTAATGACATGATATATCGAGAAATGCTGCTGTCTGCCAGGGGCGTAGCAACTTCATGAATGACCACCACATGGAATGGAGTGTGGTGAAAAAGGAACTGTGTTGAAATTGAGAACCCCTTAGCTTGAAGTCTGGGAGTTGGGAATATTGTAGTTTCCTCTTTTTCTTTTGTGGCTTATCACTGTTGACCCCTGACTTATACCCCCACAAGCCTGGTGGTCCTGGCTTGAGAATAAGCTCCTGCTGATCCTCAATCGCTTGTGGACAGCTTGTGCAACTAAGTGCTATGGGTGCTCTTAAGGAAGCACGCCAACATCCTACAATATAGTGCCATGGAACAGGCAGGGTATGGCCACACGAAAAGAAACTAAATTTGCACTTATTTGAAATGCAGCCATAATCATATAGCGTACATTAAAAAAATACTCATGAATGTACTACAAAGACTCACAACAAGGTGGAGGGGACACCTGATTCGTACAATGTATTCAGTGTTTGCCAGGGGGTTACTAGTGTGGATTTCCCTCTCAACGCCACCCATAGCACAGTTTAAAAGTGGGGATTCAGATGGTTGGTGTGTGGTGATGGAGGATCTGCTAGGTTGGTAATTGTTGGCTCTGGTGCGATTTATACCCCAAACAGCAAATCAAAATGCATTCTTGGATTCCTCACTCCATCTCTGATCAATAATCTACAGACATCATGTGTGTAGGGATGGGGTATAAACCCCTTCCAGGAAACTCAAAGTGCATGGGTGGCTGCCATTTTCATAATTGAGTGTGAAGCTGAGGCCTTTAAAATGCATGGAGTAACTAGTACTCTTACGATAGGGAGTATTCCTATTATTCAACAGTACACAAATTACTTACACGTTTAGACCTATTTTTGTGTAATCAAACGTTGTGCAACAAGGCAGTGGACATCGAATACCTAGGCAATACAGGGTTGGATCTAAGTCCACTTAAGTTGGTGGTAGGTTGGGCCAGAACACAACCACAGATACCACCTGGAACCTAAATGCCAATGCATTAGCAGGTACCGAGTTCAGAGGCATGCTGGGTAAGGCCATTGTTGATTACTTTGCAGAAAATAAGGGGAGGGCTGGCAATTGAACAATAAAGTGGGATGCTTTTAAGTGACAGTAGAGGGAATCTGAGAAAAAGAGACTGTATGGGGTCAGAACATAACTGGCAAAAGTCATCACAGCCACAGAAGGGGAGATATGTAACCAGGAAGTTAGATTCATTTGAGAACTTGTTGATACATTAAGTTCTCATGGACTTTAAAGAGAAACATAGGAACAGGCAGACGGAGATATGGCCGGGAGTTTACTGGCCTAGTTACTAAAAGCTAACTCGAATAGGATACCAATTGGAGCCCTTAAATCTTCCTGTAATATAGTAGTCAATTCATAGGCAAAAATAAACTTGTTTTTTGCAGAGAACTATCAGAATTCTATCACATGCTATTTATTTATTTATTTATGACATTTATTGAGCGCGAACAAATGCCCGTGGGCGTCTCGGCGCTGAGATATCTGCTAATAAATTCTCCTGCTGGCAAGGAAGATCTGAGGTTACTGGTTGAACAGCCAGGTCTTTAACTGCTTGCGGAAAGACCAGAGTGAAGGGCTAGTTTTTATTGACTGGGGTAAGGTGTTCCATGGTTTCGAGGCCGAGACCAAGAACCTTCGGTCGCCCGAGGAAACTGTTTTGGTGCGGGGAACCACTAGATCATTTAGAGTAGAGGAACGTAGAGATCTGGGTGGACTGTAGGGAATCAGATGTTGTTTGAGAAATGAAGGTCCTTGATTGTGCAGAGACTTATACACAATACAAAGAGTTTTAAACTTGATCCTGTTTCTGATATGCAGCCAGTGTAGATTTCTGATGGTGTCGGTCGCAGACTTATATTTGGGGATTCTGGCCAAGAGTCTAGCTGCTGAGTTTTGGATGGTTTGCATTTTGTTAATGACCCTTACTTGGGCATTTGCAAACAGGGCATTACACTAGTCCAGAGTGGACAGCACCAATGAGGTCACCAGGGTTTTACCGGCCGTTTCAGGGAGGAAGGGGATTATTTTCTTTATTAGGCGCAATTTATGGAAGGCAGAGGATGCTATTTGGTTGGCGTGTGGGAAAAAGTTGAGACGGTCGTCAAAGACCACTCCCAAGTTCCTCACCTTGCTAGCAGGTTTAGGCGGGGTACCGAAGACCATGGGCCACCATGTGGAGGACCACTCTGGGGTCAGTTGTCCGAAAATGACGACTTCCGTCTTATCGGAATTAAGTTTTAGACAGTTGGAGGCCATCCAGTCCCCAATTGCCAACATGCCCTCTTTAAAGTCCTCTGCTACTTTATGGCCATTGTTTTTGATGCAACAAAGGGGTTGCTGAACTGTTCCTAAAGGAAGGGAGAGATAAGGTTGGCGTGACCGAAGGTGTGGATATTACCCCTTTGGGCATCCATTTTGTTGGATGTATTTGCCTCACACACCCAGAAGGGTGTCATGCTTCATCATTGGCGGTTGCTCCTCGTCGGGGAGGCGGTGCAATCCCCGACGGGCTCACCTCAAAGAGGGGCTCTTTAGCGGAGATCTTTTGTATCCAACTGCCTTATGGTGAGGTGCGGGTGTGTGGGCAGGAAAGCTAGTTGCCTGGTGAAGTGATTTAAAATGTAGCAGGGGGTGCCGGAAACTACTTTATTCTGGAGGTCCCCCTACTGCAATTAAAAACGTGAAAATAGCTCGCTAGGTGTCAGTCCATTAGGTAGAGTGACCCTAGAGGAGACTAGCAGAAAAGTTGGTCGACATGTTTCTCGCACTTGGGTATATTCACCTGCGATTCATCAGGACCTTAAAAAAGTGAATAAACTAAACTAAACAACATGCTAGTGTCATGTGTGTAGTGTGAGTCAAATTTTACCTCTGTGGAAAATCCTATGCCTATACAAAGAGGGAAAAAGAGATAAACATTAGTAGTTTCATTTCTCTTAAACAGCATGGAAGGTCGACGCCAGGGCATGAGCATGGTGGGGCATGCTGGTGGTAGTGTTGGCCAATGTGCATAGCCAACGAATGCCTGAGTGGTTACATCGTGCAGTGTAAGGTTCACACACTGGCACTGTGATTGTGAAACAAGGTGAAGGTTAAATTTTTTTTAAGTGATTTAAAAAACAGCAGATATATATAAAGCACACCATCTATGTAACAATGTGGCAACTCAATGTTGATAGTATAAGTGACATTATATGTGGCAACTCAATGTTGATAGTATAGTGAAGGCTTAACCCCGATGTTCTGACCCGCCGACCACTCATGTGGCTCTAAGTCCCTGACCATTAGGTGAGTTAGGAATTTGTGAATCTCTGATCCCTGTTAGACAAACCACAGTGAGGGATGGACGGTGTCACTTATACTATCAACATTGAGTTGCCACATTGTGACATAGATGGTGTGCTTTATATATATCTGCTGTTTTTGAAATCACTTAACATTTTTTTAACCTTCACCTTGTTTCACAATCACAGTACCAGTGTGTGAACCTTACACTGCACGATGTAACCACTCAGGCATGCGTAGGCTATGCACATTGGCCAACACTACCACCAGCATGCCCCACCATGCTCATATTCGACCTTCCATGCTGTTTAAGAGAAATGAAACTACTAATGTTTATCTCTTTTTCCCTCTTTGTATAGGCATAGGATTTTCCACAGAGGTAAAATTTGACTCACACTACACACATGACACTAGCATGTTGTTTAGTTTAGTTTATTCATTTTTTTAAGGTCCTGATGAATCGCAGGTGAATATACCCAAGTGCGAGAAACATGTCGACCAACTTTTCTGCTAGTCTCCTCTAGGGTCACTCTACCTAATGGACTGACACCTAGCGAGCTATTTTCACGTTTTTAATTGCAGTAGGGGGACCTCCAGAATAAAGTAGTTTCCGGCACCCCCTTCTACATTTTAAATCACTTCACCAGTCAACTAGCTTTCCTGCCCACACACCCGCACCTCACCATAAGGCAGTTGGATACAAAAGATCTCCGCTAAAGAGCCCCTCTTTGAGGTGAGCCCGTCGGGGATTGCACCGCCTCCCCGACGAGGAGCAACCGCCAATGATGAAGCATGACACCCTTCTGGGTGTGTGAGGCAAATACATCCAACAAAATGGATGCCCAAAGGTGTAATATCCACACCTTCGGTCACGCCAACCTTATCTCTCCCTTCCTTTAGGAACAGTTCAGCAACCCCTTTGTTGTATCACTTGTACTTTGATACGGACACATGCTGTGACTGGACTTTCCACCCTTTCGAGTGGTAAATAGTGTCCGTCGATCGAAAGATCACTCTCCCTCCTTTTTGACAAATACATTGTTTTTGATGGCCAGGACCAACTGCGTGTCATCCGCATAGGAGGTAAGGCTCATCCTGGGTGCTCGAATGATATTAGCTAGGTCCGACACATAGATGTTAAAAAGTGTCGGACTTAGGGATGAGCCTTGTGGTACCCCGCATGGCAGAGACAGGTTGGACGATTGGAAGGGGCCTAGTGTGACAGCCTGGGTCCTAACGGACAGAAAAGATGCCAGCAGTTTCTTGGCTGTATGTTGGATGCCCATGTTTTCAACACGGTCGACCAAAATCGAGTGATCGACCGTGTCGAAGTCAGCCGACAGATCTAGCAGTATTAATACTGCTGTTCCACCCAGATCTCGGATGGATCTGATGTCATCCGCGGCTTTGATTAGCGCGGTCTCCGTACCGTGAAATCGGCGGAATCCAAATTGGGTATCATCGAGTAGATGGTGTTTCTCTATGAAAGCAGATAGTTGTTGATTCATTGCTTTTTCGGCGATTTTGGCCAGGAATGGAAGGCTTGCAATTGGGCGATAGTTTTTCAATTCGTCCTTATCAAGGTGTGGCTTCTTTAATAAAGGTTTAAGGAGGGTTTTTTTTAGGGCGTCTGGATAGATACCTGATCTGAACATGGTGTTACGGATTAGGGTAATGGCGGGTATAAGCACATCGATGATGGGTGGGAGTATTTTAAAAGGACAAGGATCAAGTGCAGAACCTGTTCTGATCGTGGTAATGATTTCCGCAGTTTGGGCGTTGGTGATATCTCTAAAATGGGTGAACTTAGGTCCAGAGGGAGTCGAAGTGTAAATAATTGAGGGGGGATTGGTATTTTTTGAGAAAGCCGAGAAGATGTCATTGACCTTTGTAAAAAAGAATGTAGCCAAGGCATCACAGAAAAATTGAGAGGTTCCAAACATTTGGTGCTATCCTTACATGCAGAAATGACCTTTGATTTCCTCAGGCAGCCTTACATTTGCTGGTGCTGGTAACCCAATGGGTGGGACTTCGTTTTCGAAATGGCTCAAGTTATTGTACAATCAACCAGTAGCATGGTGCACATAGGACAGGTGATATCAGAAGGCAAAGATGCATCTTGTCGCTCCACATCTTTGCCATTGCCATGGAGCCGCTAGCATATCTTCTGCGATGCAGACTCAGAATTGGGTGTGCGCCTGGGTGATCAATAGCAGATCATCCTGCTCAGGACCATTACACCCTCATATTCGTTCAAGAAGGAATTGCAACCTCTGCGGATATGATGGACGTTTTAAATGACTTTGGGGACAATTCATGAATGAGGATCAATCTTGCGTGTTCCTACTCTGATCACTAATTAAGGTGGAGCTTACAGCAACGCAGCAGTCTGAAATTCTGGGTGACGCTACCGCTCTCCCCCTATGGGTAGGGTAGCAATCTTCATGATGTTCATTCTGGCCAGACTATATTTCTTTTCCCTGTCAAATTACACAGGAGACTCTTTGCATAACTGGACAGGATCCTCTCATACCTCTTTTGGGGATCTGAAAGGAAGAGAGTGCAGCTGTGTAAGTTACTGAATCCATTTGACAAGTAGGGTCAGGTGCCTTCAGTTATGAACTGTACTGTGCAGAGAGAGGCCCAGTCGAAGTTGGTTTTGAGGTTGCTAAATAGTAAATAAACAAAAAAAGAGAGGCCAAATCAGTCTCAGAATTGCCACTAAATTGGAGCGAGATAGAAGAGGATCACACACTCACTTTGGGTGAATAGGAAGGCCCTCACACACCGACCTAGTCAGTGTCATGCTTCATCACTGGGCCCCTCACTTTCACTTTCACGCCCCCAGGTTAGGGTGGACGATTAGAGAGTCCATACTGCCGGGGTATAGTCCTGATGAATGCCTTGGTAAATTGAAACCACCCATATGGCAGAAACATGTTGACTGACTAATTTATTGTATTTCTCTGAATTTTACCATTCCTAAACCTTGGCAATTAAATTCAGACACATACTTGTTATACGTGTCTTAGGGATCACCTATTAACATTTTTTTTTCTGATACCCTCTTAGACACTTTTAATTTCATTTACCCTCACAACACATCCCTCTTCACACAACCAGCTCCGCAGTCTTTCTGGCGTCGTAGCACACCAAAGAGGCACTCTGCCTCTTTGGTGGGGCCCAGTGATGAAGCATGACACTGACTAGGTCGGTGTGTGAGGGCCTTCCTATTCACCCAAAGTGAGTGTGTGATCCTCTTCTATCTCGCTCCAATTTAGTGGCAATTCTGAGACTGATTTGGCCTCTCTTTTTTTGTTTATTTGCATTTAACCGGGGACTGAGAGAGCGTCCTTGATTCTCCCTACCTCTCCCATTGTTGTTTTGTTGCTAAATAGTAGCCATGACCCAGAGAGGGAACTCAGAAATTTGCAGGGGGCAAAGATCCTATATTGGCTGATGTCCCCAGTGGCAGGAGGAAGAAGGACACACAAATTAGGAGAGGTAGCCAGACATTGTTGGTAACTGTATCTCTACCGAAAAGGCTGTGTGCCCCTTTATTACCCTGCTTTCTTTTGTGGTCTACTCCTCCCTTGAAGTCACTTGATGCAATACACAAAAAATACCCTGGGTGGAAGTCAATTACTACTTTTTCATGCTTGGACACTACACACAATGCAAGCCCACTAAGACACATACATTTGGGACCGAGCCAGGTCATTACTTATAATGCCCTAGTGCACACACTGGGACAGGTATAGAGGCAGGATCGGAAGGAGCCGCCCACATTGACCACTCTACAGTTGCTGATCACACAAGGCCGAGCGAGACAGGCCATCCCTAAACTCTGTGCTTCAGTACTGGCACAGCACGCAAATCAACATTCACTCTAAAAAGACACGTGGGTGAAGGACTTGGGGAAATGCATAACAGATCAAAATTGGACAATCATGACAATCATGTACAGAGTGTTGCATAATGCTAGATTGAAGTACGCCTAATTCAACAACTTACATCAGACCTATCTAACTCCCAAACGCATGGCTCGGATGCATAAGGGAGCTAATTTCAGATGCCCTTGCTATCAGTATTCCGATGCAGATTTTTACCATATGGTATAGCAATGCCTCATAATATTGCAGTTTGTAGAGGAAGCACCTCCGTGGTTGCAGAGATTTTTTTTTGATATAATCTTTTTATTCGATTTTGCATGTTTCATGTTCCGCACCACCATTGTGTACAAGGCTCCCTTCCTCATAGCCACGGCAGAGGTAGAAATCAGACCAGTATATAGAGAGGTATCCAGTCCACTGGCTTCACCCAATTCCTCACTACCGTCCATGCTAGGGTCTTCCTCGTAGAACTGGTATTCCCCAGTTTTCAGTGACCTCTCCCATTCCTCCCCGAGTCCTAACCCAAGGGTAAGGGGTTCAGGCTCTGATCTAGGAGGCAAGGCCCCTGTCTGCACTGGCTTCGGCATCAGGCGATGCCCATCCTGCTGCATATTGGAGTCGGGGATCAGAATGGGGCTGTCGGTGGGCGCTGCAGTTGACGGGAGCATCGGCATCTTGACCGGCGATGGGGAAGGTCAAGTTGGTACCACTAGTGCCTGGCAGTATCCAGGAATGGATGGATGGGGCTCGACTGGAGCCGTGTCCGATGCCACAGGCACGGAACCAGAGGGGGCCTTACTCCAACCCACAGGGTTCAGCAGGGTCAACCATTCAAAGATGAGGTGCATGACCTCGTAAATGTCTTTAGTTGGGCTGGGGTTGCTCCGGCTTCTTGAAAATCAGGGAGACGTCGAGACGGCCCAGGCACGGGCTCTACCATAGAGCCCAGCCTTAAATGTCAACGATTTCTCGTCTCGTTGGCTGAAGGATGAGGAGAGGTCGTCGACTTTGTGTGCCTTGACTTACCAGAGTGTCCCAAGGATTTGAAATGGGACAACAACCTCTGATTCCGCAAGCTCTTCCAGGACCATTCACTTTCCTGGACCTCGAATGACGGGGAGTCGCACACTGGGCACACAGGGCCGCCATGAGCTTGAGGGACCGCTCCTGCAAGGCCTTCCGATTTATGGCGCAACAATCGGAGCACGAATTTGGGTCATGGTCGCGCTCCAGACAGTACAGACAGACAAGGTGTGGGTCTGTCACCTACATTGGCTGGTGAAAGGCTCTACAGAGCTTGAATTCTGCTTCCTTAGATGACGACATACACACCAGGAGGACAAACGTCAAACGTGCTCGACTAAACGTTGGGGAAAAAAATCCAGTCAAACAGTGACTGAAAGGTAGCGGTTCTGCAGATTAGCGTGAACTTGAGCAGAAAAAACAAATAACTGACATCAGTGCGCATTGGTCTCTCGGACAACACAGACGATGCATGTGTAGGCAAACAGCACCACCTACTGGCACGTAGGGGTACTGCTCATGAAAATCTTCCTGATCCATACTGAGTCATGGTAAATTCAAAAGTAAGGAATCTGCTGCTAGAAATTTCTATCAGATGCAAAGTATACTTACGTATTTCATAACAGACTAACAACTGCGATACATTGTATAATAAATGCCACAATAATATAGTAACAGTTCATTCCTTTTTTATTTTTTTATTGGGGGGGATATTTTCATTGGCAAAAAGAAGTAGTCATACAGTCCAAAAAAAAAGAACAAAGCATAATAAAAAACAAAATCAAACAAAAAAAAGAAGAAAAAAAACACAAAGCGATGGGAGCTCTCCTGAACTATTTCATATCCATATATCCATATGAGAATCAGCAAACTTTAGCCATATGTTTTACAGTTCTTCTAGACAGCCCCATATGGACCTGTACTTTTGTAGAGTTTGAATGCCCCTTGCTTTGGCCAGCGCTTTTTCCCTTTGCCCAGTTTCCTTAAGGATTAGCCACCATTCCATCTCCGTAGGGGGTTTAGGAGAGATCCAGGCTCTAGCTATCGCCAGCCGTGCAGCAACCAGCATAATTGTGAGTATAGGCCTATTCCGATCACAGTCTTCATTGTACCCTAACATCTTTTCAGTTGAAAGCGTGAGGTCCCAGCCAAGTCTATATTTAATTGCTACTAATATCTTATCCCAGAACAGCTTTAAGGGCAGGGCACATAACAAACATATGAACAATGCTAGCCGCATATAAACCGCATTTAGGGCAGTTCTGAGGTGTCCATCCATGAATCCCTCCCCATCCAGCTCCACCTTGAGACCAACTGGTAATCCTTTCAGGTGTGTGGTAAAATAAGCAAAGTGTCCGAAATCGCTGCAGCCGTAGGTTCACAGAATGTACGGATTGGGCAATAGTATCCAAAGCTATCTTCATGTTCTCGCTAGCAATATTTCCCCCAAAATCTCACTTCACTTGACCGCCAGTTTCTCACATCCCTCTGCTCTGTTCTGGCAAATAATTTGATACGCCTTACTGATGGTGGCCTGCCGGTTCTGAGTGTACATACACTCCCACATATCTGACCCGGCGACCCTGTGGACCGCTAAATTTCTAATGAAATAATCCCTTACTTGTAAATATTCGGAAAACAAATGGGTTTTTTAAGAAGCTAGATGGAGTTTTGAGCAGCTTCATTTGGGGCTATAAGAAGTCAAGACGCGCTATTGGATTGATGAAGCTCCCATCAAGGTGGCTTGGATCTCCCTGATTTTAAACTTTATTTTTGGGCTGCTTTTGTTGGCCGCTTACGCAGACTCTTGAACCCTGAGCAAACGGACTTCTGGCATTGGTTGGTTCTTGGAGGGGAGAGCCAGATGTTCTTGTATCGAATTAATGTCCCCAACTAATTTAAATGTGTACGGTTTAAGACTGCTAGAGATTGTGTACATATTTGGCAGGGCATTAAAATTAGATTTTCTCTATCTTTCGTACATAGCAGACTCCCTCTTTGGGGCAACCCAATGCTGCCCGGAATTTTTCAGGATGGTATGGCTTGCCAGTAGGCTAGGTATGGGGTGCATTCCCTGGGACAACTGTATGATTGTAATGGTTTTAAGACATTCGAGAATCTCCAGGTGATATTTGACATCCCTCAACGTCTGTTTTTCAAATATTTACAAGTAACAGTTCATTCCAACAGCTCAGCTGTCCTTGAACAAAGTGCAATATGCAGTATACCATTAAAACATGAAAAGATAATTAAAAGTAACTTTCTTCACCAAGGCGGAATTCTATTTAAACATACCCCCTCTCCTCATAGTTAATTCCCTTTTTTTTGTTCAAATCTGTTTTTATTGTGAACACAGCGATAAGCCTACAACCCTGTGTCGGGGCCGGCCGCGCAGAAAAGAGCCAGTAGACATATTTAACCAGGGGAGGTTGAAGCATTAACACAGCGCCCTGCCTACAACCCCCGGAGGGGGCCGGCCGCATGGCTTAGGGGTAAAGATAGCAAGAGGTGGCCATATGCTGGCGATGTATCGTTGTGCGGGGGAGGCGCGTATGGGAGGGAGAGCAGTGGTGTCACATTTTCAAAAGGCCCAACGGGGACCAAACTGCCCCAAAGAGGGGCGGAAGCCAGAGTGGCAAGTAGGAAAGAAGAAGGAGTTGGAAGAGGAGTGAGCAGTAGCGAGATGGAGAGGGGTCTGGGGGGAGAGACTGTAGTCGCCTGTAGGGGATAGGAGACGCAAACCAGCACTGGGGGAAGCGACTAAGAGCCTAGTCTGCTCGGGTCAGCAGGGATGAGGGCGTCCTCGAATAGCTGCAGAGCGCGAAGCCTGGGAGGCATGTGGCGGGCATAGCTGATGGAGCACAGATGACGCACAAGAGGTTCCCACACTGCCTTGAAGCGTACCCCCCTCGATTGTATCCGCGCCGTGAGCAGCTCCATAGTCAGGACCTGCCAGAGGCGCACAAACCAGGAGGCTATCGGCGGTGCCTCAGCCCGCTTCCAGTACAGAGCAATGAGTTGCTTGGCAGCGCCTAACATGTGAAGGGTGAGGATCCAGTCGCTGCGCGTGAGGGCCCTAAGTGTGGGGGGTCGAATGCCCAGCAAGAGCGTGCAAACCTCTTCAGGGAGGGGAAAACCCAACACCTTCTTAATGTGACTAAGGACCTCCTTCCAAAAGACAGCTAGGGTAGGGCACGACCACCAGATGTGTACGAAGTCGCCAGTCGCAGTCCACACCTCCAGCACAGCGGCGAGGAAGTGGGGAACATTTTGCTGAGTCTCAGGGGGGTGTAGTACCATTGCGTTAGCATCTTGTATGCGTTTTCCCTCTGCGGGATGCTGCGATACGTTTTAGGGATGTCAGTCCACAGCCGAGCCCATTGAGATGGCGTGATATCGGCGCCAGTCGCCGACTGCCACTGCCTCTGGTAGGGATGCGCGGGCGGAGTGGTGGGGTGTTGCAGGATGTTGTAGATCTGGGAGATGAGCCGTTTCAGTCCCCCGAGGGAGCGTGCCAACTTCTCGAATGGGGTGTATGCCCTGGTAGCAGCCCGATACATGTCGTCTCCCGAAGTCCAGTGGCGCAGTTGCGCATATTGTAAGCTGGCGGTTAAAGGGAGGCTAAATTCTTCCCTGCAGTCCAGCCATGATTTAGGTGACCCTCCAAGAAAGAGGTCTCCTGCAACCCTGCAGTCCCCTTGTGTCCAGCTCTCAAAAGCTCGGGTCCGGGCAGCAAGGGGAAAGTGCGGGTTACCTGCAATGGGGGTGTGTGGAGAGGGGAACGTGGTTAGACCCTTGGACACTGCCACTCTGTCCCACACGTCAAGAACCGTCCTCGTGGGGACCGCCATGTATGCACTTCTGGAGCGCGCCACATGCGGTAGCCAAGGCAGGTCCCATATGGTGCGCCCCGTGACCACTCGGTCCATGTGGAACCAGTGCTTGTCGCTTTCGCGTGCACCCCATTCTATCACGAACCGGAGATGCGCCGCCCAGTAGTAGTGGAGGAGATTTGGGCAGGCGAGGCCACCCCTGTCTCTCGGTTCCATGAGGACTTTCTGCGAAAACCGGGGTCGTTTGCCACCCCATATGAAGGACGTGAGGTCGCGTTGGAGATTCCTGATGCAGTGGAGCGGGATCGGGGTGGGTAGGCACTGGAAAACATATAGAATACGGGGGAGGACCGACATCTTGACCGCATTGAGCCGCCCCAGCCAGGAAATCATCAAGGGCTTCCATTTCCGCAGGTCCGCCAGGACTTCCTTGCGGCAAGAAGCCCAATTCCTCGAGGACCACGAGTCAAGGTGGGGTCTGAGGTCCAGACCCAGGTATTTAATGTGATCTTCCGCCCAACGGTAAGGCGTGACCCCCTTCAGGAAGGAGACCTCCTCCTCGGGGATGGTGAGGTTAAGTGCCCAAGATTTGGTGTGATTAATCTTAAGGCCGGACGCTTGCTCAAACAGTGAGAGGGCTTTATGCACCGCTGGGAGAGAGTCCCGTAAGAGTAAGAATCAGATCGTCCGCGAATAGCGCTACCTTGTTGGTGCGCCCCCCGTGGGGGATACCATGAATGTCAGGAGTGCGCCTAATCAGCTCCGCCAGCGGCTCCACCGCTAGGGCGAACAGGAGCGGCGAAAGCGGGCATCCCTGCCTCGTGCCCCTGTGAATCGAGAGCGGCGATGTCAGTTGGCCGTTGACCCGAATTCTGGCCTGTGGCCCGAGGTAAGGGGCCATGCACCTGGAGATCATGTTAGGGCCAAGACCTAGTTTCCGGAGGACCGCCCGCAAGAAGGTCCAGTCGACCCGGTCGAAGGCCTTTTCTGCATCTAGCGAGAGGAGGCAGGCCGGGATATTCCAATGCTGCACCTTCCCCACTAAGTGTGCCAGCCTGCGAACATTGTCGGCCCCCTGACGATCCCGTATAAATCCCACCTCGTCCGGGTTTACTAATCCCGGCATGTACGGGTCCAGCCGTTTGGCCAGGATCTTAGTGTAAATCTTAAGATCAGTGTTCAGGAGGGCGATGGGGCGATAGGAGGCACACAGGTTGGGGTCCTTCCCAGGTTTGGGGATCAGGGCAATTTCCGCCAGGCCCATATCAGGGGACGGGCCAGTGGTGTCAGAGAAGGAACCGTATAGCCGCAGCAGATGCGGGCGGAGCTGGGTCAGGAACAGGCGATAGAAGGCCAACGGCAGGCCGTCCGGTCCCGGGGTTTTCCCAGTGGGGAGGTCTTTGACAGCTTCCGTTACTTCCCCCTCCTGCAGGGGGCCCTCTAGTGTAGCTGCACACGCCGGGGACAGTGGAGACCCCTCGAAATCCGCAAGAACGGCCTCCCGTGCCTCCGCAGAGGTGGGCTCCTCAGCATACAGAGAAGAGTAGTAAGCGACAAATGCGGCCTGCTTGGCTTTCTCAGAGGTGGCGCAGGTGCCATCCTGCCGCTTGACATTGGCGATGTGGGCCCTAGCGGCACGTGCCCGCAGCCTGCCGGCCAGCAGGCGGCCAACTTTGTCCCCGCCCTCATAGTAGCGTTGTTTGAGCGCTAGCAGGGAGTGTTCCGCCTTGTTGGTGCGCAGAGCGCGGAGTTGCCCCCTGGGATTGGCGAGAGTTCTCTTTGACGCCCGTGAAGGGGAGTCCCGGTCCCGGGCCTCCGCTTGTTTGATCTCGCTAGCCAGGTCGGTTTCCATCTTGAACGCCTCCTTCCTCCGCGCCACCGCCAGGGAGGTGATGTGGCCCCGAATGGTGGCCTTGAAGGCATCCCAGATCGTGTGAAAGGGCAAGTCAGGGGTGTCATAAACGGCGAAATACGAGTCTATGGCGTCACGGATGCTGGCGACGTCCTCCGGGTCCCGAAGGACTCTCGGCGGGAGCACCCATCTGCGTTCACGAGTGGCATGGGCCAGGGGGTCCTGTAGCAAAAGTTCCACGTGGGCGTGGTCCGATAGGGAAATGTCGGATATAGCGGCAGCTAAGGAGTCTCGGGCCAATTCAAGGGAGGTGAAGAGATAGTCGATTCGGGAGTATGTCCGATGGGAGTGTGAATAGAAGGAGTAGTCCCGGGTCCCCGGGTTGTGGTAGCGCCACACATCCACGAGCCCCAGGTCTGTAAGCTGCGTTCTAAGGGTAGAGGACATTGCTCCCACGCCATTGAAGGGGGCCCCCCGCACAATCCAGCTCGGGGTCCTAGACAAGATTGAAGTCTCCGCCCAGGATCACGTTAGGGTCGCCCGATGGGAACTGATCCCGCAGAAGTGTCTGGAGGTATTTGTCCTGCGACTGGTTGGGCGCATATACACATCCTAGGGTGAGCTGTACACAGCCCACCTGCACCGTGGCACAGAGGAAACGCCCGTCAGTGCTCTTGAAGGGTTTCGCGGGTCCCCGTCTAATGCCAGCCCTGCAGAGGATTGCCACCCCCGCTGTCTTGGTGTCAGAGGATGCCCAGAACTGTGTGGGGTACCTAGGGTGCGCCATGCGTTTGGTGTCTCCCTTGAGAAGGTGCGTCTCCTGGAGGAGGATAATGTCAGGGGAGTGGTGTAGGAGGTAGCGCCATATCTGATTCCGCTTGTTGGGGGAGTTGAGCCCTTTGACATTGAGGGAGAGAACCTTCAAGGGTGCAGGGATGTTCGCTGTCATAGCACTAAGGGGGAGTGGAGCCGCGCAAGACCCAGCGTAGCAAATCCCCCCGCAGACAGGGCAGCGGCAGCCTCACCTCGCCTCCAGCACGCCAACCCCCGTAGGACCCACCATGCCACCCCTCCGCAAGCACAGGGAGAGAATAGTAAGAGAGGGCAGTGTGAGAGAGAAGTAGGAAGAGAAGAGAGAGAAGGAAGAGAAAGGCGCAGAGAAGGAGTATAACCAAAACAGGCCAACAGGGCCAGTGTACATTGTCCCAGGTACCGGACATCCTCTACCCGAGGGTTTGGATGAACTCAGGAATGTCACTTCCTACGGGACAAAGGGAGGGAGCGGAGATCTGGGTAGATGAAATGGAATCCAGTCGTCTCGCAGCTCGTCCACCCCGCTGCCGCAAGGTAGTCCGGGGGTGCGTCGAGTCGTGTGGTCCACATGGTCCGTCCAGGTGCCGATAGGGCGCTGGGGCTCAGCGGTGCGGTACATGGCCCGGAAGAGGCGAAGGGTGTCGTCCATTCCTTCTGACCCCCACAGAGGGGGGGGGGGGAGCCGCGGAGGCGGCCCGCTAGTGAGAGGGGGGAGCCCCTCCCCCAAGAACAGTAGGGATAGGCCACCATGGCGCAGGGAGACAAATCCATGTGCCCAGTGGGCGAGTGTATGCTCAGGGCAGCGTGAGTCTCAGTAGCAATGGTCAGCGGCCTTCCGGAGTCGAAGGACGATCCCCACCCTCAGAGCCAGAGGCGAGAAGCTGGGAGGCCTGCTCCTCGCGGTCGCCCTCAAGGGAGCGGATGTGAGCGATGATGTCTTGCTTGGTCTGCGAGGCAGAGAGGGCGTCCACTGGGGGGGGACCGTCGACGTTTGCGCACAGTGGACCATTCTGGGCGCGGAGGAGCCTTCTCCGGGTGATGAGGGCGGGTTGGGCTGTGGTCCGGGGACTCCGGCATATCGAGCAGTTGTGCCGTTTCTCGGTAGGACCTGAGTGCCCTGCGCTTGCCCTCCCACCTGAAGATGAGAGCAAAAGGGTGTCCCCACTGGTAAGAGATGTTGAGGGTCCGGAGCCTCTCCGTGATCGGGCGGAAGACCTTCCTTCTGTGGAGCGTGGTGGGGGCCAGGTCCTGGAAGATCTGGATCTTGTGGCCTTCGTACCGCAGGTCCGGGTTGTCCCTAGCCGCCTTCAGTATGGCCTCCTTCTCCGTGAAGTAGTGGAGTCTGGTGACAATGTCGGGTAGGAGGCCCGCTTTACCTCGCGCTCCGAAGACTCGGTGTGCGCGGTCGAGGCGCGGCGGGGGGGCGTCTTCCTCGCCCCACACCGCGTGCAGGAGTAGGGCCACATAGGCCATGGTATTAGTCCCCTCTTCTCCAAGTGGCACACCCCGTATGCGGAGGTTGTTGCGGCGCCCCCTGTTTTCCAGGTCTTCCTGCTTGATCTGGAGCTGGATATGTTGCTCTTCAAGGGTCGCCACTCTCTGCCAGATCTGCTCTAGGTCCTCGGTGCGGGAATCAACCGTCTTTTCCAGGCCGTCAACCCGGTCGCCGAGGTCGGTGACCTCCTTGCGTATTTCTTTGACGCAGGTGTGGACCTCCGTCCTGAGGGACCCAATTTCAGACTTTAAATCAGCCATGAAGGAGGACATGAAGGCCTGAGTCACCGGTGGAGAGTCGGCTGGCGGTGGGGGCTTCCCCCCTGATGATGATGGGGGCCCCCGGAGGATGATGGCGAACCCGCCTTGCCCCACATGGAAGCCACTGATGTTCCTCTGGTCGTCGTTGGCGGGGGGTCCGGCTTGTTCCCCTTGCCGCGGGTCATGGTCCACTCAGGGCGTCAAAGGGCAGTGGGGGGCAGGGCCAGCTGTTGCGCGCAGCCCCTGGTCCGTGGTGGGGGAGAGTCCGAGGGAGGCCGCGCTGGTGCCCCTGTGATCTAGCAGCCCAGGTCCCACGGTCAGGGGCTCAAGACCACGAGGCAGAAGATGGCGGGGCGAGCTGTGGCCTTCACAAGCCCGAAGCTGGGTCAGCCCGTTGATATTAAGCGGGACGCGCTCGAGCAGTAGGAGTCCAGGATGCAGAGGGGCCGCTGGAGCGGGGGCAGATGGCTCAGCCGGGGAGGCAAGGCAGGGGGGGCGTCGGGAAATCGTTGTCAGCAGACGCCCCACGGTAGTCAGGGGCTGGGGCCTACAGGCGGAAGGCCTCCGATGGCTTGTGGCGTGATGCAACCTCCTGGTCCCGCCTGGATCAGGGCCTTCCCCCAGCACGGTGCCCAGTCGGCCCCGCAGCAGCGGCCGGAGAGTGTCCAGGAGGGCCCCCCTCGAGCGTCCCAGCAATAGGAGGCCCAGGGTCAGGGGCGACTTGGTCGTGAGGCAGAAGATGGCGGAGGCCCCCGGGGTCCCTGCAAGCTTGAGACAGGGTTGTCCAGTCAGTAGCCCACCAGGCTCGGCAGGGCTGTAGGGGAGAAACGGCCAGGGGATGTGTCCTGCAGCGCTGGGGCCCTCCAAGGCCCGGGCCTCACCAACACGCGGCTTCCGAGCCCGCCGCCTATGTGCCCAGGGCAGCAAGGAGCACGCAGGTAGGGGTCGCTTGCACTTGGGAGCCGGTCCTCCACCCAGGGGAGAAGATGGCGGGCAGACCCGCGGTCGGACCCCTCTATCGCCGGGCCCCTCCGGGAAATGACGGGGGGTGGGCGGCGCGCTGCAGCTCACCAGTTGTGTCCAGCGACGGGCGATGGAGCCGTGACCAGGTCTCGCGGGGAGGGGGCCTCCGGCGACCTCTCCGGTCCGGGCCTGCTGTTCCCGCCAAAGCCGGGGACTCTCGTAGTCGCGGCGTCCAGGCCGCTGCTGTGTTCCCCGCCGGGGGCAGCCCGGCTCCAGCAGCCTCGGCGCGTCTCAGCAGGCGGCAGGCAGGTTCCGCTGGTGGAATGTAGCCGCAGGTGGGGCCAGGGGTGCTCCGGCGCCTCACCCGGACCGCTATGTCGGCCTTCTCCGTGGGAGCCAGTCCAGACGTCCCGGCAGCGGACCCTGCGGCAAGATGGCGGCCAGCGCCCGATCGCGGGGGTCCCGGGGCTCCGATCGGTGACAGCGTTAGTTTCCACAGCCGTGGCTTGCCGCCAGAAGGGATCACTGGCAGGGTCGGCAGTGGATAGGGTGTCCCCAGGAATAGAAACCCCCCGGACTGACTGAAGCAAGCTTAATGGAGCAGCGGGGCGACGGAGCTCGCACGAGACGCGTCTGCTCACATCGCTGTCTCGGCCACGCCCCCTTAATTCCCTTTTCAATTAAACCTATTCTGGCATAATAGCATCCTTCCAGTTTTGCAATTATTTTCAGTTCATAATACCACTCAGCAGCCGAAGGAGAATTGCTAATTCTTTCACATTTTAAGCTAACAGCGTACTCACAAAAAGAGGATGTAATCAATTATTGATCAAAAAGATTTACAATTTGGAGGCAGTTCCAAAACGGTATCAATCACGCATAGCCAAATGATAGTTCACTGGCCAGAATAGGAGAAACGACCCATCATTGCAAACTCCAGGAGGCCGGCCCAAAAAAAGTGTTAATTTGTGCAAGATGCACAAGGCAATCCTGCAAAGTAAGGAGGCATTTTTATTATGTATATATTGCATTTCCGTAGTGCAACATGCTGTTTTAGTTTTATAGCACTTGGGGTGAGAAAGTGCCACTGGTTGGTAACAGGTGCGTAACGGAGTAGGCACACACAGGAGGAAGAAAAATTACAGGTTATGTAGACATTTTGAATATGTGTTTTATTCAGATTCGTTTTTGAAAAAAAGTCAAAGAGTATAAGGAAAGTAGTAAAATGATTATTGAGCTTAAATCCCTTACCATTTTATGACTGAATTGCCTCTTGTTCACCATAGGATGAGTTCTAATTTTTTCAGACAAGAGACTGTGTGACGTGTGTTGTATGAAAGCAGAATATCGTACATTTTGAACATGTAACAGAGTACTTTCCAGTTGATTTATATAGTAGCCAAAGTATGCCAACTAAGTTAGCATCTAAAGAATTTGTGGTTCCTCAATTTTCTAAGCATAGCTGTAAGCAGGTGCCCAGGCTCAGCTCTCCACCTACCTCTGTTGGCCCTCCGCTAGCTCCAGGATCTGCGTTTTTCCAGGCCCCCTCTCCTCTGCTGCATTCTTCTTCCTATTTCTGCTCCACTCTATTCTTGCGTTAAACATGCAGTGATTCTGCCACAACACACTTAACAAAATCAAGAATTGTTTTACTTCTTATACAATTAATGTGAAAAGCACCCAATTGTCTAAACACATGTTTCATTTGAAAAACACAAACCAATTATGTTAATTTCAATGTAACCAAAATGTATTAGAAAAAAATCTTGTAGACTTGGAATACAGGATATATATACTCAAGATCAAGATGAAAGCAAGGAAGTGAGGTGTGAGGTACATATATCACAACAAATTACATATAAATACAAAACCTTGTGTTACAACATTACATTCAGGAATGGAGTGAGAACATATACTGAATCTCAAAGTGAACTAGAATTGCATTCTTTTTGTTTTAGTCATTTCGGATTGTGATGCTTCTATGATGCGTTAACGTTTCGACCCTGTTATAAGTGCTAGTTTAAGAGCATCAGACACAGTTCTTCTTCAGGACGAAGAGAAAGATATTTTGTGTATAGCCCGCATAAAGAAGAATATATGTATATAATAAGTATCATGTGTTTAGACTTCCTACTGAAAGAGTTTGTAGGATGCACGAGTTCTGCTCACCAAATAAACTTTGGATTCATGTAGTGTATAGGATGCTTATTATTGCTAACTCCTGTAGCTCGTGAAAAAATTCTTGGACTTGTATTCAAACCCTTAAAGTGAAACAATACAGAAGCCTCCAATTTGTCTATGATTAGTGTGATAGGATGGTTTAAAAAAAAGATTATGGCACTGACCTCTATGGTCGTATTCGTATTGGCACGCAAAAATTGTAAGTGAAATCCTGATCAATGGGAGCTCCAGCACATCGTGCTCATTGGTTCTGTGAAAGAGACAGTTGATAGCACACGTAGTGTGAAAACCTGCATTGTGAAATTTGTTGAATGTGAAAGAAAAATTGTCACACTGACCTCTTAGATCGTATATTCTGTGGCACCAAAAGGTAGTGACAATATTAGGGGCACCCTACCCTGCCTCCTAAACGGATGATTCTGTTAAAAGTAGATCAGCATGTCGTGCATAGTTTTCCTGTGTAAACCTACTGTATAAAGCACTGTTTACAGGCTCAGTGGGAATATAATCAACTGACCTCATGCGTGAAGCACTCAAGGTCATCACCTTCATGTAGTATACACCAGGGGCAAACACGACTCCTTTCAACGGGTAGTCTCCTCAGATCCCGGAATCAGACATTTTCGTGGATTCTATGGGCAAAAAGTTAAAATAAATTGTATTGCCTCCAGCAGGCATACTCGATAAACATTTAAAGCAGGGCCGGACTGGGAACAGAAAGCAGCCCTGGCAAATTTTGCCAGACCAGCCCCGTCTGGCGCGAGGAGCGCAGCGAGCGAGGCTGACCACTACTAGGGCAGTTTTGGGGTTCTCCCCCCAAGAAAATTTGGGAAAAAGACAGACCAAAATGGTGCATTTTACAGCACGTTTTTCGTTATATATTTAATTGTATCCACTTTCAAAGCACAGTAAATAGTAGAAGATGAACTTAAAGAGCACCAGGTTATCCACCCAGTCATATATATCCATAGACATTCTTACAGAGAGCACCAACAACAGAATTGAGTAGTGAATCAGAGAGAACAAAGTAAGAGTGAGACCAGCCACCATATGGTGTACAGGGAGAAAGCGCAGTGAGCAACCTCTACTAGGGGGAGTTTGGGGGGTTCTCCCCCCAAGAACATTTTGGAGACTGAAAGGCCAAAATAATGCATTTTTCATTACATATTAGATTGTATTAACTTTCTTTTAAAGCATAGTAAATGATTACCCTATGGAGTACCAGGATACCCAGTCATAAATCACAGACATTCCTACAGAGAACACTAAAAAATGAAATGTCGAGCACGAAACATGAATTTAAATATAACCAATTTATTCGTAATATAAAATAGTATAAAGACATTTAAAAATGCACTTAACTTCAAACAATTGTGCAAAGGTTCAGAGCAAGGGTTTGAATTCAAGGGACCCAGTCTTTAATCCCTTTGAAAAGGAGTACAAATAGTGAACTCTGACATGAAGAAGGCAGAGCCGTAGCGCTGGTGGTGCCAGGGGCAACAGTCTGTTTTGGCACACCCCATTATCTCCTTCTCTGTGGAATCCCTCGCAAACACCCTCCAAAAGTGCTCTTCTTCTCTGCATATCCACTCTCACATGCATTTAATTTCTTTTATAGCGCTACTCATACTAGTGTAGGTTATGTGAACACTTTACAACACACACACATTATATATGGAGACAATGAATTATATGTGTGTAAATCAGTCTATAGGAAATAATATGTACAGGAATTTATATAGCGCAAATCACCGAGCGGTTTCTAAGCGCTTGCTTAGGGAACCCGTCCTGGTATTCCCCTGTGAGATAACCCCGGCAGGGTATCCGCAAGGTGAAAGCCAGGCATCCCGCCGCGAGGGGCCATTGTGGAGATTAAGCAAGCTATTGCCCAGAGTCGCAGAGTGTGAACCTGTGAATCGAGTAGGCACCAGAGCGAGAATTGTCGAGTCCATGGACATTTTTAGGACTCAAGACCCCGCCGAGCCGGGAACTGAACCCTGGTCCCAGGCTGACCTCTGCTTCCAGGTCTGCCTCCTCTAACCAGTGAGCCACACTTCTCCACTACATAAATACATAAGACAATGTGAATTGCAGGATGTAGGAAGCACATATCATCCATACTGGTAGGCAGTACATTTTAAGAATGTGTGTTCAGGATTTAAAATCTACCTCAGTGGCTGGGGTAGGCTTTACTATTAAGAATATACGTCTACCCAAACAAACATTTTTTAGCTGCATTTGGATAATGAAAAACTGGGGGGAAAATAATGTTCTAACCTATAGCATGCAGTTTGCCTGCAGCTCTTTGATGACAGTTTATTGGTCATTGCACTATATTAGGATTGTCATTTATGAACTACTGATTACAAAAACATCTGTGTGGCAAAAACAGTAACCCCCTGAGCTATGCACATAAAATAGTGATGTGATCTGCATGGTACATGTTCTTTGCAGCAGACATATTAACCCTTTGTGCTACTTTATGATGAGTCAAAACTGTCACTAGCCCAAACTCTGATCTCTCGCCAGCAGGAACATTAACCACCAGAGTTAACTTGGCATTTTTATTGTTGCCTGAAAACCGCTGGGCACACAAGGTACTCTGCAGCAGGTGTTATTAAACCCATAGGTTATTTCTTTACACAGCACCCCCCAGGGCAGCATCAGGTGCGGCTGCACCAGTCAGTCCTCCGCAAAGAGGTTGGAACCTGAGACACAGGGGCAAGGGAAGGAAGTTGGAGCATATGGGGAGGTGGACATAGCAACATTCACACTGCATTGGTGACAGTGGCCCAGCAATATTTTAGGGGACCCTAATTCAAACAAGTATATGGTCCCCTCTTACTATTGCTTAATCGTCTTTGAAACAATTGCATCCTCCTCATCATTACCTTGGCTCTAGTCTGCACCGCTGTTGTGTGAGTCAAAGCTGTAATCCTCAAAAACCCTCACATGAGATGAGGCTGTGAAGTGGCTGTACCTCTGTAAACGGCATGGTTGGTGCAATATTAGGTCAATGACTGGACTTTACCTTGCAATAAAGCTTCACTTTTGCCCATTAAAGCCTTGCTAACAATAATGCTGATTGTTTGGTAATTGCACTTACCAGCAGTAAGCAAATAAATCCCCGGATGATGATGAGCATAGCCGGTCGCACTTGCATACTTAATGCGGCATAACAATGCAGTTGATGTGAACCACAGGTTCCTGCGGTACACATCAATTGCATCATTATACTGCATTAAATATGCAAGTGCAAGGACAACAATCTGATGCCTGGTATGTGTGCAGGTGCAAAAAACGGCAGAATCATTATTTGGGACTTGGGGCCCCGGCCCGGCCAACCTGCAAATATCACTATATGATTTTAGGACAGCACAGAGAGCTAAACGCACGCAGCTGGAAATGCGCTGTATAAGTGTGAATGAAGACAAGGGGGCTCAGTCTTCCCCTTTGATCAGAAAATTTAGTACTGTAAATTGGGTATTAGTAAAATGTGACGTAGAGTACTGCAGAAGTGCGACAGAATGGTGGTGACCATGTGACCACCTAACAGCTAGAGCGGTCAACCTCTAAGCTGGAGAACTGAGTTCGCGTCTCGGTAGGGAAGCTCAACATTCTGTGATTCTGGGCAAATCACGTAATCTCCCCGTGCCTAACAAAATTAATGTGTCCATCTATAACGCTACTGGTGCTCATGTAAAGCGATCTGATACCTTTGGTTCGAGTTTGGGCTATATAAAAAAAAAAATTAAGTGCTACATAAAGTGCTTGTTTTTGTAATTACAGTGCTTGAGAAACCGCACAGAGTGCACGCCCAAGCAGTCATGTGGTACTGTACAGCTGAGAGGTCAGTGTGACCTATACTACACAGATAATAGTACACTGCACTATGGTGAATGATGAACTAGTGCATCCAATTGCTCAAGTTACACCACCCATCAAGAAATTCCTTCAAAAAGCATACTTGTGACTACTTTTATTGCTGTATTATAACCGGCAATTGAGGTTTCTTGGAAAGTGAAATAAGTCCCAGACGTCCAAGGAGATGCGTTTAAATCCCGAAATGCACACTCAGTCTTCCACGTAGTTTAATAAATCAATGGGGTTAAATTGGGTTGTCTGTTGTTTAAGTGCGGTATGAAATCCTTAAACATACTATTATCACAATATGTAGGACAGGGACTCCAGCTCTGGCAGGGGTCTGGGGATGAATGAATCAATGAATGGATGATGGCTGCAGAACTGTCCTTTCCGTATCTCAGCTGCAATGGCAATCAGTAGTGGAATGCTTGTGTAGCCTCTAGGGTAGATCTGCTTTTGTGAAGAACCGCCAGTCGCTTTTAGGGTGCTATCTTTCACAGTCCGGATGCTCACTTGCACAGCGAGTACCAGTGGGAGGTAAGATGAAGAGTACGGGCCGCTGCTGCAGACACCTCACCATATCCGTCTGAGATCACATGTACCCAACTATTCATTAGAAAATAAATTTATTCGGGTGGGGTGTAACACCTCCCTCCGTTCCACCTCGGATCTACGCCCCTGGTTTTAATAGACAAAAGTAAAAGTCGGCTCACCTGGTCATAAAACAGGCCCACAAACTGCTAAAAAACAGCCCACACAGTGATCCCTCAGACCAGCCCTTTTGGCACTGTCTGATCGCCCTAGAGGCCAGTCCGACCCTCCATAGACAATGCTGAGCATCTCAAGGCCAATACCCCCTGCCCCACCTACTGGTCTGTTCCCCAACTATGTCAAGGCTTTTGAAGAGGACCCTTGTGTTAGGACAAAATGGAGAAGAACGAGGCAACCACTCCTGCAGGTTGGATGGTGAACACCCAGCCGGGTTTGTTGTGGGGCGGCGTCTTTAATAAATATTTAAGGTTCAGAAGCATCCCACCTTGGCCGAGAAAGCACAGTATGTGATGAAACATAATAAGGGCATACAGGTCTCTTACCAAAGGGTGAAAATATGATTTTACCCATGCGGCCTGCAGGTGGACTACGGCTAGCCCCCAGCCTATCAACATCCTGTGGAATGTCACTGCAGTACTTGTTAAGAGCAAGTCTGTGAGTAGGGAGATGCAACTAACAAACATCGAACGGGCTAAAATAATTGGAAGGGAAGGACAAGGGGACCAAGAAATTAGAAATATCCGTTTTGATAGGGAAAGCGCAAATCAATGGTTAATAGGGCATAAAGGGCATAAAGGTTAAAGCTGTGTGCAGGGCCAGCTCTACTTATGGGTTTACAAATGAAGCACTGCATCAAGAAGTCATAGTCCTAAATGACATACCAGCTTACATCTTCCGGTGAATAACAAACATCAGACAGTGAGGTCATATTTGCTTTACCCCACACACCAGGGTTAGACAAAGAACAGGTGCAAAGCCATATCAGAAATACAAAAAGATGAAACTCTTTACTTTTCAGAGGTTTTGAATTCGCTGTGGAACCAATCTCCGCAGTTAACCAGGTGTGCTTCTCTATTGCTCAGCTAGCACTAGAAAAGAACAAATAACAAGTTCTTCAAGGCAAACAAACATCATTTCTCCTGTCGAGCTTTTATAACCAGTCTGGTTCCTCCTGAGGTTGAAGATGCCGCAGGTACAACATGTAGCCTGCCCGAAGATCTACTGGTTCCTGCGTTTCTGTGATTCGTGCAGGTAACCTCCAATCACGCAGCCCCTTCACCTGGTCAATCCGAAGCACTCCTCAAACACGTACTTACAGACACACTCAGGTAGCCTCTGACTCCTTCCGGGTTACCAAACCCAGCAATCCAGGCCAGGAGAGCAATCACCCTCTTAAATCAGACATACCGTGACCTGGCACTGCTTGCAAACACAATGTAGTGATATTTTTCGCAGTTTTTATTTACCGTGAACATGACCCAGGTATTGGAACGTTTTACAACATGAGCACATTACAGACAAGAGGGTCACGTTAATTTTTTTCGAGAAACAGGGAGATTGTGTGATTTGCCCAAAATCACAGGATGTTAAGCCGACACCGAGGCTCGAACCTGGTTCCCTTGTTCCAAAGTCAGAGGCTATGGCCTCGTGCCACATCCTCTCCCCAATATACACACTCATCCCCTCTCAAAACAATTGCCCTGAGAGATGAACTTTCTATTTCTGTCCATCTAATACTTTACATTACACCCTCTGAACATTTACCATCCTTAACTATTGGAAGCTTTGCTGTAAAAGTGCATGATGTTTAACCAAGTAAGTAACACAGTTTAAGCTTTCTAAACTGTCCTGTACAATCTGCATTTCATTCTTATTCCACTTGGGCTAAGAAATATTGTGCCATCATTGCAGTGAAAGCGTAGATGCGAGAACTCCAATGGGCTGCCCGGGATGACCAGAGCATGTTTCACCATCAGTTGGGGCACATTCACTCTTTTCGGGCCGGGGCCTACTAAGGTCAAAGCTGCTTGTGTAGCACTTGCATCTGGTGCTGCCAGCGGGACAGTATTTTACCAGAAGGGCTGGTATTTTTAGTTCAATTGTAATCATAACAAGCATTTACAATGCAATGGTTTTGCCTTTGTTAAAGTTAGAGCTATTGGCATTGCTCTTGACATTATTTTTATTTATGTTTTTTTTTTAAACATAAATAAATGGCATTGTCATTTACAATAGCAGGGCAGGGCACAGGGAAGGGAGGGCGAGGAGAGACGAAGGAGAGCTGCGGGCTCAGGGAAGGGGGGCGAGGAGAGACGAAGGAGAGCTGCGGGCTCTTGTTGTAATGCTTGCATGGATGAGTTGGTGGATGCATGGATGGGTGCATGCATGGAGCCAATCCCTCAACAATTCATGCAATCCACCAACCCATCCAGCCACCAACCCATCCAACCAACAACCCATCCAACCAACAACCCATCCATGCATCCAGCCATACATCCATGCATCATGCATACATCTAACCATCATGCATCCATCCACCCACTGCGTCCCAATATCTTAAAGATGTCTAGACCCCCCTATACAGCACAACACTAGTCCGTTACGGCACTGGGTTGTGATTGTTGCAGCAGTAGTTTGTTTGTAGTCATCTATCAGCTATTGCACAGTTTGTCACGGGTTGCTTCCGCGCCTTCCCCTGGCCGCCCGTGTCTGGGGCACAGCCCTCCCTGCTGCCCGGCGGCGGCGAGGGGGAGAGCGACCAGGAATCAATGTTAGAATTTCCAAAATAGAGGCGCTTTACCCATTGAAATGCCTGCTCTCGTGAGATGACTCAGGACTACAGAATGACGTCACAGCCTCTGCTCCTGTAGTTCTAATGTGTCGTTCTTCACAGGAATTTGCCGTCGATGCCGGACCAGATTCGGGGGCGTTGACGAGAAGAGGCTTTCGGCTGACGTAGCCAAAAGGGAAAAATTCTCGGGAACGCCCCCGAATCTGGTCCGGCATTGACGGACAGAGCCCTCTCCCAATGGCTAGCCTCCATTTATGGAGCTAGCCAATGGGAGGAGGGGGCGGATACCCGAGCCCACAGAGAAAACATAAGGTTTTCCTAGCGCATGCGTACTTCGTATGCATTGGCTAGGCAAAACCTAAAAACGGGAGGGGGCTCAGCTCCACACCCTCCCACCTCTTCCTGGAGAGGGGCTGTGACTGCGGGGATGATAACCTAGCTGTGGCACAGAGGATGAGGGTCCTAGGTGCGCATATGGGTGTGGAAAGACATGTTTTGGAAATAACGAGGCTAGCGAGAGATAGGACAAGGGCCCTGCGTTGCCCAAACACTTCACCGGCAAAGTACCTCAGTCGGTTAAAGCAGCCGGTTCGAATTCAAGCAGTGCTGATTCGACCGTTTACCATTAAAAGATCGAAGAAATTAGCACAACTGCTTATTAACAGCGCCACGATACCGCACGGCTATAGCAGGAAGCGCTAACGCGTTCTGCACAAAATAACCGAATGGATTTCTCTGGCATCCCACTGTGCCCACATGAACCACAAACGAGCAATTCCAAAACCTCTTTTGACACGTGTACTTTTAAGTCACTCTCTGGACCGCGCACAGTGTGGGAGCTGCGTTTACAAATGCTACCGGAAACATCTTATATTGAGTTGGCTGAAAAACAAAAAAAACTAAAAAAGGTTGCCATATGGCAGTTTAATATTTGTACTGACAATCTCGTGATAGAGAGACATATTTTATTTTCAGGATGGCCATGGTTTTCAATGAAAATGTCGTAAATCGGGGGCGTTTCATGGACGTCTTTCGTTGAAAGCGATGACATTTTTAGTTTTAAAATGACATTGTTTTCAATTTGTGTGGCTTTTAATTTTCCTTTCAACGTCCGAATGGAAACGGGCGTTTCTCTTTTTGTGAGGACAGACAAGCACTACGTCAGCCCCCACACGCCGAGGACTTAAAACGGGGTGAAATGTGAAAATAATTGACGCCTCTCCGCCCCTTGGGGCCAGCGTGTGTCCGTTCACCGCAGTGTAGGACATCGAATCGCCGCCATTACCTGGGAAAAGAGAAATGCAAATACACAATGGCTACCGAGGTGGGATTCCTCGAAATATACGTTCATAATACGCCAACTATTTACAATAGCGTATTTATTTATATAGCGCTATATCCAAGCGTTTTGAGTTTCGCGGCGCAACGCGTGTTACCATAATCCCCCAATATGGGACACAGTTTAGCCATTTCGGGACAATAAAAAAAGGAAACGCCTGCATTCGGGGTCCAGGCCCGTTTCCCCTGCTACTCCCACCCCCCTTACTGTTCGACAGCTGTACCGTGAATTTGTCGTTATTTAAGGTTAGTCTCGGTTTCAGAGTGGCCGTTTTTGCATTTGATGGCTTGTCTCCGCTAGCCAGACAAACTCGGGACAGACGGAAATATAACGTACTACAGCTGACGTAATGCTCCTTGATAAGTAAACCATCTCTGCATAAAGATGGGGATTAAATAGAGTTTGTGCGCCCTGGAAAAAACGGAGTCTAAAATGCACTTTGGCTTCCCTTACACTGCGGGCACAGATGATGGACTTTGTTTCACAAGCGCCCCCGTTTCCTCGCCCACCCGCCCTTCCTCTCAAACGCCCCAGTGGGGCTGGGTGCTGCTCTCTGTACAAAACGCAGACTTTCATCTCAGAAGCGGACAGAAGTCCAGGTGTAACGTTCAGTGTGCAGAGGGCACACCCCGGGGATATTGTTCATGTGCACACCCCTTTCTGTAAGTGACACGCCTTGACAGAGAGCGCAGCTACTCAACAGAAAGGCACATTTTAGACTGTAACATTTCTGGGGCGCATCTCACGGTAGAAAAGCAGCTTCTTTGAGGTAAAAATGTTAGGGTGCGTTCCCACAACAAAAAGGCTACAGTGTGTCTCTACCATTTCTGGGGTTCGTCCCTCACAACAGAAAACGAGCCGAACATGCATAAAAAACCGCACGGGCACCAGCCGGAGGGGGGCGGGAACGGGGCCAGAGACACGGAGAGCGAGGCAGCGGTAGAGGAGCGGGAACAGGGTCCGGAGACACGGAGAGGGAGTGGGAACGGGCAAAAAAAAAAGCAAGCACTCACCTGGACTTCTTCCGGGTGCCGTCAATGCCGGACCAGATTCGGGGGCGTTCCCGAGGGCTTTTGGCTGACGTAGCGTGACGTCGCCAAAAGCCAAAAATTCTCGGGAACGCCCCCGAATCTGGTCCGGGATTGACAGACAGAGCCGTCTTCCAATGGCTAGCCTCCATTTATGGAGCTAGCCAATTGAAGACAGGGGCGGATTCCCAGCCCCATACTATACTCATTAGGTTTTCGCCTAGCGAAACGATGCTTTCGCATCGTTTTCGCCAGGCAAAACCTAAAAATTGGAAAAATCAATTAACTTGCATTTCCCCTTGGTTATAAACATTTAAAACAAGTGCAAACAGAAATCACTTCAACAGTAGTTTAAAGCTCTCTGTGTTATTCATAAGTAAATAATTATTTAAGCAGCGACAACATGAATGTACAGAATTATACACCACATGCTACTCAAGCGGCAGCTTCTGACCCCTCAAGTATCTCAGGACAAAAACATGTATTTTTCTCTGAGAAAGGTGGTGATTTCGGCGGACGGTTCTGACTAGACTCACCTCTGCAGACAGGGGTCCGGGGGGCTAGAAATAATTAAATTTTGTTGTGCCTCGCTCTTTTTCTCTGTCCACTGTTGACTCGTCTCTGCCTCTGAGATCTATGCCTGGCCTCCTTGACCTCGCACATGCACTTTGCGCGAGCCCGGCCCCAATGCGCATGATCTTAACATCCAGACCCCACCTTAAGGGGTGACGTGAACTACACCTCGGATTGTAGACGCGGGGGCCGGGTGGAGGAGACATCTCTGCGCTGCAGGCAGCAGATGCATTTATTTAATAATTTTGTAATGGAATACTGCCAGCATTATGCACAGCAGCACATAGAATTAATTATACAGCAGATTTAGCTGCTAGTGAACTGACTCGGGTCGCGGACAATCACCAGGGCCAGCATCCAATTCCAAACCGGCCCCCTGGCACAAAACGGCCCCCTGACTCAAAAACGGCCCCCACCCCATCCAGCCTACCGGGGGATTGCCCGGTGCCCGGACTTACCAGCCTGGCACTGATTTAAAGTCAAGGCCTCTATTAGGAAGCATTTACCTTCGTGCTCGTACCAGCATAGCACGCAGTGCGTCTCTTCGGAGAGAAAGGCCGCTGAAAAATGACGTGCTTAATCGCTGCAATACTGCGTGCAGCTGGCGTCATCGATGACGACTGGCGCGCCAGGAATATGGATATCTACGTACATCGTCACAATTTGAAGTTAAGGAATGTGCTAAAAAAAAAAGCAAGGCTCTCCTTTCAACTAAAAACGAGAAGGATTCAGAGTTGCAAAAAAAACATAAGTAGGTGTAAACCACAGTACTTTGTATGAGACAAAGGTAATGGAGCTCTTTTACTTGCACCAAGTTCAAAAATAGGCTACAACTTGAAACGGCAAGATGGATTGTTGCACTAAAATATTGTTATTTGAAAAAACGTGGCTGGGAATGGGCATTCGGAGAAAACTTTCGCTTCACGGTTATTCAGGCCAAGTAGCCAGGGCCGGTCCTAGGACTTGTGGGGCCCTGGGCGAAAGGGAAGATGTGAGGCCCCTCTAATTTGCTTGTGAAATCACAAGAAGGGACATCATAGAAAACCAACATCATAAGACTATTGATCTTTGTCGTTGCTGAAGAGACATAGTGTTGATATCAGTAACATGAACTAAAAGATAGATATCAAAATGAAATATGTCTATTTTAAAACTGTATTAATTGGATTACATTAGTCACATTGGATGGGAAAGCTAGATGCAGGTCTCACAAAGATGGCTATTCTAACTCCTAGTTAATTATGCAACAGATGAAGTTGAATTCAGATACAAACACCTTTTTTTATTCTTTTTTAGAGCTTCATAAATCAGACTAGAACAAAAAAGGACAGCAGAGTTCGGTAGAAAAAAAAGTTCAGATTTAGGATTCAGAATTATTATATTCTCCTCCCAGGGGATGTAAGCAAGGTGAGGAAATATACATTTCTAATGAAAAAGCAGATAAACCGATACATTGCAACCTGACAATTAGGAGATAAGTAAATTGATAAGTACATAAAAAGACAATTCCATTGTAAAATAAATAGAGTAACTTCAAAGTTGCAGATTAGTCTCATTGGGTGGCTCCCTGGTATTGATTCATTATGTTAAGATCTGTGTGTTTAAAGTAAAGGTATGCTGCAGATTTATGGGGTTTTCATACCAAGGTTTTTCATTTGGTGTCAGAACCGTTGAAAGTGATAGTGGCAGAATGGCACTATTCTGATCAAAATCCCTCAATCGCCCCAAAAAGATAGTGCTTTTCTTCTATGTATTCACAACTTTATGTGGTCGTCCAACTTGAGAAAAATATGGGTAGGGCAGGGATGTGAAAAAAAAGAAATTGCCATCTTCGTATCATGTCCTGTACACATCTGGAAGTTATTGGTAGAATCTGCCCTGTTTCGTCTACATCTTAATACAAACATATGCATATAGCAGGTTATCAGAAAGCTCATTCATAACGAACAGGGAAATAATACAAGGCAAGAAAATTAGTGTTATACTTACCTTTTCCTTCAATGATTAGGTGGCGACGATCCTCTGAGCCAATCAGCATATTCTTCAAGATATTGGAGATCAGAAGTAAAGTTCAATTGTGGAGACATACAAAAAGTGTTTTTCATGAGGCTCTCGGGTCAGTGAAGAGCAGTTATATCAAAGAAGCGGGGGGGTCAGGTGCGGTTAGGTCCAGCATACAAGCTCCTTACTATATATAATGATACAAAAGTTCTATGAAAGATCTCCTATGAAGTGCCCCCTTGTGGGAGCCTGTTGGGCACTGCATTGCTGGCCTGAAAACGAACTTGCCCGGTGATAAAGCATTAAATGTATACAGGTGTGTGATGGCACTTGCTCCTATTTCAGCATATCCCCCCTCTTATAAACGATATTTCTACACACTTATTCCACAGTCTTTAAAAGGAAGTGCATACTCTTGAGAAAAGCAGGGGCAAGATTGAAAAATTGAGAACTACAAATCTGTGCCACAATGCCCTCCTAGACAAAATAATGGAAGCAGGGCAAGTCTTATTTCTTCAATTGTGTCTTTTTGTATCCTGATATGTGATTCACTACTAATAATGGTGAACATTTCTGGGAGGAAATTTCTAAAGGTCATGAGGATATTTCCTCATGTTAGCTAGAATGAACAAGGGTCCCTGGGACTCAAAGTAAAATATTAAGCTTGCATGGAGGGATGATGCCAGCAAGGCAATACTAGGCAGCACAGTTTGCTCTAGTGCTCTCAGGGCAAACATCAACCAAGTGCTTCGTCACTCACCCTTCCATGTGCAGGGTACCAGTGTGGCTGGGGTCTGAACCACAATCCAAATAAGACCCGTCCGATTGGTGATTGTCTGCTTTTGACAGCCTTCTGCAGCTTGAGAGAGACGTGTGTGAAGTACTGCTAAAAATGATGTTGGCTTCCTTTGGGCCCTTAGAAGTCGGTGGAATTTGGATGTTTTAAAGTTTGTGTTGTTTCTGCTGAGGTTTCAGCCTTGATTTCTCTTTCATTAGGTGTACTTTTTTTTAGCATTAGGGCGTATCTCTGCCTGTAAATAAATAAATAAAATACTGCATGGCTACAGCTTATGTCGCCAATTAATATTTTCTAGCAATTTTGGCATCTTTTTACTAATTGAAAACCTTTGCTGCCTGGCACATGTCGCCATTTGGATTACTGGGCCTTCTGTGGTTATCACCCTTTTTGGGGTACAGGCACACATCATTCCACTATCACTGTGGCTAAGCTGGGAAGTACTTATTATGATTACAGTTTGTGAGTCTCCCTCTCACATACCCATCTCACCCCGTGGTGCTGGGTCCCATAACGTAAGCTGTACCTCGTTGGCCACCATGCATGACATAAAACACATTACACATAAGCTCAACACAGCACCCTTCCAACCACACACATGTTGTAGCTTGCTATCTATGTTGGGAATTGCTTCAGAGCCTCACATATAGGTATTAAGCGCTAAACAAATGCTACAATACCATACAATATCTTAATTGAACACATCGAAGTAAGACACTTGAAAAGCTAAAATCCCTTTAAAAGGAATTAGAAATGCTTTCAAATTGCTGCTGTGGATTACACAGCATTGAATATTAATCTATAAGGCTGCTTGGTGGGGTAACATGATGTCTGTTGTGATCAGTGTGCAACCTCGAGCAGGCTAGTTGACATAAGGTTGGCATGGACGTTCAGACCTCATCTTTTTTTTTCCGTTTTGTTTTTATTTAGCGCAAACTTTTTTCTTTTTGTCTTGTGGATTTTCATAAAGTCACATACAGTTCACATCTGAGGCATATAAAAATGATGGCAATATCAATAGAAAAACATTACAATCAATAATCCCGTGGCTATAAAGTACATATATAGAGACTCCCTTTTGCCATCAGATCCCTTCCAACCTTATTTGCATTTAGTGAGGCCTTGAAAACATGGCTATTTGATAAATAGTCACTTTATCCTCACAGAAAGTGGCATAGTCCACTGGTCAGCACCAAGACACCCCCGGGTATTCGTGCGCTTAACAAATTTGTTAACATAACATAACACACAGTTACAATTGCCACACATCATATGCATTGATTCTGAGCGTTGTTTACACAGTCACAGCATCTGAGGTAGTGGGTTGTACATCCGTGCGTAGGTAGGTCAGTAAAGGCTTCCAGATATCATCCGGTCGGGAGGCCACCAGCAATGCCTCTGCATATAAAACTACGATCTCCCTCCAGTACGTCAAGTCATTGAGCCATAGTTCAGCTGTAGGGCTCCGCTTACTATCCCACACCATGGCTACTCGCCGCTTGGCAATAAGCAGTGCCACTCTTGCTAGCTTACCCTTCGCACCTTTCAGAGAAGGGAATAGCCCCAATAAGCACACCTGTGGTGAACAAGACACTTCCACCCCAAGGATTTTAGACAACTTAGTAATCACCTCGGTCCAATATGCCCTTACCCCCCCACAGGTCCAGGCCAGGTGCCAAAAGTCTGCACCTGAGGCACCACATCGTGCGCATCTGTCTGTGTCTCGTAGGCTTATTTAAAAAGTCTGTGAGGCGTATGGTAGACCTGATCAAGAAATTTAAAGTGTATAATACGCAAGTTCCCGTTGGAAGTGAGGGCTCCAGTCAGGCTACAGCAGCGTACCCAATCATCCTGAAAGATCTTGGGTCCAAACATTCGTTCCATTTGTCCAGACTCTTATCGTCAGGGAGGGCCCTATCTTCTCTAGCAGCTGGATACAATTTCGTGACGAGCTTGTGTTTGGTGGGGCTGGTAAGTAAGGTGTGTAATGCGAGGGACTCTGGAGGCTCTGCAGAGAACGTTGGATAATAGGCATGCGTTGCTTTCTTTAGTCTGTGTAACGAGAATGTGAATAGAAAGTCTGATGCTGAATATAGTCGGTATCAACTGATGTAAAAAAAGTGCCATTAGGGTATAGGTCCTGCATTTTTTCACTGCCCACCTGAGCCAGTATGCGCATAACTCCCATCTCATGTGTCACAGACATGTTCTCATGGTGAGCAATAGGTAGCAGCGGAGAGTACAATGGCAGCTTTCTGGCAAGTCGGCCCAGTGCATGCCAGGCTGGGATCGTCGAGTTGATAGTGTTGAATGTGGTGCGGGGTGTGAGTCTACGCCTCTGTGTTAAAATGGAGCTTAACGGGATGGAATGTGCGTCCCAGTGTTCCACCGCCACATGCAGGATAAAATTGTGAGAAGTGAACCAAAAATGAGCATATTAGGGCATGTGCGCACAAATAATACTCAAAAAAATCTGGTACGCCAATTTCCCTGTGTTTGTAATCTGTGGTTAGAGTTCACCAGCCCACTCAGGGCTGTTTTCCACTCCAAATCAGACGGAGAAACAGGGAACACACAGTTTTAAAAAAGTGTTGGGAGAGAGGGATCGGTATGTTATTAAAAAAATGTAAAAGTTTAGGCAACACCACCCTTTTTATTAAGGCAATACGATCTGTGAGGGAGACTGGAAGATGAATCCACCTGTAAACTTGTTGCTCCAACAACGTGATAGCAGTGCCATAATTCTCACGATGGACTCTGTCGGGATCTCGGTGAACCAGGATTCCCAGATACTTATCCGATTCGTTGCCCACTTGAGAGGGAATTCTGGCTCATGCGGTGCATGGATATGGTCAGTGGTAGCACCACCGACTTAGACCAGTTGGTGTGTAACCCAGAGAATCTGGCAAACCGAATGTACTCCTGCAGAACCGACACCAGGTGAGTACCGGGCTCTTGAATAAAAAGCAACATATCATCCATGTTAGACTTTGCTGTCTGTAGTTGGCAGAGGTATACACTTCTGACAAATAGGGACTCACCTCCTCTAGTCAGGGCAAGGGGATCACACACGTAGATAACCCCTGCTCACCCCCTTGGTAGCTTGGCAAAGCAGACAGGCTTATCTCAGAGGCGGTGCGTTAAGCATTTATGACCATATGCAGTAATAAAGTGAATACACTACAAATGGACACGACACAGTAGTATTATAAAAATAAGGATGTTTATATAAGGCTTAGCACAAGACCAAATAACGACAAAAATATACCACAATCTGAATAAATATTCTTGGAAGGAAAATAATAGTTCAAGTGTAGTTTCTTCTTAGCACAGTCTTTAGTAACAAAAGCAACTCTTCTTCTTTAAATCACAGTTCTTGGCAACAATGTAACCCCCACAGGAGTCACACGACGTCGAGGCAAAGTTAATCCAAAGGTTCGGGGTCGACCGCGAGGAGCGCTACGTCGAGCCCGGAGTCGCACAGACCTCCACAACACAGCACCTTGGAAAAGCGAAGCACACGATGATCAGCGGCGTCGAGATGTCCGGCGTCGCGTTTTCGGCGTCGATCGGGCCTCGGAGTCGGGGCGACCTGCAGCGGCGTCGACAGATGTCAGGCAGGAGCAGCGCTCCCGAGGCGAAACAGGATACATCGTCGTCGTCGATGTCGATGATGATGTTGCAAGAGTGAGCAGCGCTCACAGCGTCGAGAGGGCTCGGGGTCGATGCGATCAGCGGCGGCGTCGACACGGGGTCACTTGGAGCTGGAGCCGAACTCGCTACTCACTGGCGTCGCTACTGGCGTCGATCGGGCCCGGCGGCCGGCGTCGAAGATGCGGGACACGGGAGCTGCACTCACGATGTCGAGCTGGATTCGGCGGCGTCCGTCGGCGTCGGGATTGCTGGATTTCTTCAGAGGTGCTGGACTTTCAGGTTCCAGCAACAAGCCCTTTCAGCAAATGATGAAATCCTTTAGCCCTGTGACTTCAACTGGAGGCTGGCACTCTTCCAGCCCTTGGAGATTTCCTTGGCAAAGCTTGAGAGTACACACTCAGTTCCTCTCTCCTGGTTCCTTGGCAAAAATAAAGAAGTGACTGCAGGATTCCCCCCAGCAAATAGCACTCTGGCAGAAGGGGTAGGCAAGTCCTTGGATCAGCAGGCTTCTAGTCCTTGGTTCAGGGTTCCTTGTCAGAATTGATCTAAATTCTTGGTTCAGGGGTCCTTCTCTTATACCCCTTTTCTGCTTTGATCCCTTTGTCCGTGCAGGGGAATTCCCCTCATCCTGGGTTTGTTGTGGGTGTAGCCAGGCAGAGGCACCTGGCCTATTCACTGTGCAGGGCAGGGTCCTCAGCCGCCCAGCAGGAGATGGAGCCAGTATTGTCACTGGCAGGAGCAGAGCTATCAGTCGCCCGGCAGGAGGTGGAGCCAGCATTGTGTCAGGCAGGGCAGGCTATCAGGAGCTACTCTTCCCCTACTCTCAATGCAAATGCCTCACTCACCCCACACTGACTCATTCAGAACTCTGGAGCCACCCAGCTCCTGTCACACACACACCAAACCAGCAGAAACCGGTAATAGTTAGACAAGAAAATAGCCACTTTCTAAAAGTGCTATTTTCAAACCCAGAGTCCAAAAACCATCCACCCAAACGGATGCGTTATTAAACCCTGAGTTCAGGGATACCAAACTCGACATTGTACCATGCTCCCCAAGCCAGCTAGGATTAGAGCTCTTAATAACCCTGGCAGCCCATTCTAACTTATGGAGAGCAGGTAACCTTACAATAGTGAAAAACGAATATGGCTGTAATTCACTATTAGGACATGCCAACCTAGTCAGGCTTGTCCTACCTTATGCTTACAATGCACCCTGCCCTTGGGCCTACCATAGGGTGACTAACATGAAGTTAAGGGAAGGTTTAGGGACTGGCAAGTAGGTGTACTTGCGCAGTCTGCGTGACAGTACCAGACTGCACGTAGGTCTAGCAATGGCAGACCTTTAGACATACTTTTACTAGGCCGCTCTTGTGGGTGGCACAACATGTGCTGCAAGCCCACGAGCAGCATTTGTATTTACAAGCCCTGGCACTCCTGGTGCACTAGACTAGGGAGTGGCAGTAAACCAAATAAGCCAAACATGGAATTCAATCAATACAGCAATTTTACATAGGGAGCACTTGCACTGTGGCACTGATCAGCAGTGGCACAGTGCCCAAAGCAATATACCAGCAAAAACATTGTAAACAGAGGAGGCAAACAGAAAAAATGGAGGAGAGACTCAGGCCAATGATGTCAGGTATAACACGTGTCCCCTCCAGCTGAAAAGTGGGGAGAACTACCCTTGACCTAGGGAGTCCTCATCACTAAGGCGGAAAAATCTGGACAGACCATCAGCATTGACGTGATCTGTACCAGGGCGGTGTTCCACCGTGAAGTCCATCCCCTGTAGGGAAATGGACCACCTCAACAGCTTTGGATTCTCACCCCTCATCTGCATCAACCATCAGAGGGGCCTGTGGTCTGTCTGAACCCGGAAGTGAGTCCCAAACAGGTAGGGTCTTAGCTTCTTCAGCGCCCAGACCACAGCAAATGCTTCTCGCTCTATCGCATTCCACCTCTGTTCCCTGGGAAGTAACCTCCTACTAATGAATGCTACAGGTAAGTCTCGGCCCTCTTCATTCACCTGAGATAGAACAGCCCCCACGCCATGCTCTGAAGCGTCCGTCTGGACAACAAATTCTTTAGAAAAGTCGGGTGCCTGGAGTATGGGTGCTGTACACATTGCAGTTTTCAGGGTGTCAAAGGCCGTCTGACAGGCGTCAGTCCAGATCACATTCCGTGGCTGCTTCCTGGAAGTCAGCGAAGTCAAGGGGTGCACAATGTTACCATAATCCTTGACAAACCTCCTGTAGTAACCCGTGAGACCTAAGAAGGCTCTCACCTGAGTTTGGGTTTTGGGCGGTGCCCAAGCCAGGATGGTATCTATCTTGGGTTGCAGGGGGGCCACCTTGCCGATCCCTACTTGGTGCCCCAAGTACACCACTGAACTCTGCCCAATCTGGCACTTACTGGCTTTGATTGTGAGGCCTGCTCTGCGCAGGGCCAACAACACTTCCTGGAGGTGGCGCAAGTGTTCCTCCCAGCTGGCGTTGAACACTGCAATGTCGTCCAGGTAGGCGGCACTGAAATCCTCCAGTCCAGCCAATACCTGGTTGACCAACCTCTGGAAGGTGGCAGGGGCATTCTTCATCCCAAAGGGCATAACCCGGAACTAGTAGAGCCCATCTGGTGTGGAGAATGCTGACCTCTCCTTTGCCCCATCAGTTAAGGCGATCTGCCAGTACCCAGACGTTAGATCAAACGTACTAAGGTACCGGGCAGCCCCCAACCGATCTATGAGCTCATCAGCTCTGGGGATGGGGTGCGCGTCAGTCTTGGTGACTGAATTGAGTCCTCGGTATTCCACACAGAACCAAAGTTCTGGTGAAGCACCAGGCGCTGCAGCTTTCGGGACCAAGACCACTGGGCTGGCCCAAGGACTGCTAGAGGACTCAACCACCCCTAAGGCAAACATTTTGGAGACCTCCTCCTTAATGTATGCTCGGACCTTGTCAGTCACCCTGTAGGCCTTATGCTTCACAGGAGTGCTGTCCCCGGTGTCCACATCATGGACACACCACTGAGTGACACGAGGAATCAAGGAGAACAGATCAGGGAATTGTCCCAACAGTTGGCGACAATCTTGCTGCTGCTCAGGGGTCAGTGTGTCAGAGAGGACAACACCATCCACTGACCCATCTTGCTCTTTTGCATACAGGAGGTCAGGAAGAGGCTCACTCTCCTCCTCCATTCCAGCATCTGTAGCTAGGAGCATGCCCACTGCGGACCTTTCTAAGTGGGGCTTTAAACGGTTGACATGCAGGACCTGCAAGGGGTTCCTGGGAGATTTCAAGTCCACCATGTAGGTGACATCGCTCTTTTTCTCCACAACCTCAAATGGTCCAGTCCACCTGTCCTTGAGCGCACAAGGTTCCACAGGGGACATGACCCAAACTTTCTGACCAGGCTGAAGCTCCACCAGAGTGGCATTCCGGTCGCACCACCGCTTCATCTCTTCCTGGCTGGCCTCCAGATTTGCCTGAGCAAGATCTCTGAAGCGCCTAGTCTGGTTCCTAAAGGCCAGCATGTAACTGTATACATCCTGGGGAGGTTTCCTGGGAGATTGCTCCCAGCCTTCTTTGACCAGACTTAAAGGTCCTCTTACCGGGTGTCCATACAAAAGCTCAAAGGGGCTGAACCCTAGAGACTTCTGAGGCACCTCACTGTAAGCAAACAGCAGCCATGGCAAGAGGACGTCCCATTTACGCCTCATTGGTTCTTCAAGACCCATGATCATGCCTTTAAGGGTTCGGTTGAATCTCTCAACCAGCCCATTACCTTGAGGGTGGTAAGGAGTAATGAACTTGTAGGTTACCTCACACTCCTTCCACAGAGACTTCATATAATTGGAAATGAAGTTGGTGCCCCGGTCTGACACCACCTCTCTGGGGAACCCCATGCGGGAAAAAACACCCATTAGTGCATGTCCCACCACGGGGGCCGTCACTGTTCTGAGAGTGATGGGTACCGTGTGGCATGGTCCACCAAGACCAAGATGAACCTGTTGCCCAGGGCTGTCTTGGGGTCTAGGGGCCCAACAATGTCAATCCCCACCCGGTCAAAGGGGGTACTGACGACGGGAAAAGGTTGGAGGGGAGCCTTCTGCTTCCTTCCGCTTTTCCCACTTGCCTGGAAAGTTTTACAGGTTTTAAAATGGATATCTGTATCCCTTCTCATCTGAGGCCAATAAAAATGTGTGACAAGCCTATCATAGGTCTTGTCCTGCCCCAGATGTTCAGCTAACGGAACGTCATAGCCAAACCCAGTAGGAAGGCACTGAAGCGCTGGGGTACCACCAGCACACGGGCTGACCCAGACTCAGCAGCCTTAGGCTCGCTATACAGGAGGTCGTTTTCCCAGTAGACAAAATGTGATCCTGACTGATCACCTGTGGTTTAGGCTGAGGCCTGCTGCCTCATACCCACAAGAGAAGGGCACACTTTCTGTTCTGCACAAAATTCTTCCCTGGAGGGACCACCATTCTGCTGCCAGTGGGTCAGCTCGGGTAGGTCTCCCAGTTCAGGAACTTGTTCCACTGTGGGTTCCAGGGCTTCCCCCTCGAGGTCTGCCTCCTCCTGGACCACGGGAACTATGGGGGACTGTTTCCCGCGCCCCCTGCCTCTTCTCTTTACAGCTGGGTCCTGGGCCATCCTTTCAGGCTCCGGGACCCCTTCAACACCCTTACTTGCTGTCATCGATCGAGTGGTCGCACACACCCACTCTGGCACACCCAACATTTTCAAATGTGTCTCTCGCTCCACCTTAGGCCAAGGGGAGTCTTCCAAATCATTGCCCAGGAGACAATCAACAGGCATGGCGGGCCTTACAGCAACTTGAAGAGTACCTGAAACTCCCCCCCCATTCAAAGGGAACCTGAGCTACCTCACACTCTCTCTGGGAGTTGTCAGCAGCTATCACAGGGTAGAATGCATGGGGAACCACCTGCTCTCTGGACACCAAGTGACATTTGACAGCTGTCACTCTTGTTCCGGTGTCTCTGAGAGCTTCCACTCTATAGCCATTAATGGTCACCCACTGCCTATATTTATTAGTGTTACTAGGCAGAGGGGGTGGAGGGACCATTTCCATGTCTCCTAAAGAGACCAGGGACATCTCTGTGGGACCCCTCCCACCAGGGGCAACCATCTCCTCCCCTCCCAGGGCTACACTCGCCAGCTGACGGGGGGTACACATGGTGGTACATTAGAGTCCCTCATGGGACACTGGGGATCATAAAAACGGCGTCCCACCTGCTTACAAACATAGCAGGTCATTGGGCCCCTATGAACAGGTTTACCTGTCGGGACCCTGGCTTCTTCACAGGGGGAGGCTGGGAACCCTTCCCTTGGTTCCCTTGGGGATTACTTTGGGGCTCTTTCTGGAACTCCCTCTGTTTACCCTTGTCCCCCCCACTCTTCTGCCGGGGACCCTGCCCACCTTTGGCTGAGTCTCCCACTGGACTCTTGTGGACCCTGGTACTGACCCAGCGGTCCGCCTCTTCAGCAAGTTTTCTAGGGTTAGATATCTTGATATCAATAAGGTGCTGGCGCAGCTCTGGAAAACAGTTATTAGACAAGTGCTCCCAAGCAAACAAATCATAAAGAGCATCATAACTTTCCACTTTGCTGCCCTTTTCCCAACCATCCATGCTCTGCAAAAAAATGACACATATTCAACCCACGTAGTACCAGGCAATTTCTTACATTCTCTAAAGGTTTGTCTGTACTTTTCTGGGGTTAGGCCATACCTTAACATTAAAGCATCTTTCATATGAGTATAAGACATCCTATCCTCCACAGGAATGTCCAACAGGGTATCTCTCCCCTCATTCACAAAGCGACCCCACAACCCCGCTCCCCAATCCTTCTCAGGGACTCGGTGGGCCAACAATGCTAACTCATATGCTTTAAACCATTGAACAATATCCTCATTCTTATGAAAATCTTTGATCACATCTTTGGGAAAATAAAACCTACTTTTTGCAGGCACAGATGGGATGCTGCCACCAGAGGGATTCAACTCTAAACTCTTCGCTTTAAGCTCCATCTCCCTCGCCATTTTCTCACGTTCAAAAGCTAACTTTTCTCTTTCAAACTCCAACCTTTTGATCTCCATATCAGCTTCTCTCCTGCCTCTTGCATTTTCTAACTCCAACTGCCCTTCTATCTTAAGTGTTGCCATTTCCATGTTGTATGCTCGCTCCTTCTCCCTTTCTTCTCTTTCTTCAGGAGAAAGACCTTTAGAGGACACACTGCTACCGGGAGAGGACATGAACCCATTCACTGGCACCTCCTCATCCCCTTCCCCTGGCGGTACCACCACCGGATCAGAGGGATCTCTGGCCTCTAACCACGCCTCCAATGCTTTGAGAAATTCTTCCTTATATTTGAGGCCTGTGGTAGGAACTTTCAACTGCTTGCAAAAGCGCTGCAGCTGCTTTTTCTTGTAGTCCTTTATCAAATTTTTATCACATTCCTCCACAACAACAGGGGTAGTGCCTCCGGCATCACTCATGGTCAAAACTGGCAGTGTTCAAAAATCAAGCTCCAGGAAAGCGGAGAACAAAAATAGAATATCCTACCAAAAATAGATTGTGGCTGCTCTATGGTCTGCTTTCACTATGTAGCGCACACTAATCACTGCACATGGGTCATAAATGCAAAGTTCAAATCCTCACCGCTGACCCACCAATGTTAGACTTGGCTGTCTCTAGTTGGCAGAGGTATACACTTCTGACAAATAGGGACTCACCTCCTCTAGTCCGGGCAAGGGGATCACACACTTAGATAACCCCTGCTCACCCCCTTGGTAGCTTGGCAAAGCAGACAGGCTTATCTCAGAGGCAGTGCGTTAAGCATTTATGACCATATACAGTAATAAAGTGAATACACTACAAATGGACACAACACAGTAGTATTATAAAAACAAGGATGTTTATATAAGGCTTAGCACAAGACCAAATAACGACAAAAATATACCACAATCTTAATAAATACTCTTGGAAGGAAAATAATAGTTCAAGTGTAGTTTCTTCTTAGCACAAAGTCTTTAGTAACAAAAGCAACTCTTCTTCTTTAAATCACAGTTCTTGGCAACAATGTAACCCCCACAGGAGTCACACGACGTCGAGGCAAAGTTAATCCAAAGGTTCGGCGTCGACCGCGAGGAGCGCTACGTCGAGCCCGGAGTCGCACAGACCCCCACAACACAGTACCTTGGAAAAGCGAAGCACACGATGATCAGCGGCGTCGAGATGTACGGCGTTGCGTCTTCGGCGTCGATCGGGCCTCGGAGTCGGGGCGACCTGCAGCGGCGTCGACAGATGTCAGGCAGGAGCAGCGCTCCCGAGGCGAAGCAGGATACGGCGTCGTCGATGTCGATGATGATGTTGCAAGAGTGAGCAGCGCTCACGGCGTCGAGAGGGCTCGGGGTCGTTGCGATCAGCGGCGGCGTCGACACGGGGTCACTTGGAGCTGGAGCCGAACTCGCTACTCACTGGCGTCGCTACTGGCGTCGATCGGGCCCGGCGGGTGGCGCCGAAGATGCGGGACACGGGAGCTGCACTCACGATGTCGAGCTGGATTCGGCGGCGGCCGTCGGCGTCGGGATTGCTGGATTTCTTCAGAGGTGCTGGACTTTCAGGTTCCAGCAACAAGCACTTTCAGCATATGATGAAGTCCTTTAGCCCTGTGACTTCAACAGGAGGCTGGCAATCTTCCAGCCCTTGGAGATTTCCTTGGCAAAGCTTGAGAGTACTCACTCAGTTCCTCTCTCCTGGTTCCTTGGCAAAAATAATGAAGTGACTGCAGGATTCCCCCCAGCAAACAGCACTCTGGCAGAAGGGGTAGGCAAGTCCTTGGATCAGCAGGCTTCTTGTCCTTGGTTCAGGGTTCCTTGTCAGAATTTATCTAAATTCTTGGTTCAGGGGTCCTTCTCTTATACCCCTTTTCTGCTTTGATCCCTTTGTCCATGCAGGGGAATTCCCCTCATCCTGGGTTTGTTGTGGGTGTAGCCAGGCAGAGGCACCTGGCCTATTCACTGTGCAGGGCAGGGTCCTCAGCCGCCCAGCAGGAGGGGGAGCCAGTATTGTGTCAGGCAGGGCAGGCTATCAGGAGCTACTCTTCCCCTACTCTCAATGCAAATGCCTCACTCACCCCACACTGACTCATTCAGAACTCTGGAGCCACCCAGCTCCTGTCACACACACACACCAAACCAGCAGAAACCGGTAATAGTTAGACAAGAAAATAGCCACTTTCTAAAAGTGCTATTTTCAAACCCAGAGTCCAAAAACCATCCACCCAAACGGATGCGTTATTAAACCCTGAGTTCAGGGATACCAAACTCGACATTGTACCATGCTCCCCGAGCCAGCTAGGATTATAGCTCTTAATAACCCTGGCAGCCCATTCTAACTTATGGAGAGCAGGTAACCTTACAATAGTGAAAAACGAATATGGCTGTAATTCACTATTAGGACATGCCAACCTAGTCAGGCTTGTCCTACCTTATGCTTACAATGCACCCTGCCCTTGGGCCTACCATAGGGGTGACTAACATGAAGTTAAGGGAAGGTTTAGGGACTGGCAAGTAGGTGTACTTGCGCAGTCTGCGTGACAGTACCAGACTGCACGTAGGTCTAGCAATGGCAGACCTTTAGACATACTTTTACTAGGCCGCTCTTGTAGGTGGCACAACATGTGCTGCAAGCCCACGAGCAGCATTTGTATTTACAAGCCCTGGCACTCCTGGTGCACTAGACTAGGGAGTGGCAGTAAACCAAATAATCCAAACATGGAATTCAATTAATACAGCAATTTTACATAGGGCGCACTTGCACTGTTGCACTGATCAGCAGTGGCACAGTGCCCAAAGCCATATACCAGCAAAAACATCATGAGCAGAGGAGGCAAACGGAAAAAATGGAGGAGAGACTCAGGCCAATGATGTCAGGTTTAACAATCTGCATATAATGAGATGATGAGCGGACGGTGATGTAAGTTGAGAGACGCATATTTATGACATTGCCAGATGAGGCAGGCCAGCGGTTCCAGCGTCAAGGCGAACAGGAGTGGCAATAGGGGGCCTACCTGGTACCTACAATAATAAAAAAAGGTTCTGAGGTGTGAGCCCCCACTCGGACCCGCGCCTTGGGGTGTGCATAAAGGAGTTGCACCCAGTTGATAAAAAAGGGTGAGAATCCCATACGTTGGAGTTTAAAGAACAGGTAGCCCAATTCGATCGAATCGAACGCTTTGGTAGCGTCAAGCATGACAGCTGCCGCCGGAAGGTCAGGAGAAAGAGTGTGGAAGAGAGCAAACAGTGTGCGGAGATTTTGTGAGGTGGACCGTGTAGGTATGAACCCAGACTGATTTGGTAGCAGCAGATTCTGCATGTGCGGTTGAAGGCGGGTGGCTAGTGTCTTCGCTAACATTTTTATGTCTGTGTTAATGAGCGACTGAGGGAGGTATGAGTCGCAACGAGCGGGTGGTTTGTCTTTTTTTAATATGGGCATGATTAGGGCCTCACGAAGGGAAGGGGGAGCATGCCTGAGTCATATGCCTCCGCATACATTTCTAACAGGAAGGGGGTGAGCTCCTCAGCACAGGCCTTGTAGAACTCGGAAGGAAATCCGTCGGGCCAGGTGCTTTTTTATTAGGGAGGGAGGCTATTGCCATACAAACGTCTTCCACTGTGATAGGCTGACCTAGATAATCTCTCTGACCCTCCGACAACCATGCAATAGCTACCTGTGATAAATAGGTATCTAATTCCTCAGTAGCCGTCTCACCCTGCCACCCTGTCATGTCCTGTCTCATCCGTGATCTTAGTGATTATGTTGGGGTTCATGCGGTGTGTAATTTATGTGGCCAAGTGGTGTCATCGTCTCCCACCCTCCCCATACGAACGAGCCACATCACATTTTGATATATATCGTAGCTCTTCGTCCGCTAGCCTAGCATATTCAAGTATGGCTTTCTTAATGGATGCTATGGTCGCCTCACATGGCGTACGCTCATAGTCGCGTTCGAGGTTGGTCAGTGTAGTTTCCACTTTAATTATTTGGCCCATAAGTCCTTTAAAATGCCAGCCGATGTACTGATACAAACACCCCGAATGGTAGCCTTAAACCCCTTCCATAATACCCGTGCTATTGACAGACCCCTTATTTTGAGCAAAGTATTGGGTAATGGTTTTCAAATAGAGGGGTCCAGCAGTGCCTCAGGTCGGAAGCACCCGGTGAAGGCTCTGGGAATCTGTTGAGGAATACAGAGAGTGAGCCGAACGAGACAGTGATCCGAGAGAGTGCGCGGCAGGCTCTCCACCCCCACAACCCAGTCCGCCACCTCCTCACTCACCAACCAATAATCAACGCAAGACCAGCTGCCATATACTGTGGAGATATGTGTGCCCTCAAGCATCTCTACATGCCTATGTCGCCATATATCTAGCAATCCAAGTTCTGCCATCCCATCGTTGATTACACAATCTGCACCTGGGGAGTGTCCCTCCCTACCACTAGATTTATCTCTGCTGGGGTCCAGGTGAGTATTGAGGTCGCCCCCCCAGAGGATCACTGCATCTGGCCAATCGTGCAGCACCGCAATAAAGCTCTCGAATAGGCCGGGGTCATCTATATTAGGAGTCTGATGTACTGTAAAAGGAAGGCCCTTCTTCACTAATGTGAGCACCCCCGACTATAGGAGGAATAGGAGGAGGCCAGGCGGTAGCTTGCCCAGCAAGCCCCAACCAATTTGTCAGTATGGCTTGGAAGATGCATTTCTTGCAGGTGGGCGATGCTAAATCTATGGCATTCTAAATGAGCTATACAAAAGGGGTTGATGGACAGAGCGTTTGAGCAAATCAAACACTCACCCCCAGTCAACTGATCTGGGTTTAATCCATCACCATTCTTTAGCTCACTCAGCCACCCCAGTTCAGACATGGCCATATGCAAATCATTCTGACCCTGTGCCTCATGGGAACAGTCCAGCCCAAACTGCCAAGCCATGTCTTCCATGGACCAGAAACAAGCATCCTGGGACCGGTTTCAGAATCATAATCCTCATCAGCCAGGCTATCTTGAATCCAGTGGCCAAGTGAGCAAGGGACTCACGTCTGAGCATACCCTGCCAACTTAGGGCGAACAAAGCGATACAAAAAGGGATGATGAACGGAGCGTTTGAGCAATTCAAACACTCACCCCCAGTCAACTTATCTGGGTTTAATCCATCACCATTCTTTAGCTCACTCAGCCACCCCAGTTCAGACATGGCCATATGCAAATCAGTCTGACCCTGTGCCTCATGGGAACAGTCCAGCCCGAACTGCCAAGCCATGTCTTCCCTGGACCGGAAACAAGCATCCTGGGACCGGTTTCGGATTCATAATCCTCATCAGCCAAGCTATCTTGAATCCAGTGGCAAAGTGAGCAAGGGACTCACGTCTGAGCATACCCTGCCAACTTAGGGCGAACAAAGCGAGTTGACGGGGGGTGAGTGTTTGATTGGCTCAAACGCTCCATCCATCATCCCCTTTTGTATCGCTTTGTTCACCCTAAGTTTGCAGGGTATGCTCAGACGTGAGTCCCTTGCTCACTTGGCCACTAGATTCAAGATAGCCTGGCTGATGAGGATTATGAATCCGAAACCGGTCCCAGGATGCTTGTTTCCGGTCCAGGGAAGACATGGCTTGGCAGTTCGGGCTGGACTGTTCCCGTGAGGCACAGGGTCAGACTGATTTGCATATGGCCATGTCTGAACTGGGGTGGCTGAGTGAGCTAAAGAATGGTGATGGATTAAACCCAGATCAGTTGACTGGGGGTGAGTGTTTGATTGGCTCAAACGCTCCATCCATCATCCCCTTTTGTATCGCATTCTAAATGAGCTACCACCTGTCAGATTTTTTGGGGTGAGTTGAGGCCCGCACGTTCCATGTGAGACAAGAAATTGTCATACCATTACTGTGCATCCCAATTGCAAAGTATGTATAAAACGGAATCTCCCCTGTGCCCAGTATGTGACCAAAATGTGTGATCAATATCAAACAGGATAGTAAAAATATTCAGCCACATGAACAAACTCCATAGCAACACCCTCTACCCCCTCCCCCCACCCACTTCAGCAACCCCAACAGGCCAAAACCAACCCAAACTCCCAGAAAAGAATCCCAAGTGCAGCACCAAGGGAATAACCAACTGCGGGGAACACCCATAGGGGGCACGTCGGAACACAAACTCCCTCCCGATGAAGGTAGGAGGTGGCCGAGCCGCCATACAATGCCTTCCCCAATCCCCGCAATCACATAACTTATAAGAACATAGGAGTGGAATCTCCCCAACACTGATCTACATTATACACTGAGGGAGAATATGAAGCAAAGTAAGTAGATGACAGTTAAGTTATAGCATTACTCATGCCCTATCCCATGGTGCCCTCCCAACCCATCTGAGTTCTGAAACAGAGTCAGCGCTGTCCACTTGCCAAGTCACCATGCCCAGCAGCTTCATCCCTCTCTGCATGCCTGGGGGATCGGTTATGATGGGAAACTGATTTGGTGAAACCAATGCCGATTTTGGGCAAGTGAAAAATGTGTATTATCCATTGTCCTCCACACGCAATCTCGCCGGGTAGAGCATGGCATATGGGATGCCCGCACAAGTAACAATTTATTTGCAGGCGGATACTTCCTGCGGGCCTCCTGCACCGCCAGAATGAAGTCCGGGTAAAAGGTGAGCGTATTCCCTTCATGGATGATGGTACCCTTCTTCCTCGCCAAACGGAGCACCGTATCCCGTTCTCTATAGTTTAAAAGGCGAGCAATTATGAGGCGAGGTGGAGCACCCGACCGGGGGCGTGAAGCCAGGGAACGATGAGCTCGCTCCACAATGAGAACTTGGGATAACTGCTATGCTCCGAAGATGTCTTGCAAAAGCTTCTCCACAAAGGTCTGAAGACGGCCTGTGTTCGTCGATTCTGGAAGGCCCGTAATACGCACATTATTACGCCACGATCTGGCTTCTAAATCTTCATTTCAAGCCTATATGACAGCTTGGACTTTCTCCATGGAGGTAGCCCTGTTTAATGACTTGCTGCAGACCATCCTCGGCATCCGAAATGCGTGTCTCAGCTTCCCCCAGCAGCAACGCATGTTTATCTAGTTTAGACGACATGTGATCCATGCGAATGTTAAAATGGTCGATTTTTCCAGCAATGGACTGCAAGCTGGCCTGAACAGCAAGAAGGCTTTGTCAATGTTAGTAAGGTGCTCATTTGGAGGATCGGTCTCAGAGTCCGAGGCTGCATGTTGAGTGGCTCTGCCAGTTTTCAGGGGTTCGAATGTGAGGCGCGGTTGGGCACGCTCGTTTTTCCCCATGTCAGTGGCGCAGTCCAGTATGTCTCCCTGCACGACGTGCAGGACGAGGGCAAAGGGCAGGCCCAGGTTTATGCCAGGAGGTACACAGCAATAGAGGACACTGTGAGGGCACCCCAGAGAACAAGGATGGCAAGATCAAGCAGGTATCATTTCCCCCCCCCACCACACCTAGTGGGAGTCACAAGATCAGGGTTACGCAACACAGCCGCACACTGCCTCCAGGCGAGAAATGTGGGGACAAAGGCAGGGGGGGGGGCGCCTTCAGTGAAAGTCCCCAGATGGTCGCTCGGATGACAGGCCTGTCGCGGGCATCCGTGGCAAAGAAGCAAGGGTCCCAGCTCCAGTGATGTGTGCTAAATGGTGCTCCGCTGGGAGGCCCCCTCCGGTGATACGGAGGCCCGTCTCCACAAGATACAGCTGGCCGGGCAGCCTACCAGGGAGCGGTGATCGCGCAGGCACACAGAAACGCAGCCCAGGACCCAGTGGCCAATCAAGCAGGCCCTCACCAGCCCGCCAGAGGACGCAACTCAGCCCCCCAAGCGAGTCTAGCATCTATAGGCCGCACAGTCAGAGACCCGGACGTGGGCTGCCCCCCAACCACTGCAGCGATTAATCGGAGGGCAGCCACCAGTCTCCTAGGCTTCGCCGCACCGCCCACCAAACACCAGACCCGGGGAGCCAAACACACCCGACACTCCCAGCCCGCCACCAGTGCTAGCCGCTGTCTACCTTATTCGCTTGTGGTGAGCGCGTCCCAAGCCGCCACACTGTCAGGGGCTGGCCCAGAGCCTTCCAGCTTATGTTCTTCGAAGCAGCAAACTTCTGGCCCACAGCGCTCAGCCAGGTCAGTCAGTAGTTCTTTTACACACTGCAACTGTCGGTTTCAGCAGGATGCGGGCGGGATGGCAAGGATAATTAACAGATTTGTAGCTCGGCCGGGGGAGCAGCTCCACAGAGTGGCCATCTTGCTTTGCGCACTCTAGCGCCCCCTCCAGACCTCTCATCTTTCATGTAGAATTTCAGAAGTGCACCTATTTAATTACTCACTTAACAGGCTGGCCAGCCTATGATTAACGTAATCCTAAACTGTGTAACAGTAACATATGCTTTTTGCAACACTACAAATTACGTTTCTCAAGGATAAACCTTTGAAAAGGAAAGCTCCAAATGGCTGCCATCTTGCCAATGTACCAAAGGAATGAGTTAGTGAGCACCGCTGCCATACTATGGCTACACCTTTACATGCGAGGCCAATAGGAACCCCTTGCACAATGTTTATCTTCTTTCTGATCTCTCCGTAAAGTGGATTTGTACTCAGTACATGCAACAAACAAGGCTAAATACGTGCTGGGCCTTTATCATTGTGTGTTGTCGCTAATAATTGGGGCCTAGGATCGGATAGTAAATCTGTTGATAAACAAAGCTTGGAGAGGAGGCAAGCAGGCAGTATCCCACTTGATGAAAACCACTCTATTCTTGAGCCTCCTTCTGCTCCTTTTCCTGACCTTTTTGCTGCTCCTGCTCTCTTTCCTGCCCTTTTTGCTGCTGCTCCCACCCTTTTTTCTTACTCTCCACTTCAGTCTTTTCCCTATTGCTTCATTCTCACCTTATTCATTCATTCTTTTTTGCTCTCTTTGTGCTTTTTTCTGCCCTATTATGGCCCTTAGACTCCGCTTTTGCTGCTACCCATTTGTAGGAGGCTGGCTTAATTAATATATGGTTCACACTTAGTCAAGTAAGGCATACTGCACTGATCAAGACAACCCTCATGGTGATTTTAGTGGTCTTAGACAACCATAGAAAGCTCATTAAGTGGTAGCTGTCAAGACTAGCCCCCAGGCTTAGTCCAGAAGGAGTGTTAAGCAGCTTGTTTTACCAGAACTAATCATATAGTTTAGATTAAATAAAAAAGAACCACACAGTGTAGTTATAAAAATGTGTATATTTATTATACACACTCCCTTACAAATTGGTATATCTCCTACCCAGAGATATCAGCACAGTACACACAATATTTCGAATGAAAACTGGTAAGTAATCACAAATACACAGTGGTCTCCAGGGGGAGACCCAACCCTACACTAAAAAAGTGGAAAGCGAACTGCGACTGAAGTTGGGACTTGGAACAGAAGACTCAGAAGAATGTGGGACACAAGGAATCATGGTAAGTACCCAGGAACCACACGGCGGCTGTGTGCAGAGTGGTAACTCAGCCCCATACTCAATGCGGAGTCAATGGGAAAGTCGCAGTTGCAATTTTCAATAAAGAAGGACCCTACCCAGTGAACCCTGAAGAAACCCTGTGATAGACAAAAGGTTGGAGAGTCGCCCCACCCGTAGATACCCCAGGAACCAGGATACCTACACCAGGGAAGCCAGATGCATAGGTGCGAAGTGATGTCAGAAACCGCTGTAGACCACAACGAGGGCCTCAGGAAAGATGCCGCTGGATCAGAAGGTAAAAGAGTCCGGTGGAATCCAAGGATGGATTCTTGAAGAGGAGTACCTGTAAGCAGAGGTGACCAGGAGGCACGGAAGACCAATGACCACCGATGACAGAAGATGCAGGAGTGATGACAGTGAACTTGTCGCTGCAGCTGTGAGGATAAGGCTACACTGTGGAAGACCAGGAGCCGTTCATGAGCTGTCCCACAGGCTGATGGCACAGGAGCCGCAAGAGGACCTCGAGCAGATCAACAAAGATGCAGACCCTCTGTGCAGAGGATGCGGTGGGGATGAAGATCTTGGTAGGAAGAGATGCTGGTGCTTCTTTTAGCCCGAAGATCTCTGGAGTGCAGGGTCACCAAGCCTTGGCACTGGCAAGTGGATGCTGTGCCCAGGAATTCTGTTCCAGCGGTTCCGACAAGAGATACTGGCCTCAAACTTGCTGAGAGGACAGGTCGGGCCTCGAGGGAGTTGCAGAACCAACTGTTGCTCTTCCTAGTGGATTGCTTAGGACGTCAGGAGTAGCATACCGAAGTATGCAGGGAGGACACTAAATGTTCCCTTCACAGCATTCTGGTGGCACTGGCAAGCACCCCCACCCCACCCCAGCCCAGTGCATTCAGTCCTGTCTGAGAGGTGGGTACACTTCCCGGTGACAGAAACCTTTTGTTCTACCTTCCCCTGCTCGAGCTCAACTCAGCAGCAGGAGGGCAGAATCTTGTGTGAGGTCGACAGCAGCACTAGCTTTCTGGCAATCCCTGGAAGGCTGGTTCTGGGAGCACTGGGCGCTTTCCGGAGGCCTTGTGCATGGAATCATACCGGTAACGGTTGAGGTATGATTCCAACATATTTGATACCAGTATATAGTTAGCCATCACGTAATAATGCATGGCCACTATGGGCCAGATGTAGGTCGGTCGGTAACGGCTGAAAATCGGTATTTTCGGCCGTTACCGACCGGTATACATGATTTGGCATGTAGGGGCACAATTTGACAGAATCAGTAACTTTACCGATTCGGTAAAGTTACCGATTCTGTAAAATACCGAATCGGTATTTTTACCGATTCGGTAAATCTCTGATGTAGGTGGGACTCTTCTGAGTCCCAAAGGCCCTACAAAATCGGTATTTTACCACACAATCCTATTGTGTGGTAAAATACCGATTTCAGGTGTGCATGCACATGTGTGCATGCACACCTAGCCATGTGACAGACAGACATGCCCTTAGGGCATGTCTGTGTGCCACATGGCGCACATGCCTATTTGTGGGGTGCCAGAGGGTGTCAAAGTGACACCCCCTGCACCCTTGCAAAATTCGGTATTTACCGATTCTGTAAATACAGAATCGGTATTTCCCATTGATTCCTATGGGCTTTGAAGCCCGTAGGAATCAATGGTAAATACCGATTCTGTATTTACAGAATCGGTAAATACCGAATGTGACAGATTCGGTATTTACACATCTGGAAATACCTACATGTCCACCATATTGATTTACCGATTTTCAATTACCGAATCAGTAAAATTCGGTAATTGAAAATCGGTAAATCAATTTTACCTACATCGGGGCCTATATGTATTAAAATGGCGGACTGCACTTACAAAGCCTGGAGAATCGACTCTGGGGTTCGTAGTGGGTATCCTGCTCACTCAGGGTACCTTCACACTTATAAAAGCACCCTGCCTTTAGGATTGATAGGCATACCTTAGGGGTGACTTCTAGGTTTCAAGTGCAGTGACCTCAGATATAAGAAAGCCTATATCTGTTTTAAGTGGTTCTAACACCAACTTACACATTCTGCAAGGGCAGGCCTGTAGTCCCCGTTTGAGTGGTCTCTCAGGTGTGGCAGAATACATGCTGCAGCCCATGGGAGACCTGTGGTGTACCTATGCCCTGGGTAAGTTATTACCATATACTAGAGACTTAGAAGGGTACACCAGTAGCCAGTTGGGAAGACTTACCTCAGTTCAATTTAGGGAGAGAGCACAGTGACTGGGGTCCTGATTAGCAGGATCCCAGTCAGACTAGTCCAAAACACACTCATACCAGGCACAAAGTGGGGGTAACCATGCTAGAAGGATCCTACCTTCCTACACCCTTTTTGCCCTTCTCCCACTCCTTTCTCATACATCCAACTCCCCCTCTGTTTCCTGCCTCCCCACCTTTTTGCCAACCCCGCCACGTCCTCCTATGCCCCTCCCACCTACCAGGACCTACTGAAGGGCAGCCACAGCACAGCAGCACCACTGGACCATGCTCAGCGCCAGGAACCCTGGTCCAACTGCTACCCACAGCTACACTTCTACTGCCCTCCACACATTCAACTCTGGATGCTGCCACCGCGCCGCACCACAATCCACTTTTGGACCTTTCACCTGCACTCTCTAACACTTCAGCAGCACCCAGCCCCCTCGATGTGCCACACCAACTCGCATGCACTCTCCTCAACAGTCGGTCACTCAGCAAACAAGCCACCGAGGTCTGGGGCCTTATCGACACTCTTGCACCCAACAGTGTCTTCCTAACAGAGACCTGGCTCAAACTGCATCAGACCCCAATTTCTCCACCGCCATACCAGCAGGATACAGAATCGCCCACCGCTTCAAGAAGCTAGGTGGAGGAATCCCCATCATCCACAGAGACTACATCAAATGCACCTCCACCACGGACAACACCATTCCAGCCATGGCGCACCTCAACTTCACTATCCAAAAGTGCAAGAAATCCACCATTAGGGCGATTTTTGCATACCATCCACCAGGACCTTGAACCACATTCGGCAAACTCATCATCAATTTCATCACCCCCCTCATCATCGTCTCAAAGGACTACATGTTCCTGGGTTCCCTCAACTTCCACTTCAACATAACCAACCCTAACTCCACCAAAGTCGTCAACAGCCTGGACAATGGCCTCATCCACCTCAAACATGACCCCACACACATCTCAGGACATACGCGACAATCAACATCTCTTCCTCTAAAGACCTATGTAACAGATTTTCAGATTTCTTTCACAACAAAATCGCTCAAATCGAAAGAAATTGCAACCCTCAACTCAAGCCTAAAGACTTTTTCAAAGGCCATACCTCCAGACACACGACCTTCCCTAGGCTAATCACATGGAACCAGCTCACCACTCAGGACTCCATCACCATCATAAAATCCATCCACTCAGGGGGCCCCATCTGACCACATCTTCAACCTAGGAGCATCCAGGATCGGCATCACACTTTCAACCGTACTTCAAACCCCACTGGATCTTGCCTCCTTCCCAGATGATTGGAAGCACACAGAAATCATACCCCTGCTGAAGAAACCTTATTCGGACCCAAACAAACTCAGCAGCTATTGACCCATCGCCCTGCTCCCATTGCCCGCCAAATTTATCGGAAAAACCATCAACCAACAACTCACCATCTACCTGGAACACAATCATCTCCTTGACGACTCCCAATCTGGATTCTTCACCAACCACAGCACTGAGACAGCTCTGATTGCTGCGACCAACGATATCCGGGTCCTTCTCGAGAAAGGAGAGACAGCCGCACTTATCCTCCTCAATCTCCCAGCAGCCTTGGACACAGTCTCCCATCTGGCTAACTGATAAAGAACACGTGGGGACCTACAGAAAGCTGTCTTGCCGTTTTTTGGGAGCCACTGAAAGAGCCTTTTGTCCAGAGCGGAGGAAACGCCAGGATTATCACCAGCTCCTTGCCGGACCCGCTGCGCGGGTCCCGCTGCGTTGCTTCCATCTGTGTGCCATTGTTTGGGAGCTGCAGAGCTGCGAGCTGACCCGCAGGGACTCAATCTCCCAGGAGTCCCTGCGTGAGGTCGAGACCCGCAACACCTGGGTCGCTCTCCCTGCCTGCCCCGCCCTTGCCTCAGCAGATAAGGACCTGCTGCACCGACCCTCGCTGGGACCTGCAGAAAGCTGTCTTGCCGTTTTTTGCGAGCCACTGAAAGAGCCTTTTGTCCAGAGCGGAGGAAACCCCAGGATTATCACCAGCTCCTTGCCGGACCCGCTGTGCGGGTCCCGCTGCGTTGCTTCCATCTGTGTGCCATTGTTTGGGAGCTGCAGGGCTGCGAGCTGACCCGCAGGGACTCAATCTCCCAGGAGTCCCTGCGTGAGGTCGAGACCCGCAACACCTGGGTCGCTCTCCCTGCCTGCCCCGCGCTCGCCTCAGCAGATAAGGACCTGCTGCACCGACCCTCGCTGGGACCTGCAGAAAGCTGTCTTGCCGTTTTTTGCGAGCCACTGAAAGAGCCTTTTGTCCAGAGCGGAGGAAACCCCAGGATTATCACCAGCTCCTTGCCGGACCCGCTGCGCGGGTCCCTCTGCGTTGCTTCCATCTGTGTGCCATTGTTTGGGAGCTGCAGGGCTGCGAGCTGACCCGCAGGGACTCAATCTCCCAGGAGTCCCTGCGTGAGGTCGAGACCCGCAACACCTGGGTCGCTCTCCCTGCCTGCCCCGCCCTCGCCTCAGCAGATAAGGACCTGCTGCACCGACCCTCGCTGGGACCTACAGAAAGCTGTCTTGCCGTTTTTTGGGAGCCACTGAAAGAGCCTTTTGTCCAGAGCGGAGGAAACGCCAGGATTATCACCAGCTCCTTGCCGGACCCGCTGCGCGGGTCCCGCTGCGTTGCTTCCATCTGTGTGCCATTGTTTGGGAGCTGCAGGGCTGCGAGCTGACCCGCAGGGACTCAATCTCCCAGGAGTCCCTGCGTGAGGTCGAGACCCGCAACACCTGGGTCGCTCTCCCTGCCTGCCCCGCCCTCGCCTCAGCAGATAAGGACCTGCTGCACCGACCCTCGCTGGGACCTACAGAAAGCTGTCTTGCCGTTTTTTGGGAGCCACTGAAAGAGCCTTTTGTCCAGAGCGGAGGAAACGCCAGGATTATCACCAGCTCCTTGCCGGACCCGCCGCGCGGGTCCCGCTGCGTTGCTTCCATCTGTGTGCCATTGTTTGGGAGCTGCAGAGCTGCGAGCTGACCCGCAGGGACTCAATCTCCCAGGAGTCCCTGCGTGAGGTTGAGGCCCGCAACACCTGGGTCGCTCTCCCTGCCTGCCCCGCCCCTCGCCTTACACCGCCTTATTAGTGACACAGCGCACCGCTGCGCGGGAGCGCCCGGGGCGAAGCCCGGGCAAAGGGCGGGCCGTCTAAGGCCGTCCAAGGTCGATCAAGGACGGGACGGGCCACCCCCTTAACGCTTAATCCCTGGTAAGTGACATTTCCTTTCTCCGCTACTACCTCAAAGGATCCCTTTATTCAAACTTACGTCGTATTAGTCATCGCTCTTTGTTAAATAAATCCCTGTACAACCATGTCTTCGGACCATGCAAAATCCAGGAACATTACTGTAAACACATCGAGGGGGCCAGTAACAGGAACTATTGATCAATTCTTCAAGAGAGTCACAATTGTCCTAGAAAAAGAAATAGCGGACACGGAAAAGCGCTTATCGATGGACCTGTTAACCGGTAAGCGCTCCTCCCTAGGTTTGATTTGGAACGCCCGCTCTCCAAATTTGATCGCCTCTGACTCCCAGTCTTCCATTATTCCTTCCTCTGACATTAACTCACTCTCGCTTTTGGGAAACGATGCGAAGGACACAACAATTCAGATACTCAGTAATGAACTAGAACAAGAACCGGTTCCTGAAATAACTCTAGTCAGCCCCAACGCATCTAGACTATCTAGTTCCCCAAATTTTTCCATCTCCCCTCCACCTCCCTCCGACCAAACAAACAATCATACCAAGAAACGAAAGCGACAATCTTCCCCCACCTCTTCCAGTACAATCACCATCCTAAACACAACCCCCGCCCCGGTAACACCCCCCCTGCTTAGTACGGCGCAGAATACCCGCACCACGACAGGACTATTTCCTGAAATGGAGGCAGAACTTTTCTCCAGAATAGAGGTAATAGTGAAGGCACTCATGCTTCCTCTTCTGGAGAGAACAAGATTAAGAAGCTCCCATTTAGAAAACTTGGGCAAACAAATAGAAGAAAATACTGCGGCCATTATCAAACTATCCTCACAATCACACAAACCCCGAGCACAAAACCCCACAGGTCAAAACGCGCCTCCACTGGCCCAACCATCTACCAGTAGCGCGTCCCTGAAATCTGGAATCACACAAGGGAAAAAAGCGGTAGCAAAAACCTCAAAAGAAACAACAAATAATGAAACCCCGAAACCACCTAACAGTAATCAGGTAAAAGACGGGGCAAAAGCAACCGTAAGGGGTAAAAACTCGACAGGGAAGAATCCTGTAGCAAGAACCCTCCCCGTACCAAACACTAACTCTAACCCCCCACCAACTAGTGAGCTGGGCGAACAGTTACCACAGCGCCCATATAGACCCAGACGCAGGATAGTTGATTTACCTCCTGAATCTGCACCCTACACAATCATAATGGCAGGAGTACCAGAACTAGCCGAAGGGGTCAGAGAATCTTATCACGTGTTAAAAAACAAAACCATCTATTGGTTGAAGCAGAACAGACCCCTCCCTGCACATGTCAATGGAGAAATCCTGTCGGTCAGGCGGGCTGTATGGGTGGGGCCTAGGCCGAAAGACAAAAGAGGGGATGTGATAATTATCAATTTCAAGGATCACAGGGTGGTAAGAACTATAGGCCATTGGTATGAGGTTACAGGAGGGGACAATATTTCAACACATTATGTTAGCTACTTCTACCCACGGGAATTAATTAACAAGCCAACCCACCATCACATTAGTAGGCAGCGCCCAGAGCGGAGAGAAGTAGGCTACCAATTCACCCAGAATCAGTTTTTAAATCAACTCCAACATCCACCTTATCACCACCCCACCAAAATAACCTGTTCAATAACAATTACCACCCGATACCTTCAGATTACAACATACCTATATTCAACCCCTTCTCAGCTCTGAGTGGCTTAGAAGGAATAGATTGACTTACCTGCAATCAATCTCCACCCCTAGAACCTTCCATGACAAAAGAAAATACCAATACCCCCTGGTTGACACAATCCTAGATACCTCAATTGAAACCTGTAATAACGAAAGTCAACCTCAACTTACCCAACTGCATGGAATAAGTCTGAGGGTACTGAAAGACTTTAGCATACGGAGTAAAACAAACATGAGGCCTATCCGAACTCAAAGGGAACATAATCCAGATTCAGACATGGTCACAAGAAAAATGGAAGACGGACTAAATAAAGGACAGATTTCCACCAGGAGAGTAGAAAATATCCAAATAATGTTCTGGAATGTTGCGGGTCTTCGAGAAAAATTTTTGGATGGAAGTATACTAGACTTTGTTAAAGACTGTCAAGTTGTGGCCCTTCAGGAAACATGGCTTACGAAAGAAATGCACCTTATAGGTTACAAAACTTACTCCTCGGCAGGGATCGCAGGAACTCATGGAAGAGCCAAAGGAGGGCTGGCAATTTACATATCAAACACCACACCAGGCTTGGAAGTCACAGTACTTAGTCAAGAACCCAAATTCCAAATTTTAAAGCTGGTTTTCAAGACAAAGAGGACAGTAATTCTTGTTAACCTATATGACAATACAGGGGAAAATGAGAGGCTAAAAATGCTGGGGGCCCTTAGCAAGAAATTATCTAGTGGCGCGACACCTAGACCAGGGGCGGAACCCGCAAGCATCGCATGGGGAGGTGACTTTAATCACCACCCCTGCACGATGTCAAATAGTGATGTCTGCGGGATCGGAGGCGACTCAGAAGCCCAGATAACCCACTTTAGTCATTCAGTGGTGGGTGATCTATTAAATGAAACTTTGTCGAGGTTGGATCTACTTATTTTAAATCAAATCAACCCCTTAACCGGAAGACTGGATCCCACCTACCTCGGCAGGGGCCATGAAACAACCGTCGACTATATTCTTATTAAAGCATCCCTAGTAAACAGGACCGCAAATTTTGAAATTAAAATTAACACCCTGAGCGACCATTCGGCCCTAGTTTTTGATTTAACCTTGGACCAAGAGCAGCCAATATCCCAGACCATAATGTCTGCCCTTACCCAAAATAACTTACAGCTCACAAAAACAAACGGCTACACCCTGGGGTAGGGAAAGATTGACCCAAACGAGCTGACACATAAAGTGGTAACTGAAGCAGAATCTGCTATATTGAACTGCTTAGACCTTGATGCCAGTGAAGAGTATGTAATATCCCAATTCAAACTAATATTAGTGAAAGTAAACGAATGCCTTACTAAGAAACAGAAAGGGTCTAAGGAAAAAAAGAAAAGAGGTTGCTTTAGCCCAGGATGTACTGCCCCCCATAAACACTTAAAGAGAGCATTATCAAAAACAACAAGAAACCAGGAGGAGATTAGGATCCTGAGGAAACAATACAGGCTCGCGTGTAAAGCGCGTAAAGAGGAACTAAAAAAGGCCCTATGGGATCAACTGCATGAAAGTTCACTCAATAAAGACAGTAATCTGTTCTGGAAGGTGGTAAAAGCACCGTTCCTGAACGACACAGATGACCAGCCTAGCATAGAAGTGGCCATCGAGGGCCAAACTTGGGTCAATCACTTTGCTAAGATCTTAGGACAAACCCAGGCTGTAGTCCCCATAGACAGAAGTCACTCCCCAAATCAGGATAAAGTATTCCCAATCCCACTGGAAATCCAACTACATGAAGTAATCACGGCAGTTAATGCCAGCAAGAGTGGAAAAGCGCCAGGTCCGGATGGGGTCCCGGTCGATTTCTTTAAATTCAAAATAGAACTGTGGGCCCCCATTATAACTAGGGTGTTCAACGCAACAATGCAGTGTGGTCTACTTACCTCTTGGACACAATCTATACTGGTACCCATTTTTAAAAAGGGCAATAGAGAGGAGGTGACTTGTTATCGACCTATTTCCCTCCTCGACTCATTGGGGAAGGTACTGGGAAGAGTGGTACTCCAGCGTCTGCAGGATTGGGCAGAGGACACCGGGTCCCTCTCGGATATCCAGTACGGCTTCCGAGAGGGACTTGGAACAACGGAACAAGCCCTGAACCTGGCCCTTTTGTTGGGAAAATACGTGTCGGCAAAACGCGGGAAGGTCTACATGGTTTATGTCGACCTTTCCGCGGCTTTCGACTGCGTATCCCACGCAAAACTATGGGCATTGCTGTCCGATATGGGAATTGACGAGGCCCTGGTGACTTTCCTCAGAGAACTCTACTCGAACGCCTCTTCCAGGGTGCGTTTCGGAGTAAGGGGTGAACTGTCGGAATCCTTCTCCATAGAGCGTGGGGTCAGGCAGGGGTGCGTCCTTGCCCCCTTCCTCTTCTCCCTCTATACAAATGGTCTGGAGGTGGAAATGCTGAGGGGGGGCCAGGACCTGCCCCGAGTGAACAAGAGACTGGTACCCGCGCTTTTGTACGCGGACGACGCAGTGCTTTTAGCACGCACCCCACGTGAGCTCCAAAAATCCCTGAATAGTTACGCTAAATTCATGAGCGACCTAGACCTCCACATAAATATAAAAAAAACTTATGTCATGGTGGCGGGACAAGCTAGGAAACAGGGAAAAGCCATCTTCCTAAATAATGAAAAGCTGGAAACCACCTCCCAGTAACTTTACTTAGGGATTATGATAGATGAGAGGCTCACCTGGAGAGCAGCCATAGAAGCGCGCAAGCACCAACTGTTCCGCTCTATCGCTGCCCTAATGAAATTCGCACAAAAATTGGGGAAAAAGCCTCCGGTAGAATTACTCAAGATCTATAGAGCCAAGTGCCATTCCAATTCACTATACGGGGCGGGCCTATGGGGACACAAAAATACAAATGCCCTGCAGGTAGCAGAAAATACCTTCTTGAGATTCTTGCTTGCGGTCCCAAAAAGAGTCTCCACCTACGCCTGCCATGTAGAACTGGGACTTCCACATATTGAAGATCTGGCTAAAGTTGAACCAGTACTTCTTTGGCGCAGAATGTGGGTCTCAACAAAAAACACACTCACCAAAGCTATTATCATGGACTGTATGACTCTAGACAGGGCCGAAAAAATAGACAGGCTAATATATGTAAAGAAACTTTTTGCAGACCTGGGAATGCCGGAGTACTATCACAATCCTGAAACCATCGCCGAAATACCAAAAAAAGAACTAAAGGCAAAGGCGTTGAGCCATTTTGAAGAGCTCCGCATTACTGGGGAGATCAGGAAACAATCAGTACAGCACTCCATAGCAGTTATGACCACCCTGGAAATGGAACCTTACCTAACCTATGTAAACTCGCAGTTTGAACGTTTCTTATTAACGAGATTTAGGTTGAACATTTTCCACAGGGTGGTAGCATTCCCTAAAAGAAATAGCTGGGAAGAATGTTTAACTCCTTGCCCATGCGACGAACTATCAGAGCAGTCAACAATGCATACTGTTTTGTTTTGTAAATTCTATTCTGCTCACCGCAAATTATGGCTAATCCCTCTGCTTCGATCTCTACATCTTAGAAGATGCCGCCCTGCTATGTTACGGTTACAATTTTTAAACTCGGCTTATGTGTGTAAAGTTGTTTGCACCTTCTTAAAATGCATTTTTAAACACAGGCTAAACCTTCAAAATAACAATCTCTAAAACTCTTTGATAAAACAATGATGATTTTTTACTAAACTGAATCTTAATCTGTAATGTCAAATTTTATGAAATGTCTGTACACTTTTATGGTTTTCTTTGTAAAAATGAAACCGAATAAAGATTTTACTTACTTACGTGTTCTGTTCACTCAGAAAGAGCAATAAAGATGCCTTTAAATCTTGTTTTCATCTTGTCACATTTGCTCTGTTCAGAGGCAGATGTCAGTTTGTCTTCTTACAATTCTTTTCTTTCTCTGACTGCAGAGTTCCAGTATTTTGTAAAGTGAACTGTCTGACGTGCTGTACAAAGAGTGTGCAATGAAAAGTTTTAGAGTTTCAAGTTTTTTTTCTTCCACAAAATATTCAAATAGCTAATAAGTGAACTGTACACTTCAAGGCAAAGGTCCTCCGGCCATGAGGAGCCTGATTCGTCCCTATAGACCTGCCCGGGCCCTCCGATCGGACGGGGACAACCTGGCCATAGTTGCTAGAGTGAGGAAGGCCCGCACAGGAGGCTGCCGCTTTTCCATAAATGCGGCAAAAAACTGGAACTCACTCCCAAGGTATATCCGGACTGAACCATGCCATCTTAAATTCCGAAAATCACTTAAAACTTTTCTTTTTCCTAAAACCCCTTAAATTCAGGATCCTTTAGAGTTTTCTGTTATCAGTTAGGTAGCGCTGGGGCGCTCTAGGGCAGCCATGCGCTTTATCAAATCAAATTTTATTTCATAACAGGATCTCTCTCAGACTATCATTGCTCCATCCCCCACACCCTACGTTGCCCATGACAGATTAGAACGGCGTTGTTGTTATTTGCACAAATTTACGCCATGTCAAAATTGAGTGCCCCAGGTTACTTGTGGTATAAAGAAGCGCTCTTAGGGCAACATAGGGTAGACTAGGATTATGAAGATAAGATAGACAGGTAGTCTACTTGGGGTGGGGATAAAATGTCCTGAAGTATGAAATGATCTCAAATTAAAAGACACCTCTTCTCCGTTTTCTAGAATGGCATGTTACCTGTGGGTCAGCACACAAATTGCAAACAGCACTGTTTTTGATTCGGACAATAAATATGGCACCTCCAGCCGAATTGACTTTTACTGGGTCTGCAGAGAACGGCTCTATCTCCAACAGCCCTCACGAAGGAGCAGCCTGAACTCACTAGAACATTGCACAAAATCTCCATGATGGTTCCAGCAACAAATATCTCCCACATCGATGCCCATCTCTGGATCTGTTATCTGGCTCCACGGACAATGGCAGTATGCTGATTACTAAGGGTGGACAGCTTTCAAAGACACACCAAAGGAGGTTTGCCGATTGAACAGAGTACAGCTCTTTTTCCTACACCATCGTTGTGATGCTCCCGACCAAGGCAAAAGCACTCTGGCTTTGAAATACCAAGAGGAGGGTATGCCTTTGGAAAAGGAGTTGCGCTGCACCTTGCCAACAATTAAGAATATGGCTCCATCACCAATGTCATCAACGACTTGAACAAGAGAGAAAATAAATGGATTGCTGGAGGAGGTGCCATAGTAGACAGCCACTGATTGGTTGAACTTTGACTGGATACCTTTGTGGCTGTTCTAAAAATGTTTTTTGGCTGTTTCTCTTTTTGTGTTGCATCCCACAGATGAGTGTCATAGGGTGAAAGGATTGAGAACTAAGTAATAGGGATGAACAATGCAAAGATAGGGATATACAGAAAGTCCATATGTAGGGTCAGTAGACCAAGGACTAGGAATATATTAGCCCTGTTCAAGATAGTTGAGCTCACACCTACAGAAGACCCCTCCCGACATCAACTACTAAGAACATACTGCTCCCCCGCTTCCATATCTAGCAGGGATAGACTATACCATAGCTCCTTATGACACTCTGGTTAGGGGATGGGGAAATACGTTGAGCTAAGAACACAAACAAATAAAGAATACCTGTGCCTCTATGCTAATGGCACACCTTGGAACATAGGCCGAGATAAAGAACAAGGTATATATATAGTTAGAAGTGATGTGTTCAAACAATGAACAAGAGAAGGGAATTGTTAGAGAGTCAAGTTTTAATATCTAAATTCCTAATCTAGCATTTTTGTAGAATAAAGGTCCCTGTGAGCTAAAACCTGGAAATGTGCCAAATTGACCAGTTTTCACCATACACAGTCAGTAAGTTACAACCCACCCATTCCTTGAACCCCCTGCATACAGGCCTAAGCCAAAGGCCACTGCCTCAGGTTACCATCTTTGATAATAAAATCTGCTAGGCCCCTATGTTCTTGAAAATGCATTTATTTTCGTGCACAACACAGTGATGTAGCTTAGGCTACTGCAGAACCACAGAAACTTTCCACAGTTACAAGTACAGGCGCTACACACCCACACACGGAGCCCAGCTGGTACAGCCTTGACATTTCACAAGTATTGTTTGCTTCATTTTTTAGTATGCAATGGTCCAAGCTCGCTCAGATGAAATCGCAGCAGCACCTTGCGATGGCAACGCCTGCCTTTAAGTTCCGGTCTCATATGTATTTTTAGAGATATGTACATCTGAAAGAAACACGTTAGTATGAGATTCCTTACCTTAGAATATTCCCAGGCGTCAGACTGGATCCGGAAATATTTGCGTAGCAATACCACTGCGCGTCGCTAGGCGTCGGCTCCGCGTCCGTCGTTGGCGTCGTCTGCGCCGGGATGACGTCGTCGGAGTACTTAGACGCCGCCTATGCGCGCTGACGTCAGTTCTTCTGTTTTCTGCGCCAGCTAGCGCAGATCCGGAGAAGCTTTACCCCTTAGTCACTTTTTGACTAAAACTTTTTGATCATTTTTGATCTTCTTCGAGTCGCTCGACTCTTCAGGTGGCGGTAGGGATGCCCGGGTTCAAGCCCTGCTCGAGGTGTAGTCGACTGATGTCGAGTACCGACCCCTATCGCCGGTGTCTGCAGTGCCTAGGACTCGACCACGACGACCGTTCCTGCTCCGACTGTCGAGCTCTGACGTTGAAGGCTAGGCGGGAGCGGTCCCGCAAGCGGCTCGAGCTCCAGCAGTCGGCCCCGCGCCATTCGAGGTCCCGGTCCCATGGGAGGTCGAGGGATCGGTCGCGGGGACGGAGCCCTCGCAGCTCCGGAAGTCGGCATCGGTCTTCTGGTTCCTCCTCAGGTAAGAGGCATGAGAGGTCGGAGCGGCGTCATCGCTCCTCCGACCGCCCCCGACTCTCGCCCGATGCGGCCGGGGTTTTGGGTGGCACCGCCCACGCGGCTCCGCAGTCGCTAGCGCTGCATCCTGCCCCATACCTTCGGGTCCCTGAACAGGGTGCGACGCCGGAGGAGATCGAGCGGTACCTCACGGCCATGAGGTCGCTCTCTTCTCCACCGGACCCCACGGCGCCTTCGGGCCCAGTGGGTCCAGCTCCGGGGCCTGGCAGGTCGAGTGCTCCGGCACTGACGCCGCAGACGGCTTCGGCCTCGGCGCCGCCGGCGACTTCGGTCCCGGCGCCGCAGGCTCCGGATCCGGGTCCGGGTCGACGCCGGTCGACCTCATGACCTCACTGGCGCCGTCCCCAAGGGTGTCGCCACCGGCGCCGACTTCGGTCGACGCCGGCCCCAGTTCTTCTGTCAATCCCGTTCAGCCGTCGACACGGCCCCATTGGGCGCCGTACGAGACGGCTTTGGGTACATTCTACTTTAATGAACGGGCCCCAATTGTTGATCCTGGCTACCAGGCATTGGGTGATGAAGAGGACTGGGAGGGGTCTGAGGACCCTCTGACAAAGGAATGTCAGGACCAAACGGACTGGACAGAGGAGCGTGGGGAAGCCAGTGGCCTGGACCTCTCTCCAGACACTGGTTTTGTCTCCCCTCCAACCGTGGCTACGGAGGAGGGGGCAGCCTATAGCGTAGTTCTGATGCGGGCGGCTAAGGCCTTAAACCTTACGCTCCCCTCAGCGGCCGTGAGGACTAATCTCCTCACCGAGGTCCTCAAACCGCAGTCAAGCTCGGTCGAGCCTCTGCTGCCGTTCAATGAGGCCTTATGTGACGTTCTGCTGGGCACCTGGTCCAAGCCCGCCTCAGGACAGCCTGTGGACAGGAACGTGGCCAGACGCTACCGCCCAGCTCCGGGTGACCCAAGTTTCCTGTCGACCCATCCAACCCCTGAGAGCCTGGTTATCCAGGCCTCTAACTCCCAGACCGCATTCCCGTCGGCACCTCCCGACAGGGAATCCAAGAGGTTCGAACAGTTTGGCAAGAAGGTGTTCTCGTCCCTTAGTCTGGGACTGCGGTCAGTCAACACCGCATGCCTCTTGGGCCGCAACACCCACACCCTGTGGGACACGGTTGCGGACGTGCTGCCACAATGCTCTGAGGAGCTCAGGGCTAAACTCACCCAAGCCCTAGCGGAGGGTCGAGATGCGGCACGGTACTCTATACGGTGTGGACTGGATACCACCGATACCCTAGGCAGAGCGATGGCCACGACAGTGGCGGTCAGACACCACGCCTGGCTACGGTGCGCCAATTTTTCGGCCGATGTCCAGGCCACGCTTCTGGACATGCCGTTTGATGGCCGTTGCCTGTTTGGCGACTAGGCAGACGACGCGCTTGAGCGCTTTAAGGACTCCAGGGCTACGGCCAAGTCCTTGGGCCTCTCGGCCCCACGCCAGCAAATGAGTGCCTTTCGCTCCTTTCGTGGCCAAGGAAGGGGCGCCCCCACACGGACCGTCAGCCACACGCCGCAGCAGAATGTCCAGTGCGGTGGTGGCCGTGGGAACCGCCGGGGAGGCGGTCGGGGTCCCAGGCGAGGCCAGTCCGCACCTGCTCCCGCAGCTCCCGCCTCAAAACCTTCCTAGTCCGAGTTTTCAGGCCCATGTGACGCCAGTGGGGGGCAGGGTCCGCCATCCCCTCTTCCACTGGCGCACAGTCACATCAGACAGGTGGGTGCTGCAAATCGTCTGAAGGGGCTACTCCCTCCCCTTCGAGTCTACCCCTCCAGCCATGCCACCGCAGTACCACTGCGTGTCGGGGGACCACTTGCAACTTCTACAAGAGGAGGTTACGGCCCTCTTGGCCAAGGGGGCCATCGAGCGCGTTCCTGGGCCAGAAGTAGGGTGTGGTTGCTACTCCCACTACTTTCTGGTCCCCAAGAAGGGCAAAGGGGGCCTGCGCCCTATCTTGGACCTACGGAGCGTCAACGGCTTCCTCCGGAAGGAGAAGTTCAAGATGTTGACTTTAGCTCAAGTCTTGACTGCCCTAGACCCGCAAGACTGGATGGTGGCGTTGGACTTGCGGTTCACGGTAGGCCTCGAGCATTTTCAATTCACCGTGCTCCCCTTTGGCCTCACAAGCGCCCCACGGGTGTTCACGAAAGTGATGGCGGTGGTCGCAGCTCATCTGCACAGGTTGGGGGTTTCAGTCTTCCCCTACCTCGACGACTGGTTGTTGAAGTCGGGCTCGCCCCAGACAGTCGTCAGCCACCTCCAGATTACGGCGGATCTCCTGCACCAGCTGGGGTTTTCCATCAACGTGCCAAAATCACACCTGTGCCCCTCTCAGAAGCTCCTCTTCATCGGAGCTGTTCTGGACTCGGTGCAGTTTCGGGTTTATCCTCCCGAGCAGCGAGTCCGGGATATTCAGGCTTTGATTTCCATCTTCCAGCCGCTATCCCGGGTTTCGGTCAGGTTGACGCTGCGGCTCCTGGGGCTGATGGCTTCCTGCATCCTTCTGGTGCATCACGCCCGTTGGCGTATTCGTGCTCTGCAGTGGGACCTGAAGTTTCAGTGGGCCCAGCATCAGGGCAACCTGTCCGACCATGTCCTGATCTCGGAGGGCACTGCGAGACAGTTGCAGTGGTGGCTCACGGACCGCGATTGGGTCAACGGCAGATCCCTCTCCCTTCCCCAACCGGAGCACGTGGTTGTGACGGACGCGTCCCTCCAGGGCTGGGGAGGCCACTTGGGAGAGGCGGAGTCCCAGCTCCATATCAACCTTCTGGAGCTGAGGGCGATTCGTCTGGCACTGAAAGCATTCCTCCCCTCTGTTCGGGGGAGTGTAGTGCAGGTGTTCACGGACAACACCACTGCCATGTGGTACTGCAACAAACAGGGCGGTGTGGGGTCCTGGACCCTCTGTCAAGAGGCTCTGCGGCTCTGGCAGTGGCTGGAACATCAGGGCGTGACCCTGGTGGTTCAACACCTGGCAGGTTCTCTGAACGCCAGGGCGGACGAACTCAGCCGACGGTGCTCGATGGATCACGAATGGCGTCTGAACTCGGACGTGGCGCAAGGCATCTTTCTGCAATGGGGAGAGCCTTGGTTAGATATTTTCGCCACCAAAGAGAACGCGCAATGTCATCAGTTCTGCGCGTTGGAATTTCCAAGGCGGCGCTCGTTTGGCGACGCATTTCGTCACGAGTGGAGTTGCGGTCTGTTATACGCCTTTCCGCCTATACCACTTCTGCCCAGAGTGCTGAAGAAGATCAGGCGCGACCGGGCCCAGCTAATCCTTGTGGCTCCGGACTGGGCTCGAAGGTACTGGTATCCCGAGCTACTCAACATGTCAGTCGGTCCCCCGATCCGTCTGCCTCTTCAGGAGGACCTTCTGTCGCAGCAGCAGGGGACTGTCCTCCACCCGAACCTGTCCAGTCTCCACCTCCATGCTTGGAGATTGAGTGGCGGCAGTTGAGGCCATTTGACTTGCCTCCTGAAGTTTGTGATGTTATTCTGGCAGCCAGGCGTCCCTCCACTAAGTTGGTATACGCCTACCGGTGGAACAAGTTTGTGGCATGGTGCACAGCAAAGGCTGTGGATCCCCTTTCTGCCCCTCTTTCTGAAGTTCTTCTCTTCCTTCTTTCTCTTGCCCAGCAGGGCTCTGCTCTGGGCACTCTCAAGGGCTACCTTTCTGCCCTTTCAGCCTTCCTAAGGCTATCTGATCAACCTTCTTTGTTCAAGTCCCCTATAGTAACTCGTTTTCTGAAAGGTATCACACACATGTTTCCACCTGTCCCTTTTGTGATGCCCCAGTGGGACTTGAACCTCGTTCTTACTTTCCTGATGTGCTCTCCCTTTGAGCCACTTCACTCTTGTCCTCTCCGTCTTCTCACCTTAAAGACGGCGAGGGAGGAGCCAAGCCGGCGACCGCAATGGCCGCCTAGTCCCTCGGCTCCGATCATCGTCTCCTGGCGAGCATATATCCTGCGCGCACCGCCGCGGCAAGACGGAGGGTACGGAGTCATGAAAGTATCCGATCATTGAGGGTGCAATCCCGAGGTCCGTGCTTGCTCCTGGAGGCGAGAAAACGTCGGCGATTCCAGCGGCCCGCAGCAGCTCTAAGCCGGGGACTCGGCCATCTTGCGAGGCTGGACCCCGAGTAAACAACAGCGGCCGCTGCTGACCTGGAGGGACCGGTCAGCTCTGAGGGGGCGTGTGACGGCGATTCTCCTTACTGTAAGCGAAGATCGAGACTCTCCCTGTGCCCCTGCGTCCCCGGACAGTGCAACATTGTATCCGCTCCGCCGAAAGGTATTTACTTAATATCCCGAGTTTTGCGGCAGGCTCCCTATTTTCTTGCGAGCCACCCTTCACCTGCACTAATTCCAGCAGCACCTTTGAATTGCTCTTGGTGACCTTGCCGAGGGGGCTACATTGTTCGCCGCCTTCCAGCCCGTATCCTGGCTCCATATCGGCCCTGCTTTGCCCGTGCTACTATGGTGGAAGAGACCGCACCACACGGGATACACAGAACTGGTTTGCGCCTCGACGCACTACTTGCTTCTTTGGCTGCCCTCCGTGACACCTTGGTGCAGGGCGCCCTATTGTTGGGGGGCAAGTTGGATACCATGATCCTAGCGGTGGAGCCATTGATTTCGTCTGGCCCGCTTATGTACAGTGAGACGCCGTCTTCAGCGCCGGGAGGTTTCAAGATGGCGCCTTTCACCGCAGCTGGATGGTCGAAAACACGGCGTCTTCGGATTTTCCATATGTATGCGGTTGGATGCACCGGGCGTTTTGGACATGCTATTCTGGATCTGGCTGCAATATCCTTCCCCAACGACCTGCTGCTGACTGCTTTTACGCTGTTCCTGCTGTATTTTAACATTGAACTGGGGCTCTCCTGTGTTGCTTTGTTCCATGGAGTTTGGGAGGGCTGTATCACTGACTGGTTTCACATGCTGCACATGCTGGAGATTGGTACTGTCGCTGACTCTGGTACTTCACACAAGACTGGACAAGGATAACTATCCCCCCTCCAGGTCACCGTCCTCTGTGCTACTACTTTGAGGGCTGCGTGACACGTTGACCTTCATGATGCTGCGCTGAGTTGACTCTGTTCCTGATATGTTACTCTGACCTGGTTCTTGCTGCTCTGGTTCATGTACTGTGCTCAATAATTTCACGTACGAGAAGGGCCGAGGGACTGCTATAGGCTGGCTTCCATTCTTGCTTGTGCTTTTGGTCGCGGGGGGTAATGCATCATGATATTGCTACTACAGTGGGTATGAATGCTTTGGGAAAGTGAACTGTACTGCCTTGTGATTAATCCTGATTACGGTGTGTTAATTCTCACGCACCGCTCGTAGTTTTCCTTACTATGTATACATTGCTCAATGATTACCCCTTGCTCTGAGATGTTCAATTGCCGGCGAGGGGGCACTGGGTGCCCGGGAGCGGGTTCGCTCCTCTCCTCCTCCACTCTTTATAATTCCCTACTGTGGGGCAGTTTCGGGGCGACAGGCACGCTGTTAGTGGGTTAGGCCGTAGCCATTACAGGGGTGCAGGGTGGCGGGTGCGGGGGGGTTTGTTGTTTTAGTTTGTTTTGTTCTATGGTCCCTATCGCTCTTTTCCGGCTTTGGGAGGGTCTTCCTCTTTAGTGGGGCTGGCGTCACGGGGTCTCACACCTTTGTTCTTTTTCTATACTTGCATCTCCATGATTCTCTATCCCTCGCTTTTTAGGGGTGGGCTTTCGGGGATCGGACTTGGTAAAGTTGCCCTTTATATCGTCGCTACTGTCTAGGTTCTTGCGCTACGGCCGCTTGACTGTAGAGTTGCTTTACGTATAGCCCACCACCGAATATCACTGGGGTTTATCCCCCCTGCTTCTTCTATGTCTTTATGTAAGGTGTGTAGTCCTTGTTGTTGCGGCCCCCTCTCTTCTTCTAAATTTAAAAAAGAAAACCTCATATCCTATGTCGCATACCCCACAGTCCGTATAATATATTTTGATGGATCCTGCTAGTTTATCTGCCTATTGCATGCTACTCTCCTGTTTTATTGATTGTCTTTGCGGCCGGCCATGATGGTTGTGGGCTTGCGCATGTATATCCTGATTTTCCAATAAAGGTTTTCAAAAAAAAAAAAAAAAAAAAAAAAGACGGCTTTCCTGGTTGCCATCACCTCTGCCAGAAGGGTGAATGAGCTCCAGGCTCTGTCTTGCAAACCTCCCTTCCTGTCTGTGCATCCGGACAAAGTGGTGTTGCGTACAAAACCATCTTTCCTGCCCAAGGTAGTCTCTGCTTTCCACATCGGGCAGTCCATCACCTTACCCTTCTTCTTCCCGCCTCCGCATCCCTCAAAGGATGAAGAGCGGCTCCATCGTCTGGACCCAAAACGTGCGCTTTCATTCTATGTGGATCGCACACGCCAGTTCCGGGTGGACGACCAACTCTTTGTTGGCTACGTGGGTGCTAAGAAGGGACGGGCGGTGCATAAGCGGACCATCTCTCGGTGGGTTGTCTTATGCATCAAGGTGTGTTACTCCTTGGCTAGAAAGGAGCCTCCAGTTGGGCTGAGGGGCCATTCAACTCGGGCCACGGCGGCACTACTGCCCTGGGTCGGGTAGTCCCCCTGCAGGACATTTGCCAGGCGGCAACGTGGGCCTCGCTGCACACCTTTGCGAGGCACTACTGCCTGGACAGTCAAGTCCAGAGGGATGGCTTCTTTGGCCGTTCCGTCCTCCAGGACTTCCTGGTGTGAGTATTGGTTCGCAGACCCACCACCGGGGTTGGTATTGCTGGGGTATCTATTCTAAGGTAAGGAATCTAATACTAACGTGTTTCTTTCAGATGAACAAGTTACTTACCTTCGGTAAGGATATATCTGTAAGAAACATTAGTTAGTATTAGATTCCTTACCGCCCCACCCATCCTCCCCGTTCTGCGAACTGATACCTAGGGTTAAGGTTTTTCCCTTTTCAGGGCCCTAGTTTCTTGGCACCAGTGTTGGTTCTACCATGGCTCTGCGTATCTGGCGCGGAAAAGCTGTGGTTAAGAACTGACGTCAGCGTGCATAGGCGGCGTCTAAGTACTCCGACGACGTCATCCCGGCGCAGGCGACGCCGACAACGGACGCAGAGCCGGAGACGACGCCTAATGACGCGCAGGGGTATTGCTACGCAAACATTTCCGGATCCAGTCTGACACCTGGGGATATTCTAAGGTAAGGAATCTAATACTAACTAATGTTTCTTACAGATATATCGTTACAGAAGGTAAGTAACTTGTTCGTTACGTATATTATTTTTTTATATTTTACAGTTAGGCATTACAGACCACCCGCCCAAACACCTGACACCCTGGCATGCCACTTCGATGTTCTCAGGACTTAAGCACCACCACTGTAGGCGTGTGGTCATGCTGTAGGCGTGCGGTCAAGCACCTGCACCATTACCTACGTCAATGCGATCTGACCATTTTCTGCTCTGAACAGGTATAACAGGCCCAGCACATCGCTTGGGACTCAGAACTCTTCTGCGAGTGCTTGGCACAAGCGTGGGTTCTCCGGCCGGCCGTTTATCTGACTTGGGACTCCAAAAGCCTAATTCTCAGGTGGTACCTCCCAATATAGATAACCTATTTGCCTTTTTAAATCTCTCTGACTATTTTCAGCATTTTTCATCCGCACCCAATTTCTTGGATTTAAGGTCTCTTAAAAATATATATCTTGCATGGCTAGTCTACTTTAGAATGGTTTGCCTCTAAGCACTAGAATTTCATAGTGTGTTTTGGATCTTTGATTCTCTAACTGATTTCAATTGCTCCATTTTCAGCAGACCCTTATTCCAGCCTGTTTTATAGACTTTTGAGCATTATAGAAATAATCATGTGTTTTATTCCTGACGGAGTGAAGTCAGGTTTCTTAATGGTTTTTGCGTAGTTGTATGAAATGACTTCCATTTATTGATATACTTTTGACTTAATGAATAAAGTGCCACTTCAAAGTTATTTTCATCGTCTCTCATAACTGTCTTCCTTGTTCTCAGTGAAGAGGTACTTTGGTGGCTTGTGACCACGGTGAACACACGAGAAGGGCAATTATTTCCCTTTATCAACCGGCACCCACAGCTAACGTGCTACGCCTGTGTTGCACCTTCTCTGCAGCCAACAGCCAAACCCCTATTGGGTCTTCGATTCTCCCTTCCCAGTATCCCCGATAGGGTTATCGATGCTCCGCCAGCACCTCTGCTCTCGATCACCTATTGTGTGCGTTGGGTCAGTGACAGGTCAGCTATTCAGACAAGTCGGACAAATTAACTAACTAAGCCTACTCTAGTTATACTATTTTCCAGGGCAGTGTACCACGCCCCAATGTTGCAAATGTAACGATCCCCAATTTTGATTGGACAAATGACGAGGAGAGGTCATCACACCATACCAAAATGAAACTTTTCTTCTGAATATTGAAATCAGCATTCCCGCCCATCAATTTATTTTTCCCATGCATTTTTATTCCACCCGATAATGAATGTTCTTATAGAAATACAATGTTAACAGTTTGTCTTCCGCTTGGGGTCATCACTTTAGGTTCCCAGGCGCATCTTCTAGTGTGATGAAAGTTTGGCTTCAGTTCAATGACAAATAAATTGAGCTCTTTCTTGGAGTTTGACATGCGCAGTGTGGGTTCTCAAAATGGAGTCCCAGGCCCAGAATTACGATACATGAAAAATAGAAAAGAACCAGTTTTAGAACACAGAATAAATGAATGCACTGTATACCACTTATCTCTACCCTATTCCCATCAATTAATTTTAACTATTGCGTTTAGTATTTAAGCAAGACAAACAGCTAAGCAAAAGCAGCGGTGCAAGCTTCATGCATGCTGTAACACAAAGCAACCATCCTAGTTCTAGTGCGCCGAAGCAAAGGTTTCCCTCCAAACGTGAGTATGACAGACGCATGCGCAGTAGAAAATCCCGCATAGCAGCAGCCATTTTAGTGCAATCGGATTACAGTTAGTAAAAGCTCATAGACAAGCTTCCCCTAGATGCTAATAACTGTGTCGTGCAGTTATTAGTACACAAAACATGTTTATTATTACATTAATACTTATTTCGAGAAGGCTGAGTACAAGCAAGTTGCTTTACGTGCGAATCCTTGCTCCATCATATGTATTAAGTTGGGGAGAATGCCCCTGATAATTCTTATCAGTTTCTATCACAACTTTGACGCAAATAATTGTACAAATATAGATTCTTTGGGACTTGCGCTTAACAAAGTCACTGAAAGTATTTCAGGGGATTTTTATATATTGTGGGTGGATTTTAATATGAGGTTGTGCCAACATACTAGTAACCTTGTTTGTGGTCTTTGGGAGACTGACTTTTCGGATGTCTGAAATTTTAATCACAGTCCATGCGGCTCTGCATTAAACATTCTTTTGTTAACACAAAGTCTATGGCTAACTGTTGGTTTCTTGAGCGACCTGAGTGACAGACAGGTTTCTTTCATGTGGAGAGGTTCTAGGAGCTCAATTGATTTTATCTCTGTCTCACTAGCGATTAAAAACAGCATTACTGATTGTCATCTTACTCACTAAAATGAGCGATCACAACCCTCAAGTTATCTATCTAAAACTGGGACTTACATCTTGTGCTACTACACAGCTTGTACCAAGTGCTGACTATTTTAAAAATGTGGGACTTATGCGCAGGTGGGTGTGGTAGACTCAGGGGAGCTCCTAAGACAGTTGTTGGGAAGCTGTGAGAGTAAAATTCACACTTGCCTATTTTGTGATACCCCCTCAACAAGAGTTGCTGAGGCATACCTAGAAATCTGTGGGCGTGTATCAGAGTTGTTAACAAGAAACCCATCAAAGCGCCTGATCAAGGCCAAGAAGTGGTTTGATGGGCATTGTACTAGGGCACATACACAACTCAAAGAAGAATTGAAAGTCTCACCTAGGGTTATGGAGACCATTCGCTCTTGCAGGTGTATCTACAAGGCTACGCTTGCAGCTAGGAAAGTGAGGCTAAGGATTGAGGCATGAGAGCAGTTGGAGAGGGCCTGCCAAGAGAAATATTCAAACACCTATTGGAAAGTTGTTAATTCCCTGTATTTTGCACACAATAACAACACAGATCTACCCATCTTAGCTCAAACCTGGGTGACCCATTTTAGCCATTACTTTAACGATCCCCATCATTTAAATCATGGGCAAGTGTGTTGTGCTCTGTAGTAGAAGTAGACACTGGTAGCCAAGTAGATTAAACATGTACCTTTAATCTGTAGTCGGTTCAATTACATCCAGATGGTAAGTAAGTACATCAGATAGGTAGTCCAGGTAACAAGTGATGATGTAGTAGTTTAGCCCAGTAGTCAGCCCTTGGTCATATGCCACAGCAGACCCCACCAGGAGCAGCCTGCCTGCTGCTCAGCCCATCTGTAACTGTCATACCTCACTCAGTCAGACACCCAACATTCCACGCATTACAGCATTACCAACATTCTACTCAAAACACACACAGTGGCTGAGCAGCAGGTGGACTGGTAAACTGCTAAGTATGAAAGTACTATGCAGGGCATAACATAGCTCCCTCCTTTTAAAATGAAAAACGAAAGTGACTTTGTTATCAGAGAAACAACAATGCACAAAGAGAAAACTGTAGACAAGAAAAAAAAATACATTTGCAAGAAATAATTCAAAAACTCTGGAATGCACGAAAGTGATAAGCAGAACGAAATAATAAGAAGCAATAAACCAGAGAGAATGGAAATAAAACAACACCGAGAACAAAATCCCAAACTGTAAAACATTTTGTTGCATAATGCACAGATTACTAATTTTGCAAAAGAAGCAAAATTGCAATTGTAAGGAATGGTTCAAACCAGGGATGTACAATTAAGAGAACATCACAAGAGATAAAGAACCATTCAACGTAGAGAGAACGGATAATATACAACAACTAATACATTGAGTACAGTAACCCATCCTCTCCCAAAAAGCAAAATGAGAAAATGTTGTTGTGTAAGGCCAAGGGTAAACACCCCGCCACTGTATTTGGGTCTAACCCCCATGTATGCACATCCTGTGTAGGAATGACCTTGTACAGCAAAGATGGGACCCACTTAATGCACACCAACCCAATGTAGGAGTTATATGCAACATAATGAGAAAAGACCCATGTCCTCAAGTAATGTAAATTGGCAGAAACCCAATAAACAAACCACGCAACATCAATCCTTACTGCAAGGGAACAAAAGACATCACATAAGGAATCTTACAACGTTGGGAAGATGGAGCTAAAAAACAATCTTTCACCCCTCATATGAGGTACAAACACTTGGGAAGGCGACCCATAAAGTCCACCCTCCTGTAAGGGTATAAGACTTTAACTAGGTGTATGGGACCATAAACCATGAAGATACACCCTGTGTTGGGGAACGTACCCATAAACCAAAACCAACCCAGTGAAATATTTGCATGCTATGTTTAATGGAGGAAACCCCATGAACATACGCCGTGTAAGGGTTAACAAAGAACTATTAATGGGAATCGTACCCATGAACAAAACCAACCCAGAGAAAGGGTTACTATATTGAACACTGTAAGTGGGAAACACACTCACAAACCCCCCTCAAAGAGGAGGCTGCGTGTAACGCTTTATGAGAACCATAACCACAAACCCACCTCTGTGTAGGGGTTGTGTTAACGCTTTATGGGAAGGAACTAGAACCAAACCCATACCTATCACTAATATAAGGGATAATGTAGTACAGCTAACCACTAAAACATGATTAAAAACGTCCCTTTCGTGAGGGAGAATAACATGTGGAAGCTGAAACATGTATACTATGAACATGAAATTTCCATTAGATAGCATGTAAGTAAACAAACTTTGCATACATATTTAACTGACAGTAAATTAGCTCCAGGTGACAGCAAACAGGCTCTGTAAACGAGAAAAGCATAACTAAGGATTGAAAAAAATGCACACCCACAGTAAAATGTACACTATAAATTCAATATTGCCACTCACATATTGCATAGAAAGGCAAGAAAAAACGAAGCTTCCAGCATAAGACTTGTTAACTCCAAGTACAGGAAAATATCACTCGTATGGAAAGCAAAAGGAAATTTCAGTCAAAATTGAACTTGGCTCTAGGTGGCAGCTTAACACTGGGCAGTGAATACAGAAATGCATGAAAAGAAGAATTCACAAATTAGAACAATCCTAAACTGCACTCGTGAAAAGAATGCCACCTCGAAAAACGAGCCACTGTCCATGTTATGAGCATATGGGCAACCTACAAAGTTTTACTCATCCAAATGAGTATTTTATTTTTTATTTTTATTTTTTAGTTGTTCACCAAGCAGTAGTTACATCCACGTCAATTGTTATTACTATGGATTATATATAAAGTTCACAATACATGTTTGGTAAATGTTAAAACATCATTTGATAACATTGTTCACATCACTTTATTATCGCCTGCTGTCCGTCAAACATTACCATAAATGTCTCTGTCGGTCCCGCTGCCCCACCATTATGCCGACCTGTTAGGACCACTTCGCGTTTTAATCATTCTATTTATATGTCCATTAGGGTTGCACTCAGCTCCCCTGGTGTAGCACCCTGGGCGACATCAGCCACCTCCCTCCCTTGTTCCTCTGTGGGGTCTACTGATTGGTTTAGCAAATAGTCCACAAACGGCTGCCTAAAAGCCTGAGGCAGGTCCTCCTCGTATGTATTCAGTGTTTCTTTGCAATATGCCAAGTCGGACAGCCAGTCTTTGAACCTGGGTGGTCGCCTGCTACCCCATTTTATGGCTACCCGTCTTTTCGCTAACAAGAGCGCCACTGCCAACAGTTTACGCCGCCTATTCTGCTTAAGCTTATATACTCCCAACAGACAGTTTGTAGGTGAATTAGGGATAGGTTCGGACAGCATTTGTGATAGTGCGTCTGTCACTTCCCGCCAGAACCTCTCCAGTGCAGGACACACCCATGCTGTATGAAGGAAGTCAGCTCCTGGAGCGGAGCTTCTGTTGCATTTATCATCTGCTCTAAGACCGTATCTATATAATTTCACTGGTGTGTAGTATGTCTGGTGGAGGTATCTGAAATGTATGATGCGTAGATTGAAATTCGGTCTCAGTAGACGTAACTGTGCACAACTATAGTCCCACTCTTCCTCGGATATCGCGGATCCTGTCGCCTCTTCCCATCTTGCCCTAGCTTTATCCTGGTCAGTATTATGCTCATTCATTGATGTAGTATATAGTTTAGTAACCAGCGCTACCCGTGTCGGAGCATTGAGTAGCAGTTGGAGAGCTTGCAGTGCAATGGGTTCCGCCGGGAAATCTCTATAGAGATCTCTCACTGCCGCCCTCAGTCTCTGGTATGCGAATATTTTTAGTGGTGTTTTATGGGCACACAAGGCTGGGTCATTATTAGAAATGAATGTGTTGTGCGTTAATAGTGTGCCTAGCGTTGTTAGTCCCATCTCGCCCAGGATCCCCATCATTTTTTGTTCAAGCGTGACTGACAGTCTAGGATGATGTGCCAGTGGTAACGCTGGTGCGCAAATTACGATTCAGAAAAGGGGGGTGGTGATGAACAGAGTGTCTGAATTAAGCAGACCACTCTTACCCAGTCCAAAGATCAGGGCTTGATCCATCACCGTTATTTATCTCACTGCACCATCCCAGCTCAGAACCTGGCTATATGCAAATCAGTCTGTCCCTGGCCCAGTGCATCATGGGAACAGGGCAGACTAAACTACCAAGCCAATTCTTCACCAGAAAGGAGACAAATGCAAATTGGCATTTTCTGCACTCGTGATGCCAGTGTGTGTCATTCGCGTAGTACCCTACCGGGTCTGAGATGTATTGAATCAATTTTTGTGGGAGTACACTGTTCGTCTCTACCGCTATGTGCGGGATGTGGGAATGCAGTTGAGTCCAGTAGTGCGCATGTTGTGCTTATGCACAATAATAGTATAACTGTAGATCAGGTGCAGCGAAGCCCCCCTGGTGATAGGGTTTAGTGAGGATTTTCCAGCTTACCCTTGGCTGCTTCCCTGCCCATGTGAGTCTCTGCTGTGCAGTGCGCAGTCTAAGGAAGAATGCTTGTGTGAGCCATATCGGTATGTTCCAGAACAGGTATAGGAATCGGGGTAATATCACCCTTTTTTGCAGTGCTATGCGGTCCGCCATTGACAAAGGCAGTTTAATCCATCTTTCAATTTGGTCCTCCAGTTTACTCACTACCACCCCGTAATTTTCTTTAATGACCGTCTCCGGGTCCCGATGTACCCAGATCCCAAGGTATTTCACCGGGTCCGAGCTCCACTTCAGGGGATAGTCCATTTGCGTCTCTGGTGTCGCCGGTGTTAGGGGTATCTCTACAGATTTATCCCAGTTAATACTGAGACCTGAGTATTGTTCAAACTTGATGTATTCCCTAATCAGCTGGTTTAGGTTTATGGTCGGGTGTCTAACATACAGCACCATGTCATCCACATAGAGCGATATACTCACAGGGCGCAAGCTAAACTGAAGTGCCGTTTCTGGGTGGTTCTGTCTAATTTTACAGGCCAACGGTTCTAGTACGAGCACGAAGAGGATAGGTGATAGTGGGCATCCTTGTCTTGTCCCTCGACTAATCTCAAACTGCTGCGATGTATGCCCATTAATTCGTACCCTGGCCCTAGGTTCTACATAAAGGAGCGCTATCCATTTAAGGAAGGCTCTTGGAAAACCCATCCTGGATAGTACAGTCATCATGAAGTCCCATTCCACTGAATCGAAAGCTTTTGCTGCATCAAGCAGCGCGGCTACTGCTGGCAGCTCAGGGTTCAGACTATGGTACATTGTAAATATAGTTCGTATGTTTTGAGTTGTGGAGCGCGTGGGTAGGAACCCCGCCTGATCTGGGAGTATCAGCATCTTCAGCAGTGGTTGTAGTCTGGTAGCTAGTTTTTTTGCTAGTATTTTTACGTCTGTGTTTATAAGGGAGAGAGGGCGGTATGATTCGCAAAGCGTGAGGTCCTTACCTGGCTTTGAAAGCGCTATCAATAGTGCCTCTCGTAGTGTTGGCGGAAGAGCCCCTTCCTCGTATGTCTCCTCCAACATCTGAGCCATCTGTGGAATCAGCAGATCCTTGTATTCCTTATAAAATTCCCCTGGCAACCCATCCAACCCCGGGGCTTTGTTATTTGGCAGTGAGGTTATCACCTCCAGAAATTCCTCTTTCGTTATATGATGTCCCAGATATTCCTTGTGAGTATCCGATAACCATGCCAGGCCTACCTAATCCAAGTATTCGTGAATGTCTGGTGCCGTATGCGTTGTTCTAGTGGTGTATAGTGTGGAATAATACGTGCGGAATTGCTCCAATATAGAGGGGGTGTCGTAGAGTTGTATGTTCTGCTCGCTGGTAATGTGTGTTATTAGGGAAGTGTCTGATATCGGTTTGATTTTTTGCGACAGTGCCCTGCCTCGTCGTCCTCCCTCTCCATACGCTCGGTTTGAAGAGATATCTTGTCTCTGTGTCAGCGTATTCATGATATGTGTTCCTCTTGTTTCGTATTTCGGCTAGAATGGAGCCTTGTAAGCTGTTAGCATATTCCAACTCTAGTGTCTGGATGTCCCTCTCCACCATCTGCAGCTGTTGTCTGATGTCCCTTAGTATTCCGGCATGTTTACCTATGCAGTGTCCCCTTATGGTCACCTTAAAGGCCTCCTACAGAGTTCTAAAGCTCTCCACTGTGCCCTCGTTAGTCTGGAAGAACCCCTCTATGGCCTGCCTTAAGCCCTCACGAAACGTCTGATCCTTCAGAGCCGACGGTCTGAGCCGCCACGTGAACTGTCTTGGGGTGTGAGATGGTATTTCCAATACCATCTTTACGGGTGAGTGATTCGATAGGGTCTTTGGCATATGCTCCACTTCCGTGACCCATGTGCTTGCCTCTTGTGTGATCAGCCAGTAATCTATTCTGGACCAAGTGTTATGGGTTAGTGAAGTGCACGTGCCCTCTCTCCTCCCTGGGTGTCTCAGTCGCCACACGTCTATCATAGACCATTCTTTCATGCCTTCAAGGAGAGATCGCGCCGCGTGCCTCCCGTGTTTGTCAGCGCCAGTAGCCCTATCCAGCATCGGGTCTAAACATGTATTGAAGTCCCCACTCCACAGTACTTCTTTTGGGCATTTTTCACGGATCTTGATCCAGAGGTTATCATAGAATTCCGGGTCGTCCGTGTTGAGGCCATAGGACGTGACTATTGTAAGATCGGTCCCGCCAAAGTCGCCCCTAAGTATTATGTATCTTCGCTGATCATCTGTGACCGTGTTATGTAGTGTAAACGGGATGTTGCGTTTCACTAATATCAGTACACCCCTGGCATAGTTTGAATATGAGGACGCCACCTGGTATTGAGCCCATCTACTCCCTATCCTGTTATCTCTCCGGGGTGTAGTGTGAGTTTCCTGGATGCATGCGACATCTATCTTGTATCTGTCTAAGTACGCGATTGCGTTCCTAATTTTACGCGGGTCCTGTAAGCCTCTTACATTCCACTACATTAGAGTCAGCGTCCTAGTCTGAGGTGTCCTGGCATCTTGTGTATTCCAATCATATCGGGCAGATCGTGTATCTGGGTCTGGCCTTGAGGCAGTGTGAACACGTGAACTGAAACTAGTGGTGCCTCTTACTGCTAGGTGATTTTCAACTTTTTCCCCCCAGTCCCTCCCCCACCCACTTTGTCGCAAATCCCAGGACAAAGACATCTCCCCACTGTCTCCTTCTTCTCTTGTAACCAAAAAACAGTTGTGGTACTCACAAGTGGGCGGCAACTGCCTGGCTGCAGCCCTCCCTTCACCTAGAAGATCCGGGTGGGGAGGCCTGGTTTATCAGTATGGAAGTACACTGCGGCCATAGACCACGTTCCCAAATCGAACTCAACTTAGTCTATTATTACCAAACTCCAGGTATATTTACCAACATTAACACACGAAAACCAACATTTTCCTAGTACATATAGTGCAGTGTGTCCTGTATGCCACTTATCTGGTCCATCCGTCATCGTCTCTGGGTTCTCCGGATGTGGGAAGTTCAGTGCTGCAGGATTCATAGTTCTGCTCCGTCTTTTGGTGTGGCGCGTCTACCTGACGCTTATGCTGTAGGCTGTTAGTTAGTTCCCTGGGCAATGTCGCGTTAGTCAGGGATGGCCACAGTCCCCGTCTGCAACCTACTCCTCCCGCTCTTGTCGTATCATTCTACATCTGACATGGGACCTTGTTCTTGTTGTCTATCTCTTGGCGATCTCCTGCGTTCTCCTTTTGGCTTCCTCAGTTGCAAGTATTTGGACACAGCCTTGGTATCATTAAATATCTTTGTGGTTCCTTTATCTGTGATCTTCAGCCTAGCCGGGTATAGCATGGCATATGGGATCTGGAGATCTCGGAGTTTTTGCTTAACCTGTATGTATCTCTTACGCTCTTCTTGGACAGATTGAGTGAAATCAGGGTAGAGCGCTATGTCCATTCCCTCGTGTTTCAGAGACCCCAGTTCATGCGCTATGCGCAGAGCTGCGTCACGATCTCGATAGTTCACTATTTTGCCAATGATGTGACGCGGTCTGGAGCCCACTGGTGGTTTCGGGGCCAAGGATCTATGAGCTTGTTCAATCTTCCCATCAGAGTTATTAATAGCTTCTCCACGTACTGCTCCATTGGGCCTGTGTTGGTGGTTTCCGCAATTCCCATGAGGCGTATGTTACTTCTTCTGGACCTGGCTTCCAAATCTTCGGCTTTGGCTGTCAGTGCGGCTAGTTGTTTATCCACCCCCGTTTGTTTTGCAGAGATTTGGGTAGTCGTGTCTTCCACCTCCGAAATTCTGCGCTCGGCCATGTCAATCCTCTCCGTATGTCTGTCCAATCTCTCAGACATTCGATCAGCTCTGTGCCTGAGATCGTCTATTTTACCATCAATGTTTGTCACTGCCGTTTGGATCGTATGGAACATTGACTGTATATTGTCTGACGCTATTTCTCCCGTTGTTTGCGCGGTTTGAGCGATTGGCGGTTGATTGTCGCCATTTTGTTCTTGAGGTTTCTTTGCTTGATCGAAATTCAGCTTTGGTTGGTTTCTGTCCGGTTTGCCCATCTTGGTGACCTACTGCTTCGCTTCCTGGTGCTTCCCTAGGTCTCACCAGGCTGTTACCTGTCGCTTAATTTTTCCCGTGTCGAGATGACCTCTGGTGCCGGGACTGTGCTTTCCAAGGCCACGCGTTGTTTAACCCCAGGGGTCCAGCGGTACTTCAGGCTGCAGTCAGACGACGTTGTCGGGGGATTTGGGGCCAGTCCCGTTGCCCACCCGGTCGAGATGTCGGAGGCCACTCAATCCACACCCTATCTGTGCCGCCCAGGGCCGCGGCAGGCGTCGAGCGCAGGATTCTGATGGCGATGGCCCGTTCCGTGCGCTTGGAGCTAGTCCTACTATGGTGGCTTATCCGCCCCGGTTCCTCTCGTGTTTGGGACTGGAATTTCCTGTTCTAAGTTGCTCCCAGGTCCCACACTGATCCTCGGGACCCCCGCGTCACTCCGGTTCTGCCAGCAGCCCCATGATATATTTCGTGGCTGGGTCGGGGGGCTGTATTTTGCTATTCCCCCTTGTCACCTCGCTCGCCGTACCTGAGGAGCACCGGGTGCTTTCCGATTTCCCTTCTGGTCTAAGGCTCCGGGTCGGCCTTGATCTCTGCGTCACAGCGGTGGGCGGGGCCACCACAGTCCGGGTAGCATGCTGTGCGTGCCGGCCTAGCCTCGCACTATAGTCCGGTGCGCTGCGTATGCCGTCTGTCTCTGGGCCGCATCTAATTGCAGAGGTCGATGGGTCACTCGTACTGCACAGTTTCGTGCCGATTTTTCCACCGAGTGCCGTTGGAGCCTTAAGTTGCAGAGTACGTTCAATTTTAGGTGCGGTGGTCACTCCGCCAGTGTAGGATCAGGATGATGTTGGTGGGCTCACGGAGGAGCTCACTCAATGTGTGGACATTGCTCTTCGCGGCTAGCTCCGCCCCCCATCCAAATGAGTATTTGTACTGGAGAACGTAGATTAAATGCTGCAGGCCCTCTATAGAAGAAAAGTACCTTGCGATACCGGTGACATGCTGCAGGCAAACAGACAAAAAACGTGTAAAACTTGCTCCCACAACGGCGTTCAGACAGGCTAAAGCTTCAAATAACTTAATTGAAAACGTATCAACTGACAAAAACGTGATTGGCATGGTTGGCACAAGAATGCTGGAAGATGAAATACCGGAGACAGAGTTGAAGCAGTGCAGAGTACCGGTGGAAGCACAAAATGGCGGCACGTAAATTGACGTAAGGAAGGGTGGCTCACGGGAGAAAGGTGCTCCAAGGATTCCAGAGCAGCTGCAGTGACGCTGAGGATAATCGTCACAAATCATGAAGGCAGGAAGCAGCAGGAATGACTATAAGAGCGTGTGTGAGCTTGAGCAGGCTCTGTGTGAGATCGAGCTACTATTTAAAAGTGTGGCAGAAGCAGTTAAACTGCCATTGTGAGGGAAGCCTTGGGGCCCAAAAATAACTATAATTAAACTTAACCTGAAACGTCCAAACAAGCCAAAAGTAAAGTGGAAGGCCAGGAACAGTATCTCTGCAAAAGCGGCTCCCACACGCTGTCAACTACATTACGCAAAATGTTCATGGCATATCTCTAACTCCATGAATTGAAGCAACCGTTTCTGTGCACCTCCTGTGGAAATTCAAAGTAGAAAACATCAACGGCTATCTGCATGTTGAAGAGAGTCCTCATAGATATGGAAGATCACGAGTTTTAAAAACATACAGTACATGAAGAGAATCATCAGGCACCTCCAAAGTAGCGCCCACAACTGGCAGTGGACAGATAAGGTGTAGAACAACTGTCCTTGTAAGTCTTGGCGTGTGCTGCGCCCGAGTAGAATGTAGTCAATTTCAAAATAATTTCCAATAAGTAGACTCTCCTTGCAGGTGCAGGACTTGTGGGTGTACACACAACCACACGGTACAGCACTCTGTTGATTGGGACGTCCAATGTACAGGACACTGGTGGGGCTGTGAAGAGTGCTGTGCCAATTTCTTTTGTTGCTTGTGACATCTTGTGTTGCTTTGGAAGCTCTTGAGTCTCTTCATAAGTCGCTTTTAGTGTGCTTAAAGTTGCGTCGTTTCTATGCTGTCTTGGCAAGTTAGACCTGTGGCTTCTTCTTTTCATGTGGGCTTGTGCAGATGTCATCTTGTGATTACCAGACCAACTGTAGAGACAAGTAGGCTTGTAGGAACGTCTCCAATTGTCGCTTGTCGCCAAAATATGTTGTGCTCTGTAGTAGAAGTAGACACTGGTAGTCAAGTAGATTAAACATGTACCTTTAATCTGTAGTCGGTTAAAGTACATCCAGATGGTAAGTAAGTACATCAGACAGGTAGTCCAGGTAACCGGTGATGATGATGTAGGTTAGCCCAGTAGTCAGCCCTTGGTCATATGCCACAGCAAGCCCCACCAGGAACAGCCTGCCTGCTGCTCAGCCCATCTGTAACTGTCATACCTCACTCAGTCAGACACCCAACATTCCACGCATCACAGCATTACCAACATTCTGCTCCAAACACACACAGTGGCTGAGCAGCAGGTGGACTGGTAAACTGCAAGATATGAAAGTATTATGCAGGGCATAACAACGTGTCAATCAATTCTAACATGGATAGGGGGTTAGGAAACTGTCAGTTGCTCTTTGGATTAGACAAAGTCATCCTAGCTCTCGCAAAATGCCCAAGCTACAAAGCGCCCAGGCCGGATGAGGTGCCAATTGACCTGTTTTAAAATAACACTGAGCTGTGGGCTCCCATTCTAGTCGACATCTTAACAGCGCTATCCTGTGTGGGCCCCTAAGTCCTGGTCCAGTACCAACATAGTCCCAATTTTTTACAAATGTGACAGAGGGGTCCCCAAATGTATTTATATCAAGGTTCTGGAGAAACATTTAGTAGAAATTATGGCAGGCCCTCCAAGGACAAGGACCACAATAATTTCCGAATTCAGTACACGGATGACTGTGTCCTTATGTTAACAGCTATGGGAATCCAGAGGTTGCTAGAGGGATTTGCAGCAAATATGGAATCTCTAGGGACACACTCCCACAAAACAAAATCCTGCACTATGATCTGTGGCCCTTCTAACTGGAAGGTGAGACCATTTTATATCCAGGGCACTAGAATGAAAACAGTGAGTACATTTACGTATTTTTGGGTTACCTTTCGACAAGGCATGTAATTGGAAACACCTGGCCTGGGTAAGATGCTCTTGTTTCGAACAAAATGTACATGATTTACCGGACCAGGGTTGGAGCCAGGACTCACTCTCCCAGGCTCCCCTGCATCGTTGCTCGATTCTGCCACAGCTGACACCACTTCCACCAGATAAAGCTGCCAGAGGCCTACTGCTGCGTGGGACGCGCTTACAGATTTACTGGACCAGGATTGGAGCCAGGACTCACACTCCCAGGCTCCCCTGCATCATTGCTCGATTCTGCAAAAGCTGACCCCACTTCCACCGGATAAAGCTGCCTGAGGCTTACCGCTGCGCTGGACGCGCTTACAGATTTACCGGACCAGGGTTGGAGCCAGGACTCACTCTCCCAGGCTCCCCTGCATCGTTGCTCAATTCTGCCACAGCTGACACCACTTCCACCGGATAAAGCTGCCTGAGGCTTACCGTTGCGAGGGAAGCGCTTACAGATTTACTGGACCAGGGTTGGAGCCAGGACTCACTCTCCGAGGCTCCCATGCATCGTTGCTCGATTCTGCCACAGCTGACACCACTTCCACTGGATACAGCTGCCTGAGGCTTACCGCTGCGCGGGACGCGCTTACAGATTTACCTGAACAGGATTGGAGCCAGGACTCACTCTCCCAGGCTCCCATGCATCGTTGCTCGATTCTGCCACAGCTGACACCACTTCCACTTGATAAAGCTGCCTGAGGCTTACCGCTGCGCTGGACGCGCTTACAGGTGTACCGGACCATGGTTGGAGCCAGGACTCACTCTCCCAGGCTCCCCTGCATCGTTGCTCAATTCTGCCACAGCTGACACCACTTCCACCGGATAAAGTTGCCTGAGGCTTACCGCTGCGAGGGAAGCGCTTACAGATTTACTGGACCAGGGTTGGAGCCAGGACTCACTCTCCGAGGCTCCCATGCATCGTTGCTCGATTCTGCCACAGCTGACACCACTTCCACTGGATACAGCTGCCTGAGGCTTACCGCTGCGTGGGGCGCGTGCGTTGACGTGCCTGGACCAAGAGTGGGCCCGTCTGTGCCCGTCCGTGTCCGGACGAGGCTGGGCTGGACCCCCTCTCTGTGACCTGTGGTCTGGGATCGAAGTTTTCAAAACCCGGTATTTAGTTTTTGGTTGTGGTTACTTATTCATGGTTGTGGGCTGTTCTTTAAGATGAAGTCAGTGTTGCCTGGGGTTGTCTGCTACCTGTGTATTATAGGTGCCTTCGTCACCTATGACTTCATCAAGTCAGGCCGGTGGACGTGGTACGGGGTGGAGGTCCGTTCGGGCTGTGAAGTTGAACTCATCTTTCAACCTTGTTGGTTTAGGATGCCCATTTAATGTTTTATATACGAATAACTTGTTGCGGTTACGCTTCTTTTTTAATTGATATTCTGTTTTATAACTCCCACTCCAAAACGGCTTTTTAATTCATGTTTATTAATTATGGGCAGGAGTAAGGTTGTGACTGTCCCTCGCATCACCTCGGCGAAGGGGAAGTCGGGTCTCCACCATGGATATTTTTTTGCAAAGGGCTGCTTCTGTGTTGGACAAGGAGATCAGGTTGGTAAATAGGTGCCTCTCGAGGTCTCCAAATAATATCCAGCGCCTATGTGTATCAGAGGCTGAAGTAAATGATGGACATGCAAGCCAGGGTCCTTGCCCTGAGCTTTCTGTGGACTTATGTGAGGACCTCCAGAATGCTGCTGGACTTCTAACCTGTTACCTACTCATTTGAATGAGCCCCCATTGGTGGCTCCTTTATCACCTGGCATTGTAATATAGTTGTTGGGGATAGGGAGTTGATGCCAGCCTATTTAGTAACATAGTTAAACTGCTCCCTGCTTTACCGAGAGAAAAGGCAGCCCAGGTAACAAAAGAGACTCTGCAGTTGGGGGGCCACACCAAAAGAAAAATTCAATCTATAGGGGGACAAACTAAAAAATGTAAATCCACCTTGAGTGCTAAATCTTCTGTATTTGATGCAGTTCTCCCTATTAATCCCCCAACCCTGGATTTTTCCGGGGTGTTAGTGGCACTGCAGGCATCAATGTCTAACTTACTGGATGCAAAATTGGGCCCTATTATTGAGAGGCAGACCCGGATTGAGGATTCCATAGCATTGTATATTAGTAAGGCTGCAGCACCCCCCCTAGGAGATCTAAGTGCTGACTCAGGTCAGAAAAATGTAAGGGCCCTTGTGTCTGGGACCAACCAGCTGACCATTCAGCCGATCTCTGTGGCCTCCCCCTTAATTCATCCATCAAAGCAGCTTGTAACTCTTGCGGGGAATGATGGAAAGGTTGCCGCAGTAGGCTTTAGCAGGGATATACCTGTTTGTAGTAGTGGTAGCCGCCCCAGCATTGTCCCTGGCATCTGCCATCATTCCAGGGACGGGAAATACGAGAACAGTGAAGTGCAGTTCCAGAGTCTACCTGTAATAGATCTTCCCCCTGAATGTACCCCCTACGTAGTGGTTTTGGGGAATGTTCCACCTCTCCCCGGGAAGGGGGGGGGGGGGGGTTCGGTAGGGGTAATGAAGACTTTGGGCAGCTTAAAAAATTAAACAATCCACTGGCTCTCAATTAATACCGTCCTGGGGGCTAGAGTGGCCAAAAATATCATCATGGCCTGTTGGTTAACCTGGATCTGGAGCCTTAGCAAAAAAGGTATGGGTGAGTGTGTCAATATTAATTGTGATAACCCTCATACCGCGGGCAGGATACTGTATGGGGACGCACACCAGGCCTCTATCAAGCCAGGATCTGTAATCAGGAAATCCCCGTTGGGCTACTTCTATAACCTGATTCATCTAGGGAAAGACCCCGCAACATTAAAATGGCAGTTTCCTAAGGTGGGTGGTCACAGGGATCAACCCCTGTGTATACGCAACAGCTAACCCCTGCCGTCCATACTCAATTCCTATTAGATGGACAGCATGGTGCATGCTCCATGATGGACCTACATAATAGATTTTCATCACTAACAGTAATAGAGGGCTGTGATTGACTAAGGAATGACTTGATAGAGGGTCCTGACCTAAATTTTCATCAACCACAAGAGATAGTGGAGGAGAATATAGGGGTATCCGTAAACAAAAATTTCTTATCCTGGAACATTGCAGGGCTAGCAAACAAGTTTCATGATCCTCCATGGCTAAAATTTGTGAAGCAATTCCTTGTGATTAACCGCCAAGAAACCTGGTCGGTGGAATGTGACTTATTTCTGGAGGGTTACATGGCTTTTTTTGTGCCAGCCATCTCCTCAGCTGGTTGTAGACCCAGGGGTGGACTAGTAACTTATATTTCCCTGGCAGTCGACTGCCAGATTCAGGTCATTCCATCCCCGAGTCCAGGAATATTGGCATTGATATTAAAATGGGGAGACAACAGCTGGGGATTTATTAATTTTTATAATTCTGTGGCTTGCCCTTCTGGAGTGAGTAATATTGCTACTTTAGGCACTTTTATTAATCAATCTTTTGGTTCTATTCTACATAGTTTAACAGTTTTTGGGTATTTCAACATTCACCCTTGTGGAAACCCCATGCTCACTACCAGGGTCTCCTAGTTGGGTTATCTGCGTCTAAAGGGGTTTCATTTTGAACATTCCACACAAGAGGAGGCATTAAATAATTTGATAAGTGATTTGGACATGATGTGCATCATGACCATCTCTGACCCATATCATACTTTCCCTGTGCCCACCTTTAATGGAAGAGGTAGGGGGCCATTCATTGATTATATTTTAATTTCTTCCTCGTTAAAAGCATAATTTAGGGGTTTCAATATTGAGGAGAGTGTGTACAGTGATCACAATCCTCTGTATGTTTACCTGCAGGGCCCATTTATAGCACAGATTAGTGGAGTAGCAACCTCGGGTACGCTTAAACCAACGGACGGCCTATATCGTCTTAAATGGTCACAGATTTCACCGAATACCTTTTATCGGAAGGTAAGAGAATCTTGCGCCCACGAGGTAGGGTTGTGCACGGATGAAGGCTCTTCTCCAGGCGAGCTTATCAATGCATTTGAATCCATTTTTTTAAAAAGTTGGAAAAATTTTAAGTGTCCCGGTTGGCAGAACTGTGCCCCTTAGACCGAGATGGTTTGATTCTGCTTGCTCCAAGGCCACTAAAAAACTGAGGGAAGCCTTGTCAGCAAACCCAAGGAATTCTTCTCAGGTGTGAGTTTGCCAGACGGAGTACAAAGAATCTCTGGTAAAACAGAAAGGTGAAATGAAGGAAGACGCCTGGAGGCAGCTGATAGAGTCTAGTACCCTCCGGAGTAGCTCTAGGTTCTGACCATTGTGAATGGCTCCCTTTTTGATCAGGATAATGTGAGGGCCCTTGACTCCCATATTACGGAGGCGGAATGGGTGCTCCATTTTAAATTAATGCTTGAAAGCCCAATGGAGCTCCTTCCACAGGTTGGCCGTGATTCAAATGCCCCTGTAGTGAACTTCGAATTGGGTGAGGTGGTGGAAGGCATTGCAGGATTAACCAGCAATAAAGCCCCGGGCCCTGATGGTATTCCCCCGGACCTAATCAAGTCTGACCCTTCATTCTGGGCGCCAATATTAGTGGCTGTGTTTAATGCAGCCGCAAACAATGGTTGCCCTGAGTCCTGGGCTAACTCTACCATCGTCCCTGTCTTCAAGAAGGAGGATAGGAATAGCACCTATTGCTATAGACCTATCTCCCTTCTTGATTCAGTGGTCAAGGTTGTGGGCCACGTACTTTTGGATAGATTGTCTAGCTGGACGGAGGAGCAAAACATTTTATCGGATGTCCAGTTTTGATTTCGCCCTGGGCGTTCTACTGTGGCTCAATGCCTCAATCTATTGCTGATATTGAGTAAATATACAGTTGCGTGACCAGGTACTGTATACCTTGCCTTCATGGACCTGTTCTCTGCATTTGATTGTGTAAACAGGGTTAAGCTGTGGCAGGCCATGAGGGCAATGGGGGTAGAGAATAGTATAGTTGACTTTTTGGAGGATCTAAACAGGTCATCTAAGGCTAATGTGAGATTCTCCCAGGACCTCAGGGTTACCAGGGACTTGGAAATAAGGGGTGTACGGCAGGGGTGTATACTGGCCCCTTTTTTATTCAATTTTTATTTAAATGATCTGGACAAAGTATTAAGAACTACAGAGGTAGATTTTCCATATGTAGGGCGGTGTGGACTTCCCGTCCTACTTTACGCGGACAATGCCGTCTTTCTAGCGAGGACGGCATTAGGCCTTCAATCCATACTTGAGGCACTTTTTAACTTTGTCTGATCGGGACCTGGCCATTAACAACTCAAAATCTTACATCATGCAAGTGGGGTCCCGATCTAAAAAAAGTTTCCAATTCAGGGTTGGCTCTTCTATTATCCCCCGTACAAATGTTTTTTTCTTATCTAGGGGTTCGCTTGGATGATCAGTTACAATGGGGGCCCCAAATTACGAAAAAAAGGGGGCTTTGGTCAGGGCAAACGCGATAATTTTGAATTTTGCCACCAAAATAGGGAGGAACCCAATTGGTGCTATGCTAAAGGTGTATCAGGCTAAAAGCCTGGCAATAGTCAGTTAAGGAAGTGAAATTTGGGGTCATATTTAAGTGAATCCTTTCCAGGTGTCCGAGAATAATTTTTTGAAGCGCCTGTTGTGTGTCCCACAGAGTCTTTCCAACTTGGCGGCCCATGAAGAATTGGGGATCCCGTGACACTCTGGCCTTGTGCTCTCTTGTATTTTGGTTAAAATGCTGGCTGAACCAGGAGCTAAATCTCACCCATAAGATATTGAGAGAGTGCTTGTCACTTGATAAAGTATCCCAAATTCCATGGCTTAAATATATTAAAAGTAGCCTGGAGGGGGTAGGTTGTGTTGAGTTATTTCATAAGCCTGAAACCATTACCAAGAAGGACGTGGAACTAGTCAGGGAAGCCTTCTTATCACTAAAGAAACTGGATAGGGATGAGCAGGAACTCAAGAAACCAAGTGTTCGCAGGTTTTTAATGCTTAAAACAACACCACTTACGGAGCCCTACCTACTGGGGTCCCTATCCACACATGAGAAGTTCCTACTAGCTAGGTTCCGGATTAATCTTTTCCACCTCCTGTTGGTTAGACCCAAGAGTTGTTATAGAGGACAAGTGTTAGCATCCTGTGGCTGGACGGTCAGTCTCCACAGGATTTGCTACACTTTGTTCTTTTGTAAAAAAAATTCAATTCCACGGAGACCTTTCCTGGTTCCTATTTTAAAGAAGTTGAATTTTAGCCAGGTTCGCCCAGCCCTTTTGTATCTCCAATTATTGAACGAGGATTGTATATTTTTTATTGTGGGCTTTTAAAATCTATAATGAAATCAAGGGCTTGTTTGGATGTATAATTGGGGGTTGATGGGTAGGTAACAGTAAGATGGCCTAGTTTTCCAAAAGGATGCAGGCGGAAAGCAGGCCTATTTTATTATGATGTTTTATGGGATGTCTGATTTTACGAATTAGTATCTATGTACTTTTATGGATCTTTTTTCCTGAAACTGATAAATGTCCTGGAGCGGGTTTGTTTTTTACATTGTGTTTTAATATGTCTGATTCTACGTATATGTAGTTTTGTAACTTTTATGGTTGACCTCTGTGTAATCAAATAAAGTTTATTTGATTTGATTTTGATTTTGAACAAAATGTGGGTGCAATTCATAAGTTTGTTAAGAAACTAGGAAGCTCATCAATGGGTGTGCTGCTTAATATATATACAAGGCTAGATGTGTCCAAGTGGCCACTTATGGAGGAGGGATATGGGAAATACATGAGCTACTGCAGGTTGCAGAAAATAAATGTGTACGCAATCTTTTATGCTTGCCCAGGTCGGTACCAGCATCCAATTTTAATGAAGAACTAGATCTTGAACACATTAGAGATCTCATCTTGTTAGCTCCATTAATGCTATAGATCTCCGTTTGGTATCACCCTGAAGCGGCATTAACCAAGGCCATAATCAATGACTGCCTGAAGTTAGATACAGCAGGGAACATTGACTGGTTGAAATATGTTAAAATATAGCTGACAATGATAGGGAGGGAAGAATGCTTTTACCACCCCACGAGTATCACTAGGTCCACGAAAACCCTGGTCAAGAAAGAATGGATGGGTTGTACAAAGAGTAACAGAGAGGAGGTGGACCTCAGCAAACGTTTAGTTAAAACATGTGGCATGTTAGTAACAACTAGATTTATAGAGCCATGATTGCTCACCATCCCTAGTTCCCATCGTTATTACCTAGTGAGATTACGCCTTGGTCTGTCACATCTATTGGTTGCCTCTCCCTCATTTGCCAGATGCGATCAGGACCTTATATTTGTCCCTGTGACTCGGTCTCTGTTCAATTGCAGCTGAGCCTTTTCTTTTTTTGCGAGCTATATTGTATTAGGAAGAATCTGTTAGTCTCATTGGTGAGGTCACTGAAGATCAAGCAATGTAGACCTGCATTATTATATCTACAGCTATTACAAACAGACATGGTTTGCCACTCTGTGTATAAGTACATTTCATTGTCTGTTAGTGTACGGAAGCTGGTGGGTAAATTACTATTTGCCATCTCTATAAAGTTATCTCTTAAATGTTCAGTAAGTCTCGTACATACCTTTCGGAACCTAATAGATGTATAGGCTCCAAGACTGTATTATATCCAGGGAACAAATGGATTTTTAGTGAATGGGACTATGGTAGTGAGTTCCAAGCACAACAAATCTCACCTTATATATAATGCACATTTTTTTCATGTACTTATTAAAGTATGTATTGTATCGCCTCATTTTTGTAATGCTATAGGATGGTCTATTGCTCATGACACTGATTGATTCTGCTGCATCTCGGAGAACGGTATGGTATTTTTAAACCTCAGCCTTAGATATGGAATCTCAAGTATATTTTACCTTCTGCACTTCTTTATATCTTAATACGTATAGTACTTTTATTATTTCTCCCATGTTTATCTTTTGAAATGACAGCGTATGGCTGCCCCACTACTGGTCGTATTTGCGAGTGTTTTATAAGTTTTAAGTAATTTTAACATAGCTTTTAGGGTACATTTTCTTGACTGGGACATAGGCCAACCACTGACACGCGCGGGTCTCCATTGCCCAGGATTATTTGTCTTTGATGAATACTTATACCTGCAGATTCTTCACCTGTGGAACAACTCCAGGAGTCAAACTGGATGTAGAAAACTTCAAAAACATCAAGGACACTAGTAGAGGCCACCAGACTCAGTTGGTGCTGGAAGCGACAACAGGCGACGCCACTGAGGCCCTAAAGCACCCATCCAGGTGCATCAACATCAGTTCCCTTTATTCTGCATCTTCTACGCAGATCCGGAGCTTTATTCTCTGAGAAGATTTCCTCACCCAATTTGAAGATTGAACAGTACCCTGTCTTCTCTCAAAAAGTCTTGGTTTAAACCTTGTAGGGACTGTGAGGGGACAGATGTCCATTACGATCCCCCAAGCTATCTTTCTTTGGTGCTTAGGGTCTGATCAAGACTCGAAGACCTGCAACTCGTGCCTCAGCATGCATCCCAAGGCCACCAAGGAGCGGAATGCCAAACTCTTCATGGCCCGATCAAAGGTCGAATACTGATCCTGGAAGCTTTCCCGGCACCACTCCTGCTCTCCATCTTCACCTTCGACCAAGAAAAAGAGGAAGCATAGAAGCAGGTCTCATCAGATCTACTCACCCACCCACCCACTCACTATGGCACTTCAGATTTGATCAGGGCAAGCAATTTTTAGGGCCTACTAGGCAGTTCTGGTGAGCTGATATAAACAGATGTTCTGTTCTCCCAGAAAGTGAAAGGGCAATAACGATGCCAATCTTGTTTTCATCTTGTCACATTTGCTCTGTGTTCAGATACAGAGGTTAAATGCCAGCTTATGTCTTACAATTTGAAGGCATAGAAAGAAAATTAAACATAACCTTCAGGAAAAAATAAGCAACAAAGTTAGAGGATTTTGTAAAGTTGAACTGTTTGATAGTCGTGCTGTACAAAAAGTATGAAATGAAAGGATGTGGGATGTCTGTTTTTTTTCTAACATACAGCATTTAAATAGCTTATAAATGAACTGTACAGACATTTCCAAATGTGTTTTAGTAGTGTTGAAAGCTTTAAAAAAAAAAGTCTATGTAACAAAAAATTGATTTTATTAGGATGAAAACAAATCGAAACACTTTACTTGGTGATGTGCAAATGATCAACATATTTGCTGAAAACCAATTTCCATAGATAATTGTTTATACAATATATGGTTTTATCAGTAAAATTGCATGTAAGTGGGAATGTTTGTGGCCATTTCAATGGAAAATGGGCTGTTTGTAAATGACCAATACTAATCAGGCTTTAGTAATAAATTTATTAAAAGTGAGTTTTGAAACATGAACTGAGAAACATTCCTACGGCTCAATTGTATCAGTTAGGTTGAGTAGATTATTCTAGTCACTAGTTCTACATGTCTAGTGATATTTGTATGATTTTTTGAAGCCTGAGAAGGAAGGAGAAGAATTGTTCCAGATGTAAATCCCTTCGTCACTCTCCGTCTCCCAAAGGACCTTCGTCCTTAGAACCAGAGATTCTCGACATGACACCGATGGATCCTCCTATCAGCCCTGCACCTCCTATGGATTCAACTGTGGACAAACCTTCATTCTTGGAGTCTTCACCGTCTGCATATTCATCTGTCAAGCCTTCATTACCATCCCTGGCTTTTCCTGCAATCCCCGCTCTGGGATCGGAGACAGCAGCATTCCTGAATGTGATGTATTCCATCTTTGCCAAGACCTCAGCACCGTCCATTGCACCCTTAGCGCAGCATCATCAAAACCAGTGTCTTTGCCAGATTGCTTTGATCCGACACACTGCTTTGCCGCAGCCAATGCTGGGGACGGCTACTCCCTCTTTGACTGCCACCACCACCACTATCACAATCTCTTCTGTCTCTAACTCTAAACATGGTGCCGCAGCCTGAAGTCAAGCTTCAGATTCACTTCTGTAGAGAGGCCCAGAGGTTGCTTGAAGAGGAAGCGTGTAGAGCATACCTCCATGAAATGACTGGGACATATTCTGACCCTGTGGAGTATTTCCCTGGAGGTGACTCAGAGCAGGACCCCCTGGGATTTCAAGGCCTGTCATCTGGTAGTGGCTTAGTCAACTCATTTGAGCGGCCTTTTCACTTCCCCAGAGGTCATGTCATGCAGAAATACTGGACTTATAGTTGGCAACGATGGAGATGAAGAAAAACGCCCTCACTCAGGATCTTCTGCTCTCATTGACTTCTCCTAAACCCCTTGTCCCCTTCAATGCTGCTTAATTGGAACCTATCATGGTGGCATGGGAGAAGACTTTCTTTGCTCTTGCAGTCAATTGGCTGGTTGCCCCCCATTATTGCTCTGCTCTTGGAAATCCCACCTTCCTCTTCATATACCCTTTGCAAGAGAGTTTAATAACTAGGTGTCCTGTTAGGATACCCATTCGGGAGGTGCCTTCCCTGCAGCACCCTCCGAAACCGTCAAAACGTTTGAAAGTCTGGGGAAAGAAGACCTATTCTACAGGTTGTGTGTTCTTGAAGTCCCTTAATACAACTGCCTACTCGCCCACTTCAACCGCAGCGTGTGGTACAAGGTCCAAATGATTCTCCCACATGTTCCCTCCCTCATGAAAGAACATTTTTCTCCTGACATATCAAATCAGGGCTGGATACCGCAGACTCTGCTGACAGAGTCATGGGTACTTTTATGATGCTGTATCGCGATAAGTGGCTCAGGACACCCCATTTTTTCCCCAATGCTGATGTTAATCTGAGTGAATTTACCTTCAAAGGCATCCGCTTGTTTGAAAATAAGGCTGACTAAGCACTGGATTGTTTTAAGTCCTGTAAAGCCATGGCCATGCCTTTGGGCCTTCAGCTTCTGACTTCAACCAAGGACTTTGTTATTTCTCAGCTTCGTAGAGGCTCCTCCGGTACTTCAGAAGCAGTAGAACCCTCACATCCAACAGTATAGAGGCCGTCTAAAGGCAAAGGCACCTTGCAACCCTCCTCCTTTTCCTCCTCCCCAAGAAAGCAGGCCAAGGATCTGCCAAGACCATGCAGAGCCTGTTTCCCACTTTTTTCCAGCCTGGAAGGCCATTACTTTGGACTAGTGGTCCTTCAATATGTAAAAAGGGCTACACCCTTGCCTTCATTCAGTTTCTGTCCCCACAACCCTCCCACCCCCATTTCTCTCTGCTGCCCAACCATTTTGTCATTCCATAGCAGGAGATAGCAACTCTCTTCCTCAAAAGAGTGGTGGAGTTAGTGACTGAGATAGAAAAGGGCCAGGGTTCGTAGACACATTACTACCTAGTGCCCAGGAAGGGCGGAAGTTTGCATCCTATTCTGATTTTCTGGATATTATTCCTCAAAAAGGAAAAGGTTCAAGACGCTGACCCTAGCTCTAGTTCAACTGGCTTTGGAGCTTGGAGACTGGATGGTGTCCCTGGATCTGCAGGATGCGTACTTCCACATCCATGTCCTGTGATCTCATCTGAAATACTTGCGGTTTTTAGTAGGTTCTATGTATTACCAATTTGCAGTTATACCCTTTGGGTTGACATCAGCACCTCAAGTCTTCATGATGGTGATGGCAGTAGTTGCAGCCCATCTCAGACCGTCAGGTATTCCCATTTTCCCATACCTGTACATCTGGCGCCTCAAAGCCAGCTCATCGTAAAAGGTGTTGCATTGACAGAATCTCTGCTGTTCTACCAGGGCTTTTCAATCAACAAGCCCAAACCTCAACTCTGCTCCTCCCAACGACTCCAGTTCACAAGTTCCGCACTGAACATCACCCTTCTCTGCGCCTTACCTTGACCTCAGATAATTAAGTACATTCAGGATATGGTGCCATCTTTCTAGCATGTTGCAAGAGTCTGTCAGTGCTGAGAGTCCTGCAGACTTCCTGCATTCTCCTAGTCACGTACTCACTTTGACACATGAGGGCCCTGCAGTGGTGTCTCCGCAGGCAGTGGCTCCAAAACAGGGGAAATCTGTCTGACTCCATCGTCCTCTCCCCCAGCGCTACGGCAGAAGTGGCTTGATGGAGGATCGAGGCAAACCTGACTCACAGGATTGCCTAAACGCCCCATCCGGCCATGAATACGACAGTGATAGATGCCTCCACCATGTTTAGCTGCCTTGTCTTCTTTCCTTTGTCTGCCGGATCAAAGTATCAATGAATTCATCTTCCCTTAGAAGTGGATAACCATCAGTTCTAGTGACTAAATTGAGGCCTTGGTAGTCAACACAGAGCCTCATCTCTCTCTTACCTTCCTGGGTGTGGGGTTTTGGCACAAAGACTACAAGACTAGCTCAATGTATATCTGAAGGCTCAATGACCCCATCCCCAAAATCCAGCATCTTTTGGAACTCTGTCCAAATGCAATTTCTGCAAAAAGAACAATTGATGGGCAGAATGGAGAACAATGTCATACATTCACCCCAGTACAGAGATCTGGGCCTAAATCCATTGTTTTTTTGCTCACCATGCCATTCCAGTTTGAACCCAGCCATATGCAAATCAGTCTTGACCCTGCACCCAATGGGAACAGTCCAGCCCGAACTGCCAAGCCAGGTCCTCCCTGCACCGGAAACAAGCATCCTAGGACCGGTTTTGGGGTTTCACCCCTCATCAGCCAGGATGGCTTGACACCAGTGGCATGGAGAGCACAGGACCCACGTTCGGGCATACCCGTCCCACTCACCTGGGAGCTTTTGGAGGTTGCTGCTTGTCCATCCAACCTCGGGACTGACAGCTGTGCCGCTGCCTCTCGCCGCACCCGCTCCGCCGGTGCCGCTTCGCGGCTGCAAAACGTGGGAGAGCCGCCTGTAAAGCGCTGGTCACTGGGAGACGCTTGAGGAGAACACCAAGACGGCGCTGTAGCAGGGACTCGGAAGTCCAGGAGTCCCTGCTTCCCCAGGTGCGCGCGGACGCGCCCACCAACAGACACGCCCCCCCGCCTGCAACGTGCCTACTTGACGTTCTGCTCGACGCTCAGCGGGACGCGAGCGGGATGCCGAGCGAAGCCCGAGCAAAGGGCGGGCAGTCTGTGGCAGTCAGGGGCTGTCAAGGCTGGGCTGGGCCACGTCCCTTTCCGCCAGCGCCGAGCACAGGTGGGCCGTGTGTGACTCCCTAGGGTCTACCCTTAACCATGTCAACCCGTTCTGGCAAATTGCTCAGGAGTGAGGGCGAAAGGGGAGTTGTTGGTGGGAGCCCAGTGATTGGAACTATGGACCGCTTTATCACCAGGGTGGCGGCAGTAATAGAAAAGGAGATTGCTATGTCCGAACGCCGCCTATCCGAGGTCTATCTCCCTTCCAGACGCTCATCTATGGGGGCCGTTGCACAGGCCCTGACACCGGCCTGTGAGCGGGCCCAATCTGCCCCCCCTGTTGATGTCCCGGGCTGCACTATAGACCCCCCCAGCTGCTAGAAATAGGGCAAAATATAGTCAGGTTGGAACATCTGGCCGCGCTTCTTCCGAGTGGCATTGAGGAAGAGGGTGGCCCAAGTACACCACCTCCACCTGCACCTCACACGCCCCTAAACAAAGCTATAACTCAGCCACTATTGCCAATACCGCCCACCCCCACTACAGCAAACCCAGATGGGGTGCCTTCTGTAACTGTAACTGACGCAAGTAGGCAGAATAAAAGGGCTAAAAGCAAAAAGGCAGGTAACCATAAAAAGGGCAGGCTGGTGAGACAGGCCGCGCTCTACAAAAGAACAGGAAAGTCCCTTGGCCAAGGCGGGAAAGACGCAAAGGGCCTGCTCCCAGAGGATAAGGCTGAGGAGGAGGGGGATGCTGTGGTCTCTCACATGGGTTTAAATAACTGCCCACCCACTAGTAATAGTACTGATAATGTTCCCAAGTTTATTGATCCCGTGACTATTGATACCATTTTGGAGAGGGTAAATAGTCTCTTGATGCCCTTACTGACTCAGGTTAAGGGCCTGGGGGCTAGAATAGATAAACTAGAGCAATCAACCCTCGATGGGTTCTACTCACTTAAAACTACATTTAAACAGCTAAAAAGAGTGAGTGATAATCAGGACATGGGACCAAAGGGTAGTGCGCCCCCAGTAGCTTCCTTACCACCACAGGTAGATTCCAATCCCCCAAAAAGGTCAAATAAGGTTGAAACTAGTAGAGTGCAAGCTCTAGCACCTAAAATTCCTTCCCCACCTAAAGTAGGGCCCCAACCCAAAGGAACGTCAACACCCATAGAGGCTGTCAAAACTACACCTAAGTCACTTCCACAAGTGCAGCCCCTGGCAAGCAGAGGTAAAGCAAAAGCTAGCCAAACACCTGGCTTACAAGATAAAGCTCAGGGAACAGCGACAGGAATGGTCACCAAAACTGCTCCCCAATCTATAGCCCCAGCTGTTACCACAGTGGCCCCTCGAAATTTCACACGCCGGATCCCCCCTGTAAACCTCCCGCCAGACTGCCAACCTTTTGTCGCTGTTTTGGTAAATGTTCCCCCTCTGAAGGAAGGCCAGTTGGAGAACCACCAATCTCTTAAGAATAAGTGCATCCACTGGCTAAAGTCAAATAAGCCAATTCCGACTGGTGTGGACGGGCTTATTCTAAGTGTTCGCAGAGTAGGGTGGGTAGGGCAGGGGAAAAAAACTCAGGAGGGGGACTGTATAATATTAAACTTCCAAGACCCCAGAGTAGTGAGCTCCATCTGTAGTCCTGTAAAAAACATGGATTCAGTAGGGGTTAAAGTAGTGGACCTAACCTATTTCTACCCAAGGCAAATTGTTATGTCGCCATGGGAGGGTCCTAGTACCCCTGGTTTTTGTCAAAACTGGGATACACGCTGGGCTGGGGGCCTTGGGGGCTATGGGCTGAACCCTCCGTGGGTGCCAGGGAGCTGCTGACTGGAGGAGGGCGATTCAAGGGAACTTACAGATACAGTTACAGTTAAAGCAATTGTGAATAGAATAGACCCAATGGTAGCATCACCATCCCGAACTACCTCACCCTCAATTGTAAGCGCTAGTGGGTTGGTAGCCTCTCTGCCCATTCCTCTAGATTGTTATTTGCAAGTTCCTTCTGTGAGGCCTACAGACAGTAGTGTTCTCGCGACCAGTGACACATCAGCTGTGACGGACCTAGTTTTTAAGGTTTTCAGCTGGAATGTCGCAGGGATCGCAAGAAAGTTGGCCCTCCCAGATTGGAATGCCTTGGTTGATGAGCACTCCTTATGCATCTTCCAAGAGACCTGGAGTTTGGAGTCGGTACATAGGGTGAGATTCTCCTCCTACTCTGTACCTGCGCTAACCTCGGAAACAGGGAGAGGACGCCCCTCGGGCGGTCTGCTCATATGGGTAGCAGCCTCCTTAGACTGCAGAATAGAGGAGCCACAGACAGGTTGTCCGGATATCCAAAATATTATTTTAAGAGACCAAAGGGGAAGAATAGTATGAAATGTCTATAATGTCTACGCCAGAGGGACTAAGGGCGGGAGGAAGTCCTCTGTATTATCTCTCCTAGAGACCCTTTTGAATAAAACTCCACACAAGTCATGTATCCTGGTCGCGGGAGACATGAATTGTACGTTCGAGCCCTTGGGCTCGGACGTTGCTCTTGACCAGGACGAGGAGGACACTAGGATAGGGATCCCTGTATTAGAGATTCCACCCATTAGGAGATGGTCAGAAGTGGCGTTACAGCTATACTCCCTGAGCCTTGAACTAAACCTAAGGGCAGTGAATGGAAGGACAATTTCAGACAGGGGGGGGCCCACACTTACAATAGTCCAGGACACACCTCTAGAATAGACTATATCTTACTAGATGTGTGTCTCTGGAACCATGTGAGGGATATGGTTGTGGTCCCGACGATTGAAAGTGACCACAACCCACTTTCCTTAACCATGGCCCAGTGGTGGAGCTTCGCAACAAAGGGACCCATTAACCCCGTATTAGCTTCCCCCGATGAGTCTGTAGTCTCTCTCTGTGGAAGACGTCTAAAATGGGTTAAATTGGTCCTCTCTGAGGAAAGGGTTGGAGAAATCTCAACCCTCTTAAACCAAGCAGTGACAACTCTGGGGTCTCTCTCGGAAGGGGTGGGTAGGGTGAGTGGGCTCTTTGTCTCTCTAGTAGAGGCTTTGACAAATGTGTTTACCATCCCTTCTAGCAAGTCAGGAAATAATCGAAGTAAAAAGCAAGGTAATGGTTGGTATACTCAAACATGTAGGGTACATAAAACAAGGCTTGTCGAGGCAGTGAAGCACAAATCCCATAGCGGTATACTGGAAGCAAGGAAGGCCTACAATAGATCCCTTAAAACTGCCAGGATAGAGTGGGAAGAGAAATTTTGGGAGGACCTACTCCGTGCCAGCAAAAGTAAAGATTCAAGGGGCTTTTGGAACCTTGTAGGCTCCCGGAACAGGCCAGAGGAAACCATGAGACCCTGTAATATCCCCCCACAAAGCTGGGTAAAACACTTTGGGGCTTTATACCTCCCGGCAGATGGGGAACTAAATGTTAGGGTGACCACCCCACTAGTATCCGAACCCCATACCTATAATCTCTTTACACCTTTAGAGATCGAAAAGGTAATTGGGTGGGTAGCCCCCCGCAAGGCAGCAGGTCCAGATGGCCTACCGGGGGATCTCATGCGGGCACACCCAGTGGAGTGGGGAAGGGTTATTGCAGCTCTCCTTAATGACATCATGATGGGAGGGCCAGTGCCCGATTCCTGGAAGGGGGCGGTGGTGGTCCGGATCTATAAAAAAGGATGCAGAGAAATCCCGGGGAACTACCGCCCCATAAGCCTGATAGACTCCACCCAAAAGATAGCAGGAAAAGCTATACTTGGTAGGATTCTTCATTGGGTGGAGGAAAATAAAATATTATCAGACTTCCAGGCAGGTTTTCGGGCAGGAATGGGGACGATAGAGCAGGTGTTTAGGTTGGCACTTCTGGGGTGGAAGATGGTGGAGCTAAGCAAGGGCAGTCTATATCTGGCCTTTATAGACCTGAGGACTGCCTTTGACCTAGTCCCCCGGGAGGAGTTATGGAGGGTGCTTTATGGGCTGGGATTGCCTCCTTACATCTTGTCCCTCCTTATTAGCCTCCACGCCCATACCTTTGCTCAGGTCCGCTGGGGAAGAAATGGAGAGCTAACAGAGAAAATACCAGTGTCTAGGGGTGTGAGGCAGGGATGCGTTCTGGCGCCCACCCTTTTCTCACTATATGTGAATGGGGTGGTGGAATATCTCCAGCAAGAACCAGCTGACGCCCCCTGTCTCGGAGGAGTGCGGATCCCCACCCTGCTTTTTGCGGACGACACGCTCTTGATCTCTAAGACTCCGCAAGACCTCCAGAAGCTGTTAACCCGTTTCCAGAATTTCTGTGTTGTAAAGGGCCTAGTAATCAACGTGGATAAAACTAAGTTCTTAGTCCTAAATCCTCCAAGGAAACTGGGCCGCCCTCCTATTCTTAATTCTGTTGCCTTGGAGAAAGTATCCGAATTTGACTACCTCGGAATTCGGATTACGGATAGCATGAACTGGTCACCTCACATTGCTAAGATGGTCCTCAACCATAAGAGAGTAGGAGGTGCCCTCCTGAGGGAATTCCGGTCATCACCGAGGAGGTCGCTTACCCCAGTAATTGACATCTACAAGGCTAAGGTAGTAACATCAGCCTTGTATGGGGCCGAACTGTGGGGGCATTGCTGTCTGGATGCCTTGGCAACAGCAGAGAGTAAGCTCCTAAAATCCATAATCGCCATCCCTCCGAGCACCCCAACAGTACCTGTGCTGTTGGACACAGGCTGTAAGAACATTAAAGACCAAGCCCGGCTTCGCCCACTCCTTCTATGGACACGTATCTGGAGGGGTGAAGAGTTAAAATCGTATGCTGATGGGTTGGCGGAGATAATGAGCCTGGGCGGTTGGGCAAAAATTAGATGGTTGAGAGATACCAAAAAACTTTTGGAGGAAATCTGACTGGGGGACTGTTGGTTATCAAGATCGGCTCCACCAAAAGAGGTTCTGAAGAGACTATACTGGAATTGGGTTGCGGAACAGCTAGTTATAAGCTCGGAACATTGCAAGTCCACAGCTGCCTTTTTAACAGTAAAAGATGCAGTAGTTTTCGAGCCTTATCTGGACCTAATTACTCTTCCAGTTGACCGAGCACTGTATTTTAAATTTAGAGTGGGCTCCCTTCCACTTGGTGCTCTGGTATCAAAGTGGAAATCAGGTGCTCACACGTCCCCTTATTGTGCATGTTGTCCCACTAGGATAGAGACCATTACGCATATCCTATTCGAATGTCCGGACTATGCAAAGCCCAGGAGCTTTTGGCTTAAACCCCTTTGTCGCAATATGGGCACACGTAGTTATCTGGTAGCCCTGCGCATCCTAATGACGGATACTTCCCCCCCTATTGTATGTGGTATAGCCAAATTTTTAAAACAGTTTTGGTTGATTTGATGCAAGAGATTGTCAGTAGCGGTTTAATTCACTTTTAGCTAATTTAATTTGGCATCACATGTCCTTTTATCTTTTTAAATGTGCATTTAATATTGCTTTTTTAAATGATGTTTTTTTTGTAGTTTTGTAAATGGCTGTATTCTGTGTACGCTTACAAGATATCTTGCATATCGAATAAAAGCTTATCAATCAATCACTCGGGGTGACAGATGCAAAAAGAACAATTGATGGACAGAATGCAGAACAATGTCATACATTCACCCATGTACAGAGATCTGGGCCTAAATCCATCGATTTTTGCATGCCATTCCAGTTTGAACCCAGTCATATACAAATCAGTCTTGACCCCTCCAAGCCAGGTCCTCCCTGGACTGGAAACAATCGCCCCAGGACCGGTTTCAGGGTTTCACCCCTCATCAGCCAGGATAGCTTGACTCCAGTGGCATGTAGAGCACGGGACCCACGTAATGTAGTTTTGTACTTGTAAAGCGCACTAATACCCCAACTGGGGTGTTCTGGCGCTGTAACTCATACCGCTGTGGAACCCTTCCTGGGTTTTCCCTGTGAAATGTCCACTCCTGGGCACCCCCAAGGTGAAGCCCGGCATCCCAGCGCTGTTGGGGCCGTTGTAGAGATTAAGCAAGCTATTGCCCAGAGTTGCAGAATGGGACCCATGATTAGAATAGGCACCGAGGCGAGAATTATCAGGTCCAAGGAAATTGAGCCCAAGACTCGCCGAGGCGGGTATTGAACTCTGGTCCCGGGCCTGACTTCTGCATCAGGGTCTGCCGCTCTAACCATTGAGCCACACTTCTTCACGTCTGGGCATACCCATCCCACTCGGGGTGACAAATACAAAAAGAACAATTGGTGGACAAAATGCAGAACAATGCCATACATTCCCCCCAGTACAGAGATCTGGGCCTAAATACATCTTTTTTTAGCTCATCATGCCACTGGATTCAAGCTAGCCTGGCTGATGAGGGCTGTTAGCCTAAAACCGGTCCCAGGATGCTTGTTTCCAGTCCAGGTAAGACATGGCTTGGCAGTTCGGGCTGGACTTTTCCCATGAGGCACAGGGTCAAGGCTGATTTGAATATAGGTGTGTCTGAACTGGGGTGGCGAGGTGGTCTAAAGAACGATGATGGATTCAATCCAGATCTGTGACTGGGGGTGAGTGGCGCTCCGTCCATCATCTCCTTGTATTTGCTTTGTTCGCCATAAGTTGGCAGGCAGGGTATGCCGGACATGGGTCCCTTGCTCACTTTTTCACTGGATTTAAATCAGCTTTGCTGCTGAGGACTGTTAGCCCGAAACCGGCCCCAGGATGCTTGTTTCAGGTCCAGGAAAGACATGGCTTGGCAGTTCGGGCTGGACTTTTCCCATGACGCACAGGGTCAAGACTGATATGTATATATAGCTGTGTCTGAGCTGGGGTGGCGAAGTGAGATAAAGAACGATGATGGATTCAACCCAGATCTGTAACTGGTGGTGAGTGTCTGAAAAGTTTCAGGGCTCCATCAAACATCTCATTGTGTTTGCCCTGATGCAATCTCTGACATGGTAAGGCTGTCTGTAAATTGTACTTTTTAGAGGCAGGTTGTTTCCTGTATCCACTTCATGGCTACACCAGGTTGTCTGACTGGGTGTCAAAGAAAAGAGACCAGGAAACTGACTGAGAACTTGTCTGCAATCAGCTTGCAGTTTGTTAGTGAGTCTGTCTGCCAAGACTACTTTTTCAACTGATCCATCAACAAGGTTGTGTGAGAGGGGATCAGGGAGAGGATCACTCTCATCCTCCTGTCCCTCATCAGTAGTTCATCTCAGCCCTGTCAACAAAAGGTTTCCGGCAGTTCACATGAAGTACCCTGTTGGGACTTCTTGAAGTACCTAGGTCAACCTAGTAGGTGACCTCACATTTTTTCTCAAATATGGTGTAGGGTCCACTTCACACAGAGTGTGTCGATTCAACAGGGTTCAGTGAACCCCAAAGCCGATGTGTACTTTACCTAGGCATCGACTCCGAGGGCCCACATCTCACCCGTGCAGGTCGCCAGGGCATGCAGTCACAGGCACATCCCGCCGGCCGCTCAGCGGTAATTCCGACCCAAAGCTCCCAGAGACGGATAGCAGATCAGACACCCTCTTGTACTGGCAGATGATAGCAACTGCCTGCGGATGATTCAGAATAAAAAGTCTTGGCTGGGATCTCTCCGCTTATGCGTCCACCGTCTTAGGCAGTTGGCCCAGTGTTGATGTTATTGTTGTGTGTATATTAAATATTTTTTAATGAGTATTTTTAAATGTCCGCTACTGAGGTTTTTATAGTCAAATCTATATTATTTGCTGATTGTTTAATTTTGCTTTCAAATGTTTATATTTATTAGTGCTACTTAATGGAAATTACAGATACTCTTACAATTATTTTCCCATCTTTTAACATAAATAAATGTGTTCTTTCTATTTTTTTCCAGATGAATGGACTCCGATTCCCAGTTTCTTACATGGATGCATTGAAACAAATTTTGAGCAATGAAGTTGTGTCGGTTAAGGACCTGAAACTTAATACAGACTCTGATAAAGAAAACCTAGTGTTATCCCTGTGGACGGAGTGCCTAATTAGAGTGATCTAACATTTTTGGACTGATTTCCATGGATGTGAAAAGAGCCTTTAAATCTTAACGAATAACATTCTAAATAAACTGTTTATCAAACTAATGAATCGTCCTTTGCATTATTTATAAGTATGCACCAAATCCATATTTCTCTCACCTATATTGGGAGCACAAGCTTTAATCACAGCCACGCAATGTTGTACAGAATAAGCAAACATCATTTGTTGCCAGTGTTGTGCAGCATTGTCCAAAAGAAAACAGAAAATAAAACGCATCATGGCATGGCCAAAACATATTTTCATAAGCACACGCTCTATTGTGATGAGATATGCAAAGATGTATGCACACTCGTATTACATGACATCGGCACATCTTTTTTTGCCAATCCAGTATGAATCAGTAAACAAACAAAAATTACATTGGAGTAGTGCTAAAGGGATTTATTTTTAATGAGAACATCCAGCTGAAATAGTGAATAGTAAATAAAATTAACGGAAAATTACATAACAAAGCATGTTGAAGGAACAATAAGGAAACATTCTGTGTGAACAAAATAGCTGAATGCCAGAAGTGCCTCGAACAGAGCGCTCAAGTGGGAAATAAACTGTAGGCATATAAATTGCGAAAATCCCAAAATCAAAATTTTTAATTTTAAACCAGGAAGCCAGATAGCTTCTCATGGAAACCTGAAACTAGCAACAAATTTAAAAGCAGTACTCGTTCTGTTATGTCTAGAGAACGTGCAGAAATGCACATACAGAATCAATACATTTAGGAATTCATGGTACATGCGTCAGATAAAATGCCACGAAGTGTGTTTGCTGACCCATGTGACTAAAAGAAAATATATATTAAAAATATTAAACAGGAAAAAATGTGGCAGTGTTGGGATTTCATCCAGTAAAGTGCTGCACTCTTCATCAAAGCACTCCTACCTGCGCCATCATGGCGGCTGTGAGTACATTTTTGGTGCCCATTGTAATAGATCCATAGCTATAAAAGAAATGTCTGATAAACAAATGAATTCAGCTTCATGTCACCGTCATAATAACTTCACCGTCCTCTAACCTATACTGAAACACAGACATATTAATTCAATGGCACGCTTAATAAAAAGCTACCAAGGGATGTAAGTTTATGATTACAACACGTCAGAGAAACAACCCTATGACCCATGGAGGCTGTATGTTGTGCCCAGGAGAAGGAATGATGAAGCAAGAAATGAAGTCGAGAAGAAGCAGGAAGTGAAGTCGGGACACCGTGTCCAATTAAGAGGCAACACAGTAGAGTGACAATTAAGTGAAGAAATAGTAAGCAGTGGGTGGGCTGCAAGCTCCTCATCCTATTGAGGAGGTGTGCAGTATTGTTGTCGTTTGGGTCATCGATGTGGAAGTTTAGGTCGCAGAGGAAGATGTAGTCCTTGGAGTCCAAGGCTAGGGGTGCAATGAAGTCTGTGATGGTGTTGCAGAAGCAGGTGCTCATGCCTGGGTCAGAATGCGAGGGTGCCTCTGATGGTTGCCTCGTCTTGCATGTGGAGCTTGAAGTGCTCCTTGGGGTTGGTGGTGTTGTCGGTGGTGGTGGTGGTGCACTGTAAAGTCTCCTTATGGTGATGGCTGTTTCTTCTCCCGACTTGGTGCAGTTCTGGTGATTAATTTTATAACTGTTCGGGGAGAACTGTTGCACTGTCTAGAGCGGGTGTGGGGTTGAGCCAGGTCTCGGTGAGGAAGACAATGTCGGGTGCATGGGCAGCGATGAGGTCCCATAATTCAGTGGAATGCTTGCATAGTGAGGTTATGTTGATAAGGGCGCATGCAAGTTGGTGTTTTTGTTCAGGTGTTGTCTGTGGGACTGGTCGCTGGGCTGGTGTGTGTGCTGTGGCAGGTGAAGTGCCAGTGGGGGCAGCTGAAAGGTCCTACCGTGTAGCATGGGTCGGAGCGGTGGCAGTTTTTGGTACGGCATCCGGGGTGTAGAGCAGGGTGATGGTGTATTTTCGGTGTGCGGAACGACCAGGGGTCATGGTGCTGGGCAGGGTACAGGCGGGAACAGGCGCAGACAGGATTGCCTTTGGCGTGCCAGCGGTGCATCTGCTGCACAGTGTCTCTGTGACCTGCATTAAGTAGGTCCTGGGGTGGGCAGGACTTCTTTAGGCAGGAAGAACAGTGAGTGGGAAAACCCAGGCGGGAAAACCTGGACAGCAGGGGTGTCACTGGATCAGTCCGGGACAAGCAGGAACTGGCCGGCACAGGTAAATGCTAGGCTAGGTGTCCAGGTGCCTACTTTGGGCCTATTTCACAAACTGCACTTTGAGGTACTACAGTAGTACTACAAAACATACTACAATGTACTATTCTCAAACTGGACTTTGTAATAACTTACTGTGAGAAGTTGGCCTGGTATATGATGATCACTATTCTAGTGAGAACCTTGCATCAGTCCAAGCGACCCTTATGGTGATTGGTTGCAAGTCAACCTTATAGAACAGCTATCCTAGTGGTAGCATGGACAAAAGCAGTCTTAGGCTAAACTCAAGAGGGCATCTGAAGCCAGCGGTTTTACCATATGCAATCCTTTTACATACCAAATGAAAGGACACCACACAAGTTATATATTACAAAATATATGTATTTATTTCTAGAATAATCCCCTATACTCTTTATGAGCACAGAAGCACAAGCGTTAAACAAAGAACTCAATATAACATACAATAACCTGCACAATTATGGAGAGGCCGGGTGGCTACTCAAACCTTATATTAAAAAAATTGTATAAGTACCACGTCACGAAGAATGGTAAGGCCTAGGGTCTTGGGAATCGCTGGGCCTACACTGGACTAACGAAGGTTAGGACATAGAAGGCCCACAGGATGTGGGTGCAGTGTCTATAGGCAACCGCGTTTACCATACAAGTCAATGGTGCGTAAAAATCAGAAAGCTATAGGTTTAGGAGACATCCGACTGGACTAGAACTTAGCCACTTGAAACTAGGACACTAGGGATGTAAATCACTACAGGGGCACCGGAGTACCCTTGTTACCTCACCCACAGGAAGCGGGTGCATAGGAGCCAAAGTGCGTCTGGTTTCTTCGTGAAGTTCTATGGAGCCTGGAGGAAAAGATGCTGCAAGCGGCCAGGAGAGAAGAGTCCGGTTGGATCCAAGGGTGGAAGATGTAGAGTACCTGAAAGCAGAGGGGACAGAGTCTATGTCACTAGCCAGTGACCAGGATGGAACCAGAACGGAACCAGGCAATGTCGGGTTGCGATCAGGTGCTGTCAAGTAGTTTGTCTCCGCTGCCACGTGGACCAGGAAGGATCGAGGATAACCAGCTGGTGAACACGAGCTGTCCCACGAAGGCTCTTGCTGTCGGCGGTGTCGGTTCTCGAATCTGAGTGACCAAACCTTGGCAAAGGCAACCCACGCAGGACTCGAAGATGTCTTCTGGATCGGACCGGGAAGGTCAGATCGGTGGCTCCTTTTCAGAGGAGCTAGGGCCAGTCTGGAGCAACCAGACCAGCAGTTCAAAATCGTAGGTTCGTCGTCTCAGAGGCCACTAGCCAGCGGGCAAGTGACCGGACAACGCGTCGAGCAGGAAAAGTGCAAAAGGGCCCCACGCAGCACTCGATGAGTGTGGAGAGGTGATCTTCGGTGCACAGCCTGCTCGGGGCTGGGGCTCCTCAAACCCCAAAGTACAGCGTTGAGGGTGCCTCGGGAGCTGCACAGGTAGCACTTTGTCAACTTTTCAAGATGGCCGGTCCCACGTCTCGTGTTGCCTCCACGGGTCTCAGCTTTGCTGGGACTGTGGATCTGGCTGTCGGATGTCTGGGAGTCTGGGTCTTGTCGGTCTCTGTCGCTCGAGCTCCGGCGGGAGCAACGAAAAAGAAAGCCTCAATGCGCTGATGGTGCCTGCTTTCACAGGGTGGCCACTCCTTGACCACAAGGGAGATTCTTCAGTCTTCTACGTTGAGTAGGATGTCAAAGGGTCCAGAGTTTCGTTTCAAAGTTTCAGTCAGGATGATCTAATGTGCATTGGCACAGCTCCTACCTTTATTCCAAATCAAGGGGCTGGATCACCTGCTAGGTCCCTCCTATGGGTGGGACCCAGGAAGAGGGTGGTTACACCCCTTTCCCTTTGTCCAGTTTCGCGCCAGAGCTGGGGCTGGAGAGCCCCAGCACCGGTTTGAACTGGACTTTGCATGGGACACCTTGTGTGCCCCAGGCAGTGTCTAGTTTCATTCAGCCCTCCCTGCCCCAATCCACTATCTCCGTCTGGGGTGGTGTAATACCTCCCTGTGACAGGAAACCTATTGTCCAGGCCTCCCCTGCCGTAGTTTCGGTCAGCAGCAGGAGGCTAGACTTGTGTCTGTGGCAGTAGCATCCATTTTGTGATGCTGATGCTCTGGTTAGATTTAACCGTGTTTAAGGAAAGTAACATGTCTTCTCCCTCTAGAAGGGTGGAATGCTACCCCCGTCGCCAGGACTGGCGAGGGGGTAGTATTCCAAAGCATATGACACCTTACACGACATATTTTGATAAAGCCAAACCAAAGTTAGCAAGTAACCGCGAGGATTATAATACACTTAATAGTATATGGTATGGCAATATCCCAGAACAGCTAAGGGATATGGTTCCGAAAGCTGCAGACAGGCTCAGCTCATGCTAGAGCACCATCTCACATAAAACCAAGCACTCTGCCTCCAGGATTGTTAAGACCTGCCATAGGAGTGACTTATAGGTGTATATGTGTCCAGATATAGGTTTAGATATAGGTATACTATATCTAAGCAAGGGGTGATTACACCACCTTGCCCCAGCTGAGTGATCAGCCAGTTGTGTCAGGTTGGATAGCCAGCCAGGGGTGGCAAAAGATATGCTGCTGCCCCTGGTAGGCCTTGGATGCACCTATGCCCTGGGTACCTATAGTACACTGTACAGGGGCTGATAAGGTTTCCCAATACCCAATTGGTGAGGTACCTAAAGTACATGGTTGTGAATTTAGAGAGAGGACAGCAGGCTGTGGGTCTGATTAGCAGGCCCACAGCCACATTAAGTCGAAAACCAGTGAAGCAAAAAGCAAAAAATGGGGTGACCATAGGAAAGCAGACCCTACTCTCCTACATAATCCCCCCCCCCCCCCAAACGCAGGGACATTAAACTTAACCTTGACCAGATAAGTCTTCATGTTCTAAGTGGAAATACCTGGAGAGACCATCTGCATTGCCATGGTCAGCCCCTGGTCTGTGCTCCACTGTAAAGTCCATCCCCTGTAGGGAAATGGACCACCTGAGCAGTTTGGGATTTTCACCCTTCATCTGATTTAGCCACAAGAGGGGCTTATGGTCTGTCTGAATTCTGAAGTGAGTGCCAAACAAGTATGGTCTCAACTTCTTCAGGGCCCAAACCACAGCAAAGGCCTCCCTCTCAATGGCTGACCAACGTTTCTCTCTAGGGGTCAGCCTTCTGCTAATATAAGCAATGAGCTGGTCTTGACCATCTACATTAAGTTGAGATAAGTTTAAGTTGTGATTAAGTTGACCTCGTTGGTGCCTTTGATCAAATCTGGCTCCCCACTTGACCCTTGCCCTGCCCACATTCTCCGCCACATCTTTGTTTCTTGTCCAGATCCCCCCCTTCACCTCCTCAACAGTTCCCTTGCTCAAGGCATAGTCCCTAGCTCCCTGAAGTCTGCGGTAATTGTGCCCATCCTGAAAAAACCTGGGGCAGATCCCTCTGTCCCTGCCAATTTCCGTCCCATCTCCCTCCTGCCATTTTTGGCCAAGGTGCTCGAGCGCCACGTCACCTGCGCTCTGAGCTCCTTTGTGGAGAAACACGGAGCCCTTGCCCCCCGTCAAGCTGGTTTCCGCCCCGCACACTCTACGGAGTCCGTTGTCATGTCGGTTCTCGACACCCTCAGGGAGGGTATGGACACCAATCAGCACCAGGCCCTTGTGCTCCTCGATCTCTCAGCCGCCTTTGATACGGTGGATCACAACATCTTACTTTCCCGTATCGGGGCGGCGGGGATCGGGGGGGTCTGCCCTGGTCTGGTTATCCTCCTTCCTGAGCGACCGCACCCAGGCTGTCCGCCTGGGCGACTTCACAGCGGATTTCCGGAAAGTTCAGTGCGGGGTCCCCCAAGGTTCCTCTCTTTCCCCCCTTTTGTTCAATCTATACATTGCCCCTCTCATTTTCTCTCTTCAACAGATGGAGGTCGCCGTATTTAATTATGCGGACGACCTCCAGCTGATCTTTGATCTTTCCTCTCCTTCTGCTGTCCTTAACTTTCAAACTGTCATGTTCCACATCAGGGACTGGATGAGCCACAACCACCTCAAACTCAACCCGGATAAAACCGAGTTGGTGCTGACGGGTGGTTCATCCAGCCCCTGGTCCCCTCTCTTCTGGCCCCCCTCTCTTGGCCCTCCTCCTGTTCCTTCCTCCTCAGTCAAAACATTAGGCATAAAACTCAACTCCCAACTCACCCTTCACTCCCAGGTTAGCTCTGTGGTATCTTCTTCCTTCCTTTCACTGCGTACCATACGCAAGGTGTCCCGTTTCTTCACTTTCTCTGCCCTCAAACTTATCATTCTGGCCATGGTGGTGTCCCGCCTGGACTATGGGAACGCTCTGTATGCCGGTATCCCTGCATACAGTCTGCGTCGCCTACAACAGATCCAAAACCAGGCGGCCCGCCTGGCCTTCAACCTCCCTAAATTCCACCGCTCTACCCCACTTCTGAAATCTCTTCATTGGCTCCCCGTGCGAGCTAGAATTCAATTCAAGCTCGCATCCATTACTTTCCTGGCCCGATCGGGTCTGACACCCACCTTCATCTCCTCCGAGATTGTCTCCTATGTCCCCTCCAGGGACCTACGCTCGTCTTCTCAGTCCCTCCTCACCATCCCACGCTTCCGGAGAAAGAAGTGGGGCGGCTCCAAATTTGCTATTCTTGCACCTACCCTCTGGAACTCCCTTCCCCTCCAACTTCGCTCTATCACTCTCTATCCCCAATTCCGTAAAAATCTTAAGACCTACTTATTCACAAAGTCCTTTGAATAAGCGTCCCCTTTACCCTCCCTGCTCCTAAACCTCAGTTCCTGCTAGCTACAGCACCAAGAAACCGCCGGTATACGTGCGCTTTAAAAGTGCTTTTAAACTCAAACTCAAACTCATAGCACAGCTCCCACCCCCAACTCAGAAGCATCTGTTTGGACAATGAACTCTTTGGAGTAGTCACGACTCTTTAAGATAGGTGCAGAGCACATGGCCTTTTTCAGGTCATCAAATGCCTTTTGACAGCTAACTGTCCACTGAACCTTTTTTGGCATCTTCTTGGATGTCAGATCATTTAATGGTGTCACAATGGACCCATAATTCTTTACAAATTTTCTGTAATACCCAGTCAGGCCCAAGAAAGCTCTGACCTGTGTCTGGGTGGTTGGAGGAGCCCAGTCCTGTATGGTCTGGATCTTACTCTCCAGTGGTTGAACCTGACCCCCACCTACCAGGTGGCCCAGGTACACAACCTTGCTCTGCCCTATCTGGCACTTTGTTGTCTTGATAGTTAGGCCTGCCTTTTGCAGGGCCTCCAAAACCTTCTTCAGGTGGATCAGGTGATCCTCCCAGGTGGAGCTGAAGACCGCAATATCATCGAGATAAGCTGCGCAAATCTCATCCAACCCAGAAAGGACTTGGTTCACCAACCTTTGGAAAGTGGCAGGTGCATTCTTCAATCCAAAGGGCATTACCACAAATTGATAATGACCTCCAGGGGTTGAGAATGCTGTTTAGGCCTTGGACTCCTCAGCTAACCTGATTTGCCAATAACCAGCTGTCAAATCAAATGTGCTCAGAAACTTGGCAGAAGCCAATCTATCAATGAGCTCATCTGCTCTTGGAATGGGGTGAGCATCTGTCCTAGTGACAGCATTGAGACACCTATAGTCCACACAAAACCTCATTTCTCTCTTCCCATCTTTGGTGTGAGGTTTTGACACAAGGACTACTGGGCTGGCCCAGGGGCTCTCTGATGGCTCAATCACTCCAAGCGCAAGCATTTTCTGCACCCCAGTCTTTATACAATCCCTGACATGGTCAGGTTGCCTGTAGATCTTACTCTTCACAGGCAGACTGTCACCAGTGTCCACCTCATGGGTGCACCAGTTAGTCTGACTAGGTGTCAATAAAAACATATGTCTGTAAGACTGTAGAACCTGTCTGCAGTCCTGTTGCTGCTGGTCAGTGAGGCTGCCAGCTAAGGTCACACCATCAACTGAGCCATCATCAGGGTTATGGGATAACAGGTCTGGGAGAGGGTCACTCTCTTCCTCCTGCTCCCCATCTGTAGCCATGAGCAAGCCCATGTCTGCCCTGTCCACATATGCTTTCAGTCTGTTCACATGGAGCACCCTGTGGGGGGCTCCTAGGGGTGCCAAGGTCCACTAAGTATGTGACCTCTCTCTTTTTCTCAATTATGGTGTGGGGTCCAGACCATTTGTCTTGGAGAGCTGCTGGGGCCACTGGCTCCAACACCCACACATTCTGCCCTGGCTGGTACTCAGTCAGCACAGCCTTTTGGTCATGCCAAGCTTTTGGGAGTTCTTGGCTGGCCTCAAGGTTTTTGGAAGCTTTCTCCATGTATTCAGCCATCCTGGAGCAGAGACCAAGTACATAGTCTACTATGTCAAGTTTAGGCTTTTTGAGAGGTAACTCCCATCCTTCCTTCACAAGACACAAGGGACCCCTTACGGGATGCCCAAACAAAAGCTCAAAAGGGCTGTAGCCAACCCCCTTTTGTGGGACCTCTCTGAAAGCAAAGAGAAGGCAGGGTAAAAGGATGTCCCATTTTCGCCTTAGCTTTATAGGTAACCCTTTTATCATCCCTTTTAGGGTCTTGTTAAATCTTTCAACAAGCCCATTGCACTGTGGATGGTAGGGTGTAGTGAACTTATAGTTAACACCACACTCTTTCCACATTGCTTTTAGATATCCAGACATGAAGTTGGTACCTCTGTCTGAAAGTACCTTCTTTGGAAAGCCCACTCTGGAAAAAACTCCAAGTAGGGCCCTTGCCACAACAGGAGCCGTTGTGGTCCTCAGGGGAATTGCCTCTGGTTACCTTTTTGTAATTTTCTCCCTGAGTGTACTGGGGTAGCCCAGACGTGGGTCCCAGAGCCTCCACACCACTGGAGTCAAGCTAGCCGGGCTGATGAGAGGTGTTACCTCGAAACCGGTCCGGTCCTCGGATGCTTGATTCCGGTCTGGGAAAGATATGGCTGTGTAGTTCGGACTGGACTGTTCCCATGGGGCACAGGGTCAGAGCTGATTTGCATAAAGCCATTATCTAACCCAGGGTGGTGTGGAGTGCAAAAAACGATGGATTTAGGCCCAGATCCTTGTACTGGGGTGAATGTAAGACATTGATCTACATTCTGTCCATCAAATTGTTTTTTGTAATTTTCTCCCTGAGTGTACTGGGGTAGCCCAGACGTGGGTCCCAGAGCCTCCACACCACTGAAGTCAAGCTAGCCGGGCTGATGAGAGGTGTTACCTCGAAACCGGTCCGGTCCTCGGATGCTTGATTCCGGTCTGGGAAAGATATGGCTGTGTAGTTCGGACTGGACTGTTCCCATGAGGCACAGGGTCAGAGCTGATTTGCATAAAGCTATTATCTAACCCAGGGTGGTGTGGAGTGCAAAAACGATGGATTTAGGCCCAGATCCTTGTACTGGGGTGAATGTAAGACATTGATCTACATTCTGTCCATCAAATTGTTTTTTGTAATTTTCTCCCTGAGTGTACTGGGGTAGCCCAGACGTGGGTCCCAGAGCCTCCACACCACTGGAGTCAAGCTAGCCGGGCTGATGAGACGTGTTACCTCCAAACCGGTCCGGTCCTCGGATGCTTGATTCCGGTCTGGGAAAGATATGGCTGTGTAGTTCGGACTGGACTGTTCCCATGGGGCACAGGGTCAGAGCTGATTTGCATAAAGCCATTATCTAACCCAGGGTGGTGTGGAGTGCAAAAAACGATGGATTTAGGCCCAGATCCTTGTACTGGGGTGAATGTAAGACATTGATCTACATTCTGTCCATCAAATTGTTTTTTGTAATTTTCTCCCTGAGTGTACTGGGGTAGCCCAGACGTGGGTCCCAGAGCCTCCACACCACTGGAGTCAAGCTAGCCGGGCTGATGAGAGGTGTTACCTCGAAACAGGTCCGGTCCTCGGATGCTTGATTCCGGTCTGGGAAAGATATGGCTGTGTAGTTCGGACTGGACTGTTCCCATGGGGCACAGGGTCAGAGCTGATTTGCATAAAGCCATTATCTAACCCAGGGTGGTGTGGAGTGCAAAAAACGATGGATTTAGGCCCAGATCCTTGTACTGGGGTGAATGTAAGACATTGATCTACATTCTGTCCATCAAATTGTTTTTTGTAATTTTCTCCCTGAGTGTACTGGGGTAGCCCAGACGTGGTCCCAGAGCCTCCACACCACTGGAGTCAAGCTAGCCGGCCTGATGAGAGGTGTTACCTCGAAACCGGTCCGGTCCTCGGATGCTTGATTCCGGTCTGGGAAAGATATGGCTGTGTAGTTCGGACTGGACTGTTCCCATGGGGCACAGGGTCAGAGCTGATTTGCATAAAGCCGTTATCTAACCCAGGGTGGTGTGGAGTGCAAAAAACGATGGATTTAGGCCCAGATCCTTGTACTGGGGTGAATGTAAGACATTGATCTACATTCTGTCCATCAAATTGTTTTTTGTAATTTTCTCTCTGGTTACCTGGTGGCATGATCCACTACCACCAGGGTGGGGCAGCAGAGCATTTTCCACCGTTGCCCCTAGGCTGTGGAACTCTCTCCCATTGGAGATTAAGGTCCAACCGTCTTTGTCCCTTTTTAAAAAAAGCACTCAAAACTTGGTGTTTCATCAAGGCCTACCAGTGAGAGGGTATCCTTGCTCCAGCTAGCTTCTTTTTGGTTAGGCGCCTTGACGCCCTTTGGGCTTAGTAGCGCTATATAAATCGCTTTTCATTCATTCAGTATAAATCTGTGCCCAGATGCTGTTGGTGGGTCCATTGGTCCAACAATGTCTATCCCCACTATTTCAAAGGGTACCCCCACCACAGGTAGTGGTATGAGGGGGGCCTTTGTGGTGCCACCTGACTTACCACTGGCTTGGCAAGTAACACAGGAGCGACAAAACTCCTTGGTATCTTCTGACATGTGAGGCCAGTGAAAGTGAGGGGCAAGCCTGTCCCAAGTCTTGTTCTGGCCTAAGTGTCCTGCTAGAGGAATATCATGGGCCAAGGTTAGAAGGAAGCCCCTAAATTGCAAAGGTATAACCAACCTCCTGGAAGCACCAGGCTTGGGGTCTCTAGCCTCTGAATAAAGGAGCCCATCATCCCAATACACTTTATGGGTACCTTGAGCATTCCCAGAAGCCTCAGCAGCAGCCTGCTGTCTGAGGGTTCAAGAGAAGGACAAGTTAATTGAGCCTGCCCCAGATCTTCCCTTGAGGGCCCCCCTGTCCCAAGAAACTCAACCTGATCAGGTTCAAGCTCTTCCAGGACAGTCTCCTCTTGGATCACAGAATCAGCCTCCTGTGAGGACTGATCCTTAACCTGGGGCAAGTGGGAAGGCACTGCCTTAACCCTCTTACTATTTCTCTTGGGTTGTGCTTGGTCTATAGTTTCAAGATCCAGCCAGGTTCAGGTAAGCACTTTTTGGCCTGTGACCTGGTCACAGCAAGGACATGTGCTGAAATGCCTAGCATCTCTGCATTAGTCCTGTACTCCACTTCTGACCACATAGAGTCCTCTAGATCATTGCCCAAAAGACAGTCAACTGGGAGGTCTGCACTCACCACAACTCTCTTGAGGCCAGTTAGCCCTCCCCAGGAGAAATTAACAATTGCCACACTATGGGGAGTAGTGACATTGCTAGCATTGGTCACCAGGTAATTATCACCCAGTACAAGTTGTCCAGGGTCCGCAAAGTTAGGTGTCACCATACTGACACTGGTACATGTGTCCCTGTAGGCCTGAGCCACTTTACCATTAATCAAAGGTGCCTGCCTGTACTTGCCCAGAGTACTGGGACTCATAGTAGGGGACATATCCATGTCCCCATCACAGATCAAGACTGCCTGAGTAGGAACTCTGACTAGGCCAGACTCCATCTCAGTACCCATGGTTAACCCCACTATACTCTTAGTTTGGGGGCTGCCACTGCTGACTGTACTAGAGGGTGCAGTTGCCTTAGGGGCTGCAGTGGCAGGGGCTCCACCATTCCTAGTGCACTCACTAAACCAGTGAGAAACTGACTTACAGTAACTACACCAAGGTTTCTTTGGGCCATCATTCTTCTTCTTTTTCTTTCCAGTTTGGGACCCCCCTCTCATTAGTATTATTTTGGGGGCCTGAAGAAGACTTCTGGTCTTTTTGTTTCTGATCTCCACCCTTCTGGTCTGCCTTCTTTTGATCACCTCCTTGGTTCTGGGGTTTCTGCTTAACGCTGGTTCTGACCCACTTGTCTGCCCTCTTTCCCAATTCTTGGGGAAAGGTCAAATCTGAGTCAATCAGGTGTTGGTGCAACAACTGGTTCTGACAGTTATTAAGGATTTGTTCTCTCATGATCAAATTATACAATCCTGTATAGTCCTTAACTTTACTACCAAGCAACCAACCTTCCAGAGAATTAGTGGCACAATCAACAAAATCAGTCCAGTCCTGAGTCTGAGCTTTTTGGGTATCTCTGAACAACAACCGGTATTGCGCAGTGGTTAGGCCAAACCCCTCAATAAGAGCACTCTTCAGGACAGTGTAGTTTTTAGCATCCTCAGGTCTAACAGTGAGGAGCTTATCTCTCCCTTTTTCTGAAAAGGAGAGCCACAAGATTGCTGCCCACTGATCTTGAGGAACCTGCTGTACCATGCAGGCTCTCTCAAGAGCAGTTATCCATTTGTGGATGTCATCCCCATCTCTGTAGGGGGGCACAATCTTACTCAGGTTTCTATGATCATAGGACCTGTCTTTATCCCTAGGGATACTGCTGCAACCAGTGAAATCTAATCCACTTAATTTTTGCTCCCTTGCTAAAGCAAGTTTAGCTTGGGCCAGGGCTATTTCTTCTTTCTCAATCTGAAGTTGGACAGCTCTCATCCTCATGTTCTTTTCTCTGGGGGGAAGTCATTCCCCTTTGAGATCCCCTGGAGGCATTAGACTGGTTAGATTCCCTGGAAGGAGATCTAACCCTTCTAGTGCCATGGAGATGTCTACTATTAGGTCTGGAAAGGTGTGCCACCTCTCCATCCCCATGTAGGCTTACATTGGCCCTGCTAAGTCTTCTGACCTGAACGTGACCATTCCCCTGATCATCTGACTCATCTCCATCCTCCTCATCTTCTGGAGCAATGGTGTCATCTTCCCCGGGGGTCCCTTCTCCTATCTTACCTGAAGGACCTGTATCAGGCTCCTTCTCAAGATCAGCTTTCTCTAAGATAGCTATGAGGATAGGGATGGTGGGGTTGTGACCCCCTTTCAGCCCCCTTGCAGTGCACAGGGCACTCAAGTCCTTGAAGCAGAGGTTTTCATAACTGGATGGTGCCTTGTGAGGGTCACCCACAGGTAGAGAACTGGATGGTTCACCTGTGCCAGGCATGATTAATGAGGTGTAAGTGGTGCACTTACCTACACTATGTGTTTACCTACTTGAACCTCTCTAGAGGTTGTAGTCAGGGTGTGCTAAGCCCTTTGGTCTACAACCAATAAGTTTAGTAGAACTTAAGTAGGTTAGCTTTGTTTATATGTACCTAAGGTACTTGATGTGATCTTTCAAAAGATATTGTCAAAGATTACAATTTGTAAAACAAACAGCAAGCTCAAATCCCACTGCTGCCACCAATGTGAGAAGTTGGCCTGGTATATGATGATCACTATTCTAGTGAGCACCTTGCACCAGTCCAAACGACCACTATGGTGATTGGTTGTAAGTCAACCTTATAGACCAGCTATCCTAGTGGTAGCATGGACAAAAGCAGTCTTAGGCTAAACTCAAGAGGGCACGTGAAGCCAGCTGTTTTACCATATGCAATCCTTTTAAATACCAAATGAAAGGACACCACACAAGTTATATATTACAAAATATATGTATTTATTTCTAGAATTATTCCCTATACTCTTTATGAGCACAGAAGCACAAGAGTTAAACAAAGAACTCAATATAACATACAATAAGCTGCACAATTATGGATAGGCTGGGTGGCCACTCAAACCATATATTAAAAAAGTGGTATAAGTACCACGTCACGAACAATGGTAAGGCCTAGGGCCTTGGGAATCGCTGGGCCTACACTGGACCAACAAAGGTTTGGACATAGGAGGCCCACAAGATGCGAGTGCAGTGTCTATAGGCAACCGCATTTACCATACAAGTCAATGGTGCGTAAAAATCAGAAAGTTATAGGTTTAGGAGACTTCCGACTGGACTAGAACTTAGCCACTTGAAACTAGGACACCAGGGATGTAAATCACTACAGGGGCACCGGAGTACCCTCGTTACCTCACCCGCAGGAAGCGGGTGCATAGGTGCCAAAGTGCGTCTGGTTTCTTCGTGAAGTTCTATGGAGCCTGGAGGAAAAGATGCTGCAGGCAGCCAGGAGAGAAGAGTCCGCTTGGATCCAAGGGTGGATCGAAGATGTAGAGTAACTAAAAGCAGAGGGGACAGAGTCTAGGTCACTAGCCAGTGACCAGGATGGAACCAGGACGGAACCAGGCAATGTCGGGTTGCGATCAGGTGCTGTCGAGTAGTTTGTCTCCGCTGCCACGTGGACCAGGAAGGATTGAGGATGACCAGCTGGTGAACATGAGCTGTCCCACGAAGGCTCTTGCTGTCGGCAGTGTCGGTTCTCGAATCGGAGTCACCAAACCTTGGCAAAGGCAACCCACGCAGGACTCGAAGATGTCTTCTGGATCGGACCGGGAAGGTCAGATCGGTGGCTCCTTTTCAGAGGAGCTAGGGCCAGTCTGGAGCAACCAGACCAGCAGTTCAAAATTGTAGGTTCGTCGTCTCAGAGGCCACTAGCCAGCGGGCAAGTGACCGGACAACGCGTCGAGCAGGAAAAGGGCCCCACGCAGCATTCAGTGAGTGTGGAGAGGTGATCTTCGGTGCACAGTCTGCTCGGGGCTGGGGCTTCTCAAACCCCAAAGTACAGCGTCGAGGGTGCCTAGGGAACTGCACAGGTAGCACTTCGTCGACTTTTCAAGATGGCCGGTCCCACGTCTCGTGTTGCCTCCACGGGTCTCAGCTTTGCTGGGACTGTGGATCGGGCTGTCTGATATCTGGGAGTCTGAGTCTTGTCGGTCTCTATCGCTCGAGTTCCGGCGGGAGCAACGACAAAGAAAGCCTCGATGCGCTGATGGTGCCTGCTTGCACAGGGTGGCCACTCCTTGACCACAAGGGAGATTCTTCAGTCTTTTACGTTGAGTAGGGTGTCGAAGGGTCCAGAGTTTCATTTCAAAGTTTCAGTCAGGATGATCTGATGTGCATTGGCACAGCTCCTACCTTTATTCCAAATCAAGGGGCTGGATCACCTGCTAGGTCCCTCCTATGGGTGGGACCCAGGAACAGGGTGGTTACACCCCTTTCCCTTTGTCCAGTTTCGCGCCAGAGCTGGGGCTGGAGAGCCCCAGCACCGGTTTTAACTGGACTGTGCATGGGACACCTTGTGTGCCCCAGGCAGTGTCCAGTTTAATTCAGCCCTCCCTGCCCCAATCCACTATCTCCTGTCTGGGGTGGTGTAACACCTCCCTGTGACAGGAAACCTATTGTCCAGGCCTACCCTGCTGGAGTTTCGATCAGCAGCAGGAGGCCAGACTCGTGTCTGTGGCAGCAGCATCCATTTTGTGATGCTGAGGCTCTAGTTAGATTTAACTGCGTTTAAGAAAAGTAACATGTCTTCTCTCTCTAGAAGGGTGGAATGCTACCCCCCTTCGCCAGGACTGGCGAGGGGGTAGTATTCCAAAGTGTATGACACCTTACACGACATGTTTTGATAAAGTCAAACCAAAGTTAGCAAGTAACCGCTAGGATTATAATGCACTTAAGAGTATATGGTATGGCAATATCCCAGAACAGCTAAGGGACATGGTTCCAAAAGCTGCAGACAGGCTCAGCTCATGCTAGAGCACCATCTCACATAAAACCAAGCACTCTGCCTCCAGGATTGTTAAGGCCTGCCATAGGAGTGACTTATAGGTGTATATGTGTCCAGATATAGGTTTAGATATAAGTATACTATATCTAAGCAAGGGGTGATTACACCACCTTGCCCCAGCTGAGTGATCATCCAGTTGTGTCAGGTTGGATAGCCAGCCAGGGGTGGCAAAAGATATGCTGCAGCCCCTGGTAGGCCTTGGATGCACCTATGCCCTGGGTACCTATAGTACACTGTACAGGGGCTGATAAGGTGACCCAATACCCAATTGTTGATGTACCTAAAGTACATGGTTGTGAATTTAGAGAGAGAACAGCAGGCTGTGGGTCTGATTAGCAGGCCCACAGCCACATTAAGTCGAAAACCAGTGAAGCAAAAAGCAAAAAATGGAGTGACCATAGGAAAGCAGACCCTACTCTCCTACACTTACACTTTTGAGTAAATCTACTACGTTTCGGTACTCACAAACTGCACTTTTGTAGTAACTTACCCTTTTTTAGGAACTTACTGTTGGAAATGGCCTTTCTCCAGGGTCACTCCTAAACTTTGTCTTCCTCCTCCCATTTTTTTTTACTGGTTTTAGGACTCTGCTAACCAGACTCTGTTAACTGCTATCCAGCACATGTGCTCTTTGCTTTAAACATAGTAACATTGGCTTATCCATATTTGGCATATTTAAGTTACTTAAGTCCCTTGTAAAGTGCACCACCTGTGCAAGGGCCTGTAAATTAAATGCTACGAGCGGGCCTGCAACAGTGATTGTGCCACCAACTTAAGTTGCCCTTCAAACATGTCTCAGGCCTGTCAAGGCAGAGCCTGTGTGTGCAATTTTAAACTGCCATGTTGACCTGGCAAGTTAACCCTGTTGCCAGGCCCAAAACTTCATTTTTAATACTTGTAAGACACCCTTAAGGTTGGCCCAGGCCCCCCAAGGACATGGTGCAATGTATTTAAAAAATAGGCTGCGTACTTTTAGGTTTTACATCCAAACAGTGAAAAACTCTTACATTCATTTTATACTACAGCAGGGCCTATCTCTCCCATAGGATGGATTGGGATTACATAATTACATTTATAAGTGTAATTTCCAATGGGGAAGAGAAGGGACCCCCCCCCATGTTTGGTGTCTCTGGAATCACAATTTAAAATCTCAACTTATGAAAATTTGGATTTTAAATTGTAAATCTGAAAATGGCACTTTTAGAAAGGTGCCATTTTCTAACTTTAGCTATTTGGTGCATTCTGCCTTGCTCTGAATACACGTCTGAAGTGGGTGACAGCTGGGTTTTGTGTATTCCACCTAGACAACCACACACAAAGGGAGCGTAGGTGTGACATGATGGGCCATGATGGGCCATCCACATCCTGATTGGCCATCCTGGGCAGGATGGCAGAGAGGAGCTGACACTTACACCTAAATAGGTTGTGTCCTGTCCCCACACAAGGGCTGCATACCCCCTTGTAGTGAGTCTGGAGGAAGGGCAGGGACTCTGCACTTCAAAGGCCTCTCTTTGAAGTCTCCCCAACTTCAAAGGCACAACTTAGTACTGGACCTCAGACACCACCACTTCAGTGTACCAATGGATACTCTGCCAGGAAGAAGGGCTGCTTTGCTGCTGAAAGGGCTACCACTGTACTGGATTCCTGCTCTAATGTGCTGACCTGCTGCCTGCCCCCTCCTTGCCTATGAGTGATAAGCACTGAACCTGCATCTCTCCAACCTGGAACCAAAGTGACTCCAAGGGTTTGCTGGCTTGCCTCATGTTTTGATGTCTTAGAGACATCAAAGACTTCCAACTCACCTGCTAACGTACCTGGACTCTGTCATCTGAGAGTTTTGCCCTGCCAAGTGGTGCCAATCCAGTCTTGGATCTTTGGAAGTGGGTATGAAATGCTGTTCCACTAAAAATCCATGCTTTTGCGCATCACCACTGCTGCGATGAAATAGCATCACCGACTGCGCGGCACATAACCTCCAGTTCTAACGCATCTTCAGCAATGCATGACTCAGCACCAACGCATCGCTTTTATCCTGTGGTTTGACAACAACGCATTGTCTCTTTGCTTCCCGCATCTGGGCTCCGTCGACAACGCAACAAAGGAACTTTGAAGCGAGCCACGGCAAGTCCCTGTAATTGACCCCCGCGTCATCGCAGTCAGCCGTAACGTTTGGATCTGAAAGAGACACGTTAGTGATAGATTCCTTACCTTAGAATATCCCCAGGCGTCAGACTGGATCCGGAAAATTTTCGCTAGCAGGACCTCTGAGCGTCAGTAGGTGGCGTTGTGCAGCTCCGCGACCGTTGCTGGCGTCGTATGCGCCGAGATGACGTCACGGAGACTACTTAGGCGCCACCCTTGTGCGCTGACGTCAGTTCTTTCTTTTTCCGCGCCAGTAAGCGCAGATCTGGTTAGAGCATGTACCTCAGTCCCTTTTTGACTACCTTTTTACGACTTTTTGTCTCCTGAAAGTTTTGGTTCGCTCTGGTGCACGTAGGGATGCCTGGGTTTAAGTCTTGTGGGCCCTGCTGTCGCAATATGTCAGTGGCGGACCCCCACGACGTCTGCCTCTACTGCCTGGAGACCAACCACGACTCCCGGTCCTGTCTCGACTGTCGGGCCATGGCCCGAAGGCCTTGAGGGAGCGGCACCGGAACATGCTGGAGGTCAGGCACTCGTCCCTGCGCCGTTCCCGGTCCAGTGGTTGTTCCAGAGAACGCTCGCAGGGCCACAGTCATTGCTCCTCGGGCTCCAAGTCTTCACCCTCGGATTCGGGTAATAGACGACACAAAAAGAAGTCGAAGAAGCATTGTCGCTCTCCAACGTCCCCCCCCCCGTCATTCCCCGGATGCTGACGAGGGGGACAGGGGTTTTGCCCCTGCGGCACTTTTGGATCCTGGGAGTCCCGCGGCCTACCCACCTTATCCGTGTCCGATGGCGACTCCCGCACAGTTGCTACCATGGCCTGCCTGTTTAGGCCTCGGGCTCCCGCCGGGGGGCCCTCGGGCCCTGCGGTACCGTTTCAGGATCCTTTCGGGCTGCCGTCAGATCCAGCTGCGGCGCCGCAGGTTCCTGCGCTGTTGGCTCCGGCCACGGTGCCACAAGGTCCAACGTTGCTGGCTCCGGTCCCAGCGCCACCCTTGGCTCTGCCTCAGGTGCCGCAGTGGGTGCCATTTGTCCCGCCCTTGCCAAGGTTCTAGGACAATTTTGCTCCTACCTGGGATCCGCATTGGGACATGGCGCCGGTTCGGCCCCGACCGGCGCCGTTCCTGGCGCCGTTTGTTCCTTCCCCAGTTCCTGCCCTGTCACTGCAGTCTGTACCACATGCGGCGGAGGTGGAGGACGACGAAGAGGACCTTCTTGCTCATCAGTGTGACTCTGAGCAGGACTGGGTGGACGACTTGGAGGATGTCGGCGACCTCGACGTCTCCTCTGACCTGGCGTTTGCCCCCCCACCTACCATGGATGAGGGCGCCTCTTACACAATGGCGCTCCGTCGGGCAGCTGAGGTCCTCATCTTTAATCTCCCTACGGTGGCCCTCAAAACTAATCTCCTCACTGAGGTGCTCCAGATGGCGTCCACTTCGTCGGAGCCCCTGCTGCCATTTAATGACGACCTCACTGATGTCTTGTTGGGCACTTGGTCACGACCGGCCACAGGGGCCCCGGTAGATAAGAACGTCGCCAGGCGTCATCGCCCAGTTCCTGGTGACCCTGCTTTTCTGACCACTCACCCTACGCCCAAGAGTCTGGTCATCCAAGCTTCGACGTCCCAGAGTGCCTTTCCCACGGCTCCACTATAAGGACTCTAAGCAGCTGGAGCAGTTTGGCAAGCGATTTTTCTCTTTTGCCAGCTTAGTGCTACAGTCGGAAAACACCTCATGCCTCTTCGGCCGCTATTCCCATGTGGTGTGGTATACGGTTGCACAGGTATTGCCTCAGTGTCCTGAAAAGGTCCAAGCTGTGCTGTCCCAGGCTGTTGCCGAGGGTAAGGATGCCGCTAAGTTCGCCATTCGGTGTGGGCTTTACACCGCTGACTCTTTAGGGAGAGCAATCTCCACGGCATTGGCCCTGCGTCTCCATGCCTGGCTCCGGTCCACTGGGTTTTCGCCCTCCCAGATCTACAGTACTATTCCTGGGCGTTTCAGCTTTCCCATTCAAGAATGCTTTTGAAGTCACCAGACCTTACTTCAAATGGGAAGCTATTTAAAGCTATGTTGGTAGGGGCAAACCTCCCATTGGATGGGTTTCTTTTCAAGTTTGGAGATCGAAAGTTTTTCAAGAAGGTGAGGCTGAAGACTCTACTAACAAAACTGAAGTCATGGGTACAAATTAAGCGTAGAGTGGGGTTGGCGTATTATTCTAATCATGCACCAATTTGGGACTCTCCCGGGCTTCCACCATGCCTGCAGGATTCTCTGGCAACCCCCCTAATAACAGCTGGGCTTTCTAGATGGGGTGACTTGCTTTGTGGAGGCATCTTGATATCGTGGGAAGTTCTTAGGGAGAAAGTAGGGCCGACACTGTCAAGATTTAAATACACACAAATTAGTAGCTGGGCCAGAGAATTAACCAGGAAAGTCCCTAATATCGGGAGAATTAGTCCTCTAGAACAACAGCTAGTCGAAAAACAGATAGGAGGTAAGGAGGTGGCTTGTTGGTATTGGTCTATACATGAAGAGATAGATGGGGATTTACATCTCCCAAAAGAGCTATGGGGTAGAGAAATTGCGGCAATGGATGAGGACAGTTGGACAGAATCTTTCACCCTTTTGTATAAATTGATAAAACCCGCTTGGCTAAGACGGAACCATCTGTTTACTTTACATCAGGCATATCTCACCCCCTTACGTCTATCCAAATTTCAAGAGGGGAAATGCTGTAACAAATGCCAACTGCCCTCAGCATCTGACATTCATATGTTCTGGGATTGCCCCCATATAGCTACTTACTGGATGAAGATCAAAGTAACTTTGGACTCCATTATTAAAACCGACATTTCTTTATCCTTACCATTTGTCATTCTTGGTTTCGACCAGAACATAACTGGGGCAGCACGATCTTTTCTGTTTTACGCCATTTTGCTGGCAAGACGGCAGATATGCATGCACTGGGTGCACACCACCCCTCCCACCCACTCAACATGGCTAACCTCATTATATGAAACCTCAAAGGTAGACTTCAGAAGATCTTGTAGAGTCCAGAATCTCACATTTTGGAAACTTTTGACAGAGTGGAAGTGAGGTCCTTTTGGGGTTTTTTTTTTCTTTTTTTTCCCATATCCGATGATTAAGCCCACCCACTCAACAGTTCAGTATTGTGGTCTGCCCAGATTTCGACATCTATATACTGAATTTTCTGGCACGAAGTTGCCTTGAGACATCGTCACAAGATGTACGGTTGTTCCTACCAACTCATAAAATTCTCTGCCGAGTTGTGAAGCGGCTCAATCTTCAGGGCATTGCTCCCAAAGGCAGTAAGATGGTTGGGTGGTTCTCTCTGCATCTAAGGGACGTGTGTCGGGCAGATGAGGATAAAAAAAACCAAAAAACTAATCTCCTCACTGAGGTGCTCCAGATGGCGTCCACTTCGTCAGAGCCCCTGCTGCCATTTAATGACGACCTCACTGATGTCTTGTTGGGCACTTGGTCACGACCGGCCACAGGGGCCCCGGTGGATAAGAACGTCGCCAGGCGTCATCGCCCAGTTCCTGGTGACCCTGCTTTTCTGACCACTCACCCTACGCCCGAGAGTCTGGTCATCCAAGCTTCGACGTCCCAGAGTGCCTTTCCCACGGCTCCACTATAAGGACTCTAAGCAGCTGGAGCAGTTTGGCAAGCGATTTTTCTCTTTGGCCAGCTTAGGGCTACGGTCGGAAAACACCTCATGCCTCTTCGGCCGCTATTCCCATGTGGTGTGGTATACGGTTGCACAGGTATTGCCTCAGTGTCCTGAAAAGGTCCAAGCTGTGCTGTCCCAGGCTGTTGCCGAGGGTAAGGATGCCGCTAAGTTCGCCATTCGGTGAGGGCTTTACACCGCTGACTCTTTAGGGAGAGCAATCTCCACGGCATTTGCCCTGCGTCTCCATGCCTGGCTCCGGTCCACTGGGTTTTCGGGGGATGTCCAGAGTTTCCTCATGGACATGCCTTTTGACGGTACTTGCCTGTTTGGCGATAAGGCAGACAGTGCGCTGGAGCGTTTCAAAGACTCTCGGGCTACAGCCAAGTCCTTGGGTCTCTCCACCACATGTCCATCCACGTCTACCTTTTGTTCCTTTCGTGGCAACGGAAGGGGCGCCCCTCCACGTTCATTCAGCCAGAAGCCTGCGCAGACTCAGCCCCAGGTGGCCATGGGCATGGTGGCTGCCATGGCGGCACAGGGGGCCAGCGTGCGGGTAAGTCCTTCTCCGCTCCTGCAGCATCCGCCTCAAAGCCTTCCTAGTCCGAGCTTTGGGGTGCACCACACGCCGGTGGGCGTCAGGATTCAACATCACCCCCCACTGGCGTTCTGTCACTTTGGACTGGTGGGTACTGCAAATTGTTTGAAGGGGTTACTCCCTCCCCTTCAAGTCTCCCCCCCCAGCCATGCCACCTCAGTTCCACCACATGTCGGGGGATCATTTTGCGAGTCTCCTGCAGGAAGTCACAGCCCTCTTGGGCAAGGGGGCTATCGAGCACCTTCCTGGGCCAGAAGTAGGACGTGGTTGTTATTCCCACTACTTTCTGGTCCCCAAGAAGGAGAAAGGGGGTCTGCGTCACATCTTGGACCTCCAGAACGTCAATTGCTTCCTCTGGAAGGAGAAGTTCAAGATGCTGACTCTGGCTCAGGTCTTGGCTGCCTTCGACCTGGGAGACTGGATGGTAGCTTTGGACTTGCAGGACGCATATTTTCACATCCCGGTCCTGCCGGCCCACCGGCGTTACCTGCGGTTCACGGTAGGCCAGGAGCATTTTCAATTTGCCGTGCTCCCCTTCGGCCTTACCAGCGCCCCTCGGGTGTTCACGAAAGTGATGGCGGTGGTTGCAGCTCATCTGCGCAGGTAAGGGGTTTCAGTCTTCCCCTACCTTGATGACTGGTTGTTGAAGGCGGGCTCGCCCCAAGCAGTCGTCTCCCACCTTCAGACTACGGCCAACTTCCTGCATTTGCTGGGGTTCTCCATCAACGTGCCGAAGTCGCATTTGAGTCCCTCTCAGAAGCTCCCCTTCATCAGAGTGGTTCTGGATTTGACGCAGTTTTGTATCTACCCTCCCTAGCAGCGAGTCCGGGATGTTCAGGCTTTGATTCCGATCTTTCAGCTCTTGTCCCGAAATTCATTCAGGATGACCCTCTGGCTCCTGGGTCTGATGGCCTCCTGCATCCTGCTAGTTCAACATGCCAGATGGCATATGCGGGCTCTGCAGCGGGACCTGAAGTTCCAGTGGGCGCAGCATCAGGGCAACCTGTCCGATTATGACCAGATATCGGAGGGCACTGCATTACAATTGCAGTGGTGGCTCACGAATCGCAATTGGGTCAGTGGCAGATCCCTCTCCCTTCCCCAACCAGAGCACACAGTGGTGACAGATGCGTCCCTCCTGGGATGGGGAGGCCACTTGGGAGAGGCGGAGATCAGAGGCCTCTGGTCTCCAGTTGACTTCCGGCTCCATATCAACCTCTTGGAGCTTCAGGCGATCCGACTTGCACTGAAGGCATTCCTCCCCTTTTTACGGGGAAGTGTAGTGCAGGTGTTCACGGACAACACCACCACCATGTGGTATTGCAACAAACAGGGCGGGGTGGGGTCCTGCACCTTATGTCAGGAGGCTCAGCGCCTTTGGACATGGCTGGAACATCAGGGCATTACCTTTGTGGTTTAACACCTGGCATGTTCTCTGAAAGCCAGGGTGGACAAACTCAGCGAGGGGGGGGGGTGCTTGATGGATCACGAATGGCGTCTGAACTCGGACGTGGCGCAAGGTCTCTATCAGCAGTGGGGAGAGCCTTGGTTAGAGCTATTCGCCACCAAAGAGAACGCGCAATGTCATCAGTTCTGCGCGTTGAAATTTCCAAGGCGGCACTCGCTACAGGTTTCGTACGTTTTGTGTTTGCTCACACCAACTTATCTCTGAAGTTCTTATTTCTCTTAGGTGCAAAGACTGGTATTGTGGCCAATTCCTCTAATCCTTTGACGGTGTTCCAATTTTTCTTGACTATTTTCTTTACTTCATTGGTAATGCCGGAAAAAGTTGTTACACCGACCAATGGTGTGGCTTTCTTGGGGTCCTTTGTGCCATTAACGTTTCTCTGGGAATGTACCAGGCCCGCTTTAAGGAGCTCTTCAACAATTTCTTCTGATAATTCCTTGTTAGTAATTTCTTGAGAAGTATTTGTGCATTTTCTAAATAATCTTCTCGTTTCGTACAGTTGCACCTGATTTTTAAAAATTGGCTGTACTGCAGATTTTCTTTAAGATTTCTCTGATGGAAACTGTAAGTGTGTTTCTGTCTCTGCTTTTGGTGTATAGGGTAGTATATATTAACCCCTCTTCATGTTTCACAATCAAATCTAGGAAATTAATCTCCTTATTGCTGTAGTTGATGGAGAACTGAATGTCTGGATTTCGCTGGTTCAGCCATTTTTGTAAGTCCTCTATGGTTTCAGATTTTCCCCTCCATAGCATAAAGACTTCGTCCACATAGCGACGCCATGTTTTTATATGGCCTTCAAACAGGTTCTGATAAAAAAATCCATCTTGCTTCATATAGCGCCATAAACATCACTGCCATTTCAGGCGCAAAGGGACAACCCATGGCTGTTCCTTGGCCTCATGGCCAACCCATGGCCTCATCCTCCTGGATCTTTCCGCAGCGTTCGACACGGTATGCCACCGCACCCTAGTACAACGCCTCAGGAACGTAGGGTTCTCTTCCAGGGGATCCTCATCAATAGTCATAAGCATTAGAATATTCCCGTCCATGCGCGGGACCCCGGAAACACTATATTATATGTGCCCCACATATATATATATATATATATATATATATATATATATATATATATATATATATATATATATATACAAGCAATAGCAGCCAAATCACATTAGAGCTGAAATATGCTGTGAAGAATTTCCACCAAACATGTATAATAAGCATTAGAAACATGAGAAACAACACCAAAGATTGTTTAGAAACTGTTTTAATGCTCAGAAAGCAGTAGAAATTCTCATAAGTCACTGGAAGCATAGGAAGCTCCCAGGCTGCATTGCAAACACACAGTCTAAAAAGACTGAAAAGCTAACCTGTAGCTGAATAGCAATAAACTGACACCGTGCCTTTAAGGCACTCATGACCCCCTGTATCCCATCATGCCCCAGGGGTGACAGTTAGGTCAGTTGTTCTTTCCGGCTCCTTCAGAGAAGGACCCTGGTTACACAGCTCCACTATTTTTCTGGTTTTTGACAGAAAAATACTTCATTTTCGACAACTTTTACTCTTACTTCGACATTTAACAACTAGTCAAGTAAGATACTGCTTTTTTCAGTCAGTTTAGTGAACATTTTCTTCTGAGAATGCCTTCACTCTTTGACAAATGTCCTTCTTGTGGCAACAAGAAGGCAAAATCAGACAACCACGAGGTCTGCATCCTATGTCTGCCTGAAGATCATGATCCAGACAACTGCCCACATTGTGAGCACCTGTCAGGAAGAACTCTCAAAGACAGGGAGAGGATTCGCATTTATGGCCTGGCTCACAGGGCTTCAAGGGGAAGATCACCGTTGAAGAAGGGCTCCAAGAAGGTTCATACATCTTCTAAAAAGAAGTCTTCATACCCTTCAACTTCAGCGTCGGGCTCGGCGCTGAGAGAAGAATCACAGGTGGCGTTTTCCGCTTCAAAACTACCGTCGATGGCGGGCTCGCCGTCGAAGAGAAGACCAGGTACGTCGACGACGTCGAAAGATCCAGCTCCGTCGTCGAAATCCCCTCCGCCGACGTCAACCGGGCGACGATCGGCGTCGAGGAATGGGACTCCGCCGCCGTCAACCGGGCGACGTCGAGATCCATTACCCCTCCGCCGTTGTCAACCAGGGGACAACCGGCGTCGAGGGAGGTCACTCCGCCGCCGTCAACCAGGCGACGACCGGCGTCGAGAAGTGTGACCCCTCCGCCGTCGTCCAAGAAGCGGCGCTCGGCATCGAGGACCAAGACCCCTCCGCCGTCGACAATGGCTCATCGATCGGCATCGAGGACGCAGTCTCCGTCAGTGCAGCATTGGCGCTCGGCGTCGAGGGTGCCCAATACCCCTCTGCCGTCGTCGCACAGGCACTCGACGTCGAGACAGAAAACTCCGTCGAACGGCCGACCATCGCCGTTCGACGTCGAGGCAGAGAGCTCCGTCGACGACTGGACATCGTCGATCGACGTCGAGAGAGAAGCCTCCGTCGACGACAGGACATCGTCGTTCGACGTCGAGACAGGGAAATCCGTCGACGGCCTACCATCGCCGTTCGACGTCGAGACAGAGGACTCCGTCGACGGCTGCTCATCGCCGCTCGACGTCGATACCCTCTCATGGACATTCGAGGTCGATATTGTTTGATCCTCCGACTCCTCGAAGGCGTTCGACGACGAGAGAAGAACGCTCGACATCAAGGCATTCAGATGCAATCATGGTGACGGAGTCTGCTTCTCATCATTCATCTTTTCGGTCCTCGGGCTCCTCAACTGAACCTTCAAGGTCCAGAAGCCCTATACATAGATCTCCTGAGCGTCGGCCAGATCCGTCGGCCGAGCAAATCAGGTTGTCGCCTAGATGGTACAAATCTTTGGACCATTGGCGAGATTCTGGGGCTACCAAGCGTATGCAGGAATATGCCAGCCCACACCACAGGTCTCCACTTCAGGATCTGGTGGAGGAGATGGACAGGCGTAGCCCTCCCATGCGCAAATCCCCTGTGAGACCACCCACCAAATCTCCCAGAAGAAACCGATCTCCTAGAAGGGAACCTCGAATGGAAGGTCGGATCAGGTCTCGCTCTCCTAGGGGCAAATCGCCCGTGAGATCACCAGCCAGATCTCCCAGAATATCCCGATCTCCTAGAAAGGAACCTCGGACAGAAGATTGGATCAGATCTCGCTCTCCTAGACGGGAGGAGCGTTCAAAAAGGTCACGGGAGAGGAGACACAGTGCTCACCGTAGACGTCGACGTACTCCGTCTACTTCCTCTACCTCTTCTACCAGAGCGTCCAGGTCCTCCCCAGTGGATGACATTGGCACGTATCTGGATGTACTGCAAAGAGGAGCACTTAAACTGAACATCGAGATGTCTGTCCCTCAAGTAACAACGACAGTCATTTTTGAAACTTTACACAAGAAAGCCATCTCCCGGCCTCTGCTACCTTTGGTCCCGGGGATTATGGATCCTGTCAAGGAGGTTTTCCTAACCCCAGCAGCAATCAGAGCGGTACCAGCCCGCATTCAGAAGAAGTACAAACCGGCGGCTTCTGACCCGGTGTTTGTAAAATCTGACCCTCCAGCAGACTCTGTGATTGTGGCAGCGGCGAGGAAGACACATGCGGTTGCTGGTTCCTCTTCAGTCCCGCCAGATAAGGACAGCAAAACACAAGACTCCTGGGGTCGAAAGGTTTGCAACTCAGCTGCTTCCACTCTTAAGGTTGCTAGTGCAGCTGCGCTTCTGGGTCGATATGACAGAGCCTTATGGGACTCGATGGAAAGATTCAAAGCCAAGCTGCCAAAAGAGGACCAGCAGGACTTTGAAGAGACTGTTACAGAGGGGTGTCTGGTGGCGAATCAGATGATAAGCACGGCTGCGGATGGGGCAGTGCTTTCGGCTCATTCCTATTCCCATGGAGTAAGTGCCAGAAGATCGGCCTGGTTGCGCCTTACAGGTCTGAAACCGGATGCTCAGCATCGGATTCTAAATCTTCCCTTTTCGGGTTCCGCTCTCTTCGGAGAACATGCGGACGAAGAGATGACCCGAATGAAGACTGAGCTGGATACGGTGAAGGCGGTGGGCTTGGAGAAGAAAAAAGAATTCAAGCGCCGCTTCAAGACCAACAAGGGGAGAGGGGCTCAACAGAGGGTTCAACCCCCTCAGTGGTCCCAAAATAAAACTCAAGGGAAACCCCAGTTTCGAGGCAAGCCCAGCAGAGGTAGAGGAGGTCACCAACAGTCCTCCAACACCACAAGAGGAGGAAAGGCCTGAACAGAGGCTTCCTCTGGCGCCGTTGCCCACTCCAGTGGGAGGAAGTGCTTCGCAACACCTGGCAGAGTGGGTCAGCATCACAAGAGATCAGTGGGTGCTGAATATACTGCGCAATGGATACAGGATACGTTTCCGTGCTCTTCCAAAGAGCATCCCTCCAAAGAGCTCTTGCCCTCACCAGCTAAGCTTGCTCCGACGAGAGGTGAAAATCCTACTGCAAAAAAGAGCGATAGAGGAGGTTCCTCCCGCTCTAAGAGGAAAGGGAGTTTACTCCAGATATTTCCTTGTCCCCAAAAAAGATCAGGAGGACAAGTTCAGACCAATACTCGACCTACGACTATTAAACAAAGTCATCGTCAAAGAAAAGTTCCGCATGTTAGCGCTTCACCAAATATGTCCACATCTTCAAGCCGGAGATTGGATGTGTTCGGTGGATCTGCAAGATGCATACTTTCACATCCCGATTGCGCAACAACATCACAAGTACCTGAGGTTTGTCGTAGGGAACAAACACTACCAGTACAAGGTGTTACCCTTCGGTCTCAAGTCCGCACCACGAGTCTTCACCAAATGCATGGCAGTGGTGGCGGCTTGTCTTCACAAGAAGGGTCTCTTCATTTACCCATACCTGGACGACTGGCTCCTAAAAGGTCCATCTCCGGTACAAGTAACGCACGATCTGCAACTGTGCCTGCACCAGCTACACAGACTCGGCCTCCATGTGAACCTGGAGAAGTCAGTCCAGCGGTCTACACAGTCCATCCACTACCTAGGCTCCGTTCTGGACACAAGCTTGGGAAAAGCGTTTCCTTCGGAGGAGAGACTTTTTTCCATGAGTCAGAAATGTGGGATTCTGCTAGAGTCTCGGCTTCCAACAGCCCGACAAGTAGCATCTCTACTGGGGTCCATGGCGTCCTGCATTTTTCTCATCCCAAACGCCAGGCTGAGAATGCGTCCTCTACAACAGGCTCTGGAGGATCAGTGGGACCAAGCGACAGGGCGCTGGGAAGATCGAATCACTCTTTCCCAGGCGACGAAAGAGGCCATCAAATGGTGGACTCGGAGAAAGAATGTGATGGTGGGGGTGCCGTTTCACCAACCCGTTCCTTCCCAGTCTATAGTGACGGATGCCTCCCTGCAAGGCTGGGGAGCACACATGGGTCCGCTTCAGATTCAAGGCCAGTGGTCTGCGCAGGAGCAGACATACCACATCAACATGCTGGAACTCAGAGCGGTATTCCTGGCTCTCAAAGCTTTCCTACCAGCGATCGAATCCAACTCAGTCCTAGTTCAGACGGACAATACGACCACCATGTTCTATCTGAACAAACAAGGAGGCACAAGATCTCGCCCACTCTCTCGAGAAGCTCAGGCAATCTGGCATTGGCTTCTCTCTCGAGGTATCACAGTAGTGGCAGTGCACCTTCCAGGCGAGTTGAACGTCAAAGCAGATGCACTCAGCAGGCACTTCGAAGATCAGCCAGACTGGGTGCTAAACGACGAAGTAGTAGAAGAGCTTTTTCGTTGCTGGGGTCGTCCATCCATAGACTTGTTTGCAGACGACGAAAACACCAAATGCCACGCCTTCGCGTCCAGGTTCCACCGGCCAGGAAAGCAGGGGAACGCTCTACTGTTGGATTGGGCAGGGATGTTCCCATACGCGTTTCCTCCCCTAGCGCTGATTCCGAGAGTAGTTTCCAAGCTCCTCAGGTCGAACATGGAAATTATCCTGATTGCTCCGGATTGGCCTCGGCAGTGGTGGTATCCGGACCTTCTACATCTGTCTGTGTGTCCACACAAACGACTCCCTTGCAGGCCGGACCTGTTGAGCAAGATGAACGGGAGGATAATGCATCCCAACCTCCCATCATTGAACCTAACAGCATGGCTCCTGAGGTCCTGCAATATGGACATTTGAACTTGCCTCCCGAATGCATGAACATTTTAAAGGAGGCTAAGAGACCTTCCACAAGAGCATCCTATGCATTCAAGTGGAAAAGATTTTACTTGTGGTGTAGAGATCATCACTTGGATCTGACTAAGGGGCAGGAGGACGTCATCTTACCATACCTCCTTTCCCTAGCAACTGCTGGTTTAAAGTACACTTCAATTAGAGTGCATTTGTCAGCGATTGTAGCATACAGAAAATCACCTGATCAGATGTCTTTCTTTCAGGTTCCAGTGGTTAAGGACTTCCTCCAGGGGTTGAAGAAAGTGTATCCCCCTGTGCGAAATCCTTCTCCTCCTTGGGAATTGAACCTAGTTCTATCCAGGTTAATGTCACCTCCTTTCGAGCCCATCCACAAAACTTCCTTGCAACATCTCTCTTGGAAGGCAGCTTTTTTGGTGGCGATTACCTCTGCGCGCAGAGTAAGTGAAATACAAGCGCTCTGTGCGAAGGAACCATATACTATTTTCCACCACAACAGAGTAGTTCTAAGGGCTCACCCATCTTTCTTGCCTAAGGTAATTTCTGATTTTCATATAATTCTATTTCCCTCCCTTCCTTTTTTCCAAATCCTACGACCCCAGCCGAGCGGTCACTTCACTCCTTAGATCTTAAGAGAGTGCTTAAGTTTTATTTGGAAAAGACTAAAGGGATTAGGAAAACGGACCAACTGTTTGTGAACTATGGCTCAATGAGAACAGGTTTTCCAGCGGCCAAGAGGTCCATCTCCAGATGGATTGTCTCTTGCATTAAATTGGCCTATCAGCTAGCAGGCAAACCTTTGTTGACGTCTCCAAAAGCGCATTCCACTAGAGGGAAGGCCACTACAGTAGCTTTCTTGCATGACATTCCAATGTTGGAAATATGCAAGGCTGCAACCTGGAAATCCGTTCATACCTTTACGAGGCATTACTGCCTCGAATCTTATTCCAGAGCCGATACTCAAGTAGGGCAAGCCTCCTTGAGGAATCTGTTTGGGTAGTCTATAGTCTACTCAGACTTATTGATGAGATTACTGTCTTATCATTCCTTTGCCTGCAGGGATGAGGAGAGGCTCGCTACTCTATTCTAATGCTTATGACTATTGATGAGGATCCCCTGAAAGAGAAGGATTAGTTACTCACCTGTAATCCTAGTTCTCTTCCAGGGGTATCCTCATCAAAGTCATAAGCAACCCTCCCGCTTCCCCGGGCAAAGGATACTCTTTTTTTTATTTTATTTTTTATATTTTTATTTATACCATTGCACAATTCACACAATTCATTATATATTCTTCAACCATACATTGTATTCATTTATCGTGTTACATCATACACAAAAAGAAAACAATTAAGAATTCATTAAAACAACATATCAGCATCTACTCAGGTTATTTCAATTGCCATTACTTGACCTGGTCAAATCTCACAGATCCAATCCTTCTTTCCATCTTATAATGGGGTCCCATATCCTTAAACCCAATCTCCTCCCTTTCCTACCTTTCCGGGCGTATATATTATTTTCCAAATTATAGGTTGATAAAAGGTTAGACAGCCAGACTTGCATTTCTGGGGGGTTTTTGTCTAACCAAGCCCTAGCTATACAAAGCCTAAAAACTGCCATTGCGACAAAGATGAACTCCCTCTGAATAACATTAGTATCTGTAACTATCCCAAGCAGTATTTCTGGGGGTTTTAAAGTAATCTGGATATTTAGAGTGGCATCCAGAAACTTCTCTATATCCTTTATCACTGTCTGTATCTGCGGGCATACAGCAAATAGATGTATTAAATATGCGTCAAGGGAGCTACATCTTGGGCATGTGATGCCTGTGGTACCCCCCCATTTTGCTATTTTTGCAGGGGTAAAGTAGAGCGAGTAAAGAGTTTTATACTGCTGCGATTGAAGCGGTGCTGAACACAGGAGAGTTCGCCTTAAGTCCAATGACTCCTTAAACCAACAGGACTCCCCTTCCAACCTGTCTGCCCATTTTTCACTATGCTTATCTATGTCATCTAGTTTCCCTGCTAACAAATTTGCATAAAAGCACCGTATTGAACAATCACCCCCCAATCTTATTTTCTCGATAATTTCTACTTTAGCAAACCCTATTCTTCCACCCTGCTTATTCCCCAGAAAACTTCTTAGCTGAAAAAATTTGAAAAGGTCCCTCCTGTCTAGCCCAAATTTGGTCATTAGATCTGTGAATTGGAACATCCCCTCCATATTCCTCACATCCCCAAGCTGTACTATCCCCTTCTCCACCCAGCCCGCCATTGTACTGTCACCAAAGATCTGCATTGGGAGGGAGATATTTTTATACAACCTCGTATACCAGTTGTATCGGCCCAGACCAATTTTTTTCATCACTGCATTCCAAACCTTAATTGTAGCTTGGACCGTCTTGAATCTAGTTCTTTTAAAATAAGCAAAATCAATACATTTGAGGAAGGCGTTCTCTACCTCCAGTCCCAACACAATGGAGTATATCCTGGATGAATCATTCGTTGTTCTAACATCTACACCACCCCCCCCCCCCATCAATCCCCGCATATATTGGAGTGCAGCTGCCCAATAGTATAATCTAAAACCAGGCACCCCCCACCCTCCCTTTTCTCTGGGCAAAGACATAAAGCGATATGCCCTACGGGTCTTGCCATGGGCCCAAATAAATCTGTTCAGAATTTTTTCCAAATCATTGAACCATTTTAACTAAAAAAAATAATGGTATTGTCCTAAAAAAATACAGAAATTTCGGCAATATTAACATTTTTATAACATTAGTGCAGCCTACTAATGACAGATGCAGATTGTTCATACGGTCTAGATCGGACTTGACTTTTGTCATGAGTGGCGCAAGATTATTCTGTACCAACACGTCTAAGTCAGCTGTGATTGCAACCCCCGAATATACAGCAGAATCCACAACTCTTTGATCATTAAACACCATATGTTGATTGCATACTATTTGAGTTTTGGAGCTGTTCAGGCTGTACCCAGATATTTGCCCAAATCTTTGTGCTTCAGTCTCAATTTCCACTATGGCCATACTAGGATTAGGGGTCAGGATAGCAATATCGTCAGCGTAGGCGAGTGTCTTTATTTCACATCCATTCAACCTTACTGGAGGAATCCTTACATTGCTTTCAATTTTCCTTATCAAAGGGTCTAGATAAAGGGCGAATAGTAATGGTGATGATGGGCAGCCCTGTCTAGTCCCTCTCCCAATCCTAACTGCTGACGATTTGCCTCTGTTTACTCTAATCCTTGCTGTTGGGTTTTTATAGAGTGTCTGCATTGCTGTTACAAAACTATTTCCAAATCCATTCCATTTTAATATTTGCCATAGATATTCCCAGGAGACTCTATCAAACGCCTTTTCGGCATCTAAAATAGTGCAGCGATAGAGTCCCCCAGGACATTCGCTGCATCAAACGTTGTGATCACTTGTCTGATGTGTTGTGTGGTGCCTTTTCCAGGAATAAAGCCATGCGGAGTGTGACTTACCAATCCCTCTATTACTCCCGCCAGTCTTGTTGCTACAATCTTAGAATATACCTTTGTGTCCGCATTCATCAATGTAATAGGCCTATATGAGCCTGGGAGTGTCGAATTTTTCCCTTTTTTTAAAATAACAATGATGTCTGCTTCCCCCCATGACTCAGGTACTTTATCCCCTTTCTGTGCCTCCACCATGACATTGAACATTTCCATTCCCACTGTTTGATAAAATACCTTATAAAACTCCACCGGTATCTGATCCGGTCCGGCAGCTTTACCTGCCGGAAGCGTGCTTAATGCCATGATAAATTCCTCTAGAGTAAAAGGGGAGTCCAATCTATCTTTCTCTTCTTCCGTCACGCCTGGCGAGGTACCGTCCCTTAAATAACTTTCCATCTCGCCCACCGTTCCCATACTATCCCTAGTATATAATTTTTCATAGAACTGCCTAAATACATCTCTCACTCTGTCTACTTCAGTAACCAAAATTCCATTCTCGTTCACAATCTCAACAATGTCCGATGCAGCTAGTCTCTGTCTAGTACGTACTGCTAGTAGATGGCCTACCTTCTCACTTAACTCGTAGGCAGCTTCTCTCTTAGTCAGATAATTCTCTGCTGCTTTTTTAGAGATACTTTCCGTCACCTCCACCCTGAGTGCCACAATTTTTAATAGATGTTCTTCTATTGGTGCCCTGTTTCTTAAAGCCTGCGCCAACTCCTCCTCCACCCTTCTCAATTTTTGTACAGCTTCGCTAGTTTTGAGTCTTGTCCTTTTCTGTGCTGAGAACACATAGCTCATTGTTTCTCCCCGTACTCCTGCCTTAAAAGCATCCCACACTACTCCCACAGGGGCTGTATCTTTATTAATTTCCCAATAGGTTCTGATCCATCCTGTCATGTAACACCTATAGCCTTCATCTTTCAACAGGGCTCTATCAAATGTCCACTGCCTATCTTTCATTTGCGCCTGACCCAGTTTAATCGTTAAAATCAGAGGACTGTGATCTGAAACAATTCGAGGCTGTTTATCTATCTGTACCTCTGATATCAGGGAGGATGAAATCCAGAAATAATCCAGCCTAACAAGTACTTTATGTGGGGCCGAATAAAATGTACTACCATCGATGCCTGGATTCATTTTTATCCAAGGGTCAACTAAAGAGTTATTTGCTACCATATCTGATAGTGCCCTGTGGGTTCTCTTTTTTCTCCCTGTATATATACCCCCCATTTGTGCAAATGAACTAGTAGGATCGTGAATGTTAAGGTCTCCACAGCATACAATTGGCTCAGGCCATAGTGCCAGCTCTGTGTCTAAGAATTGAAAAAGGTCTGGGTCGTCTCGTGTCGAACCATACACAGAAACTATGGTGCATTTTTCTCCCTTAAATTTTATTTCTATTATTACCCACCTTCCCCACTTATCCTCTGATTTCCTTATTACTTCTACGTCAGTGGGTCTTCCTAGTACCGCATCTCCTCTGTGTTTCGTCTCTTGCATAGTATTTGCCAGTACAGAAAACCCTAGATGGTTCATTATATAACTCTTGGAAGCTTCGACATGCGTTTCTTGGAGGCGGACCAAGTCCAACTTAAGTGTCCTACGCAGTGCCGCCACTTTTAATCTTTTCCCCGAATCATATAGTAGCTATCCTACAAGTCATTTATCTGGATCATTAGTTTTACCCAACTCAACGTACCATTCAAGATCTAGCATTTTGTTCTCATAATAAACCTGATATGTATCATGTATCCTCATCATTTCAATTGTTGAATACCAATAGAAGTTCCTTCCTTGTACTCTGAATTGTGCTTTCTTGTGCTGATTCTTACATACTTTCACCCTTTTTTTTGCATTTTTAACCCTCACTTCAACCCCCTCTTCCCCTGCTCCCACCCTACCCCCCCTCTGGTTACCACCCCCCCTCCCCCCCTTTACAGGCAAATAGGTCCATAAGACCTATATGTAGCCGCAGTAGCCTGTGGATATCGCTCCCCTCCCTCCCCTATACCCAACACCCTGAGTATTATATACTCCTCTGTGCATTTTCACTATTTACAGACGCTGTCCATTAAATTTAACCAACCCTCAAAACAACTGTATATCAGGGTCTAACATTTCCTTCTTTATCATCTTTAAACTTCTCAGCCCCCTTTCTGTGACTTAATCTCCTCCAAGTATTGCTGGGCCTTTATCTCGGATAGGAATATGTTTATTCTACCCCTTGTAACCACTTTCAGTCTTGCTGGAAATAAGAGAAGGCCTCAGAGCCCAAAGCCTGAAAGGGTTTAATAAGCTGCCTCAGTCTCCATCTTCTCTCCACCGTTACGTGGCAGAAGTCTGGCCTGGTGAAGAAAGTGACTCCTTCAAAAGATCTTTTCTTATCCGGTCTAGCCTTGTCCATTATCTCCTCTCTGAGCAGATAATTCCCGACATAGATCAAGATGGCTCTGGGCAAAGCATGCTGAGCTGCCTGTCTCTTATCCCCATGATTTTTCCTGATAGTAAAGGGAAATCTGTATCTCTCTCTCCCACTCCCACTGTGATTCAGGAAAAGCTCCTCTCAACAAATTAACCACAAAACGCATAATGTCCTCTCCCTCTGCTCCTTCCTCTACTCCCAAAATGCGTATGTTATTCCGCCTCTGGCGGTTCTCAAAATCCTCCAGCTTCCATTGTAAGTCGACTGTCAGCTTTTCCTGCTCCATCTTAAAGTCCTGCCATCCCCCAACATCATCCTCTAGTTTTCCAGTCCGAGCCTCCACCTCAGTCACTCTTTCACTGAGACCTTATTATAGTTTGTTAACTTTTCTAAGAGTATTTTGGATTTTCTTGGTGGCCTGTCTAGCCCTTCGACTTTCCGACCTTGCTTCCCCTTGCATCTGCTTGAGAGTGGAACAGATCGTGTCAAAAGGGGCCATGTACTGCGCCGGTATGGGGGTATTACCTGAGGCCTGTGGGTTACTTTCTTCTACATAAGTCTGGGATGTTGCAGAGTAGTCCCAATCTAGCTTCCTTCCCCCCACTACTGGCGAATCCAGACCTCCGCCATATCTTTTATCCTTTGACCTTCTCCTTCTCTGCATAGTATCTTTTACAGATGAACTTGAACCAGAACTCGAATCTTCATCTGATTCTTCTGTAACCTCATTGCTTGACTGAGTAGTATCAGCATCCTCATTCACTGAAAAGAAGCATTCTCCCTCCAGTGAGGCTCCCTCTCTTTTCTCCAGTTCAGCGTTTTTATTTTCTGCGCCTGATTTTGCACTTTTTCCTGCTTCCGATAGCGAATTAGCCCCATTGTTTCTCTCCTTCAGTCTTTTATTACTCATTTCTACTTCCAGCTGAATTAACGCTTCCAGCATGTCTTCACTTCCTACTGCGTTAGATTTATGTGGGCTCTTCAATACGGATAGTGTTATGTCATTGCTAGCCCCTTTAAGCTGCTTTTGCCCGCTGTCATTTGAACCTGAGGCTTGTGTTACCTACGGCGCTGCAGCTCCCGTTTCCTCTCCGCCTCCGCTACCACTGCCGATGTGTGCTGCTGCCGGGTCTCTGGGTTGCCGAGCAACCGCTGTCTCCGCGCTGGAAGCGTCAGTCTCTGCTGGTGACTCAGCCGCTGCGTCCTCGAGGACGGCTCTGCTAGCGGTAAACTCCGTGTCTGGCTGTGAGCCTCTCCTCGGGGTAAACGCTTCCAACAAGGTAGGCTGCCTCAGTGCCGCGTCTTTCCCTTTACACATGCCTTGCTTTGCCGCTATTGTGATATCTTCATTTGGGAAATACGAAAGCCGATCTTTCTTAGCTGCAGGCGCTGTCATTGTATCTCGTTTTGCATGCACCTCTGCCGTCTCGGCTTTCTCCACTTTCTCTATTTTCTTCCCCTTTTGCATCGGGGGAATTGACTTCCTTATAGCGCCAGGCCCTCGGTGATGTTGTGATCCTGAGGTTAGATCGTTGCTGGTTCTCTTCACGCTACCCTGGACACCTTTACCGCCCGTTCCTTGTGTGTTTGCTGTAGCGTCTTGCTGCATCTTCGCCTTCTCCTTGTCTTTGTCTTTATCTGCTTTAGATAGGCGTGTAGGCATCTTTGTCAACTGATCACGAAGCACTGCTCTCAGCTCCAGTGCTCTTTGAAAAAATCGGCTGAGTTGTTCTTTTACACTTGGATATTTGGGACGGAATCTGTTCAGTCCTCTCTGCAACCAGCTACTCAGATCCATAGAGGAGTATAATAGTCCTTATTTTCCAACCATCTGGGCGTCTCGGGGAGAGAGGTCTGGAGCGACTTCTCACCACAACCTCACGGCGGCCATCTTGCCAGCCCGCGGCAAAGGATACTCTTTAATAAGGAGATATTGTTAGCCTATTTGTTACTGGGTTTGTTTTTCAGTCTCCGAAAAGAACAACTGACCTAACTGTCACCCCTGGGGCATGATGGGATACAGGGGGTCATGAGTGCCTTAAAGGCACGGTGTCAGTTTATTGCTATTCAGCTACAGGTTAGCTTTTCAGTCTTTTTAGACTGTGTGTTTGCAATGCAGCCTGGGAGCTTCCTATGCTTCCAGTGACTTATGAGAATTTCTACTGCTTTCTGAGCATTAAAACAGTTTCTAAACAATCTTTGGTGTTGTTTCTCATGTTTCTAATGCTTATTATACATGTATGGTAGAAATTCTTCACAGCATATTTCAGCTCTAATGTGATTTGGCTGCTATTGCTTGTTTTTATATATATATATTATTTATATATATATATATATGTATATATATATGTGGGGCACATATAATATAGTGTTTCCGGGGTCCCGCGCATGGGCGGGAATATTCTAATGCTTATGACTTTGATGAGGATACCCCTGGAAGAGAACTAGGATTACAGGTAAGTAACTAATCCTTACAAGATAAGCCATTGGACTGGATCATCTCGTTCCTCGCCGGAAGAACCCAGAGAGTCCGCCTCCCCCCTTTCAGATCAGAGGCCACCGAAGTCATCTGCGGCGTACCACAAGGATCTTCGTTCAGCCCCACCCTCTTCAACGTCTACATGAGCCCCCTCGCATCCATCGCATGCCAACACAACCTAAACATCATCTCCTACACTGACGACACTCAACTGATCCTCTCCCTCACCAAAGACCCAACCACCGCCAAAACCAACCTACACGAAGGGATGAAAGACGTAGCCGAATGGATGAAGAACAGCCGCTAAAACTGAACTCTGACAAGATGGAAGACCTCATCCTAGGATCATCCCCCTCTGCCTGGGACAACTCATGGTGGCTCCCGGCCCTAGGCAGCGCACCCAAACCAACGGACCATGCTCGCAACTTGGGATTCATCCTAGACTCCTCCCTCTCGATGACCAAACAAGTCAATGCCGTCTCATCATCATGTTTTAACATCCTACGCATGCTCCGAAAGATCTTCCGATGGATCCCCACCGAAACAAGGAAGACGGTCACCCAAGCACTTGTCACCAGCCGACTAGACTACGGAAACACCCTCTACACCGGAACCACAGCCAAATTGCAGAAAATACTTCAACGCATTCAGAACGCCTCCGCACGACTCATCCTGGACATACCTCGACACAACAACATATCCAAACACCTGAGAGACCTGCACAGGCTCCCTGTCAGCAAGAGAATCACGTTCCGTCTCCTCACTCACGCACACAAGGCCCTCCACAACCTAGGACCCAGATACCTCAACAACCGCCTATCCTTTTACACCCCCACCCGCCAACTACGTTCGTCCAACCAGGCCCTCGCCGTGATCCCACGCATCCAAAAAGCCACCATGGGAGGAATCTCCTTCTCATACCTGGCGGCCAAGACCTGGAACTCCCTCCCCTCTCACCTCCGTCTTACCCAGAACCACCTCTCCTTCAGGAAGCAACTCTAGACCTGGCTGTTCGATCAGTAGTGATCCCCTCTCCCTTAAGCGCCTTGAGACCCTCTGGGTGAGTAGCGCGCTATACAAATTTCTGACTTGACTATATTTCAGACACACCTCTGCCAGCTCTACTAAGTATTCAGTTGGTACGTTATGTGGTCATGGTCGTTTGTCCCCAAAAAATTGTATTGCTTCCAAACCTGCATCTTGTTGAATGTTAGTATATAAACTAACTATATCCAAGGTGACTAGATATTCGCGTTACTGGTTAAAGGGTTCTCCCTCCAAAACCTTGATTGTGTGCATCGTGTCTCTCAGGAAACTAGTTATATCTTGGACGAATGGCTTCAAAAACGTGTCAATATATTTCGCCGGTCTTTCTAAAGTAAAGTTGACTCCCGATATTATAGGTCTCTACGGTGGGTTGTTGGCATCCTCATGAATTTTCGGAAGGGCATACATTATTGGAACTCTAAGATTTTCACTGTGAAGGTGTTTGGCTTCCTTTTTACAAAGCCATCCATGTGCTTCTCCAACATTAATGAGTCTGTCTAGCTTGTGTAATACCACTCTGCTTAGATCTTCGTCCAACTTTCTATAATGTTCCTGATTAGACAGTTGTTGATTCATTTCAGCTTCATATTGGGATCTTTCCATGATAACTATCGCCCCACCCTTGTTAGCGGGCTTTATTATGATATCTTGGTTGTTCATCAACTTCTCCATTGCCATCTTTTCATTTTTCGTGATGTTCCACTTAGTGTAGTATTTCTTCTTGTCATCCAGGTCTCGCAGGACATTTTTCTCAAAGGTCAACAGTTCAATTGGAGGGCTTCCTGTTGGTGGAAAAAAGGAGAATGGATCTTTTAGGTCTGAGTAATTCCTTTCTTGAACAGTCGGTGTAGCTGCGAAGAATGATTTTAGTCGCATCTTCCTGAACAGTTGTATAATTTCCAATTTTAACTGTCCCATATCTGGTCTAACAGTTGGAATGAATGATAATCCTTTACACAGGACTTGTATCTCTTCCACTGATAAATTGATATTTTATAGATGGGATTGAGCTCATGACCTACCATCTGTAGGTCTGTCTCCTTGTCGTTTTTCTCCTTGATATTGATTGGGATTGAACCATTGTTTTCCTCAGTTTTTGCCTCTCGGCCGTCCTTTGCCTTTTTCTAAAAAAGGTTCCTGGCCTTGGTGAAATTGTCCTTGCTGATTTCCTCTGTTACTCCTCGATGATTCAGCGTCGCTGGAACTGTCGAGTATGAGGATGCGTCTGAAAAGGTGATGAATTGTTGTTTGCTTCTTCCGCCCTATGTTCACAGGGCCCTGGTGTTAGTAAGTTGCTTATAGTAATCTTTGTCCAAATATGGGTAGACTTTTTTCTCACTGAAATGCACAATGTCTTTCTTTAATTTAGATTTTTTTTTAATCTTCTGTTGTTTTCTTAAAGGTGGTATGTTCTTTTTCTAGTTTGTTCAGTATTGTGCATTTCCTATTGCCTCATTACTCAGGAGTGCCTCTTCCAATTCTTTTATGACCTCCAGCTCTTTCAAACTTAGGCACTCTGCTGTTTTAATGGACAAAAACTTCCAATCATGTGAACATTTTGTCCCGATCTGACTAAAGTCGCCCAAATATTCGTGTTGGTCTACAAAGATGACCGGAACGTTCTTCACCTGTAATCCAATGGGGATTGTGCTTGCTCTTGAGTGCTGAGGTAGTACTTCCCCTTGCAATGCTGTACAGACCTGTTTTTTCTTTAACCTAGTTATTTTCTCAATTTCGGTCTGTTGTCATTGGTTTGTGGTAGGGTTACTAATATTAAGTGTGGTTGGTCTGCGCAGTAGCTCCTCTATATCCTCCTTCCTGTAACTTAGAGTTTTTGGCTTGGACATCTAGGTGGAGGTAAAAACTCAAATTCCCACCTATGGTATATGTGAAAAAGAAAACTGCCTGGCTCTTCACTTTTAAAAAGAGATGAAAAAAATTAACATGGCCCTCTCGTGTGACCCTTACTTGTTTTTAAAAATGTGCAGGGGTACTGCTAAAGAAAAAAACTCCGGATCCAGTCTGACGCATGGGGTAATTCTAAGGTAAGGAATCTATAACTAGCATATGTCTCTTACAGATAGATTGTTACCAAAGGTAAGTAACTTGTTCATTTGGTGTCGATGTGATCCAGCAAAAGGCCAGGGACGAACACATCACAATCAAATGAAAATTCCAATGTACCTATATACACATTCAAGTTTTACTGGCTGTTTTGTTGGGGGTCAAGTTTTGTAATTTACTTTGATCTTGATTAGTTAACTCACTGAAGATTCAGTTTTACTACTGAAAAATGTTATTCAGTGTCTAACTAATCTTTACAGATCAACGCTCTTTCTGTGGTCGATGGACCATTAGTTGATTAGTTGATGGTGATTTGAATAATTAACAAACTTACAGATCTTAGTGAAATAATCACAGACTCTGGGTAAGATTCAGTAAAGTGTATCTAAATCTCAGTCATAAATGAACGCTGATTAATACAAATTCACAGTGCAAGCACCATCAAATTTTCATGGAAGAGAAAAATTAATTTAGCAATATACATTCAATTCACAGACTCATTCAACAAATCAATGCATTAAGAGTGGATAGATGAAGAGACAAAGGCATGATAAAACATACATTTTCAGAGGCATTGCAAATTTGAGACAGGATAATAATTACCCAATGGTGATAACGGAAAGTCAACTCTCTGGCCAAAAGGGCTGGTGGAAGTCTACTGATTAAGAATCAGAAGACAAAGACTATAGGACAGGCTCAGGACAGGATAATACTTACTAAACTTCTCTATAGATCCGACGCACCGGGACGCATCCCTCACTTACACTCTCTCCCTCCTCAATATTCTTCCGGTATCTTCAATCTAATCAAGTTGTCATTCAGGTATGAATCTTCCCAGTCTGTTCTCTCCTTCTCATCAGCAGCAGCTTGAAGTACCGAAAATTATTTACCACCTCCCAATTAGAGTTATATTCACAACCAATCCCATTCCCATTACCAATAATCAGTCGGTTGGCAGTGCAGAAGGTCCAATCGTTTATTATAACAAACAAACTCTGCCAGAGGAGCTCCTTGTGACCTAACCCCACAAGGTCCGCCAAGAAGACTGCTGGCACATTATCAGCACATCACATATATACAGTTACATTCTCGAAACCGTTACCCAAGATGGAAAAATACAAGTTGGTACAGGTTGGTGCAGAGGAAAAGACCATATATGGGAGACAAAGCGCTCTTGGTTAAGCTCATCCTAGATTAGCAAGGTCGTACGGGTGACTCCCTTCTGCTAACTCCGAGTGAGTCCGCCCCGCACCCCTCCCGGAATGTGCCTATCGGGCCTCCTCCTGCTACCTATAACCTTGACAGGCCTAACGAGCTGAGACAGCAGTATTGCAACAGTTGGGCTATTTCTCAGGGGAATGACTTTGGTGTAATAATTGAATAAGGTCTGCTAATGTAGGGCTTCGAGCGAGGCCACAAAATGGCGTCGGTCAAGTCAAGCAAGTGTAAAACGTGCAAAGCAGTGTATGTTAGAACCCTAAGTTACTGCAATTCGGGTGCATGCTAGTGTTTGCGTACTTTGCGGTAAGTAATCTAGATACATCACGCTAATTCTAAATAATCGATTATATGCTTTACATAACCGGAAATCAACTCCGGTTCCTCAAGCTCTTGCCTCTCTCTCTCAGCAATGTCGACTCAATGAATGAATACCAATAGTCACTCTAGTTATAGTCTTAATTTCTGCATGTCCCACCCTCAAAAGTTTCTAATATCGATGGATTAGGAACTGTGATTGGGCAGGGACAGGGGAGTTGTCATCACCTCATGCTGACATATTCAATTTTTAATAAACCCTTTTGTCTAACATCCCCTTTAGCTCATTTAATATTCTGTGTCATGTATTTAATGTTACAAATCAAAACGCATTTCAATACAGTTCCACCGTTGAGAAGCGGTTTCTCACGGTGGTTGTCTTTGCCTCTTGGCAGCCTGTCAGTGACACGGTCAGCGGGTCACATCACTATTACACTGCGTATATCTAGCTCACCTCAATTTTCGACGCCATCTTTTTCGCTCATATGCCACATGAGGCCCAAACGTACACTATTAATAAAGGAATCATAAAACAGATGTTAATTTCTCAAATATGTGATTTTCACTGTTCACCACCCACTTCTACTCTATCCCATGTTATTTTCTCTTTCGTTAAGCAAAAGCATTAGTAGCAACAGCTCTCTTTGAATGCAGGCAAGTATATGCCAGGCATGCGGTGGCTCAATCCCTAATGTTAGTAATTTCTGCGCATGCATGAGAGTTTTCCCTCACAAAACGGGTTAGTCAAGTTACTATCGACGTAGTTCTAATTTGCACATGCGCAAAAGCGTTTTTCCAGTTTCAAGCAGGTTTTAGTTGCATTGCATTCTATTTTCATTAATTAAGCATGCATAAAGCTCTTTTCCCCATATGTAAATGTTGTGCGTGTATATTAATTTCGTTTTCTCTACTATTTCTAACAATTAGTACTGTTGATGAAGGATTTCTCCGAGCAAGTTTTGTTTTCTTGAATCCTTGCTCAATCAATCCCCCCTCTGAGGGCATTTTAGAGCCATCATAAAATACCCAACATTACTTTTAGACCTGGCACCATTGGCGTGGTTCTCCATTCCATTTTTCGCTGTTGTCTCCTCTGTTTTTGCTGGTAATAGATGCTCTGGGCGCTGTGCCACTGCTATTCAGTGCCACAGCGCAAATTCTCCCTGTGTAAATATGTTTGTGAATTGGTATATCCCTGATTGGCTTATTTGGGTTACCTTTTAGTCCCTAGTAGCGTGGCCGGTGTGTGCCCAGGGCTGGTAACCAAAATGCTGCTGGTGGGCCTGCAGCGCTGGTTTTGCGCCACCCACAGAAGGAGCTTGTAAAGTGTACCTCAAAACTGCAGTGTCTGCGCGCAGTCCAAAACTGCCATCTTGTCTGTGAAGTGCCCACACTTCCCAGCCCCTGACCCTTCCCTTAGCCTCATGTCAGTCACCCCTATGTAGGTGCATTGTGTGCGTAAGGTAGGACATTACTTGGTATGTGTAGCATGTCCTGGTAGTGAATCCCCCTCCATTTTGTTTTCACTGCTGCAAGGCTACTTGTTCTCCATAGGCTAGAATGGGCAGACAGGCTATTACATATTATAGTCCTATCTGACTCAGGGAACATGGTAGAAATTCGAGTTTAGTATGCCTGAGCTCAGAATAATAAAATGCATCTTTTAGTGAAGTTGGTTTTAATATTCTGTGTTTGAAAATACCACTTTTAGAAAGTAGGTATTTTCTTGCCTAAGCCTCCAGTGTGCTCTGCTGTTATGTGTATTGACTGTCTGGGTTTAGAGGGGCAATATATGCTGAGTCAGACCTGGGTTGAATAGAGAAATCCGCATTGAGCACTAGGGAGGGGTAGCTCCTTGTCCTGAATAGGGCTGTGCCTGGCAAAGTGAATGCTGGCTCCACCTCCTACTGTGCGTCTGATGGCAGACCCCCTCTTTCTGAAAGGAAGGATGCAGCCTGGTAAACAAACTGCTCCAAGCCTGAGCAGAACTAGTTCTGGCTGGGTTCAGGGACCAGTGACTCTTTAGAACAAAGACTTTTGGGGTATAAATATCTGTGCCCAAACCCCTACAATGAGTATTGCTCCTGGATGTCAAGAGGAACCTCTGTCCGTGTTACTGAAGGAATCTGCAGGAGGAGACTGTCCTTGTGCTTGTGTGCTGTTTCTTGGACTGGCCTGCAGTAATTCCCCTTGGACTTGGAAGAAGAGGGAAAAGGACTTTTAAGAGACTTATTTTTCTAAGCAATCACCCAAGGGCTAGAAGAGAGCTAGCCTCCTGCTGGAGTCACAGGCACATCTGACTCCCCCACCAGCCTCCTGATTCCTCCCAGCGAGGATTTCTATCTGCAGGTGAGGTCCCTGTGAGGTCCAGGGCCTCTAGTTCTACTACAGAGAAGTAAGAGATGAAAATTGTTGCTAACGCCGTTTGCGAGCCGCCGCAGCTGAAGAGCTTGAGAAAAATCCACGCACTGCTGCCGCCGAGCGCTCGCAAACCAAAGATCGCATTGCATGCCCCAAAGTGCTCGCTAGCCCCAGAGATCATCTCATTGCACGTTTGCGGGCTTTTCGAAGGCTCGCTGACCACGGATCATCGCTGCGGGGACGCCAGGCGTCTGCCATTTTCCTCACATCGCACCCGGATCGTTGCTCCCTCGCAGAGCGCCATTTTCTTTCATCGCAACAAGATCGCACACGCAACAGGATCAGCGCGTCATCATCCCTCGCAGCAAGGATTCAACGCATCTGTGGCCTAGCAGGAAGAAATCTGTTGCTTTGTCCCGCACGCACCCGCAGCCCGACGCATCATCCTCCCTTGCTGCAAGGATTCAACGCATCGCCGGCCTTGCGCGAGGAAAATCATCGCTACAGCTCCTTTGCGACATTTTGTTGGTTTTGCTACGAAATCCAGGTACTTTGTAAGTAAAAGGGTCGCAGAGACCACTGCTTTGAACTGAACCCCTATTTGAACACTTTGAACTCTTTTTCCAACTTTTCCAGAGTACCCCCATTTTTCAGTATTGTGGCTTTTTACTGTTATTGGTCTTGTGTTAAGTCTATATATAAAGATACTTCTCTCAGTCAGTCAAAATATCTTTATTCGATTTAGTTAAAAATCATACAAAGAGATAAGAACATTTCATACGATATAAAAAACTATTTACAATATCATACAAATCAATACATACATGGCGTTAATAAAAGGCAGATTAAATTCATTTAGTGTTGTGCAAAGTTCAAATGCAGTAATTAAACACAGTTTTAGAGGGGCCCATTGTTCTGATGTGTTTTTTTAGTTCTGGCTGCTGCCACCAAGAAATTAGCCATACAGAATGTGATGCGTATGTTGTTCAATGATTGTAGGTAGAGCAGGGCTGGTCTCACTTGTGTGAAGCCAGCCTCCTTTAAAACAGGTAACAGATATTTTTTCCTGGGCTTTAAATAAAACCCACAAAACATAACAAAGTGCATGGTGTCTTGGACAGAAAAGTGATCACAACAACAGGGGGGGGGGGGGGGCTAATTCAGGTTTTTCCCACGTTTTAAAATTGCCCAAATAAAAATGTAACAAATTAAACCTAAACTTGGTCAGGAGAAACCTATGGTATGGGATCGTAACTAAACCAAGGTAAGGTGCTAGTGCAAATGAGTTTACAAGCAGATAGTGTCTCCTCACTGCCAGTTTCGCAAGTTCCTTTTCCTCGTGACATGCTCTTGCCCTACCCATGAATTGCTTCTTGATCAGGTCAAGGTCCTGGTTCTTGATGTCCCGGGGGGGTGTAAAGAGTTCTGGTCGTCCCAGGTCTGAGAACGACTTCATCAAGTAGGCCAACCATGGCACCCTTTTAAATTGGTCCAAAGACATGACATCAGCCATGATCCTATGGTCAAGGGGCAGCTCTTCATTGAGCCAGGTCTTTAGCCAAAAGATCAAGGGTGCCATGTTCAGTCCATCAGTGACGAAATCTAGGCCCACCTCCATATGTATGGAAAAGGTCGGTGTGGACTGTGGGACAGACAGGAGGGTCTGTATGAATCTATTTTCCGCCTTCTGAATTGGTTCCAGTTTTACGTAACCCCAAAGGGGTGAACCATATGAGGCCAAAGCAATTGATTTACTTTTATAAATCTTCAGAAGGGCTTCCATCGGCCTAGCGCCCAGCCTACCCGCAAATCCCATGAGGGCTGCTGATGATCTAGTCACCGCCGACCTCTTCGCCCTAACCCGAGGTCCCCAAGATCCCCTCTGGTCAAAAAGAACCCCCAGGTAGGGGAACCTGGAGACTCTGGTGACAACCTCGCCCTTACATTCAAAGATTTTAGATTTCCCCTTGCTACGTTTGCGCCCCACGACCATGGTATGGGATTTATTCGTATTTATTCTTAAGTCCAGATGGTCCATAAATGTGCCAAAAGCATCCAGGAGATGTTGCAGGCAGACGCCAGTGCGGGCTATCAGCACTCTATCGTCCGCGTACAGGAGCGCGGGGATCTTAACTGCTCCTGCACGCGGAACATCGCCCTAAACATCTTCCAGGTAGGCACCCAAGCCATTAATGTAGATGGTAAAAAGCAGCGGGGCCAGTATAGAGCCCTGCCTGACCCCCGCATGGACTGAAAGCGGGACGTACACCTTCCCTCATTAGTGACCCGTACTGCAGCAAAAAGCTCTTGGTGAAGAGAGGCCATGAACTTGACCAGTGCCTCATCTATCCCCATCTTCAGGAGGGTGGTCCATAGCTTAGACCTGTTCACCAGATCGAAGGCCGAGGAGAGGTCCATAAACGCTAGGAATTGGGACCCCTCCTTGGCCACCGTGTATTTCGAGATCAACAGGTGTAAGTTGGAACATTGCTCAACCGTTCCTTTCTTCTCTCTGAACCCGTACTGAATGTCGGCCAACCCCCCGCAACACTCTACGTTATCCCTCAATTTGGCCAAAAGGACTCTGCCTAGGATCTTGACTGCAGAGTCCAGGAGGGATATGGGCCTATAACACCCGGGATCGTCCCGCTGGCCCTTCTTAAAAATGGGGACGATGGTAGAAATAGCCCAGGTGGATGGTATAGAGTTGCCATTAACGGCGGTAAAGACATTAGCCAAGACCCCCGCCCATAACTTGGGGCCACCAAGGGGCATAATTGACCAACCGTCTCATTGTCTCCATACACCTTTTTAAAGTGGGCCAGCCATTTGTCATCCGAGATAACACAGTCCATGACATCATTAGTTGAATCAGAGAAAAATGGCTGTTTAATTATTTCCCAGAATTGCCTGCTATCCTTCAGAATGGCCACAGAGAGGAGATTCTCCCAGGCTTCAAGTTTGATATTATCTTGTCTGATCTTGACGGCTAGCTTATAATTCTTCCTCAGAGTTACAATATCATCCCTTATCCTAGGTGATCTCTTCAAGGCTGCCATTAGGGACTTATGTGCTTTTGAGCAGGAAGCGTCAAACCAGCGCTGCTTGTTACACACTCCTTTCCTGGGTTTTACCAAAAGATCCTGTGAGACAAGTCCACATATAGTCTCAAATGCCCCTATAATTTCACGGTCCCGGGCATTTGGGTTTTGGCACACCGCCACCCGGGCCTCGATTTTCGGGAAAACTTCTGCATAAAAGTTCTCCGGAACCACCTTGGCCCATTTGAGTCTTCTACCCTGATCGGATGTGCGCAAGGTATGCACTAATTTTACTGGCCCCGGGATTGGCCCCATATAATCTCCCCAAGCTACATCAAGTATAACAGGATTGTGGTCACTGTAATGGGAAGGAACTGTGCGATAGGTGATGACCCTGTTTAAGATACCTGGTGTTACAAAAATGTAGTCAATGATTGTTCCAGGGTCGGTACCCGTAAAGGTAGCTATTCTTGTGCCCCCGTCCGGTTCATAGAGGTTAAAATTGGCCAGAAAGGGGGCGTGGCCAAGATGGCGGCGGAGTAGGACGCCTTTCCGTGCCGCTCCGGCGCTGATCCAGCAAAGCATCTAAAAGCACGATCTTGGGGGTGCCCACGCGCCCCGACAGCGGCGGGGAAGACCGCCTGACGGAGCGGCAGACTTTGGTGGGGTCGCCGAGGCGGTGTGATCCCGGGAGCGCCTTAGAGATCGAACGTAACCCGCGGCCTGTGAGACCCCGGGCTCTCCGGACATCGAGGCCCGGCGCGGTCGGAGGGCGGGGCCCTAAATCTGCCTGCAGGCATTGGAGTAGACGGAAGGCTGATCGGAACTGCGCCTGGGCGACGGAGGTCCTGACGGCGGAACCCAGATCATACCCCACCACACCTGGGGGAGGTGGGGCGCCGGCCCCTGGCACTGCAGTGGCGCTCGGACTAGCGGCAACTCTATACTATCTACGCCGCCCGTCCCTCCTTTCGCGGTTGGCGCCTGCGGCCTGATTGGACCTTCGAGGCCCGCCATTACACCGCTCCACGAGGCGCGGGGCCTGGGTGCTGTGCAAAACCGTGACTACGACGGAGCAAAGGAGTGCCTCTCCCGCTGGCTGGTGGTGCGACACCTGTTGGGTGGAGGCCTGGAGGGCTAAGGTATACGGACACCGGCTCTCGGGGTATCCCCCCTTGGGCACCGGAGACACCCACGGATCGAGTACCTGTGTGCGGGGGACTGGACATACTTGGTGGCGCCGGCGAGCGCCCTCCCGAGCACTTGGACCGCCTGCAGGCCTCGCTACTTTCCGCAGCCACGTGGCGCCGGCACAAGGCGCTGTGAGTCGCCATGTCTACTTTGCCGCGCAAACGGAACCAGGGGAAGGACAACGCCTCGAAATCCTCCCAACAACCGGCCTCCCCTGGAGCGAGTGGGTCGTCGAAGCCCTCGGATGAAGACACCCCAGCGACGAAGGCTTTCATGTCGGAGTTGTTTGCCTCAATCAAGGAGGACATATCCGAGCTCAGGGCGCAACTCGCCTCCGACTTGCGGGAGGTGCGGAGAGACGTGAACGGCATAGGCGAGAGGGTGGCGACCCTGGAAGACAAGGACCTGAGTGTGGCCACCGATATTCATATGCTCCAGCAGGACATCATCCGCCTCACCGAGCAAAATTTGGACCTACAACTACACACGGAAGACCTTGAAAACCGCTCCCGTAGAAACAACATCCGAATACGGGCGGTGCCGTGGGACGGTGAGGCGGGGGATCTACGGGGGTACGTCCAGGAGCTGTTTCTCCAGGTCCTCGATGGGGCAGACACGAAAGAGATACAGATGGACAGAGTGCACCGGGTGGGGTTGCCACGTCGCGGGGGGGGACATCCCCCTGACATCCTGGTGTGCGTCCACGATTTCCAGCTTAAGGAAAGGATTCTTCGGAAAGCCCGGACCATCGAGTCGCTGCAATTCCGGGGTCATCGGCCACAACTATATCAGGACTTGGCTGCTTCCACCTTGCAAAAGCGGAGGGACTTCCGACCTGTCACATCGTTTGAGAGAGAGGGGCATCGCCTATTCCTGGGGACACCCTTTCAGGATCATCTTCAGGTGGCAGAACCGCCTAGCTCAAATCCGCACGCTCCAGGCGGCAAAAGAGCTTTTGGGTATGGAGGATGTGCCGTCCTCGCAGGCCGCGGCGTCCTCCCCGTCTCGACGGCGCTGCCGTTCGAACTCATGGCACAGGGTGGGGCGCTCCCCCGCCGGTTCCCCTGCCAGACAGAGCCCGGACCTTTCTGCCAGCCTGCAGGAACGGGGAGCAGCAGTCGCTTCGGTGGCCTCGGCCACGTTGGCCGACTCGCAGCATAGCTCTGGGGCGGCGTGATCCCCGAGGAATGGCGGATCGGCGCCGGAGAGGCTCGGGCCTTCTGATCGAGGGTTCTGAAAGTACTCTGGTAGGAGACGACCTCGATTGTGGCCAAGGGGAATAGTGGTTTCATTCCTCCGGCCTGCCTTTTGATTGGTGGCCTCCTACGGACTCGGCCTACTGATCTCGATGAGTATTGTTACTGCACCTTTTTTTCGGATTTTGTACAATGTTCTGTATTGTTTAGGGGGGGGTTCGGTTTGGGGTTCTTGGGTATGGGGGGGGGGGGACCCGTGACGGGAGGCCATTGGGGGTGAATGCGGAGTGTGTGTGGTTGAGTGCGTACTTTGCTGCAGTGGGGATGACTCAGCGGCTATTCTGGAAACGTTTGGGTGCACGTTGCCGGGGGGAGGGGAGGAATGCGGAATGGGCGCCAATTGTATTACTGACAGCGGGGTCTGTGTTTTGTGTTTGCCATGCCAATTAGTATAGGTACATGGAATGTCAAGGGCTTGAACTCTCCTCAGAAGCGACAGAAGGTCCTGAAATATGTGGTGGACCATCACCTTGATGTGGTAGGGTTGCAAGAAACTCACTTGGCGCGAAAGGATGAAATGCGGCTCCGCCATAGGGCGTACCCCATTGTGTACAGGTCCTCAGCTGTCACGAAGCATCGGGGGGTGGCTTTACTGTTCAAAGCAGCGTTGCACTTTCAACCAATGGGGGTCCGCAGCGACAGGGAGGGACGGTGGCTGATGGTCAAAGGGCACATTCAGGGTAGGCTATGTACGTTTGTTGTGCTCTACCTGCCTAATGCAGGTCAGAATAAGTTCATGCAGGAGTTACTGGTTAAGGTGGGGGACTTTGCAGAAGGTCTCGTGTTCATGTTGGGTGATTATAATTTGGTTTGGGACAGAGATATGGATAGCTCGGGGGGGAGGCGGGCGGACACAGGGGTCTTTTCTGAGGCTACGCAGCGTGGGGTGGAGGAGATGGGTCTAGTTGATGGATGGAGGTTTTTTCACCCTGATATGAAGGACTATACCTTCTTTTCCCATGTGCACCACTCCTACTCCCGTTTGGATTACGTCTTCCTTAGTCAATCACTTAGAGGGAACATTCTAGATGCCGCCATTCTCCCGATATCTGTGTCTGACCACAGCCTCATGGTGCTCACGCTTCGTTGGTCACCTCCTAACACCGCGAACCGGAAGTGGTACTTCCCGGCTTCGGTAGCCAGGGACGAGGTGTCCCATCAAGCCTTACGTTTGGCCATTCGTGAATTTTTTGCTTGCAACCCCCCATCGGACACATCCCTAATGACCACGTGGGACGCCTTTAAGGCGACGATCACGGGGACATGCCTGGGCCTCAATTCGCAATTGAACGCTCTACGTAGGAAGGAGAGGGAGGCGCTAGAGGCCGAGGTGCTCACGCTTGAGAGGGAGCACAAAGCTAATCCCTCGAGAATAACCCTGCGTCCCCTGACGGCGGTTAGGGGCAAGCTGAAGGCACATTATACGAATAGGGCCGAGCTCACCCTCCTACGGCAGGGACGGCACTCCTACTCCAGTGGTAACAAGATTGGCAGGCACTTGGCCCGACAACTGAGGGACAAGAGGGAGCGTGAGTACATAGGTGGGATTAGAGACCCCGCGGGTGCGCTCCACCATTGTGACGGGGAGAAGGCGGACGTCTTTGGCCGCTTTTACGCCGCTTTGTACAAGGGGGAAGGGCTGGATACTGCTAAACAACGGGAGTTCCTGCAGCGCTTATCGATTCCGCAGGTCTCCGGGGCCTGGAATGATTTACTCGATGCTCCGATCACGAGGGAGGAGGTCCTCTCTGCCATCAAAAACTTGAAATTACACAAAGCCCCCGGACCCGATGGGTTCACTGCAGTTTTCTATTAGACCTATGCGACTGAGGTGTGTGACTTCCTGGTCGCCCTCTTTAACGATATGGTTGGACCTGGGGTCAATTCCGGGACCCTCGCGGAGGCAGTGATCACAGTCCTGCCAAAGCCAGGGAAGGACCCGGAGCAATGTGCCTCATACCGCCCCATAGCCTTACTCAATATCGACGCAAAGCTTTACTCAGCTATTTTAGCAAGTCGTCTACAGGATCTGCTGCCGACGATTATCCACGCGGACCAATCCGGCTTCATTAAAGGCCGCCAGACGCACGATAATACTAGGAGGGTAATCCACCTTATTGAGAAGGCGGATAAGTTCCGCATCCCGGCGGTCTTGGTGGGTCTGGACGCAGAGAAGGCCTTCGACCGAGTGGACTGGGGCTTCTTATTCCACACGTTACAGGCTTTTGGTTTCTCCGATCGATTCATCGCTATGGTGAGAGCCAACTTCTGCAGCCCACGCTCAAGGGTGGCAGTGAACGGCCACCTATCGGCCTTTTTTCGGCACTCACGAGGCACCAGGCAGGGATGCCCCCTCTCGCCCTTGTTGTTTGCGCTCAGCATTGAGCCCCTGGCGATGGCGGTTCGGGAGCACGAGGGGGTGAAGGGCATCCCATTCACAGGGGAACAGCACAAAATCACCCTTTTTGCGGATGACGTCCTGCTATCAGTGGCCGACCCCGCTAACTCTCTTCCGTGTGTTCGAGGTATATTGCTGGAATTTGAAGCAGTGGCCGGCTTCAAAGTTAATTACGGCAAGTCGTATGTCCTGAACCTGACCTTATCTCAGGCCGAGGTGGCACGGGTGAGAGCGACGACACCACTGGCCTGGGCCTCGGGCTCCATTCTATACCTGGGAGTTCATCTCACCCCTACGGTGGGCTGCTTATTCGCAGCCAACTTCCCGCCCCTCTTGGCCAAGTCGCGGGCGGAACTGGAGAAATGGAAACCGAAAATCCTATCCTGGCTGGGACGGGTGCACGCTATCAAAATGGTCCTTCTCCCCAAGTATCTGTACCTGTTCCAGGCCCTACCGATCCCACTGAACTCCTCCTTTTTTAGCCACCTTAAATCGATGATGTTGAAATTTGTCTGGCAGAGTGGTCGGGCGCGCCTTTCGTTTACACTCCTGCGACGTCCGCGGAATGACGGGGGGGTCGGTCTTCCGGATTTCCACCTCTATTACAAAGCTGCCCAACTCAGAGTCATGGTGGAATGGTCCCAGCAGTTTTCCGACAAACATTGGCTGCATATGGACCGGAGTGTGGCAGGCCGGTCCATCTGGGATCTGGCCTGGAAGCCGAAGCGGGACCGCCCGGCAAACGCGTATATTAGCACCCCCACGGGGACTACGCTGAAAGTCTGGGATACCCTGGCGGGCGACGAGAGGTGGACGACCTTTCCATCCCCATTCACTCCATTGCATTTCAACCCGGAGTTTCCACCGGCGCTCACAGAGGGCCCCTTTGACGCCTGGAGGGAGGGGGATGCCGGGCGCTACTTCACCTGTTCCACGGCCCCGATCCCCTGACGTTTGGGAACTGCGTGCGGGACTACCAAGTGCAGCCGGTGGAACGATACAGGCATTTACAATTGCTCCACTGGGCCACGTCACCGGGTGTGCGGGAGGCTGCGACGAGACCTCTGTCCGACTTTGAGGCCTTTCTCCTGAAGACATCCACCATGAAGGGGGCCATCTCCTTTCTCTACCAACTGCTGCTTCGTTCGGCCCTATCCCCCAGACCGCGCTACATGGAGCAATGGGAGGAGATAGTAGGGAGGGATATCACTGACGGGAGTGGTCAGCACTTTGGAAAGACATGACACAATTTAATCACTCCATACTCCTGAGGGAGGCGCATTTTAAAACCCTTACGCAGTGGTACATGGTCCCGGCTCGACTTCATCGCATCTACCCGGCTGTCACGGACAGATGCTGGAGGGGCTGCGGCCTCCTGGGGGACTTCCGCCACATTTGGTGGGACTGCCCAATCATCAAACCCTTCTGGGTCGAGATCTTGTCCCATATTAAAGACATCCTGAAGTACCCTGTCGACGATTCCCCGGAGTTCGTGCTACTGGGTTTGAGAGACCCTGGCCTTGAACACCAGACACGAGCTGACAAAAAGATCCTTTGGCTGTGTCTCGGCGCGGCCAAACTCACGTTGGCTTCGGCCTGGAAGCGGAAAGAGGCCCCGGCGATATCCCTTTGGCACGCTAGATTGTGGAGGCTCCTGAGTCTCGAGAGAATGGCGGACATATTCCTAGGCAACTACAAAAATTTCAAACACGTGTGGGGTCCCTTGGTGTCCTTTCTCTCTAAGGGTTTGCCCTCGGCAGTTTGCCCGGCATCACTGAGGAATTTACATCTATTTCAGCTCTAGAGTGTGCCTGTTGGATGAATGGGGGAGATGAGCGGCACCGTCACGGGAGGGGGGGGGGGGAGTTGTGGGGGACTGGGGTTGGGTGCTACTTTGGCACAGTTATATCGATGAGATGAGGCTCACCTAGAGGACAGGGCGACTCTGGACTCCTTGTCGGCTGCGCTAACTGAGCGACCCAATGTTGGGGGATGGGAACGGGACTGCCGACACATACGACTGACGAAGCCTCTCATCCACTGGCTTTCTGGTGTTGCAGCATTGCCTCATCTTACTTTAACGCTTTCCCACTGTGTGGGCCCATCTGTGCGCCGTATGTGGTACCTTTTGTTTAATGTTCCTTTTTTTTGTCTGCAAAATAAAAAAAATTTACAAAAAAAAAAAATTGGCCAGAAAATCTTCTAGCTCCTCACCTGATGTAGTATGCTCAAAGTGGGGTCCTTCGAGGCCTTCTCCCCCTTCCTTGTTACTTGAACCACACACTAGCTTGCAGGGGTGAATATTAAAATCTCCCAATAGTATGTACTCCGAATCGAAATATGTATTCTGACTGACTGACATTAAAACAGCATCTAGTCTGCCAATATTTTTATCACTATTGTCCCTATTCCAGGAATTATAAAAATTAATATATATTGTCCTCCGTGAGGGGCTAATTTCCCTTTCAACGATAAGGATATTGAGAGAGACATTATTGATCTGTCTTAAAGATCATTTAAGATCTAGGGAAAATAAAATAAGGAGACCTCCCTTAGCTCTACCAGCGCAGCTAGGGGTAGCAGCTTTAGTGAAACTGGTAAACCCGTCCAACCAAAAATTAGCGGTGGTGTCCCATGTTTCCTGTAGGGCAATAACCTTATGCCCAGAGACAAAACTAATCCACTCCTTGTCGTTGCGTTTGGAGTTGATTCCTGCCATGTTCCAGCTTAGTAGCTTACATACCCCAACTTCATCATTTGTTAAATGCCCTACCTCCTTTGTCACACAGTGGAGTTGGCTGCTAGTCAGTCTATATCCTCCAAACCCGACAGGGGAGCAAAACGATTTTCCGTGGCCAGCACCGGAACCTCCCGGGCATTCTGGTGGTCACGGGGATGGCTGGTTGATGAGGTAGTTGGGCACCTTAGGGATTGTGGAGGTGTGTGTGTATTAATCCTGCCCTCTCCCAGAGGTGGGCGCCCTCCCAACCTGCTGCTCCCAGGGCATCTAGGTTGCGTGGTACGAACAAAGGGAGGGTAAAAGAAACCCAGCGGGACAGGTCTCAATTGGTCCTTTAAAGATAAATCAGAGCCATCCCAGAAGAGTCTATCCGCTAGGTTAGCCCTGCTGAAATTAATGACCACACAATCTCCTTGGGTACATTTCTGTTGTTTCACCAATCCAACACACCCTCCTTGCGTAAATAATCTCATCTGCAATATTCCCACCGCAACATTTGTCCGAACACCACTTGTTAGTTTTAGCCATAAGGTCCGTGGTAGATTCCACCTCCCTGTCCCTTAATGGGGGAACCCCGATGAAGGCAGCTACTAGTGGGGACGCCTCAGGTGGCAGATTAAGTTTATATTTACTGAAGGATACCCTCCCAAGGTTAGGTGAGCAAGGCTGGTGCTGCGGGCGTTGCTGCCCCTCCAAGATTGGAGGCAGTGCATCCTTAACTGGAAATAATGTATTGATAACCCCTACGCTGCTCTCACATTGCGATGCCGCACATGGTGCCTGTGTCAAATCCCCCTTGTCAGTCACCTTCCTCCGTCCCTCGCCCTCGGAACACATCGCTCTATCATGTGGTACCATATGAGGTATGGGGTTAACAAGTCTATCGATTATTGCACATTTCTTTAGTAATCCTTCTAGACAGGTGTTTAGTGTGTCCACAATGTCTTTCGCAATCCCAACGAGTAGTGGTTCGATCCTGGTAAATAAAAGTCCCTCTAATTTGTCCCCCAGGAGGTCAATAGGCAGATTTGATGGGCACGCACTGATGACATTGTTATCCAACGATCTCCTGGTTGGTAGAGTAGTTGGCTAGTGACTCGACTCGGGCTGTCTAACTGGCGAAGTGGGGGTAGATGCCTTAGCTGTAAGGCATATGGAAGGAGGATTAACTATTGTCACGACGGGGTCTAGTGGTACCGGGAGATTGACATTAGGTGTGATATCGCCCACATCCGAGGAGGTAGATGGAATAGTGGCTGGTGAGGGAGTGGCTGACAGACCCAGTTCAAGCTCAGCATTGGCAATCTCCTTCGTCAATGCTCCCACCGCCGAAGTAAGATAAGTCATGATAGATTTGGAGTGTCTTGGAACCTTAGCGTTCTTCCCACCCTCCTCCATATTTGTGGCTTTCTTGCGCTTACCCATTATCAGCAGAGGATGTTATGGGGTGGCCCAGCCCAGCCTCCTTCAGCCCCTGACGGCCACAGACGGCCCGCCCTCTGCCTGGGCTCAGCCCGGCGCGGCCAGTGAGGTGTTTTCAGCGCCTCCGTGCGCGCTTCCCGGTGGGCGTGTCACCGCCAGGAATGCTGGGGGCTGTAGTCTCTACCACGGCTGCCGCGTGATGGAGGAAGCGGCGGCCGGAGAGCTACAGCTGCGTGGAGCCGGCGTGTCACCGTCCGGTGAGTGCCCTTGTTGGTATTTGAGTCCCCCGCTCGACCGCAGGGGCCTCTGCGTTTTCGGCGCCTCTGTGCGCGCTTCCTGGTGGGCGTGTCACCGCCAAGAATGCTGGGGGCTGTAGTCTCTACCACAGCTGCCGCGTGATGGAGGAAGCGGCGGCCGGAGAGCTACAGCTGCGTGGAGCCGGAGTGTCACCGCCCGGTGAGTGCCCTTGTTGGTATCTGAGTCCCCCGCTCGGCCGCAGGGGCCTCTGCGTTTTCAGCGCCTCTGTGCGCGCTTCCTGGTGGGCGTGTCACCGCCAAGAATGCTGGGGGCTGTAGTCTCTACCACGGCTGCCGCGTGATGGAGGAAGCGGCGGCCGGAGAGCTACAGCTGCGTGGAGCCGGCGTGTCACCGCCTGGTGAGTGCCCTTGTTGGTATCTGAGTATTTTTTATAACTACTTCTGTGGTGTCCCTTTGTAGTATCCTTCACTGTGTTACTGTGCATGATCATAAATGCTTTACACACTGCCTCTGAGATAAGCCTAGCTGCTCGTGCTACATTATCACAGGGTTGAGAAGGGTTTATCAAAGGGTGTTGCCCCCTTACTCTGACTTAGGAAGAAGGGTCCCTACTTGGACTGTAGACCCATTTCTAACAATCACCAAGTGCCAATTTTATCTATTCTTGGCATCTACATTAGATTCTATACACCCTTAATTTTTCTCGTTCATGTTTAGTTCTTTCATTTTTCCATATAGATTTTCTCTCATTTCTCCTAATTCTATCGCTTCCCTTTTTCTCTTTCTTCCCATCCTTTTAGTCTCTGTTTCATTCACTAATATCGATCTTAATTTTCCTTTACAACAATTATATTTCATTATTATCATTAACCGGACTAATTCTATTGATATTACTTGAATTCATATTTTCCCTAATAAGCTACTCCCAAAAGTGGAAAATCAGCTACCTATAGCGGAAATACTTTTACTGAGTCTTTCCCAAACACCGTCAACCTCCAGTTGGGTCAAGTCTTTATGAATCTTTGTAATATTCTTGATATTTTTCTCAATACCTTTACTTTTGTCTGGGATATATGTACAGCAGTGTTGAACTTTCAACATGCCACAAACTCCACCCTCTTTTGCCAATAATATATCAAGGGCAAGTCTATTCTATAAAAAATATATCTTATTGGAACCATTGCGGTATTGATCATTAAGAACCCTCCATCTGTTGATAAACGATCAACTACTATTGATAATTGATGTACTTATATGAGTTCAATACGACTCCAACTGACAGTATCAGTGCACCAAATATGTACTATTTCTTTTGGTTAGTCCTTTACATATTACATCCATTTCATTGTTCTTAGTTATGTGATATACCTTCGGGAAAACAATGCCAAAATAACAACTACCATACCATCGTGCAGGTAACCTATAATAGGCATTTTTCACAGCACACGTAATAAATACCTGGGAAAACAGGATCAGTTTCCCCTTTCAATTCCCATCCCGCCATGATTTGGAAGGTATGTTCACATTCACTAGTACCAATGAAAATACTGTTATGTTTTTAGTCTACGTAGACAGAATTTCCCCAATTCTGACAAGTCTAGGGACATTGCAGCATGAGTCTCGCCTTTCTTATAGTCCCCTTCTAGAGTAGCCCATGGAGGTACATGTGACTTCTGCTCAACAGCCTTCTTTCTTCTACTTAGTTTAAAAAATCTTTCTCTTCATCACGTAAAAGACTTGTTAAGTTATTTCTATGAGCATGTGTTATATCTATGGGATTCGTTGTTAAGAAAAATATAGCCATGAACTCTGCATTTTTACTGCTAAGCATGGGATTTAACAGCCAGATTCCTCAATGTCCAATTCTGCGATTTTTAAATTGCGAGTAAATGCGAATCGCAATTTAGAAATCGCAGAACGGCATTCATGATGTTTTGCGATGTAAAAATGCGATTCGCAAGCGATCGCAATCGCCGATTGCGAGAAGTCTGAAATCGGTAAATAATCGCCCGAAACCCCAGTTGAAATTGCGATTTCGCAATTACCGATATCGCAAATTGCGATCTTGCTAACTGCGAGATCGCAAAAATGGGAAGTCGCATCCTGAGCACAGTGATGACATCACAACCAGGAAGTAGGCAGGTCCCACCCTCATTCACCAGTGAGAGTCTGAAGCACAGGCAGCAGCACCAGAGCTCCCCTCCAGCATTCCAACAGGACCACAGCAGGAGATACCACAGTGGCAGCCATGGCAGAGGAGGCAGCAGGAGCTTCCACCAGTGGGAGGAAACGCAAAATAAAGTTTTCGGAGCAGGAGCTCGAACACCTAATTGAAGGAGTCTCCAGGGATCACAACCGCCTATTTGGCAAAGACTCCCGAAGGGTGCCAGAGGCGGACAAAAGACGCATATGGCTGCGCATCCGCGCCAAAGTCAATGCCGTGGGGGTGACCCAGCGCTCGCTGGACGAGCTGAAAAAGCGCTGGTATGACTTGAGAGGGCGGGCAAAAGAAAAGATTGCAGAGAGGCTGGGGGAGCAATTGGTGACAGGTGGAGGGGAGCCCACCGTCCCACCAAACACCCCACTGGAGGACCAGGTGGAGGAGACCATCGACCCACAGGCCTGCCTGGGTGTAACTCGGCTTGACTCCTCCCGACCCACCCAAGACACACCAGGTAAGTGCCATGCGACTGCAACCCCCTGTCCCCTAACATTGTCCACGACTCCAGTGCATCCCATTACAAACCTCAAGCATGCAGCCAATGTACAGCTCCATAGCGCAATTGCATTGTGAGACATGTAGTCTGGCCACAATTAACAACCTGTACCATAGAGCCCCACATGTCCAGTGACAGTCAATCCTGCATGCAGACAGGGAATACGGACAAAAATGTTGTGGATTTGCTATTTAGATTTGCACATCAACCTTGGTTTTCAATAGTCACAAACACAGATTACAATATCCACACAGTTCAATATGGAGTGCTTCTTGGCGTTGGATGCACATCCACCTCGGGCATCAACCTTCGACCACCTTCCCAAAGATTTTGGAATGGAAGTCCTTACACTGTGAGCAAATACACCCGTGCACCTCCAAAAAAGTCTCTTTAACCCCTTCCATGCTGATGACGGCCCCCATCCGTCATGCATTACAGTGCTCGTGTGCTCATGACGGCTGGGGGCCGTCATAAAGCCATTGATTCTTTAATAAGCCTAGCACACGAGAAAAATCGGCCCAGCATGGAAGGGGTTAATCCTTTTGCTTATTTAGCAATATATCTGGAATTCGTATCCTTGGTCAACCAAATCAGTTTCGTCACACCAGACGTAGTACCGGATTCAAGTCTTTATTTTTCCAGACTTAATCGTCCACAGCCGACGCGCGTTTCGCCCCCTATGGGCTTTTTCAAGGCTGTCCGTCATACATGCAACAAGAAAAGAAGGGTACACATACTAAGATCTATGTATAAGCTTGCGCTCATCAAAACTGAATCTACCCACTTTTGTATCTAATTCATGTGACATGCTTAAAGTAATGACCATCTTGTGACTTCACCCTGCGCGTTTATTGTGTATTTATCAGTGCCCCCATGATATGGAACCACTGCATAAATAACACCCTTTGTGCCACCTTGAAGACAAGAAAGGAGCCATGCAATCCAAACAGGTCCAACCACGTTTTCCTTAGACTTGTGCTCGCTCAAGTGCGTCGTTGTGCACCCAAAAAAAAAGAAACACCCAAAGTTTGCACCGTATAATGTCACCTTAATAAAAATGCCCGTTTGTGTATAACTAGAAAAGAATTTCAACATTTCCATTTAAGTGCCAGAAATGTTCCCCATATCATTGCATCGCATCTACTTCGTTCTGCTCACCTTTGTATATTGTCGAAAAGACTTTCAATTCCGATAAGTACTTGTAAATTTTGAGGATACAATTCGTATATGTTCAAGCAATCTATAATAAAATATATATAAAAAGCATATAGTGTTGCCTCAATCTAAGAAAACCAGTTTGATACAACATATCTGAGGTCCACTTTATATATTGATTTAGTTAAAAAATAATTTCCTACCTTAAAAATAATCATGAATGATGATGCAGGATACTATTTATTCTTCCAATTGTCAGTATTTTTCTTAGTTGGGGTTATAGTTGTGGAGCCATGTTAAGTTGCACAATCTGGGAAATAGAAATTATACCTATTTAGATCACAGCAAGCCATTATTTAGCCCAACTAGCGCGAAATTGCCTCTTCACATTATCTTAGGGAATAGAGAGTTTTTGAGCCCGAAAATTATTTTTAATGTTCGTTTATTAATCACTTCAATCAGTTGTTTGCATGGGGCAGTGTATTCTATTTTACATATTGCCTGCCTTAATCGTGTCCAATGGCCCAATATCCAGTTAGCCACTCGTGTTCTTAAAAAACATTTTGTCACAATTGGGTCCGTGGACCTATGTGCTATATATCAAACACTGCCAACCCCAGTTGCCTGAATCACCCATCGCAAGTCGGACGCCCGCATATGGACATACATTGCGTGCTATCTAATCTGTGCCATTACATCATAAAGACACCGCGTCTCTGCATCTACGTCTATTCCCACACGTAGTTTCTCGTAACTGGTTATTATCGTTCGCACTGCCCGTCTTACCTTCACACGTGTATCGGTTCACCGTGTACGCCGTCCCTGCAACCCGGCGGCATCGGTTTCTACAAGCCTCTCGGCTGATTAAATCTTCCCCGCCTAAAGCCGTCATGGAGAGTAAGGAAGGACTAAGGATTGTGCTTGCTATGATTTCTATTCGTTTTTGGCGGCCATCTTTTAGTGTGGTTTCAGCATGTTTGTAGGCCAGCGCCTATTGCTATTTTACTTTAATAACCTTTATTGGTTGCTACTTATTTGGAATTGCAAAGCAACCCCCCTGGCTCCAAGATTGTCACATCTCCCGTTATTAGTTTGGTTTTGATACTTTCCCACATCCATGATTTACCATAAAAAATAAGTTTATATGCATCTGTACTCCATAATTGTTTTTCAATACTAAAAGTCCACATATGTATGGGTGCAACTTATATTATTTGATACTATGGCTATACATTTCATAATAAGGTGCCCCCACCATATATTGTGTGGTCCAAGTTGTTATTCTCACGTTAAATTACAATTTACAGTATCATTCAATGAACTTCAATGTTACAACTTATTGTTTACATTTTTAGAAAACATGCTTACCTAGTTCATTAATTGTACAATTTGACTCTTACATCGCTTTTTATCATTCAATACTTATTTGTACCGTCTCAATATCAGTATATTCTTATATATAGTCAATAAAACTTAATACATTTTTGTGCAGCATGTATCAAGAGCAACTGAAAACATTTTATGTCACTTTATCCCAAGCGCGAGAAACCGGGTTTAACTGGTCCACATCTTATAACAGTTACAGGAATTCTACCAATTCCTTATCTACATTAATCCCCATCTCAACCGCTCGCAATAATATGATCCATTTGCTTTCCCTCTGTCTTAGTTTACTGGTTCTGTTTCCACCCCTATTACCAATGGGGACTGCATCTATACCATGAAATCCTATTTTATGTATTTCTGTTTTCCCATGTACAGCATTAAAGTGCGTCGCCAATATCCTTTGGACCAGTTAAACCTGGTTTTCTCTCGCTTGGGATAAAGTGACATAAAATGTTTTCAGTTGCTCTTGATACATGCTGCACAAAAATGTATTAAATGGTATTGACTATATATAAGAATATACTGATATTGAGACGGTACAAATAAGTATTGGATGATAGAAAGCGATGTAAGAGTCAAATTGTACAATGAATGAACTAGGTAAGCATGTTTTCTAAAAATGTAAACAATAAGTTGTAACATTGAAGTTCATTGAATGATACTGTAAATTGTAATTTAACGTGAGAATAACAACTTGGACCACACAATATATGGTGGGGGCACCTTATTATGAAATTTATAGCCATAGTATCAAATAATATAAGTTGCACCCATACATATGTGGACTTTTAGTATTGAAAAACAATTATGGAGTACAGATGCATATAAACTTATTTTTTATGGTAAATCATGGATGTGGAAAAGTATCAAAACCAAACTAATAACGGGAGATGTGACAATCTTGGAGCCAGGGGGGTTGTTTTGCAATTCCAAATAAGTAGCAACCAATAAAGGTTATTAAAGTAAAATAGCAATAGGCGCCGGCCTACAAACATGCTGAAAACCACACTAAAAGATGGCCGCCAAAAACGAATAGAAATCATAGCAAGCACAATCCTTAGTCCTTCCTTACTCTCCATGACGGCTTTAGGCGGGGAAGATTTAATCAGCCGAGAGGCTTGTAGAAACCGATGCCGCCGGGTTGCAGGGACGGCGTACATGGTGAACCGATACACGTGTGAAGGTAAGACGGGCAGTGCGAACGATAATAAACAGTTACGAGAAACTACGTGTGGGAATAGACGTAGATGCAGGGACGCGGTGTCTTTATGATGTAATGGCACAGATTAGATAGCACGCAATGTATGTCCATATGCGGGCGTCCGACTTGCGATGGGTGATTCAGGCAACTGGGGTTGGCAGTGTTTGATATATAGCATATAGGTCCACGGACCCAATTGTGACAAAATGTTTTTTAAGAACACGAGTGGCTAACTGGATATTGGGCCATTGGACACGATTAAGGCAGGCAATATGTAAAATAGAATACACTGCCCCATGCAAACAACTGATTGAAGTGATTAATAAACGAACATTAAAAATAATTTTCGGGCTCAAAAATTCTCTATTCCCTAAGATAATGTGAAGAGGCAATTTCGCGCTAGTTGGGCTAAATAATGGCTTGCTGTGATCTAAATAGGTATAATTTCTATTTCCCAGATTGTGGAACTTAACATGGCTCCACAATTATAACCCCAACTAAGAAAAATACTGACAATTGGAAGAATAAATAGTATCCTGCATCATCATTCAAGATTATTTTTAAGGTAGGAAATTATTTTTTAACTAAATCAATATATAAAGTGGACCTCAGATATGTTGTATCAAACTGGTTTTCTTAGATTGAGGCAACACTATATGCTTTTTATATATATTTTATTATAGATTGCTTGAACATATACGAATTGTATCCTCAAAATTTACAAGTACTTATCGGAATTGAAAGTCTTTTCGACAATATACAAAGGTGAGCAGAACTAAGTAGATACGATGCAATGATATGGGGAACATTTCTGGCACTTAAATGGAAATGTTGAAATTCTTTTCTAGTTATACACAAACGGGCATTTTTATTAAGGTGACATTATACTGTGCAAACTTTGGGTGTTTCTATTTTTTTGGGTGCACAACGATGCACTTGAGCGAGCACAAGTCTAAGGAAAACGTGGTTGGACCTGTTTGGATTGCATGGCTCCTTTCTTGTCTTCAAGATGGCACAAAGGGTGTTACTTATGCAGTGGTTCCATATCATGGGGGCACTGATAAATACACAATAAACGCGCAGGGTGAAGTCACATGATGGTCATTACTTTAAGCATGTCACATGAATTAGATACAAAAGTGGGTAGATTCAGTTTTGATGAGCGCAAGCTTATACATAGATCTTAGTATGTGTACCTTTCTTTTCTTGCTGCATGTATGCAGACAGGGAATGGTAGACTGCATGCATGTAGCAAGCCTAACTGTGTACGTAACATGCCACTAATCAACGTCCACTTTACATCACAGGTGGCGCTGATGTCCCCAGCACTGACAGTGAGGCCCTGGTGATTGAGGAGAACACGGAAGACACGGAGGGGGATACACACCATACTTCACAGCCCGGACCATCAGGGCAAGCTGCAACAACACCGGTCATCCCACCACCCGCCCCTGTGGCCCGTGCCACCCCCGTGACAACAGGCGCTGCAGTCGTACCACGCAGCACACAGCCAGCAGTGCGGCCTGCAACACCAGCAGCAGGTCGCCAACAAATCCGCCACCCTGCGGCTGTGAGGAGCCAGACGAGCGGTCCAGTCAGGGAGCCGCCCACCAATACATCCCGCGCTGGCAGGGGCAGAAGTGTTAGAGCAGGTGGGCTCTCCGTTGAGCGCAGGATGCTGAGTGTTCACCAGACCCAGGCCCGACACCTAGCCGCCATCCACCTCCAACTGGATAAGAAGGCACGTAACGTCGCACAAATGACTGCAGCTGTGGAGGCCAACACTCAGGCAATGTCCCGTCAGCGGAATGTCAATCGCCGCCGACACCGTCAACTGTTGACCCGCCTGTCGGCGTACACAAGGTCAAACCACATCATTGGTAACGCCACCTCACAGCTATCGCGACGATCACTGGCCATGCAGGTGCAAATGGTGCAGTGCTGCCAGTACGTAGCTACAGCCCTGGAGAACATATAAGTGGCCATGCAGGGCATGCAGGCCAGTGGCCGTGGCCAGGCGGGGGGGCAGACGACAACAGTGAGGCAACATCAAGCCACAGCAGCCAGTCCATACCACCGGTCGTGGCACCCCGCCGCAGCAGCAGGCCCTCTGCCGCCGCACGGCAAAATCAGGAGGAGGACGTAGAGAGGAGGTCTGGGGCAACTACCCGCAGACGCCACTGAACTGTGGTGCATTCCAAAGAGGCCACATGCTGACACAACAAGCATGCCATTCAGACTCACCTGGACATATGACGCAATATGCAAATCCGTGAACACTTTTCAGAATGCCATGTTTATTGTGAAGTAACAGTAACTAAAATTCTGAATAATGTAAACTGCCTCATGTCATTATTAATGTTGTCATGCATGAGTTGAGTAATGGGTGTGGGGAGTGGGTCCACTAGAAATAGTTCATGCAGATTTCGTTGCGGCGCCTGTGTCCTTCTGCTGGATTCTCCCCGCGTGCGTGACGCACATGTGCAGGTGGCCGATTGTCCCCTTCTGACTCAGTGCCTGAGATGTCTATAAGTATCCTGCGCTTGGTAGCAATGTTGTGTAGGATAGCACACACGGCCACGATGCGGCAGCAGACCTCTGGATCGTATTTGATGGTCCCACCAGTCTTGTGCAGTATGCGGAATCTGCTCTTCAAAAGCCCAAATGTCCTTTCAGTGCAATTTCTTGTGCGAATGTGTGCTGCATTGTAACGCCGTTGCTGTGGTGTTGCTGGGTTGAGGTATGGGGTGAGTAGGTACTCACGGAGAGCGTAGCCGCTGTCACCTGCATGATAGGAGCAGAGGGTGAGTGCCTGTACAGCGCAGCGCCATTAGCATATTGTACTGTTGTGTGGCATGTGTACTTACCCAGTAGGTGTCCTTCACCAAAGTCTCCCCTGGCCAGTCGTGTGTGGAGGCCACTGTGCCGGAATATGAAGGAGGCATGTGTGCTCCCTGGGTACTGTGCTACTATGTCCGTGATAATTGTCTTTGCATTGCATACCATCTGTATATTGAGGGAGTGGTAGGACTTGCGGTTCCGATACATGTATTCTGTTTGTGCAGGTGGGCAGATGTGGGTACAGTCAATGCATCCTATAATGTGTGGAAATTGGGCTACATTGTAAAATTGCAGCTTGGTTTCGTTCAAGTCCTGTTGGCTGGTGGGAAATGAAATGTAGTGGTGTAGGAGGGTCAGCATGGCCTCCAGGAAACTCCTTAGGCAGCGGGACATGGTGGGCTGGGATATACCCCCTGCAACAGCGACTATTCCCTGGAAGCTTCCGGAGGCCAGTAGGTGCAGGCTGCACAATACCTGCACATGTGTGGGGACGGCGTGGGTCCTCCTTGTTGGGTGCTGCAGGAGGGGGTCTAGGTCCCGGATCAGCTTGATTATCATTTCCCACTTAGGCGGTACTTTGCGTAGATCTGCTCCCTGGTTTGGCCCAGTAGGGTGACCCGCTGACGGAATATCCGCTCCTGGATGCGTCGTCTGTTCCGTGCTGATCGCTGTAGCCTTCGCCGCCGGACCACCATGTAGAGTCCTGGCATTGTGACAGTCCTGAGGCTCCAGCTGCATGTCCTTAAGTGTGTTTGTTCAAGCCAGCAGCTGTGGGTACTTAGCAATACTTTTTTTCAGATTTTTTTCTCTTTCATGGTTACCACCTGGTTTGGATTCTCCTTCATTTGCGCGTCGCTATTTGTGATTTTGGGTTTTTTCGCATTTTGCGAATTTTCATGAATTGCGATAGCGATTTTTTAGCGATTTCGCACTTTTATTTGCAGAAAACCTGCTTTCTCGCTATTACCGATTCACTGATTGCGTTCTGCCCGGTTTCTGCGAATTTCATAGCGATTTTGCATAAATGTTTAGCGAATTCGCAATTTTGTTTGTTGAATACCTTTTCTACAAATTGCGATCGCAATTGCTTTTTCGCAGCTATTGCGATCGCAATTTGGCTTCATGAATCTAGCTGTAAGTTTCTACGAATAGGGATTTCTGAAAAGACTAAGGGCCAGATGTATCAAAGAATAGTTTTGCGATTCTCAAATAGCAATTTTTAGAGAATCGCAATTTGAGAATTCCAAAACTATTCTTTCCTTAGGTTGGAGCGCCATCTAGAGCAAGTCAGGTAGGGAAGGTGTTGGAATATTCCTTAGGTTGGAGCGCCATCTAGAGCAAGTAGAGTAGGGAAGGTGTTGGAATAGTAGCGCGCAATGCTTTCCAATAGGGTGGCCAGATGGCTGAATTGGCCTGGAAGTCCCGATGGGAGCTCATTCGCCTCCCTGATCCCAACCAGGGCTCTAGGAGGTCAGGCGTGTCTGCGCCTAGGCTCACCGGAAATTCTCGGTGCGCACGGGTTCCCAGAAAGAGGGGTAGCTTTCCTCCAGATTACTAGGGGCAAGGTACGCTGGGACCCCCCTCCCGGGCTGGCGGTTCTCAGCCGGGGACCAGATGGGCTGGTCCGGGCAACACCTCCCCAGCGTTTTGGTCTCCCTCCACCGGCCCGCCGGGTGGCAAAGTGCCCGGGACGGGTTCCATCGGTCCTGGGCAGTCTCCCCCGGGCGTCCAGGCCCAAGAGCTCCAGCGGTCCTCCCCCTGCCTGAGGCCCAGCCGGGGTCCCTGAGCCCCCAGGAAGCAGACCCCCGATCCCTGCAAGTGCAGGTGGGAGCCCAACCGTGAAGGCACGAGGTGGGCAGATGGCCGGGACCTTTTCGGTCCCGGCCATCTGGTCGTAACTTTCCCCTCGGCCATCTGGTCGCTTTCCAATGGGGCGACCAGATGGCCAGGCTGCCCTGGAAGTCCCGATGGGGGCTCATTTTGCTACCCCCCAGCCCAGGTGGGGCTCCAGGAGGTCGGGCTTGTCTGGGCCTAGGGTCCCCTGAGTCTAGCGGTGCGCACGAGTTCCCAGAAAATGGGGTAGCTTTCCTTCAGATTACTAGGGGCAGGATATGCAGGGACACCCCTCCCGGGCGAGCAGTTCTCTGCCGACCAGATGGGCTATGGCCTGACATCACCTCCCCTCCGTCCGGGGGGGGCTCCCTCCTTCGGCCCACGGCATGGCAAAATGCCCAGGACGGGCTCCATCAGTCCAGGGCAGTCCTCCCCGGGCGTATGGGCCAGCCGGGGTCTCTGAGCCCCTGGGACACATAACCCCTGAGCCCGGCAAAGGGTAGGCGGGACCCCTACCACCAAGGGTCAGGGCTGGCAGAAGGGCATCCTTTCGGTCCTGGCCATCTGGTCGCACCTTTCCCCTCTGCCATCTGGTGACATGCAATGCGATGGCCGGGCTGCCCTTGAAGTCCCGATGGGGGCTCATTTGCATCCCCATCCCAGCCAGGGCTCCAGGAGGTCGGGCGTGTCCGGTAGGATCCCCTGAGTCTCCCGATGTGCACGGATTCCCAAAACGAGGGTTAGCTGTCCTCCAGATTACTAGGGACAGGGTATGCTGGGACACCCTTCCTGGGTGAGCGGTTCTCTGCTGGGGACCAGATGGGCTATGGCCGGACAGCACCTCCCCTCCGTCCGGGGGGGTCCCTCCTCCGGCCCTCGGCATGGCAAAGTGCCCAGGACGGGCTCCATCGTATTTGGGCAGTCCTTCCCCGGGCGTCTGGGCCAGAGAGCTCCAGCGGTCCTCCCCGTGCCTGAGGCCCAGCCGGGAGCGAAGCCCCTGAGCCATGCCAGGGCAGGCAGGAGCTCAACTGCGAAGGCTCAGGGCCGGCAGATGGGAGTCCTTTCAGTCCCAGCCATCTGGTCGCACCTTTTCCCTCGGCCATCTGATCGCACGCAATGCTTTCCAATGGGGCTACCAGATGGCCAGGCTGGCCTGGAAGTCCAGATGGGGGCTCATTTGCCTCCCAGATCCCAGCCTGGGCTACAGGAGGTCGGGCCCCTCCACGCCTAGGGTCCCCTCCGTCATTTGGTACGCACAGGTTACAGGAAAGAGGAGTAGCTTTTCTCTGGATTACTAGGGGCAGGGAATGCTGGAACACCCCTCTCGGACTGGCGGTTCTCTGCTGGGGACCAGATGGGTTATGCCTGGACAACCCCTTTCCTCCGTCCGGGTGGCTCCCTCCTCCGGCCCACGGTGTAGCAAAGAGCCCGGGAAGGGCTCAATGGGTCCTGGGCAGTCCTCCCCCGGGCGGGAAGATGGGAGTGCTTTCGGTCTCGACCATAAGGTCGGGCGCGTCTGGGCCTAGGGTCCCCTGAGTCTTGCGGTGCACACGGGTTCCCAGAAAGAGGGGTAGCTTTCCTACGGATTACTAGTGGCAGGGTATGCTAGAACACCCCTCCTGGGCTGCCTGTTCTCTGCCAGGAACTAGATGGGCTATGCCTGGACAACACCTCCCCTCTGACCAGGGTCTCCATCCCCCGGCCGATGGTGTGGCAAAGAGCCCGGAACGGGCTCCGTGGGTCCTGGGCAGTCCTTCCTCGGGCGCCCACCATCTGGTCGCACGCAATGCTTTCCAATGAGGTGACCAGATGGCCGGGATGCCCTGGAAGTCCCGATGGGGGCTCATTTGCCTCTGCGATCCAAGCCAGGGCTCCAGGAGGTCGGGCGCATCTGGGCCTAGGGTCCCTGAGTCTTGCGGTGCGCACGGATTCCCAGAAAGAGGGGTAGCTTTCCTACGGATTACTAGGGGCAAGGTATGCCAGAACACCCTTCATGGGCTGGCGGTTCTCTGCCGAGGACGAGATGGGCGATGCCCGGACAACACCTCCCCTCTTACCGGTGTCTCCCTCCTCCAGCCCACGGTGTGGCAAAGTGCCCGGGACTGGCTCCATGGGTACTGGGCAGTCCTCCCCCGAGGGTCCGAGCCAAAGAGGTCCAGCAGTCCTCCCCGTGTGTGAGGCCCAGTCGGGGTCCCTGAGCCCCTCGGGAAGCAGAGCCCCCAAGTCCTGCAAGGGCAGGCGGTAGCCCAACCGCGAAGGCTCAGGGTGGGCTATGGGAGTCCTTTCGGTCCCGGCCATCTGGTCGCACCTTTCCCCTTGGCCATCTGATCGCACGCAATGCTTTCCAATGGGGCTACCAGATGGCCGGGCCTGCCTGGAAGTACCGATAGGAGCTCATTTGCCTGCCCGATCCCGGCCTGGGCTTCAGGAGGTCGGGCCCCTCCATGCCTAGGGTCCCCTCCGTCATTCGGTGCGCACAGGTTACCAGAAAGGGGAGTAGCTTTCCTCTGGATTACTAGGGACATGGTATGCCAGAACCCCCATCCCGGGCTGGCGGCTCGCTGCCAGGGACCAAATGGGCTATGCCTTGACAACACCTCCCCTCCGTCCGGGTGCTCCTTCCTCCGGTCCATGGTTTGGCAAAGTGCCCGGGATGGGCTCCATGGGTCCTGGGCAGTCCTCCCCCGGGCATCAGGGCCCCGGAGCTCCAGAGGTCGTGCCTGAGTCCCAGCTGGGGTCCCCGAGCCTCCTGAGAAGCGGAACTCCTGAGCCCTGCAAGGACAGGCGGGAGCCCAACTGCGAACGCTTGGGCGAGTGGATGGGATTCCTTTCGGTCCCGGCCATCTGGTTGCACCTTTCCCATCGGCCATCTGGTCGCAATCAATGCTTTCCAAAGGGGGGACCAGATGGCCGGGCTGCCCTGGAAGTCCAGATGAGGGCTCATTTGCCTCCCTGATCCCTGCCAGGGCTCCAGGAGGTCGGGCATGTCTGCGCCTAGCTGGCAGCAGGATGGGCCATGACAGCCCTCCATCCTGGGGTCCATCCTTGGTCCTGCCGCGTGGCAGGGTGCCCGGGACGGGGACCTGGGGAGGCTGGGTCAAGGTCCCCGCCGGGCCCTGGGTTGGGTGCTCCAGCCCTGATCCCTGTCCCCCGGCCTGCCGCTTCGGCCATCTGGTCGCAATCAATGCTTTCCAAAGGGGGGACCAGATGGCCGGGCTGCCCTGGAAGTCCAGATGAGGGCTCATTTGCCTCCCTGATCCCTGCCAGGGCTCCAGGAGGTCGGGCATGTCTGCGCCTAGCTGGCAGCAGGATGGGCCATGACAGCCCTCCATCCTGGGGTCCATCCTTGGTCCTGCCGCGTGGCAGGGTGCCCGGGACGGGGGACGGGGGAGGCTGGGTCAAGGCCCCCGCCGGGCCCTGGGTTGGGTGCTCCAGCCCTGATCCCTGTCCCCCGGCCTGCCGCTTTGCCAAAGGCCCAGGACTGGGGTTCCATCGTGCCCGGGGAGGCTCCCCCTGTTTGGCTGGGTTCAGGGGCTCCCAGGGGCCCCGGGCAGGGCGGCCTCCCCACTCCGGGCTCCGAACTCGGTCTTGCTGTGTGGCAGGGTGCCTGGGACGGGGTTCTGTGGAAGCTCCAGCTGGGTCAAGGGGCCCTACCGGGCCTCGGATCAGGTGCTCTAGCCTTGGGCTAGAGTCCCCCAGCCTGCCGTTCCACCATAGGCCCAGGACGGGTTTCCATCGTGCCCGGGGAGCCTCCCTCCTGCTTGGCTTGGTTCAGGGGCTCCCAGGGGCCCCGGGCAGGGCGGCCTCCCTACCCCGGGCTCCTTCCTCGGTCCTGCCGCGTGGCAGGGAGCCCGGGATGGGGTCCCGTGGCGGCTCCCCCTGTGCCTCCGGGCCCAGGAGCCCTGGCTGGTTCCAGGGCACCCGCCGGGTTCTGGGTTGTGTGCTCCGGCCTTGGCCCTGTTCTCCGGCCTGCCACTCTGCCACCCAGGACGGGGTACTGTTGTGCCCAGGGAGCATCCCCTTGCTTGGCTGGGGCCCCTGAGGACCTCAGGAGGGTGGCCTCCCCACCTCGGGCTCTGTCCTCAGTCCTGCTGTGTGGCAGATAGGGTGTTCGGAGGGCCCGGGGAGGCTTACCCTGCGCCCTTGGGCCTGGGAGCCCCGGCTTGATCCAGGGGCCCGCTGGGCCCCGGGTAAGAAGCTCCAGCCCTGGGCCCCATCCCCTGGCCTGCTGCTCCACCAAGAGCCCAGGACAGGCATCCATCGGTCCCGGCAGGCCTCCCCTGCTTGTCAAGGTGTCCGCGGGCCCAGGGTCAGAGGGCCTGTCGGTTCCCCCTTGCAGCCTCCATGGCTGGGGCCCAGCTGGGGCCCTAGGCCTCTGGTCCCCCATGCCCCGGCACCCGCTCTCTCTTTAGTTGGGGCACAGAGTGCCCAGATGGCTACCCTTTTGAGCCCAGCCATCTGGTTGCACCTTTCCCCTCGGCCATCTGGTCGCACCTATCCCCTCAGCCATCTGGTCGCACTCAATACTTTCCTATGGAGTGACCAGATGGCCTGGCTTCCCTGGAAGTCCCGATGTGGGCTCATTTGCCTCCCGGATCCCAGCATTGATCCAGGAGGTCGGGTACTTTCGCACTTTGGGTCCCCTCTGTCATCTCGTGTGCACGGATTACAAGAAAGTGGGGTAATTTTCCTCTGGATTACTAGGGAGAGGGTCAGTCAGACCTCTGTGAGGTCAGACGATTCCGAAACCGGGGAATGCAGAACCGGGTCTGCCCGCTAAAGCCCCCAGGGGCCCAGTCTGTGCCTGCCTCTCAGCCCCTTCCCAATGGGCGTTTCCTCCAAGCCTGCTCGTCCCGGGAGCAGGCAGGGATGCAAACCCGGCATCCCCCATGCAGGGCGGCCTACCAGGGACAGCCACGGCTGTACTCCGATCGATTGGGCACTCTTGGTCTGTTTAGGGATGGACTGCTTGGCCAGCCTCAGGTGTTGTTTCAAGCAAAGAGCTTCCACCCTACATGGACCGTCCGACTCGAGGGCCTGCCGCCTGGCCTTCACCTTACCCAGCAGAGCAAAGGCCGAGCAGCCCCGGCAACTCATGCCCCCCAGTGGTCTGACCCGAGCGGAAGGGGACGGGTGGCGCCAGGCACTTGGATGCTGCTGCCCAGCAGGTCCATAGGTCCTCGCACCATGCCATCACCCCTCTCTGCCCAGCACATTTCCTTAGCAGCTCGGAACGACCGTTCTGAGGGGTGCCACCACCGCCAGGCTCCGGCACCCCTGCGTCTCGCTCAGGCTGCACCTTGGCCTACCTCTCCCTCCTTGGGGAGACGGCTCGGCCTGCCAGTGCCCTTGCGACCGCACCTGTCAACACCCCTACAGTGAGCCCCCCGCTCAGGCGGGTGGGCTCCTTCCCCTGGCAGGCTCTAGAGAGGGAGGGGTACGTGAAGGTTGCCGGTCGGGGAGATGGGCATGCAGCCCCACCCCGTGAGCAGGTGCGGGTACCTGGTTGATCCTGCCAGTAGCATATGCTTGTCTCAAATATTAAGCCATGTACGTGTGTTGTACACACGGCTCGTACACTGAAACTGCGAATGGCTCATTAAATCAGTTATGGTTCCTTTGATCTCTCCATCTGTTACTTTCATAACTGTGGTAATTCTAGAGCTAATACATGCTGATGAGCGCTACCTCCCGGGATGCGTGCATTTATCAGATGAAGACGAATCCGGGGTCTCCCTGCCGCTTGGGTGACTCTAGATAACCTCTGGCCGATCGCGACGATACATTTGAATGTCTGCTTTATCAACTTTCGATGGTACTCGCTTTGAATACTGTAGGAGAGTAGGATCTGCTTCCTATGGTTACCCCCACTTTTTGCAGTGATTCTCTGGTTTTTCGACTTTAGTGTGGCTGTGGACCTGCTAATCAGGCCCACAGCCCAGCTGTTCTCTCTCTAAATTGATACCATGTATTTCAGGTACATACCAGATTGGTTACTGGGTCACCCTTGTGACCCCCTGTATAGTGTACCCTAGGTACCCAGGGCATTGGTGCACCCTAGGCCTACCAGGGACTGCAGCATGTATTGTGCCACCCCTGGATTGCCTTCCAAACTGACACCACAGGTCTGTTCACACAACCTGGGTAAGGTGGTGTAATCACCCCTTACTTAGATATAGTATACCTATATACCTATATAGACACATATACACAGGGGGGGAGGAAAGGCCTAGCAGCGAAAGGGTTAACTGTAGACGGGGCCTCACATTACATTACATTACCGATGTAGGGAATGTAAGTCTTGGGTCTTAGAAACCTTTCTGGTACTTTCCTTTTCGTATCATTATATGGGAATAGTACAAAACAGAGAAGACTGAATAACTGAAAACGTTTGGGTTAGCAAAAAATGTTACTTGCACAATCTGTGCCTTCGACACTGATACATTTATGGATTTTGCTTTTGACCGCGGCTAACCTTAAACTCAGATGCAAGCACAACAGTTGGTTTTCTGATGTGGTGAAGGTAAAGATTTTTTTTAATGTTTTTATTAGGTAATAGCATAATCATGTGCATAAGAAGGACAATAGTTTTAAACTTACTTAACTTAAAATTCCAGAGCTGTACTATCAGTAAACAAAATTCATCCCTTACATACAATCTGCACGTTTATGGATTTCCAATTCCACCATTGGGGGCACCACAGGATCACCTCGATATTTATTCCAGTTCGACCATTTCCGGTCCCATTTTTGGGGGCACCCCCTGCTACGAAGACTTCAGTTTCCACCAGCATGCATCTATCAAGCTCTTTCGCCCACGTGTGGACGGGTGGTGTGGTTGCTCTCCCCCACTCTCTCGCTATCTCCCGTTTAACTTTTGTGTATCCTAGCGCCGTGAACTGTTTTTCCACTTCCGTAAGGTCAGTTGCCTCCCAAATATTCAATAATCCCAGTTGTGGCGTTAGGACAATCTCCTTATGTAAGGCCTTGTGCATATGTTTTTAGGCCTCCTCCCATAAGACACATAGCTTTGGGCAGCTCCACAGAGTGTGGTCAAATGTGGCCTGTTGGCCACATCCCCTTAGGCAGGGATGATCAGATCTGGAACCTATTTTTACTAGGGTCTCTCCCGTCATATATGAGCGGTGCAGTATCCTAAGTTTGATCAGCCTAAATTTTAATGTAATGGCTGCCTCCCGAGGGGACATCTGGGCCTCCTGCCAATCCTCGTCGCTAATCATTCCCAAATCGTCTTGCCATCTCTCCCTGAGTCTTGGAAAAGTACCTGGGAGGTTATTACATAATTTCTTATATGTGAGAGATATTGCTTTCGAATTCAAGGGCCCGTCTAACAGCCTGTCCTCAAGTGGTGAAGATTCTGGTATGTCTGTAAAAGACGAGAAGGCCGTCTTAAGAGCATGTCGAATTTGCAGCTATCTATACGTTTCTCCCTGAGCCAGGTGATCTTGTTTTTGGAGTTCCTCAAATGTGAGTATAGCCCCCTTTTTGACCAGCTCTTTTACTGCCGAAATACCTATAAGGTCCTACTTGTCAAACCCGTGCTGGTAGCACAACATACCCAATTTCTGCGTATACCAAAGTGGAGCTACCTTTGTGGGGATGCCAGCCCATCCCAGGCGAGCATGAACTGTATGCCAGATCTCTAATGTGTGTAGGGTGAGCCCAAAGAATCGCCCCTTGTTTTTCTTATCACTAACATACAGGGCCCCCAAATAGCCAGATCTGTCAGTTTGGTATCGGTCAAGAGCATATGCAGGGTCCTCCCGAGGACGGTATATCAATTGATTGATGGTCACTAACTGTGCTGCCCAATAATAAAGTTGCAGGTTGGGAAGCGCAATGCCTCCATCAGACCAACTTTTAGTCCGCTTCTTCAGTGCCACCCTTGGGGTCTTCCCATCCCACAATAACGTACAGACCTCTCCTTATACTGCTTTGAAATATGAGTCCGGAACTTTGTACAGGCAATTATGAAGGATATACAAGAAGCGAGGAAGAGCCAGTATTTTAAAAAGCGCAGCCCGTCCAAGCAGCGAGAGCGGAAGGGACCTCCAGTGTTTCACGTCCACTCGCAATCTAGCCAACGGAGGGGCCAAGTTGGAGCTGTTAAACAGATTTGGATCCAACGTGACATAGACCCCCAAGTATTGAAACTCATCCCCCATCACCACTATGGAACAGCCAGCCGGAAACCTGGGAACCTGTCCCCGCAACATAAACAATACGGATTTATGCCAGTTAATTGAATACCCGGAGTATTTGCCGAAATCTGTGAGATGTCAAGCACCACCGATATAGATTTGTATAGGGAAGCCAGGTACAGCAGTATATCATATGCATGTAAGGACATTCGATCTTCTACTTCTTCCGCCCACCTCATCCCTCGTACCATAACATCTCGACGTATCCATGCCCCAAGGGGTTCCAATAAAAGGGAGAATATTAACGGGGACAGAGGGCAACCTTGTCTGGTACCACGCTTTAATCTAAATGACCTGGACGTATGACAGTTTACCCTCACTTGTCCCAAAATATCTGTGTATAGCAACCAAACCCAGGGTATAAACTTGGGGCCTCATTTATGAGGCTGTGCGTCACTTCTACGCCGCAGGTGCGTCACTTTTTGTGACGCACCAGTGGCGTAAAAAATGTGCCTCGTTGCACCATATTTACAAAGTGACGCATCTAGGTAGATGCGTCACTTTGTAAACCCCTGCGCCACATTATACCTGAGCCAGGTATAATGTACGCAAGGGGGGGCGTATTGACGCAAGGAAGGGTCGTAGAAGTGACACCGTGAAATCTACGAGATTTCACTGCGTCACTTTTGGGACGCTGTTGCGTCAAAATCTTGCGCCTGCCTCACAGCAGGCGTAAGACTGACGCAAGCCCATGTGAAAGGTAGCATTGCTGGAGTTGCGTCACTTATGTGACACACTCCAGCAATGCGTCACTTTTGCGCTTACAGATACGTCAGAAATACTGACGTATCTGTAACTCCTTGCGACATGATGTGCCATGACGCATCAGGAATGTCGCAAGGAGTGCGCACTGAGAAGTGACGCATTGCTGCTTTCACGCAGCGATGCGTCATTTCTCATAAATGAGGCCCCAGGGACCTAGACCCACCCTTTCTAAAATTTCAAACATGTATGGCCATTCAATGGAATCAAAGGCCATAGAGGCATCAAGAGACAACAACACAGCATCCTCCTCAATGTATTTCCTACAGGCCATCACGTTATGTAGGCGCTTTAGATTGAGGGCTGTATTTTTTCCAGGCATAAACCCAGACTGATCTGGGTGGACTAATGTTGTGATAACCTCCGCCAGCCTGTTGGCGAGGACTTTCACTAATACCTTTGCCTCTACGTTAATCAGCTAAATTGGCCTATAAAAGCCACTTGTGTCTGCCGGTCTGCCCGGCTTGTGAATCGCCACTATAGTGGCCAACCTTTGATCCACCGGCAGCCGGCCCAACTCTAGGCTCTCCTCGTACATGACCTTCAGATGGGTAAAGCTTGTTTCTGAAGGTAATGCATACAACATAGGAGCTGTTCTCTACCAGATTATACTCTGATAATAGTACAAAATGGGGAACACAGAATAAATGAGAACTTTAGGATTAGCAAACATGGTGAACCCCAACCGATAGCGTGGACAGTGATAAAATCATACATTTTTCCATGAATGCAGCTAACTTTCTGTTGAGAAGTAAGCACGCTGATGCTAGTTGCTTTTGAAAGAAGGTAGTTGCTGTATCTATGTGTTGCTGCAGGGTTTTCCCCTTTCAAATATTTTTAATCAAATTGTGGTTGCAACGGTTTGTGTTTTGGGAGGCCAGGAAGGGAGGCTGAATAGTTATTAGGGCTATTTTGAGTGACTGTGGTTAATGGAACTGGATGAGGCTGGTGTGAATGAGCCACTCTTGGTGATATGAGCAACTTTAGAATGAAGCTGTAGTGGTTTGCTGTGTTGTTTGAATTCACCAGAGCCTACAGGAGATGGCAACTAGTCAGAAGGCAAAAAATATGGCAATATTCAGGGGAGGTGGGAAATGCTTGGGAGGAGCAAAGGAAAACATGTCCCTGAGGGCAAGGGCGCTTGCCAGGTAGTGTCATACCACTGTACAATGTTGATGTGCTTCTGCAGAGAAAGAGGGGAGAAGTGAAAAAAATTGTTCTCTTTGTTTCTTACTCAAAGTTTGTTGCTGGAAGATGGGAGCGAATTTTCAGTTTGACATTCCATATATTTATAGTGGCATTATATAGTATATAATATAAAAAACTCATTTGGCACGAACACCAACAAAGACACATTCAGATATTTCCTTTTTTTTGTCCTCAATTGCCTCTTTAGAGAGAGTGTACTCTCTTTCTCTTGCACTTTTGAAAGGAGTATTCTAACCCCATGTGCCGGAGTTCAAAGGAGAAAGATTTAGAGATCACAGACTGTTCCGCCCTCGGACTGAATCTCCATCTTTCGTGGTTTGCCGTTTGTCACTTTCCACCCGCTCCCAACCAAGAGGGAAGACTCAGATACTTCCTTACCAGTGAACCTAGGATGAAATACGTACTGATAGCTGGGATAAAAGCGCATGATCCCAGTAAACCACAGTAAAAAAGGAAAATAGCTGTTTCTTTGTTGGGAAGGCACATTTCTTCTATCGGAGCAGCACACGGTTCTCCTGAAAGTCACCTTCTCCCCTCAGCATTCACCTGCCTTCCTTCACAAGCACATGAATCGTGTTGCATTAATGGTCCTGCACCAAAGGCTCAGACACCGACACTTTGTCTTCTACAACTCCTGTAAGCTGCTTCATTGGTACCGACATGCCATGGTCACACAACTCCCTCGAGGCCTGGGACACCTTGCTCCCTCAAGTTTCCCTCTACTGCAGCAGACTCTCCTGCACCTCTTATCTGGACACCCCTCACTCAAAACCAACAAGGACACCTAAGGGATCTATACGTCCTGCAATCAGGAATGTCGGTCCTCCTACACTCTCTTGCAGCAAATACGGCCCTGTCTCTCTGGGATTTTTCAGACTTTGGCAGTAACCTCTTATTTACTGTTGACTGGAACAGTTTACAGAATCGACCCCTACTTTTAAGGAAACTAGCAGTGCAGAATTACCACGTTCGAAGTTAGTATAAATAGCACCATTGATTGGTATAAATAGCACCCAAAAAAGCCTTGTCAAATAGTAAATGCCAAAATGATGTGAGGCTTCTTGTTTCCTTATGAAGTGATGAACCGAGGGACCAGTTAATTCAACAGAGTGTAGCAGGGTTGACACCAACACTACTTACATGCTCTGTCACAGGTAGGGAATAAAGCACAATAGTCAGCCTACTGTTATCTTGTTTTCTCTCTTCATGAATGCTTAAAGACAGAGGAGGACGTTACCATAAAGTATTACTATCTTGAACGCCTTGACAGAACGTGGAAGTTCACTGCAGAAAAGTAGAACCCCATAAACAAGTCTTTGCAATCTACTGGATAAACTGTTTAAGAACAAAGCATTAGCTACCTTTCGTAAACTTACCTGTGTCCATACATGAAGGTGAATCCCAGTAAAATATGTACAGAAGTAGAGGAACGACTAGAACTTTGAGATTCAGGTGAGGCACAGACACTGAATGAAATAAATGGACTATTTAATGTACACAGCCATTTCAAACAATGAGAGAGCATTTTATTTCTATTGCTCTATAATTCTGTTCCAGAATTCCTTTTAGTTGTTTGTGATTTTTCTTTCTTTTTCCGATTGCTTTAGAATGAGTTTTTCTTGAAAAACGTAGCCTAAAAACGGTTTAACAGTGGTACCTTCCAGCTAGTAAACTCTTAGCCTTTTATGGCATGTGACTTCTGCTGAAAGCTACTCTTATTTCTTCTGATATGGAAGCATGCACACTCATTGAGTATCACCCAAATGGACGAGAAAGCAAAGAAGAAAGGTAACGTGGTTGTAGAGGAACGTTGGTTAATAACGTCATCCTGTTCTCTCATAGACCAAATACTTTGGGATTCACAACAGCTTTTAACAGGGAGTTTCCAGCCTTCACAAGGTCAGCCAGAGAAGAACCTGAAAGAAAATACATGTATCAATTAGATTTATACTTCTTTTGTGCAATTTATGGCTTTATTACATTTTCTTTCCTAACACACAACCATTCCAGTGCGATAGATCAAGCAAAATAGGGAGAGATGGGGAGTTGGGTGGATAGGGAAAGAAGTATAGTTTACAGAACTCAACACAGCCTGTGTTTAACAACAAACATCATTGTTTTAACTATCAGTACAAAGCATGTTGCATAGCAATATAAATGTCGAGTTTGAAGTAACGAATAACATTTCAGACTGTTGAACCTGCTTTGACATGTTTTTCCCTGAATGTGAAAGGTAAGCTGAAATTGATATATTTTCAGAGTATGGCGGTTACACAGAGATTTGGAAACCAGAAACTGTTTTGGCGATCCATAATATGCTTATTTGCACGACAAAGGAGGGACACAATCACCAGGTTAAGAGTAGACGTAGAACGATATGTGAGTGACAGAAAAGACACAGGAAATACAATAATAAATATACACAATGATGAATTACAAACACAAAGCAATCGTACGGTGAGTAATAGAAAGACTGGTATTAGTATAAAAAGAAAAAGACAGACTGGTGTTTTAAGAAATGGAGACCAATGAAGCACAAGGGAAGATAAAGGCAGGATTGTTTTTGCCATAAGTCATAGTCCATCCTGGAAGGGGTACAAACAAACTAAAGGTCACTACGGAGTATACCAAGGCTTCTGCGAAATGGAACTACTGAAGAACAAGCTTTGGTAATGCCAGTAGGTTTGGCTTCAGAATAAAACTGCCTTGTGTGACATAGATGGGTTATGGAACTCAATACGTTAACATGAATGCTCTGTCACTCATTCATCGGTTTATCTATCCAATGACTCATGTTTACTTCCACCCTCCGACACAACTGCTATAAAACATTTATAACCCAACAATTTATGCATAATAATTTAAAGGAAAACAAATTGAAAAAAGAAAACATGCTGCTGTCTAAACATGATTCAGAAAAGGGGGTTGTGATGAACATGTCTAAACATGGCAGGCATATGCTAGCAAACGTGATACTACATAACAGCAGCAGGTGTCTGACATTGTAGGGATATTGTGATCATCTAGAAATAATGTGCATATATGCCAATAGACCTGATTTAGGAGGGAAGCTTCAGGTTTTAGGTCTCCTGCTTGAAATGGTCTCTGATTCCATAGAAGACAACTGGGAAATACGTACTCCCAACTATTTTTTTATTTTTTCTATCTCCCTCATACCTCTTCTAAAATGTTGGCATGTACGGATGTGTTAGCTATCTTTGAATGGAGAAACAATAATCCACTATGGACAACAGCAGTCCACAATGGTCTCCTGGTTTAAAGGAACTGGCCATGTGGGATGCATCACAGGGCAGATGAAATAAGCATCAAGCAAGTGACCCGTTAGAGTTATAGTATCCTCTTTAGGCACATTAAAATAAAACAAGAAACAAAAAAAGATGACTGAGATTACATACAACAAAACATCTGCCTATAGCAGGTACAAGCTGTTGCAATCAACTGTTAAAAGCTTACTGGCTTTAACAAATCTTTTTCACAATAGATAAGCTACAGCAACTGCCTTTGTCATGATATTTCATAAGCCGGCAAGACCTATGGCATCGAACATAACATTTCCCAGTCAACAAACCAGACTCATAGCTCGTCACCATAATTAACTCAGGCCTACAGTTATGAGCGTAAGCATTTCCACAAGCCAACCATCAGGCACACAGTTATAAAATTAGAAGGTAGACTTTTTGTAATATAGCTTTTTAATTCTTTTTAGTTGGCAAAACCAACCATAACTAAAAGGCTTCGATTGGAACAACATTAGATAAGATTTACATTTCCATCACTCATGCCCACCCCCTTGAAAGTGAAACCATTGAAAAGGGTTGGGAAGAAAAACGTATTCGCCATCAACATGGCGTCTGTGAGCCGCTGGCCCCAGATCTTGAAGTGTTTATGGGCACAGCGCTTCCATTTGTAAGTTTCCATTTCTGCTTTACAATGGTGGTCAATTCGTCATGTCCAAGTGGACATCCATGGGGGGGGGGGGGGGGGGGGGGGGGGGGCCCTTCGGGGATCTCGAGCATCTAGCTTTGTCTCTTTTAGCAGTCAGATACCCAATTCCACCTAGCAGTCTTTGAAATCCGTCAGCCCAGCACTCCATTATCCCTAGCAGGGCCACCCCTAGGGCCAGTTTCTCCGTAATCTGTATGCAATGTGTTATACTGTTATGGCTGCACAGGTCCATATCAAATGAAAGAGGGACCCATTGGTGTCCCCACATTGCCAGCACCTCTGTGATTCAACCCACCACATTTTCCACAGCCGATCTGAGCTGTATATATGCGGTGGAAGTTCTTGAACCGTATGAGTCGGAGGGTAGCCTGTATGTTCAGGAGCCAAAAGGACATTTTGGCCTCCCTCCAGTCGTTGCAAAGTACCCCTAAGGTCTACCTCCCACATCTCCTGGAGTTTGTGCAGGGGATCCAGGGTTGTCAGATGCAGTGATCTGTACTGGCGAGAGATGACTTTCCGACCTGCTGGACCCATTTCGAGCTTGGCTTTTAGGGGATTGTATTCTGGGACCTCTCTCAAGGTGTCCCTGTGGCATCTAGGGCATGGCGGACCTGCAAATACTTAAAGAACTGGGATTTATGAAGTCCGAAATCCACCATAAGAAGGTAGAAGGGTACAAAGTGGTCATGGTCTGCAGATTCCCCAGTGTTGATAACCTGATTGAATCCTAGCCACGGAAGCCCGTCAATCAAGACACATGTCTCAACTAGGACCCAGTTCACAACGGGGTTTAGGCTGTCGAGTTCCCTATCCATTTTATTTAGAAAGGGCCTCCTTCCAGCATATTAATGGGATCAATGAGACTTGAGGAAGGGAGGCAGGGAGAAGGATTTCATAGAGCAAGCCACGTATGCCCCAGTAATCGAGATAAGAGTTCTCCCGGTACCAAGCAGAATCCTGGTGTTACCCGAAGAGCCAGTACCCCTCTGAAATCATCTGTGCTGCCCAATATAACAGGCGGAGTTCCAGGGCGCTGAGACCGCCTTTGTATACTGCTGCCATGCACTTAGCATAGGCCACTGTGGCAGTTTTCCCAGCCCAGTAGAACCTCATCACCACTGACTGCACATCCGTGATAAACGTTGGTGGGAGCACATAGGGATGATTTTTCAAGATGTAGAGGAAGAGGGGGAGCACTAGCATCTTGCAGAGTGCCACTCGACCAGGAGATTTAGGGGAAGGGCGTCCTGGAGTCTAAGGGTTGGAGTACTTACCTCAAAATGGGTGCTATATTCAGGTCCCAGGCCATTTGTGGGTCATGCACAATAGTAATGCCTAAGTATAGAAAGGGTCCTTGGGTGACTTGTAGTCTGGCCTCCGGCAGCGATGAGGGTCTGATCCAGTCAACTGAATGTATGCGGCTGAGCTGTTTGCTACAGCCGGTTTCAGGCGATTTTGCTACATGGGGGCAGATATTGCCGGCCCCCAGTAACAAAAGCAGCCCCATAGGGGCCCAAAACCGGACCCCACCCTGGCGGCCAGTCGGGCCCTACTCGGGCCGAAGTTAATTAGGTGTAAGACGTGGAAAAGGAAATGCAAATGAAATGTGTCAAATGCTTTTTCATAGTCAAAGAGCACCTTAAGTTTGGCTGGGAAAAGGAACATATATTCTCCGTCCATGGCCCGGAATTTTTGTTTCACCTTTTCAAAGGAATTCCATTGGACCTGGACTACACTAAAGTAGTCTGGAAATATGAGAACCTTTGAGAACTCATAAGGTGTTATCACCCATTGTTCTCAGAAAACCAGACTTGCCCAGAGGCCAAAATCGGCAAAGCGGGAATGGACATTTCACTCCTCCAGCAAGACCTGCATAAGATGGGTAAGATGGCAGAAATCTTGGTCCAGCCCATCTGCAGCTTGTGGACCGCCTACAGCAGCATTATTACAGTGTCTTCAAGGGGTGAGATGCGACTTTCGCCACCCGGCCTTAGTATTCTTAGGTCTTGCCAGAAGAGTAAAATTTGTCCATTCCCACTTCACTGATTTTGGTCTCGGGGCGAGTCTGGTTTTCTGAATAGCCAACAGGAGGGATTTGTTGTTGATGGCGGTTCCTGATGCTGTTGCCTTCCTAGGAGTCTCCATCCCTGTGGGGCTCTGTGGGTCCCACGCCTTGCAACAGCAGCTTGGAGTACTTGTCCAGTTTGCTTTGCCTGGGGGCAGTTTTTTTGTTTTTGTTTCTTTACCTTTTTTGTTCAAGAATAACATAAAACACAATACAATGAAAAAGGGTGGAGTACATGGCATCAATTTAGACTTCCATTAATAACGACATACAGTACAGATCCAAGTTCAGGCAACGGGTTATCGTACAAAAGGCACGCAGCATTGTTCCATAGTTAAATCACTTAAATGCCTACCTCGTCCACCACAAGGGAAGGGATGAGGCAAACAGGAGTGCAAAGCAAACCCCTACTCTCAATCCCTGGGCCCCAGATTTTTGTCCATTTATGTGGACAACCCCTACTTTCATAAACAGCCCTCTCCGCTTGCACGCACCAGACCATATCAGACTCTCAGTCGTGTATTTTAACTGGAGTCCTCCTCTCCAAGTTCTAGCTATATTGCGCTTCGCCACCATACAGCCCAATGCAACCCATCTCTGCTCAGTACTTTACAGATCCGTGGCCTCCCAGGTGTTTAACAGACAGAGCCTGTGGGAAACTTCTATAGATTAATTTCAGATGCGGGACATACCTGTGAGAACCCTTTCCCAATACCCCTGGAGGACCGGGCAATGCCACAATTGATGTATATAGGTACCAACATCTCCACACCTGCGAGGACAATCCGGGGAATCCAATACCCTCATTTTGATCAGAACCATGCTGTTGTAATAAGTCCGATGCACCAATTTGAATTATATAAGTTTAAATCTTGATCTGATCGCTACCTCACGAGGAGAGGCCAATGCCTCCCATCAGTCGTCAACGTTCAAGTCCCCTATGTTGTCTGCCCATTTTGCACGTACTTTCTCCTAAGTGTCTGGAATGTGAATGAGGATTTTGCGGTAGGTCAATGAGATGGCCCTCTCCGGGAGATATTCTCCAACAATCTATCCTCCAGAGGCGAGGAAACCAGCAAGTCCTAGTCCTTTTGACTAGCTTTGTACAAAGCGTTTCTGGGCTGGAGATAGCAAAAAGTTTCTCTTTCATGCAACTGGTAGTCTCTTAGAAAATCGCTAAATAGAATTACTCTCCTCTTGGCCCACATGTTTCCAACTTTTCAGAGACCGATCAAGTCCCATTTATCAAACCCTGGCTGCTTTGACAACATACCTAGGAGGTTTGTTTCCAGTAATGGGGTAACTTGCGTGATCTTGTCTTTCCACCCCAGAGCATGTGTTGCTTTGTGCCATATGTCTACCGTAGAAAACGTTGGAGTGGATCTGGGCGCATACCGTGCCACCCCTAAAGCGCCCTTAGATAAGTGCCAAAAGATTTGTTATGTCTGTCCATTCTATAGGCAGGGTCCGAACAGGTCGATGGGACCAATGATTTAAGACAACCAACTGTGAGGCCCAATAATAAGATCTAATATCAGGCAGAGCAATGCCACCATCGTACCAACTTTTTGTTAATTTTGTGAGAGCAATCCGGGGAGAACCTTGGTCCAAAGGACTACACGGACCTCCGAGTCGATTGATTGAAAATACCGCTGTGAAACTAAATATGGCGTATTTTGCAGGGCATACAAAAAGCACGGGAGTGCCATCATCTTGTAAAGTGCTGCGCTACCCAAAAGCATGAGGGGTAGTGATTTCCAATGGTTTATGTCCGCTCGAAGGCAGAGTAAGGGGGCTTTAAATATGCTCATAAAATGCAGAGGAATCCAATGTGATATATATTCCTAAGTATCTAAAGCCCTCTGTTAATATTTGGGCCTTACAGTCCTCCGGCAAAACCGGAAGGTTCCCGCTCAAAAATAAATCAAGGATTTATCCCAATTATTCATGAATCCAGAATATTTTTGGAATAGCTCAAAGATATGCAGTACTTGTCGGATCGAAAAGGGACGACGAGCCAGGTACAGTAAGACATCATCGGCATAGATGGAAATCTTGTCGGTCCAATCCAGCAACCAATTAAGGCCCCTGACAAGGGGGTCTCCCCTTATCCAGATCGCCAGCGGCTCAAGGGCCAAGGAAAAGAGCAGGGGCAAGAGCAGGCAACCCTGTCTAGTACCCCTACCCAATGCAAAGGGTGCAGAACAAGCACCATTTACTGAAATCCTAGCAAGGGTGTCAGAGTAAGGAAGACGCACCCAGGACAGGAACTGACCACCGAATACATATCTTTCAAGCACAGCAAAAATAAATGACCATTAAATAATGTCAAACACCATTTTGGCATCAAGACACATTATAATGGAATCCTCCTGTATAGTAGTGGCCATGCCCAAGACGCCGTATAGACGGCTCAGATTCAATGCTGTATTCCTGGTGGGCATGAAGCCTGTTTGGTCCGGATGCACTCACTTGAGGAGACACAGGGAGAGACGTCGTGCTCGAATCCTAGCTAGGACTTTAACCTCAGGTCAAGTAAGGAAATAGGGCGATAGGAGCTGCATTGCTCGGGGGGTTACCTGCTTCATGAATTACCACTATATTTGCTAATATTTGCGTTGCGGACAAAGTACCCTGACTCACACTCTCCTCATACATTCGCACTAGAAATGGGGCAATAGTCGCAACAATCGACTTATACAATTCAATTGGAAGGCCACTTGGGCCCATGGCTTTAGCAGACTGCAGAGAGCTGATTGCCTTAGACACCTCTTCCGCAGTCAAAGCTGCATCTAAATCCTCGACATCTTGGGCATCTAAAACTGGTAGCGGCAAAGTAGCCAGCAGTTCTGTTGCTTCTGCCTGGGTAGACGACTGCGTGGAAGTTTATACCCACTAAAAATAACTGACAAACTCCCCAGCAGTCTTAACCCTGTCCTGTATTGTATCTCCCCTTGGACCCACAATCTGAGCCACCCATCTATTGGCCAGCGCTTTTTTGTCCAACCATGCTAATAACATGCTAGCCTTATCACCTATATCATAAATACAGTGTTTGGTTGCCTGGTACTGGTTTTAGCAGCCTCTTCTGCGATATCCCTATATTCCTTTTATTTTATGGATAATTTATGTGCAGTAGCGGACGTATGAGAGGCCACTAACTCGCCCTTCCATGCAGTCACCTCTTTTTCCAGATCGTCCAATTGTTTACGCTTCTCTTTTCTATGACCCACAACCGCCGCCACTCCACTACCTCGAATTACCACCTTGTAGGCCTCCCATAACGTTACGTCCAATGACACCGAACCATAATTTTCTGCGAAATAACTTTGGGTAGCTTTCATTAACTGTTCTCTGATCTCCGGCACTTTAAGATACCAAGGATTAAGAACCATTTCGAATTGGGTAGGGAAGGAACACCTCCATAATACGTCACAATCGGAGAATGATCAGAAATACCTCTGGGAAGGAAAGAGGTCCCATCAAACATGGAGAGCTGAGAGGCCATACAGAAAAGATAATCGATACAGGACAGGCTCCCATGTACCCTAGAATGAAATGTGTATTGCGAGAAGGTGGGATTACAAGTCCTCCATACGTCTATCAAGCCCAGCGCATCAAGAAATTCTGCCAATAATTTACCAGATGGCCCCCCCTTCTGGATGGCAGACGGTCCAGTTCCCTGTTGAGAGCAGTGTTACAATCTCCCCCCACTAATACATCACCGTACGGCAGGTTCAACATATGAGGTCCTAAGTCAGCAAGTGTGATGGAATGGAGCTTGGGGGGCACATAAGAGAAGTTACATTAAGGGGCCTTCCCTCCCACTATCCTGAAACTGTCACAAATCTGCCCAGTGGATCTCAGGTACTTTTCTCTATTTGAAAAGGGAGGGGCCTTCGTATCAGAATGCCCACCCCTCTGGATCCTCTTGCATAACCCGCATGAGCCACTTACTTATATCGCCATCTATTAAGAGCGCAGTACGAGGTACCATTAATATGGGTTTCCTGAAGTAGAACCAGTTCAGGGGCCTGCCGTTTTAAATATTGTAGAACAATTCCCCGTTTAATACGACCCCCCAGGCCGTTCACATCCAAGAGAGTATCTCAAGTGTCCCAGGTGTGGGGTTGAACCTTGCTCAGTACTCATTTAAACAGCCAGTAAATGCCCTGTTGTGTGTTGGATAACGGAGGAGAGGTGCCGACAACACCCCCCATCCGCAGCAGCCAAAGGAATAGTAAATACTTGATTTGTGCACCCTGGAAACAACATTAGGAACGACCCAGTTCCCCATGAAGAAAACCTTGCATATAAAATTGTACTGAGCATACATACAAAGACTAACAACACCCATTAACAAACCTGGGACCCACCACCAGCCTGCCTCCCTGCAACGTGGACTCAAAACTGCCCACCCCCTAATTTTGCAGAGCGCCTGTAATCCCCAAACAAGTCTTATTTATGGAGGTAAACGTTACACTGCCGGACTACCCAAAAAGTTGCATTACCAATCCCCATATAAACAAATTTATGAGCTCTTAAACATAGCACAGCCGGAATCAGGAGCCAACCCGAACCGTACTTTAATTTTGAGCTCCATCTGCCACTCTGCCCCCCCAACTATAGTATGACGCAGTTCGCCAATCCCACCACCAACCAGTCTATTAGTCCACGACGCCTCTCCTAATAAAAGGAATCATCACCCCCAATACCATTTATCGCCATACAAATGGACCCCCCGCACATAGGATCAGTCAATACTCATCGTAACTGTAGCGGGCCAGAGATCTTCCCATATCTGGCAGGCAACGTAGGTCCGCTCTAAATGAGAACAAGGACAACAGTCATTTACTCCCACTTCTGTCGATTCTTTCTTGCTGACTGTCCAGTCTCTGCTCTTGACTCGGAGATGATTGCCGGCGAGCGTTGGAGGAACGCCAACCTTAAAGTCAGTCCCAGGTCTCCTCTGGAGTTTGAAAAAAACACGATTTCCCCTCCGTGATTGATCTCAGTTTAGCCGGAAAGAGGATGGCATATTTAAGGTTGTGGCCACAAAGTGCCCGCTTTACTTCGAGGAAGGATCTTCATCTCTGTTGTACCTTATAGGTAAAATCCCGAAAAAAGGCAATAGTAGAAGTCTCGAATTTAAGTGGAGAGGCAGCCCTGGCTGCTTGAAGGATGATGTCCCTATCATGAAAATTTAATATTCTAGTGAGTATGGGCTGCGGAGGTGTGCCCGGCCTTGGGGGGGCCCTCTGGCACTCGAACGTTGTTTCTTCGTGCGCGTCCTTCATAATCCTCCAATTTTGCCTCAAAGTCTAAAGCTCGGGCCTGCAGTCACTTAAGTGCTGCTTCAAGGGACTTTGTTGAGGTTTGAAGTGTTTTGGCTGAGTCTTCGGTTTCCTTGACTATCGCCTATTTTTCGAAGATCAGCGCGTACAAGGGTGACTTCCGTTGTTACAGTATCAATCTTTTGCCCCAACGAGAGATGGACCCTCTGTGACAGCTGGCTATTTAATTTCACTCCCTGCTTCTTTCTCCTCCACTGCATTGACTTTAGAGTGGGCAAATTTGGATAGTTTCACCAAGCTGGACTGCCTGGCACCTTTATTAGTAGCCATTGCTTTAGAACCAGCCCCAAATGCAGACTCTAAGTGAAGGGGGTGGTAGGACTCGAATACTGGGGGGCCTCGTGCCTGCAATAAAATGTAAGAGTTCAACTTGCACTGCACTCTCAACAAAGCTCCAGTGAAACTGCTCTGTGCCGTGGATGAAGTGGGAAACAAACGCCCACTCAAAATGGCTGCTGCACAAAGCCCCTGCACACCTAAAACAAATTGGAGTACAGACAGGTCAATGCACGTCCAATCCAAGCCACAACATGGCTCCAGCAAAACTGAAGAGCCAGAATCCATGTAGCCTCTAAGCCGCCACCACATAAGCTCAAGTGCCCCCCAAAGTGATATATATTGAAGCACTCTATGCAGATGCGGGAGGGGCACCGTGTTGCAAAACAATTGCGGCCCCAACGCTGATCAGTTCTTCATAGCCCCAGTTTCACTTGGGGCACTGAAGTTAATGATGCAATGGGGGGGGGGCTTATAACAATGACCCGACCCCCGCAGAGGCTTCGGAAAACCGGACTCCTGCCCCCGCGGCTCACCGCCAATTAAGCGTGTACCCGAGCCCACCCAGCACAGTGCCTCGTCCACCAAGCAGCTCCGCTGGCAAACAGCAGACACCACCAGAACTCCGGTCCATCCTCCTCCGCCGCATGCCAGCTGTGCCAAAAACAGAGCGCCGCCCCGCACCCACAGGCCCCAACAGCAGCAGCGGAGGTCTAGTGAAGCGGCTCCGGACATCCCCATGGCCAGCACGTCCTCGTGGCCTTGGTCGCAAGTCCAATTGTGTGTGGCAGAGCTGGTGGATAGCAGCAATCTTTAGACCGGGTGACTCCTTGGCTCAGTGGGTACCCAGGTCATGAAGTTCGACGAGCTGATCAGATATTTTAACGAAGGTTGGGGGAAGTGAAGTTCTAGAAGCCCGGAACTTCACACCATTTCAGCCATCTTGGGTGTCGGATATCCACGCCCCCTGCCTGGGGGCAGTTTTGTATTTTGCCATCTCCAGAGGTGGTGTCAGACTGGACTCACTAGCCCCTTACTTGGAGCTGGTACTTGCCACTGTAACCCAATCTTACACCCAAAGCCGTGGCTGCAGTCAGGGCCTCAGCCCTCCACAGCGATTTACACAATTTCAAGGTGTGGTCTGTCTCCCATTGGCCCCTCGGGCCACTCCAAGCCAACCTCCAGACATTAGGGAACTGGATACCAATCATGAAGAATATGTAATTGCAACACCATCCTCCGCAAATCACCAGAGGTCTCTGGATTCTATTCCTGCTATTTCTCTAGGGGCCTGACAGTCTCTCAACCCTGCATGCCCTCACAACCCCTATGCGGTTGGGGCAAGTGAATTAGTCGGGGTCACCAGCCAGAGGTGAAAGGAGGGAAAAAGAGGGGGCACCCAGGCCACAGCAGAGCCTCAGAAGAACCTGCACTGGTAGCGCTGCAGGCAAGGCCCAATTCTGACTGGTTGTCACCGGCCTACCAATACCAGCCAATGTCACTGGTGGCAGGAGAGACAGTTGTTAACAGTCGGCCCCCGTATCTTGCCATCCTAGGGGAGGTCCCTGACCTTGTCACAGTGCACCAATCTCACCCGGGGTTGGGTGCAGTACCAGCCACCTCGGAGGCTGCGTAGTGCTGCCTGGGGGAAGGCATCATAGTCTGCCAGGCTGAATCAGCTTTGCCTGCAATGGTGGGTATATTACTCTCTGAATCGTGTCCATGACAGCCAGCCAGCTATTCAAGGGGTGCCTCAGATGGTTTTAAGGCAAGATAATCAACTGTTTACCAACGTCCGCTGGGAGCACTCTCAATATGTGTACGTCAAGTTACAGCTTTGGCCACACCTCCTAGAAAGTTATACAAAAATATAGTACACTAAACAAATCTATCCTGACAGGGCCTAACAAGGATCTCACTGAGCAGGCCTTCTATATCCACTGTTTATCACATGGGATAACCCACACCAAACCTTTGCCTACTATAAGCCCCTCTTTCAGTAGTACTAAGAAAGTTATTTTTTGTTGATCACACAGGGTATCCAACAGATGCCGTGTCAAGCCAGAACTAAAAGTCCATGGGCATTCCAATCTGCTGTCAAACACAAAACTGCACTCTGAATTCTAAAGTGAAAGTTGAAAGGGAGGGTGCTGGGACTGAATACAGTCTACATGACTGTCCTTCACCCATCTGTGGTTCTTAACCTTTTGACTTCTGTGGACCCCCCCACTGAATCACTACTGGAACCCAGGGACCTGCAGACAGTGCTGCAGGCAAGGCCCAGTCCCGACTGGTTGTTCCCTGCCTACCAATACCAGCCGCCAATGTCGCTGGAGGAGGGAGAAGCAGTTGTCATTGGTCGACCCCCGTACCTTGTCATCCTTGGGGAGGCCCTTGACCTTGTCACAGTGCACTAGTTTAACCCGGGCTTTGGTGCAGTACCAGTCACCTCGGAGGCTGCGTAGTGTTGCCTGGGCTAAGGCATCACAGTCTGCAGGGGCAAATCAGCTTTGCCTGCAATGGTGGGTCTCCTGCTTTCTGAATCGTGGCCCTGACAGCCGGCCAGCTATTCAAGGGGTGCCTCGGATAGTTTTAAAGTGCTGGATGACAGCAAGATAATCAACTGATTACCAGCGCCTGCTGGGAACACTCTCAATATGTGTACACAAAGTTAGAGCTCTGGCCACACCTCCTAGAAAGTTATAAAAAATTATAGTACACTGAACAAATCTATCTTGACAGGGCCTAACAAGGATCTCACAGAGCAGACTTTCTATATCCACTGCTTATCATATGGGATAACGAATACCAAAACCTTGGCCTACTACAGTAATCTGTGAGATTTCATGTAACACAATAACCACCCCTAGGCTTTAATACAGAGTAATAACAAATTAGTTTTAAGTAAAAGCTTTTCTACCAGCCATGATTTGCCACAGAAGAAGTCTTTTTAGTGAAAGCGCACACATTCTACACAATCAAAACCTATACTCTGGAAAACCAACATGTTGGTGGAGCTTAAGCTCCTCTCTCAGGAGTACTATGAAAGTTATTTTCTGTTGATCACACAGGGTATCCAACAGATGTCATGTCAAGCCAGACCTAAACAGCCATGTAGATTAGTATAGCCCTGGGCATTCCAATCTGTGGTCAAACGCAAAACTGCACTCTGAAGTATAAAGAGAAAGTTAGAGGGGAGGGTGCTGGGACTGAATACCGTCCACATGACTGTCCTTCACCCATCTGTGCTGCTGACAGAGAAAAACAAACACCATAAACTATCTAGTTCAGCGGTTCTCAACCTTTTGACTTCTGTGGAACCTCCACTAATCACTACTGGAACCCAGGGACCCCGCCTAAACAATTTCCATGAATTGAACCTCAAAACAATACACACAAAAACAAACAAGTATACTGCAAACAATTGCACACATTATGGAATATTATATTTAATCCACAAACACAAAAATCGAAATTTCAATTTTAGTGGGAAAGTTGGAGCTTTTCGAAATGCAGTTTTATTTCTAAAAGACAAAGCAATATGCTTGTCTCAATATGCTTGACTGCATAGCACTGTCTTTTTTCCTATAAATGCATGCTCTTTTTGTATTGCCGCATGCCAGTGTTGCTTCAATTAAGATGTCAATCATCCATACTAGATTCCATTTGCTGTACTTGCGCTTGTTACACAAATTAAGATAAAGGACACCAATCTAATTTTTAGCTCCTAAATTTTAAATTTCTTCACATTTACAGAGCATTTAAAACCTTAAAAGTTTGCTTTTTATGTATTTGTACTTTATTAATCTGCAAATATTATTTAACTTTACAAACATAATAGCTAAAAATATAAAGAGTTGATAAGAAAGAAGATGGTCGATAGGAAACACATAAATGGTTAGCTCTCCGGAGGGCCATTATAAAGAAGGAATCATTTGTCCAATTATTGCAAGTGGCAGCATAGGTTACACACAATAAAACAGAGGTGTTCATCCAGGTGGACCGCTAGTTTGCACATTTTTTATCTCTGTAGTTTGATGCTACCGCCAATCTTGGAGACAAATCCTACTAAAGTGTCTTATGTGGTAGGATTCTGCTGAAGGACCAATTTACCTTAAAAGAAACATTAGGGGCAATTAATAGGTACAAAAGGGACAAGGTACCAGGCCCTCATAAAATACTGATCGACCTGAACAAAACAGAGACTATTCTATTGGGGTAGTTACGTCACATTTGAGAGTAATGTACAAGTTACTTACCTTCGGTAACGATGTATCTGGTAGCGACGATTCTAGCCGCAGATTCCTTAACGTAGAATTATCCCCAGGCGTTAGACTGGACCCGGAAAACTTTCTTGCTCAGCATCTCTGCGCGCCGGGGGGAGCAGTACCACCAGACTCTGCCCGACGTCCTCCCCGGGCATGATGTCAGCGAGGTCACATAAGCCCCACCCTTGCGCGCTGACGTCAGTTTGCTTGGAGAACATTTCCGTGCCACAACGCGGAACCATCACAACAAAACGGAGAAGAGCATGGGAACAGTGTGCGAAAAGACCAGAGAGACAAAATAGAGAGAAACAAAAAGGGGGAAACACCACCAGGTGGCACCAAGGCACCAGAAGGCGACAACAGCAGGCCAGAGCAGGTAGGAGCAGAGCACCCCTCTGAGGCACAAGCCAAGGCGAAATTACCAGGTAGCAGTAAGCGCCAGAAGCCAGAGCAGCGAAGCCATAGCAAGAAAAGTGCAAAGCACTACCCCTTGGAACCACCTCTGTCAGAAAGCGAGAGAGAGAAAGAGAGTCTGCAACCACACCCACAAGAGGAAAGGGCCACAAGCCTGGAACAGAGGAGTAACAGTACTCCATCCCCAGACTACACTGCCAAGGATGGCCATACCTCCTGAAAAGAGAAGGAGGTCAAGGACAGGTAATCCATTTGCAGACTACAGTGCTATCTGAGAAGAACAGGAGGCCAAGACAGGTAAAAGAACCCTCAACGAAGAAGACCAGGTGGGAATCAGAAACTCTAACAACAAAGGGTAGAGCAACAGTAGGCCCCCATGCTGAAGAGAAACCAGCTGGAGGGATGGCTAACCTGAACAAAACGAATAGGACACCCACAGACAACAAGGCACCCAGAGGGAGGCGACTGCCGAACCTCAAGCTGAGGGTCCTCGCAGAACGGGGAGGAAGGGTGGGCAGTAAATGAATCTGCGGCTACAATCATCTCTACCAGATACATCGTTACCCAAGGTAATTAACTTGTACATATGATAGAGACTACTAGCCGCAGATTCCTTAACGTAGAATAGATTACCTAGCCATACAAAAATGGGAGGAGGGCCTGCGAGAGAGCATACCCACCAGGAGAGACACAGGGCCCCAGCAGGGGACATGCCACAGGGACAAGAAGGGAAAGGCCAGGATACCCTAGGCTCCACCAAGGGAGAACTGCCCAACACCCCGCAGGGACAGACAGCGCCCGAAGTGCCCCAAGGACCACCTCCTCCCTTAGGGAGGAGAGGTAGGATCGAAGGCAGGACCCACTTGAAGAAAAGCCGAACACACCCCAGCCACAAGCAGCGGACCACACTGGGACGGCTGCACCGCTAAAAGTGCAGACGAAAGAGAAAGTCACAATGGTGGAGAAGAAAAACAGGCCTGCACCGGCATGCACTGCCAGAAACAGACAACACATGGAACGGTGCACCCAGGACAAGTCAGACGCCAGCCAAAGGCAGTGGCCAGAAAGGCCAAGAAGGGTCGGAACACGCCCCAAGGGAGGGGCCAGCACACACGGAAACACGAATGAAGTGGAACCAGGCAGAGCTACAACGCATGGCTGCAGACAGCAGGCCAGACAGGCTAGCGACACAGCGATCCAGGAGAAAGACAGACCAGGGCGCAATGCAAGCCACTCCAAACCCATCAGCAAGAGGATTGCACCTGCGACACACCGTGTCACCACGGACAGCAGAGGCCCGAAGGACGACCACACCTCCCCAACACAAGATGGAGCTATATAATAGCAACAATTACCCCACATAGGGCCAAAGGACAACCACTCCTCCCCAGCACATGATAGCGCTATATAATAGCTACCATTACCCCACATAGGGCATGTTACGTCCCAAGAACATGGGAACCCTCTTAGGGAAAAGTTTCCGCAGCGGAGTACAAACAGAAAAACCTGCGGAGGAACCACAGACAGGTTGCCAATCAGCCAACTAGAATACACAGAAGGCCAAATCTCAGGGCAACACAGCTTATCAACCGCCAAAACCGCAAATCTAAAAAGGGCCGGACCAGCAGCCAACAGCACCAAAGTCGCAACAAGAGGACCAGAAGGCACACCAACCACACAGAACACACAACCGGGGCTACACGCTACAAGGCCCCAGAAAACAACGGGAGAACACCTCCCAAACCCCAGACCAACTTACAGGTCACTGAGGGGGGGAAGGAGGAGGAGGACGAAGCCCCGCAAGAAACCTCTGAATGGCAGAGTTCGCAGGGGCATGGAACAAAAGAGTGTCATCAAAGGGAAGGTCTACCAGCCGTTCCCTAACTTTCTCCGGGAACACACCATCCCGTAGCCAGGCATGTCGACTAAGGTCTACTGAAGAAGACCTGGCACGACCAAGCACCTCCGAAATGTCCAGATCGGAGCGGAGAATAAATGCCGCCAGCTCCCGGCCGTCCAATACATGGTGCCGCAGATCAACACAGGCACCCTCTTGAGAAGCGGCAGACAAAAGGGACATCGACGAATCCCACAAGCAAGAAGTGGCCCTAGCCAATACACAAAGAGTGTTAAGGGCCTGCAAAGCCGCACTGGTGGAGGCGAAAATATTCTGCCCCCAGAAATCCAACCAGCAGGCCTCCCGTGATGGGGGAGACAACACTGATGGAAGGGAGGGGAAGGCCGTCTGTAAAAGAGGGCCCCTGGTAGAGGAGTGGAGGGAAAGACAGACCGGATCATGCGGCGCAGAAGTTGTAGGGGCACCGGGTCCCCCGTGGCGGATCCTCCGCAAGCCCCCAAAAGAGAAGTGTGGAGCGAAGCCTCGAAGGGAAGAAGCAGCTTCTGACCACCAGAACCCTGATGGACGACCTCCAGAAGATGATCCGTGGGGAAACGAGCAGCTGGAACGCCCATGCACAAGATTCCCGCAGCCGTGGAAACAGCCCGAGCGAAGGCAGCACCCACCTCCATAGGGCCCCGCGGAGGGGAAAGCAGTTCCTCTGTGGGCGACGGCTGTAAGCTAAGGCGGCCGTCTCCCAGTCCAACTGGAGGAAGAAAGGGCCAAGTCCGAAGGGGAACCGAGGAATGGGGAACCTGAGGTGCCTCCGGCGAAGACTGTGGCCGCGGTGACAGTGAAGAGACGTCCTTAGACCACGCCGGGGAAAAAGCCACGACACGGCAACCCGTCTCCAGGGAAGATGAAACCAACCACCGCCGAACCTCTGGAAAAGAGGAGGCGTCCAAAGAAGAATCAACAACCTGACGCCGGCCCGGCGCCGTAGAGTCCGCGACCGGCGGCTGGTCAATGTAGGCTGGCGCCGAAGGAGATGCCGGAACGACCTCCGCCACAATGTGCGGCGCAGGAGACCGAGGCTGGGTCGGAGCCGGGGAGGCTAAGGAACAATGCCGAAAAGGCGTTGACTCGACCTCCAACGAGGCAGCTGCCTGCGTGGAGGGACGAGGGGGGCCCGGGGACACACCCGACCTCTAGCCGGCCCCTGCGGTGCCACCAGTGCCAGCAGCCGCTGGCATCTGAGTGGCGCCACCTCGACCTCGGACAAGGCTGCCGCCTGCCCAGAGGACCGAGGGGGGACTCAAGGACATGCCCCAAGCCCCGGCAACCTCCTGTGACACCACAGGTACCCCGCGGGGTTTGTGGCGAGGCAGAGGCGCCGTGGTCCTAAGGAGGGATCCCTGAAGGGCCGCACCCCGACGTCACCACATCCTCCGAACCTTGAGCCGAACCTGTCGACGCCGGAGCCGCCGGCGACGCTGCACAAGTCCCCGCACGCGGCAAGGAATCCGCAGACGTCCCAGGAAGAGGAGGAGAAGAAGGAAGAGCCAACGAGGCCTGCAAGGCCGCCGCATACGCCACCATCTGGGCCTCTCCCGGAAATGGCAGATAGGGTGGCCACGCGTGGGGCTGCATCACCCGCGGAGAACGCACGGTCCCAACAGGCCGGGGACCGGCCCTCGGGGACAAACTGCGAAACTTACCAACAGGTGAGCGACGCTCTTGCGGCCTGGAAGAAGGACGATGTCGGAGACGGAAGCGGCGGTTCGTGAAGCCGACCTGGACATGCGTGCTGAAAGGAGTTTCATCTGGCGCTCCCGCCGGGACTTCGGTTTCATTTGCTGACACGCCTCACAGTCTGTGGAGTCGTGGTGCTCTCCCAAACACCACATGCAGATGGGGTGAGGATCTGTCGCCGACATCTGGCGCGCGCAAGACGAGTACGTCTTTAAGCCCGAAGGTATTCACACACTGTTCCCAAGAAAAAACGCTCAAAAGCAACAAAAAAAAAAAAAAAAAAAAAAGGTCTAAACATGCCAGGAACAAGATCAGGGTCAGCGTTGCATGCGGAAAAGAAGAAAACTGACGTCAACGCGCCGGAGTGGGGCTTATGTGACCTCGCTGACGTAATGCCGCCGGAGGACATCCGGTGGAGTCCGAGCAAGAAAGTTTTCCGGGTCCAGTCTCACGCCAGGGGATAATTCTACGTTAAGGAATGTGCGGCTAGTAGTCTCTATCAGATACCATTCTTTATAGTTCTCCTGTCCACCTTTGTGGATTGAGGAAATTAAATTATTTCTCAACACAATAAGGGAGGTAGATATAATCCAGCCATATATTCCCTGATAAATTTGCTGAGCGACATGCAGAAACCATGTTGCCGCTATTGTATATGCCAGACTTGAATCATGGACCGACAACAATAAAGTCTTGTCACATTATCCCGAAATATATATGGTAAAGCTCTTTCTAGATAGGTATTAAAAAGCTGGACCTTATGTTTTCCTTTGACTATTCTGCCATTATGTTTTCTGATTATGGCTCTCAGAATTCCCAGATCGTAAAAAGGGATTAGCCCTAATCTGTTACTGTGCAGAGTTCTAAAGTTGGATGCCGCTTTGGTAGTTATTCATCGGTTTCAAATTAGTTTCTGTTCATCATACTAAACTAGTTACAACTGCATTCTACTAGTGAGAATTGTGGGACCATTATTTTGCTCCCAAATAATCTGATAAAAGAATAGGTTCCTAAAGGGCTTTACATCATCTAGGCCCATAAATTCAGACCACTCCTTAACTCTGGAATAGGTCTATATTATATCAGGTTGGTGGCTGACCTACAGTTCCTTCTTATTTTGGACTTAAGTTAAACTCTCTGGTATTCATCTATAATATTTATGGCTGAAACCTTAAAATAGCATCTGATTTACCTTAGTTACAGAATATGTGGTTACCTACACACAGTTGTATGCTATGTTGGTGGTCTCCACAATTGGTTGCTAGTGGAGTTCTTTAAAGCTCTAAAACTGCCTACTGAAAATAGAAAGGTCTCTCTACTACTTGAGGTAGTTCTTTTTACTAGCAAGGGTGCAACTACCTGGAGACAAAGAAGCCTGGGAACGAAATCTACTTATAGACAAAATGATCGGTGCTTGTCTGAGGAGATCTTTCCCCTAGGTTTAGACTAGGGATCCTTCCGCTTGTAACTAGGTGCAAGTTGGATTGATAATGATCTCCCTCTTGGAATCTGCTTGCAAGTATGAGAACTTCTCTATTGAAACAGTCCTGCAATTTTTCCATTTTTTACAGTTAAATGCAGAATTGTTTCCATAATGGTTAAGGGAAATCACAAACATACCTTGAAGGTTATAGGAACCATAACATTCCGGCGCAGCACACAAAAAACATGTATACTTGCTATTGCAAAATTCTAATGCAAGCCTGTAATTATCAAGGCATGAATAATGCCATCTTTAGAACAAATCTGGTAGTGTTGATGTGGAATTTTTAAAAGAAAATCATTAAAAAGATGGGACCATCAAATGATGGACAGCGATAAGAATAATGAAAGGAGAGTACAAGATCCATGGTAGAAAAGGACAAGCACAGGAAACAAAAACCCACACATGCATTTCTTCGTCTTACCTGCTTTGGCCTTCACCCAGCTCAGTGCTTTGGCCTCGAGCAGCTCCCACTCTTCCTGTTGGTCTGCGCTGGTGCTGTGGAGCCAAATCACAGCCAGTACTGTTGCCCACAGTGCAGGCTCTACGTTCTAGGGTAAAACAGCACACGAGTGAGAAAATGCTGGAACAAGCGAGAAGAGGGCTAGCTGAATGCAAATGACATATCACGTCTAAAACGACATCAGTTTCTACCATACATCGCTTCAGCTTTGTCTCAATTAACACTCTAATTTTCAGCAATGTGCACCTAAGTAACCGCCTTCTGTTAGCGAGGAACACTTCTGACCCATTGGCAATATCCTAGTTTTTGATGTCCATACCTTTTTTTCTTCCAGATTCTCACCCTAAATACTCAGGCAAACTGTTTAATGGTACCCAAGCATTCTCTGGATCTACTTTACCGATCTTTTCCCTTATTAACAGTGGTACTTCATTAACTCAGAAACAAAACATTACCTTGCAGCACGCAATTTTCTAGTGCCTCCTTCCAATACAAAACGTTCTCTGTTTTGGCAGCCCGGCACTGGAACCCTCTTTCCTCTGACATGAGCTTTGTTATCAGTCTTTAAAATACTTGCCAAAAATGGAAGACTTGCCCCAACATGCCCTCACGCCTTCTTGCCTCCCAAGTTAACTTAACATGGACAAGGTTCATCATGATCATTAAGTGTTATTGTACGGTTTTGTATTGACTTTCTACAAACTGTCATACCCATATCCTACCTTTGGGCACAGTGAACTGCACCAATACCTAAACATCAGTATTTACTTTGATCTAAAGCCAGCATCGAATTTCTGCTGCATGTACTTTATAAATAAATGTATCATTATAAGGAAATGCCTCTTTTTGTATGGCCACCCCATGTTTTTGGGCAGATGCTGCTTGTTTTTTTAACTCAAAGTGCACCAAGTCCTTCTAACCAGACCTCAGTGCCAGTGATCTGACCTGTAAACGTGTATGATACAGTGTCACATCAAGGAAGGCAGGCCCGACACTCTCTACTGCCTATTACCCAGTAACAGAGTATTCTAATAGGACTGGCGAATCCGACACTTGGGAGGATTGGGGCAACTATACCTCGTACAGCAAGTAATGAGTAAAAAAATGTTGAGTGTGATGTTCTCCTAAAACTTGTTACTTTTTCAAATCCAAGTAATCACAAATATTGGTTATCTTCATGGTGATTACGACTCCTCTTTTTTTTATAACATTTTCTTGAAAACTATGGTCCATCAATAGGTGGTGATGTTTATAATTTGATTTATTGAATTAATATGGCATCTCCAATTGAACAAAAATAGATGTTTTTTAATACTTATATATGGTTTTATTGGATTAATATGGCATCTTCAATTGAGGAAATCCAGCGGTTACTATAACATCTCCATTTGAACAGAATCAGTTGGTGGTCTTGTTTTTGTATCGGGTGCATTTAGGTTTCCCAATATCTTTGAACTTCCTTGGCAAATTCACTCCAACTTTTCTGGTTGATGGGGATGATACATTATCCCAGTCGGCATAGGCTAACTTACCTGTAAGTCTTTAGTACATGGTACCTTGGGCATGCAAAAACATTTTTATTGTGGAAAAGCTTGGTCGCCTAATTGGCGTGCGCAGGGTTACAGGTTAACCCCTCAGCTGTGCTAACTCCTGAATGATGTGATCAAATTTGATACTCCAAGGTATCAAACAATTCACTACAGTAAGCCAGCATTGGTTCTCAAATCAAAGTTAATGTAACATGTTGCAATATGCAACTTATGCAAAGTTGCCACTTTTTTGCCTTCAGTCTTCGGTGCCCTGAATGGTTGGACGAGGAGCCGATCCACAAGACAGCTTTCTGCCTTACTGGGAAGACGTGCTAAAGACTCCCAGGAAAGGAGAACATAAAAGGTGTTACCTCCCTCATAGGTGTTGGCCCAAAAAGCGTGGCTTCAAAAGAGAAGCCGCTTTTGAAGGACAAATGGTTAACACTTGGTAGGGGGACTACTCCATTGTCTAGGTAGACAGATTGGCACTAGGGACAGAGAAGGGGAAACCATTTGCCAATCCAGTTTTCCAGGAGAGTATAGCCCCCTTGGTAGCCACACCTCTGGGTTAGGCTAGGGTGCTCTGGAGGCAGAGAGAGGGGTTCTGCCATGTGGGAGTGAGCAGAATGGTGCATCTTGGGATAGCCGGATGCCGTACTTCGCATGAAGTAGTCATCAGGAGCGATTTAACATGAGCAGGATAGGCCTGGTAAGAAACACCACTATTTACATACTGCGCAAATGTCATAATTGTTATTGTCTGGTAAGCAAAGACGCTATGCAACTAGAATAAAGAATTGTGGCCCGATAGCAGTTGCGACATGGCCACATGGGTACTCTTTATTATATATACAGAACCACTTGCTTGTTTAGAGAGAGAAGCCCTCAGCTGACATTGCAAGGTCACTATATTTCATAATTCCAGCTCAGCTGATTTCTGCTTACCAACACTAGGGAGGTCCAGCTCCCGCAGGTAATGAGGAGTTAGACCACCTGGGCAGGGACTTGGCAGATCACCCACCCCAAGCAAGACTGGGTTAGGGAGCGCTAGGTAGGAGTACAGTATACACAGTACTTATATTGCTGCATATATAATTACTGTCTTAGCACAATGGTGAAAATGTTAATATTTTTCACTATTCTTGTAATGGTAATCGGATTCATTCTATTGATTGTCGCAGCACATGGGTTTTATACAAGAATCACAATGCTTCAATAAACATTAAAATGCCTTTGTGAGCAGTTCTCGTGTATTTATTTGGGTATGCATGAAAGTTCAAATGAAAGGGTTCTAGATCTGTTACCACGATTCCCTTGGGGGATCGGGGTTCTCGTGTTCTAAGTTTGCACACACTTTTGTTACCCTGTAAGGTTAGGGGTTCAGATAATAATATAATAATAATAATAATAATCCACATTTGTAAAGCGCACAATCACCCGTAAGGGTCTCTAGGCGCTGGGGGCCGTCGGGAAGACTAAGCAAGTTATTGCCCAGAGTCACGTGTTGCTGGGCTAATCTGCCGCCGGTGCCAGGGATCGAACCGTGATCCCCAGATTCCGGAGTTAGTCACCCTAGCCGTTGCACACACTTTTGTTACCCTGTAAGGTTAGGGGTTCAGATAATAATATAATAATAATAATCCACATTTGTAAAGCGCACAATCACCCGTAAGGGTCTCTAGGCGCTGGGGGCTGTCAGGAAGACTAAGCAAGTTATTGCCCAGAGTCACATGGTGCTGGGCTAATCTGCCGCCGGTGCCAGGGATCGAACCGTGATCCCCAGATTCCGGAGTCAGTCGCCCTAGCCGCGGCGCCACACCTCTCCCACCGATCCACAGATGGTGAAGTGTGGACTAGCAGGGATACAGGCCAACATATCCTGAGGGTGTGCACAGAATCAATTTGTGCACAGAATCAGTTTGGAAAAGTTCTGAAATGTATGTCCTCAGCCAGGCGTAGCGCCTCAGGGCTACAGACGTGATAACTGTCCTACCCAGCGGGTCAGCGGTATCCAGCCCACATCTCGACCCTCAGCAACAGCGTGGTGAGCACAGCCCGGTCCTCCTCCAGGGACTGTGGCAGCACTTGCGTGACCATATCCTACACGTATTTGTATAGAGGCCCAAGAGACATGCAGTGTTCACCGACCACAGTCCTAAGCTATCGGAAGAAAACATCTTCTTCCCAAGATGGTACAGCTTCTTGGATTCCCTATTTGGGGGAGCAGAAAGGAATGCACCTTTTGAGGATGATGCTTGGACCACCAAGTTCTCAGGGGTAGGGTGTTGAGAGATGAAAAGTTGGTCGCCTGGGGCCGGACAGTGGTGTTGGGCAACCATCCTGTCCACAGGAGCCCCTGTGCTGGACTTGGACCAAGTGCCCAGAAGGATGTCAGTGAGAGCTCCATTAAAATGCAGAGGGGCTCCGAAGAGGTTGCTGCCAGCTGAAGCACCTCAGTCAGGAGGTTAGTCCTGACAGCCACCATAGAAAGCTTGAGGCCCAAGGCCTCTGCCGCCCTACACAAAACCACGGTGTAGGAAGCTCCCTCCTACGTAGATATAGTAGGGGTAGAAAGCATACCTAGGTCTGGGGAGATAGAGGAATGACCAAACAAACAAATCAAGCAAAAAAATTCTCAGGGAGGCCTATCCTACTTGAGCATCTGTTCTAGCATCCGAGTACAAATAATAATGTTTGGTAAACATGAACAGACCTCCATTTAGCCGTTTTATATATTTCAGCTATACAGACATTTCTCGTGAAAGCCGCAGTTTGCACAGCAGCTTGAAATGTGGACGCTCTGACCGATAAAGAAGGTCCGTGAACCACCATTGATGTGGCAGATCCAGAGCAATCACAATCATTCTGGCTCTAGACTAAGACAGTTTGATGAGATCAGGGGGATTGGTGGAAAGGCGTTGAGAAATTTGCCAGACCAGTCAATCCATAGGGCATTCTCCAGTCTCACTGGTTTGAAGAACCTAGAGGTGAAGCCTGCACATTTTCAGTTGTCTGTGATGGCGAAGAAGTCGATGTGCAGAGTGCCCTTCAGTCTGAAGATGTTTTGCACAACATCATTGTGAAGGACCCATTTGTGGTTTTCCTGCAGGACTCTTTCTAGGGAGTCTGCTTGAACAATTTGAACACTTGGGAGATGAGTTGTAGTGATCCGCAGGTTTCTGGCTATCTTCCATTTCCAAATTGTCTGGGCCTTGTGGGATCAACATCTGGGCATCGTGGGATAAAGGTCTGGACCTCGTTCCACCCTGCTTGTTCAGGTAGTGCATGGTTGTAATGTTGTCCTGAATTATGGAAGGAAAGCTTTCAATGCCGGGTAGCTCGAGGAGATTGATGTGGTAGGTCATCTCTCTTGGAGGCCATGTTCCCTGGATTTTGAGGTGATCCTTTTGTGCTTCCCAACCTAGTAACAAGTCATCTGTTACTATGGCCTGGGAAGGGGCATTCAGATTAAATGAAATCCCTTGAAACACATTCCTTGGAAGCACCACCATTTCGAGACTGTTTTCATGGGGGGAAGAGTGTGATCCTGTCCTCCCAACTGCCAGTAAGTTGGTTCCACTGATCCTCAAGAGATTCCTGAAGAGGAAGCTTGTGGAGATGGGAATTCAGAGTTAGAAAGATACATGAAGCCACCGAGGAGAGATGACACTGTCCTCACTGTGGGGTGAGAGGCTTTCATGAGAAAGTGACCCTTCAGACTAATTGATAAAAGTCTCTTCTCCGATGGACAAACACTTGCATGACTTTCTGTCGATGGACTCGAGTAGACGTTGATCACGTGTGATTAATATGCAGTCCTAAACTTTGGAGGAGATAGCTTGACTACTGGTAATGCAGTTGGGCTTCCTGAGGAGGTGATCCCTTAATGAGCCAATCGTCTAGGTAGGGGTAGATGAAAACTAAATGCTTTCTGAGGTGGACAGCTACCACTGCCATACACTTTGAGAAAGTTCTGGGGGCTGGTTTGAGGCCAAGCTGAAGTATTTTGTACTGGTAATGATCGTGATCCATGACAAACCTAAAAAAACTGTGATTGTTTTTGGCTATTAGTATATGAAAGTATGCATCTTGGAAGTCTATTGTGCACAGCCACTCTCCCAGGTATAGCTGGAGGTAGATTTGATGCGGGCCAGCATTTGACATTTTTCTCATCAAATCCACTTGTTGGCCAATTTCAAATTGAGAATGAGTCGGAACTCATTTCTGGGGCCTTTCTTTTTTACCAGACAATAGCTGTTGTTTGGAAGGAACAGTCTTCACGGCATACTTCTGCAGAAGGATGTTTACTTCCCAGTGCAGCATCTGTAGATGGCGTTTGGATGATTTTGGTGGAATATTCAGTGGAGAACTGGTGGACTTGAGACAATACCCATTCCAAACAATATTTATTACCCTGGCATCTTTTGTGATGGCGTCTGTCACGAAATGGTAAATACTTCCTCCCCCTACCGCAGGGGGTAACGGAAGAGGAGGGAGTAAATATTCATGAATTGAAGCCTGCTGTAGGCTTTTCCACCAAACAGGCCGTTAAGTGGCTCTTTCTCTAGGCTGCCACCACAGTAGCTGCTGGTAAGGACTCTGCTGTTGAGTTGGCTGGAGATCTTGATACCAGTAAGAGGTTTGAACTGTTCAGGGGAAAATATGCTATTGATAGGACTTGTAGGGCAGTCATTTCTCCTTTTGCTTTTCAAGGCCCACTGCCTTGAGGGTCTCCATTTCGGACTTCATCCGGGCCATCTCCTCGTTTGTATGACTCCCGAATGGAAGATTGAGGATTCGTTTTTTGGATTCTCCTTTGAGGACAATGAGAAGCAGTCATGAATGTCTTCAAAATGCCGGCCCGTGGCAGTACTCATGGGCTGCTAACAAGGAAGAATCAGCTGCAGCACTGATGACCCTTCATTGACAACTTCAAGGAAGTTCTCCTATTGCCTCTGGGGATGTAGTCTGTACATTTTTTGCAAGGACTACCATAAGGCCCTGTCATACCTGCCCAGAAGAGCCAATGCACTTCCTGCGTTCATGCTGGTGGCAGCTGTACCGCATACTTTGCGGCACACTGAATCCAGCTTCTTACTTTACTTTTCTGGTGGTACAGTAGATAAAGGAGTTGTACAATTATGCTTTTTTTCCGCCAGGAGTACTACAGAATCCAGGGGCAAGTAAGAGCAGAGAAAGAATGGGTTCTGCTATGAAGGTCTGTATTTCATTTGTAGCCTCGATGGAGCAAGTTTAGCTGGAGTAAGGAACAAGTCCATCGCTGGTCCCAACAGATCCAGAACCAAAGAAAGAAGAGGCCCGGATGCTGATCTGTGGTTAAGAGTCTCAAAGATGACTGATGTGAATGGTGTTGGAACGGACACAGGGATGTTTAATTTAGCAGCTCCTCTCACCGGGACCTCCTGGAAGGTAGTGACATCCTCCACTAGAAAAACGGTGGTTGGGGAGAGTCCAACAGCCTTGAAGAGTATCTGCCTGCGCTGGAAGAGGAGCTGGAATAGTAGGTCGAATGGTGTCTTGACCTTGTATGAGACCTGGACCTAGACCTAGATGCATGATGATGATATGAGCGTCTGAAGGATGGTCGAGACGAAGAGCGCCAAGAACAGAGGTGATGTCTGGAGTACAGAGAATGATGGTGAAATCTAGAACGCGATAATCGCAGTGAAACTCTATGCCTCAGAAGAGGGGCTTCTACAGGTTGTGGTTGAGGAATTGGCGCCTGTGGAAGTGGTACTGGTGGAGGAGGTGGTGGAAGCAGAAGGGGTGTTGGTGGAGATAGTGGAGGAGATAAAGACAGGAGTAGAAAATTACTTAATTACATGTAACTATGGTTCTCCACAATTGGTGTCTTTCATAGATTCACATGCTTGAATCATTACCGTCATGTTAGTGCGAATCCCATGGTATCATTATGAAAGCAGTAAATGCTATACCATAGGCTACAATGCCAGCACCCTGAAGAACACTCTCAAGAGAGGCTGACTCCTTCAGAATTTCAAGCACAAGTGGAATAACAGTTATTCTTAGCAGGGGCGGTGGGTGACATTTTAAAGTGGTGGGGCGCAAACTAATTAGCATAGAGCACCGTAGCGAGCGAGCGAGCCCGAACCCCAAAAGGGGGGCTTGGGGGGATTACCCCCCCAAGAAAATTTTGAAAAAAAAGAAGAAAAATCGTGCATTTTCAAGCAAATTTGAGAAAGCAGGAAGGTTAATAAAGCAATTGTAAAAATGCAGTTATTACATTAATAGATGGCATAACATAGGTAGCTGCTTATTCAGTATTACCACAGAGCTTCATACATTCTGTCCTATTATGCTCAGGTGCTGAATTCAGACTATAAGACTTTCATGGAAATCTCAGCTCTAAGAGTAGAAGAAGTTGCACAGCAGTGTAATGGTTGCCAGGCTCGTTCCGCAGGAGAGTCAGGAACTTGAAGAAAAGTCCACAGTCTTCCCCTACGGCCTTCCGACTCTATTAGACTCTAGAGTAACGAATGGCACGCATACAGACAAGAACAGAACCTTACAGACGAGCCTGGAGCATACTGACAAAAAACAAGCACAGGACCTTAAAGACGAGCCTGGAGCCCACAGACAAGCACAGAACCCTAAAGACAAGTCTGGAGAGCATATATATGCACAGAACCTTAAAGATGAGTCTAGAGCATACCGATAAGCACAGTACCTTAAAAACGACCCTAGAGCATACCGATAAGCACAGTACCTTAAAAACAACCCTAGAGCATACCGATAAGCTCAGTACCCTAAAGACGAGTCTGGAGCATAAATACAAACATAGTATCTGAAAGAGGAACCTGGAGCACACTGACAAACAATGAACCTTAAAGGCAAGTTCTGGAGTATACAGGCAAGCTCAGAATCTTAAATGCAAGCCTGGAGCATACTGACAAGCGTAGAACCTTAACCCCTTAGCTGCTCATGACGAGCTCAACCATGGAATATAACAATTTCCAGCACAGGAGAGGAATCAGCCTAGCAGTCATGTGGTTAAAGACGAGTCTGGAGCATAGAGACAAGCACAGAACCTTAAAGATGAGCCTGGAGCATAAACATAAGCAGAGAGCCTTAAATATTAGTCGGGAACATAAAGACAAGCACAGAACGTTTGACGTGAGCTTGGATGGTAAAGATCTCCACAGAATCACACAGGCCAGCCTGGAAAATTACAATGTAGTGTGAAACAAATCAGGAAGCAGAGAGGTCTGGTGGCTTCGTGGACTAATGCCTTCACTGTAGGGGTCTGTCTTCGACTTCATGGTCACAGGTTCAAATCCCAAAAGGTCCGCTCACCCTTTTATCCTTCTGAGGTCAATAAAATGAGTACCATTGAATTGAGTAAAAATAAACATTGGTTATTCAGCACCAAGAAGCTTATGGGTGAACGTGTGCATTACAAATACACATGTTATGTTAGGTCATCTGGAACCATAATTAACCGTCCAGAACCCTACAAACCTGGCCATGAATGTCATTTAGTGGCCACAGCTGCGACCTCTGGCTTTCCACTTGCAGACCCTGGCAAGAAACAAATACATTACTTGCATTGCTTCAGACTTTGGATGTGCCTCTCAAAGGAGAGAAAAGCCTACCTTTTAATGCTGCTTTGCAGGACGTCCTGACTTTTTTCCCCAAAATTGGGACATGTATTTAAAATTAGGAAAAGCATCCGGACACGGGGACAGTCTCTGAAAACCGGGACTGTCTTGGGAAATCTGGGACGTCTGGTCACCCTAGCTTCATGCCGCACTGCCGGTTCTAAGCATTGAAGAAACAGGCCCTTCTATTCTCTTTTCGGTATGCATTTAACCAACCTCAGAAGGCTGAGCTGGCCTTGCTAGCTTCTTGACCTGCAGATCACTACAATTGTTACTGCTAACCGTTCATCTCACTGAGCCATCTGCCATATTCTGAAGAATGGTTGAAGTGGGGAAGGTATATTTAGTAGGCCGAGCCCTACATATGGGTTTGTATATGCATACGTAGGAACCGTGGTGTTTTCCGCAGAGCTGTCCCAATGGTCGTCATCAACAGTGAGATGATAGATCACTCTGTCTGTGGGGGCACTTCGAGTACTAGGTGAGACAACATCCCTTAACCTTTTACAGTTGTTTCATACTGTATGTGTCCCACTTCTCCCTGGGCATGCTGTCCTTAGCACAACCAAGACAAGACACGAGAAGCTATATTGGGGGAAGCCGTAAAGCACATGTGGTTTCAAATATGAGTGCACCTGCAGACAGAGATGTTCCTGCAGTTAACATCCAAAGTTAGTGACAACTGCCACAATGTCACAGAAGTCAGCAAGAGTTGTCAGAAAAATCTGTTTTGCACAAAGTCTTCCTAAAGGAGCTTTACACTGCGTATAGAGTTCCAAATGGGTAACAGTGAATACTAGAAAACTTGTTAACCCTGGGGTTCTGAGCGACATCAAATAAACAGAGAACAAAGCTCGAGTTGACTATTATGTCACTCAGAACCACAAAGTGAAGAGCATCCCTGTTGTACTCTGTAAGCTGTTTATAATATGGCAATATGTATGGACAACCCAAATCATCTACCCCTACATTCAGCAGCTATAGAGGGTTAGAGGCCTCATTGAGGAGCTATACACACAATGGCTTCCCCATGCGTCAGCTCCTTGTCCCATGGTAAACCGGGTGTCTAGTCACCCAACCCACTTCCTTCTGGTCGTCACTCTCCCCACCCCTAAACAAAATAATACCTGGCATCCTCCACCCCATACCACCCTCAGTTTTGGCCTAGCCCCCAATGACTAAAAAAAGTCCAGTGTGTTTTGCTACTCTCCCACACCACCCTTTCCATTTACCATCCCACCCCACCCAAAATAAAAAATATGATTTCCTGTCAACCAATCCACGTTTTTAATAATCTGCCCTTTCCACCCAAATATATCAATATAATTCCTAGTTTCCTGTTATTCGCCACTCTCTCTGCCATCATTCTTCTTCCCCACCTAAATCTGTGCTCTCTGCTCTCCATCGGTGTAGAGAGCCAGCATTGCACCGATGGGCTCTGAGAGCCCTCCCAGCATTGCCTGGAATTCCTATATGACCTAGCGACCTTGCAGAAACAACTTTCCTCCCACTATTGCCACGCCAAAGCATCAAACACCAGATTTGTAATCTGGTGTTTACTCTACCAGCTCTCAGCGGGAGACATACAAAACATGGCGCGTGTGATATAGGCAGCAATCCGCTGAGATGAGTTCCATGGACTGGCTCTAAGTGATGTGAAAGGCAGTGGTGTTGAAGCTGCTGTTGTCTATGATGTGCCCCAGAGGCTTGTATAGGGCCAAGATCTCTATCTCAGACCAGTACACGCCACCAGGGATAAGATCTAATCCAGGTGCTTTCCGAGGTTTCAAGGATAGTATTGCTTCCTTGGTGTTTTTTGTGTATCAAAAAGGTTATACATTTTCGGAAGCTGCACAGTGCAGGAATAGATTTTTGGCCACTTAAGGGCCCTCCTAGAGTTTCTAACATTTACCTCACCATGCAGCTTGAGTTGCTGCACCTTCTTTGAGGGAAAGGGTTAGAGATACACTAACTGCATGGAGTCTTGCCACAGGGTATGTTCTGAGCCCCATGGATAATGGAGGCAGGCATGTCAGTTGTATGTGTTGCAATCTGTTAGACAATTTAAAAATTGAAAATACATAAAAAAACACTTATCGGAAGACAAGGCAACACCCCCCGCTAACGACCTTAGTTATACCTCTCATGCAATGATGGTACAAATCAAGGAATGAAGGGATTGCCTTAGAAGCTGTGCAGTCTTAGTTGTTACCAATTATAACTCATACTCATCATGCTGTTGTCAGGGATGCATTCATATACATGTGTGTGACGTGGTATATGAGGTTTGTGGTCATGTAATATTTGTATTAGCACTCTTAAGAAGCCTCCTGGGTGTTTGAGTCCTACTTAAAAACAAAAAATAGTAATGAACATATAAATATGGAAAGAACATTTACATTTTGGTTTCACCGATTGTAAATGACGTCTCTTTCACTCATAAAGGTAAAATTAAGCTTAGAAAAAGGAAAATATTTTAAAATAAACAAGGAGTTACCCTGTTTAGTAAACTCTAAAGATGTATTTTTTAACGGACACTAGTAGCAAGCTCAAAGTGAGTCATGTGCAAAATCAACCGCCAAGCACAAATGACGTTAGTACCTAGATCCTGAATTGAGTGAAATTTGAGCAGACCGAGGGCATTTTTCTAACTCTGGTGCTGGGACAGCTCATCACAAACAGGGGAAGCGTTCCGTTTCAATGAGTGGTAAAAACTGCACATTAGTCTGATTCTGGCATCCGAAACTCAGGATGTTGCGTAACCACTGCCATTTGATAAAACTAAAATATGCAATACTGATATTTCGTGCAGGTTGTTTCTTGCATTTGTAAAATGCGTGGGCTGAAAATAAACTCTCAGGTGAATAAAGTGTGATAATGCAGCATACTGACAGACGTGCCGGTGTGACAAACCATCGGAAGACTTCAGTCAGGATTTCCAGTGCAGATCAGCCTTTGCTGTGTTGTGTTTTGAATACCACATTAGTATATTGCTTTGTTGGGTGAATCAGTCCAATTCTCTGAGTAGTGCGTAAATGTGCTCGGTGTTTGAGAGGTGAGGCCAGAAATCTTTACTGGGTATCTTGTGCCTCTTCTAGGGAGGCATGCCCATTGGCCAATGCCCAGCAGAGGGAGGTGTGCCAAGCATAGCACGTGTTGGCAGCGAGTGCTGTTGGATGCTGTAATAGCCAACTACACACGTATTGTGGGTTTGCCGGGTGTGCATTACTGTGTTCAGTATTCTTGTGTATGATAGCGGGTGGTGTGTCTGGAGTGAGGGTGCTGCAGTGAACATTGCGATAACCAACCAACGGGCATCCCAGTGCTCTGCTGAATGTATGTTACGAGATCTGTTTATAGCAGTGGGAGTACAACATTTTAATGTCATGCCCCTCCTCGTGTACACAATATTCATCACCCCCCTCCCCCCCTCGAGAATGACAAACATACTTTCTTATAACTAATCCCTAAATTAGCAGCTCTGAATGTATTTAACGATTAAACCAATGCAGTTATCCCCTTTAAAAATGCAACTAAATATATGCTTGCCAACACGCTGTTGGGCTCCCTAAGTGTGTAAAGGGTCCCACAGGGGATCGATTGCTCAGAAATAGGGAGGGCGGGGGCTTTGAGTGGTATTTGAATCCTTCTGTCAGTCACCCCTCAGGACTTTGACACCACTCCTGGCCGGGACATGCGTAAAAAAGACATTACTGATTGCCATTACAGAGCGGCTCCCTGACACACTGCGCTCTGACACCTTCGGGTAAAGACCGCGCTATATAAAAACGCATTAAATTAAAAAATGAAATACAAAATAAATAGAAACAGACAATGCGTAGCCGAACAGGCCGTATTTGCTGGTGTAGGCCAGAGAACCCTTGTTTTGTGGTAGTTTGGCCACAGAGTGGGGCCTCGGTAAGTACAGCGGACACTGGCCTCCTGTCTGCTCTGCCTAGCGCACAGAAGCAGTTGTCGAGGGCGAGTCCTGGTGCGTTATTTTCCACCGGTATTTTGACAGGAGGCGAATGTAGGGGCTCCTTCTCCAGAACAGAGGAAGCGCTTGTGGGAGAGACGGCGGGGAGGGTGGGTTAGAAAAGACTGCAGTGTTGCAGGGCAGGGAGAAGAGGCTCTTTCTTGGAACAGAGAAGCGAGGCTTTCTGTGACCAACCTCGCTGCTGACTGTCATCGCCGTGCCCATTTTTTAAAAACTATTTGCCCCCCATCTCTTAGTGATAGCTGCACACACATAAAACAGTAGAAATTTTACGGCGTATAATAATGGTATGTTGTTTACTCTCACTAGTAGTCACTCACCACACACAGACACTGACAGTACTGTCTCCACACGAGCAGCACCAGCACTCGAGTCCAGAGTCCACAGTCCACACAGTGACAGTCACAACCACCACGAGGCGAGTCGGAGTAGTGAGTACGTAGTGACTGAAGATGAAGATTAGAACCGTTACCAGCGCCGCGCGCCAATGGCCAATCACTGCATGACTACAAGAAGTCAGATACAGTGATTGGCCATTGTGCACTGCGGCTGAGCCACCCACGCGCGGCATCCAATATGGATTGCCCCCTGCTCTGCGGAACGGTGACCAGCCAATCCTGGCGCCTTGGAGGGCCCACGAAATGCTCGCCCTGTCACCCTTTTAACGCCAGGGCTGCGCCGCACGAGAATAAACATGCACCGCCCCCCCTAGTCACTGTGGGGCACCTTAATATGCGCATGCTCGGGCAAGTTTCTGCCCCAAGCTGTGATGCACGTTCTTCGTCTGTCTCGTCGTGACGTCTCGACTGTCAATCATTCACTGACACTGCAGCCCCGCAGCCCGCCCCCCGGCGCACTCCTGTTTCAGTCGGGTGCTGCCCGGCGGCGCATGATGAGAAGTCAGGATCCGATTCAGGAAGTAACTAACTGCAAGTTGTTGGAACAGCCGCGGGTCCATGGGCTGGTGGGGCTACGCCCCTACGCCCCAATGGACGCACCGCGGCTGATTCTTAGTTAAGTAAAGAAAGCCCATTGGGGAGAAGGGTGGGTCGCACGTGAATCTACTAAAGATACCAATACTGGAGAACCGTAATTACAGGTAAGTAACTTGTTTTCTTCTCTCCAGTATTGGATCTTTCATAGATTCACATGCTTGAATCAGAATAGCAAGCAGTATGTTGGTTATGCACAACAGAAATATAATTACCCTTAGAGGATGGTGGGTAACAAATTAATGCATATTATCATTTATATAATGTAACAGTTATATGCATATAAAAGCCAGATGTGAAAATAACAGCATAGTATGAAATAAGATACGCATATCAATATATAGCAAGAAGGAAAGAACCTCCATGAATAGAGGCTTACCTTATTGAAACATAGGATGGAAAATTGCTTCTTCTACAGCTGAGTCACTGTAGCTTGCCAAATCCAGGCAGAAGTGCTGAGTGAAAGATTGAGCGTTCTTCCACACAAGAGAACTTATCCAAAGGAAAACCCTCAAACAGAGCAGCAAGAGTGGAAACTGCTCTTTTGGAGTGTGCTTTAGTTTTGCATTGAGGTAGTTTACCTGCTTTAAGATGACAGCACTGGATTATTGCAGCAATCCAACATGCAATAGCTGCCAAATGGACTGAAGTACCTTTCTTATATGGACCATAAGATACCAGCAACGGGTCAGTCTTTCGAATTTGCTTAGCCCGTTGCAGATCAAATTTAAGATATTGTTTGATGTCCAGAGTGTGTAGAGATTTTTCAGGAGGTGTAGATGGGTTTGGAAAAAAGGTATGAAGAATAAGAGGTTCGTTGAGGTGATATTGAGATGGAACCTTTGGAATAAAGCATGGATTATTCCTGAGAAGAAGGTAATCATCAGTGAAGCATAGATAGGGGTCTATAATTGTCAGGGGGTGTATTGCGCCAACTCTCCTAGTGTAGGTGAGTGCTAACAGTAATGCGACCTTCCAAGTAAGAAATGTGATTTCCACCTTGTGAACAGGCTCATAGGGTGGCTTCATAAGTTGTGAAAGAAAGATGTTGAGACACCATTCTGGAGGAGGAGATTGAAATGGGGGGAAAGCTCTGAATAATGCCTTCGTGAATTATTTCATAATTCTTGCAGAACAGAGTGAAAAAGGATTGGAAGAATGTCTGTAACGAGAAATGGCAGTTAGGTGAACTTTGATAGATGCATGCACAAATCCCTGTTTAACAAGAGAAAAGTAGGGTAGAATTTACTCTGGTGACGAGTCAATAGGATGGACATTGCATTGTAAACACCATGAACATGAGTGTTTCCATTTTAATTTATAGTTCTTGTTTGTGGATTCAGTCTTCACTCTCGATATCTCCCTAAAGTCTAGAGGGATGTCTAGATCCTTAAATCGATGAATTAAGGAGCCATGAATGCAACAGGAGAGAGGCCGGATGTGGATGAAGGACCTGGCCCCTGTTCATGGTCAACAGGTTTGTTGTTACTGGGAAGCAACAGGGTTGGGTTACCGATAGCAGAAGCAGCTCAGTGAGCCACTGCTGGCGAGGCTAGCACGAAGCAATGAGAATCAACCGGCAGGGCACTCACTTCATTTTCACGAGAATCCTTGGAATGAGAGAGCATGGGGGAAAGGTGGGAGCAAAGGTCCCTGACCATTTTATTGAAAACGCATACCCCCATGACCCTCTCTAAAGTTCCCGGCTGGCGAAGAACTGGCATTTCCGATTCTCCCGATAGGCGAAGAGTTCTAGGTTCGGTTTGTTCCATTGTTGGAATATGGAGTTGAGGAACAGTTGATTGAGCTCCCAATATATTCTCCACACCTGGTAGTTGCTCTGCCTTGATGGTTATGCGGTGTAAAATGACATATTTAAACTTATTTTTGTTGGCATTTCTTATACATTTGATCCAAGTACAAGCAACAGGCACATCTACGTGTGGCTCCTTCCGTCTTAACAGTATTGCATTAAAAAAAAATAATAATAACTTCTCATGAATATTGCAGACATTTGCTATTGTATTTTTAAAAACATACTTTATTGATGACCTTGACAACATATCCAGTGCAATGAATACTATAGCGGGGTGGTCTTTTGTACTTAAAAAGGATAGAACATATACATCGCATGAGTCTATCATACAGTGTTCGTACTATTTGCTATTTTATTTAACACCATGTTGCAGTTCGGAGATCAGAATAAAGGCACAATCAAAACCCTGGTATACAGTGGTATGTTCTGTTATTCGTTGTACAGTGCGTTTGAGTTTACCACGTAGGCTGCAGGTAGACTTACAGCAGGGAATAGCAGTATGAGACAGTGTTATTGAATTTACTTTTAAGAAAACAAAAACCTCTAATACAAACTGAAACCTGTGCAGAAGAGTGGTACATATTAAGGATCAATTGCTCGCTTCTGAAAAGTCAGAGCTTACATGGTAGGAGCTAGTTGCCCACTGAGGCCCAGCAGTTGGAAAGGAGGGCCTCCGTTGGCACATGGTCACAGACCAATACATTGCCTATTTTGGCAGAACAACATGTTCTCCACCATCTCTACAGGGAGAGAATAAAGGTGTTACGTTTCCGTACCGTCTCCCAGGCTATCCTGCTCCTCTTCCCTCTACTCATCACTGGTAAGTGCCGGTTGGTCCCAGGACATCATAATTTCGTACCATAGTTCTGCTATGGGGTGCTTCCGCACTCCTCTGGCCTCCTCCCAGCTCAGTGCCTTACCTTATGCCTCCGCCCAGGCAATCACGTTTCAGTTCCAACTTTCAACCCTGGGTCCTTGTGTCGATTTCCACTCAATCGCTATTCTGAGCTTAGCAAGACCCAGGGCTAGATCGATCAGCCTGTTTCCCACCTTCCGTTTATGTGGGCGGGGAAAGAGTCCCAGCAGGTACACCCGTGCCAAGGAAGTCCGTTCCCTCCCCAGGACTTCTTTAAGTTTGGAGATAATTGCTTCCCAGAAGAGTCACAACTTGCGGCATTCCCATGTCATGTGTATAAAATTAGCATCGGGTTGGTCACATCTTGAGCATTTTCATATTTCCTCGCCATAAATGATGTTAAGGCGATGGTGTTGTCAAATACGTCTTATGTATGACGTTAAATTGAATGTATTTCAAGCGTCTGTTATGAGGTATTCTCTTGGGGGACTGCAGGACCTTACCCCATTCAGCATCTGTGAGTTTGGCTCCCACTAAGTGGTCCCATCTAACTTGTAATCTACCCAGTGGTTCCAGGGATGCTGCAAGTAGGGCGGCATAGAACCACTTCACTTGGTGTCCGGCTATGCCCAGGGTTATCAGCGCATGCAGGATTGGGTGCGCCTCAGGTTCCTCCCTCCCCCCCCCCCCCCCCCCCATAAGTGTCTAAATGTGCGGACCAGCGCTTCATAATGCAGGAAGCGTCCTGGAGGAAGCCCCAGCTCTCCACCAGTTCCTCTAAGTAACAATCTCCCACATTTTCCAGCCCTGCCTGTATCCAGGGCGCTAATTGTTCCCCAGTAAATAAGGACATAGGAGTCCCATGTGGTATGCCCACAAGGGGTAACACAGGGCTATATCTCAGAGTTTTCTTTAATTTGTCTAAGGTTATCTTCCAGGTCTGTAACGCAGTGCGTTGTAACATCGAGTGATCCGGGGTAGCCCTGGCCAGGACTAGCAATTTGGCCACCAACAGGTGGGGGCAACTAACGGGCTCAGACAGACACGTGCCCACCCTGTTTACTTCCTCCAGCCACTGCGCCAACCACTGGAGTTGGGCGGCCAGCATATATTGTGCACTGAGCTCTTTGGTAGAGGCACTGTTGTGCATTTCAAACGTAGTACAACATATATGAAAGTAGGTTTCCAATAACTGAAAAAAAACATAAGTAGTGTATAAACAGCACATGGATACATTGCCTAGAGGCGCAGCATGTTAGATGTGTTGTGCGTTTTTAACATAGTACCCAACTATGTAAATACTTTTCAAATAACTTAAAGAAACACACATGTAGTGTATTAACAGCACTGACAAATTTCCTCAGGTGCTGCATGATAGATGTGTTGGATTCTTCCAACCTTGTAATGAAAAAAGCAGCAGCGCTGCTTTATTTCAAGTTTTCTTGCTAGTGCCTGGATCAATTTATCCGTGCTTTGCTCATCTATATATATAAAAACGAATGTATGTCTGTCTGTCTGTTTGTCCTTTAAGCATTCCTACACCATTCATCCGATTGCCATGAAACTTTGGAAAGTTGTTGAGTACACTCCCGTGAGGGTTTCTGACATAAATTTATTTTAAATATTGGCCCCCCAGGGACCTCATAAGCTTTCGAATACTGAAATTGTCAGCGAATTTGCGAGCATCGTCAACAGTTATGCCCCCCAAACGGAAACCGATTGGTCGATCTACATCTGAAGCACAAAAGAAAAAGGCATTACGAGCTTCAGAAACAGACGATTAACGGGAAGCAAGATTAGAAGCTGTTCAAATACAAACTGATCAAGCCCGTTCTTCTCAAATGAACGAGCAACAAGAATCAAGATTGAAGCCGATCGAGTACGCACTGCTCAGGCCCGTTCTCCTTAAACGAACAAGCAACAAGAACGAAGATTGGAAACAGATCAATTACGCACTGATCAAGCCCGCTCGAATGAAACAGTAGATCAATAAGAATCAAGATTGGAAACCGATCGATTACGCACTGCTCAAGCCCACTCGAATGAAACAGGAGAGCAACGAGAATCAAGATTGGAAGCCGAGCTATCCTGAATTTTATCCTGACAACCGAGACAGGTTATTGGCAACGTAACCCAGCTGATCTAATAGCTGTTTCCAGAAATTGATTTGAACTCCGGGAACCGCAACTACGATACTCTGAACTTTTGTGGCCTGCTCCATGGAACTGCCCGGGGCTCGAGTCATCATGGTGCCCAGGTGGTAGTTGAACAACAACGGCCAACGTGGTCCCGTTTACGATCCCAGAATTAACTTTCGGTTTCGTTTTTGGTTCCTTTGCCTCCTCCTATTTCTGCATCGCTCTGCCAGCCCGGGAGCCGGACCCCGCAACTTCACCGTGTGCCAACCGCAGGGTGTCCCTGGTCGTGGGATATCCCGCAGGGACTCGCATCCGGGGATCCCCGTGGATAAATTGTGAGGAGTCATTTTTACCAGGTCCCAAAGGCCCCTTCGGGGCGCAGCACCCAACATGGCGGGCAAGCCTGATAGCGAGAAACGAAAGACCAAGACCATTCACCGTGGGGGCACTATTCAAACGAACATAATGGATCGCTACACCCATCCTAAAGGGTCCCCCGGTGGTGCGAGTAGGTCCCCGGAGGATGCCGGCGACTCCTCAACTGCGGTGGATGATTTGACCCTGCGTGATGTCATGGGCGCCATTGCTAGTATGAAGACCTCCATTGGTCAACAATATGAGGCTCTGGCTCAAAAGCTTGACACCGTGGCAACTGATGTAAATCTTCAGGACTAACACATCAAAAACCAACAAAAAGGTCAAATCCTTGGATTTGAAGACCTCCAGCCTTACGACTTATGTCTCCGATTTACAGAAGGAGGTTCGCAACCTACGATCCTCCAATGATCTCTTCGTCCGTCGGCTGGAGGATTTTGAAAGTCGGGCCAGACGCAATAACAAACGTATCATTGGGGTCCCTGAAAAATCGGTGGAGTTCACCGCGGATCTCCTTGTGGAGGATCTCATCTTAAACCATCTCACCCCCAAAGGCCTGAGCAACTTCTTTGCGGTGGAACGTGCACACAGAGTGCCGGGTGGGAAGCCGAAACTGGGTGCCCCGCCGTGGCCTATAATTGCCAGAATCTTCAATTTCAGAGATAGAGAAGCTATCCTGCAGGCATCACGAGTGGGCGGCCCCACGAAGTTTGAAAACACTACGGTGAGCTTCTACCCTGATTTCACCCAGTTCGTTCAGAAACAAAGGATGGGATTCCTGGGAGTGAAGCGGCGACTGCGAGACAGGGGTATGAAATATGCAATGCTTTTTCCAAATCGGGCAACGTGTTGAACACAATGAACGGACGTTATTCTTTGATCGCCCCGAGAACGTGAGTGACTGGCTTGACACGTTGCCTGCACAGCGTGATCGCTCAGAACATACTGGTGGGACTGAAGGAGCCGAGGGTGGCCCGTCGGAACAAGAATGAGAAGTGGTAGCTGGTTTTCGGACAGTGTACAGAACTGGCAGCTGTGGTTCCATGACTTTTACAATACTTATGGTACTGTACCCAGAGGTGGCCACGGAGAATGGGACTCTTCCGCCTCCGGGTTTCTTTTTGTAGACTAGTTTATTAATTGGGCGACAGGCACACTGCAAGTTGGGGGTGGTTTTTAAGTCTATTGCAGGGGTGCAGGGTGGAGGAGTGTATTTTCGGGCATTGTTGGGGGGTGGGGGGGTGATTTGGGTTTGTTTTATTTTGTTTCAAGGCAACACATTGTCTTACATCTTGATCTGGGTGTTCTGTTCACTATGGGGTGGATTCGGCACTTGCTCTTGGGATGGGGGGTAGGGGGTTGAAGTTATTGTGCTGGAATGTCAATGGGTTGGGGGACAGGATAAAACGTGGGGTTGTGTTACAACTATTGAGACGCCTCTCCACTGATGTAGTTTTACTGCAAGAGACACATTTGATTGGCAACACATGCCATGCTATGAATCGGCAAGGATATTGTCTAATTGCACATTCTGGATTCACCACTGGATCTAGAGGGGTGGGTATCCTAGTTAGGAGTTCCCTCCCCCTGGAGGTAGACAACATAATCCTTGATGATAGGGGACGCTATGCTGTGCTCACTGGTAGGTGGGAGGAGAAGACCATCTCACTGCTCTCTGTATATGTTCCATCTGGGCTGCAGACCACGACCTTCGCTGAACTGGGGAGGGTGGTTTTAGGGCTCCCTGAGGGCACTCTGATTATGGGTGGAGATTTCAACTCTGTTGAACATATGTTCCTACGCCGACGACACACAGCTGATGGTGACAGGATGACAGATCGGAGACGACAAAGAAAAAGCTACACAGCTGTCTCACCGAAATGGCATCATGGATGCATAACCATTGCTTAAAATTAAACGCCGGCAAATCGGAGATACTACTGTTTGGAGGAGCAAAACTGACATGGAACGCCACATGGTGGCCACCCACTTTGGGATCAGCCCCGACCCCAAAACAACATGCCAGAAATCTAGGTATCATCATGGACGACGCATTGTCCATGAAGGACCACATACGATCACTCTGGGGTAAGGGCTTTGCAATTCTCAAACTTCTGGCAAAAATCTTTCCCTGGATACCCCTGGATTGCCGACGCACAGTCACCCAAGCCCTCTTGGTCAGCCGCCTTGATTACGGCAATGCTCTCTTCGAAGGAATGAATGAGCAACTCTTCTCCCGCCTACAGGTGCCAAGCTGATCTGCAATAAAGGCAAGCGAGATTCAGCATCCGCTTGTCTCCGGAAACTTCATTGGCTACCGATGCGCCAGAGGGCCACCTTCAAAATACTCTGTCATGCACACAGAGCTCTCTACAAGACTGGCCCCACCATCCTGCGAGGGAAAATTGACTTCTACATCCCCAACAGGAACTTAAGATCGAATCACTTAGCCCTTGCTAAACCTAAACGCATCCACAAGACAAGAACGGGTGGACGCGCCTTCTCATACCTGGCAGCCAAAAGGTGGAATGAATTACCTGTAGATCTCAGACACACCACTACCTACCTTCAATTCCGGCAAAAATTAAAAAAACTCACCTCTTCCCAAAAAACGAAATCCCCCAGCATAGCCATCAGCAGTCTCCCTCGTCTCATAGCGCCGTGATATCCCATGGGATGAGTGTCGCGCTTTATAAATACTGGAAATAAAAATAAAATAAATTTCAACTCTGTTGATTCCGGTAGGCAGGACCGCAGCCCCCCAGGGAACTCACGAAATCACAGTCTTGGTTAGGTGAATTTTTGCAGATGCTGGGGCTGGTAGATTGTTGGAGGCTATTGCATCCGGGACAGGCGCAATTCACCTTTCACTCTGGCGCTCACGGTAGCCTCTCTAGGCTTGACTATATCTTGATGCCAGCGGCACAGGCTTCTTTGGTTAGGGAAGTTAGACATCTAGCCAGGGGTATTTTGAACCACTCCCCACTGTGGCTTTTGATGGACATCAAGTTGGGTGCTGAGGGTCGAGTGGCTCCGATTAACCCTTGGTATCTCCATAACCCCAAAACCAGGGCTGAGTTGGTTAAGTCTTTGGATCATTATTTCACTGAGAACGTGGGGTCTGTATCCTCTTCTGTTTCATTGTGGGAGGCTTTTAAGACTGTTATCCGTGGACATGTGGTATCGCTAATCGTGGCTGCTAAAAAAAAGCAAAAATGAGGCAGTGGTCCGCCTAGAGGCCGAAATAGCTGAGTTGGAAGGGGATTTAGAGGCGGATATCACTCAGGAGAAGGTTCATGTCCTTGGTCTCAAACAACTTGATTATAGAGCCCTGGTAACGGACGCTGCTAGAATTGCTAGTAGAGAGCAGCAGGGACGGCTGTACGATGTGGGAGACAAGGCTGGGAAGCTGATTGCTTGGTTAGACAAAAAGGAGAGGGCGAAGTCGTGTAGTTCCTGTGGTTGAGAGAGCTGATGGAGTGCGTGTGACTGACCCGGTTGAGATTGTGGAGTGTTTTGCGGAACATTTTCGAAATGTATACTCCCCAGTCTCCGATAGACCAGAGGAAGACTCCCATCTACTGTTAAGGGACATTGCGTTGCCGCGCCTATCTGACTCAGATAGGGATTTGATGGACGCGGCATTTTCGGTTGATGAGGTGGCGGCTGCTATCCGATCCGTCCGCTCAGGAAAAGTATTGGGCCCTAACGTCTCCCCATCGAGCTTTACAAGCTGCGTCCCGACAAAATGGCACCGCATCTTCGTGCTATGTTCCTGGAATCGCGAAATATCGGCTCCCTTCCCCGTGAGCAGCGACTTGCGACCATCGTGGTGATTCATAAGGAGGGGAAACCGCGAGATTGCTGCGCATCCTATAGGCCTATATCGCTCCTTAACGCGGAGCCCAAGATCCTAGCAAATTTATTGGCAAACCGCTTGATCAAGGTGATCGGTGACCTGATCCATCCGGATCAATCTGGCTTCATTCCACATCGCAATACGGACTCTGAACCTGCGACGCCTGCATGGCGTCCTGGCGAGAGCGAAGTCGCTGCGTGATCCGTCCATCTTGGTTTCTTTGGATGCTACGATGGCCTTTGATACTGTGGAATGGCCATATCTCTGGGCTGCTCTTGCAAAGTTCGGATTCGGTTCTGGTTTCATCGGCTGGGTAAAACTTCTATACGAGGAACCATTAGCTCAGATCGTGGTAAATGGTCGCGTTTCCAAGTCCTTTGTTCTGGGGAGGGGCACGCGACAGGGGTGCCCCTTGTCCCCACTTCTTTTCGCCCTCGCCTTGGAACCTCTGGCGGCTTGGCTGCGGTGGGAACCATCAATGAAGGGTATTCAGTGGACCCCAGAATTTGAGGATCGAATATCATTATATGCAGATGACATCCTGTTGTATCTCTCGTCACCTCGAAAGTCCTTGATAGTACTGATGGATGTGCTGAACTCGTTCGGGAGGAACTCCGGCCTTGTGATTAATAGGACTAAGTCCTGTGTTTACGTTCTTTCGGGTGACACTCCCTCTTTACCGCGCGACTGTCCTATACAGGTGGCACAGACGGGATTCAAGTATCTGGGAGTCTTTATTACACTGGACCCCGATGTCCGTTATGAACGTAATCTGCTTCCTCCACTCCAACGGTTAAATCTGATGTGGCGGCCTGGTGTAGACTACCATTGTCCCCCTTGGGGCGTGCAGCTCTGTTCAAAATGATGTCCTTGCCGTGGTTTTTATACGCGCTTCAGAACACGTTTAATGTAATTCCGGCAGGTTATTTCCGTGAGGTTGAGAGTCTGCAGAGACAGTTGATATGAGGCGGATGTCCGCGTATCGCCCTTGCCAAATTGACGCTTCCCTGGTATGACGGCGGTATTGCACTTCCGGATATCAAGCGATACTACTGGGCCTCCCAGCTGGGAGCGATCAACCACGGAATGTACGGTCCGGTTTTGAACCCCGCGTTCGAGATGGATAAGTGGCAGCTACCGGGTGGAGATTATAACAGGGCGCTTTACTCCAAATCTGCGGGAGGAAAACTGTCGGGACCCACTAATATAGCAGTGCAAGTGTGGAAGTGTGCGAACGCGGCAATGGGATGGACAGACCGATTGACCCGGGCGACTCGGCTTTATGCGTCTGATAAATTGGGTAGCTTGTGGAGGACGAAAGGCTTTGCGAACTGGGATAGGATCGGTATTAGCCAAGTAAGCGACCTCTGGGCCAAAGATAGGATTAAGACCTTCGAGGAGCTGAAGGTAGAATACGAACTTAATGACAAGGAGTTTCTCCGTTATATACAGGTCCGCCACGCGTTGAATTCGGTTTTTCCTGCAGGCGTTGCTATCCCGGAATCGTCCCCACTCGAAGATCGGGTGCTTGACGGATACGTTCCAGACAGCACTATTTCTCTGATATATAAAAAATTGATTAACGACCGTGCTGACCTGTTGGTACACCTTAGAGAGGTTTGGACCAATGATGGTTTAGAATTAGATGATGAGGACTGGCAATCTGCGATATCCTCGCCCAAGGAGGTCGCGATTCCAGCCCGTCTCCGATTCGTGCAGCTTAAGATCCTGCACCGGATCTACGTGACAGGCTCTCGCTTGATTCGGATGGGTTATTCTGTTGATGGATTGTGCAAGCGTGGGTGCGGCTTAACTGGTACTTTCCTCCACATAATTTGGGAATGCACGGAGATAGCAGTGTTTTGGAATCGAGTGCATGCAGTGATGACAGAGGTCACGGGTGTTGCACTACTACCTGAAGCCAGGCGTTGCTTGCTGAATGTATGGGAACCGACTGATTATAATGTGGCGCAGACTCAGTGGGCGACTCTGGGGAATATGGTTGCCAAGAGAGATATAGCACAGTTGTGGGGCTCCCAGAGACCGCCCACGGTTTCGGCATGGAAGGAGAACATGGACTGGTGTATGTTTCGTGAGAAAACGGTGTATGTGGCACATGGTAGACCGAGGAAGTGGGGTAAAATTTGGGGTCAGTGGAATGCGTACCGGGGCGATATCTGTACACCTCACCCAAGTTCTGGATGCTCCTCTCTCCCCCTGACCCGACATTCCTAATGCTATCTAGTCCTAACGTAAAGTGGCTTCGTTTCCCCCCTTATTTCTCGTACTGATGTTCTGTATTACATTGTGATGCGTTTTCTCCCCTACTTAAACACGTACCCAGCTGTATGCCTATTAATGCCTTGTTTGTTATTGTTCTATTTTCAATAAAAAGTAAAAAAAAAAAAAAAAGATTGGAAGTCGATCGAGTAAGCACTGCTCAAGCCACACTTTGAAATGTTTTCCATATTAAAATTGAATGTTTCAATAAAAATGACACAATGTAAATTGAATGTTATCATAACGAGTTTACTTGAATTTCCTTTCTTCTGAGATCGCAGCAACGCGCGACGGGTAAGCTAGTCTATTATATATAAAAGAGCAAATTATGACCTTGTTTTCTGATGAAGCAAAGGCTCCTCATAGAAACCTCCCCAAATACCTGGGGACTTTGGGGCATATTACCAACAACTAGCGATAATTATCGCTCTGTTGGTTTAGCGGGGATATTTTTATCGCCGAGCTGCGGCGATTTTTATCGCTTAGGAACCTTGCTATTATCAAGGTTTATCTCCTAAGCGATAAAAATCGGCCGAAATGCATGAATATCGCTGAAAAGTCAGCGATATTCATGCTTACCGAGCTAATGCTCTTAGCCATGTTATCCACCTACCATTGGATAACATGGCTAAGAACTGCTCAGGGGCAGGTGTTAGCTTTTGGAGATATTCGCGCTTAGCGCGAATATCTCCAAAAGTTGGTAATAGGAGATAGCGATGTTAGCAACTGTTTCCAGTCGCTAACACCTTGGCACGCCCACTGTGCATGTCATTAGTGATAAATATCACTGACATGCAAAGCGGGGCCCAAGCTGGTCGCTATCTCCTACTAGCTGTCGCTAACTGGTGTTAGCGACAGCTAGGTAATAGGGAGATAATTTTATCTCCGCTTTCTTGGCTTTTCAAAGCCAGAAAAGCGGAGATAAACCCCCTTGATAATATGCCCCTTTATTCTCTGGGAAAAAAGTACTCGCATGAGGAACCAAGTGAGCAGCGCCAAAAAAGGCTTTTTTTGCTCGAAGAGTTTCCCCTCATGCAACCTTCCTTGGTACCACCTCTCTCTCCAGAGTTTCTGGTGGGTTTTTCTTCTTGCTGCTTCTGCTGCTGTGTTTTCTCAGAAGTCTTCGGTGCACCTCCGATCACCATGGCGGAAAAGTTTGTCTGAGATCTTGCGCACACACACAAGGGGGCTGAAGCCTGACCAAGGGGATCAGGTTTCACAACCATCCAACAGAAAAAAAAATCCGCCATTTAGTAGTTGGAGTTGGAAGGTTTCACAACCTCCCAGTGCAAAAAAAAAAAATCAAAGCACTCTCTGACTCCAACCACTAGATGGCAGAATATGCACAGTATGTGAATCTAGAAGGCGTCTATGCTGAAAAATACGTAGTTCCGTACCCCCAACCCTCCCGCTACCATGGGGCGCTGCAGCGTCTTCAGTGAGACTCTCGTATGCCCATCGTCCCACACCAAGGCTCTCAGTAATGCGTTAAATGCGCGGAACCAGCCTGGTGTCATCAGAACTGGGAGATTGACAAAATAATATAGGAGCCAGGGCAACATTACCATTTTGGACAAAGAAATCCTGACCATGATAGGGAGCTGTAGTGCACACCAGAATTGGACACAAGATTTAAGGGAGTGGAAAACATGGATGCCCAGGTTTAAATGAGTGGGGAGACCATGGATGTCGAGCTGCAGACCCTCTGGTCTGGGTAATGGTCCCGCTATATGGAATAGATATGTCTTGGTCTTATTAACTTGAAGGCCTGATATTTGCTCAAAGCCTTCCAGGGTCTGCATCTCTGACACTGTGCTTTCCACGGCATCCCCTAGATAGATCAGCAAGTCATCTGCATAGAGCGAGATAGTGTGTATCCGTGTGCCCACTTTAAGGCTCAGCCCCTCGCCTCACAGTTGGATGCTTTCCGCAAGTGGCTCTATCGCTAAGGACAACAAGAGGGACGAAAGAGGGCACCCGTACTGCGTTCCATCGAATATTGTTTGGCAATGGTTTTCCCAGTATTGACCCTTGCAGTAGGCGCCGTATAAAGGAGCCACACCCATCGCACCCAGTCGGTCCCACTGCCCATTCGTAGCATAGCCTCAAATAAGTACTCCCACTCAACCATGTCAAATGATTTTTCCAACTTGATTGGACAGCACTGCTGCCTGCTGGTTAAGTTGTATATCCTCATGGTAAAGTACAGAGTAGAGTCTATGAAGATTGTAGGAAGTGCAACGGGATGGGATAAATCTGTTTTGGTCTGGGTGAATAAGGGATTTCATGTGGGGAAGCAACCTGCTCGCCAGGATTTTACAAAGATTTTAAAATCTAGATTTAACATTGAAACGGGTCTAAAATCCAACACTCTGACATCTTTCTCCTCAGTTTTAGGGAGTGGGACCACCAACGCGACCCGTGTAGTACCAGGGAGTTCCCCCCGCTCAAGCAACTTGGCGTATAATGTCTAGCTGCGGTGCCAAACCAGCAGCAAACCGCTCATAAAACTCAGCTGTGAGTCCATCAGGTCCCGGCGTTTTACCCGCTGCCATGTCCCCAATGGCCAGACGAATTTTGTGTGTTGTCACTGGTCCTCCCAGCTCCTCCTGTGTCTGATGATCAATGGTCCAAAGTGGCAGGGGGTCCAGGAAGTCTCTAATAAGGGATGGGCTAATCTCTGCTGGGGCAGCATGCAACCTCTCGTAGTAGCTTTGGAAGGTAGTATTAATTACACCCAAACAGTAGTGCAGTTCACCTGTTTCCTGCCTTAATTGGGTGATAGGTGACCCACGGGTTTTCGGCTGGATTAACCATGCCAGGAGCCGTCCAGCTCTTCCCTCTTCTCTCTGCATCCTATCTAAGTACTCATTGTGGCTGCGGCAGCGAAGGCGGTTCAGCACCTCCTGATATTTCACTTGCGCCTCTCGTAACCCATTCAGGGCAGTGGGGTCACCTCCCTGAGCTTTATCAACTCGGCGCAGCTCCCCCTCCAAATCCAGAATCTCTTTGCGGATTTCACGCTATGCTCCAATCGACTGCCCCATGCAGTGACCCCGTACCACTACTTTAAAGGCCTCCCATTCTAGCAGGGTAGAGGACGCCGTATGTGCATTCGAGGGGAAGAAAGATTCTATGAGCGCCGTCAAAGAGGACCGATATGGTGCATCATCCAATGCCAGTGTGTTAAATCTCCAGGAGGGGTTTGAAGGTCGCCCCCCTAAGGGTTGATAAGACAACAATAGGGGGCTGTGGTCTGATAGAGTACTCCTCAGGTATTCGGTGTGTGTGATGGAGCCATAAAGTGTCGGCCTGCAGAGGAACGTATCTAGTCTGGTGTGCACCTGGTGTATCGGTGAGAAGAAAGAGTACTCCCTATCACTGCCATGGTGCCATCTCCAGACATCCTCTAAGCCCCAATGGTTAATCCAGTCCCAAAATCCCCCTGCTGTACAATAGGACTGTGCCCCCGGAAGTGGCTGGTGGGAGCAGTCCACCCCGGTGTCTGCTACACAGTTAAAATCACCTCCCAGTACTACCTGCCCCCTCATGTACTCAGCTATTTTGGCTGAGAGGGAAGTTAAGTAGGTAGTCTGATAGTGGTTGGGCGCATAGATGTTCCAAAGTGTTACCTCTCGTCCCGCCAGTCTACCCGTCAGGATTATAAACCTGCCCTCTGTGTCTATTAGCGAATGAGTGAGGTCAAAAGGGACTCCAGGCTTAACCCATATTAACACCGCTCTGGAGAAGGCCGAGGTGGTTCTTGCGAAGACCTGGCCCCTCCACCTTTTGCGAAGCTTCCCAGCTTTGTCCATAGTTAGATGGGTCTCCTGGAGGAGAACTATGTGTATGTCCCTACACTTCAAATTTGAAGAAATATTATGGTGTTTAGACATGGATCCCATCCCCTTTATGTTCCAGGTCAAAAACCATATGTTATTGTGCGTTTGTGCCATGGTAATTGTAGATCTCTTGCAGGTCACCCTGTGAACTCGCTCCCTCAAGCATGTAGAACCACTCTATTCTGTAAAAAGTCAAAAGAAAATTAACATAGCAGCCCTATTGCAGAAGAACTGGCCGACCCGAGGGCAGTCTGACAACGGCCAACTGCCCAAACGGTGAGTAGAACATCGAACAATAGGCGAGGCCCAGCTCCAAGGGAATTAGGGACTCAGCGGGGGGTGGCAAAGACAAAGGTGTGATCTAAAATGTGTCAAGTGTCCATGGAGCGTCGGCCCAAAGCAATGTAAGCCAAGCCTGGCCTCCGGCAGGTGTCCGGAGCTCTCCTGTCACCCCCGGTGGATTCACCAAGAGTCCCCAGCCCACCCCTTCATCAAATAATCTCATCTGCAGTGCCAGGGGTCACCACCGGTGATGCAGTGCTCCAATCAGGGGAAGAGTATGACTCGATCCCCTAAGTCTCTCTTGAGGAGTGAGATCCAGCCTCCGATGGGGGTCTCCTGTCCTGCATGATGGCCGCTACTGCCTGCAACGCGTCAGCCCTCTCCTTTTCAGTTTGTGAGGATGTCAGCGGTTTTTGTGTTCCTCGCCTGGCATGGCTCCTGGATCTCTGCCTGGGTTCCTATTTCTCAGAGGCCACTACCTGCGACCGAGCAGTTAGAGGGGCTACTGATTTGTATGTCTCTAATCACTCCCAGGCAGCCTTGGGATCATTACAAAAGTGTGTTTGCCCATCTAGTCATATACGTAGTCGAGAGGGGAAGATCAAAGAATACTGGAGCCACTCTTCCCTTAGTGCTTTTTTGACCTCTAAAAAGGAGGTTTGCTTTTTCTGGACATCCAGGGTGTAATTAGGGAATATGGAGACTTTACTATTGTCCACCGCGTATCGGCCTTCGGCACTGGCTTTTTGTAGGAGAGCATCGCTGTCCCTGAAATGGAGGAGTATGGCCACCCCCGGACGCGGGGGTCGGCAAGGAGCCGGCAGCCTAGCCGGGACACGGTGCGCTCTCTCAAGAGTGTTGAAGGTCGATAGGCCTTCATGGGCCACCACAGTCTGGAGCCATTGTTCAAGGAAGGTCACCATATAGCTGCCCTCAATTCCTTCAGGCAGGCCAAGGACCCTTATATTGTTCCGCCTATTTCGCCCTTCAGCATCTTCGGCTCTCCACTCCAAGGTGCAGATTCGCTCATTGAGGTCTACATCTGAGTCGTTAGCATTTGTTGCGCCGCTTAAGCACTATGAGTCAAGATTCCGTGGTCTTCACTCGCTCTGCTAGCATCTTGTGTTACTCCCTGAGCAGGCCCAGACCCACTGACACCGTGCTGATGTCCTGGTGGAGGGTGGCCTCGGTGTCAGCATTCGCCTCCAGAATTTTTGCTAACTGCTGCTGTACTGGGCCTTCTTGGTCATCCTGCCTTTTGTCCTGCAGGGCTTCTTCAGTATCCTGGTCAGCCCCCATTTGCTTTGCTCGTGATATGCCCATTTCGGCGGGTGTGCTTCACCTCGTGGCCCCTCACCTGTGGTATAACTCTAGTCTCAGGATGGCAATGCCACTCGGCAGCACCCCCTGGGGTCCCCACCAACAGAGTTAAAGTGTACCTGCACACACGGGGCTCTGCTACTTGGCGCCCTCACACGATCTATGCCTCCTGGGGGTGCAAGGTTTTATCCAACACTGCATGCGTCGCTATCTGTTCACGGCCAAAGGCCTCAGCCCTCAACTGGCCCTCTCGGGCATCAGCATTTTGTCAGTCTCCCTTTGATGCCTTGCTGTTGGGGGGGATCTCCCCCATACAGCCACGCTCCACCAAGTGCACCAAAGATTTCAGGCAGATCCTTCACCAGGGTCACCACTGCCTTACCAGTATCCAATTCTCCTTTCAAGCCGTGGCATAGAGAAGGAGTCGTGCCCTTATGTTAATCTGTGCCTAATGCCCTCTTTGCTGCCAGCCAGGCAGTCTGTGCACAGCCAATTCACCAGTTTCACTTCTCCCCAGACGCCCGTCTTGCCAGTACTTGGGCTTCTATCCACCATGCAGCTATTCTCCAGGGCCTCCCAGCCGGGTTCTCAGGTTTCCAGCCGGCACCTCCGGGGGTCCAAACCTCGCTGGGGCGCACCCCGCACCATACCTCTGCTGCTGGATTCCTCTGCCATCTCCCGCAGGCTCCAGGCCGAGCCGCTCATCTGAAGTGCCGCAACGCAGGGATCTCTTCTACCGTGGCCGCCGCACTGGCCCATCCGACGTCACCAAGCGCCTACAGGTGTCGCCAGTGCCCACTTAAATCAGGGGCTGACTGCTGGCACTTGGCACACAGGCTCGTTCCTCCACTGTCTGGACGGCTGCCAGGTGTCACCACTCCACGGTCTGCGGCCTACAGGTCCCTCGACCGCAGGTCTTGCCGTCACTCTTTCGCCGGACTGCCCAGCAGGGCCCCCAGCAATCTACCCCCGCTGGTATTCAGTGTCCACTGGGGCCTTTGCTTTGCCTTATTATTATTATATATGAGTTTATTCAGAGCGCAGCTACCCGTAGGTTTCCCGGCGCTAGTAAAGCAGAAGCAGAGGAGTGTGAAGGAAAAAGGTTGCAAAGAAAACAGCCAGGTCTTCACTCCTTTGCGGAACTTGAGATAACAAGTTTCCGACCACAAAGGGACGGGTAGCGAATTCCAGAGCGAGGGCGCCAAGTAGGAGAACGAGCGCCCACCAACTCTAGCCCGCTTGAAACGGGAAACACAGAATCTGCTTTGAGTTGAGGATCTGAGAGTGAGGGAGGGACAGTAGAGATGGACTAAGGAGGATAGATAGTGAGGGGATTTTCCAGCTTTGATGCGATGCATGAAGCATAGTGCTTTAAATTTGGACCTAGACTCTATGCGCAACCAATGCAGGCTGCGCAGGGAAGCAGAGACTGGGGCAGTTCTAGGCAGATTGCAGAGTAATCGGGCAGCCATGTTCTGGACCACTTGGAGCTTGCGGGTGACCTCTTTGCAGGCACCTAGTAGAGTACATTCCCGTAGTCCAGCCGAGATGTCACTAAGGCCTGGACTACTGACCTCTGGGTGCCTGAGGGAAGCATCCATGTGATCTTCCTCAGCCACCTGATGATGGTAGTACAGGTGGCTGAGACTTTGACCACATGTTGCCTCATAGATAACTGATTGTCAAAGAGGACTCCGAGATTGCGTGCTGTTGTTGCTGGGACTGGCAGCGGTCCCATTTGCTCAGGCCAATGTTGTGGGCCCCAGAGAGCGGAGTCCGGCCCAAACAAGAGCAGCTCCGTTTTATCGCCGTTCAGCTTCAGTTTGTTAGTCAGCATCCAATTGGCGATATCAATAAGCCCAGAACGAAGAGAAGATGAGGGAGAGTGTTGGTTGGGAGAGAGAGAAAAGATTATTTGAGTATCATCTGCGTAAGAAAAAATAGATAACCCAGATTGTTCAGCAAGAAAAGCAAGAGGTCTAACATAAAGGTTGAAAAACAAAGGACTAAGAATAGAACCTTGGGGAACACCATGAAGGGAATTATGAATAGAGGACACAGAGGAGGGGGAGAAAACCTGAAAAGTGCGATCTGAAAGAAAATTGGAAATCCAGGCAAATGCGGAGCCACCGATACCAACAGACTTCAGGGCAGAAAGAAGGATGGAGTGGGAGACTGTGTCGAAAGCGGCACTCAGGTCCAAAAGGATGAGTGCCACCGTCTCCCCTCCATCTACCTGGCGTCTGACGGTCTCCGTGACTCCCAAGAGGGTGGACTCCGTGGAGAAGCCCGCCCTGAAACCTGACTGGGAAGGATGGAGGACGTTCGCCGATTCAATGTGAGATGTTAAGTGACGATTGATATGTTTCTCCAGCACTTTCGAGAGGCAGGGAAGCAAGGAGATGGGTCGAAAGTTGGCTGGGTTGCTGGGATCAGCATTAGCTTTTTTTAAGAGCGGGACCACCATCGCATGATTCCAAACATTAGGGACAATAGCCTCAATGAGAGAGGCATTCAAGAGAGCCAAAATGGGATAGAGTGAGGAGGTGGCTAGGGTACAGAGAATCTGGGGGGGCATAGGATTCATGGGAGAACCGGATTTAATCCCCGCCAGCAGATTCAGAAAAGAAGGCCTAGAGATGAGTTCCCATTTATCTTGCCTTAATGCTGCCAAGGTCCTCTAGGTGGGCCCGGGCCTCTTCCCCAGCCGTGCCCCGGGGTTCATGCTGCCTTTTTCTCAGTGCTCAGCTATCGTTCGGCAGCTCCGCATCTCGGCTCCCCCGCGTCTCAGGACGTCCCTCAGCCGTGTGTTCGGGCTCCGTCTGCCCTCGAGGTAACAGGATGATTGCGGAGCTACAGGCTCGTGCGTCCTCTATGTTCGGCATCCAAGCCACGCCTGACATATTTCCATATCTTTTAAGCTTCCAGAGACAAAATATGTGATTTTGCACCTCCCTGCTTGTTGAGGTAATGCATGCATGCGGTGTTGTCTGTTCATATAAGGAAAGAAGATCCTTGAATCCTTGGGAGAAATGACTGAAGTGCCAGAAAAAATGTCTCTTAATTTTAAGTGCATTTTGGATAGCCACGCACTCCATCTGTCCCTTCTTTGGAGAAACTGAAGATGTGCTCCCCAACCCTCCAGAGAGGAACTGGAGAGAGGAAAGTTAGCCCTGAAGACAGATTCTTGGAAAACTGCCACCAAAGAAGCACCTTTTTTTATTGTTGCTGTGATCCAAACAAGATTGTCAAATTATCTGGTTACTTGAAGCCATTGGCTGCCCAGCTGTTCCTGAATGGTTCTCATCCTGAGATGGGCGCAAGGAACTAGGAGAATGGCTGAGGACATCGTTCCAAGTAAATATTTGAGGAGACAGACAGAAACAAACTCTCTGAGCAATATCACGCTCCTTTGTCTTTCCACTAACAAGAATGCCTTGTCCTGTAAAGTATCCATAGTTGCCCCTAGAAAGATTGTCCCCTGTGTGGGAGAAAGTTGAGACTTTTATACATTGACTGTCAGCCCCAGAGAGTAGAATAGTTGCAAGTAGGTGGACGAACCCTGCTGAAGTGATGGTGCTTTCACAAACCAATCGCTAGGTACAGAAAACGTTGGAGACATTTTAATCTTAAATGCGCGCTAATGGGGCAAGGCATTTGGTAAAAACTTGGGGAGCTGAGCGGAGGCTGAAGGCAGAACTGATGCTGAGCTCCTGCCACAGTAAACTGGAGGAACTTTCGATGTTTGGGGTGAATGGCGACATGGAAGTATGCATCTTGTAAATCAAAACTGGTCAAAGTCTGCATAATTGAGCAGCTGTAGTAAGCTGCCCTCTCCATCAGGGAGTGAAAACCACCTACGTCCTTTGGTGGGGAGTCTGTCGACTGAGGAGCTGGGGGGAATAAGCTAATCGTCCCATTCGTCTGTATAACGTGTGATGATGATAATCCTGTGCATAATACACCTCCTCATTATCCTCTTGATACTTAACATGAGGCACTGATGGGTTATGAGTGGGTCCGAAAAGCCCATCAAATTCCTGGGCGTCCAGTAAATGGCTAGGTGACAATAGAGAAATTTGTCAAGGATTTTGCAGAAAATGCCTCGTCGACGGAGTCCTCAATGAGAATGTCGGACGTGAGAAGTAAAGATGACCCTCTCTGATTTTAATAGCAGCAACATCAATAAGGTTTTTGTAGACACTGGTGACAGTTAAACTGCCAATAAGGTTCAAAGGATGATCATCGACGTTAAGGGCATCTTCGTCGATGTAGCCAATCTGTTGGTTGTCGTTGGCGAAGTGGTCATCGTGGACGGTGCAACGGCCGTTGACAAAGTCATCGCCAATGGAGTATTGGCTGTAGGCAAGGTGGCTGTTCTTAGCGATTTGACGGTAGTTGACAGAATTGTCGTCGAGGGTGCCGGCGTCGATGATGGGGATGAAAGCGACAATAGAACTGTCGACGACAAGACTACTGTTTCAACTGCATTTCCATTGTCAACAAAGATTTCATGGCAATTTTTATATTCATCAATGAGGAATCTGAAGAGGATTTTGGGGGTTTTGAAAGTCAAAACAGACGCTGGAGGGTCAAATTGAACCCAAATAGGAATTAAACATTGTCTTCCTTTTTATGACAAAACAAAAACTCATGGTGCATTTTTTTAAGCCTTCTTATGGTGTTCTGGAAACTCCTGTGGCCCTTCCCTCTTCTTAGATTTTTCAGAGTGGCATGGGTGCTCACACAGTTTTCCTTATCAGACAGAACATCACTTTGTAGCCATATTAATAATCTTCCTTCTCTGTCTTTAAGCGTTTTAGTTGAGAAGACACTACAAATGTTGTAGTCCTTAACTTTATGGAGTGGATGCAAGCAATAGATGCAGTCCTTCTGGGAATCTTTAGGATGTAGTCCTTTTTTTAGAGGATTCAGATATGGTAACAGCAAAAGGAAGAAAAACACTAAAGATGTGAAGAAAACCGAGCAGAACTCAGAGGGGCTCCCTTTCACACGACGTGCAGTAGAAAATCTCAGAGAATCAGCCTCTTTAGCCAGTGTTGGCATCTGATTGGTTAAAGTTCAACTTTGGTTCTTTTTTTATTATTAAAGAATGTAGCTAGGGTATTGCTGTGACTATTCATTCTATTGTAGCCTATGATATAGCATTTACTGCTTTTGTAATGATACTGACTTTGCTCACTGTCTGGAGGATGACACACTCCTCGACGTCGAACTTCTTCTGTGCCTTGACCGTGTATTCATATTTGATGGCAAAATACCCCATCACTCTTCTAACCACATCAACCCAGTTCTCGACGGAGAACAAGTTGGACTTGTACCTTGTCTCAACGTTGATCCTTACCAAAGTAGTTTTTGGGCTGGGCATCTCTTTTTGGATTTCCCATGCCTGAGTCCTCAGAGGAAGGTGGGAAAATGCTAGTAGAGGACAGGCCCTCTTCTTTCTTTCCTAATGTCCCACCTTCAGATTGCACCTGCCTGCGTCGCTATTATGTGTCATGGAGGCAAATATTATCCCTTTCCCTCAGGGTATGCCTGGAAACTTCCAGCCTTGTGGGCATTTGTCGGACCATTGCTCTCAGGAAGGCAGATGACGCTGACATCACGAGGGTCTAACTTAGCCTTCTTTCTTGCACAGGCATTTTATTTGAATACATTCCAAAACTTCCTGCCAGAAAAAGACAGAAAATAAAAGGGACAGTTGAAAATCGAGTGAAACAGTTGTCACAAAAATCTATTCGAGATTTTGAGATTTTTGAAGAGAAAAAAAAAGGTTGATCTCAGTGCTCCAATATCCTGTCACAAGGAGCCGGAAAAAAGAACTGACGCAACTATCACCTGCTGGGCATTATGAAAAACTGGTGGTCTCTGGGTCCTAAAAGGCACAGACACTGTTTTTACTCTCACATAATGGCAACCTAAAGGGCTACACTGTCCTTCTATTCCTCATCTTTCTATTCTTGCAAAAAGGTTTTGTGAAAGAGATTTACGTTTTCTACTAAAGTGTAAATATATATTTCTGTTGAGAAGGTGTTCGTGGCATATATATATATATATATATATATATATATATATATATATATATATATATATATAACCCTGCTGGGTCTCGTCTTTCTCTTTGGAGGGAGGTCATGTTGGATTCATAACGCGATGTCCAGTATCGCGTTCACGAGGCCCCCGCAGCATCAAGATGGTCCGGGTCTCGCTGGTCTATGCTCCGGCGGAATCTTTGTTGTCTCCAGGTTACTGGATTTACCATGGGCCCACCCTCGAGCCATGGATATTGTGGTGCGGTGTAGCAGCCATTCGACTGCTCTCTGGACGGGGCGGATTTTCCGCTTTGCCCCCGCTACAAGAACCCCATTGGCTTCAGGGGGGCTGCGACTTAGGGGACCAGAGGAGCCTGCTGAATCTTGGGACACTCGTACTTTGGGGTAACACTTTATAACATCATAGCCCGTACTTGCTCCTATCCCCGCAATGCCTACCCACCTTTCAATTGCATTCTGGGACCTGTAGGCGATTACAATTCAGCGCCAAACAGAAGGCATATGCAGATGGACTGTACCTGGGAGGGGCGGAGCAAGCACAGAACAACAAGGGGGAGGCAGGTGTTTATACCGACATTTGAAAGTCTTCTTTGTTGCAGAATACCCCAGACGCTGAAGAAGGCTGTAATGATGCCGAAATGCATTCGTCTGTACGGAGGTGTTCCTTAATAAAAGCTGGCTCCAAACGGTTCCCCTGCTGGGTCTCGTCTTTCTCTTTGGAGGGAGGTCATGTTGGATTTATATATATATATATATATATATATATATATATATATATATATATATATAATCAAGGGCTCTTGGGCCCGAAACGCATCATCTGTCATTGCTGTTTGGATGGAAAAGGGTTAAATAAACATCTTGCCTTCAGAAGTGGTCCGTTTCTCTGTCTTCGCGGCCGCGCTGTGGTGGAAGTAGCCGAAGTTATTGTTTGGATATGGATATATATATATATATATATATATTTCCCCTTACCCTTTTTTAAGTACAATCAGAAGGGGCTGCCCATTATAGCCTTCCTTTTAGTCTGTACAATGTTCTTGTCTTAGTTTCTACAGGCCTTCCTGAAGAGAGGTGAACATCTCTACACATAAGAAGACATACTGTGAAAAGGTGCTCTAGGATCCCTGCACATGGGTGGGACTATTGGGTGCTTATGACTATCTGTAAACCCCCTGAGAAAGAACTGCTTGACAACAATGTGGACAGAAACTTGAAGTGGCTGCCATGATTGGTGGGTTGGATATTAAATGCCAAAAGAGTAGTACCTCTGCTCCGTGAAGTAGCATACAAGGGAAGCAGCTGAAGACACAAGCACTCTCAAGCAGTACCTCATTAAAAAGAAAAAAAGAGTTCTGGGAAGTGAGCACTCGAGAAAGAATACAAGCAGCCAGTCAAAGCGGTGGTAGAGAGGCTATATTCCACGGGAGAGACAAAGACATGTTGGATGGCCTAAAACAAATCAAGCCAGTGACTAGAACGCAAGAAAATGTAAGTTGGGAAACATGAAATCAGTGGTAAGCAATGGGCAGAACCATTCCTAAGTAAGCTTTCAGCATGTCTCCAATATGACTTTGAAACCGCTTTCACCTAAACAACGCAGCTACGACTCCTAATAGGAAACACGTCATCCCACTACTAGCTGAGACTCTCTACCTGGGCTGATGCCCGGAAGGGAGTTGCAGTAGAGTTTGGCGGATGTGTACACATAGAGATGGACTCTCATCTGGTGGTAGTGCTTTGGGCCGCACAGCTTTTTCCAGCAGATAGTTCTGATGCACAGTCAAGACAATTGGTGGCTCTGTGCAGTGCATGGTTAGTGAGTAAACTGAGTTGCTTGATGCTGGGCTACTAACGGCAACTGTCTTAGGGAAACAGGCAGCAAGGGTCAATGACAGTGGGGCTCCGGGGTAAGGGCAGCTTGGCACATTCTATTCTATACAGGCTTAAGCTGCTAGTTCCTTTAAGAGCAGAGACTCATGTACAGCCCTGGGGATGCTGGTGATCATCTGAGAAGGAGCTCTGGCACTGAGACCATATCATGCCAGCTGCTAGAGTCATGAGGGTGCCTTTTCACCTAAACCACAAACAACAATTCCCAGATCACTGGAGGTATGGTGTTCAGTGCTCATGGTAGTTGCTGGAGACAGACTACCATTCCTCCTTATGTTAATTGTAGGAAGGCAGGCTCCTTCTGCATAGTTAACCCCACTTTTTGCCTGGTGCTATGCTGTTTCTGACTAGTCTGACTGGGATCCTGCTAATGAGGACCCCAGTCTCTGTGATTTCTCCCTTAAATTGGCTATGCTGAGTACTTAGGTGCATCCCAGATTGGCTACTGGTGTATCCTTATACATCCCTAGTATGTGGTACTAAGGTGCCCAGGGCATAGGTACACCAGGGGTCTTCCATGGCTGCAGCATGTATTATGCCACCCATGAGAAACCACTCAAATTATGATTACAGGCCAGACATTGCAGCCTGTGTAAGATGATGCTAGCACAACTTACAACAGATATAGGTTTTCTTATATCTGAGGTCACTGCACTTAAAACCTATAAGTCACCCCTAAGGCAGGCCTTTCAATCCTGAAGGCAGGGAGCTCGGTTTTACGTGGGAGAGTGCCCCTACGAGCTTCAGGGCCCAGTGCATCAGCCATTATGATATATAGAGTGGCCATGCATCATTATGCGATGACCATCTCTAAACTGGCTGGAACGAACCCTGTCGTGTTTGGTATCAAACATGTTGGAATCACACCCACAAACCATAAACGGTGTGGGAGGTTTGATTCAATGCACTGTAAAGCTCCTTTGGGGGACCCTCAGTGTTCCGGGTACCAGTTTTCTAGACCCAGACAGCAGAAGATGGCTGCTGCCGACCAGAGAGACGATTCTGCCCTGCTGCTGCTGAGCCAAGCTCGAGCAGGGGAAGGAAGGACAATAGGTATCCTGTTACAGGGAGGTGTGACCACCTCCCAGACAGGGCTTAGTGTATTGGGGCAGGGTGGGAGTGCTTGCCAGCTCCACTATGTCTGCTTGAGGGGCACATTTGGTGCCCTGCTTGCATAATCCAGTTCAAACCAGCTCAGGGAGCTGTAGGCTCCCGCTCTGGCATGAAACTGGACAAAGAACATGTGAGTATCCTCCCCACTGTCCAAACCCCTCCCCTGAGAGGGAACCCTGAATCGTCCCAACCCTTTCCTTATGGTACTTAACGGCTTAACTGTGGGTGGGTCCCTGGATTTGTCATGGGACAAGATTCATACCAAGACACCACTTCATCTTGGACCGTCTGGGCACTCTGGACTTTGCTCTGGGTATCAAGACTGCAACTGCAAAGACTCCTGCTGCTCCTGGTCTGGTTGCACTGCTCATTTGTAGCAACATATGTGCCTGTGCTCCACACAGGAACCTTCCAACACATGTGGGCATCTAAGACACCTGAAGGAATATCCCTTGGAGTGAAGGAGTCACTTTCCTGCATCTGCAGGCACCACAATGAAGCTGACCAGTCTGCTAATCCTAGGCTCTCACAGACTCTGAAAGGCTCAGCAACACAGGTTGTAGTTGTCACATAGCTCGAATCCTGCCCTGTTCTCTCACCGAGTTTGAGGCCAGTATCCCTTGTTGGAGCCGCAGGAACTGAACCCCTGATGGAGCAGGGTTTTGAGAAAATAAAACCTGCTCAGATTAACTCCTCAGTACCATTTGCTAACAGTGTGCTGTGAAAATAACGTGCAAAAACAGGGGGAAATGCTTTTGAGCATGCGTGCACTAATGAGTGGACTAATGCATGAAAGACTAGGCTGCATTTGCTTTCTGCTTTTGGAATAAAATAAAATAATGCCGATTTTGCACATTAATGCTCTTGCTAGAAATATAACGTGGGACAGTGCACTGGTGGGTGGTAAACAGTGAGAAATATATTTCCTGAAATTAATAATGTCTATGTTTCATTCATTGTAGTGAAGTAAGCATGGGCCTACATCTTTGCATGTCAAATGGGGGTAAAGAAATATAAATATGAATAAATAAGCTAAAAATCGAGCTCTGAGAGGGAATGGAGAAGGCAAAGGCTGATATCCTTAAAGGATTATTGTGGTTCTGCCAAGTAACGGAAGGATGGCCGTGGGATCAAGTACAAATGTACAAACTTCTTCAGCAGAAAATTGGAGAGGTGAACAATGGAAGTGTAGGGACTTGCAACATGTTACTTGTTGGAGGAAACGTGTATTCATGAGACGTAGCTAACATAATGCAAAATGTGTAAAACAAAGAACGCAGTGAAAATTATGAATACGACTATGGTGGTGTGATAGAACACCCTCTAAATTAGACAATGAGAGTCTGAGTTTCTGAAAATGCTTCAACAAATGTGGGTTGGACATGTAAGTTTTAGGGTTTTATTGAGGTGGCCTGGGGGGTGTTGGGAGGCGAGTGCGATGCAATGCTGTGGCGGCAGCTTAAGCGGGTTGGCGTTGCTCAGAGCTAGAAGGAGATCGTCGCAGTACGTCAGTTTGCAGATTGAGACCTACCTGTCTCCTGTTTCTGACCTGAATGCTGTAGGCTGATCTAGTCTTTTTTCCCTGAATCTTTACTCAGGGGACGCGTACGTATCCCTTTGGCCAGAAGGGTAGTTTTTTTAGGTTAGTATAGCTAAATGATCTGTACTTTGCATAATCATTTGCAAATGTATTTTGTCTCTGAAACTTTTGTCTCTTCACCTATCCACTCCTTCATCTGCATTTTGTTCATTCAATAGGAGTTTGACACTGTTTTGCATTAATAATGTTCTCTCTCTGTGATTGATTCTTTGTTTGCCTTATAAACATGTACATGATGAGCATTTACTTTCATATTATTTTGCGATAAACAATGTTAACCTTATATTGAGTTTGTGATTATTTAAGCAGTAGCAGATAGATAGATGGTACTAATTATTGCCCTCAACTTCTCAACTTTAGGTCCATCGATCAGATGAAAGGAGTTGATATACAGGCTCAGTTATGTATTTAGTGTGTTAGATACGGGTCTGTATTATGAACAACTGATTTTGTCAAACTTGAAAAAAGCGCAACAGGGATTTGTTGAGTTGGGTGTATGAGTATGGGCCTATGTTTGTGTTATTATTTATTTATCAATCCCTTATTGGTGCCGGATCACCCCTGTGCACCGCGTCAACTTGCCGCTGCAAAGGCTTGTTGGTTCTCTTCCTCAGAGATATTCAGGCTCCAAGTAGCCTCCATCTCAGGCATCTCCTGTGACCAAGATCTTCGTCCTCACCACATCTCTTGCACCGTGGGCCTGCATCTTTGGTGAGCTGCTCGAGGTCCTCTCGCAAATCCGTGCCTCCGGCCTGTGGGTTCATTTGAGGGTGTTTGATTTCTGCGGGCTCCCCTGACGGATGACCACTGATCTCTCGACATCTGACGTGGGACAGCTTCTGAGCAGCTCCTGGTCTTCCACAGCATTGCCTGCTCCACACAGCTGCAGCTCCAAGGTCACTGTCAACTCTCCTGCAATACACGACATCGGTGGGCATTTGACTTCTGTACCCCCTGGTCACTCCCAAGTGGCATAGACTCTGTCCCCTCTGCTTGCAGGGACTTCTCATCCTGAATCCATCTTCGGATTCCACTTCTTCACTAGCTGCATCTTTCTAAAGTCTTCCACTGAATTTGACTGTGGTTTCCGACGCCACTTCACACCTATGCACCCGGCTAAGGTATTAATGGGTGGGGTGGCTCCCCAACCTTCTGTCTGTAACGGAATTTCTTAGAGGTCCACTGGGAAGGGTCCTTTTTCTTTAAAACTGCAACCGCGACTCACCCATTGACTTGAATTGAGCCTGCCGTTGTGTTCCCACTCTGCATACGGTCTCCGTGGGGATCCTGGTCCCTTACCTCGGGTGGTTCTGTAGGACCTCAACATTTCTACGATCTTTGGAAACAGTCTTAACTTAAGTCATGGTTTGCATCCCTCCGTTTTAGTATATGGTTTGGTTCCCCGCTGATGACCAAAGTGTAATTAAGTGCATCTTACCTGGTTTCTTTGAAAAGTATTGTGTGCCTTTCATATATCACCAGATAGGAGATATTTGTATGTGTTTGTGAGTGTCTTATAATAAATACATATTTTTATAAATACACTGTGTGGTTCTTTTTCACTAAATCTAAACGAATTAGATTACATTCAGGTAAAACAAGCTGCTTGACACTCCTTCCGGACTAAGTCTGAAGGTTGCTCACCACAGCTACCACTTAGAGAGCTTTCTAAGGTTGTCTAAGACCACTAAAAACACCATAAGGGCTGTCTAAATGAGTGCAGGGTGTTATACTTACATAAGTGTGCACAATATACCAAGCCAGCTTCTCCCATTCATCACTCCCAGATAAGGACTGCATAGGTCAAATCTGCATCACTCAAGATGCCTGACACTCCAAACAGGAATGTCTCTGCTACGTGCTGAGTAAGATGTGAATGACACTTTAAGGAAGCAATGGTTGAAAAGGGCTGACCAATGTTCACTCTAATTATTATCATGTACTTTATGTGTTATATTCTGTAGAGGAGGTTAGTCCTGGGAATTGAGACACCTGTTTGTGTGCCTGACTTAAAAAGAAAAAAGGGACGGCAGAAGTACTGTTTAAAATAGATAAAATGCTGACGAACTCATAGAAAATAGATTAAATATTGTCTCTCAGTTGACTTTGGGTTTTGATGCATAGGAGTGTAACTTATTCTGAATACACAATTCAGAACAAAGCCTCTGCAACTGAAAAATTTGATCAAACAGCTCTTTTTAGCCAGTTTACAAATTACAATCCAGTGTCCTAATTTGGTCCTCAATATGAGTTCCCCAAATGCAGGTTTGTGGATAACACAGAGCCAAAATTTGGGATTAAAAGTTATTTCTTAACCCTTGCTATTCGCATTGGCAATGGAGCCTCTGGCCTGTCTCATCCTCTCTGATTTAGTGGTCCAAGGCTGGTCCTGGGACCCCCATCATGTGGATAAAATCGCTCTCCATGCGGACTATGTCCTTCTTTTCATGACCGATCCAGAACATTCAGGCCCCCACTGCCTAGAGATACTTCAAAGTTTTGAGACCGTTTCCATACTCCGACCTAATCGCGCCAAATCCACCCTTGTCCCCCTCCACATATCGAGAGCGTGCTCCGAGTGGCAATCCACCATTCCCATCAGGAGACAGTCCTTTAAATATCTGGGGTTTTGGATAGCTCTCCTACCGGAGTTGGAATGGGCTCTGAATATCACCCCCCTGATCACCAAAGCCAAAACCGATCTTAAACGCTGGCAGGCTCTGCCGCTTAATCCCCATGGCCATAGCGCCCTTTTTAGAATGATGATTCTCCCCGCTTCCTTTATATTCTCCAAAACATTACCCTTCACCCTCCGGGGAGTTGGTTTCGAAACTTCAATGGAACCCTTACCAGATTCCTATGGGGGCATGGGAGATTGCGCATTGCCGTGGCTCACTGCCAGATCCCGCCCTTTGATGGCGGTATGGGAGTGACAAACTTATACCTTTATTACCTGGGATGCCTACTGGTAACCAGGCGCTATACAAAACTCAGAATAATAATAATAATAATTACCTTGCAACCAGACTCCTCGTAGTCCATGATTGGTATACGGGAGGCTGATCTGACCCGGCTTATCGAACTGAGCTTAGGTACATGGACTTCCCACAGCTGCATGCCTATCTCTACGGCACTTCTATACCGCTCACACTCCCCCAGATCACTAGATCAGTCCTGGTGGCTTGGCGCTCTGACCTCCGGCACACCCGCTGGGATAGAAAACATACTCAACACACCCCCCTATGGCAGGGCACATGGCTCCGAGAGACCTCCTCCCTCATGGGCTTCTGGTCCTGCGACCACATTGGGATCGCTCTCGTCGGGGATATTTGGGTGGGTGACCACATTCGGACCTTTGCTGAGCTACAAAAATGCCACTCCCACCACACCTCCCAATTCTATTGATACCTCCAACTCCGCCACGCACTCACAGCACATATCTCCCCCGATACATTCGATACCCAAATTCAGCCCACTAGAAGCGCAGGTACTGATGGGAAACCTGGGGCGGGGAGGGGTCTTGAGGATATATTGATTTCTAGTTAACAACACCCCTACCAACCTGGACACACTCCGAGCCCGCGGGAGGAATGGTTGGGCCCCCTGGAGGAGGCGGATTGGCGTGACGCCCTTATTGCCCCCAAAAACCTTACGACCTCCTCCAAGGTTCGCCTCATCCAACTTTACTACCTCCACACAGCCTACTTCAAACCGCTGTGTCTATATGGGCAGCTAGTGTTCTAATTATATGAAAGTCAATTTTATTAAATTGCAACTGAAACGAACAGATAAGTAAAATTATTCATAATTGGATCTAGTTGGCTTCTACTAGAGAAAATATGCAATAACTAACACATCTGTACAAAGCTTACCTTCTCTTGGATGCCATCTTCTCACAAGATGGTGGGAAAGTGGACATTAAACACGTTTTATCAACGATACGCTCACAAGGCTTTCCTGTTTGTGGGGACCACCCTTAATGCCACTGCAATTGTAATCCTAAAAAAGCTTGTGTCCTGAGTCCGCGGTCCAAAAATGCTTGCCTTCCATGTCTCTGTGTAATGTGTGCAACAGCTTCATGTGCATGGTTGTCAGACACCACCTGTAACGTGGAATCTAGTTCGAGCCCAAGCATATTCAAAAGATTCTGTGTCGCATATTCAACTGTACAACAAACTGTACAACAAACATGTATTGTTATGTATTAAACTCAATCTCTTCTCTTTATTCCTAACCATACTGTCATCACCACGGTGCCTAATTTGTTAATGAATAAGTGCCTTTATTTCTCCTTATTTCCTTCTTCTCTGTTTTGCTTCCTCTTGCTTTGAATCAAAGTCTGCAGAGGGAAGTTAGTGCCAGGCCCAAAACTGAGGGTCAGTAAGACCCACCTGAAACCACCGCCTCAAATTAAGCACTGAATCACCAATGAAGTAAACCCAACTGACCCACTTAAGTGCTTATGCATATAAAATCATTCTATAACACTTCAATCATAAAACCCTACTTCTTAAATCTGTTCTTATAAATACTACTGAAGATATTTCCAGCTCCTCTCATTTCTACAGTTCATTTACATAGAGCAGACTACATGTCAGACACATATGTTCAGTCATCACCACTATCGGGAGTTCCTCCATTTAAGCTTACCTTGCCAGGGGTCTTGGCAGCCAGGTTCTCCTGAGTTGTCCCAAGAGCTGAGGCCAACGCAGCATCAAGTTGCCAGGACCCATCTGCCTTCTGAAGAGAGATGAGTCTCAGGAGGGGATCTTCCTTGGGGGGAGGAATTATTTCAGGCTCTGGAGTAGCAATCACCTCAGGGGCTGCTTCAAAGACAAATAAGGAATGTGAGATACTAAGGAAGAAACGAGGAGAGATGCTGTTAATCTGTGGTTAATGCCCATCTGCATTATTCGGAAAACATTCAATGAAATTTAAATGAGCAACTTCTCTTATTCTTTGGGTTTACAATCTCTTGGCGCAGAGTCAATTTAATAACATCACTAACAGAACCATTAGGTATTTTCTCTTCTTTGAACTGGATTGTAGAATATAGCTATTACACACTTCCTGAAAAAGCATTTAACCATTAATTACTAAATTGCGTGATAATGATGTTCACAAGTAAGGAGACCTCAAGCTCTATATCCTGCAAATAGGCTCAACAGTTCCAGGGTTGTACGCAAGAACCACGGTGACAGACTCATCAAAATACAATACTGGAAAAGCAAGATAGAGAAGACCAGACACCAGACCAAATCCTGCTATGCTTCAAGGATATGGAACTTCTATCCTCCTGAATTTCTCTAGCACCACCTTTGCATCAGAGAAGAGCTCAAGACCATACTACTGAGGTAGCTACACTTCGCAGTGTAACCACTAAAGTAACAGATGCCAAAGAAGGAAATATCAGGGAATCTACACATGCACTCAGGTACCCTTCCCACCCCTCACCATTACAGTGCCCTGCCTTCTTTCAATTCCCTTTCTTTTCAATTCCTACTTAATGCACAGATTCTCCTAGTCTCCTCTTTACTGTTACACCCTATACCCAGGGTTGTGCTATGTAAATCCAAAAACATATGTCCAAAGTATTACAATGATCTCCTATGGTTCTGCCAATTCAAAATTAAAGTTTTTTTACTATCTCGATAATAAACCATTACAATATAAGGTAGACAGACCATAACTATTCACTAGCCCAGCACCGCTGCACTAAAACAGCTAATTCAAAATGAAGACGTAAAACACAGAAAATTGCCCACAATAATGCTATTAAAGCAAAATAATAAAAATAAAATAAAACAAAACAATAAACGTGACAAAAAAATTTCACTTTCATGGCCAGGGCCCCGTCTGGGATCTGGCGAGGTACTGGCCACTATAAGCTTTTGTTACCTTACTTCTATCTTTAGCAAAATTAAAAAACGTTTGCATGTTTCGGTACAATTGCCCTTAAATTGAGTAAAAAGCCACAGGTATCAGAAGCAGTTCAAACACCTGTGTACGTGATTTCACAGGGCTATCATTTTTTCAAAGTAGTATAGCATCGATCATTACTTCTATAATATTTACTCCTTGCCTATTCCAAGAGGGCGCTGTGAATTTCGTTCAAAGGGTTAGGGTTAGAGATTACATTTCTTACACAGATCTCTTAGATCTCATTGCAAGACCGATCTTACCACCTCAGGGAGCAAGAAAGCTCATAAACCTCTTACAGACTTAAGCTGCACAAGCCGGTGAGCAAAAAAATGGAGCAGAGGAGACTGATTGAGGAGTAATTCTGCTACAGCACTCTAGAGGTCGGCTGGATTGTCCAACAAAGGATAAGTGAGGTGCGGCAAAAGAGGATTTACGATGTTATGGTTAAGACAGAAGGCTAGCATTATGCATTATCACTTTTAATTACTACACTGAGCAGCACTTAAAGAATAGAATGCAGACTCTTGAATGAACACGTAAAGTAAATATAAATCTGAAGCACTATATAAGCCCTCTGTCCTACATTTTCTTCCACTTTTGTGTGCTGTCCTGAACAGATGTGTGTGCCTTTCGTTTAGATTGTTTTTTTTTTTAGAACATATGTTTTCTGTGTTGTTTAGGTTAAGTAATTCGGTCAATTGGTGGGAGTTTTAAGTAGTTGAAAATAGTGTTTTTTTTAACAACACTGAATCCTTTTGGTACAAGTGTTAGGGTACATATTTTAAAATTTACTTTTGATGGGATAACCCTAAATCCTGATAACTACATTTAAAAAATAAATACGTTTAGTAGAAAAGAAACTGTCAAATTTAAGGCTGTTAATTGAAATTATGTCCGATTCACCGTGTTGTAGATCCGCTGCTTTGGAAGGCTGCTGCGAGTGCTCGCGCCCCGAAAAGGACCCTGGAAGAGAAGAGTAAGCTTCTGCGTGAAGCCGGCGGTGCCATCCTGGAAAAGGGCATTGCGTCAGCACCTTGCATGGAATAATTATGTTTTCATAGTCAGTGGTGCACAAGTGATTGAGCTCGCAAAATGTTCAGGTAACAGTAATTCTCACGTCAGCTGTGCCCATAAGAGGGAGAGCATAAGAAATATTATCAGGACTTAATATTCTAAGTATTGGGGCGTGGCTTGACTGCGGACTAGGATAGCTGCGTTTTAGTGGAGCTCCCGATCGAACCCTGTAATCCAGTACCCATCAGAGTCCCTGAAGAATGCCACTAACCTGCAGAAGTTGTGCTAGGGTGTAGGAGCGGCCTACCCCTCCCCGGGCCCCGTTTGCTGTGAGGGACCACTTGGGGCGCTAAATGAGACCCTACGAGTCCGGAATATTGGAGAACGCGCACCAGAGGAGTGAGGGCCTTCCAGAGCCACCCCCGATGAAGATTAGACAACGCATCTGCGGAGGGATCATGCCTGACCAATTTGAGGAGCCAAGGGGTGGCTTGAGGTAGCTCTAGACCGGAGCGGCCGAAGGGCCTTGCCCAAGGCGGTAACCAGATCGAGACTCAAGGTGGCCAGTGAACTGGGCCTGAGGCAGGGGTCTGGCGCTGCTGAACGGGGCTGTTTGCTGTGCTCTTCTTCACCAGTTTGTGTTTGTTATACACAAGGGAACCCCATACAGTAGAACCTGGGGTAGAATGATAATTTTAAAGAACAGTGGTTCGAGGTAGGCCTTATGAGGTCCTTAGAGGAAAAAGGAGCGAGTATTTAATAAGTCACCAGTTGACTCACTAAGGAGGCGCAGGCTGCTGGCTGGTCAGGTGGATGAAGAACGGCCAGGGCTGATGTAACCGAGGGAGCGAGATTATTTTAGAGACTCACCGGGAGCAAGGCCTTAAGATGCTGTCACGTACCCCCCCACCCGACACCCCCCCCCCCAAAGGCCGCAGACCGAAGGTGAGCAGTGCCGGTCCTAGAGGGGTTGAGCAGTGAGCTTCCACTGGGCAGATAAGGCCACAGGAAGAAAAATCATGAAACAATCAAGAGGGAGGAGGAAGCCTGAGTCAAGGCCATCTTAGCGCCCATGCAGAGGCCAAGATCGGGGGCCTGGCACTGTACTTGACGGTGGATATCACTCCTCTCCACTCTCCGGGTGGCAGCATTTTCGCTCCCTCCATAAGGTGACAATCAATTGTGGTGAAAGGAGGTTGATCCGCCCAGCAGAGTCGGGACTTGGTGTGGTCAAGGAACAAAGGTCTGTTGGATGCGTGGAGTCCGAAGTGATCTGTTCAGCACTAGAGGCAAGGATAAGAAGGAAATGGTGAAACCAAAGGGAGCAGGCCCCCCCACAAGTGAACACGATGGACAATAAAGCAGGTGCTAGGTTCAACAATGTCCCAGACGGGGAGGTGGCGGTAGAGTCCTCCCTAACGACCATAATGGCAGCGATAAGGGATGTGAGGGGAGCGCTGGAAACAAAAATAGATTCTGTATCAGTGGAAGTTACCCTAATCAGAGCGGACCTTTCCAAGCTTAGTGATGAAGTCTGCACAACCAAAAAAAAATCTCTCCGCTTCAGGCCACAATAAACCGCTTGAGTCTCAGGTACTCACACTGATACAGCAGGCCCCACATATGGCAGCAAGACTAGAAGACCAAGAAGAAGAGCGAGGAGAAATACCATTCGAGTTGTGGGGCTCCCAGATGGTGCGGAGGGCCCCAGTGTTGATCTCTTCCTGGAGGATTTTATTGTGAACAAGTTCCAACCCAAAAGAGTTTTAAAATTCTTCTCCATTGAGAGAGCAAATAGAGCTCCGGTCCCCCTACCTGGGCCAGGGCCCCTCCCTGCACGATTATTGCCAAAAATATTTAGTTACTGAAACAGGGATGCAATCCATCAAGCAGCAAGATCAAAAGGGGAACTGTGCTTTGAGAAACCTCTAATCCATTTCTTTCCGGACTTTACACAGCAAGTACAGCACCAATGGAGAAGATTTGAGTCAGTGTAAAGGGAGCTCAGAGAGAGAAACATTAAATATATAATGATGTTCCGGAAAAACTACGCCTCATAGCGGACTGTAAAACCTGGCACTTCGCAACACCAGAGGAGGCGTGGGCGTGGCTGGAGAGCTGGTCTACATCTGTGGGTTCCACGTAAATTTAGAATCAAGCGAAACCCCCAGGTAAGAAAACGATTCGACCAATTCCAGCTTTTGGCTATTCAAAAATAAAGATCCTTTATCGGTTTTATTAGGATTCAGAGTCATGCATTTTGTTTTTGCTACATTAATTTCTAACCCTACTGTGTATTTAAAATGCCATTCTGGGTGAGGGACAGAATGCAATGACCCTAATCTAAAATTAAAGCCAAGACTACCTTAGAAAATACCAAACTCATATCAGTTATTTCTTCAACCAAAGTTCTGAGGATTATTTCGAAATAAACCTGGTGTACAGTATTTTTTATTACTGCATTTATGCTTTATTAGGCATTATTCAGCCTATTGGAGGTAATTTCTTTAAAATATTGGAAATGCTACAGTACTTCTACGCTCTACAAAACACTTTATATAACATTTAAACACTATATTCTCTTATTATAGTTAAATGCAGTATGGCTATACTTCAATATCAGAAGTCGTAACTGACCACCTAAAGCTGTCTTGATATTTAAAATAACCCTTTTATTTTCTCCAACAAGACCTTCTACAAAGTACTGTATCATATTTCGTGCATATGGATCACCACCATTTTCCATATTATTTGGCCAGAGGAAACTATGTTTTCAACAGTGGCTGCTTCACAATAATAGGTTATATTGTATCAGGTATGACAATATAAGAAACAGTTAAAACCAACGTTTGTGAATATTGCATTTACTTCAGAAAATGCCAATAACAATTTGTGAATTGTAGTGAGTGTTATGCATAGTATTTATTTTTAAAATGTACTATGAAAACATTGTTTTTTTTTACAATCCATTGATTGCTTTTCCCCCAATGTTCGTTGATGATGCTTCATACAGACCACTGTTTATAGTGAACAAGTGTGAAAGCTGAGAACAGTAAAAAGGAGATCATATTTATGCTATATTGTATTAAAAGGTTATAGTATAAAAAGTATGTTGGTATAATTTTGTAATTTTCAAGATCAAATAAAAAAATGTGTCCTTTACTTTTACAGTGGATGGAGTTCAGCAAGATTGTATGTCTCAAATCACTTCTCTATCATAGACAAATTCATTAGTCATAAGTAAAGTAATACAGCCATTTGCTCACACATACAAGCCCACATACACGTTACTGAAACATACATGCACCCTTCATGCACTCATATAATTATCTATACACCAGTCAAGCAGTCAATCAATTATCCATCTACGTAGGGAGACAGCGTTTACAACGCTGGTAATACCACGTGGGTTGATACAATGCGGACGTTACATCGTCCGCGTTGTTACCACGCATGGCATTCCATCGCAAGTTTTTTTTTTTGTAGAGTTTTATATAGCGTGAACTTGACCCGAACCGAATCGGGTATCAGAGCGCTTTACATAGCACCAGTTACGTTACATGAGGACACACATTCATTTTTGTTAAGACGGGGAGATTAAGTGATTTGCCCAGATTCACAGGATGTTTGGCGTCGTTACTGAGACTCGAACCCAGATCCCCAGGTCCAAGGTCGAGCGGTCTAGCCGTTAGGCCAACTCTTCTCCCCATTACTTATGCATTCTTTCCTAACATTCATTCACCAATGCTGTATTATGCAACCATTGGTACACCAGTCATTCACTATTGTAATGATTATAGACATACTTATACACTCATTCATTAATGCTATTTTTTTAAACAGTAAAAAAAGTTTTTTTTAAAGTTTTGAGATTTAAAAAACAAAAATTGGTGCAAAAAAATAACTGTAACTGGCAGTTTAAAAACTTGAAGAAGCTCTTAAAATCATAAAAATACTCTCAACGACCCAAAGACAAAATCAACATTTGTGAGTCTTGCAAGTGTTGCGGAGAGCTGTTATGCTTTGCTCACCAGCACTAACCACAACTCCACTTGAGGAATTTGATTTCCTGAGAGGTAATTTTCAGGCTATACCTATTTTGTACTTACTACCTAAAGTCCAAAAGGATGAGGTGAACCCTCCTGGCAGACACATTATGTTATCAAGAGGTAGTGTTTTAAAGAAGACCTCTAAGTATATATTTTTTTGTCTACCCTACCTTTGTACTTGATTGACAGTCATGACTGTCTCAAGCATATTAATGACATATATTTGAACTCTAAATATCCCCTGATGACACTTGATCCCAAGTCGTTATACCAGCAGTAATCACAATTTTGGTTTAATTGCTTGTAGACATTTTTTAGGATCCAGACCCATTTCTTTCTATCAACAAAGTGAGATGCTTTTGGCCATGATAGAGTTTTGCCTTAACAACATTATTTTTTGTTTGATGAGAAGATCTATGTTCAAACACATGGCACTGCTACGGCACCGGATTCATCCCCAGCTATGCTAATTTGGGGATTGGCTGGTGGGAGGAGCAGGTAGTCTGGGGTTTTAACAACTCATTTTCAAGAGCATATTACAGCTTTGTGTAGATGCATTGTTGGATTCTTTCTCTTTCGGGAAGGGGATCCCTCTACTGCTAATGAATTTGTGAAGATCCTTAATGATAATATTTATAACCTACAAGTGCAATTGGTCATGACAGCATTGATTATTTGGTTATTGGGATTAAAATTATCAACAATAAGATTACCACTAGCATTTTTTGAAAGGAGAAGGCAGGCAATTGATTATTACATGCTAAGTGTGGATACCCATTGAACTGGATTTGGAATATTCACTATCTGACATTTTTATGGTTTAAAAGAAATTGCAGTGAGAATGATGCCTTTGTTGAAGAACAAGACCATATGTTGAATCACTTCAAAATTAGAGGGTACCCCAACAGTGTATGAAGGAATGCTAAATAGACGGTGAGGTTGAAGGATAGAAAATATCTTATTCACCCTGTGGAACTGACAAAGGGCAACTAAACTATTTAGAGAAGCTCAGGGTCATCATGACATACAATACCAATTCTAGTGAGATTGCCAACATATTGAGAAAATATTGGCATGTTGTATGTTCTAATGCAGACATTGGATGAATGGTGGGAGAGCACCCGAACATTACTCATAAAAGGAACAACGCCCTAAAAGACAGGCTCACGAAAACAGAAACCCTATCTAAATCCAAGGCTGAGGGTTCAAATATTACAGGATATTTTTGACCTGTAATAAGTCTGTAAATACAGTTATAATGCGAAGGAATATTTTTCACCACATACGGTTGTACCTACTGGTATTAAGAAACATCTGAGCTGCAACTCTGATTTCTCTGCTGATATGCTCTCCTGTCCTTGCTCTCTAAGGTATGTAGGATGTACTATTCACTCAGCAAAATAAAAATAAGAGCTTTTACATATGTGTGCTATAGAGAGCAATAAAGAGATCTATCCAGTAGCTCGCCATTTTCAGTTACATCACAATAGCAATCCTGACTTTGTCAATCACAAAGAATTTCAATAAGTTCAGTTAAAAGCCAGAGAAGGTGATAGAGCACTATCCCTTTGACGCCTTGAACCAAGATACATTATAACGTTAGAATCAAAGCCACCTTTTGTATTAAACAATGATAAAGAGGTTTTCAACCCAGGGCACTGATGTATATATGTGGGAACCTTTCTAAGGTCAATAGCATTCTAACTATTTTGTCAATAGCTGCACCAAAGTATGTTGCTTTCTTCTGTTGAGCTTTTTTGAGTAACTTGGTTGTTTATTCTGTGTTTTAGCTGCTGTATTGAGCTATTGTCCTAGGAGAGAGAATTTTATGTTTCTTTTTTACAGACTGGTAATGAGGATGTCACTTGGATAGGTTCAGATTCCATTTCGGTCTACAATAATTAACTAATTCTCTGTAGTAATGTGAATATATTTTAGTTAAAAGGGTGCCCACTTGGGCCTTATACATGAATACTGAAATTGACCTCTATATTAATGAGTATTAGAGCATTCTTTTGATTTTTGTACTAATGTGATGGGATAGTTTTACTTGTGGTTACAAATAGTTTCCCTGGTCCAGTTTTTGTCCCTTACTCTTCGTCCACTAATTCTTTTTTGTGGGATTCATACTGTGTTTCTGGAATGTAATTCTGTGTCCATGGGGCTCTATTGATTAACATTTACTTCTAGGTTTAGAATGTATTTCATCTATTTGGTTGATTTTGTATGTAGTTCATTTTCAGGGGGTTTGGGTTAACCTATAACATTTAGTCTTTAGCCAGATTCATATTATGTATTTTAGCTTTTGAAATTGAATTTGCCTTTGAAAGGTATTTTCGGTTAGACAAGATATTTGACCCCTCCGTATACATTCAATTATACAGTTTAGATGTATACGTATATTAACATTTTGATCATTCCAACATGTTGCCATCAGCAACATGGGGTGTGCTTGATTTGTCTGTCTTCAATGCTTACACTTTGTCACTTTAATTGCTCTGTTGTGAGTCGGTTTCTCCACCTGTGATCAAAGCACTTAGCCATAACACTTTGAGTGCCACCTCTGCACTTTTGTATCAATAAATGATGGATTCATACACCTACATAAGTACGCTCATATTTGGTGTTTTCTGTCGATTATTATAAACTGCGAGTTTCGCCCCTCACCACGAGCATCACCATCAACGATTGGGCCTGCGTCTGCCCTTTTCTTGCGAAAATTGTGTACATGATATACATAGAATTTAAAGAAGAAGAATAATGTGTTTTTGTTGAGCTTTCGATTAATTTTTTGACAAAAATATTTCTATGTCTTTTTCTAGTAAGAGAACTTCAGTTTTAGCTACAGACCCTATGAAAATGTAAATGTGTTAAGAGCTACATGAAGGAAGTAGAAGAAGCTGTGTAGTCCAGCTCATTGCTGTTTAGCAGCAAGGTAGTTAAACTGTTGAGACAGTACTGCTAGTTCTGTAGCTTCTCACTGGGCAAACTTGCCTGTGTTGCTAGAGGAAAGCAATGGATGAGAGAATGATTTTGCAGGGACTCCCATGGCTGTGGAGTTATTGACTGAAGTTGCAAGGCCTGCTGTTTCCATCGTACTGCTAATGATAAAGCACAGGCTATTGCTGCTTGTCTTCTTTATCTCTTTTTATGGATGAGGTTTAGCCATTGGAGAATAGACTAGCAGAGTCGATATATTGCAGTGTTTGTAGTGAATGTGCGAACGCTTGTGAAACTGACAAAGCGACATGATTTGGGCATGACCCTTATGCTAAGGCACATGTACTCACATCGTTGAGATTGCATATTCTGCGGTGTGTGTCCAGAGTGGGTTTTGAAATTTCTGTCTTTGTGGACAAAGACAGGTTGGTTTAGACCAACCACGCCATACCCTTGCAGAGCAGAATGGTTTTAGACCATGCCATTCTGTTGTGCCGCATGCTGGTGCAATTGCACAGATAATGGACAGGCCAGCAGCTGTTCTTCCAATCAGACAAAGCTGTGAGCAGGTGGCAATAATACCTCTTGATCTATGGTCTGCAATATCTGCCAAACAAGCCTCTGCTAGGTCCAGCAAATGATGGAGAGTGGGAAAATGTTTTAGCCAAATATCTCTTTTGCCACATTGAGCGAGGACAGAGTGAAAAATATTTTGTCAAGCTGCCCTTCCTCCTTATAGCCCCTTCCAACCCTCAACCCACCAGCTCAAGGTCTCTATGTTTTGTCATAGACACAGATGTTTATGACTATTCTGGTTGTAGATGTTTGTAACATGAAATGTAAGGTGCTCAAGTGCCGGTGACAAATGTTTGTGTGTTTGAGTCATTAAAGTCAGGTCTCCCAGGGCCCCTCCCCCACTCAGCTACATACATGTGTGATTGTTATGTTCACCATTGTCTATATTTGGTAGCTATACAGTCCACAAGTGTATCTGGTGGGGGATGGGAGCGTCTGGGTGTGAAATTGTTCGTGCCTACCTTACTATTCATTTATGTTTGAATTGTTTTTGGAAGTTCAAGTATGTAACAGCTATCACAACTTAACTGTGTTCGACTATGTGGGGATTGAGGGTTTGGTCAATCAAGATGTAGCATTTGCCCAAGCGGACTCGTGTGTTTTTGGAATGTTTGAAATCATTAACATGTGGGTGCTGTAGCACCTAAGTGTGTTTGAGTGTCTGAGTTGTGAGAGTCATGCTCATCTGTTAAATGTGAGTGTATTTTTTCAATGTTTACAATTATCAACATATTTGCATTCGTGTGTCTAAGTGATGGGAGTCAGATGCGCCTTTCCAGGGAATGCATCTTTTGATAATGTTAACAATCTTCATTAAGTAGCTGTGGCTATATTGACTGCATGAGTAGCAAGAGTTGGACACAAGAGTGCATGTTCTCCACCCATGCTGACCTTTTTTGTGTGTGTGTTTTTCTCTATGGTTTTTTATGAGTTTGAGTATGTAAAAGGGGAGGGTTAGCTTATATTCACAGTCCTCAATACTGGCAAAGAATATGAGCGGGTAGAGGCGAGCCTGCCAAGTGGTGGGCTTATTCCATGATGACCTCAACAGTACTTGCAAGAGTTTCTGTGTCTGTGCAAGAGCTGCAAATGTGTAGCTTATTTTTGAGTGCACGCATGAAATTATTCGGAGCATGCATGCTGCCGTCAGTAACCATACTTACAATCACTGTCTGCTAACATATAGATTGCATACAGCACTAGTACAGGCACACTGGACACTCATTTTCAAAATGTATGGATGAAAAATCACCAAATCAATAAGAGAGAAAATTATAAAAAGACTACCATGGCATTAAAATCAGGTGAACCTTCATTCTATGGTTTTAACGTTATCCTTGGAAAACAGTAAACATTTAAAAATTCATGTTAAATAAGAAAGCAACAACATTGCCCCCGCCGCATAACATTTGAACTGTTTAACTAATCTGAACAAAATTGGCAAACTCAAGTTGTGAATATTGATTAGAGTTTCCCCCATGCGTGGTGCAAATTATTCAAGGTGGGATAGTTATTAAGGGAGCAAACCAGGACTCTACAGACAGAGTGTCAACCTCTATATTAGATATGTCATCCTGGTCTTTCCCCAGACGTTTTGCCTTTTTACCTCTCATTTTTGCTGATTATTTTTGTTGGCCTTAGAACTCTAAGTACTTTACCACTGCTGACCCGTGCTAACGTGCATGAGCTTCTCCCCTAAACATGATGACATTTATACTTTACCACTGCTGACCCGTGCGAACGTGCATGAGCTTCTCCCCTAAACGTGATGACATTTGTGTATACCTGATTGACATATTTGTTGTACTGGTAAGTCCCTTGTAAAGTAGTATACCATAATACCATATACCCAGGGCCTATACTTCATATGTTACTAATGGCCTGCAGCCATGAATAGGCCATCCACAGAAGTAGCCTTAAAAACCTGTCTCACGCCTGCCAAAGCAGTGTCTGTGTGCTGAGTTTACTGTAACTTTAGTGTGGCATTTAAAACTACTTGCCAGGCCTTACACTCCCCTTTTATTACATGTAAGTCACCCCTAAGGTAGGCCCGAAGTAATCATAAGGGCAGGGTGCCATGTAGGTAAATGGTAGGACACTACTTTTAAGTTTGACATGTCCTAGTAGAGACAAACAGCCTACGTCATTTTTCACTACTGTGAGGCCTACCCGTCTTATAGGCCAGCACTGGGAATTCCTTAACACACTTTTAAGCTGTAATTCCTGATCAGAGAGGAGTAGCTTTTTCATGTTTCATATATTTGGAATGGTAATGATAGATCCCCCTTACTGGTGAAGCTAGATTTAACATTACTGTTATAGGAGTGCCACTTTTATAAAGTGGACATTTCCCTCCAATTACTGTTCAATGTGTGAGACAGCCTTTCTACAATACAGGTCTGGCGTGGGGGACAGCTACATTTTGCACATTTCCTCTAGACAGCCACAAACACAAGGAGGTGAGGGTCATCTGCATTCTGAGCACACCTCTGTATTCTGATGGGTCTTCCTAGGCAGGGAGGAATGGGAGGGGCTAACATTTACACTTCAATAGGGAGTGTCATGTCCACACACAAAGCACTGATTTACCCCCCACAGTTAGCCATGCAGACTGGACTCGGTTGAGAGGGATATTTCTACACATCAGAGAGTCATCCCAACATCAAAGGAACTTTTGGGTATAAATACTGGGTCTATGACACCCACAAATTAGACACTTCTGGATCTTGAACTGAACCTCTGTCAAAAGGACTGCTGTGCTGCTTAAAGGACTCTACTGGACTGCTTTTCTGGAAAAGCAGTTTTTCTACTTGTTGCCCTACTGCCTGCTGCTACCTGACTCTACTGAAAGAGAGCTGGACTCTGCCTTCGCTCCAAGTGTTCTCCAAGAGCTTACTGGCTTTCATCCTATTTTCTGAAGTCTCAGGGCCAAAAAAGGCTTTCTGCAAATCTGCTGGTGTTGCTGGACTCTGCCTTCTGTGAGTCCCACGCTTGCCTGAGGTGCCATCACAGTAAGCCTGAACTTTGGATTTGTAATGGTTCCTCGAGACCACAAGTAACCTTTTAAACGCTTGTGACTTCTAAGCACTGTTTGTGCGTTTAATCTTTAAAAAATTGGTTCCCTGATTAAATATCGATGTAAAAAATATAGTTCACAAAAATATCGATGTAAAAATATCGAATACAAAAATATCAACTCCCTATACTTAAACAGGTAAGTACAATAATATTGAATCAAAAATATCAAAGTAAAAAATATAGATGTAAAAAATATCAACTTAAAAAAAATATATAACAAATAAAATATACTAAATAATATTAATATTTTTAACAAAATAAATTCCATTTAATATATATTTTAACTAAATATAATAAATAAACCTAATTAAAAAACAAACCCACAAAAATGTGTACATGTACAAATATTTACTTGAATACATTTTATTTACTATTATCTTTATTTAATTTATAAACGTTTTAAATTATATAAAAATAAAATATATACATATATTAATAATGTAAAATAAAATAATAAAATCTATAATTAATTAACACATTAAACTATTAAAAAAACATTTGAAACCATACATTTCGCAAAACATTAACTACAGCAGTAGTGAAAATGTTGGATAGCGGAGGGGTAAAAATTACTATTCCCACTCCAGTGAGTGCAACAGCAGGGAAAGTGCTGGATAACAGAGGGGTAAAAATTACTATTCCCACTTCAGTGAGTGCGACAGTAGGGAAAAGTGTAGGACAGCGGAGGGGCAAAAATTGCTATTCCCACTCCAGTTAGTGCAAAAGCAGGGAAAGTGTTTGCATACGGAGGGGTAACAATTACTATTCCCACTCCAGTGAATACAACAGTAGGGAAAGTGTTGGATAGCAGAGGGGTAAAAATTACTATTCCCACTCCAGTGAGTGCGACAGTAGGGAAATTGTTGGATAGAAGAGGGGGAAAAATTACTTTTCCCACTCCAGTGAGAGCAAACACAGGAAAAGTGTTGGGATAGTGGAGGGGTAAAAATTACCATTCCCACTCCAATAAATGCATCAGTAGGGAAAGTGTTGGATGGCAGATGGGTAAAAATGACTATTCCCACTCCAGTGCGTGCAACAGTAGGGAAAGTGTTGGATAGCGTAGGGGCAAAAATTACTATTCCCACTCCAGTGAGTGCAACAGTAGGGGAAGTGTTGGATAGCGGACGGGTAAAAATTACTATTCCCACTCCAGTGAGTGCAACAGTAGTGAAAGTGCTAGATACCACACCAATAAAAAAAGAAATCACAATTTTTATTACATTTTATTTCCATTATTAACATAATTAACAACAAAATTAAATTTCTTGTTGAAACATATAACATTCATTAATTACACATTGTTTAACACTAAAATATACACAACACACACCTAAAATAAATTACACAATTACAATTAATAATTACTAATTAAAAAATGCTAATTAGTAACAAATATTGAATTATTAAAAAAAAAGTAAATTACTTCCCACCCTTTCCACCATTTACACCTATAAACACCACAACACACACCTAAAATTAATTAAACATTTATTTAAACAATTTAAATTAATCAACAACTAATAATCAAACAATTATTAATCAATTAATTTACCCATTTAACTCTAAAAACATCACAATTATACAATTATTAATAAATATAAAATATTCAATAAATTACATATAATTAAATTACTTCCCACCCTATTCCCCTATAAAACCACAACCAACTATGGAACTAAAATTGCAAAATTCTATTTAAAAAAAAATATTAACTACTAAAATTTTAACACATATAATATATTTACAAACAATTCTCATACGAAATACTAAAATACATAACATTAATAATAAATCGATATTTTTAACAACTATATTTTTGTAATCGATATTTAATACTTTGATATTTTTGCAATCGATATTACTTACCTAACAATCGATATTCTTGACCACGATATTTTTTTCATTGATTTTTCTGTCGCACGATATTTTTACCTCAATATTTCTGTATTTTGATATTTATACATCGATATTCTAGCTCTGCACCAAAAAATGATATCTCGACTTATACTGATTGGATTTTTGTTGTTTCACTAAGATAAATATTCTCTATTTTTCTAAACCTGTGTGGAGTCTTTCTGTGGTGTATTCATTGTGTTACTGTGTGTTTGTTGCACAAATATTTTCATATTGCCTCTTTCAATAAGCCTGACTGCTCTGTGCCAAGCTACCAGAGGGTGAACACAGATTATCTTTTGGTGTCTATCTAGGTTACCCTTACTGGAGTGGTTGTTTCTGCCTGGCCTGGGTGCATAGCTCAGCTAACCTGTAATCCCTCTGCAGTATGCATATATGGGTGTGGGGGTCAATCCTTTGCCAAAGGTGCTTTGTTATGGCAAGTCCTCAGCCACCATTCCCACAAATCTCACATCATACAAAACCCTAAATCAATACTTAGCTACCATTTAGCAATTACAAATCCTTTTCAGCGTGGACAAAAAATCATATGATCATCTAGATAGCTCTTCTGCTGTACTTCTATTGCTTATTCTTTACCTGGGCTTGACTCAACACCTGAAGTGTCCTCATAATGACATAATATGGCAGCATTGTAAATTATAACGTTTTACATAGCAACTGCTACTATGAATTTGTAGTTTCAAATCACTAGAAGGATTTGTTATATTAAAATAATTCAATGGTAGAATATAACATAATATATCATCGTTCCCATCCAAAGAAAACGATAATTTCTGCTTGTGTTCATCCTGCATTACTTTTAAAATAAACATTTTTAGGCCTTTTTGTCTCTCCTCAAACAATTTTAAATACTTTTCCATTGCTGCCACATGCTACTGGAAGAGTGGGCTCCAGAACAAGGGTTTGGTTTGACTAAAGATACCTTTGCATATGCGACCTAGCACTTCTTCTGTCTCATCTCCTTACTACACCGTCTTCCTATTTAGAAGGGAATTAGAAAACTTGTTGGTCATTCTTCACAGACGTCATTCATCTCTTGATCCCCCTAAAAACACACCCTTCTTACATGATTCATCGTCCATGTAGGCCACTCTATTGCTGTAATCCATTGCGTCATCATATGTCGCATTCTCTGCAGAAAACACAAGAATGAAAATTGCTGTTAAAAAGACATTTCAACAACAAATTGGTTTAACTTAACAAATAGCAGGGAAATAAATTGTTCCCTCCAGTTACCATCTGCCCAATCGAGGATGTAAACTTGATTTATCGTTTTTTGTTTTATATAGTACCCTTATAACAAAGGGGGTATGGCATTGGTTTATTTCACAAAAAGTTTTTTAGACACAGGAATTTTACCCCAAAAAGTCATTTTAGAGTGTGTGGATCACATGACCTGGTACTAGACCCAGAGGTCGCTGCTGCCAAATCCACAGATAAATTGGTGAACAGAGTTAATAATTAGCAGAGTGTTCTGACATGTTTTGCCAGAAAAATTACTTTTCCCTTCTACAAAAATGATGAAGAGTCGGGATCAAAATTCTTTGGCTTAAGACGGGGATTCTTGCATATAGAGAATTTGCATAATCAATATCTGAGAGAACAGTGTTCCTAATCAAAATTGTTTGAGATTGGCAAACTTAAATAACTAAAGACTAACTGGGTCAATGAGCTGGCTGCTTCAAAATCATATAGGCAAATTAAAGAAAATAAGCGACTTAAAGAAATATGGAGCAAAATGGGAATAAAGGCAAACAAAAGGTAGAAAAGGCAGAACAAAGAAGATCTGCCTAAACAGGACATCTGTTTCTCTTGAGGTGGCTTTTGTTGACATTTGAGTGATCTAGAGTGGCAATATGGGTCTGGCTGAATACTTGAAACAAGAACTTAGGGGCCTAATAGGATGGCGGGCAGATCGCCTCCGCTGTGCTGGCGGAGGCGATCCGCCTGCCATCCTTCCACGATTGACCCCCCGCCACATTAGGATGGCTGAGGGGTCTGCTGCGGATGGGAGACCGTACGCCGCTTTTACGCCAGTCGACACGTTGACCGTGCGCAAAACTGCCACAATATGGTGGCGGTGTCTTACAGACGCCGCCAACATATCAAGATGCCGGCGGAGAGCAGCCTTTCCATGGCAGCGTTGCCGCCATGGAAAGGCATGCGTTTTTTGCTGTTGGGGGCCCATAGCCGGCCCCCAGGATGTTGGGGGCGTCAGGGGTGCACATGTGGGGTACCTATATGATACCCCCCTGCATTGGCATGAACAAGGTGGCAGGCACCACGCTGTGCTTGTCACCTTGTGCATGCCAATGCACAACGTGCTTTCCCAGCATTGTGCTGGGAATGGGGGATGCCACCGTGGCAGTGGCATCCTAATTACAGGTGTGGGACCGCGGCACCCCTGGTTGACAGTCCCTTATACCATTATGGTGGCGGGCGGACAAGTCTGCCCAACCTAGTAATAGACCCCTTAGTGTTTTGCATGCATGACAGCTAAACTTGCTTTCTTAGATGCTGCAAACAGGGGAGGTTCTTTGTATACATACATACACACATATATATATATATATATATATATATATATATATATATATATATATATATATATATATATATCCATTAAACCAACTGACACAAGAAGACTGTTGTCTTATACCAGTGCTTCAGCTGTATATCTGAAGCAACGTTTGCTGGAGAGTAATTTTTTCCTGCTTTCAATGCACATGTAATAAGGAAATAGGATCAACAAGCAGATGTCCTGGAGTTTAACTTAAATAACTGGGAGCACCAAGAACTGGATGAGACCAGAAAATGATGGAAAGGAACTTTATATCCTCATCAAGAACAACTATTGCAACAAAGGACTGATACTAATGGAAGACTGGGGCATTTCATCATTTGCACCACTGATCAAACACCAATACAACGGATCAAAAACCATGTCACTTGGTGCCAGAGACCAAGAATTCCATACCAAAACTAACCTTTGCTTTCATTCAAAACAAACAGCTGCTTACCTTCGGTAATGCTCTTTCTGCCGGTAACTCTTTATAATCTCACCTTCTGAATATTCTCCAGGCATCAGACTGGTCTCTTAAACCTTTGGAGCAGTTCTCCTGCATGCTGACAGGTGGCATTGTGTTGTTCTACACTGACTTAGTCAGCTCTGGACATGACTACAAGTGCCGCCTATAAGTGCCATCCATGTGAGCGGACGTCAGTTGCTTTCTAGGTTGTCTACGCCCTGAGTAAATTTGGGTGACTGTGTGCAGCTCTCTAAATGTGTGACCTTTCACGAAGGAAAAAAGGCCAATCCTCAGAACAGGGAGACGGTAGGATGGGTGAGGAATCTGCGGTTAGAGGATCCGCCAGAATGATAGTTACTGTAATAACTTGTTCTTATGATACTTGTAACAGCTGATTACTCATTTTGTGCACAGATACCACAGCAGTACCTCCCCAGGTAGTGGGTCTAGGAAATGGCTCAGACCAAAAAGTCCAGCAGGACCGAGTGAGCAAAATGCCCCGACAGACCTGACTTTTGAGGCAGTAGTGCTTCATGGATGTGTGGGTACAGGCATGCAAATGCAGTGGTAGTGGGTTTGGCCCAAGTGGCATGAGCCCGCAAGCCTTCTGGGGGCTCCTACTTTGCTAGTACGCATTATGCAAAGAACAATCCATCAGGAGATGTTCTGTTTTTGCACTACCTTACCCTTCTTTGCTCTGAATAACCCCATAAAAAGCTGATCGTCCACTCGATGGTCTTTGGTACGATCTATAAACAAGCTTAATGATCTTTTATGGTCCAAACAGCAGTCTCTCTCTTCTTTCATAGAGGAATGATGTGGAGGTAAGAATGCCAGAAGGTTAACAGTCTGCCAGATATGAAAAGAAGTTACCACTTTTTGTAGAAATTAATTTTGAGAAATAAAAACCAACTTATCCCAGAAGATGTTGGTATACAATGGATTGACAGAAAGAACCCGAAGCGCACTCCTACGTCAAGCCAATATTATGGCAATGTGAAAGTCTGTCTTCAAGGTCACAAGTCAAGGGACATCTGTCCAGCGGCTCAAAAGAGGTGAACAACAAGAAAGTGAGGACTTACATCAAGTCCTACTGAAGCATCACAGGGGGGTTTGGTCTAAACAAATGTTGCAAACCTTTCAAAAATCTCATCAAAACAGGTGATCCGAATACCGAAGACTGATTCGGCAACTGCAAAACAACTGAAGGAGCATTAAACAGCCCTTAAAAGTGCCCAAAGCAAGCTCTTGATGGGCTAGAGCAAAACAATAAAAACTTCTCACAACTTAGGGGCCGATTATGATGGCGGACGGACCTGAGTCCGTCCGCCACCATAGAGTAGGAGGGACCGTCCTCAGGGGCAGCGGCGGTCCCTCCATGCAGATTAGGATGTGACCGCCAGGGTGGTGTGGTAAATTTAAATTACCTATACTTAATTTATGCGGTAAAGTTCAATAAGAATAACTCAATCAAAAATAAGAGGCAGAATCCGGGGTATCTGAGTTTTGGAAGGGTTTTATTCCTTAAAAAGGAATTGGTTCGAACCAGGTATCATGTTCCATCACCACAAGGGTTCAGGAAGGGAATGGACATGAACATGTACAATGCTTTAATAACAGAACATCATATATATAGTCAATGCATTACAGTAGAGATAGATGCAGGAGGCGTAACAGCTGAGAGAAACGAGATAAGAACATATGTACGTAACAGAAGGCGTGCATGAGGGCGTACACGAAGGCGTGTGCTAGACAACGTCACTTGAAACGTATCACAGGTGGGTGGATCCATAGAAGAATCCTGCAGTGTCAGCAGAAATATGTGGCAGAGATGCGCGCGCAGCAGCATGACGTGTAATTGACGTGGAACTGGAGGGTGAAGGGGACTTGACATTTAGCCCTACATGAGGAGACAGAAGTCTGGGGTGTCAGAACAACCTAATCCCAAATCATATCTAATATCTTGTGTTTGAGGAACTGTACTATCTAGAAGGAAAGGTCTCTCGGGCAGAGGCTATTCTATACTGACTGCTAGTGCGTGTATATGCGACTACGTGTCTACATGAGATGCGAGGGGCCATGGGCCTACCATGGTAACAGGAGCTATGAATTACTTGCATGGAGACAGTGAGGCCGGGCCCTTTGCTCTGCAGCTGGGAAGGATGTTTTCCTAAACTACTAGACAGGAATGTATTTTCGAGGAGCGGAGCAGATAACTTGAAGGCTGAATACAGTTTTGGCAGGCAAGAAGGCCGAGCCAGGCACCGCTCGCCGCCCAGGGAGTAAGGCAGAGGTCAGGAAGCAGCAGACTGTAGCTTTCAGAAACAGAAGGCAGAAAGGGCTCGATGGCAGGAATCAGGGCCTAACTCGCCAGAGCGAGTAAAACATGAAAAGTGCACCATGTAAAGACGTTGGCAAGGCACACTTAGGAACCGAATATCCGACCCATTCATGGTGGATCTGAAAGAGGACATGTTAACGTTGGACGCAAATGTATTTGCGTCTTCATAGCTGGAAGTGGAGGGAACATACATGTACTTGAAGCACGTACATGGAGCCGTTGGGGTCTACGATAGGGGACACAATTGATCATGAAAATTCATATTACCTCAGTGGCGGTCACATCCTCTATTCTTAACATTGCGGCGGGTGCAGCTTCATGCTGCACCCGCCGCAATGTTAAAAATGCATGCACTGCATTTGCGTGCACAAAGCGGCAGGCACCGCGCAGTGCCTGCCGCTTTGTTCATGCAAATGCAGGGGGGTACCATAGGTACCCCCATGTGCACCCCCCACCCCCCCCCTTCACCCAGGGGGCCCGCAACGGGCCCCCGAAGTGAAGGTCCGTATGCTTTTCCACGGCGGAAAAGCCGCCGTGGAAAAGCATACTTTCTAATCCATCATAATATGGCTGGCGGTGTCTGATAGACACCGCCAGCCATGTTAATGCTTTTCCGACCGCGGCGGAAAAGAGGCGGACAGATTCCAAGACCCACCAGCCATCCTAATTTGGCGGTGGGTCTTTCAAGCATCCGCGGCGGTTTTCCCGCATCCTCCGGGCCGGCGGTGGCTTCCGCCGGCCCGGAGGATGCGGGAAATCCGCAATCGTAATAGGCCCCTTAGTCTGTAATGGGTTTGTGGAATGATGGCTTGCTGCCACAATCACATCAATGACCTCAGGAGGAAGGTCGAAGAGGGTAAACTGCTGCCGCTCAATCTCCAAGCATGGAGATGCAAATTATACATTCCAAGAACAGTACCCTGCCCTGTTGTTGTGACAGAAGATGCACCCGCAGCAGCAGCTTGATCACAGGACAGATGCTCATGCCCAGGAGTCTCAGGTACCACACTCTTCTGACCCAATCCGGTGCCACTAGGATAACATTGGACCAGCCATTCCTGATCTTCAGAACTCAGGGCGGGAGAGGTAGTGGGGGATGGCATACAGGGGTCCTGAGCTCGACACAGAGGGGTGCACAACGTAGCAATTGAGGTGCAGAAAGGGGCAAAAGAGGTGCAGAAAGTAAAAGATTTGCAGAAAGAGGCAGGAGGGGTTCAGAAAGAGGCAAGAGAGGTGCAGAAGGAGGCAAGAGGGGTGCAAAAAGAAGCACTGCTGCTCGGGGGATGAAGTCCACTTTAGTCCAGAGGCCCTCAGGACACAAGAGTACCTCATTGCCCAGCAAGCAGTGCGCCAAGAGGCGAGTTTGCCGAGTGGTGAAAAGGGGCGTCACCTCGGACCACCTCTCAGCAATCCCACAGTGTGGAGCTTACTGTAGTTACCTGGTGGGCTAGTTGACCGCCAGGGGCCCCCAGGATTCAATGGGACTTAATCCCCAACCCAGAACCTGCCAGGAGGTGCGTTTGCACAGTGGTGCAAGGAGGGGGCAGGCCTTCGACGAGATTACGGCTTTTCTCTCTTTTTTATATGTTTTTAGAAGGGGGCTGTGGGTCCCCCCATCGTATAGTATTTTTTGGGCCCTTGGGACTCCATCCCGCAGGGCCTGAGCATTTTTTCATTTAATAAAAAAAAAAAAAACTGGTAGGGTGCCGCATGGCCTTCCTTCCCTGGGCCTTTATTGGCCCTGGGGCCTGGCCTCGTTTTTATTTAAAAAAATTATTTTTCCTGAGAAGGGGGCCATGTTCCCCCCTGCCCTGGGCCACTTCTGGCCCGAAGACCCCAACCCCCTGGGCCTGGCCACGTTTAAAAAAAAATAGATTTTCTTCAGGGGTGGTTGCATGGCCCCCTCCACTGGGCCACTTCTGGCCCCTGGGACCTCATCCCCTGGGGCCTGGCCCCAGCGTTGGGGCCATGGGGGGAGCCCCAATGCCCCCATGGTCCCTGCTGGATCCCCGCTTCCTGTGAGAGTCAGAATTGCTTTTGGCAAGGGGAGCTGCTAACATGCCCGCGAGGCCCCCTCCACACCATATAAATTAAAGCCCCGGACCTTGCCAGGACCTGGGGCAGCGGGGGTGGAAGAAGCCCCCCCACGCATTTGTTTTATAAATAAACTTTGGGATGTGGTGGTCCCCGGGCCTGCGTGATTGGGCATTGCCCCCGGGACCTGGCCCACCCAGTGGTTTTTTTTCCTGACGGATTCGTGACTCGGTTTTACTGAGTCACAAGATGGCTGGCAACACATTCTGGTTTGGAGTGTTGGCCGCCAATCAGAATGAAGCTCGTGCTATGGAGGGTTTGCGAATCCTCCTCGGTGCTCAGATATCGATAGTTACTACTGAACGGATTTACACCATTTTAAAAAAGGTTGCTTTCTGAACCTAGAACTACATTTTTGCCAAATTTGGTGAAATTCCATTCAGCAGTTCGGGCTGTAGACGTGTCTAAAGTTCCTATGAAAAATAAAATGAGGAAAACGTGTTTTGGGACCCCCCTTTTTTCTCGGACGTGCTTGCCGAATCAACCCGAAACTTTCAAGACAGGAGCTGACCCGAGTGAACCATTAGTTTTTAAAAATTCGCAAAGATTTGCCAAACGGCGCCAAAGATTTTGGCAAAAAAAAAAAAAACGCTTTAGGAATAGAAACAAGGTCCTAGCTATAACTACCTACTGGCGACCACCAGTAGAATATATATGTATGACGGTACCACGCGTTCTTTTACAATGCGTACCGTTACCACGCTACTTTTACCACGCAAGCCGTTACAATGACTTGCGGGGAGGGGCGCTGGATAGTAAATTATTTAATTTACTATTCCAACTCCAGTTCCCGTGGAGTCTAGGGAAAGGAGTTGGATAGTAAATTAAAGTATTTACTATCCTGGAGCGCCCCCCCAGCGCATTTCGTTGTAACGACCTGCGTGGTAAAAGTAGCGTGGTAACGGTACCGCGTTGTAAAATATGCGTGGTAACCGTTGTATACATATATATATATATATATATATTGCACAGTTGCCCTGCGGTTTCCCCTGCACGGTGATCATTTAGTGGCACTTTTATATTGTAAAGGCATTTTTTTTACTTGCCTTTAGTATTTGACACCATGGACCGATTTGCACGAAATCTGTAAGCTCATTACTGGTCAATCGCCATACATGGAGTTGTGGATTGCACAGGCCCAGGTGCAGGACCCTGCCCTGCTGCTGCATCAAAAGATTCTCCTGCTCGCAGAGCAGCATCCTGATTAGAGGACAGATGCTCATGCCCAGAAGTTCTGGGTATGACACTCCCCTGTCCCAATCCATTCTCACTAGGATGACGTGGGCCTGGTCGTCCCTGATCTTGTTGACAACTGTGGGAAGGAAAGAAAGAGGAGGGAAGGCATACAGAAGCCCCGAGCTCCACTCTAGGTGGAATGAGTCTCTGAGTGAGCGGCTTTCCAGCTAGCAAAAGTTTTGCCACTGCATGTTCTTAACAATGGCGAATAGAACGAACCAGGATTTTCCCCATTGCTGGAAGACATCCAGCACCCCCTCAGAGTGTAGCTGTCATTCATGATCCATTAGGCATTGCTGGCTCAGGTCATCTGCCTTGCCGTATAGAGATCTCACCAGGTGGTTTCTCAACTAGGGACGTGCTCTGCTGCTTCATCAGTTCCAGAGGTTCAGCGCTTTTGGCAAGGAAGCCAGGACCCCACTCTTCCCTGCGTGTTGCAGTAACATATGGTCATAATGTTGTCTGTGAGGGCCTGGAGCAGCCCCCCTTTGATGGACTGTAGGAAGGCATTCAATGAAAAGCAAATGGCCACAACTCCAACAGATTGATGCAAGGTGGGCCTTTTCCGGATAACAGAGCCCTCCTTTGATCCCAACTCTCCCAGGCGGCCTCCTCAACCGAACAGTGATGCATCTGTACCCTCAGCTCTGGGTAGTTTAGTGACAGGAGTCTGCTGCCAGTTCAATTGCAGTTGAGCAGGCATCACTGTAGATATTTTGCAGTCTCATCCAAAACCTGGATAGAATCCAACACGTTCCCTAGGTCATTGAGAATTCAAATCCAACTGCAGAGCTGCATGTGCCATCTGGCATAGTGTAAAAGCAGGAAGCATGAATCCAAGAAGTCTCAGAGCAACTTTCACAGAAACCCAGAATCGAGGATAATACATCAGGATCACGGCCCAAATGTCCTGGCTCGCCAAATCGGAGAAAAGGCTTGGGCATCACTGTATCCAGAACAGCTTCGATGAACAGAAGCCTTTTCGGAAGGAGTTCAGTGTGACTTTGGCATGTTGTCAAGAACCCCAAGAATATGAGGAGGCCCACCGTCATCTGGAACTTGTTTACGACTGACTGTGGCAAGCCTGGTTTTAATAGCCGATTGTTGAGGTTGGAAAAGATTGGTATCCACAACCTCTGAAGATGTGCTGCAACCATCACCATTGTTATAAGTTCAATTAACATACATAACATTGTGAACAGTCAAGGGGCATGGGTAAGGCAGAAAGGGAGTACGAAAAACTAAAAATGCTCCTGGCCCACCTTCAACTGCAGATCATGCCTATGAGATTGCAGGAAGGGAACATTAAAATAGGCATCCAGGAGGTCCAACACTACCATACAGCCTTCTAAATCCAGTGCAGATGTGAAAATCGTGTATTTGTCCTTTTTTCAGGAAGAAATTGAAAGGATTAAGATCTAAAAGACTAAAAGAGGTCAAAGTTCCCCACCCCTCTAGGACACCAGGAAATAAAAGGAGTAGCATCCAGTCCGTATTTCCGATGCCAGGACCATCTTTTGTCCAAAATAGTCTGGACCTCCAGGCACAAAATGGGCAAATGGCCCTCCGGTAGTTGCTCAGATATAGGTGGCATATAAGGCAGGTCAGAGAGAAATGGTATGACACATGCTTGCTAGACTATCTGGAGCAGCTATTTGTCAGATGTAATGATCTGCCACCTGCAGAGGTAATATATATATATATTTTTTTATATCCTCATTTGCGTGCATGGCTCCAATCTATCAAAACAAAACTGCCACAGAGCAGAAAAGCAGGCAGTGCCACTGTACTGTCTCAGCGTTAGCAGGCAGGGATAGCGTAGGGAGGATGGCGACCAAATCCCAACAGTAACTGCTGGCGAGCCAGAAATCTCTGACATGTGGGCTATTTTGTTGATCGATAGCGCCCGACCCACCGGGGCCCCAAAAGCACCGCTACATGCTGCAGCAGAACCAGAAGGTGAACCATGTCTGCGTAATCATTGGACCTGGGGAAAAAAAAAACCAGGTTCAACGTGACCAATCCAGCTGATACCAAAAGGCTCTCTTTTCCGGATTCCCTCCCCTTGCCAGATCGAGTTTCGAGATTTGGAGGATAGAGGAACGCCATTCAAAAAATGTAGGCGGCAAGGCATCCTTCCAATGTCTGCAAATTTCCCTGCGAGCCGCCAAAATGGAATAAAACACCAGGTTCGAGGCTGCGCTACGGGATTTCCCACTCAGGCCGAAGATGACAAGGCCCAGATCTATGGAGATGGGAAAATCCAATATCGAGGACAGTTTGTTGCTTATGAAGTCCCAGAAGGAGGTAATTTGCGGGCATTCGAAAAACATATGTATATCGGACGCCGCCTCCAACCCACATCTTGCACAAGAGACCGGACCCGTCAGGGAAAATTTAGACAGCCTCTGCGGGGAATAGTAGGCCCTATGCATTGTGAATAAATGTTTCCTTCGGAGCCAGGCGGGTTTGACCAAGTCCCACAACACCCTACATGAAGTTGTCCAGAGTTCTTCCACTTCTTTTCCTGGCATCAACTCACCCCACAATAACATTGGAAGACAAAATTTGCCATCTACTTCCTCTAAGATCATGTTGTACCAAAGCGAGATCTCCTTCTTTACAGGGGGTTTATCTACCAGACGCGCCTCTAATTCACTTTCTCCCCCTATAGGCAAGCTGCTGTTCCGCGTTGACTGTATATGAAGTGCCTGAGCCCAACTTGAGATTTGTAAATATTTAAATCTTGAAAATCTCGGCCCAACTTTATTGACCAAGTAGTTCCATGGCAATAAAGATCCGTCGATAAACAAGTCGCCCCAAGATGCAATTCCAGCCTCTTTGAGTGGTAATACTAATGCATCTCCCATCCAGGCTGGGGGCGCAGGTAAATCCCATATTGGAGCTCTATTAGAGTGATAACCTAGTTTAATCGAGAGCCTCACTCTGTACCAGGTATTAGCCATCCCCTGTAGTACCTTCAGCTTTATTTTTATTTTTTAATTTAGGGTCTCCAACTTTAAACAAAAAACTACCCTGCCCAACTCCCTCGCAGCTCAGCAAGGTGGAAAACATAAGGCCCACGCCTGTCTCCGTATGTGTTTTCAAAAGGATTAGTCCGTGTAATAACTGAAATGCCCACGCATAAGCCTGGAGATCAGGGCCCGCCAACCCACCCTTCTCCCTACGTCGCCTTATCTTTTTCCAAGCAATTCTTGGATTCTTGTTATTCCAAATAAATAAGGAAATCTCGCTCTGCAGCTTTGAAATTATATTCGGGTCAAAAAACAACGGAATTGAATTAAATAAAAAGGAAACCTTTGGCAGTATAGACATTTTAATAAGGTTTACCTTCCCCAAGATGGTAAGCGGGAGATGCGCCCAAGCTCTCATCAGTTTTCGGCACTGCGCTGCTACTATAGAAAAATTTGAAGGGGCGATCAATTTTATATCTTTATCTACATTTATCCCCATGTACCGCAGGTTGACACTTGATGTTTCTCCGTGGATATTTAAGTCAACATTCCATGACATCGACTCAGTTTTGGAGGCGTTCACCTCATTTCCTGAAACCCTTCTGAATTCCAGGGCTAAGTCTATAGCCGTTGGGAATGCTGTATTAACATCTGATGAAAAGATCATAATATCATCCGCATAAAGGGCTACTTTTTTAACCCATTCGCAATAAACAAAAGGTTTAATTAGGGTGTCTTCTCTTAATTTCTGCGCAAACGGCTCAATATATAAATCAAATAACAGGGGAGACAGGGGGCAACCCTGTCTCGTACTCCTCGTTACCTGAAATGGCTCGGATAGACCCCCATTAATCAGTATTGAGGCAGACTGACTCCTATAGAGCAAATTTATTGCTCTGCGGAACTTATCCCCCACGTTGAATTTCAACAAGGCCTCCGACAGGTATAGCCAATTCACCCTGTCGAAGGCCTTGGTGGCGTCCAACGTAAGAACCGACAGGGGCATACCTTCCTTCGTCGCAATATCTATGGCGCCTACAAGATCATAAATAAGCTCATAACTGCCTCCCCTTTACAAAGCCTTTTTGATTGGGATGCAGTATATCCGGGGCTACCTGGCCAAGCCTCTTAGCCAATATTGTAGCAAAAATCTTATAGTCTGCATTAAATATCAAAATTGGCCGATACGAGCCACAGTCGGCTGGGGGCTTTCCTGGCTTCAAGATAAGTGTTATGGAGGCGTTGTCCCAGGAGGCAGGAGGGACCTCACCTTCCCTCAATATCTGATTGAACAAAGTCGCCAGGACGGGAGAAACCTCTAATAGCAAGTTTTTGTAAATTTCAGACGGTAAGCCGTCAGTTCCTGCAGCCTTACCTCCCTTAGCTCCCCGTATGGCCTCCTCTACCTCTGTCTTGGTTATTTCCTTGTCTAGGAAATTACTCTGTTCAGCTGACAAAGATAGTAGAGAGATATCCTCCAGCCAACTCTTAATACTTTCAAATGTCACACTAAGGTCCTCCTGGTATATTGCCTGGAAGAAATCCTTAAAGGTTTCCCTAATGTCTGCATCTTTTGTAAGGGTACCTCTATCTATTGTAACCGACTCAATAGTATTTCGTGCCCGATCGGATTTTGCTTTCCATGCCAGCAACCTGCCAGCCCCCTCCCCGTATTGAAAGTGAGATAATTTGCTGGCCTCCCATCTCTGTAAAATACGCTTATCAAGAACAGAAGACAATTTATTTTTCAAGTCTACCAAGTTTTCGTGTTTCAGGGATAAATCATAATTACCATCAACCCTGCAATCATCAATATCTGTCTGTGCTGCTGTCATACTGGCTTCGATGGAGGACACCTCTTCCATATACTGCCTTCTTCTGTCAACAGTCCTATTTTTTATCAATCCTCTTAACCACATCGCTGCTGTGGTTATTTTTCCCCTGTGCTGGAAATTGCTATTCTTCTTTATTTATGACGAGCTCAGCTCGTCATCAGCACAGCTCAACTGTGCCTCATGACGAGCTGAGCTCGTCATGAGCATGGAAGGGGTTAATGTGCACTTAAAAGCGTCCCAGACAACACCAAGTGGTGCTGAACCAGTATTAGTTACGAAGAAATTCCGTGCTTCAGATTGAATGAACTCTATGTCCTCCGAGGAGGTAAGGAAAGATCTATCAAAAGACCAGATCCTAATGGGAAGCTTAGCCCCCCACTCAAGTTCTAACGTCAAGGAAGAATGGTCAGAGAGATGTGAAGGAGCATAGCCTACATTCTTAACACAGTCAACCAGGGCACGACTGACTAAGATAAAATCTATCCTCGACCGATGTCGATATTTGAGATTTCTAAACGAAAATCCCTGCCTCTGCCCTGCTCTTACCCTCCAAATATCAACATAGCCGTATTGGTTCATACACCCAAGTAAGCAGTTTCTAGATTTTGAAAGAAGCTGCTGTTGACTTGTTGGGGACTTATCCAGTAAAGGATTTAACACAATGTTAAAGTCTCCAGTTATTATAACTGGCTCTGGAAATTGTAGGAGATGTAAGAATAAAGATTCAAGTGCCGAGGGGTCATCACGGTTCGGCCCGTAATAACCAACCAATGTTAAAACTATGCCTCCCATCTCAACCGCTACAATGGCCCATCTCCCGCCAGTGTCCACCTTTTGCTGTATGATTTTCATGTATATAGATATAGGTGGCAAATAAGGCAGGTCAGAGAGAAATGGTATGACATATGCTTGCTAGACTATCTGGAGCAGCTATTTGTCAGATGTAATGATCTGCCACCTGCAGAGGTAATACTTTATTGTGCCTCCAACTGGATGGCCATGTCTCGCTGAGGGAAAGCTAAAGCTGTTTGGTAGAGGTAGGGAGAGGGGTGCTGGACTGAGCAGTGCATAGCTCTTGTGGGCCTGGATATTGTTAGTTGGATTCCAGATCCTGGCCTCAAATGGACTAGGAGGGCCTGTTCCTGTGCAGGTGGGCCTTAGTGTCATCTGTGAGCTAAACCTTTTCCAAAGCCTCAGAAGGAGTAAAACTATTGAGGATACTACTGCATTGGTGCAGAAAGGTATAGGGGTAGTGCTTTCCTTAAAGCCATCAGCTTTACTCCAGGGCAGAATCTGCTTCATCTCTAAAGAGACGAAGCAAACACATGGATTGCCCATTAGTGATACCTAATCATCACTCAAGAAGCCAGTACATCTCATCCATGAGTGGCACTGAAGCACCACACTTGTAAAAACTACTCTACTCAAGCAGTTAGTGGTGTCCCGCCCACAGAGTATGTCATACTTATCTGCGTCTTGGTCATCTGAATGATCCGAGTCAGACTGGCCATGAACTCTTCTAGAACTTCCAGAAAAAGTTCAAGCACAATGTCCGATTATGCATGGGAGAGTAGCGTCCCACTAAGCAGCTGCCACTGAAAGATCTCAGTGCTAGGCTGGCCAAGGAGAACATCCTCTTTTTTGATGTCACCAACCTCTTTTAATCCCAATATGGCAGGGTCATAGGGAAAAAAACTGGTATGGACTTTGCTGGCGGAGAGCTGTACCATCAGACACTCCAGAGAAGGGTACTGTACAAGGAAAGCAGGGTCACCAGCAAATGGCTTATGGCACGTTCTACTTGTCTATTCTCTGGTAGGCACGATCAAGATTTTGCCTAAGTGCCCACGAGGGTGTCAGTAAGTGCCCCATTAAAGTTAACAGAGGTTCTGATGTGGTTGCAGGACCCCTAGTGTTTATTTCAATTTAAGGTATTTGCAGATCCAGGACTGCCCTTCTATTAACGGTGAAGGACGTAGACTCTTCTGAAGGATCATGGGACGTGATCACTGGCCTCTTGTAGGTCCATATAGAAAGCGTCGGCATCGTATTGTGGGGAAAATTCATTCCCACCATTATCATCAAATGAAGGTTGGTTCTGCAAAGTGGTTGACTCAAAGAGTTGTTGGAAGTACTGGATGTGGACCTTTTGGCAAAGGCATTTTCTTGTCCACATAAGATGGAATGTGGCCCGGACACATAGTAACTGAACTCAAACGCAGCATAGTTCGAGGTCAGGAATGATTCAGATCAGGGTCAGAAAGAACTATGAGCAGGACGTCCCCCTCTGTCATCAGTGGTGTCAGTGCCAACATCAACGTGGCTGGAACAGAAGTGCATTGTGGTGCTGGTTGTGGGGTCAGCTCTTGAGTTGGACGTGAAGCCGAAGTGGGTTCAGAATGTATAGCTGGCACGAAGGGCAGAGCCATTGGCAGGACACCCAGCTGGAGGCCTCTGTGGATCTGTGGGGCCCAAAAGCATCCAGAAGGATCCAGCAAGGGGCTGAAGATGTGAAGCATGGCTTCCCTAAACGTCTCATTGTGCTGCCAAGTCTCTGAAGGACCTGGAAACTTGGGCTGCACAGGAATCAGTCACAGAATCTGCACTCGGCAGGGGACATGGAGCAAGACCACAAGGCATTTTGACATCCTTGTGAAGGATAGTGGCGAAGCTGGCACAAGGCCCACATGGACTTTTTGTGTTTCTGTCCAATCTTGACTTACCCAAAGATATGGAGTGCATCGAAGATCTGTTGCGAAACAGGCCTCGAGAGTGGAAATGGGTTGAAGTCCTTTAATTCCAATAGGAGTGATTTTTTTCATGATTGTCAATGATGTTCGTCACATACAGCTTGGCTTCACAATCCCGAATCGCCTTTGGATACATCAGGGCACACTCCACGCACAACTTGAAGTCGTGGCCCGACCCTAGACATGAGAGGCACATCTCCTGGGGATCCGTTGCAGACATTTGTTTGTGACAATCCCTACAAGGTTTAAAGCTTTTGGAGGGGATGTTTGCTTTTCATACTGGGTAAATAACTTTAAAGAAAAAAGACTTGTTAACTGATGAGGAAAAGGCAGAGCTAGCAAGCTGGATCCACATATGAAGGCGCAGTAAGCAGTGACGGCTGGTGACATTTGAAAGTGGTAGGGCGCAAGTGTTGGGTTTAAGTGTTATTTCGTGTTGGGGAGAAAACCTTCAAGAAACCAGTGGCAAATGGTACAATTTAAAGAAAATTTGAGAAAGAGTGGTTTATTTAGCGATTGTGAAAGTGCAGTGCTGAAATATTTAAATACGTCATAACCTGCTCCATATCTTACTGCCTTAAATATATTAAACAGTTACTGTAGTGAGCCACTTGTACGATTGGACTTAAGTACTGTGCAAATGAAAGTATAAATGTGTTGCACATAAGCAATATGAAGACTCAGCAGCTATAAATAATGAGATCACCATAGTGCAATACACGCCATTGAGAGCAGCTTTGCCCCTCCAAAGAATGATTAACAATTAGTTATGACGAAAGTGTCCAGGGAATTGAGTTCATTATTGTTGTTGAGTAATAAATGTGGAGTAGTCCTGCCGGAGTGTGTAGACTAAGTGGAAGTAAACACAGCCCTGAAAAATTAAAATCTAGTCTTGAATATTAGATGGTGACATTTACATTAGAAACAATTAAATGTGAGTTCTTTGGGATTATAATTGTCAATTAACAATTAAAAACGCAGAAAAAGAAACCCCATTTGCTTCATATGTAAATGTCACCATGTAAAATTCAGACCAGCTTTCCCTCTATTTTTATTTTCGCTCTTCATGCTTCAGCAGGAAGCAGTCACCAGACAAACACATTCCAGCTCACAATTAAGGATATCCACAGTCTTGCCCTTTTTTTTTTTATCAGAAATGATAAATAGGTTACCAGTTCAAGCACATTTTGTCTAGAAGTGAAAGCGTACAGGCGGTAACAGTGAAAATTCACTTCTGGCATGAAACGTCAGCTACCGCCTTAAAACAAACATTCAAGGAAAGGCGCAAGGCATTTTTACCAAGGACAAAAGTAATGTGCAAGGGCTGGAGTGCAAATAATAAATATGATGTGAAGACGGATGGTGGCAAAACACCAACACGGCCTCCAATGAAACCAAGTGTAGTTGCCAGTGTATATAAGCAGAGCAGTGCAGGACGATATGACTTGGCACACGGCGAAAGCCCTATCGCCTCAAAAGAGAGATGAAGATAGCTCCTAACAGTGAAAATATTTATACATCTGCCTTGAGCCGAACTAGTGTTCTAGGAAAAAAACCTCTTAAGTACTGTACGAGTCTCGGCGACCGGCTCCAGTATATCCTGTGATTCTGGGCAAATCACTTATACTGCTGGTGCCTTAAAAACATCTGATCTTGATTAATGTAGCCCGGGTACTCATGTAATGCGCGCCAATACCTTTGGTTCGCGTTTGCTAACTACAAACTCCTGCGTGAACACCATATTGTAATGATGTACTTTCTTCCCCCAATAACTCTCGGAGTCAGGTCCCTGTAATACTCTGTTTATTCAAGTCGTATCATACAAGGAGCGCCAAGCATGTCCTCTGCCCAGCCTGCTCGCGCGCTAATGCCTCGCTGCGCACGCCGCCTCCCTACGTCACCGCACGTCACGTAGCTACGTGACGTGCAACGCTAGAGCGCTCACTACATATCTCCCCTTTTTCCCAACGAACTATATGTACAAGTCCTGACTCATGTCGTAGTCTCTGAACCTCGCAGGTTGGACCACCGCCCTTCCCCTTCTCGTCAGTCTTACCGGGGACGTGGCAGTTGTCGCTTCATTTTCATTACCACTTCCTAGCGCAGCCGCGCTAGGCTCACTCCTGCTCCTATCCTCTTCAATCAGCTGCTCCCCACTCGCTCCTTGGTCCTCTTGCCTTGTCTCTCCAATGTCTAGATCCTCTCCCCCATACTCACAGGGGTTATCGCTGCTGTTCTCACACTCTCCATCAGTTCTGTTGCCTCTCCAGCAGAGTATTTTGTTGCACCTGGCCATGCGGTCCTGCGACCACACGTTACCGTCGCTCAGCAAGGCCGCCCTGCCTTTAACTTCCACTACCTGCAGGGGCTTGCTGTACTTGCTTTCTCCCTTTTTCTGCAATGTGGCCAGTCTTACTCTCACCCATTCTCCTTTCTCTAAAGCGGTGTTCTTTACATTCCTCCGCGCGTCGTAGTGTTTGGTGTACACCGATTGGGCTCTCTCCAGATTGGCCTGCACTACAGCCGGTGACCACTCGCTCTTGATGACTCTCTCTTTCCATATTCTGTTGTCCTGAGTGAAAGGCTCACGGCCTCTGAGAATCTGGAATGGACTATAGCCAGTGTTCGTGGGTGTTATCCTATATGCCCATACCATGTGCCAAATCTCTGCTTCCCAGTCTTTGTTGTCTGAGATCGCCGCTTGTATCAAACCCATCACTACTCTATTGAAACGTTCCACCAGGCCATTTCCCGCAGGATGGTATATGGATGTGTGTTTTGCCGTGATGCCATTTCTCCGCATGAACTGGGACCATTTTTCAGATCGAAATTGGGGCCCGTTGTCACTGAGGACACACTTTGGGATGCCCTCTCTCACAAAAGTTTCGGCCATGAAGCTCACTATCATCTCCGTGTCCATGGTTTCTTCAATCCTCAATTCCGGCCATTTGGAATATCGATCCACCATTACACAGATGTACTTCTGTATCCCTTGTGCATTTAGTACTGGACCCAAAATGTCTATGGACAGTTCCTCCCACGGATTCTTCGGAGGATCAAATTTTCCTAGGGCTGGGCGCAACGGTTTGAGTATTTTGTCCGCGCCCTGGCACCTCGGGCATTCCCTAACGTGTCTCTCCGCTCTTATGTCCATTCCCGGCCACCAATAATTCTGCTTGGCCCTCAGTTTCAACTTCCCCGCTCCCAGGTGGCCTTCATGCAACATGTCCATCAATAGGGGAATCATCTTTGCCGGTGGTATGACTCTCTCTCCTCTGAATACGAAGATGCCTTGGTCATCAATTGATAGTTCCTCCCTAACTTCGAAGTATGGAATGAGGCCTCGCCCTGTCTTGTTTTTGTCTGGCCAACCCCTTACTATATGGGCTTTCACTTCTTCTAGGACGGGGTCTTCATCGTACGCTAGTTTCCATTCTTGCCTGCTTATGGTCGTTTCTTGGTCCTCGGTGAGTGCGACCCACTCTTCCGCCCCCTCGCTGCGTTCTGTGCTGGGCTCCATTGCTGCCGCCCTGCTCAGGTAATCAGCCACTTTGTTCTTATTCCCTGGGATATGTTCCACATCGTATCGAAACTCCATTAGTTTGAGTGACATTTTGGAGATCCTCGGCGTTGCGTCTGCATGTCCACTGGATGTGAGTACCTTGAGCAGTGGCTTGTGGTCAGTCCTCAACCGGAACCTGGTGCCCCACAGAAATTGCCGGAACCGAGACATGGCCCACACTACTGCCAACATTTCTTTCTCGACCACGCTGTACTTTTTCTCGGTGTCGTTCAGGGTGCGGGACGCAAAGCATATAGTTTCCACTCTCCCTAGGCCGCGGTCTTGCATGAGGACTGCTCCCAGTCCTTTGTCGCTGGTATCCGTTGTGAGTATTGTACTTCCTTGAGGGTCGAATCCTTGTAGCAGAACAGCCCCTGCCACCTCTCTTTTTACCTTCTCAAATTCTTGCTGGGCTTCTTCCGACCACCGGAATTCGCTGATTTCTCTTGTAAGCAGTCTCATATGATGGGTCTTCGAGGCGAAGTGTTCTATGAACTTCCCGTAGTACTCTGCCATCCCCAGGAATGATCGGACCTCCTCTTTGCTGGCCGGTGGGGGTGCATCGCAGATCGCTTTCACATTTTCCACTTTGGGGGTTACTCCTCGTGCACTTATCTCATGGCCCAAGTACGTCACCTTTTCCATTCCTATGCGGCACTTAGCCCATTCTGCCGTGAGGCCCTTCCTTTCCAGGATTCCCAATACCTCGTCCAGTTTTTTGTCATGGTCGGCTCTGTCACGACCCATCACCAAGATATCGTCCTGGAAGTATTGGACCCCTGGAATGTCCTTGAACAACTGGTGCATGAGTTTTTGGAACACCGCAGCCGCCGAGGCTAGCCCGAACGGCATGCGGCGGAATTGATAGCACCCGAAGGGGGTTATGAACGAGGTCAATCTGCGGCTCTCCGGGTGTAATGCAATCTGGTGATAAGCCGATGTTAAGTCTATGGTGGAGTACCACTGAACGCCCCTCGTGCTGGCCAACATCTCCTCTATCCGGGGAAGGGGGAACTTCTCTACCACTATGTTTTTGTTCAACTCCCGCAGGTCAACGCATAGACGGACCTTGCCATTGGGTTTCTTCACCACCACCAATGGCGCCAACCATTCAGCGCAGGTAATCGGCTCGATGATCCCTCTTTTTTCTAGCTGCCGTAGCTCCTCCTTTACGTCGTCCCTCACAGCCAACGGGATGTTTCTCACCTTGTGGGCCACCGGTACTGCTCCTTCTCTGAGGATGATCTTGTGCGCGAATCTGTCGAGTTTTCCTACTGTGCCCCCAAAGACCGTTGGGAACTCCTTCTTCCATCTGGCCGTGTCCGGCCCTTCTTCTTGCTCCGTCAGCAGTATTTGCTCCTTGCCACCTGGATCCAACTTGATCCCCAAGTCTCCTTGGTCGAGCCACCCCAGGACAGAAGGGCCTTTCTCGGAGACGTACAGCTTGCACCTGGCAGATCTGCCCCTGAACTCGAAGTTCAGCTTCCTGCATCCGGCCATGGGGATTCGGTCTCCATTGTATGTAACGGGACGTATGTCCAGCCTATCCAATTCGGGGCCCAGTTGTGGAGCAAATTTCTCCTCCCATACGGTTCTCGGAATTATGGTGTATGGTGATCCTGTGTCTGCCACTACTTGGATTCCCACACCTCCTATCGTCATATCCATGATTGGCTTCATCGTTCTCCTTCCGTCGGCGCCTCGGACATGGCCATCCACGCTCAGGATCTCGTCGTAGATGCAGAGGACCGTCACCACCTCTTCTTCAGCCACCTCGTCTGGTTCCTCCGCTTCTTGGCCCACGTACTTCACTGCGTTCTTGGAAGCTTTCTTCCTGCACACTTTTTCGTAATGGCCGACAATTCCGCAAAACATGCATTTGGCGCGAAGCGCGGGGCACTTCCGGTCGTGCGCCTCGTGCGACCAACTTCCGCACCTGTAGCAAGACCGTTTGTTACTTCCGGCCGGTTTACCGGAAGGGCCAGGGTTGCTTTGCCATCTGCTCGGGCCCTTTTCTGGCGGTTTCCGCACTTGGTGGTCTTTGTGGTGCTCTTCGTTGTCCACTTTGTTCACTACGCCGCTGGGCACACTCTCTTTCTTCGTGGCCGCTGCGCACCTTCGCGCCAGTTCGGCTCTCTTGACTATCACGAGTACGTCCTTGAGCGAGGTGTCTCCTGCAGCCCACAGCTTGTCCTGCACGTTCGTGCACGTGGTGTGCATCACCACTTGGTCTTTTATAAATTCACTTTCCCAGTTGGCGTACCTGCATGAGGACGCCAGTTTCCTCAGCGCCGCCACATACTCTTCCACCGTTTCCCCTGGTAGTTGTTTCCTTTGTTGGAAGTTAAACCGGTCCACTGAGACACATACCGATGGTTTGAAGTGTTCCTCCAGGTCTTCCATTGCATGTGCGTACACGTCGTCATCCGTCGCCTCTCCCTTCTTAGGAACCAAGCTTTTGTAGATCCTCAGGCCTTCCGGGCCCAGGTTTAGCAGAAGGATGCGTTTCTTTCTCGGTGGCTTGAATTTCTCCTCACTTTTGTCTTCCAGTACTTCTATGAAATTATCTATGTACTCCTTCCAGTCCTCCCATTTCATGAGCGGTTCCCCTGGTCTGGGAAGGAACTGGACTGGTGCTATCGCGAACCCCGCTTGCGCGCTCATCTTCTCGCCCTTGGATGTGGGCGGCGCACTTTCCAGGCTTCTCGGGCTCCCTGGCGCGCTGTTTTATTCCTCCTCACTGAGTAAGGGTGGAGGGCTGCTCCTTTCAGCCCCTTCCCGCTCAGGTGGGGTAGCCAGTGCGGTTCCCTGTGGGCCTTGATCGTGACTGGCTTCCTGCTCTGGTTGTGTCGCAGTTCCCAACAGGTTGCTCGCTGCGCGCCTGCGGTGCTCTGTTCCGCGTGCTTATTGGCTGTGTTGCGCTCCTTGTGGTGCCCGGTTAGGGTGTGGTCGCTGTGTGTTCCCTCGGGGCCCTCCTTGCTCTCTGCTCCGTGACTCCGCTCCGTTCCGCTGTTCGTCGCGTGATCCGTGCCGTGGGGGTCGTGGGTCGTTGATCCCACCCTCGTCGCCACTGTAATGATGTACTTTCTTCCCCCAATAACTCTCGCAGTCAGGTCCCTGTAATACTCTGTTTATTCAAGTCGTATCATACAAGGAGCGCCAAGCATGTCCTCTGCCCAGCCTGCTCGCGCGCTAATGCCTCGCTGCGCACGCCGCCTCCCTACGTCACCGCACGTCATGTAGCTACGTGACGTGCAACGCTAGAGCGCTCACTACACATATGGATGCTTAACTGCACGTAAATAAAAAAATCCATAAATGTATATTAATGACAGCTTAAAGGGAAAATAGGCACCCACCAGCCTGTACTCTTTTGGGCCTACGCTGTAACAATGCCAATGAAACATGGCTCACCTTCGGCTCAATAACGCTTTCAAAAGTGAAAGCACACCACACACGAGAAAAGGAAGGAACTCCTCATACAGCCCGGCCCCTCTCGTGATGACCTGTAATTGTTGCCACCCACTACCTCGTTCTGCCTCTCAGCCTGCCTGCCCCCTGCCATTGAAACAAAATGGAGTTCTGCAAACTCCTCCCAGGGAATTTTGTAAAGCGCCCGAAAAGCAGATTTATCCTCGGCATTTTAACGCGGCACACCCCCTGCAATGATGTCATTACTGTAGCTTGTGCCTGCAGGTCGATAGATTACCTCGCCCTGGCAGGCACATTTGCAGCAGGACATCTGCAGTTTATTACAGCTGCAGCATTGGAAATAATAAAGCAACCAGCAAGTAATATTTTCTTTTCAGTTGCTTGTTTTTTTAAATTCTTTTGTTGTCTCGCCTCTCAGAATGGCAGGGCAACGCCCCTTATGCCCACTAGCACCAGTCGCCCCTGGCAGTAAGAAAGGAACTGACATCATTGCGCAGGAATGGTACACATTTGTGGGGATCAGCATCTCTTCAGAGTCAGGATGGAGTCGATGCAGAGACACAAGACAACACCTGCTGGAATGCAGGAGTAATGCTGTGAAAAAACTCCTTATCCAGTCTGGCTCCCGAGGGTACTCGCAAGGTGAGGAAACCATAGGTAAAAGTAATATCCTGTGGTGCAACATTTCCCATTCCTTCATCAGAATTTCTCTCCACTATTCCTTGCCCGTTGTTTCCCCATATCGGAGTACTGATTATGGGACGACATAACCTAAATGTTTTTTAATTGAATCCTTAGTGCTAGTAATGCACCTATACCGCTCTTCGAACTCTGCCAGTGTCCTTGTCACTCCTTATGTAATGTCTGGCTGTTGGATCCAGTGACATAGTTTGAAAATTCTACATTGTGGTAGCTTCTGTTACTTTGAACTCCCTTTTGCATGCCTCAAATGACATAAAATTCACCTTCTCAAAGAAGTAGGTTATCTGTAGTAACTGAGTCCAGATGTGTAGAGGATCTTTAGATGTTTATTAGTAGTAAGTTACAAGTCATCCAGTTAAATCCAATACAAGACCCCACCAGGAGCAGCCACCATACTGCTCAACCCTTCTCAACTGACATCTCTGCCTCCCACCATTCTGTAACACATCATTGGATGAACATTCCACTGGCAGATAAGAGATTGCATGAATAACATCAAAGCCAGGATATAACACTATTATTCCACAGCCACCACTATACCAGCTGGCGAAAGTTATCCCATCGCCTGGCGGTCAAGTTAATGGGTTCATACGGCCTGGCAAAAAAAAGTGCTGGGTATGTGGGACGTGCCTCCTCCTTATTTATAGCCTCATCCCAAGTGTGTATGCATAATTTAGTGATCGTGTTAACGGGCACCGAGCATGGTCTGAACATTTTGCACAACCAAACAACTCCCCGTGAGGACTGTGTCACTATGGCCTTCACCATAAAGAAGCATCTCTTCTTAGAGGTCTCAATCATCAAGTCTCTATCTATTCTCAGTGGTGTCACTTTAAAGTGCCACATCATGTCCGGTATGACACCCCTCCACTCCCTTTGTTGTTATACGCAGTTGCCTAGTCACACTCTAATTTTAGGTAAGTGCATAAAGTGTTCTTTGACTGACAAAGCCTGACGTTCGCTTGCTCAGAAGAGAGATTATAGCCACAACGAAAACTATCCAGGAGAGGAAATGCACACAACATAAATGGAGTGGAACCAAATGTGCCCCCGTAAGCCTGGTGGGGACAATATTGAGGGACTGTAACATTCTAAGACTGATTACTCTTTTATGACATCTATAAAGTCCTTAATGACAGGGGGATTGATGTGCTCTGTTCTGCAGGTAGCAATTATTGCTGCTAGATGCACCAGTATGAAATGTAAGCTGACCAACTTTTGCAGATGTAGCAGTAGCAGACAATGTGTTCAGCTGTGGGTGCTAAGGGTTGTAGCCTGTGATTAGTACAGTAACTTAAAGATTTTCCCTTTATCTACACAACATGAGTATGCACTCGGTTTTCTAGCTTCTTTCAGAAGTTCGATTCATTCTTCAGGGAGCTACAAAAAAAACAATGGCAAATCACCAGGTTGAGTGATCTAAAATTGGGGTGTAGTAACCGACCTCGATGCCAACTGAACAAGTATGGGTGCAGCAGTAGCTTTTTGTGTAAGTGAATCAACATCTCTAATAGAAGAGAGTAATTGTGCTGCCAGGCCCACAACTGGGCAATTGGACTAAACTTTAGTTGTTGGTGTTGGAGGACATCCATGGTTTTGGCTGTACAAGTGTCCTTTATTATATTTTTTAGCAGTGGAAATTATTTTGCTCTCCTCTACCCTCTTCCAGAGCAAATCAGGGAGACGTTGCAATAGTTCTTCCAGCTCTTTCGAGTGGTGACTGTCATAGCTTGCAAACTGTGCCCAGGAACAGGCAATGCACCACTGCATTCCCACTCCCAGCACTATTCACTTTCCTGCGGTATCAACTTTCTTACCTTCCTTTGCAGGGGATGCGACCTCCCCAGTGCCGAAATGAGCACGTTTTCCCTTGTCGTGTGCACCAACAGTGAATTTGGGGGGGGGGGGGATGAGTCCTCAAGTGAACAAGGGGTCTTGGAGAGAGGGTTTGCATGTTCCTCTCCACCTACTCACTGTGTAACTACCCAGACTGTCACTGAGTGCTTAACACACTCTGCCGAGAACTCGGGCATTGTTTTTACCCAGGATAAGTGCTGGTTGCTCCATTAGTCATGGCTTTTCTTTGATGCTACCTTCCTCCTACTCTTCGCGTGCCGTAGGGTCGTGTGCTGTGCTTTGCCCCTCACTAGAACTGTGTGCGCGGAGGACCTTTCACAGGGCACAGCTCTAGTGATGGATCCTAGTTGGCATCCACTCAGCAGTCATGCTCCTCTGCCATGTGAAGACAATGGGTCTGCGGCGAGGAACCATCCGAATCTGAAAGGATGGACCATGGTGGGGGCGGTTGTGGTGCTGGCTCAGCTCTCATTTTGTTTAGAAAGGGGAAAGCACCGATTTCATCTGAACAGGTCACCTCCAAGTCAGATGTAGACTGGGTACAGTCCTGGCACGGCATGACTGCACTGTGCGCTCTCCTTCGGTCTGGGTTGTGGCTGGCGCTCTTAGGCAATATAAAGCGCTACACGAACAGGTGCTTTCATCGTGATCCCTCGGTAGGCAGCAGTTGCAGACCTCGTCCTCGTCAGACCACCGAAACTTGCTATTTCAAGTGGGGCAAAATGTAAAGTGAATATTTTTCATACTTTGCCCTTAAACTTCAAGGCTATTAAGGGTGATCGGGGTTGAAAAGGTGTGCTCAGTGCCACTGTTAAAGTCCCTGGTTTCTGATTCCTTCAGCATTGAAAGGATTATTGAGATTCTGCGGACACTGAAGCACTTGAAGCATCTGGGGTGAAGTCGGTGTCCTGATGCACTACGGAATGCAGGGGAGGTCTGGCTTTGTTGTCTTCAAACAAAAACAGCTTGCAATTAGGCCTAGGCAAAACGTTAATTATGTTAGTGTAATTTACAGAATTTTAGCAATGTCAGACAATGCTTGTTATGCGGTATTCCCAAAGTTAAACCATTATGCTGACGGAGCTTCGAATATTTGAGCAAAATTGCACATTAATACTGGCTGCATAACATTTTAATTTATTTATATTTGCATTGATATGGAGTTGCTGCAATCGAAACAAAATCATTATGATGTATTTTAGTGTGTTTTTCTGGAGTACATTACCTAGGCCTCAGTTAGGCCCCAACGCCATTTATCAATAAAGATCAATGTTGTATCATGATGTTCAGTCTCTGTTTATATTCCTGCCCGGCACTATATGCAGCAAAAGTGCACTGTTTATTTTGTATGGGCAATATTGTACTCGAACAACTGGCTAACTGTCTGGAAGAAAACCTTTGCAACTATCTCCATGGATCTTCCTGCTAGCACACTGTATTGAACGTATTCACACATCTTTCTGTTAAGTTCGTTTGTCTGGCACTTCTGGAGACATTGGGTCAGAAGAGGACGATTCAATATTCATGAAGTGGGTTAGAGTTAAGATAATAGAGCTGTGTGATGAAAAAGAATGTGAAATTATAAGTTGAAGCAATATTCATAGTATGTTGACTTTTCTGTTTTTATTATTTCTATGAAAGAAAACTCTAAATAAATCCTTGAATTTGCGGAGGAGCCAGAAGACCTTTCCTATGCATCGAGGGATGCTGTACGGTTTTTCATTGATTTTCTGCGCATTTAAAATTTTATCTATTTCTGATTTTGGCAATTAATTTTTTATTTTCCATTACTGAGAGCCTTCATGGCATATGATTTCTATGTACTTTATGCATTTACATTTTTCAAATTACTGTGTTGCACTTAAATTATTTAACAAAACGTCATCATTTTTTATAAATTCTGCTGTAGAACTCGCTCTTTTTGGTCAGTACCTTTCTTATTGACTGCATTTTGAAATGCTGTTTGAACTTACCTCTTCGATTGCCTGATGATTTGCAGTAAACATCATCCCGATCCTCCCAACATCTGGGAGTGCCAATGAAAGGAGATTTCCTAGGGTTTTTTGCGCAACCACAATGCCATTACGTCACACTGTGTAATTACATCCTGCTCGTAGGAAAGTTATAGAGTGGGAACAACACGAATGAGCAGAACGTGAGTGACCGTTATTGCAGCACTTGTATTTGTGGTGCTATTTTTTGGCGCAAAATCCATTCTCACATCCAAAATGGATGCAACAATGCATTTTTAGCTAAAATATATCACTAAGAAAGAGCTGGGTTTACATGATTTTTCTATATTACTCCTTTTCTATTTTTCTCTTTCTTCCTTTACTTTAATTTTCTCTTTCTACATTGTATTGGTTCATTGCTAAATATGGTTCTAAATGTTCAGAATTTTGTACTTCTTTGCATGCATCATTGCATTACAGTTTCGATATATGCCTTTAAAAATTGTTTCAAGGAATGTCAGGGGTTTGCATTTAGCCATTAAGAGACAAAGAGTCTTTACTCATTTAGCCAATTGGATACAGATATCGCTTGTATACAAGAGTCCCATTTATCAACTGAAGAATATGCAAAGTTAAAGAGAAATTGGGTAAATGAAGTTTTCTTCTCTCCAGGGGACGGCAAACAAAATGGTGTTCTAATTCTTCTTCGCAAATCCCTCCCCATTAAGGTACTTTCCCATTGTTCTGACCCAAATGGAAGATGGGTATTTGTAAAATTTTTGGTTGATAATGTCCCACTCTCCTTTTTGAACATATATGCGCCCACAGCAGGCGATCCCTCCTTTTGGAAATCCCTAGCATCACAAATAACACAATGTTATGAAGATAACTTTATTCTTGCAGTATTTGTAATGAAATCTTTGACCCTTTTATTGATCGTCATTCCTTATCTTCTCTGATCCCTCACAAATCTCACAAGCTATTCACACAAATAGTAAAACAACATAAACTGATAGACGCTTGGCGACTTTGTAATCCCACAGTAAAAGAATACTCCTTCTACTCCCCTTTGCACCATACTCAGTCCAGATTAGACTATTTTTTTATCTTTCATAATGTGGCTCAATCACTTGAACGGGCTGATATTGGATCTATTTTAATATCTGACCATGCACCGGTTTCCATGCATCTTGATGTCTTAGGCACACCTAAACTAACTCGTAAATGGCGTTTTAAAAACTCTTTGCTCTCAGATTCAGCTTTTACATCTTCTTTTAGCTCTTTTTTTTCACAATTTTTTTTCCTTAATCACACAGGCACTACATCTTTTCCTGTAGTTTGGGATACATTTAAAGCCTCAGCTAGAGATTTCATTATCAGATATGTTTCTAATAACTGCCGCAAAGCACGACAAATCACTAATGCTCTCTTAACCAAACTCAAGACACTGGAACATTCCTACTATTCCTCTAAATCTAAGGATTGCTTATCTGACCTTCTTAAAGCCAAATTTCAATTTAATCAGGATACGACCAATAACGCCTCCAATATTCTACTTCGACCTAGTGCCAAAAATTATGGAGGCCAGAATAAAGCAGGTAAAGTATTAGCTAATTACTTAAAGGTCAAAGAAAATAAACTCAACATTGAATCTGTTTTTGGCCGAGATGCTCAAATAAAGTTTAAGGATAGGGAGATCCTGAATGAATTTCTCCCCTTTTATAAATCACTTTATATGTCTGAAACTTCTTCCTCTGACCAGGATATTACCCAGTTTCTTTTTTCAATACAATTCACTCCTCCCATTAATTTGAACTCCTCGCCATTAGAAACGGACCTCTCACAAAGGGAACTTTTGAAAGCCTTGCAGACACTTAAGAAGGATAAGGCTCCTGGTCCTGATGGATTTACTGTAGAGTTATTTACTCACTTTTCAAATTTGCTCATCCCTAAATTGTGCATCCTTCTCTCTGATTTCATGCGGATGGGTCAAACTTCTGGTTCGTTTGCAGATGCCCATTATACCCAAGGACGGCAAAGATCCACAACTTTGTAAACATTATCGCCCTATCTCCCTAGTCAACATTGATTATAAGATTTTCTCAAAAGCTTTAGCTCTACGGTTGGAATCTCATTTACCTGATTTGCTAGGGGCAGAACAGTCTGGATTTGTCAAAGGACGTCTTATCTCGGATAATACTCGTTTTTATTTTTTCACATTTTGTCTAAGACTTCTCATTCCTCCCATCCCCTAGCGGCCACAGCATCAGATGCTGAGAAAGCATTCGATAATGTTGAATGGCCCTATCTTTTTCATGTCCTCCGGTGGTTTGGTTTTGGCCCGAAGATCGTCATTTTAATCTCTCTTCTATACTCTAACCCTAGAGCAGCTGTGTCAGCAAATGGCGACCTTTTTCCTATTTTCACTTACATAGAGGTGTCAGGCAAGGATGTCCACTTTCTCCTTTTCTTTTTAATCTTGCTTTGGAACTCTTCTTACTATGAATTTGTCAAAACGCTGATATTCATGGTTTTACCTTAATTTTCCTGATCTTCCTACTTATCACAAATCTTTCCTCTTACATCAAGCATCAAAGTGGCTTTCTGACTTCACCACGTATCTCCCTAAATGGGCCTTACTTGAGAAGTCTTTTCCTTCACCCTTCTCATTTCAAGAATACCTATCCTTCACATGTACACCACAGTCCATTTCCACTCCCATACTTAAACACACCTTCAAGATAATACCACCCGCTACTTTACCTTGATTTTCCACTTCACCTATATGGCATAATAAGAATATTTTGATCAACAATAAACCTATCTTCTGGAAAACCTGGAGACAGAGATGTATAATATGGGTTCATCAACTATATGATCAAGATCACATCATGTCTTTTGAAAAGGCCAGATCTCTATTCACCTTGCCTCTCTCCTTTAAGTCCAAATTTTCTCTCCTGTCGGAAGCTCTTGAAAGTGCCCATTCCAATTTTGCGTTAACCCTACCAACTGATTCATCCGAGCTCATGTACAAGGATAAACTTAGGACTCTTGTTCTTGGTACTTCCAAGGCATCCACTTTTTACACACTTTTACATACTTCCTCTCGTCCAAGAGATAAAACTAAGGTAGAACTAGCATGGGAAACTGACTTAGGAATTTCTTGGTCGATGGACTTTTGGAGTAGAATTTGGCTTAAAATACGCAAATCTTCAAGGCTGCTAATACCATACAAACACTCTTTTTTATTTATAACAGACTTTTACTCTCCCCACTCGCACTCCATGCTCGACATACCCACATCCCAGATCTATGTTGGTCATGTTCGACGCCACAAGCAGGCCTTTTTCACATGCTTTTTACATGTAATTCTGTTCAAAATTTTGGGATTAAAGTATGGACTCAAATAAATTCCATCTTTAACACTACTCACCCTTTTGCCCCTCACATATTTTCTTAGGTAGTTTATCCCCCATTTGGGAACATTGCAAGTCTAATGTTAAAATCATAGATCTATTGCTGGCAGAGGTCTTTCAGCAGATCACAAAAAATTGGAAGGACTTTCATAAACTATCCTTCCAGGCGTGGTGGTATGCGGTTTGTTATCATCATAGGCTAGATACATCCTTTGTATACCCATTACATATGGCATCCAAACATCTTGATTTATGGTCACCTGTCACACTCTTTATTGACACAAGCGCAAGTCGCTCTCTTCGTTTGCCTCCTTCACAACAAGAAGTTGCTAAACCCCCATGACATTGTTCTGAGTTATTAATGTACGTTCGATTTTATCTTGTATTATATTCTTTTCATTGTACTTGTATATTTTTCACATGACACAATTTTGTTTGTATGTTGATATTTCTCTATTCTTGTATGATATCTGATAATGTTTCTTACTTGAACCATACCTGTTTTACTGGTTATACAATTGATACACTACGTATCACTTATTTCTTATATGTTGCTTTCATTTTATCTGTATTGCTGACATACAATTTCCAATAAAATCTCTTTTGAACTTAAAAGAAAGAGCTGGGTTTGCATATCACGTAATTACATATCGTTTTAAGCAATTTTGCTTGAATTGGCATACTTTTTTGAAAACCAATTATTTAGATTTCCCACACCACTACTTGCAATGGTATAAGCACAACTCTAAATGACCGGGGTGTAAATAGCATGTGATCAATAGTAGTGCATGAGACATGACATGGGAAGGACATTGTTAACTGCATCAAAGATTGCATGCTGCATTGGTTTCACTCGGAGGGTCAACTCTGCTAACAGTCACAAGGCATGTTCAGTGTGATTTTAACTAACTAAACTAACTAACCTGGTATTTGTAAAGCGCTTACTAATCACCCCTAAGGTCTGAAGGCGCTGGGGTCATCAGGGAGATTAAACAAGCTATTGCCCAAAGTCACATGGAGCTGGGCTGAGCTGCCGCCGGAGCCGAGGATCAAAACCGTGAGCCCTGTGCTCTGAAGTCAGCCGGCCTGGCCGCTGGGCCACACCTCTCCCTTTTAACATACTGCACACATTAAATTCCTTGTATCCTGGTTCTGTTTACATCACTTTTGTAAAAAAACAAATGCAGTGCACATGAACGAAAAATAGCATGGCATAAACTATGTATGGGGATGCATAGTCTCTAATAAGCGGTGTATGACTATTCTTGAGACAGGGGAGTGGTATCATGACCCCCTCAAAGCTTCACCCCTTGTGAGTCATGACTCGCCCTGCACTCATTAACTGTGATAAACAGAATATTACACACTGACTGTGCGAGCAGGGTGGATCTAGAGTTCAACATTTTCATTCTACGAGTACAAGGTTACCAGATGACACCTTGTCACCAAGGACGGAATTATCTTGTTCTGGAATTTGTCTTCACAAATCATTTGTTCGGGAGTAGGAGTTCAATTGGATCCAATGGTCTGAACCAGAACTACAGCATCCTGAATACATTTGTTTGAGTATCGAAAGCCTAGGTCTGCCAAATCAAATCCTTAGTGACATATGGTCTGAGAGCATGTCAAAGACTGAAAAACGAGTACGTCATTTAAGTAGGGCATCTTTTTACGCCACACTGAATTATGCAGTCCCACCACCACACTACGTTCTGTTCCCCGAATTGTTCCTGGTACACCTCTTGTGGTGACCGCAACCGTGTACACGCCAGAATAATCCAAGCGGGAGGCTCCAAGCCATGAGCTCAGCACCATGTCCAACAATGTTCTGTCATTCAGCGAGTGGCGCCCTCCTCCCTCCTCCGAACACGTGAGAACTCTGGCATGCACGATGTCCAACAATGCTCTGTCATTCAGCGAGTGGCGCACTCCTCCCTCCTCCAAACATGTGAAGACTCTGGCATGCTCGATGTCCAACAATGCTCTGTCATTCAGCGAGTGGCGCACTCCTCCCTCCTCCGAACACGTGAAGACAGACTCTGGCATGCTCGATGTCCAACAATGCTCTGTCATTCAGCGAGTGGCGCACTCCTCCCTCCTCCAAACATGTGAAGACTCTGGCATGCTCGATGTCCAACAATGCTCTGTCATTCAGCGAGTGGCGCACTCCTCCCTCCTCCGAACACGTGAAGACAGACTCTGGCATGCTCGATGTCCAACAATGCTCTGTCATTCAGCGAGTGGCGCACTCCTCCCTCCTCCGAACACGTGAAGACAGACTCTGGCATGCTCGATGTCCAACAATGCTCTGTCATTCAGCGAGTGGCGCACTCCTCCCTCCTCCGAACACGCGAAGACAGACTCTGGCATGCTCGATGTCCAACAATGCTCTGTCATTCAGCGAGTGGCGCACTCCTCCCTCATCTGAACATGTGAAGACTCTGGCATGCTCGATGTCCAACAATGCTCTGTCATTCAGCGAGTGGCACACTCCTCCCTCCTCCGAACAAGTGAAGACTCTGGCATGCTTGATGTCCAACAATGCTCTGTCATTCTGGGAGTGGCGCACTCCCCCCTCCTCCGAACACGTGATGCTCTTCGCGGTCTCTCAGAACAGTTGCAAGCACGTCAGACTCTCCGAGGTGTTACAGACACCATCTAAGACTGACAATGCTTACATGTGAAATACACTTACTATATCAGTGAGGAGAATGCCTAAGATACTTAGGACGAATTTGCAAACAAAACAGGTGATGGACCGAATGTGGATCAATGTCACACATTCACCCCAGTCCAAAGATCTGGGCCCAAATCCATCGTTTTTTTGCACTCCACACCACCCCGGGTTAGACAATGGCGATATGCAAATCAGCTCTGACCCTGTGCCCCATGGGAACAGTCCAGTCCGAACTACAAAAGCCATGTCCTTCCCAGAACGGAATCAAGCATCCGAGGACCGGACCGGTTTCGAGGTAACACCTCATCAGCCCGGCTAGCTTGACTCCAGTGGTGTGGAGTGCCTGGGACCCACGTCTGAGCATCCCCAGCGCACTTATGGCGGAATTTGCAAACAAAACAGGTGATGGACCGAATGTGGATGAATGTCACACATTCACCCCAGTCCAAAGATCTGGACCCAAATCCATCGTTTTTTTGCACTCCACACCACCCTGGGTTAGACAATGGCGATATGCAAATCAGCTCTGACCCTGTGCCCCATGGGAACAGTCCAGTCCGAACTACAAAAGCCATGTCCTTCCATGTTTAAGATACTTAGGACTGCATGTGTGTTAATGAAAGTGCTTCGGAGTCAGTTGCAGTAACATTATATAGGAGGACTCCTATGTTAAACATGCTGGTTATGTTACAGTGAGAAAACCTGTGAGATAAATAAACTGACCGTATAACAGAGCATTTTATCCAGACTTCCAAGCACTTACTGAGAATGGGACATTCTCCTGTGCAATTAGAGAGAGACATTAGAAGCACTGGAGCGTTAGTAAGAAAAAAGGCACAACAAGTGTTTATTCAAGTACATACTGCGTAGCCATTAATGGTTTCAAAAGTTGCCTATTCAGACTGTGTACTAGTAATAGCATAATCCAGAGGCATGTGTAGTAATGCAACAATGAAGAGCTCTTGCGGTTTACTATGAAGACAGAAAGCCACTTGTCTCCTACACCTCCATTAATTTTAAGTAAAGGTCGGGGAGATTTAAGGCACACGCAAATCAACTGCATTTATGCTTGTAGACTTTTAGTTGTAATTTTTGTTCTGCCAAAGCATCAAGAGAAAAATTAACAGCAAAGCGGTAAACCCCTGACGATATGCAGTTCTGCAGAAGCAGGAGACCAAACAGACTAGATGAAACTAGTTGCCAAACTTTGCCATATAACAGATTCCAAAGCATGAAGTGTTCATCACACAAAATATCTTTCACATTACCTATAGAACAACTGTCGTATGCCATCTGTGGCATACACGGCATCGCAGAACAGCACATCGCTACTGGAAAGCCTGACATGTGAAAACGTGGCATCATTGCCTGGATATCTGAAAACAGCAAAGAGAATGACACTGAGTAAAGCTTCGCACAAAACAAGATTTTATTTTTTATTTTTTTATGCCTTTTAGGTGACTATGGTTATGGTTTACCAGTAGGGTGAATAAAGAGTTTCGGATCACCTATGGCGTCCTGTTGAAGAGATGAGCCATGTGGTTTTGATATATTCTAACAGGCATGGCTTTCGAGGTAGGTCACCTTCGGGAGAAATTAGCAGAATAGATAATCCTCCTTTGAAGTCCCTATAGCTATAGTTGTAGCTTCCCCTGAAAACTCTTAGCACACATGCTCCGTTGAAGTTAGACATAGGTAAAACAAGCATTTGCAATGCAATAGGTCTCGCATTTACGCGAGTTTGAGCTATTGACATTGTAAATGACAATGCCTTTTATTGAGGTTTTCGTTTTTGAAACCTAAATAAAATGCAGTCATTTACAATGCCAATAGTTTAAACTCGAGTAAATGCGAGACCTATTGCATTGCAAATGCTTGTTCTATATTGTCTTGCCAGGGTCTAGACATTGACAAAACAAGCATTTACAATGCAATAGGTCTCGCATTATTAAAGTTTGAGCTATTGGCATTGTAAATGACAATGCCTTTTATTCATTTGCATCGGTGTGTAAACAAGCACTTTGTACTTCTAGTCCATGCTTATGAGAAGCAAGGCTGGCAGTCTCTTTTACTGCCAGCCTTGCTCATCGTAAGCAAGGACTATACGTTCAAAGTGCGTATTTATGCACCGATTGCAGGTTTTAAAAACAAATGAATAAAAGACATTGTCATTTACAATGAAAAATAGCTCAAACTTTAATAATGCGGGACCTATTAGAATCTCACAAATTGTCCTACTCTCAAATGCAAATGTTTAAAATGTGAGAAAGTAAGTAATTTCTCCAAAGGTTGTAGATCAATAGAGTAAATATAATAAAAGGAACACAAATATATTCACTGTGCATATTGAGGAAAGACGTGTGGTGGAAAAATGTCGGGGCACATTTAAGAATGTTGTTCTCACGATTAGTGCCGACAAACAGGGAACAAGGAAGGGACCTTTCGGCAAAGTAGTCATTGGTGGAATTGAGGTACCAGTAATGGCAGACTCAGGGTCACTCATTACTATTTTAGATCAAGCTACTTTTGGGGAAAATTGGAAAAAGAGTTTGAACAAATGTGATATTAGACTAAAAGCATTTGGGGTTTTTGAAATAAAAATGTTGGGATGGTTTGATGACAGTGTCATTCATGGGAAGAAAGATTTTCACTTAAGTGTATGTAGCTTTAGAGCAAAAGGATGTGTTTGGATAGTTAGATCAAGCAAGACTGGGTTTTATTCTTGAACCTGGACTATCTACAACGGTTCAGTTAACTACAGACTGGGTAGAGGAAGATGCCCGAAATATGAAAGAGGTCAGCAGAAATGTTTTTGTTTTGGAGATTGAAGAGGGTGGTGTAGAGAATATTAAGTTGTTGAATGAGTGCTCATCAGTATTTAAAGATTCAATTGGATGTGCGAAAGGTTTTTCACATGATATTGTGTTAAAGGAAAATGCTAAACCCATAGCGCCTAAAAGTGAGAAACGTGCTGTTGAATGTTGGCAAAGATTTGAGGTCGTCACTGGATAAAATGTGTGAAGATAAGATTATCTCACCTGGTGAATTTTCAGAATTGGTGTCAAGTAATGTTATTGCATGGGAAACTATTGGAAGGAATATGCTACTTACCAGTATGCATCTGTTCTTGGCATAGAGGGCTGCAGAGTGGTACATTATGAATAGATCGCCATCTGGTGTTGGGCTCGGATGATTGCACTTTGTTTTTCTCTTGGAGAGTCTTTTGTATCTTGGTGACTCCTCCCTTAGTTGGTAGTGCGCATGGGCATCGGCTCCATCCTTAGATTGTTTTGCCATAGTAGGGTTAGATGGAGTAGTATAGTAGAATACAGATAAGAGTGCCCATGTAAGTGTATCTAAATAAGATAATGTTGGAACAGACACAGGTTTCCGGGGAGGCTGGGAGGGCATGTACCACTCTGCAGCCCTCTATGCCAAGAACAGATGCATACTGGTAAGTAGCATATTCCGTTCGAGGCATATGGGCTGCAGATGGTACATTATGAATAGACTATACAGCAGTTCTCTCCCTAGCGGTGGTCGCCCGTGTCTGTTGCAACTGTCTGAAACAATGTTTTTAATACTGCTTGTCCCACTCTAGCTTGTTGTGTTGTGTGCACATCTACACAATAGTGTTTTGTGAAAGTGTGCGGTGTAACCCAGGTAGCCGCTTTGCATATGTCATCTAGTGGAATGTTTCCCAGAAATGCCATAGATGCTCCTAGTTTACGTGTAGAGTGAGCTCTAGGAGGAACAGTTAATGTTCTCTTTGCCTTTAAGTAGCATATTTGAATGCATTTTACAATCCATCTGGCAATGCCCGCTTTGGAGATGGGATTGCCTTTATGTGTGGGAGAAAACGCAACAAATAGCTGTTTTGTCTTTCTGAAAGTTTGTGTTCTTTCTATATAGTACAATATGGCCCTCCTAACATCCAGTGTATGTAGGGCTCTTTCCGCTACTGTTTGTGGTTTTGGAAAGAAAACCGGTAATTCCACTGACTGATTGATGTGGAATGCTGAAATAACCTTTGGTAAGAATTTTGGGTTTGTTCTAAGAACCACTTTATTTTGGTGTAGCTGCATAAATGGTTCTTGAATCGTAAAAGCCTGCAGTTCACTTACTCTTCTGAGTGACGTGATAGCTATGAGGAAGGCCACCTTCCATGTGAGGAATTGTATTTCACACCTATGCATAGGTTCAAAGGGTGGCCCCATTAGTCTGGTAAGCACTATGTTGAGATTCCAGACTGGGGAAGGTGGTCTTCTTGGTGGAATGACTCTTTTGAGTCCTTCCATGAAAGCTTTAATTGCTGGTACTTTAAACAGTGACAGGTGTTGCCTGTTTTGTAGGTACGCCGCTATGGCTGCTAGATGAACCCTGATAGAGGTATATGCTAGGTTACATTGCTGTAAGTGTAATAAATAGCAAATGATTTGTTTAGTGGATGCGTCCAGAGGGTTGATGTGCTTACTGTTACAGTGTATAGCAAACCTCTTCCATTTTGCTGCGTAGCATGCTCTGGTGGTAGGACGTCTTGCCTGTTTAATGATTTCCATGCATTCTGGTGGTAAATCTAAATACCCAAACTCTATGACCTCAGGAGCCAGATCGCTAGGTTCAGTTGTTTGGGATCTGGGTGCATTATTTCTCCATGGTTCTGTGTAAGATGCATGGGTAATAACCTTAGCTTTTGATGTGGTACTTGTGAGAGTTGTAGCAGCGTGGTGAACCACGGCTGTCTTGCCCACGTGGGTGCCACTAGTATCATTGTCATTGAGTGTTGCTGCAGTTTCCTCACCAGTAATGGAATTAGTGGTAGAGGAGGGAACGCGTAAGCAAATTTGTTGGACCAATTTATCCACAGTGCATTGCCCTGGGACCTTTGGTGTGGGTACCTGGATGCGAATTGTTTGCATTTTGCGTTCTGATGATTTGCAAACAGATCTATCTCTGGTTGCCCCCATTTTTGGAAGAATGGCTGTAGTATTTGGTCGTGCAGCTCCCATTCGTGAACTTGTTCTGACTGTCTGCTTAGGATGTCTGCTATTTGATTTTGAATTCCTGGTAGGTGTTCCGCTAACAGGTAGATCTTTTGAGGAATGGCCCATCTCCATATGTCCTGTGCTAGTTTGGACAGTTGGAGAGAGTGTGTCCCCCCCTGTTTTTGAATATAATACATTGCAGTCATGTTGTCTGTTCTGATCAGGACTGCCTTGTTTGTTATTTGCATTTGGAAAGCTTTTAGTGCTAGAAATATTGCTAATAGTTCTAGGTAGTTGATGTGCAGTTTCTTTTGCTGCGCACTCCACTTCCCCTGTACTGTGTATTTGTCCATATGCGCTCCCCATCCGGAGAGCGATGCGTCCGCTGTTATTATTACTTGTGGAATTGGCTCTAGGAACGACCGTCCCTTGGAAATGTTTTCTGTGTTCCACCACTTCAGAGAGCGATACGTCCGGTCGTTTACCAACACCAGATCTGTAATCTGACCTTGAGCCTGATTCCACTGTGTCGCTAGACACTCTTGTAGTGGGCGCATTTGTAGTCTGGCATGTGGTATTAGCAGTATGCAAGAGGACATCATGCCTAATAGTTGCATAAACACTCGTGCTGGTAGTGAGTGTTGTGGTTGAAATCTTTGTATTAACCCGACCATTGTCTGTACTCTGATTGGGTTGGGGTATGCTATTGCCTTTTCTGTGTCTACTGTAGCCCCCAGGTATTGCTGGATCTGGTTTGGTTGCAGGTGTGATTTTTTGTAGTTCACCGTAAACCCTAGGTGGTGCAGCAATTGAATTGTCTTCTGTGTGTTGTGAAGACATTCTTCCTTTGATTTGGCCTTTATTAGCCAATCGTCCAAGTATGGGAAGACATGTATTTGTTGTCTTCTTAGGTGTGCTGCCACCACAGCTAGGCATTTTGTGAAAACTCTCGGTGCTGTTGTGACACCGAACGGAAGGACCTTGAACTGGTAGTGTTGTCCTTCTAACACAAACCTTAGGTATTTTCTGTGGGCTTTGTGAATTGGGATATGAAAGTAAGCGTCTTTTAGATCCAGTGTAGAAAGAAAGTCCCCTTTCTTCAGTAAAGGGAGTACTTGTTGGAGCGTGACCATGTGGAAGTGTTCCGAATTTATGTAAGCATTGAGAGGTCTGAGGTCTAATATTGGTCGTAGGGACCCGTCCTTTTTGGGGATCAGGAAGTATAGAGAGTATACTCCTGTTCCTTGTTGATCCTTTGGGACCTTCTCTATTGCATGCTTTTGTAGAAGTGCTAGCACTTCTTCTCTTAACAATGTCAGATGATCCTGACTCATTGGACGCTGTTTGGGAGGGATGTTTGGTGGGGTAGCTGTGAGTTCTAGGCAATAACCATGTTGGATAATTTGTCTCACCCACTTGTCTGACGTGATGTTTTCCCAGACAGGTAGGAATTGTGATAGACGTCCCCCGACCGGTGTTATGTGGTCTGGGGGGAGTTCTATGAAGTCACTGTTTTGGTGTTGAGGCGTTGCGGTTGTTATTATTTCCGCGGCCTCTACCCTTATTGTTGTTACCTCTGTAACTACCTCTTGAATTACCTCTGGGTGATGTTGGTGTGAAAGATGTGGATTGCTGATTTGTTCCTGTGTTTTTTGAGCCCCCTCTATAGGTGGATCTACGAAAGGAACCTCTGTGCGTTGGCTGTTGCAATGCTCCCATTGACTTAGCCGTTTCCGTATCTTTCTTCATCTTTTCTAATGTCTCGTCTGTACTTGAACCAAACAATGTCTTCTGATCAAATGGTTTGTTCAGTAGGGCTGTTTGTACTTCTTGTTTGAATCCTGAGATTCTAAGCCATGCGTGCCTTCTTAGCATGACACTAGTGTTAATAGACCTTGCTGCAGTGTCTGCTGCGTCTAATGCACACTTAATGGAAGTATTGGTTATTATTTTACCTTCCTGTATTAATTGGTCTGCCTTCTTCTGATGTTCTTTTGGAAGATGTGTGAGAAGTTTTTCTAACTCATCGTAATGTGCCCTGTCGTAACGTGCGAGTAGTGCTTGTGTATTGGCTATACGCCAGCTATTCGCTGCCTGTGATGCTACTCTTTTGCCTGATGCATCTATTAACTTCGACTCTTTATCTGGTGGAGGAGCCTCTCCTGTAGATAATGAGTTTGCTCTTTTACGAGCGTTTGAGACCACCAGCGAGTCTAGAGGTACATGCCCTCTAATAAATATTGGGTCCTTTGGAGCCGCTTTGTATTTTTTATCGATTCTTGGGTTTAACACCCTGGCTCTCACTGGGTTTTCGAATATTTCCTCTGTGTGAGTGAGAAGACCCTTCAGCATAGGAAGAGTACCTGATGTTCTCTGTGCACTAGGTAGAGTCTCTAACAAGAAATCCTCTATCTGAGGTTCTGTGTGCATATCTAGTTTGTGATATTTTGCTGCCCTATTAATGAGCTGCACAAAACCTGTGTTATCATCAGGTGGTGAAGGCTTTGAGGGATATAGCTCTGGGTCGTTGTCCTCATCTGACCCTACATCGTAATTTTCCCATGGATCTTCCTCATCTGGGATAGATTCGTCATCCCCTTGAGGTTCTCCCTCCCCTATATCACTGTCTACATCTGACTGAGGTGTAGCTGGTCTTGGTGTGGAGGGTGTAGGAATATGTGGCCCATTGTGAGGAATAGGAGAAGAGGGTGTGTCTCTAGGACGAGGAGAAGCAGGAGGAGTTATGTTCGTCCCCATTGTTCTCTTTTTTGAAGGAAGAGGTTTATCTTCTGACTGTTCACTCTTTCTCTTCTTCGTGACCACTTTCCCAGTTTGTGGGTCAATAAACAAGATCTTTTGTTTGGGATCTGTTTGTTGCTCTTGAATCGGTACCGAGGGTCCTGGTTCCGAGAGCTGTTTTTGTTTTTGATCTTCAGATCTTGCTGTTTTCGACACCGAATGTCTGCTCGATTCCGACTTTTTGGGTATCGAGTGTCTTTTGGGCGATAAATCATATTTCTTTTTCGACATGGAATGTTTCGATACCGAGCTCTCCTTTGTATGTAGCCTCGGTGCCGAAGTCGATGTCGCCCTTTTCTCGGATCCGACATGGTGGGATTCCGAGTGCTTCGGTTTCAGTTTCGGTTTCGTTGCCGGGCCCGAGGGCGGGGCGTCGGAAACTTTTTTCAGCGGTTTGACCGGGCCCGAGGGCGGGGTCGTTACCGCACGGGGTCGGTTTTTCGGTAAGGGGACGTCGTCACTCACGGTTTGTTGCTCGAAGAGTTCTTCAACCTCCGACTGGTCCCCTTCCGACCCCGACTGGTCCTCTTCTTCCTCGATTTGTTCGTCTCCGAACAGCTCCGGGATTGCCTCCGCCTGCATTCTGGAAGCCTCGTGTCTTCGAGCTCGACGATTTCTAATCGTTAGCTTGGAGGAGAATGCTGCGCAGGCCTCGCAGTCCCTGGATTCGTGTTCAGGCGATAGACAGAGGTTGCACACCTCGTGTAGGTCCTTGTGTGGGAACTTAGCACCACACGATGGACATTTTTTGAATGGAGTCCTTTCCATGGACTCCGGGCTGGACTGCGTCGAGAAAGGTCTCCTGTTCTTCGACGTAGATCCAAGTTTTTCTCTTCTATTTTGAATTTGTAACGCGTCGGAATGGAAAAGAACGCGTTCGATAACAATACCGTCGAATTGGAAAGGGAATACGCGCCGAAAAATCACTTTCTTCTGAAGTTGATCTGGAGCGTCTCGATCTTCATCCGAACCCGATGGCGGAAAAAAACAATCTAAGGATGGAGCCGATGCCCATGCGCACTACCAACTAAGGGAGGAGTCACCAAGATACAAAAGACTCTCCAAGAGAAAAACAAAGTGCAATCATCCGAGCCCAACACCAGATGGCGATCTATTCATAATGTACCATCTGCAGCCCATATGCCTCGAACATAAGGTTATAAGCTGATCTGCATTCATTGAACAAGAATATTATGTTGAATGCCACCGGCTGCTAAAAATACAAGAATTGTTGGCACAGTTAGGAGACGCACGTATTTTTACATATTCGATCTGAAAGCCGCTTATCATCACATTAAATTGGCACAGCGTTCACAACTTCTAACAACCTTCATTACACCTTTTGTAGCATTTAAATATCTAAGATTGCTATTTGAGATATTATTTTTAGAGGAGATTTATTTGTACCATCAGAAGGTCTAAAAAAAAAAGACATTACCATTGCCCATGAAGGTCATCTTAAATTGTCTACAAAGAAAATCTTATACAATCCTTATTGACATCCAGGTATGAATAAGATGGATAATCATATACGTCTATGTCAAGAATGTTTATTATATGATCAGAGTTGGCCTTTGAATAAAAGGCCATAAGTAAATGTGGAAATGCCTCAGCAGCACTAGGATAAAATAGCAATTTATTTCCTAGGACCTTTTACTTGTCTTTCTGCAAACCAAAAGTACTTTATTGTTCTAATTGATTATTTTTCCAAATGGATATATTTTAAATCATAAGTGAGATTAATGTCACTTTTTTTTTAAAGCGTTTTTGCTGGAGGGTGTTCCAAACATTTTGGTCTCAGAATCAGAAATAAAACACAGTTGGTGGCATTAAAAAACTACTTTTCTAAAAGTAAATTGCATCAATCCGTACACAGTTGCACTATATTCACCACATTCTAATGATTCATTAGAGCAGGCCCATAGAATTTGTAAAGAAGGGGTTTAAACTGCCATCTCTTCAGGTCTGAATTTAAATGAGTACTTACAGTGTAAAATTTGCAGTTATCACAATACACCTCATTCTACAACTTGTGCAACGCTGTTTCAAATACTGCGTAAAAGAGTTGGATTTTCAAAGACATTTCCCCCATGGATGGATTCAACGAAATGTGCACCACTGAAGGGTGTTTCCAAAGTTAGAGAAATTGTAAATGAAGCACGAGCTAAGAGGAAAATGTATTATGATAAGAAATTCAGAGTGAAGGAAAAGAACTTGTAAATGGGTGATTGGGTGCTTATACAAAAGACACACTTCGTACCGAAGGGGTTATCTAGATACCAGAACGCTCATTGTGTGGAAAAAGAGGGGAAAAAAGCAGTTGAATTAAAAAACCAAGGTTAATTTAATTTAAACAATGTAATTCTCATTGATTCAACACAAGCACAAGTTTTAGGTGAGGTTTCAAAGGAAGATGATGAGTATTGTGATTTTGCACCAGAGTCACAAGGAAAAGGTTTCCAACATGTATCTCCACACAGTGTTGGTGAACAAGAAACAGCGAACAATGCTTCTAATTCAAGTCAAGGATCTCAGGTAGTGGATGTACAACAAAACGTGGACAAACAGCGGGAGCATAAATAAAAACAGGTAATAAAAACAAACAAAATATATAAATATACATATACACAGACACACACTGTAATACTCACTTCCTGTGGCGACACTTGCATATTAAGCTGCCCACTAAGGCTAAGAGCTCAATGAAAAGTAGAAACATGTCCCTGTGACATCAGGAACTAGATATAATCGTAGAAAAGGGACAGCTACAAGATGGTGAGACATCTGGTAACATGTTCATGATTTGGAAAGCCTTTAAAAACAGCGGACCAAGTGGCAAATAGTTAGGCACACTTCCTGTCTGGCAGTATGCCCAAAATGAACAGAATGACTGCCCAGGGTGAACTTTGCTATGTATATCAATTAAATTTAATCAGAAAAACTCATTAATGCCAGTGCAATTTACCAACAACCTAGCAATGGATCTTCAGTGTGAGTAATTAACACATACCAGCCGTTTGACTGCACAATGCTACAAGTCTTTTCGGTCACAAAGCCACAAGTACCTTTACAAAAATATGGACGGCATTAAAAGTGACATTTGTTAGAAGGAAAACACCAGAGCAAAACTGATCAAGACGGTTTACAAACCTGGTAAGATGTTCTAGTTTTCTCCGATTGATTGACCTTGGTGATATTCTTGTTTACTTTCATTATTACACCATGCCGCCTCTTTAAGGTATTCCCAGAGGAGCGACAGATGGCGAGATAATGTAGCTGCAGGGAATCTGCAGTGTCTCTCCAGTCCCAAAATGCCAGCTTCTTGAGAAGCTCTTGCCACACATCCAGAGTTGGCAAGGCGAGAAGAGAAGGCACACTCCACGGTCCGTGGCATGAAGTGAAACTCGTTTTAACCCCTCACCTATTCATTCCCTACACGTGCATTACTGGCTGAATACTGCCTGCTGTGCTGGACATGGAGCTAAAATGTGAAGTGCTGAACTGACAACCAAAGGCAAATCCTGGTTTAAAAAAAAAAAACGCCCGCTCCGTGTTTCACAGAGCAAGTGAGCCGGTTATCTACTACAACTACTGGTAGCGAGAGCGCAACAGCACTACGTATAGCAAGCAGCCTGTCTCTTACTTCTTCATTGATTAGTCTCTGTGTTGTTCTTCTCTTGTTTTCTTGCTCGGATACCCTTCCTCTCACTTCTTGATCGTTCTCTCCCTTCCTTTCGCTGTTCTTACCTTCCACTGTCTCGCAATTAAGTTGGCATCTTTCTCTCCGTCTGCTATCGTTTCCTAACTGGATTTTTCTAATGCCAACAGATGCTGTCTCGGTCACTTCGCATGTCTTCGCACTGTGTTTTTTTCTCAAATTGTGTTTACCTCTTCTTCATTATCATTTTGCTCACCTCAACTAGCTGTTTTCCCTTCCTTTCATGTGTTGTCCTGTCTCTTCCTTGACTTGTGCTAGCTCCTGGAATCCCCTCCTCCTGCTTAGAGCAGTACACCCTGGAAACAGGCAACTCTGTCTGTATTCTAGCAAACACTAATGCTTCTTGTTAAATAAAGTTTCATATTGTGCATCCTTGTGCTCAGGCCAGTGGTATTACAATACATCTAATTCCCCCAAGTGGGGCAGTGATTGGTTGAATAGGCGTGAACTGGGCCAGGGACCCCCTGCATACTGTAACCTGTAAATGGTGGAAGGGGTAGGCGATATATGGACGAATGACTCCGGCAGGCGAGGGTTGGTTGGGACATCTCATAGCCAACGTGGTTCTAAATATGTGTTTATCTCGGATAATGCAGCACTTTTTCGTTGCATTTAACGTTTTTGTACTCGGCATGAAAAATGCGTATAAAGCCAAGTTAAAAAAACTAAACAAAGAATAGGTCTACCTATGACATCACGTTTAAGCACAAACCATCGCCATTCAGGCTAACAGCCCCTTCCGGGTGTCTAAAATGGCCTCTTTATAAAGGAGCGCAACCAAAATGTAATTTAAAATTCTGGTAGTATGCGTCTGGTCACTGTGTTTGACTTGGAACTAGATAAAACGTAGAGAGACCTCATCTACTTTCCTTGGTTACAATGTTGTAACAGAGCTCTAATCCGCAAACCTCTGCCACAGACACAGCCACGGCCAATGCCGTGTGCTGATGGCTGTAACTGCCATCTTTTACAGCTGCCCGACCAAACCTCAAACTATAAGGCAGCTCTCTCCACGCACACCAACATCTCCCACTCTGCACGACAACCGCTTCCCAAGTGTTCATAAAGGGAGTGCGAGGGGCGGGGCTCCTCCGGGCGGGTGCTTCTGTATTTACACTCCCTGGAGTACACCCTGTCCTTGTGGACCCCTGGGCGTGTAGGAGCGTCTCAGGCATCAGCTGTATTTCAAAGTAGGAAGCCGTGAGATAGATAGATGTCACAGCGCGAGCTCGTGTTACGGAAATACCTGATGTAATCATTGTTTTCTAAGACGAAATACTGGTCTTGTAAACAAAGGCCTTTCCTTGCAGTGACGCGACGCGCAGCATCTCCAGACACGTCTACACTGTACTCACTACTCACTCCAACTGGGTATTTTGGTTTTCTCGTATTGGCACAAAGATTAGCAGAACATCAAGCACCCACTGCAAACTAATTTAACACTTTGGGAAATGTATCAGTCGCCAGCCTGTAAATGCACACAAAAAGATGTGACATCTCCTCATGGAGAAAAAAAAAAAGCAGCACTGAAAGCGATCGCTTTTGTGATCGTTATTGTAAAAAAGAAAAAAACACCCGCGAGTGGTGTGCGCGCGCGCCACTGCGCGCACCAATAGGCCATAGGCGGAGCTACGCGACCGCCTGTGGCCTATTGCGTGTTCTGTTACAAAACAACACGCACGCAAAGCCCAATCAAAATAGATCTAGGAAATAACACGCATGAGCTGTGTGGAATTTCCAGGTCCATTTTGAAAACCCTTAAAAAAGGGCTCGCCTACGCGAGCACTGCTACGCAGTGCATCAGGATGGCTCGCCCTAAATACCCACCTTCCTAGACCCAGCACAATTTTTTTAGGTCCAACATGTACCTTTTTATTAATTCAACTGCTCTGTCCTTACTCGGTGCTCTCATCTATCCCCTTAAACTATTCAAAGTGATTGGCAAGGTATGGGGCGGCCCCTCCCTGAGGGCAGGTGTGTTTTATCCTCTGATAAAAGGAAATGCAATAAGTGTGGTCCGTAATCCGGGCTCCAGTTTCAAAGGGGAATCCACCAGCCAAGCAGCATCATCGTTCCAAACCCGGGCAGGCCAGGCGGGAGGGAGGCGCGAGAGAGAGAGAGAGAGAGAGGGAGGGAGAGAGAGCGTGGAGAGGGAGGGAGAAAGAGAGGGCCATAGTCTGCGAAGAGAGAAAGTACAAAATGTAGGGCCAGGGAGAGAGGGGAGAAGTTTGAGGGATGAAAAAATACAAATATGGGGTTGGTGGGTACGAGGGGTGAGAGAGTGTAGAGTGAAATGAGAAGGGGAGCATGTGGAGTGGGGAAGAAAGAAGACTGAAGTCGCAGAAGTGAAAGTGGAAGAGGCGGTAAGAGTGAAAGGGAAAATTGCACATGTGGATGGACGGGTATGGGGGTTAGAGGAATAGGGAAAGTTGCGGAAATCGAAGAGGTCACAGAGGGAAGTAGACAAGAGGGTGGTGGAAAGGAGATCTAGAGGAAGAGAAAGAGGGAACACAGACGGAGATTGGAGAGGGGTAAATCAGAGGGAGGAGAGAAATAAGGAAAGAAAAGTGGAAACATGGGAAGAGGGTTGGGGAGAAAGATACAAAGTAAGGGAATGTGTGATAAAGGCGGGGAGATGGAAGATGGCAAAATGAGAGTGTGTAAATAAAAGCAGTGAGAAAAATGTAGACGAATGGAGTGAGAGGGTAGATTGTAGGGAGGAATGGAGAAAGTGAATAGAAAGGGTGGAAATTAGGCTAGAGAAGAGCAATGGGCCGCCTAGAGTAACAAGACAAAGAGAAATTAGATGCACCCCGGCCGATAGAGGTTCCTCGATGCAAAGTTCGGTTTATCGAGGGAGACTGGAGAAACATATGAAGAGACCGTAACAACAAAGCTTCCTTTGATGAAAGTGGAAGATGTCAGGTTATTAGTAGTTCTGAGTTTTGCACTTATGCTAGTCCCCTAACAGTCCAGCCCTCCTCTGCTGATAGCAGAAAGCGGTTCCTGAAATCAAATGAACTTTTAGATGCACTGATGTCATCGGATCCACATGCCAGTACTAAACTCAAACACACGTACATTCTCAATGGCTACGGATCAGGACAGTATCCCTCATTTGGTAGCAACAATCCCATTATTATCCCAAATTGTTCTCCAGTGACCGTAGGTGTACTGGCAACTTTTCTCAAGGCACTGATTCGCTGAACACCTCAGTTGCATCGTAGCCTCAGCTGCAAACACACCCCTGCGCACAGCCACTTGTGCCAACTGCGTGCCCCCTAGACTACCCTGAGTACCTCGGTATCACATCCTCAGTACTGAGGGCATTTTCAGTACTTGTCAGGTTGAGTGGACATTATTGATGCTATTGCGGGTCCAATGGGGCACCACCGCCCTCCCACGAAAGAGGCAGGCCCGTGCATTCCTTTTCTAAAATGGACAGTCTATTATCTCAGACCCTTTAATTTTGTCACCATGGCTCATTCCTTTGTAGGATGACACGTGCCTTGTGCGGTAGACGTCAAGATGTTCAAAGCTCTTACATGAATAAAGGGGGTACCAGGGGTCTCTTGTGCAAAATGAGAACTGCCAGCTTGAAAGGATACCAAGAACAAAAACAAGCAGCACTGAAAGCTAATCTAAAGAAAAAGAAAAAACCTGCGAGTGGTGTGTGCGCGCGCGCGCGCCACTGCGAGCCATATGTCTTCAATTATCGCGCCCGTGTTTGGGTGCGATAATTGAAGACATATGGGCTTTGGTGCGCGTAACGAAAACCAATAGGCCATGGGCGGAGCAACGCGACCGCCTATGGCCTATTGCTTGTTCTGTTAAAAATCAACAAGCACTCCAAACCCAATCAGAGAATACCATAGGAAATGAACACGCACAAGCGTGTTCATTTCCAGGGTCCATTTCTGAAACCCTGTCAAAAGGGACTCTTGCTGCACGAACACTGCTACGCAGCGTAACGCTAGGAGCGAGACCTAAAAAGGACTGGCGATTCCTAGCAGAGATGCAACAAAGGAATGGGTAACATGTTCCAGGTGGCTACTGGATACGGTGACTATGGGCTGAAAAGGAGGCCATGAGCATTTCAAGAACGTACTGGGACTGGTGAAAGGCTGAACATATGTGCCAAATGCATGCTTTCCTCTAAAAGAGCTGTCTGATGGATGTACCAGTCTGCAACTGAACAGCAGCTATGTGCCTCATGTCATGGAAGCCTTACTCTACCAAAAACCCATCAATACTCTTACTCTCAGCCAGACATCTGCTTGAACAGCACCCTAAACATATATTCTTCTCTGCTCTCTCTCTCATCCTTACTCACTTGATGGCATGCAAAACATCCACAGTTATAATGAAATCCATGCTCCCACCCACAAAACCACCCAGCTTGAAAAATAACTGCATTCCCCAGACTCCTCCTTACACGGCACTGGGATGTTTCTTTGTGTCAAGGGACCCTGGATGGGCTGCTTTAGGTCCTTATTGACAGCAATAAAAGCAGTAAGAGATGAAACAACTCCAGACTGAAGGCTGGTCTCCAGGATTTTCTTCTTCACTTCTTCAGAGGCACTCTCATCTCGTTGATCTATGTCCCTTAGTACATTCTTTGCTGCCAGTCGGTGAATTGTGAGTCTGGAGTGAAACATACATAATAAATAACTTTATTGGCCAAAGAGGCAAAACATCACACAGAAGTGAAAGCCACTGATAAGTGGTTATTATTTGAATGAATGAGGTATCACCTGCTATCATTCTTTGTTTGAAGAGGGAACTGTAGCGTGTTCCTGAAGATCTCATCCTTAAATGTGTAATTAAGGGACACCTCAGCATCTGTCACATCACTCTACACAGAAAAAAAAGAGAATTGATGTACACAGGGAGAAAGGGGAGGAAAACAATTGGTGAAGTGAGATGAAAAGAACAAAGAGGATGTGGGCAGGAGATATTTGGTAGAGCGGATTCACCTTGTTTAGTAACAAGGAAGGAAGTGAGAGGAACAGCAGAACGACCAGGAGATACAGATACATTTGATTGTTTTTTTAATGAGTTTTAAACGCTCTTACCAGCTCACTAAATGACTACACAGCAGAACCCAATTGGCAAAATAAGTCCTAAAGTTATCATCGGAAACGTTACCAAAAAATCCAGAAAACTGAAACAAGCCTTGTACAATGGATCCAGTTATTTCTTCAGAAGGTAAATGTTAGAAATGGAATTTCTGGTTGGCTAGGGCATGCGCCTAAGCCAGGCAGAAACCACCACTCTAGTCAGGGCAAGGGAGTTACACGCTGAAGATAATCCCTGCTCACCCCCTTGGTAGCTTTACACGAGCAGTCAGGCTTATCCCAGAGGCAATGAGTAAAGCGTTTGCGCAACACACTCACACAGCAGCAACACACTAGGCACACCAAAAAAGAAACTCCACACAAGGTTATGTAAAAAATAGCCTTTGTATTATCCAAAACACATCTAATTATAATCCCACAATATACACTGTGCCAACTAGCACTAGGCAATATTTACAGAGGACTATATACACAGGGCAGGGCCACTCGTGCCACTGTCAGAATCTTTAGACAGTACTAGTAGCAAATGTAAAACACAACCAGTAAGTACTGGCAAAAGACTGTACTCAGCATTAGCATGGGCGACAAACGCATTATGTCTGCATCACCTTAGGCATAAAACATATTAGGAATAAACCACATTAGGCAATAAATCACCAGCATAAACACATTATCCTCAACACTAGAAGCAAGAACACCCTGGGCATAAATCACCTTAGCCTAAAATACAGTATGACATTTGGCCTAAACACTAAAATTACCCCAGGCCAACTGGCCTTTCACTGGGGCTCGAAGGCCCTATGTCCAGAAAGTCAGGGCATAGCTGCCAACGCAGAAAAAATCACAATGCGCAAATGCACTGGGGGGCGTGGGGTGCAACTCACCCCTTCCTGGCACTAAAAATAATATGCCCCTACGTTGCAGCTGCCTGCTCTCTCTTGCGGTGCAGCTGTGGCAAAAAATGAGCACTGGCACCAATGGTGCCACTGGAGCCCCACTCCGGGACTTCTATCATCAACTTGCCCAAATGCTGCAGCTGCCCGCAACTGCGGCGCAGCTGAGAAGATCAGTCATGCACTGGAACTCCACGTGCTTTGGGAGCACCAACACGGCTCCAGGTACCAACAATGTGCCTCGACCAACCCCCCCAACAGCTCACGTCTCAGCCCCCACTCACCGGGGCTCTTTGAAGCTGTTCTCGGCCTCCTCCGATCTCTCAGCACGGCTTCACTCTTCTGTACCGGTCGCCTAGGGTGCCTCCGGTCGCGCATCTCCTCTTGCGGATGCGGCCACGCCCCTCACCAGGCTTCCCATTGGCTTCAGCAGGGGTTAGGCACCGATAGTGTGCCTCTGCAGGCCCCTACTCACGGGCCACTCCTCACTTATTTGGGCCCGGGACGCCCTGGAATGTGGGGTAGACTCCCACCCACCAACAGACACCGTCTTGCGGTCACTGAGGCGGGGTAGGGTCCCGTCCTCCTTCCGACACCACTCTTATGCCGAAACTCCGCCCACAACCAGGCACTGGCGCCTAACTTCCGGGTCGCGGCGGTGAATAACACGAGCCCAAGCTCAAGCTCACAGCGGCGCTTCCTTTCACCAAAACATCAATGCGGGGTGGGCTCCCGCTTCAAAGGTATTAATGCGGGGTGGGCTTCCGCTTTAAAGAAGCACAAAAATGCAGAGTGTGATTCAACTTTAAAGGAGCACAAACGCGGGGTGGGCTCCCGCTATAAATGAAGCATCTATGTGGGGTGGGCTCCCGCTCGAGCGTCACCAATGCGTGGTGGGCTCCCGCTTCCGATGCATCAAGGTGGGGGAATCCAAATGCCGGAGTTACCTCGGAATGCAGCGCAGCTCTGCAGAGCATCAGGATTCCTTCCTGGAATAAAAGATATAGTGCTCACGGGGCGCTACGCCCCCAAAATGTCCAGGGCACAGGCTGGGCCCAGGCAGGCCAGCTCACAGGGCCCTCCAGCAGGGAGGCAGTCCCTCGGTTCCTCCTGGGGCCCAGCAGCAGCACGTCCCTCCTAAGCATAGGGAAAGCACAACCTTCATCAGGTCACAGCCCTTATATTTATACACCATTTGCTTTGTCTGCCTGGGCACAGGGCTTGGGGGACCCAGCCTGAGCTAGTTCTGGGGGTTTTAGCTCCTCTTCCACTTTCTGAAAATGACAAAGGGAGTGGCCCAGCTATCCAAGGGACAGGGTACCAACACTACCAGTGTAAAATCCAAATTTTCCCTTGGTTTAAATCTCACTCACAGTCACCAGTCTTACCATACATACAACTCAACACCAACATTTTGTCCCTCTGCCAGCTGTGGATACAAGCACAAACAAAGAAGTTCCCAAATGTAAGAAATTATTGATATTTATTTATGTAAATTGATAACAAAAATATAGAAAAACATCATCATAAACATAAATCATATCAACAATCCCCCCCAAAATTCATAAAACCATTAAAATCACAAAAGAGACAACAGTTGGTGATTCAATGCGAGAGCATCCTGAACTATTAATTCATTAGGATCTATAAACACTGTTGGGTTAATGTCATCAATGCCCAAAACATATAGTCCCTTGAATTTAATGCGACAGAAGCGTCGACGCGTTTCGGTGTATTACTTGCTCTGCACCACCTTTATCAAGACCAAAGTGATTGAGTGTCTCTTTTCTTTTTGAACATTAAAATTTTTTTTTTCAATTATCATTAAAATATCTCGCATCCGGTATAATACAGCATTAGCTTCTCAAGCTTAACTTGCAGAAATCTTATATAGCTGTATTTGTTAAAAGATATGTAGCCCTGACTATTCAAATTCCGTACTCCGCTGATATAGGTCTTTCTTTTTTCCAGGCAGCGAGCGGTAACTTACGCAGTCCACACCCCTGTTGTTACAATACAGCAGTCCTTCTTAATATAGATCTGCAATATTATGTGTCACTGTCACATATCTCGCATCCGTATAAATCCGGAAGTTCGATGCCGAATATCACTATCGGTTTGCCCAGTGTTATATTTGACGGGTGTTTTCAGTCTCACAGTTAAACCTTTAAGAAATCAAAGTGAGTGTCACGTCCAGCCCCAGACCAGAACCTCCAATCTGTAAAGACTTGCAACCTAGGACAAAGAAGATACCTGAGTCTGCCACTTCAGGACCAGCACTAAGGAAAGGTGTGATAACCTCTACCTGAGGCAGCCACACTGCAAATGCAGGACTGAGACTTGTCCTGGACCAAAGACCAGCTCCCTCAGACAGAGGGACCCCTGTGAGCACCAAAGGCAACTCAAGACTCCCTTGGACTAGTGGAAGTAGTCCCCTGCAGCCCGCAGGTAAAAACAGACTCCTGGAACCAAGGAATCACTGGCGATCAAGCCCTCTGAGGGACTGCCCAAAAGTAGAAAGTCCAGTGCATTGTGGGAAGTGTAGTCCCGACATACAACAAGTTTCAGGAGGCTACCATTTTCCCTGAGACGTCAAAGTATCAGCTTGCTAGCCTTACCACTTCCAAGGCTTGTTGGTGACCAATCCGGTTACCACCATCTTTACTCAATGCTGCAACAAGAGGCACCTCTGGAGCACCTTCAACCAACCACAACAGTGGCCCTGTTGTCGACCTGCATTCATTTCCTCCCCAGCACCATCTAAGATAAATCCAGCTCTCCTGCAGCTCCAACTTCAGCACTAAGTACAGCCAGGACAACTCTGCGCCTGGGCTTTTTGGGCCAAGTAAAATCAAACTGACTGTTGAGGTTTGGTACTGAGACCCATATCACCTTAAACCCCTGTGGGTTCCACGCAACTTGACCTAGAAGTTACCAACTGTCACAAGTGCTTTTTCCCATTGATTACAATAGTAATGTTCTACTGTAGTGAATTGCACTGATCTCACCTAGAGCGGCATACGAAGTGGAAGTAATGTGATGTTCAGGAAGTGATGCCGGAGTAACGGGTTGTTACGCAATGGGAGAGAGAAGGGAGCAGCTGCATTGGTTGAATGGCTCTGTGCTCCATGCTCTGTGGCCTTCAGGGCAGGATGTGGTTGAGGCCAATTTGCTTTGAGCTGGAAGACGTTTGAAGGCGGAAGGACCTAATCTCTCTTCCCCTGGTCCGCTCCTCAGGAGGTGTGTGTAAACGGGCAGGCAGGGGCAGTGAAGCTAGCGCTGTGGCTACTTGCCGGCTACGTGGACACGGCCCGCGTTAGGCCGGTGGGTTTTGTGAGTCGGTGAGGTACGACCCTCTCCTGCCTTCGTTTCCTATCTGTTGGTGATCCCACTACTGTTTCTTGCCTCACCGTCGCACCCCCTGCTGCTCTTATTTTTGCACCCTTTTATCCCCTTTCTATAAGAGGGAGACTCTGCTTTGTTCACTATTTTGGTCTGCTGAGCTGCCTTGTCATTAGCTGCCACTAGGTTACATGCTAAAAGCATTTAGCCCTCAATACATTGCAAGTTGGAGCATTCTATGTGTGGCCTTAAAAATCAACCTCATTAGGGCTTGGGCCTGGCCTGAAAATATATCATCCTGTTATTCATCTTGTTATTCATAGCTTCATTCCTCCCCAAGTGAGTAGAGTCCTTCTGTTACTGAGAGTGCAGTGGGAGCAGAAATATAATTATAGGCTACAGATTAAAGTACATAACGTTTTGACTGAGAAGTAGCAAACATTAAGCAGAAAGTGGCAGCAAGTATTGAGCAAGAATTCAGCAGTGACAACATAGGTTGGTTTTTGACACTTATCAACACTTATATCGTGAATCATGTCTGCTGGTGAGGCCCAGGCTGCAACCCTTCCCTCTGGTGGTGCGGAAGTTGCTAGCATTAGGTTGGTGTGGCTTACGCCTCTTGGGAGGGAGTTGCTCCCAGTTCATATTTATTGCAAGTTCTATGTCCTTGTACGTCCTTTGTAAGCCTTCACTTCACACCACTGAAGAGGTATTTATTGTTGGAGAAGGAAAGTGATGCAGAGTGAAGGGCGGAAGGCGTTTGTGGCATCTGTGTTCGAGTAGTAAGGTGGACGTCTGCGGCTGAACCCCTTAGTTTCTTAAGGTTGAAGATGCCCTCTAGGTGCCTGCGATTTAGGAGTTTTAGAATTCCTTCAGGGTCAGCTGTACCTACAATCAGTTACATCAGTTTCCTCAAATTGCTTAAAACCATCTGGCGGAAGAAGCCCCAAGTCCAGCTGTCCCTTTTGAAGTCCTATCCCACTGTATTGTCCATGTTCTCTAAGGGACAGAGGGGTGGAGTGGTAAGAAATAAGGAATTGGGGATGCCTTCAGATGCAGTTAAAGACGATGAGCCTGGTATAGTTACAGTCCTTTCTCAGGGTATAGTCCAGCATCAGCTTAACTCCATCACACATAATCTAGTAGAACCTATTCTTCCAACTCTGCTCATTGACCAATGTCCTTCAACTGCTTCAGTTGAAGAAATGGATATGGAAGACATTAATGCTGATTTTGCAACAAATCACGTTGGCGCTAAGTTGATGTCTGAGCCTGTGTTTACGCTAGTCGATGAGACTGGTGGCTGCATCTGGCCTCTTAAATGTTGCTGAGTCAGTACCAGGAGTGTCTTCTCCTAAAGAGCTCTCTGGAGTGTTTCAGAATGAGCCTGGTAACTTCTCATTGCTGGACATTGCTATACATATGAAAAAAACAAGTTTTGGAGGCTAATTTAAAATTGTAGTTAGCCCAATATACTGCTCTGATCCAGTCATCAGACTGTCCTGTCAGTCGCCCTCTTATCCCAGCTTTGTACAGCAGTACTCCTTCAAGTGTATCTTTTTCACGCACACTAGGACTGTCAAAATTAGAGGTGTCTCCAAATAAAGGGTCTCAAGCCTTATGGAAACAAGAAAATGAGGGTGTTAACAGGAATGGGGGAGTGAGGCCAATTTCTGATATTTTTTTTGTAATTTTTTTTAAACTCTGTGTATTGATTTTTGATAACAGTACATCAATCAGTGCATTAGAACATACAATTCAGGTTACAAGTTGGGTTCGTTCACAGTATTCAATATACATTTTAGGATTTCCAATTCACTTCCGGGTATTATACCTCACTGAGACAGTTAACTCTATAACAGAACAATAAATATCAAGTAGGGGACTCGGGTATATCTTCCCCCCTCGTACAATAGTGTATTGGTTCCCATCGCATTCATTTAGCCGTTTCCAGTTCCCCACAGGTATGTTGCATTAACACCCCTGCTCCCAGGGCAAGTGCCACCATACATATATCAACTGAGTCTTTTCTGTGAACATCCCCTTCATTCCTTCACCTCAGTAAACCAGTATTGATTCAGTACACCCCCCCCCCCAAACGTCTATCAGATCCGCCTATTCCTACGTCCTGGGGTGTGTAAGCAGAGCCCAGATATCTCTAGGTCGCGATACCACCGGCAGCAGCTCAGCATAGGTTGCAAGGAGCTCGTGACACACAATCAAATCTTCTATCCAATTCTTAAATTTCAGTGCCCTTCCGCTTCCCCAGCGGCAGGCCAACCTCCTTTTAGCCATTAGTAATGCCAATGCCACAAACTTACGGTGTTCCGCCTTCAGTGGTTTGACATATCCGAGCAATGACATCACTGGGTTTGTGTCCACCCTCATATTAATCATCAATTGTATGGCTTGAAAGACTTGTTCCCAGTATATTCTCACTTCTGGGCAATCCCACGCCAAATGCAGGAAATCTGCACCTGCAGTATTGCAGCGATCGTAGCTATCAGTGTCACGCAGTTTATATTTACACATCTTGGCTGGTGTATAGTACAGTCCTTGTAAAAATTTATAATGTATGATTTGAAGCTTGCTACTGGCAGAGACCTGCTCTGTCTGCAAACAGCAAAACTCCCATTGATTGTTAGGGCAAATCCCAGCTCCTCTCCCCATCTGGTTCTCGACGGTGTTGTAGGTACTGCCCTTTGAGTGTGGACTGTTCTATATATTAACGATAAGAGGAGTCTAGCCGAGTCAGCTTTTAGTACCATTTATAGTGGCGCCTGCGTTTGTGGTTCCTCTGGAAAGTCTGGCACAAGTGCTCTAATGCATTGTCTTAGTCTAATGAACAAGAAAACGTCTAGTGGTGCTTGCTGTGTGCCCTGAAAGATGTGGTCAGCAGAGCAAAACTGTCCGTCATGATAATTTCTGATATTCTTTATACTTTAGAGAAAATTCTCTCCTCAATTTTAACCCTATTAGATAAATCAATTGCTAATTCTGATTATGTGTTGGATGCACTGCCTCTGAATTTAATGGGGGGTACCTTTGCCGGTTCTTGCTTAGGAAAGGCAGAAACTGGTATTGAATTGAAATCTTAGGCATCCTAGACTAACACAGTGGAACCATCTGGGGGTGCTAGAAATTGGAGTCCAAGTAGGAACTTATGATGGCCCGTTTTTTTTTTTTACTTGGGCTGTCCGAAAATATCCCTGTGTTAGATAATATGTTCTGTTCCTCCCCCCCAGAATCAGGTATCCGGGGATCATCACCCTGTTGTTCAAGGGGAAAATGTAATGCATTTGTACTCAAGAATTCTCAACTGATTTTTCCTATTTTTAAAAAATGGGGGCTGTTATTCAGTCAAGGGCCAAATTAGATGATGATCCGCCTGGGGAGGGTGTCTCCCATTCAGACTGTAATGGGTTAAAAGTACATAAGGTGAAGAAGAAAAAGACTTGCATTACGAAACGTAAGCCAAAAATGTTGAGGTTTCTTAATGCCACTGAGGAACCTGACCTAATCACTCTGCCTCAAAATGGAAATGAGTCGAAGACTGTTGGCTCTCATAATGTTCAGGAGCTGGGGTGCCTGGAAGAAAATTGTCACCTTTACCCTATTATGATAGAAGTACCAGCACTAGGTGGACATGGATAACAGCCTATATCAAGTGAGGGAGTTTGGGCACTGGATTGGAGAAAGTTAAAGCAAGGATAGACTTGGTCTTTTCGAAGAGTATACAAGTAAAAGTAAAAGTAAATGAAGTTCCTCAAGAGGTAGGGAGGACCATGGATAGATTTCCCCCAACCCTCTCTTGTATGGTTCCTCACCCCATACGGATTCACCTGAATCAAGGGCGATCTTTTGATGGGGGGGCTGTTTTTATTTCTCAACCAGTACAAATCTCAGAACTGGAGGCTAAGCAAAGCCAGAGCAATAGGTTATTTGTAGTACCTGGGTCAGGACAAGTATCTAACACTCTGATCTTTGTTTCCTTGTTTGATAGGGAATTGATAGGGAATTGGGTCCATTTAATAGGTTTCTACTGCAGTTATTATCTGATATTGAGGATCTAAGATTGGTAGCAAGAAGAGATATTGAGGGATTATTCCTAGACCCTCGAATCGGACTCCTGAATTCCAGAGTAACTTTTAACTCTAGGATAATTGCAATGCTAATACTGGCTAAAGTTGATAATTTTAGGAAAAATGGGATTGATGTTCTCCTGTTTGAGGAGCCAGTTGTTGCTCAGATAGATTCCCATAGGAAACACTGCCAGGGCTTAGGTAGAGTTGTATCTAATAGCAGGTGTGGGGGGGGGGGGGGGGGGGGGGGGTGTAAATTCGAAATATATTAAAATCTTGGTTGGTAGTATTACAGGGAAAAGAGTGATTAATATTGCGGGATATGATGACCAAAGGTTCAGTGAATCTAGAGGGGAAGACGACTTGCTCCATTGGAGTTGGGTAGTTGGTTCACTGAACGGTTCCAAAGAAAACATAAAACTCCCTATGCTGCAGAGGTAGACCCCTGGGAAAAATGGTGTCCTGGGAGATGGCAGGTTTAGGATACCCTAGCTCCAAGCTAAGTTCATTAATGATATTTGATGCAAAGATAATTTGCTTACAAGAAACATGAAGTTGTGCACATTTTAATTTTGAGAACTATTTTGTTTTCTGTTGTGCATAAAAACCTTCAGTAAAAGGTCATGCAAGTGGAAGTCTAGCTATTTTACGCAGCAGCAGTATAAACTGGAATCCTCCGGTTTTTGTCCCTTCATCAAATTTTTGCATGTGCATAAAACTGGCTTTGGGTAATATTATAAGTCAGTACTCAACCTTTTTACTGGCAAACTTATATATTCCCCCTGGGAGGGCGTTTGACTCTCTTGTTAAATCCATTTTCTCTTTTTGTGCATAAAATGAGTACTGCAGAAGAATGCACATTGAAGATTATAGTGGGAGATTTTAACGCCAAAATCTCAAATTGCTCCTCTTTGGCTTTTGGTAAACGGGAGCTCGAAGATGTATGGACCATACCTGAGACCAATTTTGCCAGTCATATTAGATCAGATAGGCGAGGTAGGACTTTTTTGGGATTGTGAGAACTAATGATCCTATTATTTTAAATGGGAGATTCCCAGAGGACTTCCAAGCTTCCCTTACTTTTCATTCCTCTTGAGGGCCATCACTAATTGATTACATCATGGTATCGTATCAATTCTTTGGAGCATGTACACAATTTAAGGTAATGAGGACAAATTTGAGTGACCGCAGCATTCTCTCCATGGATATGTGACCAATTGGGGGAGAGGGGGAGGTGGGGCACGGGACTTGTTAAAAATATGGGCTCTGGTCCCACACAGGAAAATACCTTTGTTTGGATTGACAACCATTTGGCTTTATTTAGATCATGTGGAAGTAAGAAACAAGCTAATGGTACTAACCACTTGGCGGCCACCTCCCGGGTTGTACAACATTTACATTGGGAGTTGAACTCCTTAGTAAGAGACTAACTTAACAGTCATCATTGATGAGGCAAAGGGAAATCAATAGACTGAAGTGGGTAAGAACGAGACTGAAGGCATCCGAATGTAGAGGAGTAGAGGATCTAAAATGGATTAAACTGAGAGAGGTTGCATATTATGGTGACTCACGTAAATATTGGGCTCTATTAGCCGAACACTGTGACTGTAGAATTAAGGCTGAAGCCATGTTAATATCTGATGCTGAATGGATCCAATATATCGCATAGTAACATGCATTAAATAATAAAGCCGGGTTCAATTTGGAGTCAATCAGTGAGTCTCCCTTGGAGAATTTCTATGGCCTCCTTCTTGTAAGGAGATAGAGTGCTTCATTAAAGAAGTAAGGTATTCTGGGGCGATGGGCCCGGACGATCTACCTATAGCTATTATTAAACAAAATAGCCCTGCATGGGCTATTTTTCTCTATCAATGTGTTGGTGATTCATTAGTACATTGCGCTCTGGATAATTCCGTCCTCTTGGAAAGGAAGCACAGTGGTACCATTATATGAAAAGGGATCGAAAAACCTCTCCTGCCAGTTTCAGGCAGATCGCATTATTGGATGTGATTGGAAAACTATTTGCTAGTAGTATACTTCTTCACCTTCAGGACTGGGCCTTTATTAATGATCTTGTACCTGCAGAGCAAGCAGGTTTTCGTAAGAGTAGTTGTAACTTAGATAGCATCTCAGCCCTGCAAACTTCGATTGAAAAATATCCAATAGACAAGGGTATGCTGCCTTTATAGATTTTTCCACGGCATTCGACAGGGTTGACCAGGGTTGCTATGGAACAAATTGGCCGCATTGGGGATTCCCGCGCACCTACTTAGGCTTGTTTTTGCATTGCACTCCTCAACTTAGACTCAGGTCCTGATGGGAGGGAAATAGGGGTTGTCGAGTAAAATGAAAAGCCATAATGGGTTGAAGCAAGAATGCTTAAAAGCACCTCTCCTTTTTTCTCTTTATATCAATGACTTGCCAGTAGGGTGGGGCACTGAACAGGGGACCCACCGAAGTTAGGAACAATAAAACTCAGCTGACTACTCTATGTGGATTGTAGGAGAGTAGGGTCTGCTATCCTATGGTCACCCCAATTTTTTTTTATTTTTGCTTCACTGGTTTATGACTTAATGTGGCTGTGGGCCTGCTAATCAGACCCACAGCCTGCTGTTCTCTCTCTAAATTACAGCCAATGCACCCTAGGTGCATTACGAATTGGATACTGGTTCACCTTATAGGCCCCTGTAACAGTGTACCATAGGTACCCAGGGCATAGGTGCATCCAAGGCCTACCAGGGGCTGCAGCATGTATTGTGCCACCCCTGGCCTGGCCTCCATATTTGACACAACTGGCTGATCACTCAGCTGGAGTAAGTTGGTGTAATCACCTCTTACTTAGGTATAGTATCCCTAGGCCTGACCATAAACTGGACACATATGTTCCTATCAGCCACTCCTATGGAAGGCCTCATCAATCCTGGAGGCAGAGTGCTTGGAAATATGTGAGATGGTGCTCTAGCATGAGCTAAGCCTGTCTGCAGCTGTCGGGAACCACTCCCCTAGCTGTTCCGGGATATTGCCATACCATATACTCTTAAGTGCATTATAATCCTTGCGGTTATATGCTATCTTTGGTTTGGCTTTATCAAAACATGTCGAGTAAGGTGTCATACGAATTGGAATACTATCCCCTCGACAGTTCTGTCGACGGGGATAGCATTCCACCCTTCTAGAGGGACACGACATGTGTGTAGCCTTAACACCGGTTAAAGTTAACCAGAGCCTCAGCATCACAAAATGGATGCTGCCACCACAGACACCAGTCTGACCTCCTGCTGCTGGGAGTCCTTCCAGCGAGGGAGGCTTGGACAAAGGGTTTCCTGCCTTGGGAGGTGCGAGCACCACCCCAGACAGGGTTTTGTGTATTGGGTAGGACAGGGCTGAATAGATTGAGACATGCCCGGCGCACACAAGGTGTCCCCGTGCATAAGCCAGTCCAAACCGGTCCTGGGACTTTCCAGACCCAGGCCTGGCGAGGAGCTGGACAAAGGAAAGGGGGTGTAACCGCCCCCCTTCCTGGTTCCACCCAGAGGAGGGACCTAGTAGGTGATCCACCCCTCAGATTGGGAATAAGAGTGGGAGCAGTGCCATTGCACAGCAGATCATCCTGAATCAACTTTACATGAAGAAGAAGACTGGACTTCGACATTCTGCTGCACAGAAGACTGAAGAGAATCTCCCTTGTGGCCTAGGAGTGGCCACCCTGTGAACACAGGTACCAACCAGCGAATCGACGTCTGCTTTGCCGCCGCCTCCCGCCGGAGCCCGACCCCAGAGCCTGACAAGACCCAGACTCCCAGACTTCTTATTTATTGACATTTGTAGAGCGCGGCGAATACCCGTGGGCGTCTCGGTGCTAATTAAGGGATGGATCAGCAACTGGGGTAAAGAAGATATACATGGCTATTGGTCAAATAACCACGTCTTTAGCTGTTTGCGGAATGTGAACAGGGAGGGACTTGCTCGGATATGTCCAGGAAGGGTGTTCCAGAGTCTAGGGGCGGCAACCAGGAAACGCCTGTCGCCCCAGGTGACTGTTCTAGTGCGAGGCACAGCCAAGAAGTTCTGAATAGAGGAACGAAGAGATCGGGTTGGAACATGATGGAGAAGATTCTGTTTGAGAAAGTGGGGACCTTGATTATTGAGTGACTTGTAAACAATACACAGCGATTTGAATTTGATACGGCTGCGTATCGGGAGCCAATGGAGATCCCTAATGATGTTTGTAACTGGTGCGAACTTGGGGATCCCAGCCAGCATTCGTGCGGCTGCATTTTGGATTGACTGCATCTTATTTGTCACTCGGACTTGGGCATTTAAGAATAGAGCATTACAATAGTCCAAGGAGGACAGGACTAGTGAGCTGACCAGTGTTTTCCCGGCCGTGTTCGGTAGGAAAGGTAGTATTTTCCTAATCATTCTCAATTTCATATGAGCTGAAGCCGCAGTTTTATTCGCATGTGCCATAAAATTGAGGCCAGCATCGAAGATGACGCCTAGATTTCTCACTTTGCTAGCTGGACTCGGCGGGGGACCGAAAGATTCTTCTCACAGCCCGATCCACAGTCCCTGCAAAGAAGGGACCCGTGGAGGCACCGAGAGACGTGGGACCGGACTTCTTGGAAGACACCCGTAGAGCTGACAGCGCAGCACCAGAGGCATCCTCGACGTTGTGCTTTGGGGACTGAGAACCCCCACCGCCGAGCAGCCCTTGCACCGAAGATCAGCCCTCCAGCATCTCCACGATCTGCGTGGGGCCCTTTTGCATTGTGCCCCTCGACGCGCCATCCCGGCCACTAGCCACGTGGTCAGCGGCCATCTTGGCGACGAAACCGAAGAACTACACTGCGGGTCTGGTTGCTCCAGACTTGCCTCAGCTCCTGTAAAAAGGAGCACCCGCTCTGACCTTGCTGGTCCGAGTATTAAGCCTTTTTTCGACTCCTGCGTGGCTTGCATTAGCCAAGGCCTGTTTGCTCCGATCAAGTTGCCGACACCGCCAACAGCAAGAAGCCTGCGTGGGACAGCTCGTGACCGACTCCTGCACGTCCTCGACCCCCGGTGTCCACGTGGCTGCAGAGAGAAGCTACACCTCAACGCCTGTTTGCACCCGACATCGCCTGGTTCCAATCTGGTTCCACGGTAGTCACTGGCTAGTGACTTTGAACATTGTCCCCTCTGCTTTCAGGTCTTCACAACTTCAGATCCACCCTTGGATCCACCGGAACTCTTCACATCGAGCCGCCTGCAGCATCTTCAGCTCCAAGCACCATCGACCAGCGTGACGAAACCCGACACTACTTCGACCCTGTGCACCCGCTTCCTGTGGGTGAGGTAACTCAGCTCCGCCGGTGTTCCTACACTGGTACACATCTCTAGGGCCTGTGTCTCAAGTTTCAGCTTTCTAGGTCACTCGGAAGGTTCCGAACTAACTAACTTTGTACTTTTTACGCACCATAGACTTTGCATTGGTGAGTGTGTGCACTTTAAACACTGCACCCGAGTCCCGCGGGCCTTTCCCGACTTAGTCACTGCTAGTCCCGAACAGCTCCAGCGATTCCCAAGGGCCTAGGCCTGTTTCCTTCTAGATTGGTATCTCTTATACCACTTTCTTAGTATATGGTTTAGGTGGCCCCTAGGGCTCATCCATATTGTGCAACTTTTGTGTATTTTAAACTGTCTTGTGTTTAACGCTTGTGCTTCTGTGCTCATAAAGAGTCCAGGGGATACTTTTAGTTAATAAATCAATATATATTTTCAATATATATCTGTGTGGAGTACTTTCATTTGGTATTCAAGGGGGTTGTGTATGGTAATACAGCTGGATTCACATGCCTTTCAGAGTTTAGCCTAAGACTGCTTTGTCCACGTTACCACTAGGATAACTGGTCTATAAGGTTGACTTACAACCAATCATCATAAGGGTTGCTTGGCATGGTACAAAGTGATCACTAGAATTAGTGAGCATTATATACCAGGCCAACTTCTCACACGGATTACGCCATCCTGATAGATTTAACCCAATAGGTTTACAAAGGAGTCTTAACTAGCTAGGTCATTATGCCAATGAATATGTTTTTAAAGTAAATGTTTCTAAAAGTAAAATCATGGTTTTTAGGTCCTGGGAATGCAGGGTTAGGAAAAATATGCACTGGTTTTTGGGGAAAGATAAGCAAGATGCAGTGAAGTTGTACCAGTATTTAGGAATAATTTTTTCAAGCAAGTGCTCTAAAAGTGATCACATTGGCCAGTGCAGAAGTAAGGCAATATCTCAGGCCTCTGCAATTGGTAGGCTATATAAATGCTGTGGGCCAAGACATTTTGCACATGTCCTACTGGCTTATAAAATTAAAATCCCATCCTTAGTGAGTTACGCTTGCGAATCAGTGGATGAACAACACTGGAAGTTTTTTGAGAAGGTGGATTGGCGCATTTGGCATCAAATTTGTAACCTGGATTGTGCAGCAGCTCCAGCGGCCCTTTGGCTCAAATTTTGGCTCCTTTCAACCAATGTGTTTGCCGTGACCGCAAGCCTAAGGTGGGGTAAGGCCTTACTGAATAGTGATGAGAGTTCTATACGGGCTGCGCTAAAACAGGAAATCTTTTCTTGTCTGAAGAGAAAACGTGTGGTCTTTAGAAATTACGAGAATGCCTTAGACTTGTTTAAAATTGGGCAAAGTGGAGCACGCCCTCTTCCAAAGCAGGTCTTGAAAACTCTAATAAAAAAAGACGATTTATAAAGTTAGTGGCAAAAGAGATATTGTACCTTGTGTAAGGAATTCTAGGAATTCCATAATAGTGGCGAGTAGTATGTGTAAACAACCTCACCCATCTGTGATATGGAATCTTCCCCATGGAGTGTGTAGAACTATCCTTTTCTAAGGCTGAATTTGCTACCCTTGTGAATTGTAACGGGAGCATGGGAGGGATTAGCCAGATAGGAAAGACTTTGCGACTTGTGCGGAAACTAGGTACAGGATTTAAAAAATGTGTTTTTTGTCTGTCCACTATAGCCATGACGACGTGGATTAAGACCAGTGTTTCTAAAATATAACATCACTAAAGCGGTGGAGTCCTGGAATTGTCTTTTGGCCCCACCCTCCAAATCAGCATGTTAAAAAAAAAAACAATTTTTGAATATTTTAGAGGGGATTACTATATTGTTTTTATCTCTGGTATGTTGAAAATGGCCCTTTTGGGAACATAATTTGCACATTATAAGTAGAATTTCAGGGTATTATATTTTGTACAATTGAAGCTGTTAGAGTATTCAAATTCTTTTGCTGTTCCCATGACGAGCTCAGCTCGTCATCAGCACACGACACCCGTGGGTGATGACGAGCTGAGCTCGTCATCAGCATCGAAAGGGTTAATGCCACTTGCACTGACCTAGCACCGTGCTGTAATTGATTTGCGCAACTGTCCCCATTTATCTGGCGCACTTGCACTTTATACGTTATGAATTTTTACTATACGTGGAGTATGATTTATCATGATTATTGCTGCTATGAATTTTGAACTGTATAATCTCTAGTTATCTAATTGGTAGGTTGCAGAACGTATTCTATTTTGCCATAAAGAACTGTATAATTTGTTGTTTTGCATCTTTCTTTGTATATTTGTATATTTTATGTGGAACTCCCTAGAGTTCCAAATCACAATAAAAAAATTTGAGTTGAGTTGGCACTGATTTATTATTTCTTCTCAAATCCATAACTCAGTTTAAATGTATCTGATTGCATTCGTTTTGGTGTCTAAATTGATAGAACAATCAGCTTTATTTTTATAAATTGGTGTCGGATTTCCTTCGAGTCGTGTCAATTACTTATTATCCATGTTGCAACTCTGAAATGCTGAGCACATGCTCTTTTAGTAAAGCCTGACTGCTCTTGCCACACTACCAGGACTGTGCTAAGGATATATTTTTGGGAATCCAAGGACCATCTTTGGGGTATTGTGAGAGTACAACATAGTGAGGTCTAACACGCATCACTGTGCAATACTCCACCTGTTTTGAACAAGGCTGAAATACATACCCAGCATAATTTAGAAAAATAACATTATACAAGTCTGGCTTTGAAAGGAGCCTTTTAACAGTTGTCATATGCTTATGAATCTAGCCACAAACTGAGGATACTCTCCTTTAAGGCTAACAATCAAGGAGTAGCAACAACATCGAATTTGATACTGGTTTAAAAAAAATAACGAAGCCGTTTTCTGCGTTCTGACATTAGGGCTGACAAGTGCAGAAGATACGAGTTAGTAATTAAATTTTGTTTTCACAAATTCTGCATATCATGATTGCTTGGAAATTGTGACCAACTAGGAAGAAAATATATACTGGGAATGACCCCAAACCGAAGCCGCGTGAATTTCAGTTTGTAATTTACTGAGTTAAGTATCTGTCAAATATTTCTGTGAGCAGAGTGCTTGTAATTATTTGTAACCAGCAAAACGCGACTTTGCCTTTGGAAAGATTGTTAATCATTAAAAAGCGATAGAGGGTTCATTATTTTACTTATTGCCCTTTTAAAAACAGGAAACAACAGGGGAGTACCTCAGACATCTGGTGCCTGTAATGCCTAAAGTGTAGACATAAAGTGCAGTCCCCAAGGGTTTTGGATGAGATCTGGTTTCTAGGTTCATATGTGAACAAAGATGCCTTTAATGAAGATTCTTCGCACCATTGTTTGCATTTGCCAGAGATATATTGATACTTTGAAATAAACTTCGAGCAACATTTTATTTTAGAATCTACCTCCTTTATAAAAGATTTTTTTTCAATTTACCAAAGCTAGTGATACTTCTGTACACAACAACTAAGATGTTTTAAAGCTTCTTTTAGAGCCTTCACCATCGCATACAATGCTAGAAGAAAGAAGTTGTTGAGTTCCCAATATCTTTCCACCCTAAAACATATTAAGACTCTGGAACACACTTATTTCTCTTCTAAATCTCCTTCTCACCTCAATGACCTTGTTAACGCCTAATCCACTCTGAACAAGCTGGCTAACATTAATGCTTGCAACATACTTCTTAAGATAAAATCCAAGAATCATGGGAGTCAGAATAAAGCTAGTAAAATGTTGGCTAACTATTTAAAAGTCAAATCAGAAAAGAAAACAATCGGACATATTCAAAATGACTTACTAAAATTTCAACTATCGATCAACTCTTAAGGCTCCAAGTCCTGCATTGGAAACACGTTGTATTGGACGGGGGTAGCCTCTATCTGACCTTTGTGGACTTGAAGTCCGCATTTGATATGGTGGATCGTAATCAACTCTGGAACATACTGTTATCAATGGGAGTTCCACCATATCTATGCTATCAATTTAAACTCCTCCACGAAGGGACATATGCCAGAGTTCGATTCGGTAAGAACGGACAGTTAACGGGCCCATTTCCGGTTGAAAAGGGTGTTCGACAGAGCGGTGTTCTCGCCCCCACCCTTTTCTCCCTTTTTCTTAATGGGCTCATAGACGAACTCCTGGCCATTAAAGATATTGACTCCCCCAAACTAGCCTCTCAAGTTCTTTAGTTTTGTTCACTCAAAACAAAGCTACAAGTCCCAGAGTGCCACGGGTAGTTGAACGAAAGCCCAGCAGTGGAATTTCTGGGCTCGAGTGACCTTGGCTGTGCTACAGCTTTCTGCCTCTTTCTTCCCCTCTCCCTCCCTGCCCCTCCCCCTTCCTTGGGAAACCCAATAGCTGTTTGAGGGTGTTAAGAAGGACCTCTCTGCTGAGGCACAGTTTATTGTGTTTCTCTTTCGTCAGGTCATGCACTTTGGGACCTTTAACAATATCTACCCAGTCCACGGCCAGCTGGCATTCACTACTGAACTCTTGTGATTTTGAACCAATGAATCAGTGAGAGGTCATCAGCTCTTGCGCCAAGACTAAACCAGTCGAGCAACTTTATGGACGACATTATTCTTTTTTAATTAAAACCGCTAAAAGCCTGCAGCCCATCTCCCCCTCTGCAGTCTCACACCTTGTCTTCTTTTCTCTTGCGCTGTCTGGCCACCACAACTTCCGTCGGAGTCAAGAGGCCAAAGGTCCTTGCAGCTGCAGAGTCGTTACTGGAGGCGCCTGGGTCCGCCATGGAGTCGGCGTCCCCCTCATTGGTTCAGAGCTCTGCGATCGGTAATCGGTGTTGAGGAGCGCCAACGGCCTGTATGAGCCGAGTTTGTTCGCTTCTCTACCCGGTTTCAGCAGGGAGACCACGTTAGCTGCATTCAGGGATGCCGGGAGTTCAGCGTCTTCCGACGCCGCCTTATACATTTTCAGCAGTTCCGGTATTAACACCAGTGAGTAGGCTTTATAGAACTCCGCCGGGAGTCCGTCAGGGCCCGGTGCCTTGCAATTGGAGAGGGAGAAAATCACCTCCCGCAGTTCCTCACCGGTGAGCGTGGCACCCAGCTCCGCTTGTTGGGCAGCAGTGGCTGTCGGGAGCTGCAGTGTCGCCAGATAGTCTGTGATCTCCACCACTGTGGCCCGCAGCCGTGAGCTGTACAAGGACTTGTAATGCGATGTGAACGCTTCATGGATCTGCTTCTGGGTGTAAACCTCAACGCCCTGGGCCGTACGGATTGACAGGACCGATGCGGATTGTGTGTCTTGCCGTACCAACCACGACAGTAACCTGCCGGGCTTGTCACCTGCGTTGTATGGTGTAATCAGGGAAGAACATCACCTTGGCGTTGTCCACGTGTATATTTGACAGTTTCCGCGTTTCGCGGAGGATGGCGTCCCGGTCGCGGTAGTTCAACACCCACATGAGCATTGGTCTCGGGTTGGAGCCCTCCGGGGGTGGGCGGAATGGTACTCTGTGTGCCCTTTCCACTACAAAGTGTGGCGACAGCGTGCCTTCCGGTAGTAGCCCTCTGAGCCAGGTCTCCATGTGTTCCGACGTCTCTCTCCGTTCCCATCGTTCTGGCAGGCCTACTATGCGCACGTTGTTCCTTCTGGCCCGTCCCTCCGCGTCCTCCGCTCTATCCTCAAGGAATTCCACCCGGTTGAGCAGGGCTTGGACGTGCTTGTCCGTCTGTGCCAGCTTGGGTGTGGTCTCCGCCATCGTATGTTCTAGAGTCGTGGTGCGGTCGGACAGTTTCTTGTGGTCTGCTCGGAGGAGTGTCAGGTCCACAGCCACCTTATCAATCCTGTTCTCCAGTGACGTACGGGTCAGCTGCATGGACTCCTCCAGGCGCTCCATGGCCGCCAGCATAGTGTCCAGTTTGGAGGCAGTGTGGTCAGCTTCTGTGGTCTTCACCATTTTTCCTTTGCCTAGTGGCCCCCCGGTGCCAGTCTTCGCCCTGGTCCCCCCTGACATGTGGGTGGTCTTTGCAGCTGGGCAGCCGAGCGAGTATGCTCTCGCAATGCGCAGTGTTGGGACTCGCGTGTGTGAGTCTCCCGGTCAGGCTCTCCGTGTCACCCGTGGTGGATGGCGTGTGGTCTGCGGGTGGGGGGAAAGGACTGCTTTACCGCAGGGCTTCAGGATTCTGCGCTATGGTATCGCCTGGGGAGGACGAGGTGATCGTGCAGTGGCTGGTATGAGATCCCCCAGGTGTGCCAGTCTATGCCGTGAATGCCTGTATTGCAATCGCCTCTCGGTTGCGCTATGTGGTGGCCCGCCAGGTCGGGTCGCTAGATCTCTCTGACTGTGTCCGTCCACAGGGCCTGGGAAGACGCACCTCGCCGGGTGATGCCAGACGCCACCAAGCGCCGCGTGGGGATCTGCGTAGTCCAGCGGTAGTCCGGTAGAGGTGGGGTGTGCGAGCCGCTCAGTGTCCGCTCCTGCGCCGGCCGGGAGATTCCCCTAGGGTTGGGCCGACCGTCAGGGGGGCCAGTGCAACGCGGTTTCAGTTTGCGCGCGGCGTGGCCTGGGCCCCTCGGTGTCGGACGGGTCCGGCGCTGGTCAGTGATGGCATCCAGGTGGTGGACGGGTACAGAGGCCCAGGGGGTAGGGCCGTGTGGCCTCCGGTGGCGGTCGGCTGGACCCAGGGGTGACGGCGTCTGTGTGGGCCCCGCAACAGCCGGGCCCGGTGATCCTCTGGTGTCCGCCAAGTCCGGCCGGGCGGCTCCAATGTTGGTGGGCGAGGCAGGCTGGCGTCACAGCCCGCCACGGGCCGGTGCGGCCTGGTCACTGGCAGCTCCCGGGACCCACGAGTGATTGGGTCGCCGGGTGTGTTGGGCCCCGTGGCGCGGATTCCTCCCCCTGGCCGGGCCTGTGTCAGGTCGACGGGTGGGCAAGGGGGGCCCAGGGGGACTGGGTCGGTCAGCGTCCGTTTTAGGCCGCCAGGGCCTAGGGGCAATGGCGCCAATGCGGGTCTCCAAACCGTCTCGCGTACTCACCCCTTGGTGCACACGGAGCTTGGCGGGACGTCCCCAGTGGCGGCCGGCAGGGCGGGCTGTTTTCGCGGTTCGCCGTGGGCCCAGTTGGCAAGCCTCCTGTTAGTGTCTGGGGCCCCTGTGTAGCCGGGCCGCCGGGGAGCGTCCGGTTTGCGGGACTTGGTCACTGTTCCCTGGCCGATCGCGTTCCGGAGGCCACACGCGCCGCGGCCCACCCCACAAGGCCGGATCCCCGGTCTCAGGTGATTGGGGTCGCCGACCGGAAGTGCGCTCTGGGCGGCCAGCTGCCGGGGTCGCCGTCGGTCGGAGGGTCAGGTGCGTCGATTCGCCTGAAAATTGTCCTGGTGGTGGATCAGGGTCCCGGGTGCACTCGGTTTGAGTTTGGGCCCGGTACCCCCAGAAATGAAGGATAAATGGCCCGTGGTAGGGGAGCTTCACTCGGAGCTCAGCCCGGGCACGTCTTCTCACATCGCGTGCTTGGCCACGCCCCTCCTAAAGCCTCTCTCATATATAAATGTTTATCCGCTCCTATTTCCGATAGACTCAAATATTCAATTGAAATAGCATAGGAGCAAGACCTCTCTATGACCCTCTCGACAATGGTATAAACTATGGCATAACAATTTTACTACCTCCAAAGCTTCCAGTATCACTTGATCCCTATTTTCCATATACAACAGAGTTGTTCATACACCCCTTTTTTATCCATAAAATCAAGTCTTCCACTTCACATCTCTGCTGATAATGTCTTTCCACTAATGGCACACTACTTCATTTAATATATTATTGCCTTAATGTTCTTAACTTTTGAAAATATGTTTGGTCTAAATGTTCTAAGATATTTCAATGTTGTATTACCCACCTTTAGCAGCCAGTCATCAAGGTAGGGGGAGACTGCTACCCTGATCTCTAAAGATGTGCTGCAGTCACCACCATCACTTGAGTGAACACCCAAGGGGCACTGGTGCAGCCAAAAAAGAGCACTGCACACTGAAAATGCTCCTGGCTCACCATGAACCCCAGGTGGAACCTGTGTTCAGGATAGCAATACGAACATATGTGCCTGGCGGGTCGGAAGCCCCATAAGTTTCTAGGGTCTAGGGCAGACAGAACTCGGGCTAGTATGAGCATCTTGAATTTAGAGGGTGAAGACCTATGTCGTTCTTCAGCACAATGAATTAACTGGAGTAATACCCAGCTCCCCATAGCCCTTTGGCCAACTACTTTTGCAGTTGAAAATGCAGGTAGGCCAGGAGTTTGAGCTGCATGTTATCCCTGCTGTCCTGGGCATTGTCTTTGCGAACCGTGAGCATGTACACAAAATTGTTGAAAGGCCTGCTGATCTGGTGGAGGGGGTCTGATGTTGGTGAAGCTGAACACCATGACTACAACCATGGAGAGGGTAAAACTTCTGGTGGAACTGTCTGTTGAAGCAGAAAGACACAAGGAACCTTATTTGCCCCTGCTTTCTTTCCTGCTTTTCTTAAACAGTTTTAGTGCCGAATCTGCTTGTCGCCAAATAGGTGAGAAACACCAACTGGCATGTATATTAGGGATGCATGGACATCCCCGGAGCAGCCAGTAGATTGAAGTGTGGTGCCGAAATGCCACACTCGTACTCATCACCTGACCATGGCAGTTGGTGTTGTCCAAGCCAGAGTGGATCACAAACGTTGCTGGTTCAAATGGTCCTGCACGATGATATTGAGTGACCTGCCTAATAACTGGTTGTCTTAAACATAGTTTCACCCAAGTGCCCAAAAAGATGTCTGTGAGGGCCACATTAAATTGTAGTAGAAGTTCTGTAGGGAGCTTGACCAGCCCGGAGGAACTCTGTGGGAACATAAGTCTTCACCTCAATAGTTAGGAGTTGTAGGTCTAATACTTCTGCTGCTCTAATGACAGTAAAGGAGGGGCTTTACTCAGTAGCAGGAAAAGGAGGAGATTCAAGGCCAGTATCTGAGGATGTATCCAGGCCACTGGCATCTTGGAGTTCTACATAACAGTTTTCCTCAATATATTAGGGGAGATAAGTATCCCTTCATCACAACTGTCATTGTTCGAGTCAGTGCAAAAAGATTAAGTAGAGTTTGGGCCTAACCCGCGGTAGGGGCACAGTGTCAGAATCAGAAGAATTGCCTGTTGACAAAGCTCTAGTTGGAGCTAGGCGGTACCTAGGTCGAGATGGATTGTGCTCAGAGTCAGTTAACACAATTGGCTGCAAATTCTCCTCCGACTTGTGCAAAGTGTAGGTGTGGCGGCTGGACTGAAGTCGACACTAGAGCCAGTGCTCAAACTGATATAGGTTCAAGTGACACTGGTGTCGGACCCGCCGGTGGAACATCGAATGGAGGCACCTTCAGATACTTGGGAACAGAGTAGTAGTGTCAGAGGAAACCGGTAAGGTGCAGAAAATGCACAGCACGGCCTCCCTGAAGGCCTCTATTTGCTGAAATGTCGCCAACGGACCGTACAAATTGGGATACCTGGGAACCTGACTCCGGATCAGCTCCGATCAAGGTCAGTGCGAAACCGCACTATGCTACCAACTGGCTCACAAGATTATTGCTTTAAAGCTTCCAGTCTGATGTCTAGGGAATATTTTCAAGGTGAGGAATTTGCAGTTAGAAGTATTATTCTTTAGAATGGCATTGTTTGGCAATTGTTATTTTAGGCTGAGTCAACATCATAAAAATGAACATCCCTAACAAGATGTTGTATTTTCTTAGGTCCATTATATTATTAGTTTTTACAAAAAAAATTCTCAATATTAATTCTGCTGTTTTATTTGTTTAATGAAAGCTCTACATGTATTACAAGACTGAGAAACTTGGAGAGGCATTTAGGTAATTTCAACATTTAGGATAGAAAGGTGTTGCCTTACATTATTTCAGCCACCTACAATGTAGAGCTTTATGTAAGAAATAGAAAGAGTAGAAAGACATATCTAAAAATAAAGAAAAGGAAACCAATCCCATCCAAAAACCCAATAAGCCACCCATCTCCCCTAGATTAACAGAATTCCCAACATACCTTCTTTCAACTATGTACAAATTAGTGTTTAGACTCCAAATATAGCAAAGGTCTAGATTCTCACATTTATGCTGCTCACTGTAACAAACATATAAGGCTTGGCACCTTGGTTGGAATCTCATCAGGTGTCTTTCACCATAAATTGCAGAACAGGTACTCATACATATAGAATATTATTCTCTTCAGTTATGTGTACTGAGGTTGATTCTGTTAATAGTTTTATATGGAGCCATAGTAGACTACAATCTGAAATCCGATATTTATAATTATCTTTAGATAGGGGAGGATTTGCACTGCCAGAATGTTGGATCTACTTCTTATTCATATCTACTCCTATGGGTTTTCAAGAAAGCATCTATTTACCATCGATTTAGGGATTAACCTTAGGAAAGGTTGCACCTGAGTCATTTCTCCACCTCTGTGAACCTAACTATTTTAATAAAGTCTGTTTTTATGCTATTTGCTCAGCCTTAAACACATGGCAGGCATGGTACTGTTATCTCAATACTCCAAATTGTAATACATACACTATTATGCTGGAATCCAATGCTTCCATTAAGCTTAAACAGTAACTGCTATATATGGAAAAAGTGGAATTCTAACCACTGGCCAACTCTTTCGGAGAGTTTATCATTTAAACAACTGAAAGATACATTTTCATTTCAGAACTGCTGTTATTAAGTATTTCCAAATTAGAGATTTGTTTCTGAAAAAAGAGTTACTTCTACTAATCTACTAATAGATAATACCTCTATGGATACTTGCAGTATGTAATATGTTTAATATAGAAGAGATTATATTGATTCTCAGACAATCTATTGGGAAAGCAAACTTAATAAAGTGAAAACATTTCATCAGTTATTAGGGTGGAACCACCAGCTATGGAGACCCACAAAATATCAAATCCACATTATACAGTACTTTTTCATATGTATTATAAACTTATTGCCCCTGTATACCACATTTGTAAGACATTAGAAGGATTATGTTACTGACCCAGTAAGCATCTGTTCTTGGCATGTAGAGCTGTAAATTCACATGCTTTGCATACGCCTGCCATCTAGTATTGGGTATGAATGTTGGCAAGTTGTTTTTCTTCAAAGAAGTCTTTCCAATCAAGAGGTAAGGGGACTCCTCCTTTCGGTGATCGTGCACATGGGCATCAACTCCATTGTTGGATTGTTTTCCCGCAAGAGGGCGAGAATGGAGTATGTGAGTGTAGTAAAGAGATGTCCATGTGTAGATAATGTAAATAATGAGAACTGCAACAACTACAGGTGCCCGGGGAGGTGGTAGGGCACATGTGAATCAACAGCTCTACATGTTAAGAACAGATGCTTACTGGGTAAGTAACATATTCCGCCCGAGGCATGTGTGGTGTAGATGCACATGCTTTGCATAGACTATATAGCACTATTTTTCCAAAGTGGTGGTTAACCAGTAGATGTTGCAGTTGTCTAAGAAAGTGTTTTTAGCACTGCTTGCCCTACATTGGCTTGTTGGTATGCTAGTACATTCACACAATAGTGTTTGGTAAATGTGTGTGGTGTAGACCATGTTGCTACTTTACCAATGCCAGCTAAAGCAATGTTACCTAAAAAGGTCATAGATGCCACTATTTTGCGAGTGGAATGCGCTCTGGGGGTATAGATAAAGTAATTTTAGCTTTTGCGTAGCAAGTTTGAATGCACTTAACAATCCATCTTGAAATGGTAGATTTAGAAATAGGATTGCCTTTGAGAGGTGGTGCAAATGAAATGAACAGTTGCTTTGTTTTACGAAAATATTTTGTACTTCTATATAATACAATAAAGCTCTTTTGACATCAAGTGCGTGAAGAGCTGTTCTGCTACTGAATCAGGTAGAGGAAAGAACACCAGTAACTCAACTGATTGGTTAAGATGCAAAGCAGGAACTACTTTGGGAAGGAATCTGGGATTGGTGCGAAAAACTACCCTATGTTTATGCAGTTGAAAGAAGGGTCCTTCTAAGGTTAATGACTGTAGCTCACCAACTCTCCTTAATGGAGTGATTGCAATGAGGAAGGCAACCTTCGATGAAAGAAACTGTACAAGACAATTGTGTAATGGTTCAAAGGGTGGACCTATAAGTCTTGTAAGTACAACGTTAAGATTCCATACTGCATGTCCTGCTTTTATTCGCATTGAGCATAGAACCCCTAGACACTAAAATACGTTCCATACAGGCGATAGAGGGGGTTCACTTTGGTACCACCGAACATAAATTATCCCTGTTTGCAGACTACGTATTGCTAGCCTTGTCCTTTCCCTACACATCACTACCCCCGCTACTGGAGGAATTAAGGCGGGCTTTCTAATCAACCTAGCAAAATCCTTTATACTGAATTTGACTCTTTCCCAGGCTGACAAGGATTCTCTAGTGGCAACTACCCAATTCAAATGGGCCAAGAAAGAGATAACTTTTCTGGGCCTGAAACTAACACCCCTACTTGAGGGTCTATTTAAAGCTAACTACCCCCGTTGATACAACAACTGAAAGCAGACCTAAAACGATGGGCGCCAAAGTACCCGTCATGGATAGGGCATATGCGCGTGGTGAAGATGTCGGTATTGCCTCGACTTCTCTATCTGTGTCAAGGCTTGCCTATTCCACTGGACAAAGGGTTCTTCTCAGACCTTCGCACCCTGGTGACACGGTTTATCTGGCAGGGACAGAGCTTGACTTTCCTACAAAGTGCTGCGCTCGTCTAAGTGGGCAACAGGCCTTGTCTTACCAGACTTCCTATTATACTACAAACTTTGGGTGATACTAGAGCGTTCGGTTAGGGAATCCGACAAACACTGGCTACACATAGACAGGGAGGTGGCAGGAAAATACATATAGGTCTTAATCTGGAAGCCAAAATCGAATAGCCTGACAAATGTATACCTAAGCACGCCAACACAGACCACGTTACGAGTCTGGAATGACATTAACAGGCAGAAGAGGTGGACTATGTTTCCCTCCCCCTTACACCCATTCACTTCAATCCAGCATTCCCCGGCACAACATTTGGGTCCTTACGAGGCATGGCGTCAAGGAGACTGTCTAAAGATCTCAGACATGTTCGAATTTGGGCATATTAAAAAGTTTGAGCACTGAAAATGCGACTTTAAACTTTCAGACACAGAACTGTTCAGGTACACCCAACTCAGGCACCGGGTCATGCTGCCGACAATAAGGGAGGCCACCCTAGGGATTGGACTCCCCTGGAGCAATTTGGCAAGAGAGGTGGCAGGGACAAGGGCTGCATCTCCTTCCTATTTACACAGTTACTTGCAGCACAGACACTTGTCAGGCCTCGGTATGTTACGCACTGGGAACATACATTGGGAGAACGCAGTTTGGTCCCTGGCTGGTCATGTTTGTGGCGAGACATTTCACAATGTAACCACTCCATGGGAGTGAGGAAGGTGCACTCTAAACTCATGTAGGACTGGTACTTATATCCCACTAAGCTCAAGAAAACTTTTCCCCACTCATCAGACCTGTGTTGGAGAGGTTGTGGTCTGTTGGGAGTTTTTAAACACATATGGTGTGACTGCCCGACTATCTGCCCCTTCTGGACAGAGATCTGGCTCAGATGAAAACTGTATTAGGATACCCAATACCAAACGATCCCAGGATGATCTTATTGGGGTTGCACAAAGATAACCTTTGTTACAAGACGAGCAGTGACAGAGCAGTGATGGGGCTCTGTCTCGGAGCGGCGAAGATGGTGGTGCCTGCTGCTTGGAAGCGCCCATCCGATCCCTCGCTGATGCAATGGCATGCCAGATTGTGGCCCGCTGTCACAATGGAACAAATGGCAGACATCGCCTTAGACTTGTACAAAGATTTCAAATATATATGTGGACCTCTGGTAGGCTACCTTTCCATAGGCCTTCCACTCTTTGCCTTCCCCACACGCACCAGAGCCTTACCCTTATTTCAGTTTTAGCCTGAAGCGAGTTCAGAGAAGATCTATAGGGAAAAGGGGACGAGCACCACAACACCCTATCTAATTGTCCTCTTAGAAACCTCCACAGGCCATAGTAAGGAAGCAAGCGTAGAGCATATCCACATACCATAGTTATGTTGAGGGGGATTGTTGGGGGTGGAGGGAAAAATTGTGTACGCAGAGAATGAGAGCTCATTGAAAGGCCGATATTTAGCAAATACTACGCTGCATTAGAAATGATTCAATGGGACAGCCTGTTCAATTGTATGTTCAATGTGTAAATGCTTCTTTGATACACCAATAAACACAGTTTTGAGAAAAAAAGATTCCATACTGCGACTGGAGGGATTCTTGGTATTATTACTCTTTTTAAGACCTCCAAAAAGGCTTTAATGACAGGAACTTTAAATAAAGATAAATGCAGTCTGTTCTGCTACTGCTGCAAGATGCAAACAAATTGATGAGTAAGCTAGCCCACATTGTTGTACGTGTAGAAGGTAACAGATAATATTCTGAACAGAAGCATCTAGGGGAATATTTTGTTGTTGCAGTAGATAACAAATCACTTCCACTTTCCTGCATAGCAAGCTCTTGTGGTAGGGTTTCTTGCTTGGTGGCAAATTTAAATATCCAAACTCTTAGACCTCAGGAGCCAAATCGCTAAATGTAGCTCCTTGGGTCTTGAATGCTTGATTTCTCCACAGTTCTGAGTGAGAAGATAAGAGGTGAGATGTAGCTTTTGATGTTGAACCACTGACAGTTCTAACAGGGTGGTATACCATGGTTGACAGGACCACGTGGGAGCTAACAAAATCAGTGTGAGTGGAAGGAGTGGGAGAGGCGGAAAAGCGTAGGCAAAAATCCCTGACCAATTCATCCATAGGGCATTGCCTTTGGATAGAGGGTGTGAGAACCTGGAGGTGAACTTTAGGCATTGTGCTTTCTGTCTACTGTGGTGAACAGTATCCCCACTGTTGAAAGTATGGAAGGAGAACTTGAAGATGAAGTTCCCACTCATGTATGTGTTGCCTGCATCTGCTGAGGAGGTCAGGAATTAGATTTTTCACTCCTGAAAGGTGTTCTGCCAGACAGTGAATTTTGTGATGGATTGCCCATTTCCAAATTGTCTGAGACAGGCCTGAGAGTTGGAGAGAGTGTGTCCCTCCCTGTTTTTGTACATAGTACATCGCTGTCCTGTTGTCTGTGCGGACTAGGATACCTTTGCTTGTGAGATGAGACTGAAAAGCTTCAGCACTAGAAAAACTGCTAGAAGCTCTAGATAGTTGATGTGGATACGCTTGTGTTGGTCATCCCAGAGACCAACACTTTGTCTAATGATGTAGATGTGCACCCCAACCTGTGAGAGATGCATTTGCTGTTAGCACGGTTTGTGGAATATGGTCAATGAAAGGAAGCCCTTTTGATAAATTCTGTGAGTTCCACCACTGCAGAGAGCGATGGTTGCAGCTGTCTACCAACACAAGATCTGTTAATTGACCCTTTGACTGATTCTTGTTTGAATATGTTTATTGTATTTTTGTCATTTTACAACATTACACATATGAAAAAATGATTAGCTATGCCGTAGTGCAGAATATTTGTCACAGATCACTTCAGCTGTTCATACACATGAAGGAGCTCGGTCGCAAGGATCAAAATAAAAGCAACATAGTTAAAACAGCATGTCAGTATCATTATTTACAGACTTATCATAAAGAGAATATTGATCAATAGTGGCAGTGTCCAATATTAAAGAAAAAAAGAAGGATAAAGCAAGAGCTGTTTCCCGATATCACATCAGAGATTTGTTCAGTTCGGAGCACAGGTTATGTTATGGCAGCAGATCAAGGTAAATTGGGCTCACTAGCAATGCAACATATATCCAAAGCTTCGTTTCAAACTAACAAATGTAATGAACAATCTGAAGATTACGAAAACGAGAGACTGGGCGGTGGCTAAAAACGAGTGCTTGTGTACGTGTGATGCTCTTGGGGCAGGCGGGGAGCAGGTATGCACTGCGCTATGTCAATAGTGAGGTTCAAACTACCAGACCTGCCGCGCGCACATCAAGGGGGGGAGGGGTGGGGCCACAGTGAGGGGGGCGTGATTATGCAAAGAGAGGGACAAGCGTTTAAACAATGCCGCTCTGCAGGCATACCTGGTGGTAAGTCGTCAAGGTGCTATCCCAGTCCAGCACTATGGGGAACATGCGGTGCACCACCGTCTCTTCTCTATGCAGCGCCACACTTTCCGCCCTTGCCCAGTTGTCCAACGAATTACGCCAGTGTATCACCTGGGGGGGGGGGGGGGGGGGGGGGGGGGTACTATTCTTCCAGCGCTTAGTAATGAGACGTTTCGCAGTTATCAGCCCCAGGTCCCAGAACCTCGCCTGGACTTTCGTCGGTTTCTTTCTTTTAAACAAGCCCAATAGGCAAGCTTCCCATGTATGCGGCAAGCTGTCTCCTGTCGCTTTTGCCAAGGTATCTGAGACTGCAGTCCAGTAGGTGTGTAGTGAAGGGCATGCCCAGAGTACATGCAGGAGTTGTGCGTCCACAAGTCCGCATCTGGGGCACGCTGATGTGTTGAGCCCGAAGTATCGATTGAGCTTATCTGGAGACAGATACGCACGATGCACAATATAGTATTGTATGATCTTGAAGCATGCATTGTGCGGTATATTTAGTGTCCCAGCAAGTAGCTGCGCCCATTCTCTGTCAGTCCAGTCACGGCCTCTATCAGCTGTCCATTTGTCTCGCAGGCGCTGTGATGAGAACTGCATGTGTGTGTGCAGCGCTTGAGCGAGCCAATGTACTACGTTTCCCATCACATGCAGGTATTGAATGAGCAGGTGTGTTGGCGGCGCCTGCTAGAGGTCCCCAGGATCGAGTCAATGTGTGTAGGAGCATCGCATGAGTCAGGAATTGCCCAGCTGGTAGTCCTGTGTTGTCCGCTAGAGTCGCAAAAGAAAGCAGCTCACCATCTGCAAACAAGTCGCCCAGGCTCTCCAAATCAACGGCCGCCCAGCTGCCCAACGCAGATTCCGTAAGTGTGCCGCCCTCCCAAGGTGTACCCAGCAGTGGCAGATTGGGTGCATACGGTTTGGTAGAGTCTGTAAGTTTCAGGCTCCTCATATAGCACTTTCTCGCCACCGCGAGATGCAACTGATCAGGGCAGCGGGTCTTAGTTAAGGGATGAAACAGTGCGTGTATCTGTGGGACCATCATGACTGCGTCGTCCGAGGCAGTATCTCCCAAGTTCTTCCCACTCAGCCAGTAAGTAACCAACTGCAACTGCGCTGCCAGGTAGTAAAGCTCGTGATTAGGGACCGACAACCCACCGCTCTCCGTTGCAGCATAAATGGTTTTCAACGCAACTCTGGGGCGCCCCGCATTCCAGATCAACCGTCTGGTTAAAGTTTCCAGCTCACGGAAAATGCGAGTAGGGACATATACCGGTAGATTTGCGTAAAAGTACAATAACCTAGGTAGGGCAATCATCTTTGCAAGTGTGATGCGACTGGAGACATTCAACGGAAGAGAGTTCCAAAAGGACACTTGAGCTGTAAGTGACAAAATTGTTCTCGTGAGATTACCTTCCAACAGATTAGCGGGTTCACGATAAACCTGAATCCCCAGATATCGAAAAACGGTTGGATACCAGAGGAGTCGTTCACCCATCACTGTAGTTTCGCACTCCCGGGTGTCCACGGAGAAAGAGTATACACCTGATTTCGCCCAATTAACGCGAAGTCCCGACACATCACCAAAATTGCTAAATATGTCAGTGAGCGCGCATGGAAAGCGGGTCAGGTCTTTAACGTAGATCAGTAGGTCATCAGCATACAGAGATACTGAGTGGACCCCGTCAGCTAAGGGGATACCCCAATCTGCGCGAGAAGCACGCAACTGCGCCGCCAAGGGTTCCAACATAAGTGCAAAAATCAGGGGGGAGAGGGGGCATCCTTGTCTGGTGCTTCTGCGAACACGGACCGGGTCAGAAAAAAGCCTGCCTGTGCGTACATGCACCACAGGGTCAGAGTAAAGGAGTTCCACCATTCGGAGGTAGTCAGCACCCAGACCAAATTTTTCCAACACTTGCATGAGGTAGGGCCATTCCCCTAAATCGAACGCTTTCTCAAGATCGAGAACCACGCATCCCGAGTGAGGCCACCGGGATACGGCCAAACTTTGCACACGAAATAGCCGTCTAATATTATAAGATGTGCTGCGGGTGGTTACAAAACCGTTCTGGTCTGCGTGTACTAGTGCTGGGACTAGAGGCGCCAATCTCTGGGTAAGCGCAGACGCTAGGATCTTGTAGTCCGTGTTAAGAAGGTCAAGTGGTCTGTAGAATCCCATGTTGAGCACGTCCCTGCCAGGCTTCAATAGCGATATCACATTCGCCTCATTCAGGTTCGGAGGGAGAGCAGCATCCTCTATTGCTACCGCGTACACCCGTAAAAGCTTGGGAATGAGGATAGTAGAGTAGGCCTTATTAAACTCCGCAGGCAATCCATCTGGGCCTGGGGTTGTACCGTTGGAGAGGGAGAATATAACAGCCCGAAGTTCCTCCGCCGTGAGTGATGCGCCCAGTTCTTCGCGCTGTGCATTAGTGACTGCTGGTACCGGTAGTTCCGACAGGTACCTGGAGATATCATCTCCAGAGGCTCGTAAACGGGAACGGTACAGATTCTCGTAATGACCCGTAAAGGCCTCGTGTATAGCTCTCTGTGTGTAGACCACGGCACCTTGTGTGGTACGGACTGACAGCACCGGCAACGTCTGGGTATCACGTCTTATCAGCCAAGTCAACAGCTTGCCTGGCTTATCCCCAGCGTGGTGCGTGCGCGCCGAGTGTGCAGCATAGTTTAAGTTCTTCAGTCTATCCAGAAGTTGTGCATGCTGCTCGCGGGCATTCACTAACCTCGTATCGTCACCCTCCGCTGCCTCCTGCTCGCCGACCAGTAGGGCGGATTCTACCCTCGTCAAGTCTCTGTCCACTTGGCGTCTCATTCTCGCCTGCGTGCCCAGACAATGACCTCGTGTGACCACTTTAAACGCATCCTACTCAACCTGTGGGTTGGATGCAGTGTCAGTATTATCCTCAAAATATTGTAAAATGCGAGCCGAGAGTAAGTCCCGGAATGGGGCGTCTAATAAGACATCCGGCTGGAGTCGCCACGCGGGGATCGGTGGGTGCGGGCGTTCCCAGGCAAAGTCAAGAGTGTGAGGGTTGTGGTCTGAGTGAGTGCGACCCAGATAGCAGGAGTCTGTGACATGGAATAGTAGGTCACTAGATAACATGAATCTGTCGAGTCTGACATGTAGTGCGTGGGCACCAGAGTAATACGAATAAGTTCTTGTGTTGGGATTGCGACTACGCCAGGCATCACGGAGATCCCATTGCGTCGCCCAGTCAGCGAACGCTCTCAATGCTCCAAGCATCAGCGCGTTTGCCAGAGGGGGGAGTGATCGGTCCAGTGTGACATCGAAAACACAATTATAGTCTCCTCCAAGCAAGAGCGGCACGCCCGGCCATGGCGCTATCGCTGTTGATAATCGTGTAAGGAAACGCCCTTGATCAGTGTTGGGAGCATAAACAGAGGCTATGACTATATGTTGCCCATCCAATCTACCCTGAAGTATCACATATCTGCCCTCGACATCTATGTTACTCTGAGTGAGAGCAAAGGGGATCCCTGGACGAATCCATATCAGAGCTCCACGCGCATATGCTGAGAAACCTGTAGCATACAGTTGCCCCCTCCACCGGCGGCGCAGTGTGTGTGCCTCCAGGTCTGTCAAGTGCGTCTCTTGTAACAGCGCTACTTTTACCCGGTGTCGCTTGAGATATGAGTATACCTGGTAACAGCGTGAGGGGGTATGCATACCACGCACGTTCCAGGTGCAAAATTTAACTGTAGACATTGCGAAACCGCTTCCCCTCATCCCACCCCCACCCCCCACCCACAGCACCCCGACCAGCAGCACAACAGATCAGCCTGTCGCTCGATGCACAGTATTTCATCCGCATCGTCGCACCGCCTCGCAGGCACACATCAGGGGGAAGGGACAAAAAAGCACCAGTCTCATAAACATGGAAAACATAACCACAATTCCAAAAGGTTGACAGCAAAACATGCCGTCGTCCAAACGCTCTAGTGAGCACTAACTGTCCGTAAGTTCAAGGGGGGGGTTCACTGAGTTTTTGTATTAATTGTACAAAGGGTTTATGCAAGTAGGGTGAGGGTGTAATCTCCCCATCACAGGCAGTCATTGTTATACAGTCCATCATCATCAGCGAGAGTTACCGATGTTTGGGGCAGTTAGTTCGAGCAGGTCAGGAGCCAAGTGATCGGCAGTTGCACTGGGCGGGGCGCGGGTAGGCACTCACCTCTGGGGGGGTACGTCCGCCCCCCCTACACAATCTCGGGACTCACCAGTAGCGGGACCGTCCATAACAGGGCACCAATGTTAGATTTGGCGCTCTAACCCACAGCGTCCAGATCCAGACCCCGCCGTTGCACCAGTGCAGCACCACCAGCAGCTTCTCAGCAACCTACAAATTCAGTAGCTCATAGACCGCAGATAATTCTTTGTGTCCCAGCGGCTGATCGTTTATACTGAAGCAATGTCAGTGGATCAAACCAGCGGTCTGTGGTGTAACATCCGGGAGATCCGCTGACACCTGGGAATCTGTCAATCCGTAAAGGTACTCATCATCACTCACCAGACCTTCAGGGCTGACTCCAGGGGCAGGGTCCTCTGTCAATGAGCCACTGATCTCCGCCACCATGCGGAGAGCCTCTTGTTGTTCGTTTTGTCGATCTTCAGGGGTAGGGCCCACATCTGTCTCTGCACGCGTTGAATTCGCTGTCGAGGGTCTCCTGCGCCGGCGAGCCCCTCTGTCTCGGCACGGTCTCGGGGGCATCCCACTAGGTTCGTTGTCAATGCCCGAGTCGAGCCAAGCCTCGGCCGCTTCCGGGGTATTAAAAAAGTGTGTCTTGTCGTGGGCCACGACTCGTAGGCGGGCAGAGAACAGCAAGGAGTATTTAAGAGCCAGGCGGCGGAGCCGTTGTTTCACTTCCAAAAATGAGTGTCGCTGACGCTGCACCTGTACAGTGTAGTCCGGAAAGAACATAATTTTTGCATTGTCAACTCTGAATTCGGACAATTTTCTAACCTCACTCAGAATGGCGTCACAATCGCGATAGTTCAATACGCGGATGAGCATGGGCCTCGGGTTTGAGCCCTCACGGGGGAGGTCGGGCCGGCACACGGTGGGCTCGCTCCACAACAAAGTGCTGCGAGAGGGTACCTTCCGGGAGAATGTCTCTGAGCCACCGCTCCATATGTTCCGGTGCTTCTCTAGGTTCCCACCTCTCCGGCAGGCACACTATGCGGACGTTGTTCCTTCTCGCCCGCCCCTCCGCATCCTCTACGCGATCTTCTAGAAACTCCACCCTGTTAAGAAGATCTTTAACATGTTTGCCCATCTGAGTGATTTTGGGAGACAGATCTGTCATTGCAGTCTCCAGGGTTGTCGTCCGTTCAGAGAGTTTTTTGTGGTCAGCTCGGAGGTGCGTCAGATCTATGGCCACGCTGTCAATTTTAGTCTCTAAGGAGTTGCGGGTCAGCTGCATCGACTCCTCCAGTCTTTCCATTGCTGCCAACATCGTGTCCAGTTTTGAGGCGGTTTGGTCCATTTCAGCCCTTTTCGCCATCTTCCCCTTCACCTGCGCGCCGCCGGTTCCAGCTCTCATTTTAGGTCCCACAGACATGGGAGGCCCCGAAATGATTAGTCAAGGGTACGTTCTAGAGAATTTCCTTATGCAGCCCGCGAAGAAAGGCCTGCCGATGGGGCGACGCAGTTTAACTGCAAAGGAGCCTAAGTCTACTGTGTCCCGCGGAAACGCCGCAATTACGCCCACGGTGAGGCCGGCCGTTGCTGGAAGGTGTATCAATTCCGAGTCGATCGCGCCAGTTCCCAGGTGCAAGGAGGGGCCAGCGGCACAGCCAGTCGGCGAACAGATGCCTGGCGCAGCGATCCAGTGCAGTGGGGGGAGGGGGGGGGGCGCAGTCCAAGCGGGGCGACCCTATCTGCCAGGTGCACACCCCGTTGCCGAAGTAGGTAGCGCCTGCAGCGCACTAGTGAGAACAGCTAGTGGATTTCACCATCCCTTCTCCCACTTCCTAACTCATGCGTCAGCTCCTCTGTGCATCCCGTAGCCACGTCCGTATTCGGGCGCACGTTTACCTCAGTCGTTAGGGAGATCACAGTGTGCATGGGCAAGCACCACAGCAGTGTCACAACAACATCAGGGTCCGTGACTGCTACCACAGAACTACTGTTCAGTGGATGCGGCGCCCAGAGCGTGTCCACGGTCCACTGGTAGGGTAGGCCTTCAGTGTGCACTCGGGCTCAGGGCTGGGTCCGTGTAGTGTAGTGCCCCAAAAGTGCGTCAGCGCCAGAGATGGGCAAGCGACAGGGCGAGACCCAGAGAGAGTCCCAACTTCATCCCCCCAGTCGTGTCACCCTCCGCGTCGCCGGTGTAGGCGGAGGTCTAGGCCCGAATCCACTCGCTCATCAGTCAGAGGGGGAGCCAGGCGCAACACCTTCCCCGCAGCGCCTCCCCCAGCCACAGGCGGCCTGAGTCTCTGTCGCGGCAGGGAAGACCGCGGTCACTCACCGCTGGGCGCAGTATTCCGCAAGGCTCTGGCCACATCGTTGTGGCGTCCAGCGATCCCAGCCGCGTCCCATTTCCGCAGGGCCCAGCAGCCAGGACGCGTCCCTGGCCTCAGTTGGTTGTCAACACTGACCGGAAGCGGCCACAGACGAGGGCGTCGTACCTTCGGCTCAGCGGAGCTGTCCAGAGCAAGTGGTCGATTCCAGCTCCCGCCAGGTGCGTCTCAGGTCCTCTCGTTGCAAGCGTTTGGCGAAATCCAGTGATTACAACGCCGTAGCAAGCTGCAGCTGGGGGTCTCCGGTCGCGAACCTCACCGCATGACAGTCAGCGGGGGTCAATATCATCACGCCTCCATCGGTGTCACCTCTGTCCCCTGAGGCGGGCATAGGGGGTGGTCAGGGCCCGTTGATATCTTTGGGTCTCTGTTTACCGCCGCGGGGCCTAGCAGACTAGTTGGGTCCCCGACCTCAGGTGTTTCCCCACGCCGGCCGGGAGCGTCCTCTGGCGGGGCGCTCAGGACTTCTCACCGCCGGGGCGGTTCGGTTGGAGCAAACAGTTGCAAACTTCATCAGCCGAGAGTCGGGTGCATGAGACTCCCTTGCTGACGATTTCAGGCCAAAACGGATACGTTTTGCTGAGAAATGGCCTGTGGTAGGGGAGCTTCTTACGGAGCTCTACCCAGGCACGTCCGCCACCATTGGGTGCTCAGCCACGCCCCCCCGACTGATTCCACTGATGTGTTAAGCATTCTTATAGTGGACACGTGTAGTCTTGCATGAGGCACTATTACATTCCATGAAGCCATCATTCCTAGTAGGCGCATGAAAGTCCGGTCCTCGGATGCTTGATTCCGTTCTGGGAAGGACATGGCTTTTGTAGTTCGGACTGGACTGTTCCCATGGGGCACAGGGTCAGAGCTGATTTGCATATCACCATTGTCTAACCCAGGGTGGTGTGGAGTGCAAAATAACGATGGATTTGGGCCCAGATCTTTGGACTGGGTTGAGTGTGTGACATTGATCCACATTCGGTCCATCACCTGTTGTGTTTGAAAGTCCAGGATGGCAAGGACTGGTCGATTTGGAACTGCAGCAATAGAGTCTGGATGCTGCAAATTCTGGCTGCATTGGGAGAGGCTGGAGCCGTGTGAGTGTTGGCTCCTATATAGGATTGCATCTGTGTGGGCTGTAGGTGAGACTTGTGCATGTTGACCGTGAAACCCAATTGGTGGAGTAGGTGTAGTGTGGTCAGAGTGTCTTCTAGACACTTTTGGTGTGTGCTGGCTTTGATGAGCCAGTTGTCAAGGTACAGGAAGACGTGAATTTCTTCTCTTCTGAAATGCTCAGTCACTACTGCTAGATATTTGGTAAACACGCTGGGAGCTGTAGTTACTATTAATATTTTTAACTGGTAGTGTTTGCCTGCTATCACAAATCTGAGATATTTGCGATGAGCGGGATGAACGGGATGAACGGGATGAACGGGGATGTGAAAATATGCATCATTTAAATCTAGCATAGACATAAAATTGCCTTGCTGTAGAAGTGGAAGGATCTGTTGAAGCGTTACCATATGGAAGTGTCCAGATAGTATGTAGTAGTTGAACATTCTGAGATCCAAAATTGGTCTTAAAGAACAGTCTTTTTTGGGAATTAGAAATAAAGAGAGGAAACCCCTGAACCTTGATACTGTAATGGAACTGGTTCTATGGCTCCTTTCTGTACGAGAGATTGCACCTCTTGTTTGAGTAACTGTAAGTGGTCTGCCAACTGTTTTTGAATGTGAGGTGGGATGTTTGGAGGATTGGTGGTAAGCTCCAGGCAGAAACCATGTCAGATAATGTCGATCAACTTTAGTCAGTTGTTATGGATTGCCAAATGGGGAGAAATTGTTGGGGCGGGGGGGGGGTTAGGAATTGTGGGCAAGTCACTGGTTGTTAGTGGAAGGGGTGTTAGGCGGTGTGGCGCCTTTACCCCTACCGTTGAAATTGTTTCCACTATACCCCCCCCCCCCTCTATAGAAACCTCTAGAGGGAGAGAATTGGGTATTGCTTTTATAAGAGGAAGTTCTGTAAAAGGAACAACGAAAGAAGCCCCATTTGATGGGGACTGGAGCGCTCCCATGGACTTTGCACTTCAGTATAATTTTTCATTTTCTCTAGGGATTGGTCGACTACAGGACCAAACGGGTGTTCTTTACCAAAGGAGGTGTTTACAATGGACTATTGGACCTCAGGCTTAAACCCAGAAATCCTAAGCAATGCATGTCTTCTAAGGAGAATGCTGGTATTGATCTCCATAGCTGCAGTGCCAGCTACATCTAAAGCAAATCTGATTGTGGAGTTAGAGATGAGTTTTCACTCTTCAATCAACTGTTGTGCCTCAGCTTTGTGTTCTTCTGGAAGGTATTCGAGCAGCTGCTCCATTTCATCCCAGTGTGCCCTGTAGTACCTGGCTAGTAGGCCCTGTGTGTTCCCGATGTGCCAATGGTTAGCAGCTTGAACAGCCACTCGTTTTCCTGATACATCAATGAGCTTAGATTCTTTGTCTGTGGATTTAGGTCACCAGAGGTTTGTGAATTTGCTGTTGAGAGTATTGGACACTACTAGGGAATCGAGAGGTAATTGTCCCTTGATAAACAAAGGATCTGACGGTGAGGGTTTGTATTTTTTGTCAACTCTTGGAGTTAAAATACATGCCCGTACAGGGTCTTTCAAGATATCTTCTATATGCCTCATCATGCCTTTAAGCATGGGGAGTGATTGATTGGACCTGTGTGTAGACTCAAGTGTTTCAAATAAAAAGTCTTCTTCTAAGGACTCTTTATGTACAGCCACCCCATGGGTCTACAGGCAAATGAGTTTCCTCATCAATATGATCCCCATCTGGATCTGTATGTGGAGATCCCTGAGGTGTTATGTGTAAGGGATCCTCAATTATTAACTGTGGAGAAGATGGTGGTGGTGGAAAGGGTTATAAGGCAGGACGAGCATGTCCTTTTTCAGAGGAATCTTATAGGCAGGGTCCTCTAAAAGAAGTTTGCATTTTGCTGGTGTTTTCGGACGAATATGTCCTGTATCAGGATTAATGTAAATTTTTCTCTGTTTAGGGTACAATTTGGCTTCAAGAATGTCTAAAATTGATTCTGGAGGCTCAGGGAGGCTGTCCTTAGATTTTGGCGTCGAAATTGATTTGTCCTTTTGAGTGGAAGGTTTCGGCTACGAAGCATGTTTTTGAGCGGAGGGTTTTGGTTCCGAAGCATGTTTTTGTTTCGGAGCGGAAGGTTTCAGCTCCGAGCTAGATTTGTCCTTCAAGCCTGATGGTTTCGGATCTGAAGATGATTTTGTCCGACTCTGTCCCGAGCCAGAAGGTTTGACGATTTGTTTAGGTGCTGTGCTGGTAGGCGGGGCGTCGGAAACATTGTCTCGGTGCCGACCTTGGACTGAAGGCAGAGGTGGTGCCGAAGCCTTATGCATTTTGGAAGAGGTTTTAGGGGGCAAGGGGTCTTCAGTACTCACTGCACCTTGTCCTGGAGGCACATCTTCAGACTCCAGGTCGATCTCGAGCTCAGGATCGGACTCTGAAACGAAGAAGGCCTCTTCTTCTTCTGTGGCGGACGCTTCGATGTCCTCTTGCTCGGATTCTTCTCCGAAGATATCCAGAGTGTGTTGAATGCTTTGACGTTGCATTTCTTTTTGTTGAGCCCAACGATCGCGTAGAGTCTTTTTGGATCGAAATGATTTACAAGCGTTGCAGTCGTCCTTCTTGTGCTCCGGAGATAGGTTGTTGCAGGTCAGTGCAAGGGTACTTGGCGTGGCACCCAGGACAGAATAGAAATGAGTCTTTTCCATCGGCAAAAGGCTGCCCCAACGAAGCAAAGCCCGATGGCTGCCCACGAGGTTTTTGATCGAAGATGGAGAATTTGTTGACTGATTTGATATGCAGAGAACAAGGAAACATGTATGTAAACAAAACACTGGGTTGCGCACCGAGGGGAACCGGAAGAACGGTTTCGAACTAGAGTGCAGCAATATACGTCCGAATCCAATGGCAGAAAAAAATAATCTAACAATGGAGTCGATGACCATGCGCACTATCAACGAATGGATGCATCACCTAACCTCGTGACTGGAAAGACTTCTTCGAAGAAAAACAACTTGCAAATATCTGGACCCAACACTAAATGGCAGGAGTATGCAGAGCATGTGTATCTACAGCACACATGCCTCCAGCAGACACGTTCCCAAACTCAATAGAATAAGTGGTCAATGACACACAACTGCATTTGTCAGACTAAATGGCTTACTAACTTCAGCATGAATTCATGCTCAACGCATTCTCTATTCTTCCTTATGTGAACTTAACTTATGAGTGATGTAATCCGCCCCACATTTAAAATAGACTATACACATCCTGAACGTGAATAGCCTTACCAACATTATCAAATGGAAAACAAATCTGTCACATCTGGCTTCGAAATAACAGACAGAGCTTTTTTACAAGAGACCCATTTGCCAGTGACTGGGTCAGACAAAACGAATTGAGGGCTGAGAATGAGATACACAGCTGCAACACCTTAATACCTGATGACACCCGGGGCAGAATCAGAAAAGGCAGCACTGCCATCCTGTTCAGCAATGATTCAGAAAAGGGGGTGGTGATGAACAAGACATTTAAATTCATGATACTGAACATCAATATTCATATTTATTTTCACAAGCCTTCTAGGCTTCTCTGCTCTGTGAACTCCTACTTACATACATCTCAGGCATACGCAGGACCAGATCCAGAAATCATGCCTGCTCTTACATTGCCCCTAAAAAGTGGAACGACCTATCCATTACTTCTCTTCTTGAGTTCTGCTAGAAGCTGAATACACAACTATTCAAACATCCGCCTGCCCATCATGAATGTAAATGGCCTGACCAACATTGTCACATGGAACAAATCTGTCATATCTGGCCTCAAAATAACAGACATAGCTCTCGTACGACCCACTTGTCACTGGCTGGGTCAGACAAAATGAAGAGAGATTGGGCTGGGAATGAGATACACAGCTGCAACACCTTGATACCTGATGACACCTCGGTTGACTGGAACCAGAAAAGACAGCATTGCCCTCCTATTCGGGAAGACGTTTCAAGTCATGATACTGAAAACCTGTTCAGATCAAGCAGGTAGATTCATTTTTGTGATTTTTTTTTCTCAATACACCACTCTGATTTTGAGTTCAATAAATGCAACTAATGGCACAAAAATACTTTATTTTTTACACAGGCTACTGTGAATTATCGTTGTGTTCAGGAAGATAAGTACCATAATAAAAGTTCAAGTTCAAGTTTCAAGTTTAACATTTGTATAGCGCACTACTCACCCAGAGGGTCTCAAGGCGCTTGAGGGAGGGGGGTAATTTATCTATCGAATATCCAAGTTTTTAGTTGTTTTCTGAAGGAGAGGTGGTTCTGTGTAAGGCGGAGGTGGGTGGGGAGAGAATTCCAGGTTTTGGCCGCTAAGTAGGAGAAGGATCTTCCTCCCATGGTGGATCTATGGATGCGCGTAATTGCGGCGAGGGCTTGATTGGACGATCGTAGTTGGCGGGTGTGTTGAGGCATTCGGGTCCTAGGTCGTAGAGGGCTTTGTGTGCGTGGGTGAGGAGACAGAACGTTATTCTCTTGTTGACGGGGAGCCAGTGGAGGTCTTTCAGGTGATCGGAAATGTGAGCTTGGCGGGGGATGTCTAGTATGAGTCTGGCTGAGGCGTTTTGGATGCGTTGGAGTTTTTCAGTAGTTTGGCTGTGGTTCCGGCGTAAAGGGTGTTTCCGTAGTCCAGTCGGCTTGTGACCAGTGCGTGGGTGACCGTCTTTCTTGTTTCGGTGGGGATTCAACGGAAGATTATTTTGAGCATGCGTAGGATGTTGAAGCATGATGATGATACGGCGTTGACTTGTCTGGTCATCGAGAGGGAGGAGTCCAGGATGAAGCCCAGGTTACGAGCGTGGTCCGTAGGGATGGGTGCGGTTCCCAGGGCCGGTGGCCACCATGAGTCCTCCCAGGCAGAGGGGGAGGAACCTAAGATGAGAACTTCTGTTTTGTCTGAGTTCAGTTTTAGACGGCTGTTCTTCATCCACTCGGCTACTTCTTTCATTCCTTCGTGTAGGTTGGTTTTGGCGGTGTTTGGGTCTTTGGTGAGGGAAAGGATCAGCTGGGTGTCGTCTGCGTAGGAGATGATGTTGAGGTTGTGTTGGCGTGCGATGGTTTCGAGGGGACTCATGTATACGTTGAAGAGGGTGGGACTGAGTGATGATCCTTGTGGTACGCCGCAGATGACTTCGGTGGCCTCAGATCTAAAAGGGGGGAGGCGGACTCTCTGGGTTCTTCTGGCGAGGAACGAGATGATCCAGTCCAATGCTTTTCCTAGTATTCCGACGTTGCTGAGGCGTTGTATAAGGGTGCTATGACAGACTGTGTCGAAGGCTGCGGAGAGGTCGAGTAGAATGAGGGCAACTGTTTCTCCGTTGTCCAGTAGTGATCGAATGTCGTCTGTTGCTGCGATGAGGGCGGTTTCGGTGCTGTGTTTGGCTCAAAAGCCGGACTGTGAGGGGTCGAGGGATTTGTTGGATTCGAGGAAGGCGGCGAGCTGACTGTTGACAGCTTTCTCAATGACTTTGGCAGGGAATGGGAGGAGCGAGATGGGGCGGTAGTTCTTGAGTTCAGTGGGGTCTGCTGTGGGTTTCTTCAGGAGGGCGCTGAGTTCGGTATGTTTCCAGCTTTCAGGGAAGGTCGCGGAGTTGAGGGAGCAGTTGATGACGTCTCGGAGGTGGGGTGCGATAATGGAGTCTGCTTTGTTGAAAATGTGGTGGGGACATGGGTCGGTTGGCGATCCTGAGTGGATGGAGTTCATCAGGCGGATGATGTCTTCAGTGGTGATTGGGTTCCAGGCGCAAAGGTTGTTAGAGGGGGGTTTAGGTTTTGAGGTGGGTGGAGTGGACTGGTCTCCGGAATGGTTTTCAAAGCTGTTGTGTATGTCGGCGATTTTTTTAAATTTTTTTTTTTTAATTTTTGAAAACCTTTATTGCACAGTAGAATCATACAAATACGGGCCTACAACCATCCGGCCGGCCTCGGCAGCATCTGAAGCACCGTAGCAAGCTGTAGGGCGACCCGGCAGCATAGGAGCACAAAACATGATAAAACTGAGTTACACTGGAGACATATGTGCCACCGGGAAGCAGGAGAAGTGAGGTTTAATTTTAAAGTTTTTAGTATGTCCATAAAAGAAGCTAGAAAGGATCAGAGGCAAAATAGACCATCCAGGACATAAGTGGGCAAGTATCAGCATCAATATCAGGCAAACAATATCCGCTAAGCAATTGACCGCACAAGACCGGACAGGAGAAATTTTAAGCAAGCATTACTACGGTCGGCAGTTACCGCCCACACCATAACGATCCACCCGATGACCCCGAGAAAAAGGAGGAGAGAAAAGAGTAGAAGTAGGAGAATTAAAACTAAGGCCCATAGAAACAAAAAACGAACGTAAGAATACCCGCCCCACCCAACACGCATGCAGAGGCTACGGCCTACCCCCCCCCTAGCAGTGTGTCTGTTGCCCCAAAAAGAGTACCCGAAATACAGAAGAGAAGAAAAGAGAGAAAAGAAGTCACAGAAGTCCGGGGGAGGGCCCAAGTAAAGGAAACAAACAATCAACGTGTTCACCCTCGGCCACCCCTCCTCGGATCCCGACCCGACACCGTAACAGCATAAACCACCCCAGCAGTTCTAGTTATCCGTCAACCATGTCAGCATCCGACCGCATTTAAAACATGAAAGCAGTGTCAGCCTTGTCCCCGTCGATCCAGCCGAACAATGAAGTCCAGGCGGGCAGCGGCCATCTTAGACGGGAGGCGCAAATGTGAAGACCACCACCAAGCCAAAAACCCCTCGCAGAGATCTGTCCCACGTAGTGCCAAACAGTCAGTAGCTACCCAGTAAAGGTGGAAACCCAGCAGCAGTACCTGAAGGCCGACTGGCCAGGGCCATTGCAACAATCTCATGGCAGAGCAGGGGGGCCCTCCGGGGGACCCCAAGGCTGCCAGAAAGCAGGTCGACCAGCAAGAACTCTCCAGCCGATGGGCAGGGTCCAGTGCCACGCTCCCCAGCACATCCTGAGTGGGGGGCCCGGCAGCCGATTGGTCCGGGGTGTTCCGTGCTTCAACACACAGCAGGATACTCAGGTCACCACCGCCGGTCACCGGGTGTAGCAAGACTGGCGGGAAGTAGCATGCAATACAGTCGTCCGGGGGCTCACCAGGCACCACAGCATCCAGTCGGTCCTCCAGGTCCCGGGCGTTAGCCCGCATAGACGATCGCAGGTCGCGCAGGGCATGTAGAACAGCAGCAAGTACAATGGGTTTCTCAGCAGCAGAGTCCTGCACCCAGAGGGCGTCGCCATATTGTCGTCCGCTGTAATGTCCGCCAGAGCCCATCCCGAAGACAAAGCTAACAGTGTTATCAATAGGCTCGGTGACCACGGAGCAACGCTGCGAAGTAATCTCCAGCTGCCCGGATCCTGCTATGAGCAGTTTACGCTATGAGAGTGCCCCATGCAAGTCTCCGAGGACTGCAAGCCAAGGTGCAGGGCGCCCGGTAAAATGGCGTCAGCCGCAGCGCCAAAGGATGGGAAAGTCACCCAGTGCCGATCTCGAGTCGGATGAGGGACACAATGTAGCGCCTGCCGCAGTCTTCAGAGTAAGCGTGGAAGGGTGCAGGGCCGGGCGGCAAACTGTAGCAAGTGTTGCAACAGTAACTCGCCAGCCGCCGGTCCCTCCCGCTGCAGGCGTCCGCTGTTGCCGAGTCCAGGGGCAGCCTCCTGTAAGAACAAAGACCCGGTCCCTCACACGCCACGGTGGGGCAAGACGAGGACGAATCTCCGGGTACACAGCAAGCTGACCGACGGGGAGCACATCATCCGAGTCGGAAGCCCATCCCGATTCCGAAGCGCCAACTTGTAGACAGGATAGACGGCAGGATCCGCTGCGCTTCGGGCAGAAAGCGGGCGGGTCAGCGGAGCCGAGGAGTCAGGCGGCCATCGTGGTTGCAGGCTTGGCTCCTCCTTTCGTCGGCGATTTTGTTGTGGAAGAATGAGGCTAGGGAGTCGCAGAGATCTTGGAAGGAAGTGATGTCGTTGGTGCCGGCGGTGGGGTTGGTAAATTCTTTGACGATGTTGAATAGTTCCTTGCTGTTGTGGGCGTTGTTGTCAAATTGATCCTTGAATGCTGATTTCTTGGTGGATCGGATCAGTTGGTGGTGTTTGCGGGTGGCGTTCTTGAAGGTGGTCAGGTTGTCAGTGGTTGGGTTTTTTCTCCAGGTTTTCTCGAGGGTGCGACAGAACTTCTTGGATTTCTTAAGGTCAACGTTGAACCAGGGGGCTTTTTTGCTGCCTTGCTTGATTTGATGGTTTTTCAAGGGTGCTAATTCGTCGGCGCTGTGGGTGATCCATTGTGTGAGGTTGGTGGCTGCTTGGTTTAAGTCCGATGATTTGTCAGGAGGGTTTTGGCGATGTGAAGAGCTGGTAGGCGGTAATTTTGTTCCAGTTTCTTCGGGGAATTGGTTGTGGGTGGTTGTGGGTCGTGGTCTTTTTGTAGTTGAAGTGAACGCAGCTGTGGTCCGTCCAATGGAGAGCAGTGGTGTGATTGAAGGAGATGTGCTTGCTAGAGGTGAAGATTGGGTCGAGTGTGTGCCTGGCATAGTGGGTGGGGGTGTCAACAAGTTGTTTGAGTCCGAGGTTGGCGAGGTTGTCCAGAAGGGTGGTGGTGTTGCTGTCGTTGTTCTTTTCCAGGTGGAAGTTGAGGTCTCCCAGTAGAATGTAGTCCTCGGAGGGGAGGGTGTGTGGGCTGATGAAGTCAGTAATGTCTTCGCTGAATTGTGTGCGGGGTCCTGGCAGCCTGTAGATGAGGGTGCCTCTGAGTGTGGTCTTGGGGTCGGTGTGGATCTGGAAGTAAAGGTGTTCAGCGGCTGCGAGGTTATCGTCAGAACTGGTTGTGATGCGGATGGTGTTCTTATGGACAATGGCGATGCCTCCTCCTGTTTGGTTGGTGCGGTCCTTTCGGATGATCTTGTAGCTGTACGGGATGGCTATGGCGATGTCGGGAGCTGATGAGGTGTTCATCCAGGTTTCTGTAAGGAAGGCGACGTCCGGCGATGTGGTGTCGAGTAGGTTCCAAAGGTTAATGGCGTGTCTATGGACCGAGCGGGTGTTGAGCAGAATGCATTTTAGGTGGTTAGTGTCGGAGTTCTGTTTGGAGTTTGTGGATTTGGTGTGGATCTTGATGCAGTCCAACTTGCAGGAGTGGCAGGTGAAGGGTCCATGGGTGTGTCCTGGGGCGGCTTGGAAGCAGTCTGGAAGTCGGCCGGGGTTGAGTGCTGAGAGGGTTGCGGCGTCGTACGTTATGCGGGCGGAGGGAATTTTGCGGGGACCAGGGGGTTTGGGGATTTGGGGCTGGGCGCGGTCCAGGCGCGGACGGGCGTAGACGGGCATAACTTCAGCGCGCATAGGGCGCGTCCGCGGCACGTGAACGCTGCGCGCAAGTGCATCTGACATAAGTGGACAGTGGAGGGGGCGGAGCGAGGGGGGAGCAGCTGGGAGGCGGGAGCGGGGTGGAGAGGCTGGCTACAATGCACAACAAGCAAAATGGCAGCGACACCAAAACCGAAACCAGGACGAGATTGGGGCACAAAGACACCGGCACAATCAGGCAATAGTTGTAAATATTAAATTACGCAATGCGAGAGCAGAGGGCACAATAATTCTTCTAGGCAGCAGTGAGCACTAGCAGGCAGCAATTAACAAAGCGCTACGATATGATGCAGTGAGCACTAGCAGGCAGCAATTAACAAAGCGCTACGATATGATGCAACAAAGCGCTACGATACCCAGACACAATTCTTATAGGCAGAGAGGCAGTGTTAGCAGAGCGCTATGAGATCCAGGCAGGGAGCGTGGGGAGCGAGCGCTTCACAGAGAGTCAGACGGTCACAGTGCTAGAGCTTTACTTTTGACCCAGTGATAGGCAGGTTTGGTAGACCCGATGCACTAAGACAATGCTAGAGGTCTACTGAGAGACCTGATGTAGCACAATGCCTTGGTTACCTTTAGGCAGTTGCTTAATTTGTGCATTTGTCTCCTTTGTACATGTCTATGAGGATCAACTATTTTTTATTTTTAAATCAGATGTTATCTTCTCTCATGTAGACTCCTGCACAATGTTAGAAGGTAGAATATCTGATCAATGCTTGGTTCAACTATCTCTAGATCTTGACCAGACCACCCAATTTACAAAAAGATGGCCGATAAACACAACTGGATATAAAAGTCTGAGTGAAGAAAAACCATATTCTGCAGTCTTCTATTACCACATGTTTGAAATACAATGAAAGCTCTTAGTCATTGCACCAGATCCTATGGAAAAGCTCAAACGCCAGTGGCAGGGAAAAAATGACAAGGAACTTAGCTGAATGACAGTGGAAAGCTAAGGACGCACAGGCTGATCTGGAAAGGAAAGTCTGTCAACACTCAGCCCTGTATAAAACTGAACCCTTGTAGCACTGTAAAAAGCCAAATATGAAAGTAATTCCTTATTCTCATCAAGTGCAAAGTACATCTTGTCACGCCTCAAACTATACCAGTAATGTCAAGGTGAGAAAGTGGGTAATTGACAGGTGATGGAACTACATTAGAGAGAAAACAGGTCTGCCATCCAGTCTAATACCGATGGATTTCTGACACATCTGCTATAAACCACCAAAGAATTTGAGTAGCTAATTTCTATGCCCACCTGTTCAGTTCAGTCCTCTGACGCATATGCAGGACCAGGTCCGGAGGACGTGCCTTCTCTTACATTAGACCCTAAAGCAGGAAACGACCGACCACTACCTCCCTACTTGAGTTCTGCAAAAAGCTGAATACATGGGTCTTAAAATAGTTTCCTGACGACCTAGGTGAAGCTAGAATCTCACCTGCTCAGAGCCGGGATTTCCTCCCAAGTGATAGTGGGTTGAAAAATGCACATAATATAACATTTATTTATTTATTTATTTTGGAGATTTATAGAGCGCATGGCTGCCCGGGAGCGTCCCAGCGCTGACAGAATCCACTAAGATCTCCAAGGGAGGGGCCGGAGGAAAAACAAGGGATCAAGGGAACAGCCATGTCTTCAGGGATTTGCGGAATGTTAGGAGATTAGGTTGGGCCCGGAGGTCCGGAGGAAGAGTATTCCACATCTTGGATGCCTGAAATGAGAATTGTCGACCTCCGAAACGTGATTTTTTGATCTTGGGTATTTTGGTCAGGTGGGCATTGGTAGAGCGTAGGGTTCTGGTTGTCGTGTGGGGAGTTACGAGATTTTTCAGAACCGGGGGGGCTTTTCCGTGCAGGATTTTGTGGGTTAGGCACATGGCCTTGAAATGCACCCTTTGTTCCACCGGGAGCCAATGCAGTTCTTTGAGTGCAGGTTTGGCAGAGCAGCGTTTTTTGGTATCAGTGAGAATTCTGGCGGCCGCATTTTGCACCACCTGAAGCTTAGAGATGACTTTCTTTGGGGATCCAAGATATAAGGCATTGCCGTAGTCCAATCTGGACAATATGAGGCCCTGGATGACCAATTTTCTTGACTGGAATGGTAGGAGTGGAAGAATTTTGCGGATGGAGCGGAGCAAGCCAAAGCAAGTTCCTGCAGTTTTTTTGGCCTGGGTGCTGAGAGTAAGTTTGTCATCCAGCCAAATCCCCAAGCTTTTGATATCAGTTTTGGGGATTGGTGGTGGGCCCATACTGGGCGGCCATAGAGACTCCGGGCGAAAAAGGGACTGGTTGCCTAGTACCATTAGCTCCGTTTTTTCCCCATTGAGTTTTAAATGGGAGTTGCTCATCCAGCTGACTATATTCTCCAGGCAGGAATACAGATCGATGGAGGGGGGTTCTGACTGGCTCAGAGAAACGACCAGCTGTGTGTCGTCCGCGTAGGTCAGGAGTTTGATGCCGTAGGGGACGACGATTTGTTCCAGAGGTGCCATATATACGTTGAAGAGTGTCGGGCTCAAAGAGGAGCCCTGGGGCACTCCGCAACGTATCGGGGTTTCCTTAGAGATACAATCTCCATCTGCCACCTGAAAGGAGCGGTTGTGGAGGAAGGATTTTAGCCACTTGAGGGCCGTCCCGAAGATGGTGAGGTTTCCTAGGCGTTGGGCAAGGATGCTATGGTTGACGGTGTCGAATGCTGCGCTGAGGTCCAGGAGGATCACTGCCACTGATCCTCCTGCATCGATGACTTTCCTGGTTTCTTCGACTACCGCCACCATTGCTGTTTCTGTCCCTTGGCCCGGGCGGAAGCCCGTTTGAGAGGTTTTTAGCAGCTCATTGGACTCCAGATAATGTGAAAGCTGGGAGTTTATGTGTTTTTCCGCCAGTTTACTGATACCTGGGAGGAGAGATATAGGTCTGAAGTTGGCCAGGTTATCCGGGTCAAGGTTAGGTTTTTTTATGAGTGCCTTCACCACCGCTTTTTTCCAGCTTGTGGGCACTGTTCCGGATTCGAAAGAGGTATTTAGTAAGTTGGTTATAAGAGGTAGGATACTCGGGGCCACCTGTTTAAGATGTCCATAAATTATCCATACCTCATGATGTGAGTGTCCTTTAGTGGTATGATCTCAGACCTACATGGCTGCATTCTAGAAGACCTTTTTGGTAGATTCCGTATAAACTTTTTCAGGTCTAAAATTGAATGGCAGGCTGTGATTGACCTAACCTGCTAAATATGGCCTAACATTTTGAGGCATCATTATAAGGGTATGAAAAAGGCAAGACAGAAATTCGCTTGGTTTTTTTATCCTTAAAGATTGCCATTAGGCCCTGGACAGGCAGTTTATTATTATTATTTTCTGAGATTCTCTTTGCTGTAGATGCAGACTCCTGGAAAGTGCTATACTGCACATTCCATGGACATTTGCTTGCTTTTCATATTTATGATCTCAAAGCATCCTTAACACATCCCGTAGAAACTCGTTTTTCATCACCCCATATATGGCACTCCTCTACAACCTGTCCATGTTCCCCGAGAGGTTCCCCTTGAACTCAGACTGGAATAGGAGGTGTGTCAAGACACAAAAAATTGCCAAACTGTACATCCTACGAAAATGAAAACCAAATGCATCCCCCACAGATCAATGATTGCTGAAAGAAAGAATGAAGACAACTTCCTCAAAAGTCTTATCTACAGATTTAATGGCCATATTCCAATCTTCGACTTCATTTGGGAACATTCCCTGAAGGAAGATGTTATTCAGAAACCTACATAGTTGAAGTAAAGGTGGTTCAACTTGATTGCTAGTTTTAAATCACGTATTCACAGTTTGATGTTCTTCAAAACATGTTACTCTACAATGTATTTGAGCAGGCATCTGTTTCCTCCGCATTTACCTTCCAGAGTAGCCACAGGAGCTGGGTGGAGCTCTGGTCTCCTTTCCACCCACAATCACACCTTTTAAACTACCCTGCCCAAGACATGCACTATTCTATGTTTAGGACAATCCCCAGCTAAAGGAGTGACCTAACATGCCAATATTGGTGGACTTGAACCTATCTTAATGGAAGCAAGCCATACATCAGAGACCCCTGGCAGGACGCTTGCCCTCTCTGCCCCTCTTGGGCAAGGGTCTGGTCCAACCTCCGCTTACGGAGAACAGCTCATTTTCCATTTCTTTTATAATCCATACTGAAGCAATTTCGAATAGTTGGTCACAGCTCACCCCAAGTACCTAAAGTGCTGCCCACCCTGCTCCACCCCACGATACAATTCCTCGATTCTTTACTTCTGATACTTGAATAATCCCTCATTTTCACAAAGGCTATAATATCCAAGAAATAGGATTATTAAAAAGGTCAATGACGTCTCAGCTTCATTTTGCATTAGGTCAGCAGTACTTGGATCCTCATCGCTGATAGGTTCCCAGAAACAGTTAACTCTGGGTTCGTTTACCATCAAGTCTGCTAGATGAAGGCCTAGCCCTTATTTTAATTTACTAGTCTATGCGATTTCCAGGACTTACACAAAGTGTCTCTGGAGACAGCATTGGGACACATATACTCGTGTTTTTACTAGTTCACTTCTGTAGCAATTTTAACACGAGGAAAGTTTATTTCATTTCTATGTGGAGGATGAACCATTGTATATGGTTCTTTTCATTTTATAAAATCAAAAGAATTAAAAAAAGAAAATCATTCAGCCTCGTAGTTCTCATTGGATAGAGAAAGGGGACACCTGACGGTTACCATTAATTCAAACTAAATAAGAAGTGTATCTGATGATACTACCAACGATTTATACTCTTGAGATATTAATGGCTTCCATACAAATTTAGCATTACTACTCCAATCACGGACACTTAAGTCTCGTTCTGAACTGGAACAAATTAGAATATGGAATGCAAATGGATGTTGGACCTGGTTTTCACTTTGCACCCGTTACAGGATTGGTATGTAGCTGCTCATTCTGTATGCAAAACAATGTGATGGAGATAATACAGTGTACAGAAAAAAACAATCGCCTGAACTATTTTCACATGTATCCCACATTTAAAAAAACAACAGTAGAAATCGGGTGCAAAAGTCACCCAGAGATAGTGACGGTATTTCAGAATGAGTTTTTTGTTTCTGCTGCTACTGTGGCACTAAGAATGAGCCCATAAAAATTTAATTTTTAGAAAACAATAAGATAGGTAATTAAAAATGAGTTAACTTATCATTTCGGCATTCTTCAGACAACACAAGCAATAGAAATATAAGATATGGAAAATGCTACTAACCAGTTTGTATCTGTTCTTGGCATGTAGAGCTGAAATTTGTATACTTGTGCATAGATCGCCATCTGGTTTTGGGCTCGGATGTTTGCACTTTGTTTTTTGTCTTGGAAGAAGTCTTTGTAGTCCTGAGGTAGGTGACTCCTCCTTAGGACCATCGTGCGCATGGGCATCGACTCCATCTCCAGATTGTTTTTGCCATGAAGGGTTATGGTGGAGTTAGTAAGAAATAGAAGGAGATGTCCATGTGTAATGTATCTAAATAAGATAGTACTGGAACAGATAGAGGTATCCGGGGAGGCGTATATGAATCTACAGCTCTACATGTCAAGAACAGATGCATACTGGTAAGTAGCATTTTCTGTTCTAGGCATATGAGCTGTAGATCATACACTTGTGCATAGACTATGCAGCAGTTACCTCCTTAGCGGTGGCTACCTGTATCTTTTGCAGTGGTTTGAAAAAGTGTTCTTAATACAGCCTGGCCCACACTAGCTTGTTGTTGTGCTTGCACATCTACACAATAGTGTTTTGTGAAAGTGTGCAGTGTAGACCAAGTTGCTGCTTTGCAGATGTCATCTAGGGGAATGTTCCCTAAGAATGCCATAGAAGCCCGTAGTTTGCATGTGGAATGAGCTCTAGAGGGTTAATGTGCGTTTGGCTTTAAGATAGCATATTTGGATGCATTTAACAATCTATCGTGCAATCTCCGCTTTTGAAAAGGGTTTCCCCTTATGAGGTGGGGAGAAAGCCACACAGAGTTGTTTAGTTTTTCTAAAGGATTTTGTTCTTTCAATATAGAAAAGTATTGCTCTTTTAACATTGAGCGTGTGAAGAGCCCGTTCTGCCACTGAGTCTGGTTGAGGGAAAAAAATTAGGAGTCCAACAGAAGGTTAAGACGGAAGGCAGAAACGACTTTAGGTAAAAAAATTGGGTTAGGCCTAAGAACCACTTTGTTATGATGGATTTGCAAAAATGGTTCTTAAATGGTTAATACCTGGAGTTCACTAACTCTTCTATGAGATGTGATAGCGACTAGGAAGGCTACTTTCCAAGTGAGGAACTGTAGTTCACATTTGTGCAAAGGTTCAAATGGGGGACCCATGAGTCTGGTAAGAACAATATTTAAATTCCATACTGGAGAGGGTGGAGCACTGGGTGGAAATATTATACAAATCGTTTCCACTTTGCGGCGTAACATGCTCTGGTGGTAGGATGTCTAGCCTCTATAATGATGTTCATGCAGTCTGGCGTGAGGTCGAGGTAGCCAAACTCTAAGACTTCAGGTGCAGGATCGCAAGGTTGAGTTGAATGGGATCTGGATGACTTATCTCTCCATGGTTCTGCGTGAGAAGCTGGGGTGAGAGGCGTAGCTTTTGATGAGGAACTACTGATAGTTCCAAGAGGGTTGTGAACCATGGTTGTAGGGCCAATGTTGGAGCAACCAGGATTATTGTGAGGGAATGCTGTTTGAGCTTCCGAACCACTTAGGGAATTAGTGGGAGAGGCAGTAAAGCATAAGCAAATTTGCCTGACCAGTTCATCCATAGCGCATTGCCTTTGAACAATGGGTGTGGATACCTAGACGCGAAGCTTGAGCATTTTGCTTTTGGTGTGTGGCGAATAGATCTATTTCTGGGTGGCCCCACATGTGAAAGAATGGAAGAAGAACTTGAGGATGAAGTTCCTATTCATGGATCTGCTGTGTTTGGCAGCTGCAAAAAACACAGTTGATGGACAGAATGCAGAACAATGTCATACATTCACCCCAGTACAGAGATCCGGGCCTAAATCCATCGTTTTTTTGCACTCCACACCACCCCAGTTCAGACATGGCCATATGCAAATCAGTCTGACCCTGTGCCTCATGGGAACAGTCAAGCCCGAACTGCCAAGCCATGCCTTCCCTGGACCGGAAACAAGCTACCGAGGACCGGTTTCTGGCATTTCAGCCATCTTCAGCCCGGCTTGCTTGAATCCAGTGGTGTGGAGAGCATTGGACTAACGTCTGAGCATACCCATCCCACTCGGGGTGACAATTGCAAAAACCACAGTTGATGGACAGAATGCAGAACAATGTCATACATTCACCCCAGTACAGAGATCTGGGCCTAAATCCATCGTTTTTTTGCACTCCAGACCACCCAAGTTCAGGCATATAGCCATGTCTGAACTGGGGTGGCAGAGTGGGCTAAAGAACGGTGATGTATTAAACCCAGATCTTTTGACTGGGTGTGAGTGTTTGATTGATTCAGATGCTCCATCCATCACCACCCCCTTTTGTACCGCTTTTGGCCGCCATAAGTGTGGCAGGGTATGCTCAGACGTGAGTCCCTTGCTCACTTTGCCACTGGATTCAAACAAGCCGGGCTAAAGACGGCTGGAATGCCAGAAACCGGTCCTCGGAAGCTTGTTTCCGGTCCAGGGAAGACATGGCTTGGCAGTTCGGGCAGGACTGTTCCCATGAGGCACAGGGTCAGACTGATTTGCATATAGCCATGTCTGAACTGGGGTGGCAGAGTGGGCTAAAGAACGATGATGGATTAAACCCATATCTTTTGACTGGGTGTGAGTGTTTGATTGATTCAGATGCTCCGTTCATCACCACCACCTTTTGTACCGCTTTTGGCCGCCATAAGTGTGGCACGGTATGCTCAGACGTGAGTCCCTTGCTCACTTTGCCACTGGATTCAAGCAAGCCGGGCTGAAGACGGCTGGAATGCCAGAAACCTATCCTCGGAAGCTTGTTTCCGGTCCAGGGAAGACATGGCTTGGCAGTTCGGGCTGGACTATTCCCATGAGGCACAGGGTCAGACTGATTTGCATATAGCAATGTCTGAACTGGGGTGGCAGAGTGGGCTAAAGAACGGGGATGGATTAAAACCAGATCTTTTGACTGGGTGTGAGTGTTTGATTGATTCAGATGCTCCGTCCATCACCACCACCTTTTGTACCGCTTTTGACCGCCATAAGTGTGGCAGTATGCTCAGACGTGAGTCCCTTGCTCACTTTGCCACTGGATTCAAGCAAGCCGGGCTGAAGACGGCTGGAATGCCAGAAACAGGTCCTCGGAAGCTTGTTTCCGGTCCAGGGAAGACATGGCTTGGCAGTTCGGGCTGGACTGTTCCCATGAGGCACAGGGTCAGACTGATTTGCATATAGCCATGTCTGAACTGGGGTGGCAGAGTGGGCTAAAGAACGGGGATGGATTAAACCCAGATCTTTTGACTGGGTGTGAGTGTTTGATTGATTCAGATGCTCCGTCCATCACCACCCCCTTTTGTACCGCTTTTGGCCGCCATAAGTGTGGCAGGCTATGCTCAGACGTGTGTCCCTTGCTCACTTTGCCACTGGATTCAAGCAAGCCGGGCTGAAGACGGCTGGAATGCCAGAAACCGGTCCTCGGAAGCTTGTTTCCGGTCCAGGGAAGACATGGCTTGGCAGTTCGGGCTGGACTGTTCCCATGAGGCATAGGGTCAGACTGATTTGCATATAGCCATGTCTGAACTGGGGTGGCAGAGTGGGCTAAAGAACGGTGATGGATTAAACCCAGATCTTTTGACTGGGTGTGAGTGTTTGATTGATTCAGATGCTCCGTCCATCACCACCCCCTTTTGTACCGTGTTTGACAGCTGAGCAGATCTTCAATCTGATTATGTACCCCTGGGAGGTGTTCTGCAAGGAGATATATGTTTTGCCGAATGGCCCAGCTCGATATGCTTTGAGCTAGGTGTGAAAGCTGTAGAGTGTGTGTGTGTCCCTGTTTCTGTATGTAGTACATTGCTGTCATGTTGTCTGTACGGACCAGGACAGCTTTGTCTACTAGATGGAGCTGAAAAGATTTTAATGCCAGAAAAATTGCCAGTAATTCCAGGTAATGTATGTGGTGTTGTTTTTGCCGAGGGGGTTCATATGCCCTGAATGGTATGGTATTGAAGATGAGTTCCCCAGTCGGTGAGCGATGCATCTGCTGTTAGCACTATCTGTGGAATGGGGTCGAGGAACGGCCGCCCTTTGGAAAGGTTCTGTATGTTCCACCACTGCAGAGAGCAATGTGTGAGGCTGTCCACCAACACCAGATCTGTTAGCTGACCTTGAGTGTGGTTCCACTGACGTGCCAAACACTCCTGTAAGGTACGCATTTGAGAATGCAAGAGGCCATCATCCTAATCAACTGCATTAACACTCGAGCTGGTAATGAGTGTTGAGGCTGAAAATTGGATATTGGAGCTTGCATAGTGCTTATCCTGGAAGTGTTTGTGTATGCTAAAGCTTTTGAAGTGTTTATCGTAGCTCCTAGGTATTGTTGTGTGCTGGACGGCTGGAGGTGGGATTTGGTGAGATTCAACGTGAATCCTAAGTTGTGAAGCAGCTGGATTGTTTTGTGTGTGTGTTGCACACAGCTACTGTGTGACTTGGCTTTTATGAGCCAGTCATCCAGATAAGGGAACATGTGAAAGTGTTGTCTTCGTAAGTGAGCCGCCACTACTGCGAGGCACTTGGTGAAGACTCTGGGTGCTGTAGTCACCACAAACAGAAGGACTTTGAATTGGTAGTGTTGACCGTCCACCATGAACCTAAGATATTTCCTGTGAGCGGGGTGAATGGGAATATGAAAGTAGGTGTCCTTTAGATCTAGAGTGGAGAGAAAGTTGCCTTGTTGAAGCAGTGATAGCACATGTTGGAGAGTGACCATGTGGAAGTGGTCTGACTGAAGGTAGAGGTTTAATGGTCTGAGGTCCAGTATGGGCCTGAGAGAACAGTTAGATTAGAAAGTAGAGGGAGTAAACCCCTGTGCCTTGATGAGGTAAGGGGACTGGTTCTATTGTACGTTTTTGTATTAGAGAGAGAACCTCTTGTTTCAAAAGAGGCAGATGTTCTGGGGACATTGGGCGTAGTCTGGGAGGGATATTTGGGGGGAGGGATATTTGGCGGAGTGGAGGCGAGTTCCAGGCAATAACCACACTGGATAATTTGTCTTACCCACTTGTCTGTTGTGATAGAATTCCAGACAGGTAGGAACTGTTAGAGGCGATCCCTACAGGAGTGGGATGAACGGGGTGAAGTGTAGGGAAGTCACTGCTTGGTGGTAGAGGAGTTGCAGGTATGGTTATCGAAACCTCTTCCCTTACCATTGTTGCCTCTATACCCTCCATGAAAGTATCATCTGGAGGATTTAGATTGATTGGGGCTTTTATAGGAAGAAGAGGGATGCTCCGAGCCAACAGTTTTAGAGCCAGCCCTGTAAAAGGAGCAACAAAATGAACCTCTTGGGGACGGTAGTTTCACGGCCCCCATGTACTTGGCAGTGTCTGTATCCTTTTTCATCTTCTCTAAAGATGTATCGACTGTGGGCACAAAAAGATGCTTATGGTCAAAAATCTGATTAAGAATAGCAGACTGCACTACCTGCTTGAATCTGGAGCCAAGCGTGCCTGCGCAGTAAAACGCTGGTTTTAATAGCACGAGATGCTGTATCAGCTGCATCAAGAGCATATTTGATAGATGTATTTGTTATTCATTTTCCCTCCTGTATAAGGTCATTAGCTTTGTCTTTATATTGGCCAGGAAGATGTGGCATGAGCTTTTCAAGCTCATCATAGTGAGCTCTGTCATATCTGGCCAACAAAGCTTGGGCATTGGCAATCCGCCAATGATATGCAGCCTGTGACGCGATCTGTTTTCCAGATGAGCCTATGAGTTTGGATTCCTTATCAGGAGGAGGGGTGTCACCTGTGATTTTCGAATTTGCCCTCTTGCATGCATTTGACACCACAAGAGAATCTAAAGGGACCTGACCGTTAATGTACGCTGGAAGCTGCCTTATATTTTTTGTCTACCCTGGTGTTGAGAATCCTGGCTCTGACGGGGTCCTTAAAAACTTCTGGTGCATGCATTTTAACAATGGCAGTGTGTGCGTGGACTTTTGAATGGGTGCAAATGTTTCCAATAAAAAGTCTTCCTCTAAAGGATCAGAGTGTAATTGTACCCCGTAGTATTGAGCAGCTCTAATATTTAGTTGCGCAAACCCAATATTGTCATCTGGTGGTGATGGCCTAGAGGGAGAAGTCCGGGTCATTGTGTGGGTCGGGATCTGTGTTGTAATCATCCCAATGATCTGTAGTGTGTGGAATGATATGTGCGTCATTATCCCTATCTGGATCTCCATCCCCACCCTCATCAGTATAATCATCTTCATCATCCTGTGGTTGAGGTGAAAATGTATGGTGTGGAGAGTGTGCAGGAGAAATTAGCAGATTTGGATCAGCTGGAGAAGGAGAGAGAGGTGGAGAAGTATTAGTGCCTATCTCCTTCTGCTTCATGGGTATTTCAGAGACTTCTGAAGTGTCCATTTTTCTCTTTTTAGGAGGCTTGGCGACCACTTTGCCAGTTTCTGGGTCAATGTAGAGAGTTTTTTGCTTTGGATCCGAAAAATCTGATAGAGGCTGTTGTGTGGGTACAATGTCCTTTGTCGGTGCAGAAGACTTAGGGTCAGAATGTTGTCTAGACTGTGTCTCTGAAGCTTTCTGTGGGGTATTGGACTCCTTAGCTTTTGGTATAGGAGTTTGTAGCTCCAAGACTTTTTTCAGCTCCAAAGATATTTTCGGCTCCGAATGCTTGTCCTTTGTTTGTTTCGATGCCGGGGGCTTCGGCGTCGAGGCTGTTTTCGGTGCCGACGAAGAAGGGTGTGGAACCTCTTTGATTTTGGACTTTGGTCTTGAAGGTGATTTTTCGGCACCGGAATGGGGTTTGCTCGATCCCGAGCCAGAAGGCTTTTCTTTTAATTTCATAGCCGGGCCCGAGGGCGGGGCGTAGGAAAAGTGTTGCTGGTGTCGATCTGAGCCCGAAGGCGAAGGTGTTACCGGAGCCTTAGGTTTGGTTTTGGTTGGGAGAGGGGTCTCGGTACTCACGGACCGCTGAGCCGGGGTGACTCATCTTTGACGTCAGAGTCATCGGCTTCGGAGACGGAGATGTCTCCTTCATCAGCTTGTTGGTCCGGCTGGAGATTGGGATCTGCTCCGAAGATGTCCAGAATCAAGCTGCTTCTGCGAGACATTTCATGACGTCGAGCTCGACTGTCACGGATGGTTGTCTTCGACCTGAAAGATGCACAGGCCTCGCAGTTCTTGTCTTCGCGCCCCGCGAAGAGGCAGAGGTTACAAACCTCGTGTAAGTCCGTGTGTGGGAACTTAGCACCACACCCGGGGCATTTTTTGAAAGGAGTCCTTTTCATTGACTGCTGGAGTGGTCAGCGGGGATAGACCCAACGGCCCGCGTCGAAGTTCGAGGTAGAGGATTTTATATTGCCCGAAGATACGGGTCAAAAAGGGAACGCGATCGAGACAATACCGTAGAGTGGTGAGGGCTTGCACATCTAAGGGGGTTCGAAAACGACACCGACCCGGAGCGCAGCAAGTCACATCCAAACCCTATGAGGAAAAAAACAATCTGGAGATGGAATTGATGCCCATGCGCACTATTGCCCAAAGGAGGAGTCACCTACCTTGTGACTACAAAGACTTCTTCCAAGATCAAAACAAAGTGAAAACATCCGAGCTTAGGCACTTAGCACACCTAAAACATGGGGAGCCACTAAATTCCAGATTACACACCACATACACATACGCTAAAATACACAAATCAAGTATCAGGAAGCACAAAAGATACTGGAACTCGTACAAACGAAGCCTGCAGGTAATACCATTTGTTTTGAAAGATTACAAAACAAAAGTTAAACTCCAAAAAGTAAACATAAATAAATAAATAAATCTAAATAAATCAGGGCTGTGGATTCTGGATATCATGGTGAGGTTGAATCCTTAAAAATAGAATCTCAAAAAAGAAAAATTTAAATAAATCTCCAAGAGAAAATCATTAAAGATCAATGGAGTCACAGGGGGTATTGTGCAGCTCCACGTTGGACCCATCCTGCCCGGATGACACATCCGGGACCCTACATATGAGCCACCCCTCCAAGTGCTGATGTCAGTTTCTTTCCTCACAGTCGGATGCAGTCATAGAAATCAAAAGGCAGCAGTGTACAGACTTCTAAATTTGTATCTTATTAAAAAAAAACTGTACAAGACATTCCACAGAGCATGTAGAAGAGTGGGTCTGTGAATAATCTGTGGATAGATTCTCTACCATAAAGGGCATTACTGAAGTTAAGCAACGTTCTTCTGCTAGAGACTTCCTACAGCAGATTCCTCACCTTGTAAATCGATACCAAAGCTGTACTTTCCTTTGTGATGGGTCTGTGGAATGACTCAGACCAGGAACTCCTGCAGGACAGATCAGGCAAAAAGCCCATCCCGCCAGACCCGTCTAGTAGGATAATAGGGTTTAGTGAACAGGTGGAAGAATGCAATGTAGCAGCCTGGCATATGTCCAGAACTGGCATATTGTACGCCAGCACAGTAGTAGTGGCCTTTGCTCTGGTAGAATGAGCACGTAAACCTTCCTTGGGTGCTTCTTGGCTAGCCCACAGCAGACCTTAATACATAACGCAATCCATCGGGAGATGGTTCTCTTTTGCACTGCTTTACCCTTTTTCTCTCCCATGAAACTGACAAAATGTTGGTCATCCGGTCAGTAATCTCTGGTCACTCAACATAGGAGTTGTGCATCCTCTTTAGGTCAAGCCAGAGAAGCCATTTTTCCTCTTTGGAGGGGTGAGGCGGTGCAGAGACATCTAACAAGATGATCAATTACCCTATGTGCAAGGTTGTGATTACCTGGGGCAAAGAACTTTGCTTTCATCTGGAGGGCTAGTTTCTCCTGGAAGAACAAAGTTTATCATGGTACGACAGACAACGCCCTGAGTTCACTGACTCGCCGGGCTGTTATGGTGATGAACAATGCAGTCTTGACAAATATCCGGTTAAGGGGAAAAAGTGCATTGGTTCAAAGCGTATTTAAGCACAGGTAGGAAAGAACCAAATTACGGTCCCATTGCAGCATCACAAAAGGTGTTGCAGGAACATATGGATCAGTCCCTTAAAAAAACACATCACAATAGGTGACTTGAACAGGGATAGCTGATCCAGTAAGCTTAAGAAGGCTGAAAGATAACCTTTAACTGTTACAACAGAAAGACCTTACTGGGCCAAAAACAACCACACCTGAAGAACATCTTAGAACTGTGAGTTCATAGGAGGAATATAACCGGAAGTTAAAGTTACTTGAGATAAATATAACTGATGAATTTCAGTGGTTGTGTTAGTTTAAAATGGTATGTTTTAACTTACATTCTGACCCAACTGTAATGTCCCTTTAACCTGTGTGTGATATATATATATATATATATCCGATAACCACTCTCTACGTGCTATAAAACCACGCCAAAGAAAACGAGAGAGACGGACTCTTGGACCTCACAGCAGCCGCTGTAGTTTATTTATTTTTTCATTCTTTTAGGTACATTGCTGTGCCCACCACCAAACGCGTTTCGGCGATCCCAGTCGCCTTGCTCGCTGGTCAATTTTGGCTCATTCCCCCTCAATAATTTAAACTTAATTTCACCAATCCCTGGCAGCCTGAGCATACCAATTAATAAACATAGTAAACAGACTACTGCACATATAAGTACTAGGAGTTGATGATGTAGAAGACAGACTCCCTTATATGCAAATCGACATAAAGGAAATCACAAATTATGTTGTCATTATTGTAGAAACACATCTTGTAAAATATGTATATACATAAAAATATGAATACATATTTTGACATTCAAAATATTCCGTTCTTCATTCAACTCCAACATATAAAAATATCATTGGCAATGACAATGACATTTTTTTTAAAAAGATTGCTCGCTGTTTTTAAGCTGTAAAAGGTAGGTTGCCGTATTTATGTGCAAAAAACAAATGATCGTGTCTTAATAAAGTGCAAGTGTGAGTAAAAATTCCCAGCCGGGAATTTTCAAAAAATACAATTCATAGTGTAGTTTAAAAACCACACTATTACCCTGGGGAACAGGGGTACTTGGGCAGAAGAATAAGGGTATTAGACATATTAATACCTGTACAAATACATAGATGTTCACAAGTAATCCACCAACAAATCAATTTTTATCAACTGCACAATTCCTATAGCCACCAATAATTTAAATCATTTTGAATACTTCCTCCTGTATAGTCAAACAAATGTATTTTCTTCATAATCACCAAATAGAGAATGTCACCAGCCATCCTGGACTTACATCAATGCTGGTAATAATCCCATACATATTCACCTAAATTTGAACCACACTGACTGAGCTGCATTTTAAGATCAATACACGCAATTACACCTCAGCTGTAGCTAAAAGAATAAATATTATGAAGATTAAAATCAATCAATTTTCAAATTCATATATCTACACCTTTCAACTCAATCAGATATGCCAATATTTCATAAATAGTGGTACAGATCTTCACAAATATTGAGACCATGTGGACTTTTCGTATCCAGCTCTACAATGTATTTGGTCTCCAACCGGCGCAGCTGTTTTTCACGATCACCACCCCTCTTACTCTTGGGAAACTGTCAATAACATAATAATGCAACACATTCAAGTTATTACCATGTTCAGTTTTTACATGCCTGGCCACTGGGTATGTGGGGTCAGAATTGACCGTGGCCCGCAAGTGTTGCAATATTCTCGTTGTGCTGGTAATTTTGTGCTGCCAACGTATTTGAGCCCACAACTGCATTGAAGCACATATACGGAAAACTCTTGCACGTATAGTGTCCCCTGATTTTCATAGGGATATCTGAAAATGCCGTTGTGTATGACGAGGTGTTAGTGCCAAATTTACAGGCTCGGCAGGAGCTGCACTTAAAAAACCCATTTCTAGGGGAGGGCCAGCTGCCCTTAGCATACATCTCTGGACTCGTCTTTACCAGATCTGACCTCATTGAGTAGGCTTTACGAAATGTAAAATTGGGTTTATGAGGATACACTGTGTTTAAAAACATTATCAGTCATAACTATGGGCCATTCCTTATTTAAAATCTTTTTGATGACCTGAGATTGCCTACTACATGTAGAAATGAACCTGCATGTTTTCCCCGTACTATCTCTCTGGCCAGGAGTGCTTTGGAGTTGTTCCACTCCTTGAACTTCAATTTGTTTCTTTTGAAGGAGGGTGCCTCTCTCAATTCGATTGGCTTTGGCTAAGGCAATATTGAGATTTTCTCTTTGTAACCCCTCTCCAACAGTCTTTTCTTAGTTCTTTCCTGAGCTTCTGTGCGTGCCTTTTCTGTACTGCACGCCCTATTCACCCTAAGAAACTCGCCATAGGGTAGACTGGCTATAGTGTGATGGGGGTGAAAGCTACTCGCATGGTGCAGAGTATTGCCTGCCGTAGGTTTCTGGAAGAGGCTTGTTTCTATTTTACCTTCCTTTATGCTTACCAGAATGCCCAAAAAACTAATGGAGGATGAATCGATGTGGTGTGTGAAATTTAAGTTTAAGAAATTGATGTTAATAGTGTCCACAAAATTCATGGCTTAACTTACTGTCCCCTTCCACACGATAAAAATATCGTCAATATACCTCCATAGTTGTACTATATGTTTATCACACAGGTCACCATGTTCCCCCCTGAGGACATGCTCCTCCCACTAGCCCACATGTAAACATGCGTAGCTGGGGGAGAAGCATGCCCCCATAGCCACACCCTGTATTGGTCTGTACACTTTGCCATCAAATAAAAAACGGTTATTATTAAGACATACGTGAATCATTTTCAACAGCATTTTGTTATGGTTATAGCATTCAATACTACGCTTTTTAAGAAAATGTTCTACTGCCTTTAAACCGTCAGTATGTTTTATGCAGGTGTACAGTGATGTGATATCAAGGGTAACTAACAGGTAGTCCTTCTCCAACTGAATTTCATTTAATTTTGCAAGAAAGTCACGTGAGTACTGAATGTATGTGGGCAATTTCATAACAATATATATATATATATATATATATATATATATATATATATATATATATATATATATATTACCTACTGCCGATAGCCAGTAGGTATACATAGTTAGGACCTAGTTACCATATGAAATTCTGAACATTCTATTGGGAATAACTTTGGCGCCGATTGAGGGATCTGCCTGTAATTTTCCTTAAATTTGCCTCACTGCGCTCCGCTCCTTCCCTGAAAGTTTCGGGGGGATTCATCCAGCGGGGGCTGAGAAAAAAGGGGGGTCCCAAAACGTGTTTTCCCCATGTTAATTTCCATAGGGACCTTTAGACACGGCTACATCCCGAACGGCTGAATGGAATTACACCAAACTTGGCAAAATGGTAGGGCCTGGTATGCAGATGTGCCTTTGCTATGTTTGGTGAAAATCCCTCCAGTAGTTCTTGAGAAAATTGAATTTGAAATTTTTCAAATGGCATTTTCTATGGGACCTTCAGACACGCCTACAGCCCGAACGGCTGAAAGGAATTACACCAAACTTGGCAAAATGGTAGGGACAGGTATGCAGTAATGCCTTTTCTATATTTGGTGAAAATCCCTACAGTAATTGTTGAGAAAATTGAATTTGAGCAAATTATAGATCTATATGCGCTCACCGTACGCACACCGTACGCGTACGGTACGCGTACCCTTACGTGCGCGAGTGAGTTTCTGATTGGCTGGCAGTCGACTGTCAACATTCCAAACTGTCCAAACCAGGAAGTGTTGGCCACCATCTTGTTTTTCAGGAGAACTGAGGCACAAGAGAGCCCAAAACAAGAGTGGAAAACACGAAAAGGGGGCAGGGTAGAGACCCCCCAACCCTCTAGCCCTTCTCAGGGGGTCCCAAAAGGACCCCCAAGGGCAAAAAAAAAAAAAAAAAGTTTTAAAATCGCGGGGTATGCGCACCGTACGCTTATCGTGCGCGTACCCCGCGATTTAAAAAAAAAAATGTGTACTTGGTGGTCCTTCTGGGACCCCCTGAGAAGGGCTAGGGGTCAGGGGGTCTCAACCCTGCCCCCTTTTCGCGTTTTTCACTCTTGTTTTGTGCTCTATTGTGCCTCACTTCTCCTGAGAAACAAGATGGCTGCTCAGGTGGTCCCAGAAGGATAATAACATATATAAAGGTTATCCGCTAACAGAATTAGCATTTACAAAACCTTTGAAATTTATTGAAAAAAACATAGGTTTCATGCCTGATATAGTTAGGAATTAGCATTTAAAAAACCTTGCAAATTCACTGAAAAAAACATAGGTTTCAAGCCTTATATAGTTAGGAATTAGCATTTAAAAAACCTTGCAAATTCACTTAAAAAACCATAGGTTTCAGGCCTTATATAGTTAGGAATTAGCATTTAAAAAACCATTGAAATTGCTCCTATATAGTTAGTTGTACTAACTATATTTCGCGCACCCGCAATCCACTGCTGATGATGTCACATATTACATGATTCATGACATGGTCAGTGACATCCCTGATGACATCACTGATGACATCTCAAATGACATCACTGATGACATCACTGATGACATCTCATTTGACATCACTGATCATATCACTGATTATATCAATCATGTGATAATACAATGCACCTCCTCACACTCTAATATAATCTTTGATACACCCACTGTTAAATACAGACTACCATTCTTGAAACCATTGACACACCAATACCAGTTACTACATACGCACTCACTGATTCCTAGGTCTACACACACATTCACTCATTCACCCATAGAATCACTCATACATACAGTCACTCATCAATACAAAACTATCATATGCACTCATACACCTATACAGACACTCACACACTGCCACTCATCCATGGAGTTACTCACACACTTAGTCAGTCATGCAAAGAATCAATCACACTTCCATTTCCTCAACTATACAGTTATACACACAACACCTTACTTATTCAAACATATACTAACACATACTTACTCAATTATACCATCACTGATACAAGAACACAATGATCCATACAGCCACTCGCACATTCACTGGCTCTCATGTATACTCATTTATATATGCCAACTCTCACATGCACGGTGTTTTACATATGTACTTACTTGAACATGTAGCACTGAGATATCCATTCACTCACCAACACACCCATGCACACAGTCAACCGCCCATATAGCTGTTTTAACATGCACTCTTGAACTCATACACTTGGTGAATCAACTGCTCACACATCTATGCACAGAGTCACACACCTCCTAGCCATCCACACACACACTCAGTCTCCCATTCAAATACTTGGGCAACCAATAAATAACCCATATAGCCACTCATATAGCTACTGATCAACACATGCAGCAGCTTACACAACAACAGACATACTGATGCACACATTCAGACAGTTTAGTCACTAACCCATGCATTTAGTAAAACACATTTAATCACTCACTCATTCAGTCAGTCATGCACCTAGTAAATCTTTCATCCAGACACTTATACATCCACTCATTCTTCAATATGTAAAACATATTTAAACTTTACAGAAACACACAGTCACTGGATGATGTCATCAGTGATGTCATCAGTGATGTCAAATGAGATGTCATCAGTGATGTCATCAGTGATGTCATTTGAGATGTCATCAGTGATGTCATCAGTGATGTCACTGACCATGTCATGAATGATGTCATATGTGACATCATCAGCAGTGGATTGCGGGTGCGCGAAATATAGTTAGTACAACGAACTATATAGGAGCAATTTCAATGGTTTTTTAAATGCTAATTCCCAACTATATAATGCCTGAAACCTATTGTTTTTTAAGTGAATTTGCAAGGTTTTTTAAAATGCGAATTCCTAACTATATAAGGCCTGAAACCTATGGTTTGTAAGTGAATATATATATCCTGTACTACCTGAGTAAGGAGGAAGCTGAAACACTGAAGTGGAAATATATATTGTGTTGTGTGGCAAGTCCATCTGTTTGAGTCACTTCTTTCTAGAATATATAAATATATATTTATATTTTCCAAGACTTGTGGGAAAAGAAAAGCAAGCTTTGTATGCTATTCAGAGCTTGTACTCAATCACGTTTTAGCACATTTTAAGCCAGTCCATTTAGCTTCAAAGAAAACAAAAATCCAACTCACCTTTCCCTTTATCTGAGCATAGACTATGGACCTCTGACCCCGGAATATAGAAGTAGGAACCTGGCTTAATAAGGTAGATTCCAGTCCAGAGGGAAGGGTCCAATTCAGAGACACATTTTTCACCACTGGCTGCAGGGAACACTTGAGTGTCCTCAGAACCTGATTTAAAAAGAGAAAAGGGTTAGATATTAGAGGGCATGACAGAGATTGTAGGGAAAAGGCTCATCTTCATCAGTAAAGAAAGGAGCACTACGACGAGAATGAGCTGACAAGAGGGAAATACTTAAAGAAAGCAAGAAAAAATGGTGCCGAAATGAACAACATGGTGCCATCTACTGCCGTACCAGCATTAAACAAGTGATTGAGAAGCAATCCCTGCAAATGCAAAAGTGCAGAGAGCATATTGCAATGTAAAGAAACGGTTGTTTAGTGACCCATAAACTGCAACAGTGTGGGCCAAATCTTCATCTCCAAGAGCAAATTCCATTAAGACCATCAGAGTCAAGCACCCATAGCTTCTATAAAAACTCATAAGAGTTGCTAGCAGGTCCGCCTGCTTCAGCGTGTCTATAGAGAGATGACAGCATAGCCCTTTTATACAGCACCAGAAAGTATTAAAGTTGCTAAACATACTTAGGGGTCAAATTTGTTTACAGCCTGTCTTTTAGGCCACAGACTAAGTCAGTGGTTGGCACTTGCTTTAGTGTGCTGTATTCCCTGGAAAAGTTCTTACACTACTTGTTGGGGAAGCGTCAGGTGGTCGAAAAAGCAACAGCTCGTTTTCTTTTGAAATTGACAATTAGAATGCATGTCCCCTCATCTGCGCGTTCTTCACTGGCTTTCTATTATGAAAAGAATCCTGTTCAAAGCACGCATGCTCGTTCATGGAGCACAGTATCAGACCGGTGCGGTCTACCTCAGAACAAGGTTGAGTTTCCTTTTTCCATCAAGAAACTTGAGGTATGACAAACTACTAGCAGAGACTCCTATAATTGGGCGTGCTAGGGCAGCAGGTAGATTACTGGTCCATCTTGGACCTACAGCTTGGAATAAGCTCCCTCTTGAACTCCTCGTTTTAAGCAACGCTGCAGTCTTTAAAAATTGGCAGAAACCCTGACTTTTTGTGCAGGATTAAAACGACTGGACCTATTTTCACTTTTGGCCTGTGCTTAGTGCCAGGACACTCCTAGGAGTAGTCAAGTCAAGTCAAGTCAAGGAAAGCTTTATTCGACTGTTAAAAAAGCAATCATAAAAGCATACATATTAAAAAGTAATCATACTTCAATTGATTTTACAGTGTCATTAAGTTAAAAAGTGGGAAAAATGGAATATAAAAACATACATAAGGGGCGTGGCCAAGATGGCGGCGGAAAAGGACGTATTGTGCAGTCCCTTCGGCGGCAAATTTATTTTAGCGTTGTATATACCCCTGCAGGGAGTTCTATCACTGCCCAGAGGAGGTCTCCGGTGCCCCGGGGCTGCTCCGAACGTCAGAGCGGTGTGATTGCACGGAGGACGGTGCTGCAGCTGAGACGGGCCAAGGTGCGGCCTGTGCGGGTCGCGAGACCTGGGAGTCGCGTTCCCAGCAGCCGGACTCCGCTGCGCTTCCAGTGGGAAACAGAGAGGCAGTGGAGGTCGGAGCCAGAGCCAACACGGCCCGGACAGATAAGCGTCTGAGTAGGACACAGCTGCGGGAGAGGTCGGGCGGAGCCCTACGAGGATCCGCAGTGCTCTTCCAGCCAGACAGCCCTGGGGGTAAGAACACTCCCAGAGTGCACGGCGACGGTCTGCGGCCTCCGGTCGCGCTGCCCTGGGCCTGCCGGGCCCTTAGTGGGCGTGAAGTGGAGTGAGGAGCCCGTGAGGGCCTACGCATCGGCCCGCTGCACGGCAGGCGGCTTGGCAGCCTGCGGTGTACCTGCGCTGGGGACAAGCAGCCCCCCCCGGGGCAGGACAGAGAATCCCGGGCACCCATTGCCTCAGTGACGCGGGTGGTGCCTAGCGTCGGCGGGCCTAGGAAACGCCCAGGGTGGTGCTGAGGCTCAGCGCCCGCCGCAATGCACAAGGTCTGGCACCCAGAGAGCTGTTGGAGCCGACGCAGACACCGGCGCCCCGAGGACGACGGGGCAGTGAGGAGTGTGGAGCCAAGCGGTAGCTGGACACGGCGCAGTGCAGGTGTGACCTGTCGATGCAGCTGGTGAGGAAACCATCAGGAAGTGCTGGTGGCATTGGGGGCCCATCTGTCGACGTTCGCCTCCCCCGTCTTCATCGTTCCCAGTATTGGGCCAGCTAAGGAGGCCCCATTGACCCACGTCTGGTGTACGGTGGTCTACCGCCTGTGACGAGAGGCCTGCTGACTGCTGAGACATTTCCTGTGTGTGGTTCGGCGGGTTTGGCAGGGCAGAGGCGCGAGCAGTGAGGCCTGAGCACTGGACTCCGCACCTGTGTTGCCGCAAGTGGGTGGCACTATGGCGGCGTCCAGGCCGAAAAAGGACAAACCGCCGAAGGAAAGCGCCCTGAAAGGTTCGCCACAACGGACTTCGCCAGCAGCCGGCAAGTCCCAGCGGCCCGACGACAGCGAGGCCCATGCCACTAAAGCCTTCATGATAGAACTGTTCGCCGCAATAAAAAAGACATCCAGGAACTGCGTTCCCAGCTAGCATCGGACTTGAAAGAGGTGCGTTGTGATGTGGATGCAGTGGGGGAGAGGGTGGCGACGCTGGAGGAGCATGATTTAGGGACTGTGGAGGATGTGCACCGGCTCCAACAGGATGTTCTACGCCTTACTGAACAAAACCTGGATCTGCAAGCGCACACAGAGGATTAAAGAGAACAGATCTCGCAGCAACAATATAAGGATACGAGCGGTCCCGTGGAAGGGTGAGGGTGCGGACCTGCGGGAATACGTTGAGGCTCTCTTCCGGCACGTCTTGAACGAAGAAGATCTGCATGAGATCCAAATGGACAGAGTACACAGGGTCGGTCTGCCGAGGGGATCCAAAGCTCCTCCCCCAGATATTTTGGTATGCGTCCACGATTTTCAGCTTAAAGAAAGGATTTTGAGAAAGGCGCATGAGCACACCCCCCTCGAATACCGAGAACATCGGCCTGTGTTGAACCAAGATCTGGCGGCCTCCACCCTGGCCAAGCGGAGAGACTTCCGGCCTGTCACAAACTTTCTGAGGGAGCAAGGGGTTCCGTACTCATGGGGACACCCATTCAGGCTTATTTTTGAATAGGACGTCAAGCTGATCCAGGTTCGGTTGCTGGAGGTGGCCCGGGAAATCTTGGGGTTGGACCGGCCCACTACCCCGACTAACACCGCAACCTCCCCTATCCGGCAACGGCGCCACTCCTCTGAGTGACAGAAGGTTGGCAAGCAGACGAAATTGACAAAGCCCGATCTGTCAATTAGCCTGAGAGAGAGAGGAGCCGCAGTAGCTACGGTGGCGAAGGTAACGGAGGCCCCAGCGGGCACATGAACTCCAGGTCTTTTGCTTGACCCCTGCAGGCCAATAGCTGGTGCCGGAGGAGACTGTCTGCGAGATCCAGATGGGTAATGTTCCATCGTCCTCATCATGGGGGATGTCCTGCATCAGGACTAGGGTAAAAGGGGAGTTTGGGCCATGTCCCCCTGCTCTTTGGGCCTGTACGATGGACTATTGTTCCCCCTTTCTGCTTGTTTTGATTGGGGGGCGGTCACACTGTTGGGGTTTGTGGTATTAAGGGGTTTTTCTTTGTTGGGAGGGGACGGGGAGGGTCATGTGTTGCCAGCATGCTGTTGATTGTGCTTCCACCAGTGAGTAGCGCAGGGGGAGACTCTCGGGTGGTGTATGTCGTGCTTGTCCTGCAGTGCTGTTGAGGGGTTGGTCTCTGGCGGTGCTGGGCTCCAAGGAGGGGGGACCCCACGACTCTAGGCAGCGAGTTGCGGGACTGCCATTTGAGGTAGGTCCCGAACAGGCCCAGGGGGGCGGGACCTTAAAAGGCACGTTTAAGGCTTTTAGTCCTGTGACAAGACAATTGGGAAAGACTGGAAAATTGCTAGCCTGAATGTACGGGGCCTCAATTGCCCGGTTAAACGTGAAGCCATTTTATCAATGCTGGAGGGTGCTGACAGTGATGTATGTTTGTTGCAAGAAACGCACCTTCTCTCCAAGGATACTAAGAGGATGAGAGATAGGCATTTTCCAACACAGGTGTGGTCCTCTTGCACTACGAAGAAACAGGGGGTGGCTATACTACTCTGTGCCAAGGCGCACTGTAAGATCCTGCCCCACGTAGTTGATATTAAGGGGCGCTTCTTGGCGGTCAGGATTCAGTGGGGGGCTACGGTACTTACAGTGGGCTCCATATATGCCCCTAATGTCCACCAGGAACCCTTATTGACATCAGCGCTTGCAAAGGTTTCGGCTTCCCCGGATCCCTGTGTGTTAGTGGGGGGGGATTTGAATTTGGTCATGGACTCGAAGTTGGATAGGTCAGAGGCGCGCTCGCATCAAACTGGGGCCATCTTCCAGGGAGGGAAGCAATGGCTACGAGAGGGGGGCTCCACGATGTATGTCGCGCTCACCATCCCCTAGAGCACGACTACACATATTATTCCGCAGCTCACTTGACCGCATGAGGTCCACGATTACTCAATACTTCAAAGACAACGACAAAGATGACATGCCGCTGAGATCGGTGTGGGAAGCACTTAAATTAGTGGCTAGGGGGGACTTTATAGTGGTTTCGGCGTCCCTGGCTAAACTACGCAGGGAAAAGCGCGAAGAACTGGAGAGGGAGGTGGGAGGTCTGGAGGCGATCCATAAATGGACGGGGGTCCCACGTGTCTGGCGGGAATTGGAAACGAAAAGGCGCATGCTTAAACACCTTGACCTCGACAGTGCGGGGTACGCCTTCTTGCGCTTACGTCACAAATTCTATCTTAGTGGTGACAAAGGGGGTAGAATGTTGGCACACCGGCTTCGGGCTCGCACGCAGCGGGCCGCGGTTCAGCCCATCCGAGACACGAACGCAGTGGAGCAAACGGCGGATGCCTGTATCGCAGACGCCTTCCAGCGGTTCTACCACACGCTGTATACCCAGGAACCGTCAAACCCAGACCGAGTGGAGGCATATCTGGAGACATGTGGAGTTATGCCCCTTACACCTGTAACAGCAGCGGTTCTCGATGCGGAAATACGCATAGAGGAAGTCATTTCCGCGATCTTGCGGCTGAAGTTGGCCAAGTCCCTGGGCCAGGACAGCTTCTCAGACATTTTTTATAAGAAATTCTGCAGAGAGTTGGCACCCTTTCTAACCCGCCTCTAACTCCTTTCGGGTAACTGGGGCTGTGACTCCCTCTATGTCGGAGGCAGTGATCACGGTCATCCCTAAGGCAGGGAAGGACCCCGTGGAGTGTGGTTCATATCGACCCATCTCACTCCTCAACATCAATATGAAGCTCTTCGCCGGCGTCTTAGCTGCTCGATTTAGTCCATTCATGGATGGCATTATCGAGCCCGACCAAGTTGGGTTTGTTCCCACGCGACAAGGGGGAGAGAACACGAAGAGGCTTCTCCACCTCATGAACTCGGTGCACCGTTCCTGTAAACAGGCCCTGTTTTTATCCATAGATGCCGAAAAGGCATTCGGTCGCTTCGACTGGTCATATTTGTTCGCGGTTCTGAGGACCTTCGGGCTTGGGGACACTTTCATAAACTGGGTGCGCTCCTCTACGCCTCCCCGCGGGCGGCGGTACGGGTCCTTCCCCATCACACGAGGGACACGACAGGGGTGTCCCCGGTCGCCAATGCTCTTCGCGCTCTATATGGAGCCCTTTGCTCAACGTATTTGAAACAACGTGGCCATCCACGGGATTCGTTTTGGCGCCGAAGAGCACAAAGTAAGCCTATATGCCGATCACGTGATCCTCTCGCTTACTTGTCAAACGAACTGCACGACTTTGGCGCGGTCGATGGCTTCAAGGTCAACTTTAGCAAGTCCCAGGTCCTTAACATCTCGGTGCCAGCTGCGGACGTGCAGGACCTCCATAGGGACTTTGATTTCCAGTGGGTTCACTCCGATATCCCATACTTGGGAATCCGCTTAGCCCCCACCATAGCGCAGACTGTCTCCCTCAACTACAAGATCCTGGTTGAACAAACGACCAAGTCGCTGTTGGACTGGTCCCGTTTGCAGCTCGCCTGGTTTTGTCGCCTGGCAGCAGTGAAAATGACGGTCCTACCGCGCATTTTTTACCTCTTCCAAATGTTGCCCTTGAGTCCTCCGCCAGGTACTCTAAAGAAACTACAGGGGCTGCTCACTAAGTTTCTATGGAATCACAAGCGTCCACGACTTGCATCCTCGTGGATCACAATCCCGCGGGCCAGTGGCGGCTTGAGCTTTCCCTCCATTGTCGCGTACTATCAAGCGGCATGTCGGCGCTGTATTCTCGAATGGAATAGACCGCTCTCCAGCAAACACTGGCTATTTATGGACCAGGCAGTGGCGGGCTGCAATATTTGGCGTGAGCTGTGGATCCCTCGTAAGCACAGAGCGTGGGGCTTGTATTCGTCACCGGTAACTTCTGCGACGATGAAGGCATTGGACCTACTGGCACGACGAAGGGGCTGGACCACCTTTCCGTCGCCCCTGATGCCCATTGTAGATAACCCGGATTTCCCCCAGGCTGCACGTCGCCAGTCTTCCAACGCTGGAGGGAGCTGGGCTGCAAGAGGGTGGGCCACCTCTTTGACCTGGATGGTCTGATCCCGTTTTCATCATTGCGCCTGGACCACTTCGCCCTCCCAGAACTGACGCCTTCCCCAACTCGCAGGTAGCACATTGGGTTACGCAACCTCATAATGTGGCCGAAATGTCTCGCCCTATGACGGCTCTGGAACGCTGGGTGATCTGTAAAAAGGATGATCCCAAAATTATTTCTGAGCTGTTTGTGCTGATTGTCACTCGCCCTAAGGTGCCGCGTACAAAAGCACAGGTTAGGTGGGAGACGGAGTTGGGCCGCTCGCTGTCTAGTAAAGAGTGGGGAAAGGTATTCTATTGCGCGCAACATACTGCGGCCAATGTGGAGGGTGAGGAGTCGGCCTACAAAATGGTGTCCTACTGGTATCATACCACGGTGAGGATTCACGCATGGGATCCTAAGTGCTCAGGTCTTTGCTGGCGGGGCTGTAGTGCACCGGGTACTTTTACGCATCTTATCTGGCCCTGCCCGAAACTAGAGCGGTACTGGAAAGCGGTCCTGGACGATGACGATGAGGAGGGAGTTGGAGGGTTTATGTTTTTGTTGCACTGTTAGGTTTTTCTCTATAACATGCAGTACTATTGAAACTACTGGCTGCTCTTCCTGGCTTTTCGTATGTTCTTGCTGGGTCGCCCTCTGGGGTGTTGGCCCAAAGGCTGTGTTTAAATATTGCTAGATCGTGCTCTGCCGGCCGATGGATGTAGGCAGCCAAGCTGTGTTACAGGATGATATGCTGCTTAATAAAAACGATTGATTCTAAAAACATACACAACAATTCAGAAATGGAGAATTTCCATTCAAGGCGACCACACTATAAATAAAGTGCTCTACATGATCATAGACTTTCTGTGATATACCACTTTTTTCCAGAAGACTGTAGTTATTAGAACCCCTCGTTCATTATCCAAGTATTGTATACTTGGCAAGGGCGGGCGACATTGGCGCAAACCCATCTGTCTCAAAAAGGGGAGTAAGATCCCGCGCCTGATAAATGCATAAAATTTACAAAATAAGAAAACATGCATGGTGCTTTGGGGCGACACATCATCACAGGGACAAGGCTGCCAATCACGCAACCAATCATTTACAGTTGGGAAGCTAACCAATCTATGAAAGATTCCAAACCTGAAGCAGGATAATAAGAATCTATCATAGTTACCAGGAACACAAACCAAATAGGGTTGAGTATTAAAAACAGTTAATATCAGTCGATGTTGCAGGACAGTTGGTTTTAAGATCTCCGTTGTTGTTCTTACAGTGTCTAACAGAGTCAAGCCCTCTCTCCTCAGATCCTTTCTAGAAATGGCTGAGATAGTAAGAGGATTTAGGAAGTATTCAAGTTTGCCAAGGTCCTTGAAAAACCTGAACACGTAGCTCAGCCATGGAATCCTCATAGCTCCCTCAAGTTTCAAAATATCTGTCATGATATCCCTATTCAGCTTGGCTTCATCTTTGGTCCACAGCCTGTGCCATAAAAGCACAGGCTCAAGCTTAATCAAATCGGATATAAATGTAAGGCCTAATTCTGCATGGCAGATAGAACTTGAGGTACCATTAGGTACAGTAAGTATGTATTTCAGGAAAGAGTTTTCAACTACCTGGATGGGAGTCGGGTCTGTGAAACCCCACACCCCGCTCCCATAAATTGCAGCGGACACACATTTAGCTTTGAAGATCTTAATTAACTCAACAGGTGGTCTTATACCCAGCTTTTTGGCAAAAGATTTAAGGGCTGCAGTAGAACGTACCATCGCCAATTTCTTGGCTGCTACTGCTTGCACCCATGACTCATTCCGAGCAAATAAAATACCTAAATATGAGAATTGCTTAGATACCTCAAGCTTTTGTCCTGCAATAAAAATGGCCCTTTTGGTCTTAATGTTCTTACCACAGCGCATGATGAATGTTTTAGAAGAGTTTACCCTTAACCCCAGATCTTTCATGAAAAGGGTAAAACTATCCACAGTGCGCTGAAGACCCACTTGAGTACGAGACATTAACACGGCATCGTCTGCGTACAAAAGGGCCGGAATCGGACGGCCGTCTACGCATGGGGAATCTGAACTATCTCTGCACAAAACTCCCTCCAAACCATTTATATACAAGTTGAAAAGGAATGGAGCCAGTACACAACCCTGCCTGACTACACTCCTAATTGGGATTTTGGCAGTGCATTCCCCAGTCAGGCCGTAACGGACGCGAGCTGATGCGTCATTATAAAAACATTTAAGAAAATAAATAAGATTTTCATCAAGACCTAGTTGTCCCAGTAAGGACCACGATTTAGAATGAATCACACAGTCAAATGCGGCAGAGAGATCCACAAAGGCCAGGAATAAATTTCCTTTTTTGGCCCTTGTGTACTTCCCCACCAGCATCAGAAGGTTTAGGCCCTGCTCTACTGTTCCCAGACCAGACTGGAAACCATATTGCAAATCTGATAGAATAGAGTTATCAGCAGCCCAGTCCAGAAGACGGTCCAAAATTATCCGTCCAGCTACCTTTGTAAAAGAATCCAACAGGGAGATAGGTCTATAACAACCCAGGTCGTGTCTATCCCCTTTTTTAAAAATGGGCACAATTATAGACTCCACCAGGTAGACAAGAAACATGTGGTACAGCTTGCATTAAGCACCATGACCAGAAGGGGAGCCCACAGAGGTATAATAGACTTAAAAATATCTATGGGGACACCGTCCGGGTCAGGAGACTTACCACCCTGACTGGCGTGAAGAGCTTTTTCCACCTCGTCCATAGTGAACACCAGATTCCTTGAGCTGGAGTAGGGTATAGGTGTACAGAGGGAAGGCGACGTTTCCTCTCCCTCGTATACCTTAGAGAAATGCCCAACCCAGTCTGCCTCTGGGATTGATTGCTATCTCTATTTTTGGACCGGTTTCATCTACTAAGAATGGGGTTCTAATAATCTTCCAGAAGCCGGCACTATCATTATTTACCGAAGCTTCTTGCAAAGCTTCCCATGCCTCTCCTTTTAATGCATTCTTCCTATCTTTAACAGCTAACTTATATTCCTTCCTAAGTCTCCTCACCTCTGTGATACTTCTTGGTTTTTTATGCAATTCGTTCTTTAAAAGGGCATAGGCTTTAGTACAATTATAATTGAACCATTCTCCCTGATCTCTATTAGTATTTTGCTGTCTCAAAAGAGAGTTCCTTATTACATTAGTGATGGCTGAAAAGGATGCAAGGAGCGTATCAGGAGTGGAATCTTCACCCAAGCATATGGCAAGCTCAGGCTTACATTGGCCAATTACTGTATTAAGTATTTCTGTTTGACTTGCCATAGCCCATCGAAGCGAGTACCCATTCATTTTACCAACAGATAAAGTTTCTAAGGCTCTGACTTTTCTAAAGTTACTCTTAGAGATGTTCTTCGTGGGCAATAGAATAGCCAGACAGAGCGGGAAGTGATCACTTAGTACATTATCTGAGACTTTAAAGGAATGAATTCTATGGGCGTGATTGTTAGGTGTGAGAACATAATCAAGCGTGGAGCAACAACCCCTACCATTAAATGTTGGAGGCAGGGAAAATGGCGATGCACATATTTCATTTGCAAAACCAAGATCAAAATTACACAGTACATCATTGAGTTGGTCATCCAAAGGAGAGTGGGTAAAATGGGATAGACACGACCCTTCCTCCTATACCACACCACATCTGTTATCATCTGCCATCTGACATAAAATGCAGTTAAAATCTCCTACCCAGAGGACCATCGTATCTTTCCGATTGCTTACAACCTGACAGGACAATACTTCAGACAAATTATTGAGAACAGTTGATACTTCACCCTGGGGAATATTATTATAAAAATTAACCAGGGCAATCGAAGCATCGGAATCCAATAGAAGTAACAACAACTGGCAATAAGTGTCTTTGATGAACTGTAAGACCTCCTTTAAATTCAGCTTATTTGAGAGATAGACACTCAGCCCTCCCTTGGCTCTCCCGTACATGACCTCAACAGCCGGAATATGATAGGTCTTGTACCCATTCAAATGGACCGCTTCCCTGCTCCAAGTTTCCTGGAGACAGATCAGATCTTGATGCTGGATAAAGTCCTGCCAAAGAGGATTATCTATTTTTGATTTAATTCCTGCGATATTCCAAGATATAATATTACATATCGGAAATTCGGCAGGAATCAAAGCAGGGGATAGAGGCCTGACAACTTCCGGCAAGGACCCAGTCCCATATAGGTGCTCTAACTCTAGATGAACCTCCAAGGCCACCTTACCTCATTAGTGGCCTCAATCCCAGTATTACATACATTCTCTATCCGATCATTAATGATATCCTCCTGGTTTGGTAGAGAGTTGTAGTGGACTGCTCCCCCAGATAAATTGGTAATAGGCGCCGTTTGCAGTCAGTCATTAGTGATTTTCTACTAAGGAATAAGGTCCTGGAAGCCTTCCAGGATACGTTGGGCGATAAAATAAACCCAAAGGTAGAATGTTAATGAGTTCAGTATTAACTTCCCCATTAAAGGCCCCCTCAATGGTGTTTCGTAACAAATTTGTAGATCTAAATGTTAAGATTACACAATCTCCGTTAAGAGATTTAGTAGAGGTACCTATCCAGCTCACTCTTCTGGCCATTTTGAATTCGCAGCAAGACATTTTTGAATCTAGTCCTTGAAGTTAAAAAATGAAGGGATTTGTTCCTCAGGTCGACCAGTGTTCAAACACATTGGGAGGTAAAGCTGGGACATTAGCTAACACGACAGTGTATGGTGTAGCTTCTGGTGGCAAGTTTAAAGTAGGTAGTGAATTGGCTATGTTGTCCCTTTGGCCATCCTGGTCACTTCCTGTATGACAGTTGGTGTTGCCGTTATCATTAGTTCGATTGTTTAGGGCTATTTGTTCTACCACACTGTTTACAGTGTTACCCCCTGAGCTTGTAGATTCTGATCTATCATTAACCACCCTAATGTTATGCTGTCCTGGGTTTGTCGAGCCCCTAGGTAGTCCTTTAGGGTTTCCTCTTAAAGTAGCTACAGATGAAGGCGCTAGTGTCTTAGTGTGGGTTGTCTGAATGGGTTGGAGGATTTTAGTTTTCTGCTCCTCTATATTACCTACCCTGGTTTCAATGTTGGTAATTTTTAAACTAATAGGCCCTAGGAGTGTTGATATCAGGGTCTCCATTCTTCCCCAGAAGCTTTCATCACCATCCTCTATCTTACCCATGCTAGTTTGGGCATCAACATTATCTATCTGACCCTTACCTTTTTTCCCTTTCCGTCCGTTTGAGTTTGAAACCGTTTTACGTTTTTTGCCGCTACCCTTCCCTTTTGGATTTATTTACAGGCAAATCTTCTTTATTAGTATGATTTTGTTTACTTCTAGCTTTTTGCCCTCTGGTTGTTACATGTGGGCTTTCGTTATTTGACCTGTCCATTAATACAGGATCAGGAGTTAAAGGGACATCACTCCTCCTACTGCCCTACAGAATCAACAATTGAGAGAGGGGACTCAGCATTTGCATTCAATGGCAGCATTGTGGGTGTTAAAGAGAGTCTACTGGGCAAGGGAGATGGGTCAGGGGGCAGATTGTGTTGTATAGAGGGAATCTCGTGATTCTGAGCACGTGGAGACATACATACGATGTCATTAGCATTGAATCAAAAGAGTTAAGCATAGCCGAAGATACATTCACAGATTGCAAGGGGGGGGAGCATACCAGTAGGGAGTGAGACGCCTCTCGGTGTTTTCTATGGCTGATGCAACTACCCCTATGGTCTTTTACAACATTTTATCTATAGCGGTTAAGCTCGGGAGAGGAGTAGTTATAGCTACTTTTTGTCTGGTGCGGGGACGAGACTGCTTAGGGATATTTTTACCCATATTGCTCAATACAGGAGTCAGTAAGTACCTTAGTGGACAAGCTAATCAATGTATCAGTCTCCACAATAGTTAAAATATACAATTAATACCGAAATCGATGTATCACTGTACACTAAAGTTCAAGTGTCCAAGTAGGGTGTCACTTTAGCAGCACACCGAAATTTTAATGGATAAAATTTACTGCTAGTTGATAGATCTCAAATGTCAGTGTCCAAGCATCCAACCAAGGGGGATGGCCCAGCCCGGTCTCCTCCGGCCCCGGACGGCCACAGGCGGCCCGCCCTTTGCCCGGGCTTCGCCCGGCTCGTCCCGCGACGCGGGGGAATTGTGTGGGCTATATGCACCTCCTGGCGCTGCCTTCCCACGTCGTCTGAGCGCGCCGCGCCACGCCGCGCCGCTGGAGCTGCCGGGAATTGCAGTCCCGGGGCGGCAACAGCACTGTTGGTGGCATGCTTGACTTTTGGCGGTGGCGGCAGCAATCGTAAGTCCTCCCTCAGCGTTTTCCTGCACTCGTTATGACTCTTGGCTGTGTCTGCAGTATGAGCACTCCCCCGCTCCACCGAGGGATTGTGTGGGCTATATGCGCCTCCTGGCGCTGCCTTCCCACGTTGTCTGAGCGCGCCGCTGGGGCTGCCGGGAATTGCAGTCCCGGGGCGGCGACGACGCTGTTGGGGGCGTGCTGGACTCTTGGCGGTGGCGGCAGCAATAGTAAGTCCTCCCTCAGCGTTTTCCTGCACTCGTTATGACTCTTGGCGGTGTCGGCAGTATGAGCACTCCACTTTCTTCCAATCTGCGAGTCAATTGTGCCTAGGAGTAGCTTTCATCATTATCAACATGAAGGTACTTATTGCTATGCCAAAATAGTAACCAAAAACTTGACACAGGAAGTAACAACAACCTGTCTGCTGTAAGCCAAGCTGTGGCATTAGAAGTCGCCATAAACTCATAAGAAATGTCAGTTTCATTAACTGAAAGAAAAAAGGAATCTCCCTACATGACAGTGGCACTGGCAATCGTAGGATATATCAGAAATTGAGAGGCTAATTAGTATTACAGAAAGTGGGCCCTTAAAATTCGAAGTTGAGTGAAAATCGCCCTTAGATGCATGCCCTGGGGGCTACATGGCCCTACCCTGCCCACCAACACTTCACTTATGCAAAAAGAACAAATGATGGAGAGAACGCAGACAATGTCATACATTCACCCCAGTACAGAGATATGGGCCTAAATCCATCATTTTTTTGCTCACCATGATATTCCAGTTTGGACCCAGACATATGCAAATCAGTCTTGATCCTGCGCCCAATGGGAACAGTCCAGCCCGAACGGCCTGGCCAGGTGCTCCCTGGACTGGAAACAAGAATCCTAGGACCGGTTTCGGGCTTTCAGTCCTTATCAGCCAGGATAAATTGACTCCAGTGGCATGGAGAGCATGGGACCCACGTCTGGGCATACCTGTCCCACTCGGGCGACAAATGCAAAAAGAACGAATGCAGAACAATGTCATACATTTACCCCAGTACAGAGATCTGAGCCTAAATCCATTTAGCTAATGGCTGGGTCTAAACTGGGGTCACATTATTGGCTATGATTATTAGAATGGTGAAGAACGGGTGGAACGCTTGGACAGCAATTGTATGAAGTGAAACTGGTCACTCTGTGAAAAGCTTTGATCTACAAGGAGCTAAGGCGTTAGTAGCTCTGGTGACCAGGCACATGGGGTGGATGGAGATATCCTATTTAAGGGGGTCTTTTATAGAGGAAAGCTATATGGGAAACTATAACCAACTAATAGCATGCAAAGTCAGTTAAGTATACCTATTTTCTTATTATAAAATCAATAAAAACACTTTATTTTTTAATAAAACTTGTCAGTTGCCAGTAGAGCAGTCAGAGGTATGGCTTTAAGTGTCACTCTTTTGAACAAGCGCACTTTGGTAAAGTACTGGGGGGTGCTGCTACATCTAGTCCACACTGGTAATGCTAGATGGAAACACATAGAAGACCACAGAAGAACCAAGAGCTGCAAAATGAGCATGTTCATCTACAGCATATGACCTTCACCAGGAGGCAAAAGTACTTAAACAATCATGCAGGCTCATTAGTGACTGGTTTGGTCAGCCACAAACAAGTCTGCTGTTTGTGGCAGGGTCATATACACCAGGAGAGGAGAGGAACAGAAGAAATAAAGATTTGGGGAAGAAGCAAACTTTCAGTCCATGAGGGTGAGTAGCCTATTGTCTCACCTGCTCATGTTGAAAAGTGCGGAGATAGAGGGTGGATGTAGTGCAAGAGATTCTGTGAAAGACACTTGAAGGAACAAAGGTGATAACACATGAATACGTGTCTATGTATATGGCATTTAAACAAGGCAAATGTAGTCAAATGGCAGCAGATTGCTATACACTGCCAAACAGAATCAACAAGTAACAGGTAGCAGGGTTTAGGAGCTGAAGTAGACTGTTACTGCACCATGTTGTAGTGTTCTTTGGGGGGTGCGTTTTGAGTTCTTTCCTAACATGGAGCAGAGAATCACTTGAGAAGGTGAGCTTATCAGCCAAATATAGGGGAGGATGGTGGCCTTGATTTCATGCAGCTTGTTTTAAATATGGCGAGGTTCAGCAAGTGAAACCAGTTGAGTTCCATCAGATGTGGGTGATGTGATCACATTTCTTCAGGACTGGATGAGACATGCTGGATGCCTATAAGGGAGGCCAGTATAGCATCTGAGAGGCCATGGAGCACAGCATGCTACCATTCAGATGCAAGAGTCCAAACAGTAGTCCTGAAGTCGCTTTTGGGAGCGGTGGTTTCACTTTCTTTGGTAGAGTGAATTGGTCCATACTACCCATGTTTTCTTACTAGGTTTTCCTTGAGGTTTATTTTAGTATCGAGGCTGAATCTAAAATGAGTTTGCATTAGGGGAACGTTGGGGTTTTAATTGGTCCAGGTACATGTCATTGTACCAGGTCTCAACTAGTTGTTCCATTTTGTCCTTGGCATACAACAGGAATTATGTCTTGTTGAGGTTGAACCTCAGGTAGGTGTGGGCATGTAGGTCTGGAGGAGAAATAGAGGGAGTTTGAGAAATAGGATGCCTAAGCATAGGAGACTTTCAAGTAGATTTTTGTGATGTTGGTGGGTACAGCTCCAAGGGCCTCTAAGAAGAGGTTAAAGATGACATGGGACAAGCTGTAAACAAAGAGGACTCTGCAGGTGATGGGGATCTTCTGGGACATGGTGATGCCCATGTGAATAAACTGGTCTCAGTTGCATAGGTAAAAAGAGAACCAGTCAATGATGTTGACAGTGAATCCCATTCAAGATTTCAGGGTGTGAATGAGAGCAAGATAGTTTATAGTATCAAGAGCAGCTGAGAGTCCAAAAACATCACAATTGTCAGGTCGCAGTCATCTGAAGTGTGTAACATAGTTGTCCCTGTGCTGTAGTGTAATCTGAAGCCAAGTTGATAGTTGTGCAGAAGGTGGTTAGCATTGGTGATCTTGGGAATTGAGCGTAGACTGCTTGTTCAATTATTTTGGCGGTAAAGGGTAGGTGAGTGATGGGCGGTAACTGGCAAGGTCATCAGTGTATAGAATAGATTTCTTCAGGAGTGGTATAATCCTGCTGGCCTTGAAAGCTACAGGGCAGGTGCTTTGAGTGAGGTAGACATTAGCAATGATGACTAAGAGCGAGAGAGCTTCTAAAGGGAGGGCTTGGATGAAGAATGAGGGTACATTATCAACTTCATATGAGGTGTCTTTGAAGGCAGTTGAATATGAGAGCAAGATCGGAGACAAGGATTTGGAGGATGACCATTGCATGTTGTTAACCAAAAGGCTCGATCTAAGAAAAGCAGACTTGATGCTGCTATGCACATCACATTTTCTGTATTTTATCACACAAGAGGCTGGTGGTGGTGTATGCGTCTGTAGTTGGGAGGTAGGAGTCTCAGGCAGGTGGGGGGGGGGGGGTGATGTAGTGCTTGATTGTTTTGAAGAATGTTCTACTTTTTATGGCAGCTCCACTGATGTCAGTATTGAACTCTGCTTTGATTGATGTGAGTTCCCGGTGTTTTGAGTGGAGTGCATTCAGTGCCGTAAGGTCACTGGAGGTTCTGTTTTTCTTCAATTTTGTTTCCTGTCTGCAGATGGAGCATTTGTTGTCAGTGAAGACCTTGGAGCACTAGGGTCTGAAGGTCTAGCTTTCTCCTGCATGTTTTCATTGGAGGGTGGATGTTCACATGGTTTTTCAGAAAACCATTTAAGTCATTTAGAAAGGTGTTCAAACTGAAGTGGAGTTGGCAGTGCAAGAGACGTTTTAGCTTTTGGCTGATGGTGGAGAAGTCTTTGAACGATCTAGAGGCTTGTCATGCTCTTTTGGGATGCCCTCAGTGTGTTGGCAGGGTACATAGCAGAAACATGGAAAAAGCAAGGTTGCCCGTCTGGGTGTAAGTGAGATTTGTATTCAGTGGTTGGTGATGTTGTGAAAAAAAGGCTGAGGCTCTGGCTTTGAGTTTACTGGCTGAGTGACATGCTGTGCCACAGAGAATATTGATGAAGATGAAAGGGTGCTCTTGTGTTTCTTTTCACGCTTATGTCTATTATGCTTACATCTTTTTTTCATGCTTATGTCTGGCAGGTTGAAGTCATCCACTGGGGCAGTTTGGGAATCCCAGAATAAGTGGTGAGATCTGAGAATTAGCTAATCAATTCTTTATTCTGAACTAGAGGCCCATAAATAATGCAGAAAGTGGCTGACTGAGCTGAGGAAAGTGAAACATGTCATACAAGGGGCGCCATGGAGTTGAGTGTGTCGTGCTTGCCTAAGATGCAGGACCATGGATGATGGAAACAATGCTCCCTTGTTATATGTGTGATCCACCTTTTGGATGCTGTAGCCTGGGGGAACAAGAATGTCTATCTTTACGAGGATATGGGACAGAGCCATGTTTTCATGAGGAGTGTAGAGTTTATGACAGGTGATGATGTCTGTGATTTCTGAAGAATGGAGAACTGCAGAAACTGCATTTACAAGCATTAGTGGCATTGTGCATGTGGTAGTTTGGGGATGTTGGGTGGTTAGTGGCATGTGTATGAAGTTGTGTATGTTGTGAGGATGAAAAAATACCAAAGAAATGAGAAACAATTATCTTCTCTGAGTAGGAGTACATGGCTTTCATACACTCCTATGCAGGTTAAAAGAGAGTATGTAGCAAGGGACAGACTAAGAAAAATGCATCAAGTATGAGAGGCAAACGTAGACAAGATATGAACTTGATGCAGAAGAAGATGAGGTATTAGACCAACAAGAAACTAATACTGGGTAAACAGGATAAAATGACTAGCAGGACTGAAGTGAGAATGGGGAGTGAACCATAACTGAGTTGACAAGATAGGAACTTGATGCAGAAGAAGATGAGGTATTAGACCAACAAGAAAGTAATACTGAGTAAACAGGATAAAATGACTAGCAGGACTGAAGTGAGAATAGGGAGTGAACCATAACTGAGCTGACACCCTCTTGCGCTGGATTAGCTTCCCCCTACACGAGCCCTCTATGCACCCCTAACGATACCCTAATAACACATATATTTGATATGACTTTTAAACTGGACCAGCCCATATCCCCTGACAAACATATATTAGACTAACACATGGTGGGATGACAACGGGAGAGACAGCACCAAAATGGTTAATAGTGGGTATTAGATGTGACAGGTTTAATGTAATTAAATGTAGATCATTAAGATTAGCTCCCCTGAGCACACATGGCTTTAAGTAAAGACTCCAGGTGTACGTGAATTTGTCTTTTAGACACATTGCTTTTTATGGTGAATAGTTGACCCATATGGAAACGAATTGATACAATGCATTTGTAATTGGAAACACTGTATACACCATGTGACTGTCTATACATGTGAACAAAGGTGTTCTTGTTAAAGCAATGAAAACAAAATACTAATGAAGATATATATGTATTTTAAAGTAAGTATGACAGGCAATGATAATGATAAAAATGGATATCACTATCTCTAGGTGGACAGATTCTCACCTTGGGCTGCATCCTTTCTTTGCCAGTTATAAACTCACACGTGCCATTGGCAGCTCGGGTGATGCCTTTAATAAGAGCCGTGGAAGCCCCTTCTCCAATTCCAAAGGCAAAACACCTGCAGAGGTACAATACAGGGGAAGAGTTCAAACTGAGGGTAGAAACATTTAAGGTCACCCATGAATGATAGTCAGTAGAGTGAGTGAATAGGCATCCAATTAGGCTTGAAAGCCAAGCACAAATTACATGCAGTGTTAGACACCTAGACAAAGTATTGATCTGAAAGGTAGAGTGCATGGATGTCATTTAAGGGTTGCAGCTGCGACCCCTGGCCTGCTCCATGCAACCCCTGGCACTAACTTTGCAACACCTGGCCTCAGATGTGACAAAATCAGGGCCAAGAAGACAGGAGCGGCTTCACAATCCATTCACTTCCTTTTTAATTAAACTAAGAGCGAATAATTGTACATTATTCACTATTGGTGCAATAAAAACTGGAACATCAGGCAAGTAAACATTGTTTTTAAAAGTGTTTTGTGTGCATGGTTGTAATTGAGATTGTGCGAAAAGGGTGTGTTTATGTGTGAACATGTGTGTATGTGGGCATTTGCGTATAAGTGAAAGTGACAGCCAGAGATGGGAGTGGCAAAAAATGAGATTTAATGTCACTAAATGAGTACGAATTAGTGATGGTGAGTGGGAATGATAGAGTGACAGTAGGAGTGAGCGCAAGTAAGAATGAGCGCAAGTCAGTATGACTAGGTTTGAGTGAATTAGTGTAAGAATGAGCAACACTGTGTGAGTGTAAATATGAGTGCAAGTGAGTAAAAATGATTGAGGTGGAGTGGGTAGCAGACAACGAGTGTGAGTTATTGAATGTAAATTAGCATGAGGGAAAATGTGGTGTTATGCTTACAAGTCTGCTTTTGGTCCTGGCAAGATACTGGTGTTGGCACGTTAGAGGGAAATATTTGTAGACTGGGACCTGGCATATTAGAGATACTACTGGACATATGGGATATCCACAGCAAATAGCTGGTGCAGGCATAACGGAGGTAAATCTTGTTATGGAACACCCATGTCAAAATCCTGGCGCTAGCATGCTGGAGGTGATTCACGGAGGACAGGTGTGGCATATAAGTGGACAAACATGATAAAATGCTTACTCAATCATACTAGAGGTAAATTTTGACAGAAGGGTTCATTGATGACATTAATAGTACAATTCAGTGAATGGCATAGTATATGTAATTATTGGCATAATTGGGCACCAGTGTCATATAGGAGGTACCCATGGCATGATGTTGACCCTAGCCAACTGAGGTTATTTTTGGCAAATGGGGCAACCATGGCAGATTTTGAAAAAAGATGGTCATCTCCTTTGCATCTGATGCTGAGCAGGATGAAGGACAACATGCCCCATCCACTTTGGATTTAGTTCTATTGATGTAGTACATTAGAGCCATTTTGACACTCAGTGTGTGAAGTGCCCTTTCTGCTACTGAGTCTGGGTGAGGGAAAAAATTGGTTGTTCAAATGTTTGATTAAAGTGAAAGGGAACAATCACTTTCAAGGAAGGATTTATGGTCAGTCCGTAGTACAACATTATCTGCATGATATTGAACGAAAGGTAAAGTGAAGGCTTGTCACTCACTTGTACACCTTATGGAAGTCATTGCATGGGACAAGATTGCAATGGCTCAAATGGGGGTGACCAATGAATCTTGTATTATTTTCAGGTTCCCAAGAGGGACAGGTGGGACTCTTGGTGGAATAACCCTTTTGAGGCCCTCCATGAAGGCCTTAATGACTGGAATTCTGATCAGAGATCAATGTAACCCATTTTCCATGCTTGCGGGAATAGCCCTCAGGTGTAGACATATGGAAGGGTACACTAATCCTGATTTTGGTAGGTGGAGTAAATAACACTATCCTGAAGAGATCCGATGTAAAGGGTCAATGGTTTTATAAATGCAGTAGTGGAAAAACAGTTTCTACTTTGCTGCATAACAAGGTCTTGCGGTGGGTCTGTAGGATTCCTTAAGAGTGTCAATACCCTTCTGTGTGGGGCCCAAGTAACTGAATTCTAAGACCTCAAGTGCCAAATTGCTATATTCAGTTTTCTGGGATCTGTGTGTCTGATCAAACAGTATTCCTGCATGAGAATGTCTGGCCTATTGGGTAGCCTTTTGTGAGTACTGAGAGGAGAGACATTTCTAGGAGGGTTGAGAACCATGGTTGTTAGTTCCCTGTATAGAAGGAGTGGGAGAGGAGGAAAGTGTAAGCAAATATTGGTGACCAATTGTAGGAAGCTGGCTTTGTATATACTATACCAAAGTGAGGTATAGTGTGCACAGAGTCCAATGGATCTCCAAATGTAAGCAGAGGTAAAGTTAGATAGCACCTTATTCTCTATTTGTGGTAGTGTGGTCGAGCAGTAAGGCAGTATCATAGGACAGTGTTAAGCATTTGTTGTACACACTCAGTCAGAAAATGAATTCACACACTCAAAGACTTAACTTCAGACCAATTGTTTTTGTATAAAATATTACTTTAGTTATTTTATTTTCTAGAACCAAGCAAGCCTGGCACACATAAGTTGATAAATACTTTGCAGTAAATATACAGTTTGAAATGCAATTGTAAATGTACTTTGAAATGGTTACAGTTTGAATTACTGGTAATGCAATACTGTGAAATGCTGTACATATACTTTGTATCGACTTTGAAATGGAAATTTCAGGTAAGTTACTTTTATTTTACTTTTGAGATTACTTTTTAGATTACTCTTTCTACTCAGTGTGATATACCTAGATATCACATTGGAACATTTCCTAGAGAAACGATAAGTAAAATCAGTTTTGCAAAATTGTTATTTTTCATGTTTCCATACAAATCAACTCCACACTTAGAACATTTTTCAGAGAAAAACAGTCAATAGGTTCTTATGGAGAGAAATTAAGTTAACGGTTACCAGGTAAGTAATCGGTCTTTGGAGTTGAGCTTCTTTGGTTAGAACACAGGTTCCCCCAAGGTCAAGGATGCACTGTTGTTACTCCCTCATCAGCACTAGGGCGTCCGGGTGCAGAGTGCTGAGGCTCAATTTTATCCAAGGAGGACAGGGGGCCTCTGGTTGGTGGCTCCTGGCAAGCAGGCCACTGGGTAATGGGAGCAAAGCCCCTGGACTTTAGCTCAGGGCACATGGGGAAACTAAGTAGCACCAAAGGTGCAACCTCAACAGCACTAGAGAGGCCGGATGCAGGGTGCTGTTTCAACATCAGGCGCCCTGTTGGTTTCAATGGGAAATCTCCAGTTTGCAAAGGAACTGCAGGCTCAAGCACAAGGTCTTCTGGGTGCAACCACCACTTTGAGAGGTAAGTTGGGAAGTTAGGGGTTGGTTAGGCACCGTTGGTTTGGGCACACCAGGCCATGGGGCGTCAGGTGCAGGGGTGCCTTTTGGGGTCAGCTCCTGGTCACGGTTAGGGGGGCCTTCTGGATTTAGGTTGCAGGTGTTGGCTAGAGGATTGAGGGATCGCTGGACCTCGGGTCAGGATCGCCGGGGGACCTCTTCGTGGTGTTTGCCCACTCGAGCTTGGGCCGTGGACGGCGGGTGCAGAGTGGGGCGGATTTGCGGTGTCCATCCGGAGCAAGAGGTTGCAGATGAACAAATCCAGTGTTCACGGGAGACAAAGTCTCAAAGTGGGGTTTCAAGGCAGGCAGGTCCTCTGGGGGTTTCGAGGTTGCTGGCTGCAGGACACACTGGGATTTCGCAAGAGTAGATTCGAGGTGGAGACAGGCCGGTAGGGCCGGGGCCAAGTCAGTGAACGTCATCTTCTTGTTAGCTTCAGCGTGCTGTTTGGTCCTTCTGGTTCTTATCTGAGGAAACAAAGTTCAGGGGTGCCCCTAAATACTAGATTTAGGGGCATTATAGGTAGGTAAAAGGCAGGGACCGATGGGCCCCTTCCCTGGGGTGAGTACATCCCCTATTATGCCACCCTCCAGTGGGAGGGGGGCATGAGCCTGTCCCTGGTTGGCAGAGTCCCCCCATCTTGTTGGTAGAGGTGGGCACACCTCTCTTCCTCACTTGTTTCTCCCACTAGTTCTTCCGCCCAAAGTGGGGGTCAGAACTAGTGGGGACCAGTAGCGGAGAACAGCAAGTGGCCTGGGGAAGGTCACAAAGGCGGCAAGCCTTTGAAGCTTCCCCTTCGTGAACCCTGCCCATCCTGGGAGAGGAGGTTTGGCACCTTGTCCAAGGATGTACATTGTTTCAGGCCCCAGAGAGCAGCAGGCTCTCGACCCAGGGGTCCAGAAACATGTCTGGTGGTGGAAGCTGAAAGCAGCCACTCAGCCTGGACACTAGTGGTAGGTTAGAGATGCCCTCTGTGTGCATTTTTCATTAAATCCCACACTGGCTTCAGTGTGGGTTTAATGTGCTGAGGAGTTTTTTTACCAAACTTCTCAGTTTTCAATGTAGCCATTATGGTGCTGTGGAGTTTGTAATGACAAACTCCCAGCACCATATACTCTTAATGGCAGCACTGCAATGTCAAAGAATGGACCTAGACACTGTAGGGGTGCAGGGCTAATTTACCTGTACCCTCACCTCTGGTATAGTGCACCCCGCTAGAGGGGTGACTGATCTATGCCAGGGCAGTGGGTTGTAGGCATGGCACACAATGTGTGCCTTGTCGATGAGTGAGTGAGTGAGTGAGTGAGTGTGTGTGTGTGTGTGTGTGTGTGTGTACCCTCTAGCCTTCTCTGGTCACAGTGCCCTGAAGGACTGGGTTCTTTTGGACCCAGCGGTGCCAGGGCACAACACCTGAAACCTTCGTGGGTAACCTGCTCCGGCGTACAAGTCACAGAGACACGGGACACTTCCTTCGGCGTCAAAGAGTCAAGGTTTATTTACTGCAGGGAACACAGAAGTCACGACAAGTACACCACGTGCAACTTGGGGAGACTGCTTCAAATTGGTTTTGTGGATCGCTCCTTTTATACAGTTTTTACCCATAGGCTAACATTGAACACAAAGGTTTACAACTCAGTTCCCACATCTAGCTCCCAGAGGGGTCGCTTTGGTCGCTTTGAAACATACAAGGTCCGGAACATAAGTGCGGAAACATTTGGCGGTTCCCAACTGTAAAAACCCATCTTCCCACCATTAGCAAATTCCAATCAGCAGTAAAGTAGATCGAAACAGGAACGAAGACAGGTGCAGAGGAAGACGGAGACAGTGGGGAGATCGGAAAGGGTGTAAAAGGGGAGGTGCCGGGAAGCACGAGATACAGGCATCAAAGGGACGTGCCTAATGAGATGCACGGCTGAGACAATAAGTCCGTGAGGCAAGATGAGCCTCGAGCGGCGCCACCTGCCTTACAGTAGCAACCCCCTCGTCATAAAGACACTTTCAAAGGACATGTGTCTTCCGCAAGTATCTTGGGAGTCCCAGGGTCGCGAAGCGGACAGCGTCCGTTCGCTGACTACTTGAGGGCAAGAGACAAAATGGATGCCGTATCTAAGATGGAACCCGTGGGTACAGATGAGAAACCCACATAACAGACGAACGGTTTAAGTTAGCACAGCGAAACTGCGCACACTTACTAAACTCGTCATTTGCGGTTCATAGATACTAGACTCGACCATATTCGTGCGAGTCAAAAAACACCACTTACAATTGTCACGGAACCTCAGACGCTCCTTTTGCCCTCATGTAGGCAAGCACTAGTCGGAATCATATTCGATATTCATCAGACCATCAAGATGTCGTTGTAGCATAGATCTGTCCGAGCGAGTCCCCTTGGTAGCAGGTGGTTGTCTCATACACGTTGTAGCACAGAGGCCACATAAGGCAGGACCACACTGCACACAAAGGCAACACGTGAACAGGAACACTACCACAACCCCGATGATCATCAGAATCTTCCAACCCCAAGTCGACATCAGGCCCCAAAACCAACCGAGCAGCGTCCAATCCCCTACATCCACGTGTATGGATTCGGAGATCTTATGCAACTTCGAGATGGCTTGATAGACAGTAGGGGCATTATCAGGTATGAAAATGCAACAGCTCGAATGGATCACTTTACATACCCCACCGCGATCTGCCAAGACGACATCTAAAACCATACGGTTTTGTAACGTCATAAGTCTCTCCGCCTGAAGTTCTGTGGTGATATTACCAAGGGCACTGGCAGTAACATTAGCTGTCGATTCTACCACTCGAGTCAAATGTCTCAGGTTCCTACTATTAACCATAGGTCCCCAAAACGGGAGGAAACCCTTGAAAAAGTCTCCTGCCTCTTGACCGGCAGTATCCTCTTCGCTAATTACGCCTCGTACAACTCTAGTCTTATGGTAATCGGCATCTACAGTGAACGTCGGAGGCAACAGATTTGCAACAAAACATGAGCCCATGAAGTCTGAGGGCAACCATGTATATGCACGATCATGACAGATGAAGTACGTACCCTTGGCAGCCAGAAACACAGGGATCGGGGACATTGGCAGAACGTAACTCTCAGTGCAAGCACTTACTCCAAGTGAGGCTTGCGAACCACGACCCACGAGACAAAGATTACCAGTGTGGGGTACGACCCATATTGGTGGCGAGTTTTTAAGCTGCCTTTCATTAGTGAACATACTATATTCCCCTCGATTCGGTGCCCTATAGGCTTGTACCTCTGCCTTAGGGATGAGAAAAGCATCATAGATCTCATCTTCCAAATCCTGTATGGCCATCGACACCACCCACTGATACGAGGTAGGACCAGGTTTGGGGGAACGTTCTGGAGAGGGGTGGAAACCTAGTGCGCTTCGAAGCATTGTTTGGTATGCTCGAGCTGACCCTTGGGAACTATACGGTAACACCAGATATGGAATTCCCTTACCCGTAGTATGTGGCATCAACCCACACACCCAACAATTAGTAGTGTTAACCACTAACTGATGCTGATGGAGGAGCTGGATAAAGGAATTGTTGCGGAATTCTACACGTCTAGCCTGTTCGTGTTCCGGTAAAATATGAAAGGAATGGGGAGAAGCAGTAGTAGCAGTAAGAGTAACGTTAGGGTAAGAAGTAGGAGTAGGGGTAGGAAGTAAAAAGTAAGACATAGCATAATACACCCCACCCGCCAAGAATGCAGAAGCAGTTAAAAACAGTACAAACAATTGGAATACAACACATTTAGTACGACTAAGTTTCTGCAGTTTAACTCTATACGCCTGAGCTCCTTCCAAATCGTTCAGCTTCGAAAATGCCATTTCCCTACGACCGTCCGCAACGTTTCTTGACGCACTTCGTTCTGTGCAGCAATAGTCAATCCCCAGGAGTTCCTAGGAACCGACGGCCTTTAACCTAGCGTCAAGACCTACTGTCCAGAAGGAAGTACGCGCGCGGCCCTACGGCCCTCAATACACAATATGTATTTTATTTAGCACAAAAATCAGCTGTGGAAGGAAAAAGATACAAAAATCTTAATACACGTACAAACAATTTTCAATCATACGAAATGTTCAAAGTTGATCAGGGGAAACGAGGATATTGCAGTTATCAGTTTTTAGCAAAGCAAGAAAACAATTTTATTTGTCCTTAGTATGAGAACGCAAAGAATATCGATGTTTCCCGGGACGTGTCTGCTCGTCAAATAAAGGATCCGTCGAAGAGACAGCGTCCTGCTGATCAGTTTGTTGATTTGGTCTGGAGTCTTTTGCTGACAATGTTCCAACAGTGGCTTTCTGCTGCGCTGAGTGTTCACCAACAAGCTGTGCGTCGCTAAAAGGTACAAACGCCGGCAATGTCTCTGCTTCTGTCGACGCAATGCCTTTCCTCACCCACGGGTCTGCCAGCAAAGGAATAGGGACTCGTTTACAATGGGTAGCATGTACCCAATTCTTCCGCCCCTCAAGACGAACGGCAGTCCTCGTGGCCAGGAGCACCTGGTGAGGTCCAACAAAACGGGGGTCCAGATTCTTCTTGCGCGAAAAATTACGGGTGACAACCCAATCACCGGGCTGGAGCTGGTGGCCTGGACCCTCCGTCTGCGTCGGCAAGGCGTCGTAAACCTGTTGATGAATTAACCTCAGTTTAGCAGTCAAGTCATGTAAGTAGTCAATCAACATCGGATACTCAAGATCAACGAATATACCTGGCCTAGGAACCCCCCACACATTCGCAGGACGGCCGAACACTATTTCATAGGGACTAAGCCCTATTCGGGAGTGTACAGTCGCCCTAGTTGACAGTAATGCTAGAGGCAAAGCGTCAGGCCACGAAAGTCCAGTCGTAGCCTGAATCTTCGCTAATTTTAGTTTAAGGGTACCATTGTAACCTTCAACCAATCCAGCTGACTGGGGATGATTGGCGCTATGGAATTTTTGATTAATTCCAAGGCCCTTACACACACTCTTCATCACACTTCCAACGAACTCACTTCCGTTATCTGACCACACGACTCTAGGCATTCCGTACCGAGGAAAGTATTCCTTCAGTAGGATTTTCGCAGTAGACAAAGCGGTATTGTCTTTGAGGGGATAGGCCTCGATCCATCGGGAGAATGCGCAAACCACAACCAAAACATATTTCAGGTTATTGCATCGCTCCATATGGATGAAGTCCAATTGAATCACCTCAAAGGGATACGAAGGAGGAGCAAAACTGCCAGGGGGAGTTGGGGTTCCTTTGCCAGGATTGTACATTATACACACCATACAATTCTTCACCAGACGTTCAGCACACTTCGTAATACCATCATTCTTCCACACATCAGCCAACAACTTGCAAATACCTTTCGCGCTAATATGTGCTAACCCATGTGCCATTGTCACAACGGCTAGTACATACGCATCCGGTAACATCCATCTTTTCTGATCCGACAAATCAATCCAGCAACCATTCGCATCCAACCTTCCCGTACTTTCTTTCCACTTCGTCTTTTCAGTGTCGGTGGCCTCATTCTGAATTGCTTTCACGCTCTCTATAGTATTCTCACACATACTTGATTCTGTAGGCCACCTAACCGAACTCGTCACATACATTCGAGTGCTAATGTTCCGGGCAGTCTCCTTAGCAATCTCATCTGCAAACGCGTTACCACGACCAACATCATCCGTCACCTTACGGTGCGCACTACACTTAACAATCGCAACTTGAGCAGGCAAAGTCAATGCATCCAAAAGATCGTTCACGAGCTGGCCATGCTGTATTTTCGTGCCATGCGACGTGAAGAAACCACGCTCTCGCCACAACCGTCCAAAGCTATGCGCTACACCGAAAGCATACTGGCTATCGGTGTACACATTCACACGTTTATCTTTTGCTAATACACATGCTCTAGTAAGAGCAATCAGCTCTGCAGCTTGGGCAGAATTCTGATTCAATCTCGCAGTCTCAACAACAGTATTCAACGTTACAACAGCATAAGCAGTAGTCACATCACCATTCGGCAATTTGAAACATGACCCATCCACATACAGGGTGCCGTCAGGGTCTTCCAATGGGGTGTTTTTAAGGTCCACTCGACCTTTCGTTTCCTCCTCTGTCCGCAAGTAACAGTCATGTTCTGTTACTGCATCTGACTCTGCACTAATTGGTAACAAAGTTGCCGGATTTAGGACATTACAACGTTTTATCTGAATATGGCTTGCCAAGAGCGTCAATTCGTACCCAGATAACCTCGCACTCGTCAAGTGCTGAGTTTTCGTTCGATTCAAAAGAGTATCGACTGCATGCGGAACCATCACCGTAAGCATATTATCCATGACCAATCCTGCTGATTGTCGGATGGAGACCGCAGCTGCCGCAGTTGCTCTCAAACAACTCGGCAATGCTCTAGCTACTGGGTCTAAGGTCGAGGAAAAATATGCACATGGACGTTGCTTACCACCAAAAGGTTGCGTTAAGACACTCAACGCACAACCTTCCCTCTCGTGAACGTATAACGTGAACGGCTTGCTGTAATCAGGGGTACCTAACACAGGAGCCGAACACAATGAATCACGTAATTCAGAAAAACTTTTCTGACATTCTTCCGTCCATGGTAAAGGAGTTGGAACATCCTTGCACGTAAGAGCCACCAATGGTTTCGCTAGCAATGAAAAATTTGGAATCCACTGCCTGCAGTACGACGTGATACCTAGAAAAGCACGCACATCTCTTTGGGTTGTTGGCACAGCCATTCGTGCAATCGCTGCAATTCTCTCTGGGGTCAATCTCCTTCCCTCCTTTGACAATAAGTGACCTAGGTAGGTTACTTCTTGACAACAATATTGGAGTTTAGAAGGTGACACCTTGTGATGTAACTCACAGAGATGTTGCAGCAACGATACCGTAGCAATTTTGCAAATGTCCTGAGTATCGGCAGCCACCAATAAGTCGTCGACGTATTGGATTAAAGCCGCACCAACCGGCAACCTAAACGCATCCAGTTGACCCTTCAAAGCTTGACTGTAAATCGATGGACTTTCACAGTAGCCTTGAGGAGCGCGTTTGAACCGGAAGCTACGTCCACCAAGAGAGAAACCGAAAAGGTCCCTGCTTTCTTCGGCAATCGGGATGCTGAAAAACGCATTTTTCAAATCAATCACCGAAAACCATGAAGCAGTAGCTGGAATCAGAGTCAGTAGCGCCGTGATGTCAGGCACAACAGGGAATTGAGGAACCACAATTTTATTTACCTCCCGTAAATCGATAACAAAACGATAAACAGGCGGTTTGGTAGGATCAGTACGTTTAAGAATGGGCAGTACAGGGCTGTTGCACACGTTTCCCCGAGTCTCCTCAATAACATCTTTCTCGATCAAATCATAGATGATCGCTAACAGAGCTCGTTCACCATCAAGGGAGATACGGTACTGGGGAATACGTGGCAATCGCACATTCGATTTCAACTGAACAACATAAGGGGAGATATCAAGTAGGCCCACATCGTTTGGACCCGTCGCCCACAAAGACGCAGGAAGAGAATCCAATTCCGGTGGAAGCTTATCGAGGGACAAATACATGGGAGAGACTACTTTCTCTCCGAACGTAAGCTTTACACCCGCAGGAGAACAATACAAAGTTGCATACAAACGTTTAAGCAAATCCAGACCCAAAAGATTTTCACCACAACCAGTGGTTAAAATCAACGGAGCTTCGAGCTCACGAGGCCCAATTTTAAGGGGCAAAGGGCGCGAAACTGGATTGCTAACGGGGGCGCCAGAGAATCCAACGGAAACATTTGTTAAGCCAGACAAAGGTGCGCCAGGGAGTTTCGAATGCATGATAGAACTTTTCGCTGCACCAGTGTCCAACAGAAAAGGCTCAACGACGCCCGATGTAGCAACTGCGACGTAAGGCCCTCTCTGATCAACCGGAACTGATACCACTCCCTCTCCTTGTCTGTGGCTGTCCTAGTAATTACTGTCGTCAGTTCCCTGATCGACGTAATAATCGTCTACATTGTACTGCGCAGATCGTCCTTGCGATGATCCACGTTGATCGAAACAATTATTAGAGTTTGATGAGTTGTCAGAGCGGTCGTTCTGAGCACCACGACCTCTACCACGTGATGCATTCTGTGAACCACCACGGCCTCCTCTAGACGAATTACCACTATTACGATCATTTAAAGCAGGACAATCAAATTTAATGTGTCCCTCCTGTCTACAATAAGCACATTGATTGTACCCTAATGAAGATCTGTTGAAAGAGGAATCATTACGCGATTGCGATCGATGCGATTGCGACTGTGATCTATTCTGCTGAGACGCATTCTGATTAGAACGCGGCGGATATGCTTGTTGTAACAACACTTTAGTTTTCAGCTCTTTTGTCTTTTTATCAGCGCGGTCAGTTTCCTCTTTCTCTCTATTTTCGTAATATTGTGCCGTAGCCAGAATCTGAGCCGAGGTAGAAACGGCCCATGCACTTTCTGAATTCTTCAATTTATTGCACAAGTCGGGCAATAAGTTCGATACAAATTTATCCACAAACAACCTCTGTCCACCCTCAGTACCCATATCCTGTCCACTATGATCAACGAATGTTTCCTCAAACCTCGTAAAGAAGTCTGAAACACTCTCATCTTTCTTTTGCTTACAGGCTGACAACTTATCCCAATTTACCTTCATAGCTGGCATGAGCGTTTTCATTAACGTAATGATTCGCTGGGGAAGAAGTTCAATCAATTGATCGGGTTTAGTAGCAGCCGCTTGTCCAGCGTCTGCCGCTGTAATAGCATTCCAATCACCACCTAATTCATTTGCGTGATCTTGGTGACGAATCTTGGCCCATACCGGTTGCGGTACGACATTGCCAAACAACATGTCGATATCGGCAAGATTCATTACCGTAGCATCTACGAGCTGCGACAATTCCTTATAATACCCAGCAGGATTCTTGCGAGGATCGGGCAAAGTTTGTTTCACCTGAAGCACTTCCGATCGTTTCCATGGGAGATGTATCCACACTCTCTGGAAATGCGCCGCTATTGGGTTATTAACATCGGTATTATCAGCAGGTACCCAAACTGGCGGAACTTCACGCATAGGATATTGACCAGACTCAGCTTGTTGGCGTTCAAGATCCTCTACAAACAGTGCGTGAGGAATAGGAGCTAGGCGGAAAGACAGCAACTGCTCAATAGCACGTCGGACATTAGTATCGACTATCAGTCCAGTTGCGAACTGAAGCCGAAGATTGGACAGGGCGGTCAGCACCTCGTCAGGCGCAACTGCCGCTATCTGATCACGTAAAAGTTTACACATTTCGTCAAACACATATCTCTGAGTCGGTATGTTGAATTGACTAAACGTTTCAAGAACAACACGGGGTGGATTTCTCTGCGGATTGTCGATCCAACTCATCGCCATATTGTATAGCGCAGCGCGTTCCCTATTACCAGGAAGCTGACTACGCCTCTGCGGTGGGCCATCAGAACCAGCGGACCCAAAAACAGGTCCGAGCGACTGAAAGAAGCTAGCCGCAATGGGGGAATTACGGTTACGAGTAGAGGGACAAGAGTAAGACACAGGACTAACAAGAGAAGGAGTAGAGACATTAGCAACGACAGGGGTTAACAACACAGGAGCAGTAGTGTGAGCAGGAGTGTGTGGAAGCGGAGGAGCAGTAGGAATAGACACAGGCACAGGAGCAGGAATAGTCGGAAGAGCGGGTGCAGGTTGAGGAATAGGCGGAGGAATAACAGGTGGGAGAACAGGTACGGCAGGGACCACAGGAGCTGCGGTACCCTGTACGTACGGAGGTGGTGACTTCATAAGATAGGACATTAAAGGATCCTCAACTGCCTCTTCCTTCTTATCCGACTCCGTAGGCAAAGCAGGATAGCATTTATCTATGGTCATACGTTGCAGCCTCTCAAACACTTCCTTGTCCTTATCCTCCTTATCACGCTGAAACTGCTCAGCTTTCTTTACAATAGTAGCAACATTATCTCGCTCACTACGTTTATTCTGTCTGATCTCTTTCTGTCGGGCTTCTTTGCGCCACAATCGAAAGGCATCAAACATGGCCGGCCTAGATTTACGTTCGAACAACTTAATTTCCAAATTATCTAAGATCGACGCTTCGAAGCTACCATGAGGTGGCCAACGAAGATCGCCGTCTTTCTTTGTATATTTTATCCAATAGTCATTAAAAGCAATCGGGCCTAGCCCATGTTTGCTATATAAGTCATAAGTAGGAGTTCCTACCGGAGGTATCGGACACGAGTCCTCCAGCAGGGAATCCGCACCACAAGGTCTAAAGCAACTGAACAAAGTACTGCGACCAGGCATCTTGCACGCTAGCCGAGTTTCACAAACTTCAAGGGTTACGGGATTTACCAAGTCCCAGCAAGAACAAAACCCTCGGTCTTTGGCGGCTGCAGTCGTCAAACAAATACAACAACAAAGTTACGCTAGCAAAGTGTCACCGACAAAAACACTCACACAGCGTGTACAACAACAACAAACCACTAGTGTTTACAACAAAGACACTCGCTAAAGTGTCTACAACCAAGGATTCTGGGAGCGACCCACAAATACTTAACTCAAAGATCAATGGCGTCCTCAGGAAGGCCCGTCTATCGTCTCGCTATACCAAGGTCTACGCCAGGCGCCAAAACAGGTCTACAGTCAGGGCAGCAGTCCGTCGCAGCCGTTAGGAGGCGGGAATCTTCGCGGGAAAAGTCTTCGGGCCACTTATTTCGACAACTGGATCGATGAAGCGGGGTGCACCTTCCCTCGGAGATTTCACACGAAGTTCCTCACGATCGTCGGGCTTGGACCGGTACCACTGATGCAGCCCCACGTTGGGCGCCAACTGAAGGACTGGGTTCTTTTGGACCCAGCGGTGCCAGGGCACAACACCTGAAACCTTCGTGGGTAACCTGCTCCGGCGTACAAGTCACAGAGACACGGGACACTTCCTTCGGCGTCAAAGAGTCAAGGTTTATTTACTGCAGGGAACACAGAAGTCACGACAAGTACACCACGTGCAACTTGGGGAGACTGCTTCAAATTGGTTTTGTGGATCGCTCCTTTTATACAGTTTTTACCCATAGGCTAACATTGAACACAAAGGTTTACAACTCAGTTCCCACATCTAGCTCCCAGAGGGGTCGCTTTGGTCGCTTTGAAACATACAAGGTCCGGAACATAAGTGCGGAAACATTTGGCGGTTCCCAACTGTAAAAACCCATCTTCCCACCATTAGCAAATTCCAATCAGCAGTAAAGTAGATCGAAACAGGAACGAAGACAGGTGCAGAGGAAGACGGAGACAGTGGGGAGATCGGAAAGGGTGTAAAAGGGGAGGTGCCGGGAAGCACGAGATACAGGCATCAAAGGGACGTGCCTAATGAGATGCACGGCTGAGACAATAAGTCCGTGAGGCAAGATGAGCCTCGAGCGGCGCCACCTGCCTTACAGTAGCAACCCCCTCGTCATAAAGACACTTTCAAAGGACATGTGTCTTCCGCAAGTATCTTGGGAGTCCCAGGGTCGCGAAGCGGACAGCGTCCGTTCGCTGACTACTTGAGGGCAAGAGACAAAATGGATGCCGTATCTAAGATGGAACCCGTGGGTACAGATGAGAAACCCACATAACAGACGAACGGTTTAAGTTAGCACAGCGAAACTGCGCACACTTACTAAACTCGTCATTTGCGGTTCATAGATACTAGACTCGACCATATTCGTGCGAGTCAAAAAACACCACTTACAATTGTCACGGAACCTCAGCCCTGGGTCCCTTTCGGCTGACCTGTGGCCAGAGATGGCAATTAGGTTTAGGCTTCAACTGAGTTTTAGGGAAAGAACATAGATTCTATGTACCTGATTAGCAGGAGCACGGGGCACACTCAGTCAAAACATACCAGCAATTCAGCACAAAAGTGGGGGCACCATGCAGACAGAGGGCACTTTCTCACACCAGTTCATCCATAGAGCATTGCAAATGGGCTGTGGGAATCTGAAGGCAGAGTTATGGCATTATGCATTTTCATGAGTAGCGAATAAGTCTATCTGCGGAAACCCCCAACGTTGGAAGCAGGGGAGTTAGATTAATGAGTGGGGTTCTCACTCGTGCACTTGTTGATACGTCCTGCTGAGCAGGTTCACAAAGTATTTGTTCTCTCTGGGTTGATACTTCGCCAAGAGGTGTATCTGATGAGGAATTGCTCAATGCCAAATCTTCTGTGCTTGTGTCAACAAATGCTACAAATGGATACTGCCTTATTTCTGGAGATAATGCATGTATGTCATATTGTCTATCTTTATGAGTACTAACTTGCCCTGAACGCTCTCAAAGAAAGTCTTTAGGGCTAGCTGAACAGCATGGAGTTCCAGGTAGTTGATGTGGTACTCTTGCTGCTCGGCTAATCTGTTGTGTAGATAGGGTGCTTGAAGAGCCTGCCCTGCAATAGGTTGTTGCCTTTCAAACACTGCAGAAGTGATGAGACTGGAAACTTACCAACACTAGATCTTATAGATGAACCTTCGCTTGTGACCACTGGGTTAAAGGTATGCATGTAATGGCTGCATGTGGAGTCTAAAATGGGGAAACATGACAATGCAGGGTGCCTTCATCCCTAAAAGGCACATGTTTCTCACGGGAAGAAGACAAGCTGTCTGAAAAAGAGGCTGAAATGCCTGCCCCCTGTGTTGGTTGGGACGGGCCCTGCCAGCAATGGCATAGAGAATCAACTCTAGGAAAGATTTAATATGTTGGGGCTGTAGGTGCGCCTTGGTGCCATTTATTGTAAACCCCAACTCTGAATGGCTTTTCGGCACCAAAGGAACCTTGGGAGCTGAACTGGGTGTCGATGTCTGCTTTAAAGGTGTTGCCGGTGCTTGTGGGAGGGTCTGGAGCAGCTGCTTCAGTGCCGGTGGTTGTCTCATACTTAGCTCCAAGGCCTTCATTCTGTACAGACCATGGCCTTACTTGATTGGCAATCCAGATCTTTGCATCTGGGCTTTGTGGGTCAATGCCCAAGACCCTCAAGGGCAGAGCTCGGCTTATCGATTCTGGGGTGATGGTGGAGGTGGATTTGTTGTTGTACTCACTCTCAACATCATCTGTTGGATGGGTGTCTCAAATCTGGAGTGCGTGTCCGGTCCCGAGTTGAAGTAAATGGTCCGGAAGCCCAAGGTCTCTAGTTCCAACTCAACATCTTGGTCTCCAAAGAGGTCAGGTGTCTTCTTCATGGTGTTGAGACATTGTACGCTGAATAAGAAGCCAATCCAGTTGGTACTTCACCTTTTTTAACACAAGACAGGCTTCAGGAGAGGTTGTCGTGCCCCAGTAAAAGACAAAAATTACAGACCTGATGTGGATCTGTCCAGAGGTATTTTGAAAGGCTCTGTGGACAGTCTTGGAAAGGGGTCCGTTTCCACCATGGGGGCTCTATTCTTAATGGAATTCGAGTACAAAAAGGCCCCCTCGAGGGAGCAAGTGCCCTGAGATGGGGAAAAAAGGCCAACAGAGGTTACTGCAATCGAAAATGAAGCAGAAGGACGATTGCTTCTGTTAAGCAGGCTGGATATACATAGAGCGACAAACAGGATGAAGTATCAACTCAGAGCTCCCAGGTTCTACGTCTGAACCAGACAGCAGAAGAAAACAAATCTAACAATGGAGCTAATGTCCATTACCATTACCTAGAAGGAGTCACTATGCCTTGTGATTTGAATTTCTTCGAAAGATAAACAAGTTGCACATGTCTGAGCCCAAACTAGAGGGCAGGAGTATACAGATCATGTGTATCTACAACTACATATGCCAAAAACATAATGTTACTTTCATAGTTGTCTCTAACTGTACCGTGATATGTAAGCACATCTGTAAGATTGTTTACATTTGTAACGGCATATGTAATATGAGGGTCATGAGCCTTACATTTAGTGCGAGATTAATGCTTTGCGAGTTATCATGGTACAATGTAAAGAGAACTAATAAGGATACAATTCCTAGCATACAAATTCTCACCTCCCCGGATATGGATGAGGGCAACTACTATTGTAGCTCGGTCAACCTTACTTCTAGCAAGATGCCATGACCATCCTCTGTCCCCCTTGCCATCAATTGCATCTTATGCCAGGGAACTTGAGAGGTACACTCTGTGCAGCTGAGATCACAAGCTTAGACCAGATCTGGATGGCATTTCAGAAAGCTCCATTAATTTCTCCATCTAGGAGGTCATTTTACACTTCCTTGTGTCACAGTACGATAAGTAGGTGGCTTAATGATCGGAAGGAGCTGGGGAGCCTTGACAAACATTTTTGATCAACAAGGATGAATGTCGCCAACAGCAAAAGTTTGACTTTAAGATTTACCTTTTAATTGGATCACTTGAATCAGTCCATTACTTCATCACAGTATAAGGGAATCAATACGCATTTGTTGGGATCCATTCAATTAATGGGCAATTTCTTATGGTTACAGTTGAATGGTTCTCTCAAGTTTAGCGTTTCTAATAAGGCAATGCAATTGGCCCGAAACATGGGCATCTGTTTTGGATAGGTATCTTTGAAACTCGGCAGACACTCCAGAGACGTACTAAAGGTAAAAGTAACACCTTTACAGCATTATGTTTTATCTTGGTGACTACAGTTGCACTTTAACTTTTTTACATGCCTATTTTCCCAATGAATGAAAAGAAGATTCTGCACCAAGCTAAGTACTTCTAAACTTTCTATGAGACGTTGGGAAGAAAAAGGGTAGATCTAGTGTCTGATTTAAGTGAATAGGTGAAATTACTTTTGGCAGAAACCTTGGGTTTGTGCATAGTTGAGCTTTGCCGTTGAGAAGCTGGAAGTAAGGCTCATCTATAGTTAGTGCATTAATTTAGCCAACTCTCCTCAGCAATGTAATAGCGACGAGGAAAGCACTTTCCCTAAAAGAAATGGCAACATGCATTTATGCATAGGTTCAAAAGGTGTGGACATTAGCCGTGTTAACACTATGTTTAGGTTCCATGATCTACAGGTGGTGTACATGGTGGAATTCCTCTTTTTAGTCCTGCACTAAAAGCTTTTATTAACTAGTATCCGAAAAAGAGATGGACGTCCTCTGTTTTGAAGATATGCTGCATTTGCTGCTAGATGCAGTCTTATGGAAATACTAGCCAGATATGATTTTTGAAGATGTAACAAGTAACATACTAGTTGTACTAGTGTAACATACACTTGATGGCGTGCAAGGGTCTATGTTGTGTGCAGCACAATAGTGTACAGAGCGTTTCCATTTTGCCACATAGCACGTTGTTGTGGTTGGCCGACAGGCTTCTTTTAGAATGTTCATGCATTTGGGTGGTAAGATCAAGTATCCAAACTCTAAGACCTCAGGAGCCAGACTGTAAGGTTGAGTTGCTGTGCGTTTGGGTGCCTGGGTCTGCCCTTGCTCTGAGTGTGAAGATCAGGAATGTTGGGAAGCTTCTTGTGATATACTAGGTACAGCTCTAGCAGCGCTGTGTACAAAGTCTGTGGTGATCATGCTGAAGCTACGAGGATCATGTTGAGTGACATTTGCCTGAGTTTCTTGATCAGATATTGAATGAGAGGGAGAGGAGGAAAACCATATGCAGATATCCCTGACCAGTCCATCCACAGAGCATTGCCCTTGGACTGTAGATGTGGGTGCCTGGATGCAAAGTTTTTGCATTTTGCATTTTCTAATGTGGAGAAGAGATCTGTTGTTGGTGTTACCCACCATTGAAAGTATGTATGTAGGACATGAGTGTGGACTTCCCATTTGTGGACTTGTTGTTGCGTCCTACTTAGTAGGTCTTCTACTGAGATGTCCAATCCTGGTAGGTGTTCTACAAGGAGGTGGATTCTATGACTGATGGCCCATCTCCATAGTTGTTGTGCCAGTTGACACAGCTGTAGTGAGCTTCTCCCTGTTTTTGGATGTAGTGCATTGTTGTCATAATGTCTGCGCATAGAAAGACATTTTTCACAGTTATGGTGGGTAGAAAATCTTTGAGCGCCAGCTTTATGGCTAATAGCTCTATAACCTTGATGTGAAACCTCTGCTGATGTGCAGACCAGTAACCCTGTAACATAATGTCCTCCATGTGAGCACCCCATCCCATAAGAGATGCATTTGTACTGACCTTCACTTGTGGGACTGAGGCACTGAAGGCTCTACCTTTAGTGTGGTCCATGTATTCCACCACTTCAGTGCCCAATGGACCCTGGGTGAAACCAACACCCACTAGATCCTCCTAGTTGTCCCGTCTGTGATTACTGAGATGATAGAGACTCCTGAAGGGTTCGCATTTGTAGCCTTGCATATGAAACTACTCCTCTGCAAGATGCCATTATTCCTATGAGGCTCATCGCCATCCTGACTTGCAAGCAACGATGTGGCTGAAAAAGAGTCAGCTGTATCTGGAGGTTGAGAACCATTGGGGGATTGTGGTCAGCCTTTGCAGTGGCCGAACTGAGTATGGCTCCAAGAAAAGGCTGTATTTGGAGCAGCAGTAAGTGAGATTTTGGGGCATTTATTGTAAATTCCAATTTGTGTAAAAGGTTAATAGTGGTCTGTGTGTCCTGTAGACATTTTTGTTGGCAGGAACTCTTGATCAGCCAATCGTCCAGTTAAGGGAGGACATGAATGTTTTCCCTTCTAAGACTTGCAGCCACTACAGCTAGATAGTGAACGCATGTGGTGCAGTTGTTTACCCCAAATGGCAGCACCTTGAACTGATAAGGTGTCCACTTACCACAAACCAGCAGTACCGGCGATGTGCGGGGTTGATCAGTATATGAAAATATGCATCCTTCAGATCTAATGCTGTCATGAAGTCACCTTTCTGAAGAAGTGGTATTACGTCCTGTAGTGCCACCATGTGGAAGTGTTTAGACAGGATGTGAAAAGTTAGTGGGCACAGGTCTCATGGAATGGAAGATTCCATCCTTTTTGGGTATTAGGAAGTATAAGGAGTATACTCCCTTTCCTTGGTGTTTGAATGAGACAGGTTCTATGGCCCTGTTTTGAGGAGCGCCTAAGGGTATGCTTGCGCGGTGGGATAGTTGGTGGTTGGCTTTTCAGTTGTAGGCAATACCCCTGACTGATAAGGTCTAGCACCCACTGATCTGATGTTACTTCTAGCCACAACTGAAGGAATTGCTTTAGCCTTCCCCAGATTGGTGGTGTGTGATCGGGGGAAATGGTTGGTAAATCACTGTCTAGAGGTAGAGGCTCCCTTTGCAGTTTTTCCTCTACCTTTACCTCTTGGTTTGAAACCACTTCTGTAGTATCCTTTCTCCGATTGTTGGTGGTACAGTTCCTGTTGATGCTGATAATTCAGGGTCTCTGGGGTGTTGGTCTTGGAGGTCCCTCTTCCTTGGTATCTCCGAATGGGCTGGTTTTTCTGAACTCAAGACTGCAAGGCTTCCATTGATTTTTTGGTCTCAGTGTCCTTGTTTTTGTGTGTCCACGTCCGACCAAAGAGGTTCTCTCCATCGAATGGTACGTTTAAGATGTGTTGTTGCACTTCCGGTTTAAATCCTGAGATGCGAAGCCATGCATGTCTGTGAGTACTGATCAAATAATCCCTATTGCATCATTGTCTGTGCTGTCTGGAGCACAGCAGATTGTTGAATTGGATATTTGTCTGCCCTCTGTAACTAAATCTTTCCCTTTCTTTTTATATTGCTCAGGGAGATGCTGTAAGAGTTCTTCCATTTTGCCTGATGTAGCTCTATTGTTCAATTGGAGGCCCACCAAGTTTGAAATCCTCCTATGAATGGCATGATCTGTAGTATCCTCTCTGTCAGCTGCGTCAATGAGCTTACTTTCCTTGTCTGGAGGTGTAACATGCCCAGTTCTTTGTGATGCTGCTCTTTTGCACACCCTAGTTACCACAAGGGAGTCGGCAGCAGGGTGACCTCTGATGTGGAAAGGGTCTGAAGATGAAGGACTGTACTTCCTCTCAATTCTGGGTGTGAGTACCCTTGATTTCACTGGGTTATTGAAAATTTCCTTTGAAACTTTACTCATTGACCCTATCATTGATAAGTATTGCACTGTGCACTCTGTCCTGGAGAGCGTCTCGACCAGGACATTCCTCTCCTGTAATGTGCAGTGGTAATTTATGATAACTCTGATGCCCGGTGTATAACACTGTAATGCGTAGAGGTGCCATCGAGTGAAGATGCCTTGGCTGGGATAGGTGGCTCTATGTCCGTGTCTGACGACAACCCAGAGTGTAGGTACTGGGCGGGGAGTCGCGTGTGTTCAAAACTGACACCGCGTGAAGGTTTCCTGCGTCGTCAGAACCCAAGGAGAAAGTATTTCCCTCTCGCTATGTTTTTTTCCTCCTGTGAAACTCAGTGAGCTGCCACGGGCAACCACTGTGAGTTATATCCTATTTTTCACATTAAGAGCCTCACGGGTGGGTGCGCCATAGCGCGCGCACACCACCGGAGGACTATCTTTCTTATCATATTTAGGTCCTGAGGAATGCGGAGCGAAATTGCATATCTAGCAGCAGAAACATGTTGATCATCTATTTTTATTAAGGACACCGGTTTCCTTATATAGAACCTAGACTGTCAGCTCACACCGTTTTTAATCCAAAAACGTTTTTGTATAGGTTTCAACCTAGTATTTTTTAACTTGGCACTCACAGTTATCTTCACATTTCAGTTAGAGCACTGTTGCACTCAAACCATCCTGCTCCGCTGTAATTCAGGCGTTGTAGCACGCTGGGGAGGCACTCAGCCACCCCAGTGGGGACCCAATGATGAAGCATGTCACCAACTAGTGGTGAGCGAGGGTCCTTTTATAAAGAGAAAGACTTGTCTTTCCCTTTTTTATAAAAACATAGGGGCATAGGTTGCCTCTAGTGGTTGTTTCCTTCATTGGATTCACCTTTGTTTTTGGGGGTATCATCAACCAAATAAAACTAAAATAATTTTGTTTCTTTATCCTTTTCACGGAGTCACTCCTTAGTTGTTTATGATATATTGATCGGGGTACAGGAGTGCCTACTCTTGCCCTTTCTCTCTTGTTGATATTTTCCGTGTCTGAAAGGACCACACCATAGTCATCCAATAGGTCCGGGCTTTGTGGGGTTTCCCCCTGTGAATCTGAGTTGTATAACTTCCTCTGCTCCATGAATGGGCGAGGGTGACCTAGTGGGGGGTGACATTGGGTAGCTTTGTGGCATGGAGTTTGTGGCTCTATGCTCTGTTGCCACCCTTTTTTGGCAACAGCTGTGGAATATGTGGTGCCCCTTAGAGTGGTGGGGGAGGTTTACGTAATGTCTTCTTAATGTGGGTGGGTCAACTGTACTCGAGGCTTGCGGTGTTGTCTTCAATGTGGGCCCCGACCCTGGCAGTGGTGCCTTGGGCATAATGTCCTGGACCTATACATCCGATTCCTCTCCCTCAATGGATTCGTCAGAGGTGACATAGTGAGGGCTGGCAATGTTGTATCCCCTCCACCTGCCACTTCGGCATCTACCTCACCCTCGATGGTTCGGAGCTGGTGGGCTTCTTATAGGGCGAACTCCGCCTACATTGCCATCTCCATGGTATGGGCCAGTCTGCGGTCCTGTCTGCTTCTTAAGGTCTTTTTATTTTTTAATAATTTGCACGCAGCACAGTCCTGTTCTTTATGCTTGTGGGTCTCGGAATGAGTGTATTTTGCTCCGCATGAGGGCACTTTCGAAAAAGCCTGTCCTTGTTACCCTCCATTACCCAGAGATAAACAATCTCAATAGGTTTTTGTAAGGCTATAGTGTTGAAGTCAGGTGAATTCTGTCCTTTCAATGGAATCTCAGATGGTTCCAACAGTCACGGGAGCTGTGTGTATGTTGTAGTTATTGAGTTCGGATTTGTTTGAGCCGGTAGGCGTCTGTTGGCAGCAAGGGCGTCGGAGCTGTACAGAGCCCCGATGCAGCTGCCCGATGGAAGCAAAAAAATTATCTAACAAAGGAGTCGTTAAACATGCACATTACTTTGAGCAGGAGGAGAAACTATGCACAAAGTTGACAGTAAAAGACTTCCTCGAGAAAAACTACTTGCAAAGTCCGGGCTCAACACAAGTGAGCAGCCATCTAACCTAACAAAGTTCCTCTCTCTTTAGTCCAGCCAGTTTCAGTAGGTAGGGAACCTTGAGGGCCTACACAGTATGATTGCTTTAAACAGGGTTGCCGGCTAAGTTGTTGCAGTAGATGTGATGAAGTGGAGAAGTCAAAGACAGCATGTCTGCTGCTTGTGTAGCCCACTGACCAACTGAAGAGAGAGGCTAAATTGACAGCACAGGAGCCACAAAGCAAACAGGAAGAATACTATGGGCCTTCTTATGACTTTGGCGGTTTTCCAATGGGCCGATTTAATCCAGGGAGAGCGGTGCACCCGAGGTTTCATGGCCACTGCTGTGTTAGACTCATAGGAGAGCCTTAACAGCATACCACCGCCATGAGAGTGTCTGCAGCATGCAGGTTAGGTGTGGCCACCTAACCTGCATGTACGCCACCCTTTTCATGGCAGAGTCTCACCATGAAAAGGGCGGTGGATATGCAGGTCGTAATAGGCTTGGCGGTGCCAGCATCAGCACCGCCAGCATAATCAGGCCCTTTTACGCACTGCCATTGCTGTGGGATCCAGGCAGAGGCAGCGTTCCTGTGGAGGTCCCATCGCTAGCAACATAACATGGCAGGTGGGCCTGTGGTGGTGGTTGGAACGCCACTGCAAGTACGGTGATCCCAGGACTGCAGTGCTCGTAATCAGGCTCTATGTCTGAAACCTGGAGTTTCTAGGGACGGATGATATGCCTCTGGGCCACATGATGCACTAAGCTTGGAAAGCTTCATTCGTTAACATTGTGGATAACAGTGAAGAGAGTAAAGGAGGGTCAGGGGATGTACATACATCCAGAAAGTAGACTAAAATCTGAATTATCTTAAGGAGCCAAAGAACAACCTGTGTAGACGCATGAAGTTGCCAGGGTTTAATATCTCCCTGATATTTGTGAGCAGAAAAGGAGCTACGTTTTTTATGGCGGGGGGAAAGAGGGAGCTCATCGAATTTTATCATGAAAAGGGAAAGTGAAACATTCGTGAGGGATATTGACTTCAGTTAAAGATGAACTGAGGAATAAACTAGGGTGGTCATGAAAAGAATAAAATAAAAAAACAGCTTCTTCCCGAGGCTTTATATGTCAATGCCTGGCAATCCTTGAGAAAGCCCAGACCATAGACTTTCAAGGACATGCTCAAAAGTTAGCTTGATGGACCTGGAGAGCCATTATTACTCCAGATTATATACACTAAACTAACATTATATAAATTGGCTTATTAAGTAGCAAGAAGTCATTATTTTGAGAAGCATCAACTACAGAAACACTTCAAAGATCAATCACAATTCAAACTCAAGGACTAACGTATACTTTTTAGTAAGGTGCCACAAGAAAACTTCGGATTCTTCCCAGGTGACATTACCTCCATTATTTGAAAAGATCACATCATATCACAGCACATCACATATGGATTTGACTGTCCAATTTCGGAGCACTTAACACAGAAGTAAATCAGTGTATGCTGATCATTCATACAGAATTAGAATAAGTGGATGTCATCATCAAACTGAAAATTAAAGTTACATACAAATCTGGTTTGCCTTGGGTGCGCTAGGTAGCGTACACACGGAATGGCCACGCTTCTGTGAGGCTCCCGTAGTCCGGACACTTATTTTATATTTATCCTGTGTTCCTGAACAAGCTCAGGAATAAAACGGCCTGCAACAGGTTCGGAAGACAGTTGTGGTGCCGGCGATCCCGCCGATCGCGGGCGCGCCGTCACTGAAAGCCGCCTGTTGTTGCCTCTTGAGCGGCGTGCCCCCCGAGCAGCCCTGGAACCGAGCCCGGGAATGTGCAGTGACGCAAGAGCCGCGACGGCCATGTGGTGAGTGGGCCGCGTGGCTGGGACAGAAGGATTGTACTTGCTGGGACGATCGTCATTAGCAGCAAACTGCTTGTGATGTTTGCTGGATGTGACCAGTGCCATTTTTGAGGAGAAATCCTCCCAGTAACGGCACTCGTGGAAGAAGACGGGCAGACTGGGTGAGGGCTGATTGCTCCGGCGCCCTGCAGGTCACAACATGGCGGCCAGTTACAGTAAGGCGCGTAAGGTCGGTAATAAATGGTGATCGTGTTGCCAGCTGCAGCGAGGGCACACAGATAGATACTGCCGCGGGCAGTGGGTGCAGACAACTATAATTCGTTAGGCAAGAAGACGTCAGTGGCACTGTGCAGTAACAAGGGTGCATGTCTGCTTTATTAATCCGGAGAAGCATACGCGCTGCCAAAGCCCTGGATATCCTTGCGTTGCTAAGAGCGGGGGATAGACGAGTCTCGATCAAAGGTCCCTGCTAAAAACAGAGACCTTTGATCGAGACTCGTCTAAACACTTATTTTTTAAAAATATGTCAATAGCTTTTAAGCTAGTAGAGACTAACATCAATTTGCTGCTAGCTTGGACACCAGCCCAATTGAAGCTCTTTTTAAAACATTACACTCCAAGATTTAGTTTCGAACTTGACTCTTTGCATTGCTCTAAACTAACTGTATATAAGAATTTTATTGAATCAATAACATTTAAGAAACCTCAGCAGTATATTGCTTTTAACCTAAATCATGGTGTAAGGAGAGCGATTGTTCTGCTCCGGTTCGGTATGTACCTGTCAAAGCTGTAACATCTAAATGGCATTTAAAGGAAAGCTTGATATGTAACTTGTGTAATGGCGGAGAGCAGGACTTCGAGCATTTAATGTTTGTATGCCCAAATCCAAATGTGGTAATGGCAAGGAAAAAGTTTTTGCAATCTATATACGTCAAATGTAGAATTAACTCAGCAAAGGAACTGATCATTTTATGCAAATTTCCCCTAAATGAATTTGTTTGTCATACATTTTACAAATTTTTAAAACCATTTTTAACTTTGCATTAACATAAGAAATCTTAAATGGTGTAAAAACTGAATTTTATGCTTAAAATATTTGTGGTCCTCAGTTGAGTACCAAAGCAAATAAAAATAAATAAACTTGAAACTTGAGAGCGGGGGATGCATAGACTGCATTGGAGGTTTTTATAAGCACCACTAGTGTCAAGAGGAAGAGTGTCACGCGCTATTTGGGTTGCTATAAGGAACTGTGATTGGACATTCGACTGGGGCAAACTGCAGGAAGTGCATGAGACCATAGTTGGAAAGGGGGCTCCGCCTCCACTAATTCCGCTCACAGGGAAAGCTGTCCAGTCATTGACTTGTCCAGGTGGTACACAGGTGTGATTTGCGACGCTAGACATTAGTGCCTGCATTGGAGGGGTGTGCGCTACGTGTGCAGTGTTCTGTGGCACTGAAATTTGGGGTCCATAGCTGGGCTGGGCCTTCAGTCTGCAGGAGTCTATAGATGCAATTGCTACCTCAGATTCCACACCCAACTAGAGATTCTGAATGACATCTTAGTGCGCCTGAAAACTGCATGATGGGGAGGACGGATGCGTGCCAATCACGCCTCACGTTTGAAACCAAAAAGAATGGGCGCCAACCATCTACGGAACAGAAAAGGGGGAAGAGGACCCACCCCCGGAGAGAGATGCTGCCATGAGCAATGACATACACACAATACTGTCTACGCAACAATGGCGGACAAAATAATGGATAATCTCACTACACGCATGGACGCCATTGCTCACAAGCTGGAAGGGCACGACACGTGCCTCAAGGAAACGAAGCAAAGGATTTAGGACACGGAGGATGTCACGGCGCAGTTGCAAACTGTGGTATCCCAGATGGACAAATTGATGAAAATCATAAATGCAACGAATGAGGAAATAGAAGCCCGAAATAGACGAAACAACATCCGAATTTTGGGCGTGCCGGGGAGCACGAACACCGGCAGGTTAGAGGACTATGTTGAGAAGATGCTCGAAACGGTGCTTGGCAAAGATGCACTTTTTCCCCACAATTCGTTGTGGAAAGGGCACATAGATCCCTTGGCACTAGACCGCCTCCTGGAAGCACACCCAGGCCCATCATAGCACGCCTCCTTAATTATAGAGATAGGGACATTGTGTTGAGAGTTGCTAGAGAGAAAAGACAGCTTAATTTTGACGGGGTGTCCTTCACCATCTTTCCTGACTTTACAACACATGTGCAGAAGGAGAGGCGCAAGTTAAATGCAGTTAAGCATAAGTTGAGACAGGCACAGGTGGAATATGCCCTGATGTACCCGGCGCGCCTACGGATCGCATATCAAGGCACTCAGACGATCTACACGAAACCACAACAAGTAGAAGAATTCCTAAAGAAAATTAAGCGGAGGAAGGATACGGTTTCGGAGCAGAATGAAGCTTGCGAGACACACCTCTCTGATGTGGAATGACATTGTTCAAGGAAGTACAGGGCTGCTGCTCGATGCACAGGGAGAGACCAATGTGAGCGCCGCACGGACTGCCACTATTTCTCTCACACAATGTGATATACCTGTTGTCACTAAATGAAAATGCTATAGATGAGCGGTCCATTGCTGATAAGAAGAACCGGACACCCTCACTACCTAAAGGGAAACAGACCGGTTGCCGTAGGTCTCCTATATAGGGGAGAGGTGTACGTGAGCCACCTGGAGGGTTTCCCCCAATGGGAGTACCCCTACTATGTTATGTTTCTTTGATGTTGGGGGGGGAGGGGGGAATGATGGATACTGGCATCATTGGGATGCTTCAGTGGGTGGGGGGAGGGTGGGCAAGGGGAGGTTACAGCGTTAATGGCAGTACATTGTATTATACAGCGAAGGAATGGGGCGTACAGTTACGACTAATGGTGCTTTTTCTAAAGGTGATGGATTACCAATATAGCGGGTTAGGACAGCATGGCAGGGGAGAGAAATGACTCAGATCTGAGGGTCTTGTCTTGGAATGTCAGGGGATTAAATAATGCACGGAAATGAAGCCAAGGTCTGGCGTATCTAAACAGGCAGCAGACACAGGTAGCATTGCTGCAGGAGACGCATATACACCCACAATCTCATAACACGTTTGCCACTAAATGGGCGTCCATCCGGGCGTTCTCTTCTTACTCCTCATATGCAAGGGGCACAACTCTATGGGGTAAAATAATAGACATAGGGTCTATGCACGTCATATAAGGGGAGGGGTGATTTTAATGTTGCTTTGGTTCCTGCACTAGATAGGGCTGATGTTGCAGTACAATATCATAATAAATCACGGGAGGTGATGGCTGGCATAATGGAAGATGGGAGCTTGGTGGATGGCAGGCATCGATTGCATCCGATGAGGCGGGAGGGGACTCATTTTACCTCACACACGGGGACGTGGGTACGATTAGACTACTGCTTAATGTCTAGAGGCTTAAGTGTGGGTCTTAGACATGGTGCACATCTCACTAGAACATATTCCGATCATTGTCCTGTGAGCATCACGATCAGTGTGCCTGGTTATGATAGGCCGAGGCCAACATGGCAGATGCAACCGACTGCATTGCTTGACTTAGTTTTTCTGACTGAATTGGAAGACGAAATAAAGGATTTCTTCACACGGAATAAAGGCTCCTTGGATAGTGTAGAGACTATATTGGAGGCCTTTAAGGTCACCATACGGGGGTACTGTATGTCCAAGAGTTTGGGGGTTTTGAGGGATATCCAACAGACATTGAGGACTCCAGAGCAGGATATGAAGAGAATGGAGGACCGCATGATGGAGGGAGAAACTGGGCAGGTGCAGAAGGATTTTAGGGACAAATTGTCTGCCTCTGAGGAAGAAGCGGCCAGGGAAGCCAAGTTTAGCGGTCGACACTGGGTGGCGCGGAGGTATGGGGAGGGAGAGCGCCCGGGAAGGGCCTTGGCTGAGATCACCCGATGCTCAAGATTTAATAACACCATCTTGGAGATAGAAACACAGAGGGAAGTAGTATATCAAGATACGATAGGCATTCTAGAAACTTTCAAGACACATTATACTAATTTGTACACCACAAAAAGACATGACGAAGTGGAGCTTGATGACTTTTTGGTGGATGTGGCGATATGCTGGCTCAGCGATGTTCATAAGCAATTCCTCAGTGCTCCACTAGAAACTGTTGAGATCAGGGATGCCTTCATGTCATTAAAGAATGGGAAAGCGCCTGGCCTCGTGACCCGCCTGTCGAATTTTATAAGTGTTACATCGATATAATGGCGCCTGTCCTACGTGAAATATTCGCAGAATCCTTGGAAATAGGGGTCCTTCCTCCCTCGATGTGAGAAGTGGTCATCACATCCTTGTTAAAACCTGATAAACCTCCCAGGATGTGTGATTCTTATAGGCCTTTGTCGCTAATGAATTGTGACACAAAAATATTGGCAAAGGTCTTGGCTACACGACTGACACTACTCATGGATAAGATAATTTTCCCTGAACAATCGGGGTTGTTCCCGGTAGGGCCACTACCCACAATTTAAGCACTCTGTTTTTCAATGATACAGACAGTGGGGCCGAAATTTCCGGTTGCTGCTGTATTTTTAGATGCCTCCAAGGCATTTGACTCTGTAGAGTGGAGTTATTTGTTCAAAGTCTTGCATAGAATGGGCTTCCCTCCAATATTTATATCCTGGATACAGCTACTGTATTGTCGGCCGTCTGCTAGAGTACTAATTAATGGCCATCTCTCTACTGCCTTATCCATATCGCGGGGTACCCGACAGGGATACCCGCTATCCCCATTGCTTTTTGCAATAACGATTGAGCCGTTAGCGTCCAGGCTGCGTCAGATTCACCGAGATAGAGCGTTTCAGTGTTTTCAGCGACAAATTTTGATATCGCTCTATGCGGACGATATCATGTTATATATTGGGGAGCCTGGGGAAAATATGAACCCCCTCTTGAGGGAATTTCTGGTGTTTGGCGAGCTCTCAGGTGTTAACATTAATTGGGGAAAATCACAATTTTTCCCACTTATGCCGGTTGTCTCTAAATTCCCATTGGATTATCCTATTGAATGGTGCCAATCTGATCTTAGATACTTAGGTATACAAATATCTAGGGATAGGGAGGAAATACTCCAATTGAATTATGGCACAGCAATAACGAAGCTGACGAATATGGTTACTCAATGGATATCTCTGCCTTTATCGCTGGCAGGAAAAGCCTCTCTGATGGTGGTGCTCCCCCAATTTCTATATTTCTTTCTTAATGTACCATATTACCCCGGAGCATTTTTTTTCAGGACCCTTCGCACTGAACTGATAGGATTAGTGTGGGGCGGTAAACATCCTCGACTTAAATGGTCAGTCCTCACGCAGCCATATGATGGGGGGGGGGGGGGGGCGGGGGGGATTTGATATTCCTGACTTTGAAATTTACTATATTAGTGTGCAGGCTCACTATGCCTACCATTGGATGTCGCCTACGCCATTTATGCCCTAGATAGCCGCTGTAGATTGGGTGGCAAGGCCTCTCCCTCTTAGTGGCGTTATACCTGGCCCTCTAAATGCTATAGAGGTGCCTTTCACAACAGTTACCTGCACGAAGGATGGATGAAGGCATATGGCACGCTGTCTGGGAAAGCAACTCTTATATTCACCACGGCTTCCGCTCACATACCACCCAGACGTGGTTCTTCTACAGGAAGCGGGCTTCCGCGCTATGTGTAAACGGTTGCAGGTTGTTACATGGGGAGGTTTGTTTCATGAGGGGAGGTTACAGACGGTGGAACAATTATTCCAGGACATACACCCCACACCACTGGAGGTTTTTCTATATGTGAGATTACGACAGGGAATGAGGGCGCTTCTTCCGGACTTTCCTTGCGAACCGGAACTCTTCTACCCCTTGCACTTTATACTGAGCTCTCCAGATGGTAAACACCTAGTATCGGGAACATATCGTACAATACGGGCACACAAGGCTGGTGTGGATAGCTCGGCTCGTACCTATTGGAGTGAAGATTTGGAACGAGTGATAATGGAGGATCAATGGAAATTCTGTTGTAGTGTCACGGAATGGGTTTCGTCTAGTAGTGGATTTAAGGTCATACATTACACATTTTTGCAACGAGTGTATTACACTTCCGCCAAAAAATATCAATTTTGCCTCTCGGATAATGAGAGATGTGGAAGGTGTCAGAGGGCTGGGGCACGATTCATGCATCTGGTGTGGGACTGTCCGACTATCTGGGAGTACTGGACGCAGGTACATGAGGCTTGGAACAAATGCTGGGCATTACGCTGGAGAGAGATCCCTTTATGATGTATAAAGCACAAATACCCAAACAAAGTAGAAAGTTCTTGGACATTGCTCTATTACTGGCAAAACTTAGAGTGGCTTGTCGCTGGGGAAGGGGGAGGGCTCCGAAATTTAAAGAATGGATAAGAGTTATTTACTGTCAGGAGCAAGCTTCTGTATATGCAGAGACATTACCAATGGCCTCTGGCACAAGGGTTGTATGGGGTCCTTTACAAACATATCTCTTGCGAGGGTGAGGAGGGAGAATCTGATTAGTCTATACTACAGGGGGAGTGAGGGACAGAGGGCCGGGATGAGTCGTCCTGAACTCATGAGCGCCTCACATGGACATGCCAGTATTTATGTAACTGGAGTCAACAAACATCTCCTGTATATGCTGTCCTCAAAACTGTGGCACAGGGTATGGACGGGCTGAACATTGGCGTCATGCTTATTGATATGCTGTATGTTACTACATCTATGTTACCATGAACCTGATTCTAGAGATGGTATAATATCTATCGAGACTCGATGACTCAGAGGGGGACTAATATGGAGACCAGTTATCGCAGATGGTTTTACCTATGGACATGGGCTGAATATGACACCAATGCCTATGATAACTAATGAAATGTACATCACGCTGTATGAATATGTACGTTTGCTGTTTGAAAAATGATATAAATAAAAAAATTAAAAAAATTGTTTGTCTTTTTTATCTATTTTTTCTGCATTAGCAATTGAGCCACTGTCCTATGAGCTGTGAACAATCCTAGGAGTGCAACTTCCTTAAGAGGCTGAGAGGTCCTGGTATCCATTTTGTAGCGTTCATATGAACAAGGCTGCAGGTTCCATCCCACTCATGCAGGATTACATTAAGAGATACTGGCTGGTCTCTGAGATCAGAACAAAGTAAGGCAATTCTCACTGTGGTTGAAAAAACTTGAAATCAGAGATGATTTTGACCTCTCAATAGGGCAGATTCAGCCTAGTGAGTTATTGGTGAGGGTTTACCATGACTGGTGAGGTATGGTAGCAGATGTCCTACAGGAAAAAACAATATTTTAATCGATTCTGGTGGGCCTGAAAAACAATATTGCTACTACCACTGATCGACATTGTGGGCTGATAAAGCAACTGGTATATACAGACATGCAACTGCATACAATGACCAAACCTTGGGTAGAAACTGCCCTTCACTAGACCTATGAATGTTTGATTTAAGTTGGAACAACGCAAATATCCTCACCCAAATAGCCAAGACGCACATCATAAAATGGAACCCTATTTCCCTGAATATTACCTAGTTGCCTGCATAACAGAGTAGATTTTTAACATACCTCTTTTAAATTGAAAACCAGACTGGCATTATGAACAGAGATTGCAGCTTGCATGTTTATCACACAAGGTGACAGTGAATACCTTGCAAATACATCTATTGCAATTAGTTAATGCCAAGGGGAATGTGTATATGCAATTGCATTGATATGGAATTTGTGTTGGCTAAGAAGAGGACTGCTATGTAACAGAAACTTACGTGAGTACTGCTTTTTTGTGTTGGTCTTCTAATATCCTGAACAGGTTTAGGAGACATTAGCCGTTATAATCACTCTGAAACTTTCTCCAACTTATTTACAGCAGCTCGAGACAGAGAGGCTGACTCAGACACTTGCATTCCCTTCATAGGAACACCATCTGTGAATAGGATGCCACATTCAGCTGGTGTTACTAATGGGCTATTAGAGCCTGACTCTTGATAACACATAAATATAGCTCCAGTAGCTTTGTGCAGTCAGCAAATACAAAGTGTGATATTTCTTGGTTGTTGTATTCCGACAATGAACATAAGATGTGTAAATAAGGAATGAACAAAAAATGTGGTTATAAATAGGAAACACTAAGATTTTTAAATACTAACCGATGTTGGCTGTTGTTGCGTTGAACTAAACTAATCACCTCAGCTGTATTTCCAACTTCGCCATCCGTGAAAACAAAAATCTGAAGAAGAAATGGAGAACTTATCAAGCGAGGACAAGGCACAAATAGGGGTTACTGGCATGAGTCAATTAAATGTATTGTTAAAAGTTAATTAATACCATAACAATTCCCTCTAATATTCATAACATATAAATCAGATAATGCATGCATAACCATATTGTTGCAAGATAAAACATCTATGGATCTCCTCATAATTAATCATTATTTCCATAAATGATAATGTCCACTAAAAAGGTCAGTACTTCAAATACAAAATCTTAACAGTTAAGCAAGTCATTCTGTAAATAGGATTTATTTTAAGTTGCTTAATCTAGACATGAGCACCTGGAGTGAACTCATTGTGGTCCATTCCTAGCGTACATACTTTTGCTCACAACGTGTTCTCTTTCCTGCCCACTTAAATGCTTCCAAGACCAACCCTTCTTCCAGTACACTAAGCTGTCCACTGTGCAGTCTACCCTGTGTACTACTGCTGCCTTCCAGTATTTTATTTCCATCCTGAACTAACTTGAGTATGTGGGTATGCACATTTCTAATGTTCAGCTACATCGGCTCCCTCAAAAATGCTATAGGAATACATATGTATTCCTATAGCATTTTTGCTGGAAGCAGGAAGGCAGCAGTAGTACACAGGGTAGACTGCACAGTGGACAGCTTAGTGTACTGGAAGAAGGGTTGGTCTTGGAAGCATTTAAGTGGGCAGGAAAGAGAACACGTTGTGAGCAAAAGTATGTACGCTAGGAATGGACCACAATGAGTTCACTCCAGGTGCTCATGTCTAGATTAAGCAACTTAAAATAAATCCTATTTACAGAATGACTTGCTTAACTGTTAAGATTTTGTATTTGAAGTACTGACCTTTTTAGTGGACATTATCATTTATGGAAATAATGATTAATTATGAGGAGATCCATAGATGTTTTATCTTGCAACACCATGCCCACTCTGCATATCCTGCTTCTTTTTCCCAGTCAACTGTCTAACCCCATGATCATATGGCTGCCTCTCTCTAGAACCACCGGCTCCTCCACTCAACTTACCAGTGTCCACTTCTGAAACACCACCTCCTCGCCACCAAGAGCTCTATCCACCCAGCTGTGGCTTCTCCCCCCAAGATGTTCTAAGCTTATTTTTTTTTACCCTACTCCCATCCAATCATCTTATGCTATGATGAACTCTCTTACCTTCCTGTGCCATCTCCATAACCTCATGTACAATCTCTCCTCATTTCCATTAGACCTCTTACTATCTAACCTTGCTGAGTCCTCTCTCAAAGGTCTTCCAAACAGTGTCTTCCTCAGTTTTTGACCCAATTGACCTTAATGTCTCACAATAGCTCTTACCCAAGTATCTTCCCAATATGCATGGGTTGTCTTGAACACTCTGTGATCTTGGTCTGTGCACACAACACTGTATGCTCGCCCTCATTCACCATAGCGGGGGCTCTTCCACTGCATCCCTCTCTGTCTCTATGTTTTCAAAGTATCGCCTGTAATTACTAGCCTACATAGTTACTATTGTCTGTGTTCTCTCTGTGCGTTCTGAATGTTCACACACACTTTTGTATGCACCTTATTTACACTTTTACATACTCCTTAAAAAATGACATGCCTCTTTTGTACATTTTTCATTACCCTTACAAATATATCTTCTTTACACCCTCTGATCCAATGCATACATTTTTCCTGCATTTGCTTTATGCAATCTTGCTTGTTGTAGAGGCTCAAAAGCATCAAATATTACATTTTGTAGGAAGGAGCCCTTCTTAAACTTAATTTCCTTTGTTCTTCCTTTCTTTATGCTATGCTCATTCTAATCAACAGTTGTTTGTCTTCTCCTTGCCTTTTTCTCGGAACCTATGAACCTTTTCAACCAATCCACTCACCCTCTCCTACCTATCGCTTAATTCACCTATGCATGCCTTTCCTATTCCTTTATACGGCATGTCAAGTTATTGTTGACTAGGCTGTCTTTCCTCATTTTTTTCATGCATTTATCTCCCAGCAACAGTGTTTACTCTATTCTTACTCCTTCGCCCCCCCTCTTTTGACCAGTTCTCAATTTCTGCAAAATCATCTTAACTCTGTCCTTCTTTCAATCTTCTGTGATTTCCCACTCTCCACTATATTCACTGTTATAGACTCTCCCCAGGCTCTGCATCCCCTTGCTCCCACTTCACTCTTGAGATCCCTTATTTTTTCCTGAAGTCTCTCTTGCCCAAGTGTAGCTCAGCACCACTCAACTACACACTCACTACACCCCGTCTTAGCTCTGCCTGCTTGCATACTTTAGTTCACTTCAGTGCGTTTACCTGACGAGGGTGTCCAGGTTTTCCAGCTTGGTTGTAAATATGCTTCAGAGGCTCTAGAATCTCAGTGCCCCCAAAATCAGCTGCCATAGATTTCACTTTCTCCATTGCAGAGTCCATGGATTCCTGTGTGTACTCCACACTCTCACTGTAAAGAAATTAACAAAGAAAAGAGACCACATACAGTACAAAGGAGTGAGGAAGGCATAACTGGTTTAACCGCCAATATCCATTTTGTAACTTCTAGGATCTAAGCAAGACACATTATCCTTTCACCTTCTAGCCTCTTGGCTCTGGTGTCTCTCAATCACTAATACAGTGTTTCCCCAGCAGGGTACGGTAGAACACTGTCACAAGTTCCAAAAGAAATTGTGAAATATAAAAACAAATATTAAACTGCTGAATAAAAAATAACAATAAATACTAAATAAATAAAATCAAATGGCAGAACAATATGAATTGCATGGAGTGGAAAACATCTCTCAGAATATCATAGGAATTGTTGTGTATCAATTGCTAATACTGGAGTCACTACCAACTGTTTTCTGTTTTTTAAATCCGTTCGTATTTATGATGATTATATTTAGTTGAATTAGTCGTGTGTTTGTTTCATATCGTTAAGGAAAACCCTCACAGTGGTGCCAGAAATGTCACCACGTGAAAAAGAGTAGTACGTCGAACCTTTTCCTGAAAGCAGTGTCCGTACCTGCAGGTCGCATTCCAAGAATCCTTTTTCATAAGCAAGTGTAGGTGCCTCACTGAGAATAATCTTTGTGTTGACTTCTGGATGAGAAATTACATTCTATGGTTGATTGAACCGTATCACAAATGGGTAAACTCCACTATCCTGCAGGTAACTAGTCCACTGCCTCCCACAAACTGTGGCATCCTCAACAACCAAGTATTTTTTAAGCCTAGAAACTCACTTGCACCTTGATGTCTCAGCAGCTCCCTATGTATTACTACCAGGCTTTCAGCCAAATGTTGATAGCCTGTATACCCCAGTATTACAGTCCTGTAGTACTATTTCTAAGTGTACTCACCCTCCCTTCTTCCAATATTATAGTCACAAGTATACATGAACAATTTGTCATCTACCAGTACTAAGGCTGTCTGCTTAATACAAAAGTATTTTACTTAACCCGCAAATGGTATGGTTCACCATCTCTCATGCTCTTGTTTTTGTCCTTCCAGCTACCACCACTCTACTTCAGCTGACTAACATTCAGATCTAAAGAATGGTTACACATTCCAATGAACAGGCACCTGTATTTGTTAAATACATATGCATCCGTCCCTACACCTGCAGTGTAAAATCACTGCTGTGCTTCCTTCACACTAGTAATGAGTTCTGTTCCGATTATTAAGCGACACAGCCTGTTTTATGGAAGAGTATTAGATCATGCATGCCTCACTCACACAGGGATAGATCCCCCACTTTATAACTCTGGAATCCCTTCATACCCCAGGGCTCAGTCATATTGGGTATTCGCTTCATCTTACATTTACACCTTGTGTACTCAACCAGGAGTAGTCCAACACTGTCCAGTTACAGGATCTTGTGCATTGCATAAACACTGCACCAAATAAAGGCAAGTATGATCATAGAAATCTGGCAGTATCTCACAAAATACATTGCCACACGTTTCCCCCACATTAGCACAATTGCGGAGTCACAGAATTCCAGAGGCATTCATGTACATTTCATCAATATACACCAACTGTCTCCAACATATAGCAGGCATTCGCTTACTAGCATTTCAGCTTTGATTACTCCTCCTCCTCACAAATTTGCATACCTCACTATTTCCTTCAAGGTTGGCCCAATCTGGCCATTCTTGTACATCAGATCACTCACTCACTCACCACTGGGTCTACTGTTTAATTGTTTTTATTCACTAAGAAGAAAGTGAAAATATAGTAATGTCATAAAATCTGTGCAAATCCAACTCTCACCATCCCAGTAAAAAACAAAATTGTCTTAATATGTACACACCTTTCACTAAAAAGAACCTTTAATCTATAAGAATACAAACAACTCCACATTCGGTATTCACACAACATAATTCACAGAATAGGGCTCAATAGGTCTCTTTGACTTAAAGAAGAACAGTAGCAGAAAAAAAGGAAAAATGCAATCACTAACAAACCATTATTTCTGTAAAACTGCTCCTGCTCTGGAGAAGGACTGCCAGACCACTAGTTCAATAATTCCAGGTCACTTGAACCCAGAGCAAACCGAAGCTAGTTAAGCTAATAGAGACAACATTTCAACCACCAAGTGTCAACGGCGAGTTATCCACAAAACATACCAGATATAATCTGCTTGCAAGAACCTGTAGCACTTACCCTAGAAATCCACTATCAGCCTCACTGAGAAATTCACAATTGCAGCAAGGCCCTTCTCCACCTAGAGATTTTTTTGCCTCTAACTACGCCAGTTTACCAACTGAAATTCTTGCGGCTCAAATAAGGGAAAAGCAGGAGCTAGTGGAACACCACCATTTTCCTCTTGACTGCAGCCTGCAAGAGTCTCATCCCTGTAGTCTGCTAACATCAGGATGATCACTACTGTGACGGCTCTCTGCGTCATCTTCTGTGGAGGCCACCATTATCTTCAAAGGCCTTGCTGCTTCCTCCTTCAAATCGTCAACTTGTCTCTCACGAATGTGTTCATCTCCGCTATCTGAGATTCTATTTGGATCAGTGAGGGAACTCGAAGTGCGCAGATTGGCAATGCGCTCAGTGTTAGCGCCAGGCATTGTGATGCCCTCAAAAGCAGTTGTCTTGAACAAACGTAGCTCTGACATTGCCTCACACACTTTCTTTGACAGCCATTACACATACAAAAGACTGCCCAGCATTTTTCTCCACTCCACCTCCCCACCCACGATTCTGCTCAACAGGTTTTCAAGCTTCCATTTCACAGCCTTCGCTGTGCCAGATGTAGATGCTGCCTTCTTTGCTAAATATGTGCACAGCGCATTGACAGACGGCATAAGTGCTTTTCCCCACAAGTAACATTTACTTTGTGTTTCTCCATGCAGCTGGAAAAGGTGTTCCGACTTACCGCATAGCACAGGCATGTATCAGGGGTGTAAGGCCACAACAATCAAAGGGCCTCTGTCGCTGGCCATCCTGCCACTTGGACACACACCTCACCAGACCACCATCTGAAGTAGGAGCCTCTGGGGGCATGCATGAGAGGAGGATTCAGCTGCAGTCAACAACTCACATAGGATGGCGCCGCCTCATGGTTTGAGGTAGGGTATGGTTTTCTGTACTCCTTACTCAGCAATACTCATATGCCTTCATCTCACCTTATTTTAGACAAATCCTTCAACCAACACATGGAGTCAACAATATTTCCTTATAATAATCCCAGTCCCTCTTGGAAAAAGCTAGCAATTAGTTATTTTATATTAGTGTGTGCCGTCACAAGAACGCTTGCATTGAAGGGAATTATCACACTCTTGTCGCTAATAGTATTTATTGTCCTTTTCTAACAAAAGAGGAAGACAAAAGTTTCCATGAATGGTTTTCCCTCTAAAACGCTACTACTTTTACCTATATGCATGCAATAATTCAGCAGATTCACTACATTCCCAAACAGGATACTCACGGGAAGAAAGATTCAAAATGTGAGCCGAAGCCGAAAATATTGAAGAAACAGCCAAGAGGCAAACTTTTGAGCAGAAGCAGCAGTGTTTCCTAAGAGAGAAGCAGGAAAACAAAGTTACATGATTTAAGAACCGTTGTTGGGCTCAGAAAGACCATGCTGGTATTAGGGTTTCAGGACCAGGAAGAAAACAGCAGGATCAAAGTGATGTCACTGGAGTCAGGAAGATAAGACCAGATAGACAGAGATCAGAGTGACATTGTTAAATAAATAATCTCTTAGCATAGGTGAAGAGCACTCCGAACCGTCTATAAACACAGAGAATGTAACAAATGAGGTGTGCACTATTCCAGCATGTGCATTCGGTTTTTTTCCCAAGGCACCTGTGTTCTTGTTGGAGGATGCGAATGAAATGCACAAAGGCTCTAATTATATAGGGCCATTTAATTCGGAGTGAGATGGTAATAGCAGTTCCAGCACTATAGTAGTTATGAGACCAAAGATCTGTTTACTTTCACATGGAGATTTTGACTGCTGAACAAAGAATTACAAGGGGCAAATTGGGCCACAAATTCCAGATTCATCAAATATTTTTTTTTTCATTGTCTTTTTATTAGGTACAAACAATACCACAGTGCAACACTTGCAAATACGCTTCCATTGGAACAGTTATTAGAGTACATTAAAGTAACCTAAACTTCCAATTATCAATAGCACTGGGTTTCAATCGGTTATCTACGAGGTGTGCTCTAGTGTCCAATTTTAAAACTGTGCTCCCCGCTACAGAGTCCGGGGGAAGATCAAGGGAAACAGAGGAAGGGCTACAGAGGTGCTGGGAGGGGTGATAAAAGAGGTAGCCACTGGCTTCGGAAAAGAGCATGTTTGTAGGCTGCGCATTCTCGCATTACCTGATCACAGGTAGTTCCCGCCCTCAGTATACCAACCCACTAGGCTGACAGAGGGAGCCCATTCTGAACCTGGGGGTAGGAGTGAAGATCGCTCTGCCTCTGCACCGGTTCCCAAATGTCCCTAGGGAGAGCCTGTACGGTCATCATCTCCCAATATTCAGACAGCTGGCCATGGCAGAACGCCACGTCCTTGAGCCAGTCTGAGGTGCGTGGGATCTGTAACGGCCACAGCACATTTCTATTTGTCAATTGGCCAGTTGACGCGTCTCCTGGATCGCTCCACCGCCTCGCAGGATTTCGCCCTGTGCCACAGCCTACGCGGCACGATCTCTGACCACCAGACCTCACATTGCCCCAGGCGCTTGCTGACCTCCCCCAAATCAGATTTCATCATGTGCAGCAATAAAGTCCATCCACAGGTAGTGAGGTCATTACCCCCAGATGTATCACCAAACAGTTGGTGGGGGGGGGAGGGGGTTCCCAGCGTAGCTAGCGAGTGCTCACGTCTGTTCATATTCCTGGGTGACCCAACCACTCAAACTCTGTCTGTGAGAATCCACGCATCCGGTTCCTGATCGATGCCCAACGGGCTAACCTGGAGATGGCCGAGTGCCCAATGACCCACACTCTGGACCCTGATAAAACAAAGGATACGTTTAAACTTGGTGTTTTTATTAATACCTCCATTATGCCATTGTACAAACACTGCAAAACACTGCAAACACCGTAAACCGTAATATCACACGACACTGCAAGCTACTTCAACAACCTATACGCCTTCAAGGGCGGATATAACGTTTGTAACATTGGGACTCCCAGCGTCCCACTTTCTTCACATCTGCCGGTTCCATGCCTGATTTGAATGCAGAGGTAGCGGCCCAGACCTACCCTCAGCCTATAAAGCCACAGCCTGCCCCCACCACCTTCTGTTATTTTTTGTCTCCCTAGTGTGAGATTTACCTTTGGTCTTTCCTCTCTGTGGCGGTGCCGGAGAGTCTTTGGTTCAGGCGGCGCAGGATCCTCTGGAGTCTCCTTGTTTACAAAGGGCGGGGCACTTGCTGGTCGGCTGGGGCTGTTGTTCTGGGACCTAGTCGCAGTGCGGCCGGCTCACCTGGTGCAAGAGGGTCCTGGAGAACAGGTAGGAGGGGTTGAATCATGTTTTTAATGTATTTTTGGGCCGGATTACCTTATTTCTGGTTCGGAGTCTTTTTTCCTGCCGTGTCCTCATTGGTTTAGGGCGGGATTTCTCTGGGACTATATATGGGTTTTCTTGGTTGGGAAATGTTATTATGCTGCTGCCATGGGTTGCAAAAAGTCATTTAAGAGGTGCAACGTGGTGTCCTCTTCCTCCTCTGATGAGTCTCTGGCTCCCCTGAGAGGCCTAGGGTGCAGGGCCTAAATGGGGGTGACGTTCCTCTCATGTCCAGGGAGGAAGTTCAGGGCATGATTGAGGTGGCCGTCTCCAAAGCCCTGCAGGCTCGTCCTTTGCCGGTTGTTCCTTCCCAGCCTCGGACGGTTGATTCAGTTGCTGAGTTGTCACCTTCAGATGGGGAGGGGCCTTCAACCTCCTTTGACAGAAAGAATGTCTCCAGGGATGAGATGTCGGACATTTTGGCTCATGTGTGGGACAATTTAGGGTTTCCTCCTTTTCAGCCAGGTGAAGACGGTTTGGTCACTTTTTCTGCAGTATGTGAAACCCTCCCGGCTGGGCATGCCTTTTCAGGGCCCGGTTCGGGAGATGGTGATGCAGGAATGGTGTGAGGTGGTCAAGGTTCAGGTCCCTCATTTCCTCCAGAAACTGTATTTGTTGGAGGGGGATGACCCCTTGCCCCACCATGTGCGGATGGACTTGATTCTGGCTACTCTGATCGGTAAAACTGCAAGACCGCTGCTACGGATAAGAAGCTGGACTCTGGCCTTGAAAAGGCTTTTGCTACTAAGAACTTGGCTCTGAAGACAAGCTTTTCTTTTGCTTATTCTGCCCAGTCCTTGGTGCAGGATTTTGATAAATTGACCATGGCTGTGCAGGATGGTTCAGAGTGTTCTGAGCTCCTTGCCGCCATGGAACAGTAAGCAAAGCTATGGCCAACATTTCTTCGGATATTAGGGCTTCGGCTACGTCCACTGGGGTCTTGGTGGAAGCCAGGTGTTCCTTGTGGCTGCAACAATGGAAGTTAGATCCTGGGGAGAAGGCGGCTTTGCTGAAATTGCCCTTTGAGGGACAGGCGCTTTTTGGGGATCAGTTGCCGGCCATGATTACTAAGGCTTTCAAGGAGCGGAAGCATGCCTTGCCTTACAAAGAAGGGTGCTTTGTCTTCTGGTAAACCTTGGAATAGGTCCTCCAGGTCTTCCCCAAAGCACGAGTCCATTCAGTCTTTCCGTAAGAGGCGCTTCCAGACGCGTTTATCTCCCAGTCACGCTGCCTCTACTCCTAAAGGTTCTGCCAAGAAGGGCCCCTGACAATAACAGTCGGGAGGGTTCCCTACTGGGCGGAGGCCAGTTCAGACATTTCCTTCTAGTTTGGCATCTGGAATTTTCGGATCGCTGGGTCCTGTACACTGTGGAACATGGTTACGAGACCGATTTTTTGCAGGTTCCTCCGAATATGGGTGTGTGGCTGACTCCGACTGCCGATCTGCAAAGGTTGACACTATTGGAAGGAGTCAAGGATTTGCTTGCCAAGAAGGCCATTTGCAGTATGCTGGTTTCAGAAGTCTGCACAGGGGCCTACTCAATTTTGTTTTTGCTGCAGAAGATAACGGACGGTTTTCGGCCCATGCTGCATCTGCAGTGGGTCAACTCCTGGGTTCGCGCTGTTCACTTTTGCATGTTGACCATTCAAGAAATCATTCCGCTGGTGCGACCGGGAGATTTTTTTACCTTCTTGGATCTCGAAGACGCTTATGTTCACGTCCTGGTCACCACCTCTTCTAAGCGTTTCCTCAGATTTGTGATAGGAGATGCCCATTTTCAGTTTTGTGTTCTCCACTTCGCCTCAAGTCCTCTCCTGGCACCCCTCATGGCTCTACTTCATGCAGAAAGGGTGTTCATTCATCCCTATTTGGACAGTCTTTTGCTTCATGCAGCAGAGGAATCTCTGTTTCTCGCTCAAGTCGAGAGGGTCTTGGAGTTTCTTCAGGGTCACAGGTTTTTGGTGAACTGGGAAAAATCTTCTTTGGCCCCCTCTCGGGACATGTTCTTCTTCAGGGCTCGTTTTCAGACTCTGGAGGGCCTTGTGACTTTGTCCGACCATTGGCTGGTCTCCTTACAGACGCAGGTTCTGGACTTGATGTCCCAGGATGCCCTACGGGCGGTGGAGTGGTTGAGGGTTCAGAGACATTTGGCTTCTGTGGTGTTTCTGGTGCTCTGGACCAGGCCAACTGGATTCTGGTGGGGTGGTCTTCAGGGCCCAGAATCTGTTGTCTCCTCTGCTGATGGACCAGATCCAGGAGCTTCTCTCCTGGTGGCTTTGCCGGCAACATAAATTGTAAACAAAATTCCTAGGCAGTTCAATCGATAAACATTACATCACCATTTTTTCATCAGAAACAGAGCAACTGAAAATAAAGAACTCGGTGTAAAGAGAACAAGTTTGTTAAACATACAAAGTTTCATTTTATTCATAAATTTGTTAAAAGGGGGAGAAGATGCATGTTCATAATAGTTTTTATATTAAATCTGTTATACAATGAGTATTATACATTCATGTTTGATAATTGTGGTTTAAAAAACAGTATAATGACAACAATCAAAAATACATAATTATAATACTAGAAACATAAAAACAAGGATTAGTGCAAAAGTGGCTATGAGATGTCAATTCTCGACGCGCGTTTCAGCACCATGGGTGCCTCAATCAGGAGTGCCACAAGAAATGCATCATTGCAAAGGTGGAAACTGTAGTTTATACGTTTGGAGGTACGAGGGAGGTTAAAAAACAGGATACCAGGTACTGCTCAAAAAGAAGAAAAGTTCGCAGTTCGAAGAATGGCCAATGGGAACCACATACAAGGACTCATGGCAGTGGTCAGAAGTGTGGGTTATCTGATGTTGGGAACTCCCCTGCAAGCAGGACGGAATCACCTATGGTCAATGGAGGATGCTGCAAGAATTAAAGGTGTGTTGTCACAATCCTTGGTGGTCGATATCAGGCAAAGAGACAAACAAAGAACTCTATGAAGATCCACGGGTCCTTCTATTAGTCTCTGTCAGTGTTTCTAGAGATTTATCCATGTTTCCTCAAAAGAGCATAATTCATATTCAGAGAGGATAGGTGGAGAGAGTCTGTTAGGGCAGCCTGGAATCTGATCGGACGATGTTAATAAATCCACATCCGGAGAATTGTAGTCCTTCGGTTCGGTGCGATCTCTGGGGTTCCCTGGTGGCATCATCTTCTGACCAGGGTCTTGATGTCATCTGCTGGTTGTGACTTCGGATGCCAGCCTATCCGGTTGGGGTGCTGGGCTGGCGTCAGAACAGGTTCAGGGCTGCTGGTCTCAAGGGACTCTCAGATGTCATCAAACTGGAGGGAGTTGCAGGCAATTTGGCTCGCTGTGCTCCATTTTTAGGAATCTCTCCAGGGTCAGATGGTGGCGGTTCAGACAGACAGTCTGGAGGCGAAGTCCTATGCCAACAGAGGGAGGGGATCAGGTCCACGTCCTTGAACTTGGTGGCTTGCGACATTTTTCTATGGGCTCAATTCTAGGTTCTGGGACTGTCTGCTCTTTACATTCGGGGGTGGAGAATGTTTGTGCAGGGACATTCCATCGTCCAAGGATTTCTCCCTACTTTCCAGCTTGTTCAGCCAGTTGGTGGTTCGTTGAGGCCTCCCGAAACTGGACCTTTTTGTGGTCTTGGGAATTGCCAAAGAGGAACTGTTTTGTTCTCTGGGTCGCTGTGCCAGAGTGTTGCGCTTCGACGGCTTGACTTGTCCTAGGCCTTTGGGTCTCCTTTATGCTTTCCCTCATTTCTGCTTGTCCTGGCCTTTCTGGCAAGTGTGATGAAGGAACGGGCACAGATTTGGTGTTGATTGCACCCCAGTGGCCTTGTGCAAATTGGCTACCTCTCATCGGCCTGTTGACTTGTGACCTGGAGTGGGTCCTTCCTGTGGTCGGTCTCCATCAGTTTTTCCAGCTCTACCCGGGCACCTCAAGGAAGTTACACTTGACTGCCTGGCGTTTGAATGGCGGGGCTTAGTGGGGTTGGGGGTCCCTGACCATTAGGCTATGACGTTGCAGGCTTCTCGTAGGTCCTCTACACTTCTCTCTCATGCTAGACATTAAAGGACTTTTTCGGCCCGGTGTACTGGTAAGGAGGTTGATCCTACTGTGGCTGACCTCTTTTTCGTTCTGCAGTTCCTGCAGGATGGTTCCCATTTGGGTTTTTCTGTGGCTTCACTACGGGTGCAGTGGGTGGCCATTCAGACTTTTAGTGGCTCCTGGCAGAATTTGAAGGATAACGGGTGCCTGATGCTGAGGAAATATAAATTTTATGGTCAAGTTGTGTTCCCTAGCGTGTACCCCACCGTCTCCATGTACCAGCTTAAAGTGCATGTAACTTCCCTCCTGAGCCAGCTATGAAGACGCAAATACATTTGCGTCCAACGTTAACATGTCCTCTTTCAGACCCACCCTGAATGGGTTGAATAGTCCGTTCCTAAGTATGCTATGCCAATGTCTTTCTGTAGTGTACTTTACACGTTTTTCAGCTCTGGCAAAGTAGGCCCTGAATTCTGCCATCGAGCCTTTTCCTTCTGCCTTCTGACTCTGAAAGCCTCAGCCCAGGCTGTCTCTGTAACCGTGACCTCTGACTTACTTCCAGCGCGGCCCACCGCGCTCAGCTCAGCCTGCTGCCTGCCAAGACTGACTTCAACCTTCGAATTATCTGTTCCGCTCCTCGAAAATACATTCCTGCCTACTAGTTTAAGTAAACATCCTTCCAGCTGCAGGGCGAAGGGCCCGGCCTCACTGTCTCCTTACAAGTAATTCATAGCCCCTGTTACCATGGAAGGCCCATGCCCCTCGCATTCTCATGTAGACACTCAGGCGCTTATACACGCACTCACAGTCAGTATAGAATAGCTTCTGCCCCAGAGACCTTTTCCGTTTAGATAATATGGTTCCCAAACATCAGATATCAGATATGATAGAAGTACGAGTTGATCTGACATGCCAGACTTCTGTCTCTTTCCGCCAGTGTAAATGTCAAGTCCCCTGCACCCTCCAGTTTCCACGTCAATCACACGTCATGCAGCTGCGCGCGCATCCAAGCCTCAGATTTCTGCTGACATTGCAACATTTCTGCTTTGTGCCACCCACTCGTGACACTTACATGTGACGTTTCTAGCCCACACCTCTAGTTCACGCCTTCTGATTACGTATCACTACCACGTGAATGCTGTTATCTTGTCTTCTCTCAGCTGTTACGCCTACTATATTGGCTTCTATGATGTGATTTAAGTATATAAGCTATGTATTGTCAATAAAATATTGCTCTATCCCTTCCTGAACCCTCGTGGTTGCAGGAACATGATATCCAGTTCTAGAACGATTCCTTTTTAAGGAATAAAACCCCTAAGAACTCTAACACCACGGACTCTGTTTCTTTCTTTCCGATTGAGTTATTATTGATTAAGTACTTACCTGCATAGAAATTAAGACGGTAAATCAAATATTTACGACATTTTGGCGCCCGAATAGGGACCCCTCCCCCACCCCACGCGCCGGTTGGTGCGTTGCAAACTCTGTCCCCTGCCATCAGTTAGACGGAAACTACGCGTACCGGCAGGATTTCCTGTATCTCCCTCTGGCCCACGGAGGTGACGAAGACTGCAATCAGCACCCAGACGAGGCGGTGAGGAGTGCGGAGGATCCCGACCAGAGCCTAGCCGAAAGAAGCAAGGTCCGAGGTGTCAAGAGGCCCACCAGTTTCCGAAGTATCCACGTGTCGAGTTGAGTCGAGTCCGGTCCAGTCCAGTCGAGTTTTCCGAGGCCTTCTGTTTCCGTGCTTCCCGGTGAGTACCATTGCTGGGACGTATCAAGACGGGTTTGGGTACACAAATTCGGTCTGCACTGTTTTAGACAGTGTATCTGTACTGTTTAGCAGTACATCAGTTATTCAAGTTTTTGCATTGTCTCTGACAGTGTATCTGTGCTGTTTAGCAGTACATCCGGTATAGGGGGGTAGTCATATATGTCTCAAATGTCCTTCATGTGATTAATGTTGTGGTATGAGTGTGACTGTTTTAATGTGCATTATTGTATTCTTGTATAACTAGCTGTATTCAGAATTTAGTAGCAAGGATTGAGCGTTCAGTATTAAGTAAACAAGATGCCGTTTTTCAACAAGTTAAAGCAGATAGGAACTAGGAAAGGGATACTAGAGGAAGAAATTCCTATCCCCCCTAGGGACACTCCTGGAAATTTTATGTACCACAAGCATGGCTTAGATGCCATATTGTATCTAGATTTATGGGCCGATTATACTAAGCATCTAGACGAGAGACACAGATGGCCTGTTACCGGAACATGGGATGCAGAGTGCATCATGAAGGTAGAGGAAGCACTATGGAAAAAGAAAGCCAGACAATCTCAGAAGGACGCCATAGAATTTTGGCGTAAGGAATCACATAAGCGTGCGGAAAAAGCGCTCCGTAGAGAGGACAGACTTAAAGAATCAGGTAAAGCCCAGGAAAACGAATTAGTTAATGAAGGGATCCGAGTAAAATCAGAACAAATAGACAGCGCACGAAACAATCTTGTAAATGGTATGTATCTTGTGGCCGAGGGTTCGCCTGAGGCCACGTCAGAAATACCGAAAAATCTGCCGCCACCATTAGTTCCAACTAAAGTAAATCACAGGACTACTAAAGACATATTTCTGAATTCCTATCTAGAGGATGTAGCACCCGCTTACACTAATCTGCCTGTCCGCGTCCCGCCTACTGACGGTGACGGGGGTGGCAACCCGCCTCCAGATCATATCCCGCCATTACCGCAATCAGGTTTCCCCGTTCGACAGCCCATCCATCGCTCCTCCACCTCCACCACTTCCCGCACCTAAAATTGATATACCGAAACCGCTTCTACCTGATCCTACTAAAAGACAAGTTCAAGTACAGATACAGACTCCACAGAGAGATAATGTCCAAGCTTCCGCCTCAGGAGGTGCGATAGGGGGTCTTCGGACCCCGCCGTTAACACACAGATTACACCTTAGGGATATGCAGAGTCCTTTCACGTTCAAATCACCCCGTCTTGACATACTCAAAGAACCGCTTGCAGTTTGCAGATATGATCCAGTACCCGGCAAAGACGATAGAATGATGATGGCATCACTACGCTTACGACATGCTGCAGATTACCTACTGTTATTCTCAGGAATGAAAGAGCACCTAGATAGAATATATCACTTTGTTCAGACTGGGAAAGACCCTGAAAGTATTAAGGATGCCATGGCATATCAGAAAGTTGACACTCAAGCATATATATTACGTTTTTTCATAAATTGCCTAAGAGAACGAGACAGGCCGGAGACAGAACAGGAGGAATTAGATGGACTAAACAAGTGGGGTCAAAATATATCCGAAGGAAAGCATGATAAAGGGGGTTGCATAGCCAGTATGTACAAGAGAATAAGAAAAGCAGTGATAGAAATACACGAAAAAGAGAAAGAAAAAGCCTCCTCCGAGGAGGAGGAAGAACCTGAAGAACAAGAAAAGACTACAGACACGATAGCGTATGTAGGTAAGGGGTCTTACCTTAGGAAAGGCATTCGTCCAGAAAGCAAGAGAGTTTTTCTCTCTGGCATAACAAAACCGAATTCTCCGGAACACCAGTTCCAAGAGACTGATAAAAGGCTTCAAGACCGAATAGGATACCACGTACTCAATTCTATGGATGAACAAGAACTAGCTCGGTCAGCAGTATTATGGGCTGACAATCCGAACATATACAATGATGACACAGTAGCGCAGACATTTCTGAACCTTTCCCCAGACGAGCAGAAATTAGCAGGTGTATACATGATTCACCTTCTCACGTTATACAGAAACCAACATTCTGATCCAGGTCCCTTACACGATACGTTAGAAGCACTACTCATGGATAGATGGAGAGGTCTAAGTACCAAGTTAATACAAATAATTCTAGAACAACGACATAGATATAATACTTTCGTAAGTTCCGAATATGTTCCCGCTCCGCCCCCAGAAAGAAGAATGTATCATATGGAGCGTCTGCATGGCATTGAAAGTCAGAACCCCTTACGAGAAGTGCATCCAGTTATGGGTGCCGATCACAACTTAAAACGTGTGTATGTACACACGCCTCTGACCAAGTTAGAACTGTTAGAAATGAAGAAATTAGTACTGTGTCATGACAAAGACCCTGCAGGTTTTCACAGAGAACTTAAAGACATGTTACTGATGGGGGATTACACGTATGAAGATATCATGAAAATGTTAAAGGTATTGTTGCCTACCGGCATCTACGAGAAACTCAAGGAAAAAGAATGGGAGGTGGGAGACAAAAAGATTGTATGGGCAGAAATAGAAGACGAGGAGAACAAACGTACCCCAGGGGTAGGCCTTGGGGAGAAAACTAAAACATTACCAGGTTTGATCGTACAGGTTCTGCCAAGATTACTGACAACTAGAAAGGAAGATTGGGATGCAATTTCGGCCTGTAAACAGAAACCAGATGAAGATACTAGTGACTTCTATTCAAGATTCGAGAAATGTTTTATTATTAATAGTGGTCTTAAACCAAGTAGCGAGTCGTACCCGCATCTTTTTGTATCAAAATTAGTGGAAAATTCCCTGTTAGCAGTTAAAAACCGTGTATACAAGGTCGAGAGTACATGGCAAGCAAACACGCCATCACAGATGTTGCAGATGTTACAATACCATCAGAACAGAATTAGAGAAGAACAGGATCATGAACAGAAACGCATGAAAGACACGAAAATGAAAATGTTAGTGGCCCAATCGGTTCCAGCCGACGGCCAAAGAAAGGGTACGACCCAGACAAGTCACGCCACAGCTCCCGTTAAAGGGACATGCAACTATTGCAAGCAGCCAGGTCACTACGTACATGAATGTCCAGTTTTGAAACATAACATAGCAACAGGTAAAACTAAAGAGAGACCGCATCCACCGAGACAAGACCAGGCCCAGCAACAGACTTCACAGAACGTACAGCCCATGCAGAATACGCAGCCTATGCATGCTTCATCTCATACAGCACAGACGGTAGCGGTACCACAGCCACAGCCCATTGCCGCGACTCAGCAAGTTTCACAACAGATGTACCAGTATGCCCAATCTGCTTACCCCGATTATCCACGATACACATGAAACAGCCTAGAGAGGGAATTTGGCTTGCCTCTTATTGAAATTCCTGTAGATCAAGAGGGTCCTTACGTACACAGTCAAGTATTGGGAAAAGACAGAAAGTTTTTAATTGACACAGGGGCAAGCCGCACAACAATCAGCCATAATGAAGTCCCAGGGGCACCCCTCTCAGGCTCACAGAATGTTTCCCTTGGTTTTTCAGGACAGCCTATTGTAAACGAGGTATCAGAACCCGTTCCCCTGGCTGTGGGTCCGTTATCACGTGTTACAGACCTGTTACTTACGAAATCATGTCCAGAAAATCTGTTAGGTATCAAAACATTGAAGGCTCTAGGAGCAGTGATATGTTGTTCCCCGGAGGGAGTTAGACTCTTTCTGCGAGATTTCAAAGGTCATTATGTATTACGAGAGTTTGATGTCAGATTGAAAAATGTACCAGATCACTTGTGGGCACAAGGCCCAACTGATGTAGGTTGTATGCATATCACGCCATACCGTGTTACACTCAAGCCAGGAGTTGTTTTACCCCGAATCAGACAATACAAGTTACCACCGGATGCTGTAGTGGCTTTACTGGAAATCGTTGAAGAGCTCATTGCCCAAGGAGTGGTCGTAGAGACCGACTCCAATATCTGTAATTCACCCATCATTCCGATTCTTAAACGTACTGATCTCAATGCACCGCCAGTATATCGGCTGGTGATTGATTTAAGAGAACTGAATAAATGCATTGTTCCACAGTACCCTGTGGTTCCCGACATCTCTTCCCTATTGACTGCTATTGATTCTGAAGCAACGTTCTTTACTGTAATTGACCTCAAGAACGCCTTCTTCAGTGTACCTATTGATCCAGAGAGCCAATATCTCTTCGGATTCAGTTTAAATGGACGAAGTTTCAAATTTTCACGCGCACCTCAAGGATTCACAGAAAGCCCCAGCATCTATAGTCAAGCACTGAAAAGACAACTAGACTGTATTCAAATGCCAGTTAACACCGCCTTACTGCAATACGTCGATGATCTGCTGATCACCGCACGAAGTGAGCCCGAATGTGAACAAGCATCACTGACAGTTTTACATTTTCTGGCCGACAAGGGACACAAGGTGTCTCCTTCGAAGCTACAATTCTGTGTTCAGCAAGTTGTGTACTTGGGTCACTTGCTGTCCAAAGTGGGGAGACAGCTCACTCCTGATCGCATCCAGTTAATTGTAAATATGCCGCAACCCCAGACACAAAAGGAAGTGCGGGCCTTTATAGGCCTCACCTCGTACTGTAGACAATGGATCCCTCAGTATGCATTTCTAGCCAAACCACTCATTCAGTTAACAACACAGGAGGCAGCGACTTCGACTGCCCTCCCTTGGACTCAAGAACACACACAAGCCTTTGAAGAATTAAAGAAAGCTTTATGCCAAGCACCAGTTTTAGCGACACCATGTTACAGCAAACCTTTTACACTTTTTGTTACAGAACGTGATGGTACAGCGTTGTCTGTCCTCACCCAAGACCAAGCAGGTTCACATAAGCCTTGCGCTTATTTTTCAAGTACATTGGATTCAGTAGCCCACGCACTCCCTGCGTGCTTGAAGTCAGTAGCAGCAACAGCACTAGCAATCAGACAGAGCGATTCAATTGTTTTAGGACATCAATTAACAGTACAAGTTCCACATTCTGTAGAGGTTCTTTTAAACAGAACCCAGACTCAACACTTGACCATAGCACGACTGACAGGTTATGAATTAACACTATTCCAGCCACACATAGAAATCAGACGTTGCAGTATTCTGAACCCCGCAACATTGTTACCTTCCATTATGACAGATCCAGCCCCGCATGATTGTCTAGAAATCATTAATACAGTAACAAAGCCTCGACGAGACTTAACCGATGTTCCATTAACAAACCCAGACCTGACACTTTACGTGGATGGTTCATGTATGAGAACAAGTACAGGAGAATTAGTGGCCGCGTATGCAGTGACCACTGAAACTGAAGTTAAAGAAACACATCGTATTGACACATTGTCCGCTCAAGCGGCAGAGCTCATCGCTCTGACCCGAGCATGTATACTAGCCAAGAACAGAAATGTTAACATATACACTGATTCTCGTTATGCGTTCGGAGTTGTACACGACTTCGGAATGTTGTGGCAAGAACGAGGTTTTTTGACGTCTCATGGTGCCAAGATTCAACACGGTCCCCTCATTCAAGCACTGTTAGAAGCAATACATCTGCCTTCAGGCATACCCGTCATGAAGTGCAAAGCACATACTAAAGTTACAGATTCTGTTTCCCAGGGTAACGACCTGGCAGACCAGACAGCAAAACATACAGCACTGACTCACACTCAGACAACTGACGTGACAAAGACAATAGTACCGACACATTGTATGACAGTCAGGGATCCCGCCCTAGATGTAATCGATATTCAGACACATGCTACTGCAGATGAAATAAAGAAATGGACTGAACTAGGAGGGATCCAGACAGATCAAGGTTGGATGACGAAGGGAAAATCTACATGGTTTCTCCCCGACTCTATGGTTCAAGTCATAATTAATACAGCACATAGTCCTGCACATCTAGGAGAGAAAGCGATGTTAGACAGTTTACAGAATCTCTGGTATAACAAACACTTACGAGCAGCAGCAAAACAGAAAGTGCGTACTTGCATGATCTGTTGTCAGTTCAATCCAGGTAAAAGCGTCCCTGTAGAGCAAGGTGGATTTCATCCTCCCGACCACCCTTTTGAAGTCCTCCAGATGGATTATATCCAGATGGACCGTTGTCGAGGATTCAAATATGTCCTCGTAATTGTTTGCGCACTTTCCCGTTGGACCGAAGCATATCCAGTCCCAGATTACACTGCTCCGACCACTGCCAGGCAGCTGGTTCGAGAATTTTTCCCACGGTACGGCTTGCCTCGTGTCGTGTATTCAGATAACGGACAGCCATTCTCATCCGAATTAATAAAACAAGTTTCCTTGCTGCTAGGATATCAGTGGAAATTCCATTGTGTCCGACATCCCGAAGCCGCAGGCCTTGTAGAGAGGCATAACCAGACACTAAAGACACGCCTTGCTAAAGTTTGTAAAGAGAAAGGGGTCGACTGGATAGTCGCCCTGCCAGTTGCACTGTTCTACATGAGAATGGTTGCCCATTCGAGATCAGGACTATCCCCGTATGAAGTGGTCTTTGGCAGACCACCGAATATGTGGGGGACGCCCATTCCTAAGAAAATTACCGATGTCGATTGTAATATGCTGACAGATTACCTTGCCTCCTTGATGTCTGCACTCCAATCATGTCGTTCACAGGTTGCCGCAGCCTTCCCTGACAACACTGATGTAAAGCCGCACGATGTCCGTCCAGGAGATCTGGTCTTGATTAGGAACTTCGACAGGAAAAGTCCGCTGGAGCCCCGCTGGAAAGAGCCGAAGACCGTCCTTCTTACTACGAGGACAGCAGTAAAGGTGGAAGGCAGAAAGCGGTGGATACATACGAGTCATATTAAACAATGCAATGAACTGAAACCAGACCCAGACTCTTCCACCCCCTCCAAAGACTGTATTGAGCCAAGTGACTTTAAAGTTCCCGAACGAGAGAAAACTCCCCAAGAGGAGTATAAACTGAAACTTCGATCTAGCAAGTCAGACAGTTTAATTGTTTAAGTCCTCCCCTAGGTGAATCGGTTAAATAGTTTCTGACATGTATCCCCTAGATCGAGATAGAGAGAGAGAGAGACAACTCAAGAAACGTACATATTGCAAATCACTCCGCAGTCACTGTATAGTGACATTATTGATTATGTTTTTCCTAAGTCTTCTGATTATTGTTGCCAGTATACTGCTTCCTATCTACTACCCTATTTTCAAGCGTGAACAATCTGCTTACAATGTCACTGCTGAGCATTCTTTTAGTGAATTACCTCCACACGAACTTTCTTACAGACTTGCGCTGCGCAACAACACATTCATTAGTATGTTACATCACTCCCATCAGACTAACAATGCTACAAACTGCTGGATATGTGGCCGACTCCCTCCTTACCAGAAATACAAGGGAGCTCTGCCCCTCTTTCCGTACCCGTTCACTCATAATGGCTCCTGTGGTGCATGGTTTAGAATAATTAATTCCTTAGATCCTGAAATTGCTGTTTTCAAAGGGAGCTGGGTTTGGGGAAACTTGAACTTAGTTCTGCTTAATGTCTGTTACCCTGATAAGAAGGGACTCCCCACTAGAATAGGAACTGATCTAGAAAATGAAGTATATGGATTAGGTAATTACACAATTAACCTTATGATTCTTACTGTTGAATCTGAAGCTGCACCAGTTCTCCCTGCTATGTCAGTATTACCAGTCACTGGTGAATTATGTGTCAGTAAGAAAGGTTCAGTACACTTAGGTCATAGTAAATGTACTACTGTGGTCGAATTCAGTGATCAAGGTAAATCGTCCTTTAGAGCTACCCGTCATTCCTACTTCGTTTGTGGTCATACCGCATACATACGCTTACCTCCAGATTGGGATGGTACCTGTTACATCGCATTCCTTCTGCCACCTGTCTTTCTAGCCCCTCCTGATTATCACAGAAATACAAATCTAGTAAAGAATAGACTCCGAAGAGATCTCCCGATTATCGACTACACAGAAACGGCATGGGAACAATATACAGATTTTAATAAAGGATTCTTTTTCTTCTTAGGCCCCGTCCAGAATAGTAAACTAATACGCAGATTAACTAGAACACTTGAAGCAGTAGTAAATGAAACTGCCTCCGCCCTAGGTAATTTAACAGAAGAGCAGTCCGCCATGCGGGTTGTTGTTCTTCAGAATCGTCTTGTTATTGACGTCATCTTGGCGGATAGAGGCGGAGCTTATAAGGTCATCGGGTCAAGTTGCTGTGTTTTCATTCCAGAAAACGCGCCATCTGTATACAAAGCTATTACACGTCTTCATAAAATTGCAAATCTGATACATCAGAATCCAGGCACCTGGACTTGGTCCGGTTGGTTCTGGACAACGTTAACTGCTTGGGGATGGAAGATCCTATCCTTCCTAGGCATTGGCCTAGTCCTAGTATTCAGTTGCTGCCTGTGCCTACAGTGTGGGCCAGCGATTTGTGGACTGTGTGCCACATCATGCATTGAACATTCCAGTTTCCTCTTAAAACGTGAAAGAAAGAAAGAAGAACAAATGATGTTACAAGAACAGACTGATCGATTTATGAGGATCGATATATCATGAAGGGTCCGTAGGGAACAAGGAGGGAATGAGGAAATATAAATTTTATGGTCAAGTTGTGTTCCCTAGCGTGTACCCCACCGTCTCCATGTACCAGCTTAAAGTGCATGTAACTTCCCTCCTGAGCCAGCTATGAAGACGCAAATACATTTGCGTCCAACGTTAACATGTCCTCTTTCAGACCCACCCTGAATGGGTTGAATAGTCCGTTCCTAAGTATGCTATGCCAATGTCTTTCTGTAGTGTACTTTACACGTTTTTCAGCTCTGGCAAAGTAGGCCCTGAATTCTGCCATCGAGCCTTTTCCTTCTGCCTTCTGACTCTGAAAGCCTCAGCCCAGGCTGTCTCTGTAACCGTGACCTCTGACTTACTTCCAGCGCGGCCCACCGCGCTCAGCTCAGCCTGCTGCCTGCCAAGACTGACTTCAACCTTCGAATTATCTGTTCCGCTCCTCGAAAATACATTCCTGCCTACTAGTTTAAGTAAACATCCTTCCAGCTGCAGGGCGAAGGGCCCGGCCTCACTGTCTCCTTGCAAGTAATTCATAGCCCCTGTTACCATGGAAGGCCCATGCCCCTCGCATTCTCATGTAGACACTCAGGCGCTTATACACGCACTCACAGTCAGTATAGAATAGCTTCTGCCCCAGAGACCTTTTCCGTTTAGATAATATGGTTCCCAAACATCAGATATCAGATATGATAGAAGTACGAGTTGATCTGACATGCCAGACTTCTGTCTCTTTCCGCCAGTGTAAATGTCAAGTCCCCTGCACCCTCCAGTTTCCACGTCAATCACACGTCATGCAGCTGCGCGCGCATCCAAGCCTCAGATTTCTGCTGACATTGCAACATTTCTGCTTTGTGCCACCCACTCGTGACACTTACATGTGACGTTTCTAGCCCACACCTCTAGTTCACGCCTTCTGATTACGTATCACTACCACGTGAATGCTGTTATCTTGTCTTCTCTCAGCTGTTACGCCTACTATATTGGCTTCTATGATGTGATTTAAGTATATAAGCTATGTATTGTCAATAAAATATTGCTCTATCCCTTCCTGAACCCTCGTGGTTGCAGGAACATGATATCCAGTTCTAGAACGATTCCTTTTTAAGGAATAAAACCCCTAAGAACTCTAACACCACGGACTCTGTTTCTTTCTTTCCGATTGAGTTATTATTGATTAAGTACTTACCTGCATAGAAATTAAGACGGTAAATCAAATATTTACGACAATGCTTCGGTTTTTTCAGGGTCTTTTGAACCTTTTTCCTCGGCCTGTTTGTTCCCTTCCATGTTGGAATTTACAGCTTGTCTTGGATGTCCTTTTGGGCCCTCCTTTTAAGCCCCTCGCTCGAGTTGGAAATCTTGACTTTTAATGCTTGTTTTCTGGTTGCCATCACTTCGCCTAGACGGTTAGGTGAGTTGGGGCTTTGTCCTGTAAGTATCCCTTCTGCAAGGTGTTTTCGGACCAGGTGGCGCTGGTGCCGTCTTTTGTCCCTAAGGTTAATTCGGCTTTTCATCTCAGTCAGGAGGTGATTTTGCCTTAGTTTTGTCCTGATCCTTCCTCAGCTGAGGACTGTCGTTTGCACTGTTTGGATGTGTGGCAGACTTTGTTGTGTATTTGAGTGAGATGGAGTCCTTCCAGAAGGGGGAAGCTTTGTTGGTGGACTTTGGTCCAGCTAAGACGGGTGAGAAGCCGTCCACGGCTACTTTGAGTCGCTGGATTCGGTCCATGGTCCTTTTGGCTTCAGGGTTTAAGGTGTGGATCCTCCTGTGAGGATGCAGGGGTGTTCTACACGCAGTATGGCGGCTACGGTGGCTGAATTGCGGGGTACTTCAGTGGTGTAGATCTGTAGGTCTGCGACCTGGTCTTCCCCTTCCACTTTTGTCCACCACTATCGGATTGCTGGTCTTTAACGTTTGGATAATGTCCTGGGCCACAGGGTCTTGTCCTCTTTGAAACTACAAAATGACCCTCCGCCCAAGGAACGTATATTCTATTTATGTAGCTACCATAGTACAGCTTATTTAGATGAATAAAGAAATATATCGCAAACAAAATGACTTCCCAGACGAAAATATCTAACAGTCGTATTTCTTGATTGCAGTTACAGTAAATCCTTTATTGTAAATCACTTGTCCTCCTTTTAAAATCATCACACAATTGCTTAGTTTCAAGCTCTGACCCTGATCTCTTGCAAATATATCTACATCTTGTCCTCTTTGAAGATGGATGGGATATTTGTGCTGCGATTTGGGCACGTTATTAAATTTGTGCTCTTTTTCACTCAGTTGTCAGTCTCTGTTTTTGCTTGCTATGTCCTCACTTGTTAAGAAGGAAGGTGAGAGAGGGACAGGAGGTAATGCAACCATTACTTAAGGATAATGGCATTACTCCTAGTTCTACTCCCTCGCCTTCCTTCTAGGACCCTCCCGCCTTCCCAGTACGGTCCAACTGAGTTCTAGGCTCTGTTTGTTTACGTACAGGAGGTGGTGGGGGCGGGCTGTGTTTTTATAGGCTGGGGGTGGGTCTGAGGGGAGGGGGAGAGCCTCACTTGTTAAGAAGGAAGGCGAGGGAGTAGGTCTAGGAGTAATGCCATTATCCTTAAGTAATGGACGCATTACAGTGAAACTAATTAAAACAGGCAAGCATCTCTACCAGGTTCCTCACAGATCAGTGGCGGGGACACAGAGCAAAAACGACCAGCAAAACTCCTTCACAATTCTGTACATCTGACCCTCTTTTGACACATGGGGTGGATGCTTGCAGTGGTAAAATAATGAGGGAGCAAAAACATAATACGCCCCCCCACCGCAAAAATTACATCAAGTTTGCCTCGAGAAAAGCACAGTACTTCATTTAGGCTGTGAGACTCATTTGAAGAGCAGGTCATCAAGGATCTCACCTTTGCACTGTCAATACGTTGAGGAGAGTTCATTTCATTGCTCATACCACAGTCCATGCTTCCAGAACGATCGACGATGAAAATGAATTCACCACAACTCGACTGTTCCCCACTATCTGGGATATTGGGGTAAAAATTCAGCATCACAGCAACTTCTGCCATCAAGGAACCTTTAAGAAACAGAAAAAAAGACTGAGTCGAATAAAAAATAATGCCTAAAGCTTACACGCAGAATGGAGGAGATGTTGGCTACCTCCATCTTTAGTCAACGTTCCCTAGACAGAAAACTCACAGTGCAATCAGCAACTGAGGTGGGGTGATGAGACTTAACTCTCTTTGTTTTGGTAAGGAATACTGGGCACAAGGAGTGGCTAGTTATATGCTATGACAATGGAGAGAGGAATGAGTCGCGAACAAAAATAAAGCTGAGGGAGTGAGAGGAATTATAAGTGACAAATAAATCAAATGCTCCGCCCAAAAATACAACCTTACCGAAACTGAAAAAAAGAAATGCCAGTCTGGAGGGATTAAAACTATTCTGTGCTAATATTTAAAGAAAACTGGGTGGGGATATGATGGAGATAAAAGTGTATTAAGTATTTTAACTTACATAAATTGAAGTGTAAATAAAGAGCAAAGGACAGATTTTAAAACAAAAAAATACAGCATTCTCTCTTACCAGTAGGTTAGACAGGAGGAGAGAATGAGCGCACAGATATGCACTTCGAAAATGGGGGATAAAGTAGTTGGTGAAAGTACAAGGCTTGATAAACACATTAGGGAAAAGGACACCATTTTAAAGTAATCTAATTGTCACATATCCATAAACCCACAAAAAACAACAATTAGTGCTAGCTTTGACATTCTTTTAAGCCAATGTCTTTGTTCACGCCTCCCGAATTCTGCAGATGAATAAAAGGGGCTGTGGAAATGAAAGGCAAAACAGAAGAAGAGGTCGAGTCCCAAAACGATAAAACAATGAGTAACACAGAATGGTGTTTAATATGCTAACCTGGTGGGGCGTTTGGTAGGCCCGCCTCCACAGTGACACTGGGCTTGTTCACCTCATTATAATAAATCAGGAGCTCCACATCTCGATCAAACTGGTGCCCTTCAGTTAAAGATACCTGGAGAGGGGAAAAAAAGCATGTGACACAGAAAGTGAGATGCTCAATGAGGGAAGAGAAGGATGAAGTGTGGGAGGAACTAACTAAGTATAGAAACAGTCTGACCAGACTTTGAATAGGACTCGCAGACAAAGGTGTTCTGGAAAAATATGGGTGAGAAGAACAACATGAGGGAAACGGCATGTGAAACCGAGATGGAGGAGAGACAGACAAATATGGGAGGAAGACAAAAATAGAAAGGAGAGATAGCCTTTAAGTAGGGGCTGATACAAAGTTAAACTTAACTCAAAGTGGAACGTAAAACAGGCATATTAAATATTAAAGGGGTACAGAACATTATAAACTAGGGTGCAGAAAGAGAAGCATCACATAGAAGAACCCCACAACAACAAGAAAAGAACGCAGAGAAAAGTAAAGTGATCTCAAACATGGAGTGAGCTGCAAGAAAGTGCGGGCAAAACAGAATAAATTAAGCCTCCACAGAAATTAAACTAATCCAATTCAAAAATGTTCACAGCGCTGATGGAACACTTTAAGTGAATATACTGTGTAACAGTGTAAGGACAGCCACTCCCCTATTATGTTTTAGGGCTTGAGATTTTATCTTTAACTCACTGATCATACTATGAAAATCAACATAAAATGCATGTGGCAACACCACATTGCAGATGAGTTATCAATGCTTCCCGCAAAATAGCACGGGCTTTTAGACGGTGCTAATGAAGAGTCTCTAGGGCAGATGGATGTGAGAGCTAAACCATATGAAATAGCGCAGGAGGACCTTAGATAGGCTTCTCAAGTGCAGGTCCTTGGGGTGATTGGTCCATCCCCAACTTTCAGGATATTCACATCAGAACATGGACATATAATTAACTGAATGCCAGTAATGCATGCATTCAGTGCATATCCTAGAAATATGGCATGGAGCAGTCACGAAGGAATAATGGTAGGCAGCCCTGATCCTGATACTTATCCTATGGTGGAGAACACTAAAATACCCACACTCAGTGATAGATCTGGATGATTCCATATTAAAAATGTAAAACATTGATATATAATGCCTCAATATGTTGGTGAAGAAAACAGTTTCTAGAGCATAGTAACTGTAGAATGCATCTAGGATGGTACAGGTAGCCCTTCCTTAAAAATGCCACTCATGCAATCTTGGGTATGTTGGCGTGCCCCCAGAGAATGTTTTCAGGTCAAGAGCAATTACGAGTTCTACACCACACCCGTCGCTTTAAGAATTTGACCATTTTGGGCAACTTGCTCAAGAGCATGGTTCCCAAACAAAGGAAGGGTCTGATTAAACATCTTGGCTGATGGGATACTCCATCACAAAAGTGACGTCCGCAGTATTACAAGTTCTATTATAGCCTATGGAACTTGGAATACGAAGAAAGGAATATACATCATGTTTTTGACTGAGTATCCCATCCACCAAGATCGGAATAAGGCCCGAAATTTGAAGAAAAGACCAAGCTTGATATCTTGGCATTAACTGCTGAAGACAAAGGGAATATTAACAATCATCTGCAATTGAAATGCAGTAGGTCTTCCATTAACGAGAGTTTGTAGCTATTGGAAATGTAATAGCTTAAACTCTCGCAAATGTGAGGCGTATTGCATTGCAAACATTTGTTTGTTTACTAGCACCCATGCAGCGCTTTCACATTCAAGAAGGCTTTGCCCTTTCTTTTGACAAGGTAAGTCTAAAGAGAGGGTTGTGTTCGACATTAAAGTGAAACCGCGGCATGGAGTTCTTTGTCATCTTGACAAATAGATGTGTTTTTTTGACAAAAAGATGGGGTTTTTTTGGGTAAAAGCACCCATGCCGTGCTTTCACTATAATTACCTTTCTTTAGACGAGATTTGTGAAAAGAAAGGGGCGCGGCCTCTATGAATGTGAAAGCGTCGCATGGACGCTAGTAATCAAAATAAATAAATAAGCGCGAACGCTAAATGCGGACCACAGTGGAAAAATAAATAAAAAAACATGGCTGCTATTGTTAAGGTGTACCGCCATTAGTACAAATTAAAATAAAAGCGGGCTGCATACTCCGAGGTAGAAGGTGGAATAGGGGAAGAGCATTAAATAAAATAGTGCTCGCCAACTTATAAAGCAGACCATGCAACAAAACCAGTAAAAGGTCCAGTCGTAATGGGAGGTAACAAAAACAGACAAGGCGGTACCAAGGAGAAACTAACAAGACTAATAATGACTGGGAAGCCAGCATTTAGAAGGACAATGACACAAGCCGATTAAAAATAGGGGCGGAAAGTGGACGGGGCTTGAAAGCCATACTCCACTACTGGATGCCTTGTGGCAGCGCATGCGCTGCCCAGGCTTGACCTAAAAAGGGAGACCAGTGTAAGAATAGCTACTTACAATTCCCAAAGAATTGTGAACAGACAATAGGAACAAGCAATGGCAAAACCAATAGATCAGGTCTATGGGAGAGCTTTTGGCTTTGTCACTTTATTTTAGCTATGTGGCACAGTAGCACATGGTTGAAAGTTACAAACAAAGCGCTATGATGCCCCAACGCTGACCACAAGGGGCCCTGTTCTGTTTTCTTGGTAAGGTAATATTCTCTGCCTTCACAAAAAATAGTTTAAGTATCTTACGGCCGAGCTGGAGCTCACAATTTTGGCCACGCATGAAGACACTGCCAAAAAGGCCATATTAGAGCAGGAAGTGTAGTGCAGTTTGCATCTTTGTAGAATTGGGACACTGGTTAGTGCGACTTTTGGTTGCTTTTTTCTGGCAGGACAAAAGGGGGCAAGCAACAAAGAGAGAATATCAAGCAACTAAGAGGGAAGGTGTAGAGGATGGGAAGATGGGGCAAGCAACAACAGGGGAAGGTCAAATCGGACGACGTAGGAGGAGGGTGGGGGCAGGGCAAGCAACAATGCGGGTGGGTGGAGGAAGGTAGTGGAGCCAGTAAAAGGAGAAAAAAACCTGCGAGCAGTGGAAAGCCACCGAGCATGGGCAGAACTTGGGCCATGCTCCTGGGTAGGGTTCAATATATGAAGAGGAAATGAAGCCAGCATTTGCTAATCAAAGAGAAGGGGGATCGGCGACAATGATCTACTTTTGTTAGAAATAAAGAGTCTGTATGAGCACCTGGGGTGGGGGGAGGGTTTTGGAAGATGTGGAGTAGTTAAATGAAAAAGTTGCCAATGAGGCTCGACGTAGATGTATTCCAGTATTGATATGGCATGACGTACATATTGTACATACTTCTTATTCCAACAATAAAAACAAATGTAAACATAAAAGGTAGGACATATACTTTTACATTTTATATGCACTGATAGTGAAACACTCGCACATTCATTTTTCACTACTGCAAGGCCTATCTCTCCCATAGAATAACATTGGGGTTGCCTTAGTCAATTTTATAAGTGTACTTCTCAAATAGGAAGAGATCACGGCTTCAAGTTTGGTGTCTCTAAAATCCTAATTTATGGGGAAGTCTGATTTTAATTATAATTCTAAAAATACCTCTTTTAGAGAGTTTCATGCCAGCAGCCTGTCTCTGGTCACATGACTGGGTGTAGTTGACACTAGGGCTTTGTGTATTCCCCTAGACAGCCCCAAACAATGGGAGCTTAGGTGTGAATGGATGGGCCATCACTGGCTGGATGGTAGGTAGGAGCCGGGGCCAACCTCATTTACACATGAACAGGCAATGTGCTGTATCCACACAAAGGGCTTAACCCTGTATCGTCACGTGAGCCAGCTTGGCGGTAGGGAATTCCATCCACTTCAAAGACAGTGTCTAGAAGCTTCTACCATGTTTCAGAATCAGGGCCACTTCAGTAGACTTCCGGACCTGTGGATACTCTGCCAGGAAGAAGAACTGCTGTGCTGTTGAATGGACTGTCACTCTGCTGGACATTACTCTGAAAGAGCTGCTGCCTAACTGTGCTGACCTGCTGCCCTCTTGCCTGGGAAAGAAGAACTGGACCTGCAATCCATCTTGAACCCTGAGTGACTCAAAGGGTTGGTCTACTTGCCTCCTGATCTGTGCCTCAGGGACATAACAGGCTACACACAGGCTCTTGGGCTCGTCTTCAGTGAAGTCCTGAACCCAAGAGGTGTCTCTCAGATTCTGGACACTTGGTGTGGCTCTCGAGCTCTTAAATGTAAACTTGTGGGCTCTTCGCAACTACAAACAAGCCCGTTCACATTGGAAACCGCACTACTCACACTAAATATCAGCGCAAGCTGCCGCCAGCACGTCTCTTTACACAGCAGCATCAACCCTGTGCGGTAGAACATCAGCATGAAGCATCACCCGCCCATCCATGACACCTGCCAAAACAATCGCCTCCCGCAACAATCTCCTTGCGAACCCCTCCAACACCAAAGGGACTCTTGGCACAAAACTTGAGGGTAAAACGATAGCCGGACTAATCTCGAACTGTATCCGACCTACGCTCGATCGCGGTCGGCTTGAACTTTTGACTTGGACCCGGTCCAGCTTAACCAGATTGGCGCTTTATGGCTTTAAGGCGCTATATTGCAGTTTATTCTTTAAAAATTCATAACTCCAGTTCTACTGATTGGACTTTTGTTGGTTTGGTCTTGTTTTGTTTGTCAGATTCTGCTCTATTTTTCTAACCTGGTGTGGTGTTTGCACTGTTTTACTTTTTGAAGTGTTGCACAAATACTTAAAAAATTGCCTGACTGCTCCGTGCCAAGGTACCAGAGCATTGAGCACAGATTCATTTGGGGTTTGCTTCTGCCTTACTAGGAATGTGGTTGCTGCTTGACCAGGGCTCACTTCCCAGTCAACTAGTAAGGAAAATGCTACTTCCCAGTATGCATCTGTTCTTGTCATGTAGAGCTGCAGAGTTGTACACTTAGCATTTGATCGCCACCTGGTGTTGGGCTCGGATGATTGCAGGTTGTTGTCTTCTTGGAAGAAGTCTTTGTAGTCACGAGATAGGTGACTCCTCCCTTGGACAATACTGCGCATGGGCATCAGCTCCATCATTTAGATTGTTTTTCGCCATGATGGGAAATGATGGAGTTAGTAGAAGTAAAGAAAGAAGGATGTCCATGCGTGTGCATCTAAGTAAGATGAAAAACTGGAGCGGATACAAATCCCGGGGAGGCGGGAGGGCGTGTACAACTCTGCAGCTCTACATGCCAAGAACAGATGCATACTGGTAAGTAGCATTTTCCGTTCAAGGCATATGAGCTGCAGATTGTACACTTAGCATTGATTGTGCAGCAGTGTCTCCCTTAGCGGTGGTCACTTGTATCCGTTGCAGTAGTTTGAAAGAGAGTGCTAAGGACAGCCTGGCCTACTGCAGCTTGCTGCTTGGCTTGCACATCAATACAATAGTGTTTCGTGAATGTGTGTGGTGTAGACCATGTTGCTGCCTTGCATATGTCCTCTAGGGGTATGTTTCCTAAGAAAGCCATAGAGGCTCCTAGTTTGCGAGTAGAGTGCGCTCTAGGAGGAACAGATAATGTATGTTTAGCTTTAATATAGCATATTTATATACACTTTACAATCCACCTTGCAATTCCACCTTTTGAGATGGGGTTGCCTTTGTGTGGAGGAGAGAAAGATACAAACGGTTGTTTTGTCTTTCGAAAATATTTAGTTCTATCTATATAGTATAAGAGAGCCCTCTTAACATCTAATGTGTGTAAAGCCCTTTCCGCTACAGAGTCTGGGTTTTGGAAAAACACAGGTAACTCAACGGATTGATTTAGGTGAAAAGGAGTGATGACCTTTGGAAGAAATTTTGGATTAGATCTAAGAACCACTTTGTTAGGTAGTATTTGAAAAAATGGTTCTTGTATAGTGAAAGCTTGTATCTAACTTACTCTTCTGAGAGAAGTAATGGCAACAAGGAAAGCCGTTTTACATGTTAGGAATTGCAGTTCACATTTATGTAGCGGTTCGAAAGGGGGTCCCATGAGTCTTGTAAGGACAATGTTCAGGTTCCACACAGGAGAAGATGGCAACCTGGGTGGGATTATTCTTTTTATTTCTTCCATGAATGCTTTGATTGCAGGTACACTGAAGAGAGACAGATGTTGCCTGTTTTGTAAATAGGCTGCAATTGCTGCAAGGTGCAGGTGTATGGAAGAATATGCCAAATTAGACATTTGTAAATGTAAAAGGTAGCAAATGATATTCTGGATGGAAGCATCCAGGGGATCAATTTCGTTATTGTTGCAATAAATGGCAAATCTTTTCCATTTAGCAGCATAGCACGCTCTAGTAGTAGGTCTCCTAGCTTCTTTAATGATGTTCATACAGTCTGGTGGTAGGTTTAGATAACCAAACTCTAAGACTTCAGGAGCCAGATCGCCAAATTCAGTTGGCTTGGGTCTGGGTGTCTGATTTCTCCATGGTTCTGTGTTAACAGGGAGGGTGTGAGCGGTAGCTTTTGATGTGGAACCAGAGAGAGATCTAGTAGTGTGGTGAACCACGGTTGGCGTGCCCATGTGGGAGCTACTAGGATCAGTGTGAGAGACTGTTGTCTGAGCTTGCGCACTACTAATAGAATGAGTGGGAGAGGCGGAAAAGCATACGCAAATCTGCATGACCAGTTCATCCATATCGCATTGCCTTCGGACAGTGGTGTGGAAACCTGGCGGCGAAGGCTGGGAATTTTGCATTTTTGTGTGTAGCAAACAGATCTATGTGTGGGTGCCCCCACCTTTGGAAGAATGGCTGAAGAACTTGTGGATGTAGTTCCCATTCGTGAATCTGTTGTGACTGCCAACTTAACAGATCTGCTATCTGATTGTGAACTCCTGGAAGGTGTTCCGCTAACAGATAAATGTTTTGAGGAATGGCCCATCTCCAAATGTTCTGTGCAAGTTGGGACAGTTGCAGAGAGTATGTCCCCCCCTGTTTTTGTATGTAGTACATAGCTGTCATATTGTTCGTCCGGATTAAGACAGCTTTTATTTGTACTTGAAGTTGGAAAGTCTTGAGTGCTAAGAATTTTGCTAGCAGCTCTAGATGATTGATATGGAACAGCTTTTGTTGACTGGTCCATTGGCCCTGAGTTGTATGATGTAAGAGACGGGCTCCCCATCCTGTGAGGGATGCGTCTGTTGTGAGCACTACTTGTGGAACAGGCTCAAGGAACGGCCGCCCCTTTGTCAAGTTTTTGGTGTTCCATCATTGCAGAGAGCGATGCGTGCGGCTGTCTACCAACACCAGGTCTGTTAGTGGACTTTGAGCTTGGTTCCACTGTTGTGCTAGGCACTCTTGTAGTGGACGCATTTGCAATCTTGTGTGTGGTACTATGAAGATGCAAGATGCCATCATGCCTATTAGTCTCATGAACCCCCTGGCTTGCAGAGACTGCTGATGTTGAAAAGTGGTAACTAAGGCTTGAATGCTTTGTATTCTGGCTGGACTGGGATACACTAGGGCTGTAGATGTGTTTATCGTAGCTCCTAGTACATGCGAAGGCTGCAGGTAAATTGTAAATTGATACTTGTATAGCGCACTACTCACCCGCAAAGGTCTCAAGGCGCTTTTACGAATACCGCTGTGGAACCCATCCTGGCTTTCCCTGTGAGGCGTCCACTTCTGGGCACCCCCAAGGTGGAGGCCAGGCATCCTTAGCGTTGTGGGGGCCGTTGTGGAGTTTAGGCAAGCTATTGCCCAGAGTTGCAGAGTGGGACTCCAGGATTGGAATAGGCATCGAGGCGAGAATTATCAGGTCCGTGGAATTTTTGAGCCCAAGACTCGCCGAGGCGGGGAATTGAACCCTGGTCCTGGGCTAGACCTCTGCATCAGGGTCTGCCGCTCTAACCATTGAGCCACACTTCTCCACCAGGTGCAACTTGGTGTAGTTTATTGTAAATCCTAAGTAGTGCAGTGTTTGAATTGGCTGGTGTGTGTTAGACACACTGATTGAATCACTTGGCTTTTATGAGCCAGTTGTCCAGGTAAGGGAAGACATGTATTTGTTGTCTTCTGAGATGTGCTGCTACCACTGCTAGGCACTTTGTGAATACTCTTGGTGCTGTTGTCACTCCGAATGGGAGGACTTTGAACTGATAGTGTTTTCCTTCCAATACAAACCTTAGATACTTTCTGTGGGCAGGATGTATGGGGATATGGAAGTAGGCGTCCTTTAGAACTAGTGTTGTAAGGAAGTCGCCTTGTTGCAGCAGTGGAAGCACTTGTTGTAGAGTGATCATATGAAAATGATCTGATTGTATGTAATGGTTGAGGGGCCTGAGGTCGAGGATTGGCCTTAGTGTTCCGTCCTTTTTGGGAATTAGAAAATACAGTGAGTAAACCCCTGTTCCTTGTTCTTCTAAAGGAACTATCTGAATAGCATCTTTTTGTAGAAGTGATAGAACCTCCTGTTGAAGCAGAGTCAGATGGTCTGTAGACATTGGACGCTGCCTGGGAGGTATGGTTGGAGGGGTTGCTGTAAGTTCTAGGCAGTAGCCATGTTGGATAATCTGTCTTACCCACTTGTCTGTTGTAATGGAGTTCCAGACAGGCAGGAACTGTGCTAATCTGCCCCCTACAGGAGTGGAATGCTGTGGGGGGAGCAGAGGGAAGTCACTGTTTTGTGGCAGAAGAGGATCGGTTGTTATTGTTACCGCAACCTCTTCCCTTGTTATTATTGCCTCTGTATCCTCCTCTAAAGTATCCCTTGTTGGAGGATGTTTGGGATTTGAAAGACGTTGGGGTGTCTGCTCCAGTTTGTTTGGAGCCTCCTCTGTAAAAGGAGCGACGAAAGGAGCTTCTAGCTGGTGTGGACTGTAAAGCCCCCATAGACTTTGCGGTGTTGGTGTCTTTCTTCATTTTTTTCTAGTGTAGTGTCTACTTCTGGTCCAAATAACTGGTTCTGATTAAATGGCTGATTTAAAATGGAGGTTTGCACTTTTTGTTTAAACCCCGAAATGCGTAACCAAGCATGTTTCCTGAGTATGACACTGGTATTTACAGTTCTAGATGCTGTGTCTGCGACATCTAGCGCACATTTTATTGAGGCATTGGATATTAGCTTGCCTTCCTGTATAGGGTCATTTGCTTGCACTTGGTACTGATCCGGTAGGTGCAGAAAAAGTTTTTCTAATTGGTCATAATGAGCCCTATCGTAACAAGAGAGGAGGGCTTGTGTATTTGCTAAACGCCAAATGTTTGTAGCTTGTGCAGCTATTCTTTTACCTGACACATCAATTACTTTTGATTCCTTGTCAGGTGGGGGTGCTTCGCCAGAAGTTTGAGAGTTTGCCCTCTTCCTAGCATTGGCCACCACTAATGAGTCTAGTGGCAAATGTCCTTTAATATAGATTGGATCTGTGGGTGCTGGTCTATATTTCTCGATTCTAGGGTTCAATATTCTAGTGCGTATAGGGTCTTTAAATACCTCTGGAGCGTGTTTTATGACCCCCTTGATCATGAGAAGAATTTGAGCAGACCGCTGAGACTGCTCAAAGGTATCTAGTAGAAAATCCTCCTCTATGTCGTCAGAATGCATAGGGACCCCATGGTAAACAGCAGCTCTGTTTAACAGCTAACTAAAGCCAATGGTATCTTCTGGAGGGGAAGGCTTTGATGGGTATGACTGCGGTTCAGGGATGTCAGGCACATTTTGTGGGTTTGTAAAATCCCATATAGGCACATGTTTTGGATTTGAAAAATCCCATACATGCTCATCTACATGGTATGAATCAGGTTCTTGCATGTCCGCCCCTCCACCCAAATTATATTCATCATCATTCTGCTGTGGGGAATGTGATGATAATGGAGAATGTACAGGAGAGATTTGAGGTGATATGAGAGGAGAAACAGGAGTGGAAGGAAGGGAAAGTATAGGAGAGGAAGGGTGCATAGGAGATGTTGCACAGTCCTTTTTGGCAGGAACCACAGGCATGGGTGGTGCATCTGCTGGTCTCTTCCTGTTAGGTGTAGCACCTACATGACCTGTTTTGGGGTCTATGTATATCTACTTTTGTCGAGGATCTGGTCTAAAAAGTTCTCCCTCCTCTACAACCTTCTTGGGCGTCAATTTTTTCGGTTCCAAAAGAGGTTGTGGTGTGTCGTTAGCCTTGGGAGGTGTTATAACGTCCTGTGGCGTAGTTTTCGGTGCCGAAGGTGTTGTTTTCGGATTTGTAGGCATGTCCGAGGCATCGGGCACCTCGGAATCAGGCCTCGAGTTTTTCGGCGTCGAAGATGTAGAAGTGGACGGCTTTGGAGCCGGTGCTTCTTTCGGTTTCGGTACCGGTACGTCTTTATGTTTCGCTGCCGGTACTGTTTTATGCTTCGGTGCCGACTGGTCTTTTGGCTTTGGTGCCGAAGGGTCTTTTGGCTTCGGTGTCGAAGGATCTTTTGGCTTTGGTGCCGAAGCGTCTTTATTTTTCGGTGCAGATGGGAGAGGCTTGCTCGATGTTGAGGCACTAGAAGGCTTAGTTTGTTTCTTCGGAGCCGGGCTGGGAAGCGGGGCTTTCGAAGCAGGTATTCGGTCTCGACTGGGCCCATTGGGCGGAGTGCTGACCTTTGCCTTCAGTTTGGGCAGAGTATATGGTGCAGGGGCAGTAGTACTCACGTGCTGACTTGATGGAATGGAGTCATCTGAGTCGTCTGCCTCTGATACGATCTGGAGATCAGGTGAGTCTTCTTCGGGAACGAGGGGGACCTCTTCGTCGAAGATGTCTTCCGGTGCTGGAGCTGATCTCCTCATTTCGTGTCGACGGGCTCTCCGATCCCGGATGGTTTTCTTCGATCGGAAGGATGCACATGCTGTGCAGGTTGACTCGTCTTGTTCCGGCGATAGACAGAGGCTGCAGACCTCGTGGTGGTCGCTATGTGGAAACTTTGCTCGACATACCGGGCATCTTTTGAACGGAGTTCTTTCCATGTGGTGTAGGCCGCACGGCGTTGGTAGGCCCAACGGCCCGCGCCGATGACCGGAAGGGAACTGATTTCATTGAAAGTATTATAGTCGATGTCGAGGGTAGTTTGTAGAAGTTTTGCGCTTCGAAGTTGCTGAACAGTGTTTTTCTAGTTGGAGCGGAGAAACTTTCATCCGAACCCAGTGGCGGAAAAAAACAATCTAAGGATGGAGCCGATGCCCATGCGCAGTATTGTCCAAGGAAGGAGTCACCTACCTCGTGACTACAAAGACTTCTTCCAAGAAGACAACAACCTGCAATCATCCGAGCCCAACACCAGGTGGCGATCGAATGCCAAGTGTACAACTCTGCAGCTCATATGCCTCGAACCCCAATTTCTATCAAAGAGAGACTTGCTTCTTCTAGTTTCTCAATTCTCTTTTTGCTCTTACTTGAGGGATGCAAACCAGGGTTTACCAATATAAATGGTTATGATACGATTACTAACACTCACTTTCTGTGGGAATGGCAAAGTGCAATGGGAGAGGAACCATGGAAGTGAAGGAAACAAATGGCCCATGGCAACTATATCTCCTCAATTGGAAAGCCATGGCAGGGACAAGTTGTTGATTAACTGCTAAATGCCCAGAGGTCCCATGCATGGTTTTAAGAACCTGGGCTTCACCTGCCTCAGTTTATTATCCAGCTGGTCCTTTATATGTCCATGCTAGAAAAAAGAAGAAAAAAAATCAATGGAGGTGTTCCATGGTATGTTGGTTTTAATGGCTCCCAATGTTTACCCTGTTTCAAAGTGAGGATGGCTACAGCTTCCAAACAAGAATATAGGACGATGGAGAGTCGTGGAAGCATTTTTTTTTGTCCAGGGCCACATTTCACCTGTTGTCCTGTGGAAAGTTGGAAGACTCTCTACCGATGCTCTTCCATGAAGGACCATTCAGTGACCATAACTTCCATACCCTAACTATCCATCTTACTAAGCTATTGGACTATATTTGGGGTAATGCCTTTTGTTCACCCCTTGGCACTACAGTGGTAAAGAGAGTACACATTTGAGCCCAAAGTTTACACACCTGTATTCGTTATCCACCTCCCAAGTCCTTTATAGATAGTTTACGTTCTGTTAAGAATTATAGACATGAATGCTCCGTAAGAGCGTGAAGTCGGCTTGACCGAGTCCTACAGGATAGTCTTACCCAAAGGGTCAATGTTAACAGAAAACTAGTGCACAAGGCTAAGGAGGTTATATCATACTTCAAGTTTTATCTAATCTATACCCTTCTGATTTTCAGTTATAAAATAAAGCAATGAAAATGTCTTTACTAAGTGTTACTTAATGTGTAATACTGAGTCTGAGTTTCTAATCCCCTCCACTCCTTATGATAAGCCTTGACTAATTTCCCTTGCTACCCCGAGGTAGACAAGTACCTCAACGTATTAAACTGACTATACAATTGGAGTGCACTAGTACAATAGTGCCTGGGGCCCCAGTGGTCAACCACATCACCCATACAGGATATAGCACTGTAATTAGTCACTGTGCCAAGACCCCCAGAAAATGCATTACAAAACCTTATGGATACAGATGCAGACATGCTTCTTATGGGGCGGAAAAATATGGTGGTTGCAGAGTTCTCGTAATGAATACCTGTCCAACTTGGGAGAATGGCTGGAAATGTGATTGCTCTAACCTACAGACACCATATTCTGGCGTTTCACCCTAAACCTTAGAAAGGGACCATTAATTTCAATCTGGAAGCACTGGCAGTGCTCTTAGCAAAAAGAAGACCAACATTCCAGTGTCTAAACAGGGAGGCCGGGAGCCTGAGCCCAACCTATGGTGTAAGCACATGAGTGAACGGACTGTTGTGGAAAAAATACGTATGAAAAGTCTGGACTGATAAAAAGAACTTGGACTTACGGAGATCGATGTGTGGGATCGCGCTCAACTGGAAGGAATCTTGTACTTCAAGTAAATAGCAAGCCAAGAACTGATAGACACTAAGGGCCCGATTCACAAAGGCAATCTGAGACAAAAGTCTACCTTTAGGACTTTTAGTTTTCACAGTGGTCATTTATGAGTCGTATCTTTATGTTCTCAGTGGGGCCAGAATCTCCGGCTCAGGCAGTACTCTCAGGCTCAGGTCATACTTTCCGCACCCGGGCTGGAATCTGCGGCTCAGGCTGGATGAAGTATAATCAATGGGCTGGAACACAATTTTTACAAAAAGGAACATTAGGAACGTGAGATAAATGCCATCATGCAAAGGAGCAAACTTCTCTGGGATGTGAGGCAGTGTCTAGCCACACCCTTCTCCCTGCCCAAACTGATTTTCATGACCTCCTCTATCATTTCTCATGTTCTCAATGTTCTTTTGTGTAAAATTTGCTTTCCGGCCCATTGATTACACTTCATACGGGCCGAGTGCGAAGTGTACAGCCCGAGCTGGAGAGTACAACCCAACTGCGTACGTGTGCTGCATTTACCATTTTACACGTGCTAAATCACATGTTGATTTCGATTCCATGCAATGCTCTGATCTTCCATTTTGTTGCATCGCACTTCCATTTTGTGCTGCCTTGACCTGGAGTTACACTTCAGCAGTAACATCAACATGTTTTTCACGTAAACCAGTACAAGCAGGTGCGAGGCATCTCGTGAGGATGCCTCGTGAGGTTATGTTGTACCTTCAGAGTGTTTTCATGCATTCCATACTTATCGCTAGGACAGAGGGAGGATGGCCGTGCCAGTCTCCAAGGCCGGAGATTGGGAAAGGAATGTCTTTTGCCTCGACACCGCCTAAACAGAATCTGGCCAGGTCTGTCTGGGTGGGTCTGATGCAGAAATGGGGGCCAGCACTTGGGAATAGATGGGCAGAGCGCCTGCTAGAGGCTTCTCGAACAGGTTGATTTAAGCTATAAAAAGCGGTGTCTGTGGGGTGGAGCTCAGGAACTCAGTCTTGGAGTGGACGCACTCGCGGGACAACTTTGGTGCCCGAAGAGATTACTCCCTGAGCCCCGGTCTGCAGGGTTCCCGACTTGTGTTCAGTGCTTGGCCCAGGAATGTTGAAGTCTCCGGTGCTGCAAATGAATCTGGTGAGGTGCTTTGTACATTAACTGTTTATATACCTGTATGCACAGTTTCATATTTATGTATATAGTGTGGTGTATTCATTGTTTATTGTCGTTCACTCGGTGCCTAAGACTTTATAAGTTTCAGTGACTTATTGCCTTTGCCTACAATATCAATAAAGCTAATTTTTACCTCCAGTGGAGTGTTGGAGTTTCTCTGTGAGTAAGTGGTGTGCGTAAGTTCAGATTACGCAAGTGGGCAAAGCAATACAGTACGTAAAGATAGAACTCATAAATGACCTTGTGAATGCCAAAAGTCGTAAAGTTGGTCTTAGATTGCCTTTATGAATCGTGCCCTAAATGGTTTGTTCTGTATTGCTGGAGATAGCTCCTAGACCTTGTAGATGAAAGGTTAATCGTAGATAATGTATCATTACTCATGCATTTTAACTGTTTTCATTTAAGCTTTCTGTTTTAGGAAACAATAAAATGTTTTAAAAATACCAAACAAATAAGAAAAATCCTATAAATGTGATAGTCATGGTTAGAGTTTGGATTAGTGGGCACAGAGAATTAACCAGCAAGGTGAATAGCTCATTCAAGCCATAAATGTCAGACAAGCCTCTGTGTCTGGAGAAATTCCAAATAACCCTCTGGTCCATGGACCATTTTCCCACAGATGCACAGCCTTTTATGAAAATGGAGAACCATTTGATTCCATCTGTGATAAGTTGGCCTGATATATGATGTCTCCAATTCTGGGGGCACCTTGTATCAGTCCAAACAATCCCTTATGGTGGTGGTTGTAGGTCAACTTTATAGACAAGCTATCCTAGGGGTAGCATGGACTAAGCAGCCTTCAGGCTAAACTCAAGAGGGCATGTGAAGCCAGCTGTTTTACCAAATACAATCCTGTAATATCAAATGAAAGGACACCACACAAGTTATATATTATAAAAATATATGTATTTATTCTCAGAATAATCCTCTATACTCTTTATGAGTCTAGAAGCACAAGCGTTTAAACAAAAGCACAGTAAAACATATGAAAGTTGCACAATTATGGATGAGGCCGGGGGCCACTCAAACCTTATACTAAAATAGTGGTATAAGTATCACTAATCGAACGGTCGTAAGGCCTGGGGCCTTGGGAATCGCTGGGGCTATTCGGGACTAGCAGTTATGAAGTCGGGAAAAGCCCGCGGGACTCGGGTGCAGTGCTAAAAGCACACGCATGCACCAATGCAAAGTCAATGGTGCGTAAAAGTTATCGAGTTACAGTTTTAGGAGTCTTCCGGCTGGACTAGAATTACCAAACTTTAGACTTAGACACTAGAGGTGTATACCAATACAGGAGCACCGGCGTTCATGAGTTACCTCACCCACAGGAAGCGGGTGCATAGGTGCCAAAGTGTGTCGGGTTTCGTCACGCAGTCTGATGGTGCCTGGAGATGAAGATGCTGCAGGCGTCCAGAAGAGAAGTGTCCGGTTGGATCCAAGAGTGGATCGACGTTGTAGAGTACCTGAAAGCAGAGGGGACAGAGTCTGGGTCACTCAGCAGTGACCAGGTTGGAACCAGGAAGGAACCAGGCAATGTCGGGCGCAATCAGGTGGTTGTCGTGAAGCTTGACTCCGCTACCACTTGGACTCTGGGGCATCTAGGACGACCAGGAGTGGAGCACGAGCTGTCCCACGAAGGCTCTCGCTGATGGCAGTGTCGGCTTCCGGATCGGAGCAAACAGGCCTTGGCAAATGCAACCCACGCAGGATTCGAAGATCGCTTCTTACTCGGACCAGTAAGGTCAGAGCGGTGGCTCCTTTTCAGGGGAGCGAGGGCAAGTCTGGAGCAACCAGACTCACAAGTTAGTTTTCAAGGTTAGTCGGTTCTGGGGCCACTAGCCAACGGGCAAGCGACCGGACCAACGCGCCGAGCAGAAAAGTGCAGAAGGGCCTCACGCAGTACTCAGTGAGTGCAGAGGGGTGAGCTTCGGTGCAAAAGCTGCTCGGGGCTGAGGCTTCTCAAACCCCAATGCAGAGCTTCGAGGGAGCCTCGGGAGCTGCACGGTCAGCACTTTGTAGTTTTTCCAAGATGGCCAGCTCCACGCTCCACGTCGCCTCCACGGGTCTCAGATTCGCTGGGACTGTGGATCGGGCTGTTGAGAGTCGAGGGAAGCTGGTCTTGTCGATCTCTGTCGCTCGAGTTCTGGCGGGAACTACAACAAAGCAAACGGTGAGGCGCTGGATGGTGCCTGTTTGCACAGGGTGGTCACTCCTTGACCACAAGGGAGATTCTTCAGTCTTCCACGTCGAGTGGGATGTCGAAGGGTCCAGAGTTCTGTATCAAAGTTTCGTTCAGAATAATCTGATGTGCGCTGGCACTGCTCCCACCTTTATTCCAAATCTGTGGGCTGGATTACCTGCTAGGTCCCTCCTATGGGTGGGACCAGGGAAGGGGGTGGTTACATCCCTTTCCCTTTGTCCAGTTTCGTGCCAGGACTGGGGATGGTGTGCCCAAGAACCGGTTTGACTGGATTATGCAAGGGGAAGCCTTGTGCTCCCCAGGTAGTGTCTAGTTTCTTTCACACCTCCCTGCTACAATCCACTATCTCCTGTCTGGGGAGGTGTAGCACCTCCCTGCGACAGGAAACCCTTTGTCCAGGCCTCCCCTGCCAAGTTTCGGTCAGCAGTAGGAGGTCAGACTCGTGTCTGTGGCAGCAGCATCCATTTTGTGTTGCTGAGGCTCTGGTTAAGATTAACCGCGTTTTAGTAAAGTAACATGTCTTCTCCCTCTAGAAGGGTGTAATGCTACCCCCGTCGCCAGGACTGGCGAGGGGGTAATATTCCAAAACGTATGACACCAAACACGACATGTTTTGATAAAGCCAAACCAAAGTTAGCAAGTAACCGCGATGGATTATAATGCACTTAAGAATATATGGTATGGCAATATCCCGGAACAGCTAAGGGAGTTGGTCCCGACAGCGGCAGACAGGCTCAGCTCATGCTAGAGCACCATCTCACATAAAACTAAGCACTCTGCCTCCAGGATTGTTAAGGCCTGCCATAGGAGTGACTTATAGGTATATATGTGTCCAGATAGGTTTAGATATAGGTATACTATATCTAAGCAAGGGGTGATTACACAACCTTGCCCCAGCTGAGTGATCAGCCAGTTGTGTCAATTTTGAATAGCCAGCCAGGGGTGGCAAAAGATATGCTGCAGCCCCTGGTAGGCCTTGGATGCACCTATGCCCTGGGCACCTATAGTGCACTGTACAGGGGCTGATAAGCCAATTTAGTTATGCACCTAGGGTACATGGAATCCATTTTAAAGAGAGAGCAGATAGCCTGAGGCCCTGATTAGCAGGGTCCCAGGCCAACTAAGTCAAAAACCAGCTAAACACTAGGCAAAACATCTGGGGTAACCATAGTTAGGTATCCACTCTCCTACACCATCATTTTTGGGTATCCCCACAAGTACTCCAGATGCATGGATCAAATATGCAATGTTAGGTTTGTCCCCTAGCAGGGTGTTAACTGTGACGTCCTTACTCAACTTTCAGACTTTGAGGTATTTACAGAAAACTAAGAAAAAACAATATTGACTGGAACTAAGACCATCTTTTGATTAGGGTCAAAGTACGCCAGCACCATCCATGTAATGGAGCAATATCATAGTGGACTATCAGTCCCATTCATGCTATTACCAGAACATTAGTGTAAATTAGAAAAATGATCCAGCACCTCAGCTTGCATTCAATGAATAATTCATCTACCATAATGGTTCATGAAGAGTAGAACATGGTACCGTTTCCTTACCTGGGCAGCAGTCTTGTCTTCAGCTAAGTACTGCAGGGGGCTCAAGCCACAGTTGGATTCGATGCGAGAGACACCATAGGAGGACTGGACTGTGGTATTCATTTCAAGAGTGTAAAGCAGTTTTCCTACAGGTGCACGAGGAAGACCTGTGGTTACGCTTTCTGTCCCTGCTTCTACAGAGGAAGAAACAGAGTGAAAGGTCCAGTTAGATGGGGGGAGGGGGGGACAAGTAATGGACAATACAGGAGATTAATAATGAATGAACAGGACCATCCCATCCCTGAAAAAGACTGTAAGGAACAGGTCACAACTTCTTGAAAATAAATTACTCACCTAACTGCTATACGAATGCAGCAAATAATTTCTAGCAGACTGCTGAAAGAGCTAGCCGCAACATCCATCTCCGACACATACTACTGCATGAGCAAAGGAGCCCTAAAATCTGAGCATATCTTTTTCACAAATCACCCAGTCCCATGGAGAGGGTCACTGAATGCACCCCTTCAAATATCAATGGTAGCTAAAATACCTCAAGGTCTCAAATAACCATCTTGCAATTCCCATTTTTCTATCTATAGAAATGGTTATATTCTTGTTTAAGCCTCTGATCTGAATCTGGACATTTCTGAACAGATCTTCTACATGTTAAAAGCCTACCCCACATCGGAAGACTCAACCACTCGCTGTGATTCACCGACTATCCCACAATTCTGCCAAAACCATGTTTCCCTGCACCAAACACACACATCAACAACCATCACCCAACCCTATCACACCAATCCCAGTCAACAGAAATACAACAAAGACAGGTGAAAGAAGTGACCTCCTGCATGACACAAGAAGCCTCAAAACCTCAGCCCCAGGAAGCCTCAGTCAGTTTCATCTGAAAGACAGACTGACAAAGACCCTAAACCAAGAACCCTTACAAGACTTAAAGACACTCATCAACATGAACTACTTCTTGCCATCGAGGTAGACTACCAACTCAACCACATACACTCCCATTTCGAGCTAAAGCAGGGAAGAGGTACACCAGCCCCCGTCCACCACAGAAGCCAGTTACCCCTGAAACTCAGATCTACCAGAAGGTTAAAGAAGTAACAGACACCCACTCTGCACCTTGCCACAGCAAAGTCATCCACACTCTCTCCCAGCAGATGGACTCTCTCATCCTAGAACACACCTGACTCATGCATATGGAGGTCCAATGACCACTCACACAATTTTCGCTGCATAGCCCACCAGATATTAACTAGACTGACACTCATGCGACAGAGAAGACCAACAGCTAGCGCCAGAAAGTCTAAAGTTGTCTTTCTACTCAATATTTTTCTGTGTTTCTTTCTAACATCAATTGTTCACTAAAATCACAAGGCTTCTCGAACATTTTTCGTGTTGATACCAGTGATTCAATAAAATTTGAAAAACCCCTTCTGCAGTATAGGGCAAGGCATCATATGAATTTTTGTGTTAAAACGAGACTCAGTGGAGCATTTTGGACTCCATATACATATTGCAGTTTTATTACAGCGTGAACAATGCCAAATGGCATTGGGGTGCTTTACATGAGCACCAGATTATGTTACTTAAAGTTATATTCATTTGGTTTTAAGGAAGAGTTTAAGTGAACTCAAACCTGGTTACCCTGATCCAAAGTCTGTAGCTGTGGCTGTTAGGGCAAATCCATATATTTCAATTTATGTTCAAAGTTATACACAAGTGGAATAATTGTGTGTGATTGCATATAGCGAGCACATTATCTGCTGAAATGGCTTTGCAAAGTAAAAAAAATAACAGAAAAAACTCCTGGTAGGTTCACCCAGAGGCCTGCTTAGGAATCCTTGCAAGGGTTTATTTTAAAACGTGACTTAGAAACATAGATGAGCACCTTTGCACTCAGTACTACAACAATTTTCAGAGCCCGTATCAGCACGCAGCACCTCTTGCTGCCAGCACGAGCACTCTCGAACCCGCCATCACCCTCACGTCGACCGCTGGGCCAGGAACTGCCAGCTTCCCTCCACCACCTGGGAGCAGGAACTACAGCTCCCGGGTAGCCTTGGGGTACACATGCCGTCCTCAATTCAGAATCAGGCCAGGGGGCGCTCTTAAGCCGGCGAGGGCTGCCGCGGTGCGGGATGAGCGCAGGCGTGCCAGGGCCGCATCCTTGCCAATGGCGGGTAAGTCCTTACCAGGAAGAGGCAGGGTCACCCCTTTTATATTGCTTTCAGGATTGTGCTGGCTATTGAAGACTGCTTTGCAAAGTACTGTGGGTCTTGCTTTATTTTTTACCACCTGTTGTCAATGTGTAACCATTACGTCGGACTACTCCATTGACTTTCTTGGTTCTCTTTTCTCCTGGCTGCCGGGGATTATTTACTTATTTCGACTGTTTAGACTGTTCAGATTTGTTTTCAGATGGTATCGGCTTATTTACTGTTAGTATACTGATCATCCTTGGCATTGGTGGTCTCCTGAGCATGCAACATGGGGAAGAGGAAAACTATGGAAGGCACAGTAAGAGGTGGGGGTAATCGAGTAGCAAAAGGGAAAAGGGGTAGGACGATACTTAAGCATTCGGGCAGTAACTGTGTTCTCGACCGGATAGACACCTTGATCAACGATAGTGCCCACACCGCCATACGCTCCCGCCCGTTAGTACAATACACAATTACACTTCCCACCCAAAAGAAACTCAAGAGACTTATTGTGGGAAAGAACTGCTGCAGGTTTATTTCATACAACACAGGTATGACGTTTATGGTGGATCATCTTACAGGCGATCCAAAGCAGGCAGCCCCTCGCTGTCCCGCATGCCTAAGGAGCCATCTTGCAACGCGAGTCGATGCTGTGGCGGTGCAGCACATTACCATCTTCGTTATACTCCCGCCCCCCCTGTCAGGGCGGAGCGGTGTGGCACACCTCCGATCGGTTCAGGCCCCCCGACCGCCCAAAGGACTAACGGGGCGCCGTCGCGGTTTCCCGGAACCTCCTTCGACTCCTGGTCCTTGGCTTAGGCACCCTTACTGTGCCAGGCAGAGGTACCCTTACTGTACCCTTCTGCCGCAGAGGTACCCTTACTGTACCCGTCTGCTTCCAGATCGCCCTGTAACTCCGCCTGCAACACAAAGAAGACCATTACAACATTCTAAAACTACTTCGCTCCGCAGCTCTAGCCGCTGGGTCAGGGTTCAGGGTGGGAACAGCGCAGAGCCGCGGGTAAAACCTGGAAGGAGAGAGGCCGAGCTACGGCCGCCGGGGTATAAGTAGCGGGGTCACCCCTCCCACAGGTAAGCCCTCCCCCTGGCCGGTGAGAGGTGGACGCGGGGAGGGGCGCCCCATAGGTTGGCTCCGCTAGCCGGGTGGGACTAAAGCGCTGCCCCGCCCATGTTCCCCTGTGGGTCACGCGGTCAGCGGCATAGTGCTCACACCGCCATACGCTCCCGCCCGTTAGCACAATACACAATTACAATTCCCACCCAAAAGAAACTCAAGAGACTTATTGTGGGAAAGAACTGCTGCAGGTTTATTTCATACAACACAGGTATGACGTTTATGGTGGGTCATCTTATGGGCGATCCAAAGCAGGCAGCCCCTCGCTGTCCCGCATGTTTAAGGAGCCATCTTGCACGGCGATTCGATGCTCTGACGGTGCAGCACATTACCATCTTCGTTATACTCCTGCCCTCCCCCCCCCCTCCGGTCAGGGCGGAGCGGTGTGGCACACCCCCGATCGGTTCAGGCCCCCCGACCGCCCGAAGGACTAACAGGGCGCCGTCGCGGCTAGCCGGGTGGGACTAAAGCGCTGCCCCGCCCATGTTCCCCTGTGGGTCACACGGTCAGCGGCATAGTGCTCACACCGCCATACGCTCCCGCCCGTTAGTACAATACACAATTACAATTCCCACCCAAAAGAAACTCAAGAGACTTATTGTGGGAAAGAACTGCTGCAGGTTTATTTCATACAACACAGATATGACGTTTATGGTGGGTCATCTTATGGGCGATCCAAAGCAGGCAGCCCCTCGCTGTCCCGCATGTTTAAGGAGCCATCTTGCACGGTGAGTCGATGCTCTGACGGTGCAGCACATTACCATCTTCGTTATACTCCTGCCCCCCCCCCCCCCCACCCCCCGGTCAGGGCGGAGCGGTGTGGCACACCCCCGATCGGTTCAGGCCCCCCGACCGCCCGAAGGACTAACAGGGCGCCGTCGCGGTTTCCCGGAACCTCCTTCGGCTCCTGGTCCTGGCTCAGGTACCCTTACTGTGCCAGGCAGAGGTACCCTTACTGTACCCTTCTGCCGCAGAGGTACCCTTACTGTACCCGTCTGCTTCCAGATCGCCCTGTAACTCCGCCACAGCTCTGGAGGAGGCCCTCGTCGATGACAGAGCCCCCCCACCCCTTACGCTACGTACAACCTGCCACTGTCAGAGCCTCGTGTATGTCTAGAGGAAAACATCCATACCCAACAAGGACAAGTGCACCCCATTCTGCTCATAATACCCTTTGGTTCTTTCCTGTATGAGTGGTAGGACGATACTTAAGCATTCGGGCAGTAACTGTGTTCTCGACCGGATAGACACCTTGATCAACGAGTGTGAGGACATTCTAGTGGACAACCAGCCTGTGCCCGCAATTCCAGGTGACCCAGCCGGTAGATGTCCTTTAAGCCAAGGTCCAAGCCCAAACTGCTCCCCTGGCATTCCAATAATGTTCCAATGACAACCCCCCAAGAGGGCACCCACAGAACCAAAAAAGTTAGCATTGACCACTCAAGATACACCCCAACCCTCTACTATATCCAAAGTTAGCACTGGTATTGGCACTCCTCAGCTCGAACCGGTAATTCATTGCACAAATAGGTTCTTACCTCTTCAGGACCTGAATGATGAACACAGTGACATTGTGTCCTTACCGCAATTTCCTGCCACTCCTATGACCACCACAGAAAACAAAAAAGAAACTCTGGACACTTACCTCAACATAAACGCACTTATAGCAGAGATAGTGTTATGAAAACTATGCTAGAAGGCCACCCTAGTCAAAACATTATTGAAGACAGATCCATTTTGCACACAGTATGATACCTCTGTAGTTATTATTCACATTCTATTCTTGGTGCCAAAAGAGCCAGCCTTTCCTAGTAAAGGCTGTATTCCTTACGGCCCCACTCCACATCAACTGGCCACTCTTGCCACTCCGATCTGCAGACATGTTTCAATTGATTCTTTAGCTGGGAGCGTAAACAGTTCCGGCATTACCATCCAAGACAAGCTTAAGAAGATAGCAGCCCCACAAAACCCCTAAACAGCCACAGGGCTGCACAGCCACGGCATGCCCAACCCCTTACCCACGGAAACCGAGATCAATTGCGTTCTCTAGCTACTCCAGCCATCACAAACTCGTAGCAAACCAAAAAATCTATATGACCAATGTCCAGAAAATCAATACCAAGAATTCTTACGAGAGCGAGGACTCCTTGATCAACAAAGTGACCCATTGGATCCTTCATGTCAGGGGTTGCTGATCAGTGATCAGAGAAAATATAGTGCACGGAGGTGTACCTATCCAATCCATCAGCTGGATAACAGCGAGATTACTTTAAAGGAAACTGAGATGGCGGAAAGCCTCCTTGCTCTAGAATTTCGCACTTGCCCCCTGATGGGTCTTCCATTCAATTTAGGCACACTTCAACACACGAGCAAGGCAGGACACCTGTTTTACAGCCACTACTACATCTGGCAGGCACCTCCTTGCTCGAGGTTAACGACTGACTATAGGATCCAGCTCCTCACCACTTTGACTTACCTATCCTAACACCCAGCCCTAACCACATAGCTAGACCCCTTGCCACCAGACTCCTCTTAACATCTTAAACCGTATCAAGGGTAGTTCCCAGCGCCAGGCTAGCTTAAGCAGACCTGTAGCGAAAGAGATAGCCTCTGGCACCCTCACATATTCAGCCTTGCAAACATCAACTTATTCACCAACCAATCCCCACATCCCCACACAAAATGTCGCCTCTGGTCCCATACTCCATCAACAGCTGAAGATTGTGTCATGGATTAAGGCGGGTTTAAATAGTAAAATCCCACTCCCTCTTTAGAACCAACCAGTAAAAGGCTTTGATGTTTGCATTTTTCAGAAGACGCAGAGTCTGGTCCCATTATATAAAGCTGGTTACACATGTTTTCACTCACCCGCAACCTCCATAGGGAGAGAGCGGCCATCCGGGGACTTTGTCTGGATAAACATTGCCCTTGACTGCCGAATCACTCTTCAAACAAGCCCAAGCCCAGATATCCTGTGGTTAAGCATCAGGGGGCCAAGGGGTGGACCCATAATCGAACTTTCAAATGTCACGCAAGAGGGACAAAAGAAGGCAGGCCCTCACCCACCATCTCAGCATTGGATGAATGCCTAGTTAATTGTTCACCCCATGCAAGAGTGGTAGTCGCAGAAGACGAACTGCACCTTTGAACCCTTGGCCATAGAACACCTAACGGAAATGAAGAACAAGGCAATAGATAGGCAGTCCCTCAGCTCAACCTCCCCCTAGTTAAAAGATGGACACAACAGGTACTCCAACTTAATGCTATTACTATGGAGTATGGGCTGAGGGCAGTTAATGGCAGGTCGCAATCAGATAAGCAAGGAGCTAACACCTACAATAGAGCCAGCTGCTCATCCCGAATTGATTACATCCTCCTTGATGTGAAAGTGTGTGGGAATCTGGTCGACATGATAGTGGGCTCTTCCACAGAGAGTGACCACAATCCCTTATGCCTAACTTTGAATCCCTTGTGGGAAGCACCTTATCATCAGTTGAACAACCTACCCCTGATAGCCACTAGGAATGTAGTTCCATCAAACTGCAAAAGTTCCTGAAATGGAAAAAGGTAGCTTTGAATGACGCAAAGATTTCTGGTATTAAACATGAGCTAATCGCAAGCACACTTGAGCTCCAAGTCACGGCCCACAGTGCAACAAGATTAGTTGACATTTCCAGGGCCCATACGCATACTGTCACCCAAATCAACACATACTTTTAAGCTCCAAACTTGAGCAAAAAAAACAGTAATACTATCAAGGACCCATACTCATAGTACATCAAAGACTGCAGGCAAAAAAGATCAATCCTGGCTGCAGCCATTAAAGAGAAAACCCAGCTGCTCATAAAAACCGCTAGAAATTCCCATAAAGCAGCCCAGCGGGAGGCAAAGATAGAATGGGATGAATCCCGCTGGCAGCAACTTAAGGAAGCATGCGCATCTAAAGACACCAATCTGTTTTGGAAATTGGTCACCTGGGGAAGTAAGTCAGGCACATGTTCACCTCCAAATCACTCTTCAAAGAAGAGAGTTTCCCAGAAAAACCAGAAAGGACTGAGTATCAAGGTAAATAACAAAAGCAAGATTCCTTTCTGTGTCGTATTGAGGCTTTGTGACCAACTAGTCTACTTGTAATGTATTATACTACTGGCTAGACAGACAAGTTATATAGGTACTTATTCTTACACCACACTACAATAGTCTTCTTTCTCTCAACATTTTATTTTCATTGGTTAAAAACATTCATATAAAATTCAAGACAGAACATATCATATCGTACATAAATTTTTGAGCGTGCCCTAGTCTAATACAAAATAGATCCTATTCTTATTGTTGCTAAAAAAAAACACATAAGCTCAAAAATAAAAAACCAAACTATTTGGCATATATTGTATAAAATTCATGCAATGTGTGTTGCATCAAGTAGTCCTTATGTCGACGCGTTTCGGTGCGTTGAGATCTTTATGGCACCTTCTTCAGGACAGACTTTTAGGTATAAGGTATTGTGCTTCTTTCTAAAATTTAAATAAAAACAGTTAATATCTAATTATGCTGAGAGTTTTTATTAAACTATCTCTAAAGTGTTGGTCACTCATTGTACCATATATCTCGCTATCTGTATTAAATGACCTTCTTACTTTTATTGCCAGTGTTCCGAATAATCCAACTTCTTATCTTTAGGGATTATCCATCTTCTACGTTACAATTTCATTAATCTCTGTAACATAGGAAAAGCTATACTGTATCATGTTTTACGCATTTCCCTTTCTTTCATTCATGAACTAGCACGGTTACTGTTCCAACTTACTTAAAACCAGGAGAATTACTGTTTGCGTGTCTTGCTTATTATATGCGTCTTTCAATTTGCGCTTAGACTTCTGGTAGAACGTTCTTAATCGTCCATCTGTTAAAAAGGGGTATCAGAGTCTTAATATAGATATCCTTTGTTGAGGGTTTTATCTCTGTATAGGTAGTGCCTCACTCTATTCAATTACATACCTGGTCGGTAGTATCCTTAGGTCCCTGTATGTATCGTATTTACAGGTCTTCACCTTCTCACGGTATTTGTTTGCTGGGCGGCCTCTATGTCAGGCACTTCTTTTAATCCCAGATCCTGGTAAAAAACGTATATACAACTCATGTTTTTCATCTTATCAATTCAAATAGGAGTATATTAACTCTATTTTAGGTTTATATCTGTTCCTTAGAGCTCAAAGTTACTATGAATAGAGGATTAGAGCCCCCTACAAAATTCTGCAGATAAAAGCATAAAAGTAAATACTTTGTTATCCCTGCTGCTCAAGTATACAGTAGCATCTATACCCGCTCTAAGGAACAGATATAAACCTAAAATAGAGTTATTATACTCCTATTTGAATTGATAAGATGAAAAACATGAGTTGTATATACGTTTTTTACCAGGATCTGGGATTAAAAGAAGTGCCTGACATAGAGGCCGCCCAGCAAACAAACACTGTGAGAAGGTGAAGACCTGTAAATACGATACATACAGGGACCTAAGGATACTACCGACCAGGTATGTAATTGAATAGAGTGAGGCACTACCTATACAGAGATAAAACCCTCAACAAAGGATATCTATATTAAGACTCTGATACCCCTTTTTAACAGATGGACGATTAAGAACGTTCTACCAGAAGTCTAAGCGCAAATTGAAAGACGCATATAATAATCAAGACACGCAAACAGTAATTCTCCTGGTTTTAAGTAAGTTGGAACAGTAACCGTGCTAGTTCATGAATAAAAGAAAGGGAAATGCGTAAAACATGATACAGTATAGCTTTTCCTATGTTACAGAGATTAATGAAATTGTAACGTAGAAGATGGATAATCCCTAAAGATAAGAAGTTGGATTATTCGGAACACTGGCAATAAAAGTAAGAAGGTCATTTAATACAGATAGCGAGATATATGGTACAATGAGTGACCAACACTTTAGAGATAGTTTAATAAAAACTCTCAGCATAATTAGATATTAACTGTTTTTATTTAAATTTTAGAAAGAAGCACAATGCCTTATACCTAAAAGTCTGTCCTGAAGAAGGTGCCATAAAGATCTCAACGCACCGAAACGCGTCGACTTAAGGACTACTTGATGCAACACACATTGCATGAATTTTATACAATATATGCCAAATAGTTTTTATTTTTTATTTTTGAGCTTATGTGTTTTTTTTGAGCAACAATAAGAATAGGATCTATTTTGTATTAGACTAGGGAACGCTCAAAAATTTATGTACGATATGATATGTTCTGTCTTGAATTTTATATTTATGTTTTTAACCAATGAAAATAAAATGTTGAGAGAAAGAAGACTATTCTAGTGTGGTGTAAGAATAAGTACCTATATAACTTGTCTGTCTAGCCAGTAGTATAATACATTACAAGTAGACTAGTTGGTCACAAAGCCTCAATACGACACAGGAAGGAATCTTGCTTTTGTTATTCACCTCCAAATCACATCACACGTCAGGCTTGGCATGACCACTTTAAAGGGCTTTATTCAACGACAGAGGAGATTGAGGCAGAGGAATTGGATGGGTCAAACGGTCCCCCGGTGGAAGAGGAGCGTTTTGACTTACTGGAGATAGAGGCTGCAATAGGCAAAATTGTTCCTTCTAAAGCAGCGGGTCCTGATGGCTTGCCAGGAGATCTTTTCTTGGCTGATCCCCCCCATTGGGCATGCTACATCCTATTACTAGCAAATGCAATAGCCAGCGAAGCACCGATTCATGAGACATGGAGGGCCGCCAAAGTTGTCCCCATTTACAAAAAGGGTGCTAGGGGTGACCCTTCCAATTATATACCAATCAGCCAGATTGTTGCTGTGTAGAAGGTCTTCGGTCGGCTGCTTCTGCACAGGATACAGTCATGGAATGAGGATGGGGCCATCCTTTCCCAGTATCAGGTCGGATTTGACCAAAGACAGGGACAATGGATCAAATGTTTAGACTCCTCCTCATCTATCTGAATTTAGTGGTGCTAGGCAAGGGCAGTCTCGATCTCGCATTCATCAATTTGAGGACTGCCTTTGACCTGGTCCCCAGATCCAAGTTGTGGATGACGCTTGGTGGGATGGGCATCCCCCTTTCATCCTTAAATTACTGATCAGGCTCCATGAGGGAAACGTTGCCCAGGTTAGGTGGGGGGAGCAGGGGCAATTAACAGAGCCCATCCCTGTCAACAGAGGAGTCCGACAGGGCTGTGTTCTAGCCCCAACTTTGTTTTCCCTATATGTAAATGAGGTAGTTGATTTTCTCCAGGAGGTGCCCGCAGACTCGCCCACTCTGGGGGGCAATAAAATACCAACCTTGTTGTTTGCAGATGACACCCTGCTGATATCTAAGACCGTAGTGGGGCTGCAACGCCTTATTGATAGATTCCAACTCTTCTGCGATAATCGCGGACTGGTCATAAACAGTTCAAAAAACAAATTTATGGCCTTTAACTAGCACAGGTCATATATGAAAGGCCCTTTGCTGGGTGGGGTACCCCTCGAAAAGGTAGATACTTTTGATTACCTAGGCGTAAGACTCTCCGATAAAATGTCCTGGAGACGCCACTTATCAAAGATGCTGATGGGACATAAGCGAGTGGCTGGAGTAATAGGGAAAGAACACCACCTTTCACACACTAGGCCGGTAGCTCCCATCCTCCAAGTATATGATGCCAAATCAGTTACCTCTGCTCTCTACGGAGCAGAAGTTTGAGGTTTTGATAAGCTTGATGAACTCTGCAGATCAGAACATACATTTTTAAGAGTTCTGGTTATGGTACCCAAATATGTTCCCCTTATTGTTGTACATGGGCAGGCGGTCAATAGGCAACGTAGCCAGGCTATGACCAGTACTCTTTTGGGCTTGCATTAGGCAGACTCCTGAGCTTCTTTCTTACGTCGAAGCCCTTACTGAGATTATCCGCCTAGACACTGGCTGCAAAATAGGCTGAATTTCCAATATTAAAAAAACGCTGATAGCCAATGGACTCCGAGTCTGCTGGGATAGCGAGGTACCCCCATGGAGATTAGAATTTATATGCTTATATTGGGAATGGGTGGACCAACGGGAGAATTGCAAACCTAACGTGGGCAAACTAACAACAGAATTCTACTCTCAAACAAATTAGGCATCTCAAGCCCTTCCTCGATATAATTCAGGTACAGAGGGACAGAATATTGTACATACACTTTAGGTTTGGAACTCTCCCTGTTCGTGAGGCGGCAGCAAAATAGTGCACAAGCAATGGAAAAGACTGCCCTTGCTGTAAAGCCCCGACAGAAAGCATTGCTTATGTAATGCTTGCTTACCCAGCATATATTCACTGGCATAACGAAAAGTGAGGGGGGCCTCCCTGCACGGTACTTAGGGGGGGCCCCCTCCGGGCTCAATCAGGAGCTCTCCAGCCAGAGTGCAGCGCCGAGGGGGCCCCTTGGTGCTAGGTGGCCCCGCACCGGGTGGGCTGCGGGGGCCTGTGTTATGCCCCTGCATATATTTAATCACGGACTAAATGGCTAAAATTAATTTGCCAGCAACTGGGCACACGGGACCATCACACAGCACTGCATATCCTCAGGTCCGACCCTAGGCTGCTTTTGGGATGCTGCGTAGGAAAGTTTTTGGGACAAGTATGGTCATGAGGTGAAAGCTCTTTCAAGAATGGCATAGTTTTAATCCAAGTAGGATAGTGATAATCACACGCCAAAACATTAAACTCGTTTTAACTTTTATGCACAAGCACTTTACTTGCTAAACCTTTGCTGCTATGTCAGGGAAAACTTAAAATCCCTCAGAATATGAATGATTCATTATTATGACTAAATATTGACTGTGATCCTGTTTTATGTTAGATTCGTATTTGACTAACTAAATTGTGCATTTGTTACCGTTATATTGCTTTTTAACAATTTGAATATGATAGGTGTATTATTACAAGCAAGGGCTTAATTGACTACTTTGCTGTACTGCCTGCTTATGCAAACTGAAATTGTTGCACGTTTCTATTTCCATTTTCAAGAAAATAATGTATTTTTTATTTGTAGCTTTTAAGACATGTTCTGTCGAATAAAGCGTATAGAGCAACAACAACTTTCAGAGTGGGGGTTTTAACATCAATGTTACATCACTGAAATCATGGGGATCGTAAAACAAATCCTAGTTTCACACTAAGTGCAGCTAATGTATTCAGCAGGGAAGTGGTAAGGGTCTAGAATGCAACTGGTGTTGCATTTTGAAGCACACTGTTGGACATATATTACTAAACCATTGTACAGTAGCGCACTGTCATTTATAAACAGCATAATTTCCATTGAAATGGACAATAAATGTGAACAGACATAGATTTACTGTAAAAAACTATACAGCATACAAATAAAGTGTGCAGATTTGGTTTCAGTGAATATTTGAAAATGTGCACATCACCAATTAAAAGTATCTTGATTTATTTTGATCTTATTGCTATTTTTGGTATCACACATCAGAGCTTATATCTTACATAAATGATGAAATATTCTGAAATACAAATACAGTTCATTTACAAATATTACATTTTGTTGTGTGTTAAAAAAAGACACCAAAAAGGCTTTCCTTTCGCTCTCCCTGGAACCAGTAATATTGTCACATAGTTCACTTTAAAAACTCATCTCACTTTGCAGTCAGGGAAAGAACAGTAAACTCCAATCCTTGCATTATAAGAATGAGGAGCAATTGGTTAGTGGACATAACCTGACATTTGACCTCTGTCATGGTAGCAGGAAAATGTGACGAGATAAATCCAAAATATAAAGGCAACTTAATGTATTGCTCTTTCATGACCCCCAACAAATCAGCTCGCAACCCACTGTTTGAAAAAACCTGGTCAAAAGGTTACACGCAAGGAGCAGACCACTATACCCAACAGCAATTACATCTATGTGAGGAGGCAACAGTTCGCATCATTACTAACTTAAATAGGACCTCACAAACCATACAAGAGATATAAATGCGAATGCAGCCCACATACTGCTACCCCCACACACCCGTATGGTACCAAGGCCAGCCATACTGCTAGCTCATAAACCCAGACGCGAGCACTTCGACATCTATCCGAGGTGGACATTATAGACCTATTACAATCCTACCAAGAGGCCTCAAAGACAATTGACGGAGACGCAATGCTTGGCTAAATTAGTCATACACCCCCTTGATGGATATTCTTGCACCGCCTAATTTCATCGACAAATGCCTTGATCGTCCACAATGGTAGGGCGAAGGGGTTCATCACTGCGAAGGGTTTCGCAGTGATGAACCGTAACTCCCTGCAAAACAGCCATACCATGAAAAAAAAATCCTCCTTCTGCAAATACAAGGGAGTTGAAATGCATGCAGTAGACAGATCCACAGCAAAACCACATCTTCTCTATCACCCACCAGCGGACACCATAGTGTTCTTCAAATAACATTGGAAACAATTACAGTACACTCTCCATTACACCTGAACCCCGTCTTTCTAGGAGACTTCAACCTCCACTGGAATGACAAGAAAGACAAAGGTCGCTACTTTAAAAAACGTCCCTACAGATCATAACCTTGTACAAGTACGCACAAGTGCAACACACACCAAAGTGGCTACCCTTGATCTAATCGTAACAAAGGGAGGTGCCATTACCATCAACCCCATCATCATAACTGACTAGTCAGAACATCACCAAATCATATTCCACATAACCTCACACACAGAGGAAGTAAGAGGCCAACCATTCAAACCAAAATAGTGGAAGAAACTTTAAAAACATGAACTGGGATTTCTTGGCTTCCCTATACCAGAGAAACCTCCCACCACCAAATGAACTAAGGAGCGTACAAGAGCTTACGGAGCACTACAACCAAAAAATGCCAGATACAACCGAAGTGGTAGCCCCACTCCACCTCAAAAGATACAAAAACAAGTTCTCCCTTACTTGGTTCAACCAAAGCAAATGAAAAGACAAGGAGTCTCAAAAATGCAGAGAAATTATGGAGGCACCAACCATCACGTGGACATCTAAAACAGCTACAGGGGCTAAGACACACCTATAAAAAGACCATATGGAATTCAAAAACATCTTCTATCACATCCCAACTAGACAGAGCCTAAAGTAGGCCAGGAAAACTCTTTCAAATTGTAAAGCAACAAGCAGGGGCCTACATTCCCATAATGATCAAGAACACCTGCCAAGTAAACTGCGGAGCCTTTGCGACCTTCTTCAAGGAGAATTTACTGAACATATAAAAAGTAATCACTATAGATAATGAAAGGGTACGAGACCAGACTACCAACATACTCCATGATCATTGAGAAACCACGATCACGGATGAACCCACTTCCATTTAACTGGATTCAAGAATGAGGCCACATGGAGCGAGTTCAAACCCTTACTGAAGATGAGATCAGGTAGATTTAATCATCTATGAAACCAACATCACATTTGAATGATCCAATCCCCTAGTCAATATTAAAAACCCTTATTCAATTGGTCTCTCCACTCTGGACTAAAATAGTAAACTCATAATTAATGCATGGATCCACATCAGACTGTTTGAAGATAGGCCAAGTGACACTTCCCCTGAAAAAACCAGGAGCAGATAAGACAGATCTAAACAATTCCCATCTAGTGTTGAAATTGCCCTTGATAATGAGACTGTTGGAGAAATGTTTGCATAACCAATTAGATAAACACATTGGAACTTGTCTAACAGCTTCAACTGCTCAATCTGAATCAGCCATCCTACACATTATGGATGAGGCTGTTAACATACTGGACCAAAATGACTCGTCCCTCTGTATCTTACTCAGCCTATTGTCAGCGTTCAACACAGTCAAACACAACTACTTGGAGTTACTTGAACATAGAATAGGGCTTTCTAGAAACATACTAAAATGGTTCACATCTTTTCTTCATAAAAGCCAACAATGAATCAAACTAGGTGGATCTCTATCTAAAGCATACTCGGTCCGTAGGGGAGTTAGTCAAGAATACATCAACACTTCCAACCTATACATGGAAATGCTGTCAGAGATCCTAAAACAATCAATCCTAGCATACCATGTGTATACAGATGACAATTAGCTGTAGAAGACTATTCCATGGACAATTTCACTTGACTTAACAACACTCTTATGAAAACCCAGACCTGGCTGTCGCAAAATCACCTGAATCTAAATGCCACAAAAACTGAATTGCTACTTGCACGCCCGTAAGCACAGAAGCAACAAACTCCCTTGGGAAAACCCTGGCTAACTACGTGACCATGCAAACACACACCAGACCAGCACATCCACAAACAGTTCTTTTCGCCAAATTAACCTCCTGGAGGTGGTAAAACCCTTCATCCTGACATCAGATTTCAAGACCGTTTAGCAATCCCTAGTCATCATCATCATCATAAAATTCTTTATTTCGGTTGGTAAAACCATAAAAGAAACAACCACACAGTTCACAATTAGTACGTACTGGGTTAAAAAGAGCATTCAGGGGACAAATGGGCATAAAAAAATAGAAAAATAGCACAAATTGACAATATAAACCAGCGTAGAAAGGCAAGAATAATTCATTTCCCGGATAATACATAGTTAAGAACACTCGGACAAAGCGAGCCAGGGCTATAAGGCCACAGTAGTTAAAAGCTAAAGTTAAAGTGCTGGTGCATTAGCAAATATTGTACAAGTCAATTACCAGAATTACAGCCCATACATTGAACAAGTAGGGTTAGTTACCCCTTATACCTGGATAATGCCCTCTTTCGGAATCGACAATAGACAGAATTTAAAATACATAGAATATAGAAGTAAAATCCGCTATTTACAATATAGAAAAATATCTCATTGGGGATGAAAGTGCACTTGTCTAGTTAATACAGTCTCCAATTTTCAAACATGAACAGACAACGTTGATAGCTGCGCCCTCCTTCTAATCGCCCCAAAACGGCCCAAGAATTTCGTGGTGGCACAGGGCGAAAAGAGGTCTAGCATCTGACTTTAGTATGCATAAGGCGTCATTGGAACTTCGGGTCCCTAATTGCCTGCAAACAGGAGTTAACCATTTACTCCTTGATTTTGCATAGGCTGTGCAGGCAAAAAAGACATGGCCTATAGATTCCTGTGGACATGGGCAGGAAGGACAGCCATTAGGTTGGGATTTGTTAATCTGCCAAGAGTTAGTAAAGGCCTTAATTGGTAAGCTACTAAGCCTAAACTGTGTATACATTTTCCGGTCAGCTGGCACCTTGATGATGTCAAGATAGCTCTCCAAGTAACGATTAGTTTTCAAATCAATGAATGCATCTGTTAGGCTGCCGTGTTGTCTTTTTGAAGATTTTTCTGGTCAACCCAAGCCCAATACATAAGTTTTAAATGACCCCTGGAATAGGGTGGTGGGTGGCTAATAGCCCGATTTGGCAAACCAATGCTGGACAAGAGAACACCTAAATGTTTAATTCCGCCAATTTCTTTGGTGGTATCCAGGTTTGAGACCTCACTTAGGGCTGCAGCATAAGGTGCCAGATCAGGTGTGGTGACCAGTTTGTGCCAAAACAACAGTGGGCGAAGCCTCGCAAGGTCACTGATGGACTTGATAACCAGATCAAGCTCGAGAGTTCTTTGAGGAAGGGATACCAAATTCCTGAGGAACTTATTTTCCACAACTGCGAGGTTGTTTGCAGTTACTGTACCCCACAACGTTGCCCCATAAAGAGCAATGCTCACAGCCTTACAGATGTACAATTTGAGAGCAGGAGCCACTGGCTTGGTATATGATAGGCAATGCTACCGCCTCAGAGCCAAGGTTAGCTGTGAGAATTTCAAAAAAGCCTTTCCTAGATGATTCTTCCAAGTCATTCCCTCAGACAGCTTGAAACCCAAATAGTCTAATGAACTGACCCTTTCAAGCTGAACTTTGTCCAACAACAAGGTACCCTTGAAGGACTTGTGAGAGTTCAGCATCATTAGCTTGGTTTTAGTGGTGTTAGTGATCAAGCCCCTCTCGTCACAAAAGGCCTTAAAATGGTTTAGTAATTTCTGGAGGCCCATGGGAGTTTTGGAGATCAGTAGGATATTGTCGGTGAATAATAGAGTGGGAATTTTGTGGTTCGCCAAGGATGGAGCATCAGCAGGTGTGGAGCACAGGAGGCCAGCTACCTGGTTGACGTACAGGGAGAAAAGGGTTGGGGCTAAAATGCATCGCTAATGGACCCCCTGCTGGATCATAAAAGGCTCAGTAGTCTGTCCCTGGTTCCCCTCATCTCACCCGGGCAAAACTTTCTCCATGCAACCGGATTAAGAATTCCAGGATTGCCAGGGGCCTTCCCATGTCCCTAAGCACCCGCCAAAGTAAATCACTGGGCACAAGGTCGAGGGCTGCTTTTAAATCTATAAAGGCAATGTACAAGCTACCCTTGCCCAACACAACTACATTCCAGTATAACGTAACAAGACAAAATACTTGCTCGATTGTGCCAGTCTTCTGCCAAAATCCTGCCAGGAGTGGAGATAAAATCAATCTCATCCATCCAGTCCTCGATCTTAGCCAGGAAGGAGCGGTAGAAGACCAATTGTTTAAGCTGATCGGACGGTAGAGGGCATTGACCTATCCCCTTTCTTAAAGATAGGTATTACTTCGGCCCCTATCCATGAATCTGGAATCCCCCCCCCCCCGCCATCAATGTCATTGGCCAGTGTCCCCATCCTCACGGAAAAGGTCGCCTGGGATACCATCCGGACCTGGGGCTTTCGCAGGTATAATAGCGTCTATAGAAGACAAAATGTCCTCTTTGGTAACAGAAAGGTTACCTACTGGGTGACCTATATCATAGAACAACTGAGGTCTGTCATGAGTGTTGATAAGAGAATACAGGACACTAAAGTGCTTGTGCCACTGAACAGCAGGAATGCTATTAGTCAAAGGGGGCTATCTTTCAAAGTTGCCCTTAGATAGAAGGGACCAAAACATCCTGCCATGAGGATGCAGGATGGCCTTCCCTAGTTCTTCCTATCTCCTTTCATCCTATTCTCTTTTCGCTTTCGATTGAGCCGGTTTATATTACTTTCTGACTTCTCGTATCCGGAGTTTGTCCCAATTTCTAATAGCTGCAGAGAGTCTCCCTCTCAGCATCCTGCACGCCCTATTGAGCCACAAGTTTGAACCTAATGGTCTCCCCTGTTTTGGCCTGGTCTTGTGCTCGTGAACATAAAAATAACAGGCCACATGGTCAAAACAGTCACTATGCCGGATACTGCAGCTAATCTGTGTAGTCGTGTCATCAGTTGCTGCTGACAAAGTCTCCAGATGCTTTTCTGAATCATTTTTAATTAGTTTAGTCTTGGGTTCTCTGCCATAATAGCAGGTCATTTGAGCTGGCGTTTGTCATTAGTAGGGATTACCTCCTTAGTACTCAGTGGGATCAGAGTGACCCTCCCCTTTTCGCCCCAAGGGTGTTCGATGGTCAGGCTAAGGGGGTTATGGTGGCTTTCACAAGACGGAATGATGATCGTATACCTTAAGGTCAGGTCCACCAGTAAAAATTCTATCCTACTAGCCCTGTCGGTCCGCAAAGGTCATCCCCCCTATTTTTTCAGAGCTGGTTCTCCCATTGGCAACCCTTAGCCTATGTTCCAGAGATATAGCATTCAGCAGCAAGGCTGCTTGCAACCATTTTTTAAAGGGGCTGAGCTCCAAAGGTGGTACCATCCACGCATTATCCTCATCGCTCACATCGTGAGACTCAACCCAATCAAGTGGCTCAAAGGTGACATTGAAATCGCCGCCAACTATTAGTGGATTGCCGTCGTGCCAAGCTTCCAAAAAGTTATCCAGGGCGTGAAGAGTTGGGGAGCGGTCTCCTCTAATGCTTCTAGCATACACGTTGTAGATATCAATGTACTTGCCCATGCCACTATTGATCCTAATCCCTAGAATATCTGGACTGTTGGCGTTCAATTCATTATCAACAAAATTTAATGTGATGTTAAGCAGGATGAGCAGCCCACTTGACGCCCAGCCATGTTTGGATGGAATGGCTGGTCTATGAAAAGTCATAAACCCAGGAATGTATGTGGGGGTCTGGCTCCATGTTTCCTGCAGAAGGCAGATCTCGTGTTGGTTGATGAAGTCGAGCAAGTGGGGGCTTTCATATTTCCCCCTTATGCCCGCCACATTCCATGTTGCTATTTTCAGTGCCCTACCATTAGACGTTGAATAATGAGCCTGAGGAGGTAGTGGGATATTTTGATGAGTCGGTTTAATTAGAGAATAGCTAGGTGTGACTGGACCACTAGCCTGCACATGGTCACTCGACCCTGGCACTGTGACAATATCTAGGACTGTCAGTAAATTTGAGGACGTGTACACAATCTCTTGAGAGGGGCCCTCATGATAAGTGTGTGCTAGGGGGAAAAATGCTCAGAGGTCCATAGATGCACCCCCAAGTTCCCACCCTGGTCCTCCTGAGGCCTACAATTGACAAATGGTGGATTGTCAGGGGACCTGTCGTTACAATCGAATAGGCCAAACTGGGGGGCGCAGTGTTTTTAATCGGGGTATTGTGGCCAGTTTACTTAGGGAGGGACAATACAGACCCAATCCTAAATTTGGCGTGGTTGAGTGAGGTTGGCACAAGTGAGGGGGGCTGAGGTCTGTTATATTCTTCTAATTTGAGAAAGATTTTTGACACTAGAGTAGTCAAGGTCTCAATGGAACTTTTTAAGGCAGCTATTTCCCTTTGGAGATCAGAATAGGAAGATGTGGATATATTGGCAGCCTCCGTTGGTCCCTGAGAAGGATGCATATTTAGCCTCATATTGGATATGCTTATATCGTCCAGATCCTTATCAATATGTGAATCGCTTGAGGCCGGATTATCTGCAAGAAGGGCAAACAATTGCTCAGGGGGAGGTCGGCCAATGTAGCAATCATGGAAGGACACACCTCACTCACTTCACTCGAGGGACACAGAAGGTTATGATCTGTTGGAATTTCTAGAGCTGGCGTTGGAATCAATGTTTTATTAGCTACTTTCCTGAATAAGGTGGGAATGTTCCCATTCCCATAATTATTAGACCCAATCGACGTGTGTAGGGGGGAAGGCTTGGAGATGGTTTCAGGGGTATGGGTAACTATAGCTAGAGCAGGTGATGTGAGCAACCCCTTGCAATCAGCAACAATGGTCTCAATACGGCCTAACACATACTCCCCAAACACTCCTTCCCCAGTTTAATGCCCTGGAGGCTTGGACTGTTTCTTAGATCTCTTTTTAGTTGCACCTCCAAGCCCGGCCTCAAACCCCTTCCTTTTCCTCATAGCGGATAGGCAGTAGAGGAGGCTATAGATCAGAAGGTCAGATCTGTAGGGGTAATACGGGATCGAAAGCAACACAAATATGGGGCGATTAATAGATAGGGATTAAGATGTCAAACAGTACCTTTGAAGTTCACAACCCAGGTCCTTAAGCTGGAGATGTTAGGGGGGTGTCCCAGTCCAGCCTCTGCCTGCAAGGACGGGCCCGCCCTTGGCCCTGGCTTCGCCCGCGCAAGTCCTGTGCTGCAGGAGCCCGCGACGGCTCATATCTCGCGCCTCCTGGCGCTGCTGGTGATGCTGGTTCCAATCAGATCACTCGGCCTCCCACATAGTCTGCTCTCACTTGCCCTTCCTCCTCTTTCTTCGCTGCTGCGCAGCCGAGATAAGTGCTTTCCCTCATTACACTGTATTTTTCAGATTGTCTTTCTATGGTTCTATATTGCCATTTGCTACGCTTTTGTGCTTTGCTATTTTTGTTACCTAGATGTGGTTTACGGCTTCAGTTTATGCTGACTGGAGCCGCGGGAGTGCTTCCGCTCCTACGAGGCTCGTCTGGTGCGCTCGCGGCCTCCCGCCCGCAAGAGGCATGTGAGGCCTCCTCCTTTCCATCCACCAAATACCGGCAATTTGGCTTTAATCCTGTTAAGATCGTAATACCCGATCTACAGGAGTAAACAAATGTGGTAAACAATGTTTAAAAAAAAAAAAAAAAAAAATTGTTCGAAAAAACATGATGTACATTTTTGTCCTGACGATGATGCCCTGTATGTAAGTGCGGCATCGAAACGTCGTCGACCTGTAAACACCATATGTATCAAATATTGCTTTAACAAATCTTTACAATTGTGTTTTTAAATTGGATTAAATCTGTATAATTGAACACTAGAACAGACCTTCTAGGACATTCTTTGTAAATAATTTTTCTTTCTGTTTTTTCTGTAAATTGGTGTTCACGGGCTACGCCCACTTGATATTTGTATTCCATTCTTGAGTCATTTTTCCCCCCCAAAAAAATTTGTGAAAATAAATTCTGTCCGGCTGGATAAAGGACATTCATGACATTTGATGCATGTCTATTGCTGTTACAATTCATAAAACTAGGGACCACTGTTCCTCAAAATAAATTACTGCCCAAGGTCCCTTGTATAATTCCTTTGTGTTTCCCTTGTTCTTAGTAACAGTATTGTATTCAGGCCAATCTGCGTCCACGCTCTGTTGGGCACTTCAGCAGAGTCTGTACCTGTTTTTCCACATGCTTTTCTGGGCTGTATTGAGCACGATCCCGCTCGGGCACATGGTCCCAGACCAGTTACTTGAATTGCTTTGTATCGTTTTTGAGCACCAGACATTTGTGCCCAGGGTTTACCCCCTTCAATATTGCGAGTCCCGCACACCTATTTTTAGGCTGACACCCAGCCCATTATAAGCTGATCATTTTCTAAGCACAGTCTGCTACCCAGGCTTTAAATGTACATATTCATCATTTGCATTCTCTTTTTTCCCTTCATTATGGATTATGATTACGAGGATGCCTCCCAGGGAGGTGATAATGCCCTGACCGACCTCCTGTGGGACGATGAGTTTTATGGCGCTGTAGATGCGTTAATTTATAGAGCAGTGGGTGAAGCCATGACCCCAATGGAAGACAGGCTCACACAAAAAATGGATCAAGCCTTGGTGCGCCTAGCAAGCCTTCCTTTGGCCCCTGTACTGCAAATTGCAGTCCCAGATGCCTCACCTCCTCCAGCCAAATGCGAACGCGATGCTAAGATGGATACCAGTGCATTTGATCGCCTAAAACAGGCCTTTTTGGCAACCCAGCCTCAGCTGCCTCCAGGAGACTACCTATCTTTGCCCCAGGTCGCTTCAGGTACCGACGAAGGGGAACCAGGTCCGTCCGGACCCCCTTCTCCTCCTCCAGCAGGGCCAGCCTTAGACATGTTTGATCCTGACGAGATTGTCCACCTGCACTCATTGGATTGGGCTCCAGCGGATAAAGTGTTGAAGTATGTGGCCATGTGCATTCGCAAACCTTTGGAGAAGGACGCTCGTAACTGCCTCAGGGCAGAGTGTCCTCGTCCTTCCTTGGAAGGTAAAGTTGCCCTTATGCCCAAAAGTGACCCGCGCATGGCGACCTTTCTCCCGAAGTTTATGAGAGACCCCAAAAAGGGGATAGAGCATTCGTGGAAGACTTGTCAGGACAAGCTCCTAGACGTCCTGGGCCCTTTAACCAAAATCCTGGACATGCCTGAGGAAGCCAAGCTTTCGGGTTCTCTCATATCTTCAGACTCACTTTCCGGATGGGCGCAGAGAGCAATAGTGTTCTTAGGCAATGCAAACTGCGCCTTGTCCACAGAGTGTCGCCGCTCTTTGCTTATTAAGGTTGACCCCAAGCTTGGGGATTTCGCTGACTCAGAGGCCAGAGCTGTTGCCCAGGGAGGTTTATTTGTCGACCAGTTTGTTAAAAAACTAGTAACATTTTTAAATACCTTTACATCTCTGGATAAGGAGCAGAGCACCATTAAAAAGGTTTTCCCTAGGGTTTTCAGGGGGATGGTCAAGGTAGGGGACGCTCGACCGGCCGAGGCTCCAACCTGCATCCCAGAGGACAAGGCTCCAACAGAGGTCAATACCGGGACCAAAATTGGTTTGGCAATTTCTACCCCGCCAGGGGTCGTCCAGGCAAAGGACGAGGTTACAGAGGAGCAGCGGCCTCTTCCTCTGGTGAGTATACTACCTTCGTCTCTCTTACAAATAGGCGGGAGGCGGGTGAATTTTTTCCATGCATGGACTTGTCACAGGGGACCCGGGGTTCTGCAAACGGTTCAAGTTTTTCACAGAGCTCCCCATCAGCAGAACAGGCCCGTCCCATAGTGTTTTCTCAACAGGATTCGACAAGGGTAAACTAGGAAGTAGCCGCCCTTCTGTAAAAGGGGCAATCATCCATACCTCCTGTGAGAAGTTGGCCCGATATGCAACGTTCGCTATTCTAGCGACCGCTATGTATCGTTCCAACGACCCTTATGGTGTTTGGTTGTAAGTCAACCTATAGACCAGCTATCCTAGTAGCGTGGATACGAGCAGTCTAAGGCTAAAGACTCGAGAGGGCGTGTTAAGCCAGCTGTTTACCACACATGTACCCCTTGAACACCCAGTGAAAGGACACCACACAAGTGTTATGAAAATAAACAGTATATTTATTAAGAATCACAACAGCCCTGTACTCTTTATGAGGACAGGGTACTAAGCACAAACCAAATCTCTTTAGCAAATACTTCAAGTGCACAATTAGGAACAAGTGTCCGAGGACACGGAAAGATTAAGGTCTCGGGCGGACCCGATAAGGCAAGTCGGAAGCGAGGGACTCGGGACCCTAGAGTAAGGAGGCTATGCAGGCACCGAAATGCCGAGTTACCTAGCCACGAGGGCTGCGGCTGCACAAGTCTTACAGGCGTCGGGGTCTTCGCTGACGAGCCAGGAGCCGGAAGAAAAGGAGTTGCTGGCCGGCGACCAGTGCTGAATAGTTCGTAGAGATCCAAGCCTGGATCGGAGATTGAAGAAACCTGAAAGCAGAGGGGACCAAGTTCGTACTACTAGCCAGTAGTCAGAGGGTACCAGGAAGGCACCGGTTGGCCGTCACCTCGACCAGGTGAGTGGGCGACGCTAGGCTCTGCAGTCTCACGGACCAGGAGGCGTTGTCGGCGACCACGGCGGAGGTGCGAGCTGTCCCACGAAGGATGATGCTGTCGGCGTCGCTGGGCCCAGGATGGGGCAACAAGCCTTGGCAGTTCTCAGGGCCACGTGGTGGGCCTAAGAGGGCGTCTTGAGTGGACCAGTAGGGTCCGGGGTGCTTCTCGCAAAGATGGAAGCAAGGGCCAGTCTGGAGCAACCAGACCAGCAGTACTGATTCTCGGATGTCGTCACAGAAGGACACAAGCCAGCGGCTAGTGACCAGACAACGTGCTGAGCAGCGAGCAGAAGGGCCCCACGCAGATCGTGGAGATGCTGGGAGACTGCACTTCGGTGCTGGAGCGGCTCAGGGTCGGGGCTTCTCGGACCCCAGAGCACTCACCAGAGAGTTACCTCGATGGTCGTGCTGGTTTTTAAGAGCGTGCAGGTTCTGATGATGGCCGGTCCCTCGAGGTCTCGTCGCACCCACGGATCACAGCTGAGCTGATGATGTGGGTAGAGGTCAGAGGTGCCAGGGAAGCCGGTTCTCGTCGAGCTGGGCCGTCGGATTCCTTGAGGAAGGACTTACAGCAAACCGCAGAGTTCTTAGTTGGTGCCCGCTGATGCGGGGTGACTACTCCTTAGTCACAAGGGAGAAATCTTGAGAAGAGTCTTGAATGTCCTTTCGTTGAAAGTAGTTCTTGAATCAAAGATGATCTAATTTGGAAGGGTCCCCGCTCCGGTCTTTATTCTAAAGAAAGGGGTGGGTACATGACTAGGTCCTGCCCTAAGGGTGGGACCAGGAAGGGGGCAGTTACACCCCTCTCCCCTGCCGGACTTTCCCCAGGCCAGGGCTGTCGCCCCTGGAACTGGTTCTAACCGGCAGATGCGTAGTGAGCACCGGGGTGCCACTCCGCAGTCACCTTCACGCAAAAGCCCTACCTACCCAGAATACACAAACCCTGTCTGGGACGGTGCGAACACCGCCCTCGACAGGAAACCCGTTGTCCAAGTGCTCCTCGCTGGAAGGACTCCCAGCAGCAGGAGGTCAGACTCGTGTCTGTGGTGGCAGCATCCATTTTGTGGAGCTGAGGCTTCAGTTAACTTTAACCGGGGTTCACAGTTACGTACATGTCGTGTCCCTCTAGAAGGGTGGGATGCTAACCTCATCGCCAGAATTGGTGAGAGGGCAGCACCCCGATTCGTATGACACCTTACTCGACATGCCTTGATAACGCGACACCGGAGTTACCGATATGGTACGCGTTATCATGGAACAGCTATTGGGTCTTGATTCCGCAAGCTGCAACCGGGCTCGGCTCGGGCCTGAACCTAGCTCACACGAGCCCACGCACTCTGCCTTCAGGATTGTTAAGGCCTGCCATAGGAGTGACTGATAGGAACTCGGGTGTCCATTGTATGGTTAGATATAGAGCTACTATACCTAAAGCGAAGGGTGGTTACACGGCTTCGCCCCAGCTGTCGTGCAGCCAGTTGTGTCAAATTTAGGAGGCCAGCCAGGGGTGGCATAATACATGCTTCAGCCCCTGGCGGCCCTGGGTACCCCTATGCCCTGCGTTACGGGGTCTGACAAGGTGGCCCAGTGCCAATTGGTAAATGCACCTAGGGTACATCTCGTAATTTAGAAAGAGAACAGCCAGGCTGTGGGTCTGATTAGCAGGCCCACAGCCAGAGAAAGTCGTAAACCAGTGAAACAAAAGCAAAAAATCTGGGTGATCATAGGATTGCAGACCCTACTCTCCTACACCTCCCTCCACCTAGACGGTTTTGTCAGCAATCTGTTCCTGGTAGACAAGCCGGATGGGGGCAAATGCCCCGTGATCAATCTAAACGTGTTCAACGAGTGGCTCGTCTACCGCCACTTCAAGATGGAGGGTATGCACCTCCTCAGGGATGTTTTACGTCTGGCAGACTGGATGGCTCGTCTAGACCTCAAGGACGCTTATCTGGTGGTCCCCATTTTTCCTCCTCACTGGCGCTTTCTCCAGTTTGTTTGGTAAGACCAGAATTACGAGTTTGTCTCCCTACCGTTCGGCCTGTCATAGGCCCCTTGGTGTTTTACCAAGGTCCTCAAGCCCACGGTGGAATGGCTGAGAGCTCGGGGCATTCGGATGATCGTCTACCTCGACAATCTCTTCTTTATGGATACCTGTCTTCTGCAACTTCACCTTCATCTTCAGATGGCAGTGGATCTGCTTCAGAGTATAGGTTTCCTCAACAATGAAACAAAGTCAATGATCTCCCCCTCTCAGTGTATAACGTTTCTAAGCTTTGTGATCAACTCAAGGTCCTCCACTCTAAGCCTTCCTTTGAGGAAGATAACGAAAATCCGCCACGAACTTCGGCGGACGCTTTCCAAGCACCAGGTAACCCTCCGGGACATAGTGCGGATAGTGGGTCTGCTGTAAGCCTCTATCCAAGCGATTTGTCCGGGACCCCTCCACTGCCGTGCTTTGCAACGTCTTAAGGCTTGCCACCTTCGAAAGGGGTGGCCTTATTCACGCAAAGTGACCCTTTCAGAAGACGCCCAGGAGGAAATTCAATGGTGGCTCCAAAACCATGGAAGCCTGGAACGGTCGCTATCTTCGGTTCTGCTCCCGGTTTAGTCATAGAATCGGACGCCAGCATGCTGGGTTGGGGAGCCAGGTGTGGCGATTTTTCAACAGGAGGGTTATAGTCTCCAGACGAGCGCAGATTACATATCAATTGTCTGGAACTCATGGCAGGCTCCTTCGCAGTGTGCTGTGGGACAAGAGAATCCATACAGTCCTCAGTTCAGTTAAAAATGGACAACGTCTCAGCAGTCAGTTACATCAACCACCTGGGAGGAACAAGGTCCAAAGCCCTATCCGATCTCGCCGCCAGCTTTAAGCAGTAATGCCTGGATCACCACATTATCAGTGACAGCAGATTACCTTCCAAGGAGGGAGAACCTGGTTGTAGATTTCCAATCACGCAATTTCAGGTATTCCAGCCTGTGGAAACTGGATATGAGGGTTTTCAGACATTAGTCACGTTGTGGTGCCAGTTTTCAGTAGACCTTTTTGCCTCCAGGCTGGACTACCAACTTTCCTGGTTCTTCAGCTGGAGACCAAACCCCTTGAGGGAGGCGACGGATGCCTTCCTACAGGACTGGAGCCTGGAGAGGGGGTATGCATTTCCCCCCTTTGCGATGCTCACTGGGGTGAGGTCTCAGGTCAGGAGACAAAGGGCAGACATAGTACTCCTGTCCCCCCTTTGGAGGTCTCAAGTGGGGTTTCCGGTTCTTCTAGAACTTTCTTGGGATCCTCCAATCTTTCTGTATCTTCTCCTAAGTCCCAACGGAGTTCCTCATCCTCTAGTCCTGCAGAACTGTAGCGTGGAGGATTACCGGCGACGCTGGGAAATCCTAGGCCTTTCGGCAACAGCTGAGGAATTCATGTCGCGAGCATGGGCGGACAGTTATGTTATGTTAACAATCTTTTATATAGCGCACGTACACCCAGAGGTTTCATGGCGCTGACTAGCAGATGCCCGGGCGATCAGGTGATTATGCATGGACCTGAGTGAATAGTCAGGTTTTAAGCTGTTTCCTGAACATTAGGAGATTAGTACAGGAGCGGATTTCCAAGAGGAGAGAATTCCAGTCTGGTAGCAAGAGTAGCAAGCCTGCGTCCTCCCTGGTGTTGGAGCTTGAACGAGGGAGTGTCCAGAAGATGGAGATTGGCGGACAGGAGGTTGCGAGAGGGGACATACCTAGGCAGAAGATTGTTGATGAATTGGGGACTACGGGCGTGAAGAGACTTGAAAATGATACAGGCCGTTTTTAATGCTACTCGTTGTGAGATAGGGAGCCAATGGAGTATTTTTAACAGGGGCCTGGCTGACTGCCAACGAGGATGTTGATGGATCAATCTGGCGGCTTGATTTTGGACCAATTGAAGACGTTTACTGAGAAAAAGAGGGAGGCCCAAGTAGATGGAATTGGCATAGTCCAGGTGTGACAGTACTAAGGCTATCACCACCTGGATCAGGGCCGGCTGGGTCAGCATTCGACTGATCTTCCTGATCCTACGGAGCTGGAAGAAACAGGAGGACACCACCGTGCTTACTTGGGTTTTCAATGACAAGTCCTTATCGATGAACACCCCCAGACTCTTTGCCGAGGTGGAGGGAGTAGGTGGAGAGCCAAGTTCTGGAGGCCAATAGTGTGGGCCCCAGAGTGATTGACTTTTGCCGTTGAGGACTAGTTCGGTCTTGCCGGGGTTCAGCTTCAGGTGATTAGAATCCATCCATTGACGGATGTGCAGCATGGTGCCCTGAAACTCCCGGAATTCAGGGGTTATCTATTGTGAAGATAAGTTTAAGATCGTCTGCGTAATTAAATGTGACGTCATTGAACGCTTTCAGGGACTGGATTGTGGTAAATTTTAATTACCTATACGGAATTTATGCGGTAAAGTTCAATAAGAATAACTCAGTCAAAATGAAAAGGCAGAATCCGTGGTATCTGAGGTTTAAAAGGGGTTTTATTCCTTAAAAAGGAATTGGTTCGAACCAGGTAGCATGACTCATCGCCACGAGGGTTCAGAGTGGGAATTGCAATGGACATGTACAATGATTTATTAACAGGAAATCATATATATAGTCATTTCATACAGTAACATTGAATGCAGAAGGCGTAACAGCTGAGAGAAACGAGATAAGAACAGAAATACGTAACAGGAGGTGTGCACTAGGGCGTACACGGAGGTGTGTGCTAAAAACGTCACATAAAGGTGTCATAGGTGGGTGGATCCCTAGAAGGATCCTGCAGAGTCAGCAAGAACATGTGGCAGAGATGCGCGCGCAGCAGCATGACGTATGATTGACGTGTAACTGGAGGGTGGAGGGGACTTGACATTTAGCTCTACATGAGGAGACAGAAGTCTGGGGGGTCAGAACAACCTAATCCCAAATCATATCTAATATCTTGTGTTTGAGGAACTGTATTATCTAGAAGGAAAGGTCTCTCGGGCAGAGGCTATTCTATACTGACTGCTAATACGTGCATATGCAACTGCGTGTCTACGTGTAAAGCAAGAGGGCCATGGGCCTACCATGGTAACGGGGCTATGAATTTCTTGCATGGAGACAGAAAGGCCGGGCCCTTTGCTCTGCAGCTGGGAAGGATGTTTACCTAAACTACTAGACAGGAATGTATTTTTCGAGGAGCGGAGCAGATAACTTGAAGGTTGAATTCGGTCTTGGCAGGAACGGCAGGTCGAGCCAGGCACAGCTCGCCGCGCAGGGAGTAAGTGAAAGGTCATGGATACAGATGCAGGTCCAGGCTGCAGCTTCCAGAGGCAGAGGGCTGGAGAAAGCTTGAATGGCAGAAAACAAGGCCCAACTCGCCAGGGCCAGAAAAACGTGAAAGTGCACCATGTAAAGACGTTGGCAAGGCACACTTAGGAACTGAATATCGGACCCATTCATGGTGGATCTGAGAGAGGACATGTTAACGTTGGACGCAAATGTATTTGCGTCTTCATAGCTGGTTGTGGAGGGAACTTACATGTACTAGAAGCACGTACATGGAGCCGTTGGGGTCTACGATAGGGGACACAATTGACCATAAAAATTCATATTACCTCATTCCCTCCTTGTCCCCTACGGACCCTTCATGATATATCAATCCTCATTAACCTATCAATCTGTTCATGTAACATCATTTGCTCTTCTTTCTTCTTATGGCGTTTTGAATGGGGACTTGAATGAGGAATACATGATGTGGCGCACAAGCCGCAAATCGCTGGCCCACATTGCAGACATAGGCAACAACTGAATACTATGAGAAGGCCAATACCTAGGAAGGATAGGACTTTCCATCCCCAGGCTGACAACGTTGTCCAGAACCAACCGGACCAAGTCCAGGTGCCTGGATTCTGGTGTATCAGACTTGCAATCTTATGAAGGCGGGTTATGGCTCTATATACTGATGGCGCGTTTTCTGGAATGAAAACACAGCAGCTCGACCCGATGACCTTACAGGCTCCGCCCCTATCGGCCAGGATGACGTCAAGGACGAGACGATTTTGAAGAACAACAATCCGTATAGCAGACTGCTCCTCTGTTAAGTTACTTAGGGCGGAAGTAGCTTCATTCACTACTGCTTCAAGGGTTCTGGTTAATTTTCGTATCAATTTACTATTTGAGACAGTACCTAAGTAGGGAAAGAAACCTTTATTGAAGTCTGTGTATTGCTCCCATGCCGTTTCAGTGTAGTCGACAATCGGGAGATCTCTCTGTGGTCTATTGTGTACTAGATGGGTGTTTCTATGATAATCAGGAGGGGCTAGAAAAACAGGTGGCAGAAGGAATACAATGTAACAGGTGCCATCCCAATCTAGAGGTAAGCGTATATATGCAGTATGACCACAAACGAAGTAGGAATGACGTGAAGCTTTGAAAGTAGACTTGCCCTTATCACTGAATTCGATCACAGTAGTACATCTACTATGACCCAGGTGTACTGAACCATTCTTTCTGACACATAATTCACCCTTGACTGGAAGTACGGACATGGCGGGCAAGACTGGTTCTGTTTCGGATTCAACACTGAGAATCATGAGGTTAAGTGTAAAGTTACCTAATCCATATACTTCATTTTCTAGATCAGTTCCTGTCCTTTTGGGGAGACCCTCCTGGTCAGGGAAACATACTTTATGCAAAACGATGTTCAGGTTTCCCCATACCCAGTTACCCTGGTAAACTACGGAGTCTGAATCCAAGGAATTAATCAAACTAAACCATGCACCACAGGACCCATTATGTGTGAACGGGTACGGAAAAAGAGGCAGAACTCCTTTGTATTTCTGATAGGGAGGGAGTCGGCCACATATCCAACAATTAGTAGCATTGCTGGTCTGATGGGAATGATGTAACATACTAATGAATGTATTGTTGCGCAGCGCAAGTCTGTAAGATAGTTCATGCGGGGGCAGTTCACTAAAAGAATGCTCGGCAGTGACGTTGAAGGGAGAATTTGCACGCTTGAATATGGGATAGTATATGTGTAGAAGCACACTTGCAGCAATAATCATAAGGCTCAGAAAAAACATAATCAATAGTGTCACAATACAGTGGCTGCGAAGAGATTTGCAATATTCACGTTTCTTGAGCTGTTTCTGTCTATCTCTCTCTCTGTTGGGGTCTAGGGGATACATGTCAGAAAACACGTCTAACCGATTCACCTAGGGGAGGACTTAAACAATTAAACTGTCTGACTTGCTAGACCTCAATTTTTCTTTATACTCCTGTTGTGGAGTTTTCTCTATCAGGGGAAGTTTAGAGTCACTAGAATCTGGACAGTCCTTAGAGGGGGAGGGTGAGTCAGTCTCTGGCAATGCATGACATTTTTTCACATGACTCGAGTGGAGCCACCCTTTGCGGCCCTCGACCTTGATTGCAGTCCTCGTCGTGAGAAGTACCAACTTCGGCGCCTGCCACCGGGGCTCCAGCGGACTTTTCTGTCGAAATTTCTCACAAGTACGATATCTCCTGGAACAACGTCATGCGGTTTCACCTCGGTGTTGTCGGGAAAGGCTGCAGCGACCTGTGAACGACATGATTGTAGTGCAGACATCAAGGAGGCAAGGTAATCTGTCAACATATTACAATCGACATCAGTAATTTTTCTAGGCAAAGGCGTCCCCCACATATTCGGTGGTCTACCAAAGACCACCTCATACGGGGATAGCCCTGTTCTGGAGTGGGCGACCATTCTCATGTAAAAAAGGGCGACCGGCAAAGCTACGATCCAGTCGACACCCTTCTCCCTACAGATTTTTGCAAGACGGGTTTTCCGGGTCTGATTGTGTCTCTCTACGAGACCTGCTGCTTCAGGATGTCGGACACAGTGGAACTTCCATTGGTAGCCTAGCAGGAGTGATACCTGCTTCATAAGCTCGGACGAGAATGGCTGACCGTTGTCTGAGTATACGATACGGGACAAACCATATCGAGGGAAGAATTCACGGACCAGCTGCTTGGCAGTGGTCGGAGCAGTGTAATCTGGGACTGGATATGCTTCTGTCCAACGGGAAAGTGCACATACAACTACGAGGACATATTTGAAACCTCGACAACGTTCCATCTGAATATAATCCATCTGGAGGACTTCAAAAGGGTGATCGGGAGGATGAAAACCACCTTGCTCTACGGGAACGCCTTTACCTGGGTTGAACTGACAACAAATCATGCAAGTACGCACTTTGTTTGGCTGCTGCTCGTAAGTGTTTATTCAACCAGAGATGTTGAATACTGTCTAACATGGCTTTTTCTCCTAAATGTGCTGGACTGTGTACGGTATTAATGATAACTTGAACCATAGAGTCGGGGAGAAACCATGTAGATTTTCCCTTCGTCATCCATCCTTGATCTGTCTGGGTCCCTCCTATTTCAATCCATTTCTTGATTTCATCTGGCGTAGCATGTGTCTGTATGTCAATTACATCTAGGGCGGGATCCTTAACTGTCATGCAATGTGTCGGTGTCGCGACTATTGTCTTTGTCAGGTCAATGGCGTGAATCTGATTCTGAGCTGTATGTTTTGCGGTTCGGTCTGCCAGGTCATTACCCTGGGAAATAGTATCTGTAACTTTTGTATGTGCCTTACACTTCATGATGGATATTGCTGTAGGCAGATGTATTGCATCTAATAGAGTTTGAATCAGGGGACCGTGTTGAATTTTGGCACCGTGAGAAGTCAAAAAACCTCTCTCTCGCCAGAGGACACCGAAGTCGTGGACAACTCCGAATGCATAACGGGAATCTGTGTATATGTTAACTCTCTTGTTCTTGGCTTGAATACAGGCTTGTGTCAGAGCGATGAGCTCTGCTGCTTGAGCTGACAGGGTATCAATACAACTCGTTTCTATGACTTCAGTTTCTGTTGTGACTGCGTAGGCGGCCACTAATTCTCCTGTACTTGTTCTCATGCATGAACCATCCACGTAAAGTGTCAGGTCTGGATCTGGTAATGGAGTGTCTGTCAAGTCTTGTCTGGGTTTCGTCGTGATAGTAATGACTTCAATGCAATCATGTGCCAATGGGTCTGTTTCAGTTAACGGCAAAAGTGTAGCAGGATTCAATGTATTACAACGTCTAATTTCTATGTGTGGCTGAAATAATGCCAATTCGTAACCTGTCAATCTTGCTATAGTCAAGTGTTGAGTCTGTGTTCGATTTAAAAGAACTTCCACGGAGTGTGGAACTTGTACTGCCAATGGGTGCCCTAACACTATTGAATCACTTTTTCTGATTGCTAGAGCTGTTGCTGCAACTGATTTCAAGCATGCAGGCAGAGCCTGGGCTACTGGATCCAATGTACTAGAGAAGTAAGCACACGGTTTGTGTGAACCTGCTTGATCCTGCGTGAGTACCGACAATGCAGTACCTTCACGTTCTGTGACAAAAAGTGTAAAAGGCTTACTGTAGCATGGTGTCGCTAAAACTGGTGCTTGACATAAGGCTTTCTTTAAGTCGTCAAAAGCTTGTGTATGTTCCTGAGTCCAAGGGAGGACAGTCGAAGACGCTGCCTCCTGAGTTGTTAACTGAATGAGTGGCTTTGCTAGAAATGCGTACTGAGGGATCCATTGTCTGCAGTAAGAAGTGAGGCCTATAAAAGCCCGCACCTCCTTTTGTGTCCTGGGTGGTAACATACCGGCAATTAACTGGATGCGATCGGGCGTTAGCTGTCTCCCCCATTTGGACAGCAAGTGGCCTAAGTAAACAACTTGCTGAACACAGAATTGCAGCTTCGAAGGGGATACCTGGTGCCCCTTGTCAGCCAGGAAGTGTAAAACCGTCAGCGACGCTAGTTCACATTCAGGTTCACTTCGGGCGGTGATCAGTAGATCATCGACATACTGGAGTAAGGCAGTGTTTTCAGGCATGTGAATACTGTCGAGTTGTCTTTTCAGTGCTTGGCTATAGATGCTGGGGCTTTCTGTGAATCCTTGAGGTGCGCGTGCAAATTTGCAGCTTCGTCCATTTAAACAGAATCCGAAAAGGTATTGGCTTTCCGGATCAATAGGGACACTAAAGAAGGAGTTCTTAAGATCAATAACAGTAAAGAACGTTGCTTCAGAATCAATAGCTGTCAATAGAGATGAGATATCTGGGACCACAGGGTACTGCGGTACAATGCATTTATTCAATTCGCGCAAATCAATAACCAATCGGTAAATGGGTGGTGCATTGGGATCTGTACGTTTAAGAATTGGAATGATAGGAGAATTACATAAATTCGAGTCGGTTTCCACAACCACTCCTTGTGCAATGAGCTCTTCAATGATTTTCAGTAAAGCCACTACAGCATCGGGGGGTAATTTGTATTGTCGAATTCGTGGTAAAACAACACCTGGCTTGAGTGTGACTCGATACGGTGTAATGTGCATACAACCTACATCAGTGGGGCCTTGCGCCCATAAATGTGCAGGTACATTCTGTAATCGGGGATCAATATCTCTCAACACATAGTGACCTTTAAAGTCACGTAGAAACAACCGTACTCCTTCCGGAGAACAGCAAATAACAGCTCCTAGAGCTTTCAGTGTCTTGATACCTAACAAGTTTTCTGGACATGACTTTGTGAGCAGTAAATCTGTAGTACGTGTTAAGGGACCAACTGCAAGGGGAAGTGGTTGCGATACTTCATTAATAATAGGCTTGCCTGAAAAACCAAGGGAAACATTCTGTGAGCCTGAGAGGGGTGCCCCTGGAACCTCGTCATGACTTATAGTTGTTCTGCTTGCCCCTGTATCAATTAGAAACTTTCTGTCTTTCCCTAACACTTGACTGTGTACATAAGGACCCTCTTGATCTACAGGAACCTCAATAAGAGGCAAGCCAACTTCCCTCTCTAGGCTGTTTCATGTGTATCGCTGATAATCGGGATAATCAGTCTGGGCATACTGGTACATCTGCTGTGATGCATGTTGAGTTGCAGCAATCGGTTGGGGTTGTGGCACCGCTACTGTCTGTACCGTCTGTTGTGAGGCTTGCATAGGCTGGATATTCTGTGGTACTTGTTGTAGGACCTGATCCTGTCTAGGAGGACGCGGTCTCTTTAGTTTTTCCAGTGAGTATATTATGTTTCAAAACTGCACAATCGTTTATATAGTGACCTGGCTGTTTACAATAGTTGCATGTCCCCTTAACAGGAGCTGTTGAATTATTTGACTGCGCCGTGCCCTTTTTCTGACCGTCAGCTGAAACCGACTGAGCAACTAACATTTTCATTTTCGTGTCTTTCATGCGTCTCTGTTCGTGTTCGTGTTCCTCTCTAATTCTATTCTGGTGATACTGTAACATTTGTAACATTTGTGAAGGCGTATTTGCTTGCCATGTGCTCTCGACTTTCTGTACACGATTCTTAACTTGGGGCAGGGAATTTTCGACTAGCTTTGTTACGAAAAGATGTGGATATGACTCGCTACTTGCTTTCAGGCCACTATTAATACCAAAACATTTCTCAAATCGGGAATAAAAATCGCTAGTGTCTTCATCGGGTTTCTGTTTACAGGCTGAGATTGCATCCCAGTCCTCCTTTTTAGTTGCTAATAAACGTGGCAATACTTGCACTAATAATCCTGGTAATGCTTTAGATTTGTCCCCAAGCCCTGTTCCTGGGGTACAAGTCTTTTCTTCGTCTTCTAATGCAGCCCAATCAATCTTTTGTTCTCCTACCTCCCAATCTTTTTCTTTGAGTTTCTCGTAAATACCGGCAGGCATTAACACTTTTAATATTTTCATAATGTCGGGGTAGGTATAATCCCCCATGAGTAACATGTCTTTGATTTCGCGGTGGAAACCTGCTGGGTCTTTATCGTGACTGGGCACTAATTTCTTCATTTCTAACAGTTCCATTTTCGTTATGGGCGTGTACACAAACACGCGTCTAAGGGTATTATCAGCATTCTGGACTGGATGCACTTCTCGCAAGGGGTTCTGTCTGTCTATGTAATACATTTTTCTTTCTACAGGTGGAGCTGGAACAAACCGTGTATTCAGAAAAGTATTATACCTGTGTCGATGTTCTAGAATTACTTTAATCAAGTCGGTACCTAGACCTCTCCATTGTGGCGAGAGTAGTTTTATTAAAATATCAGGTAAGGGACCTGGATCAGAATGTTGGCCTTTGAATAATGTAATGAGATGCTGAACCATATATATACCAGCTAATTTCTGTTCATCAGGGGAAAGGTTTAAAAAGGTCTGCGCTAAACCATCATCACTATATTTATCAGGATCGTCAGTCCATTGTACGGCTGACCTGGCCAGTTCTTGTTCGTCCATGGAATTGAGTACATGGTACCCCATGCGTTCTTGAAGTATTCTATCGGTAGCCTGGAATAGATGTTCGGGGGTCTTTGGATTTGACATGGCAGCTTGAAAGATTCTTTTACTTTCCGGACGTACCGGACGCATTGAATTATTATAAGGTCTTCCCTTACCTACATATGCTATCGTTTCTCTAACCGGTAATTGTGATTGTCCTGTTGCCGTTTCTGGCTGTTCCTCCTCCTCCGAAAATTCATTCTTATCTGAATCTATTTCTGGTGCTGACTGTCTTCTTTCGTGTATCTGTTCTACTGCCTTCCGGATCCTTCGATACATATTTTCTATGCTACTCTGTTTATCATGTTTCCCATCGGCTATATTCTGACCCCATTTATTGAGTTCTTTTCATGTCTTCCTGGTCTACACCAGGCCTATCTTGTTCTCTTATTAGGCAGTTTATAAAAAACCGTAATATCTTGCCTTGAGTGTCAACTTTCTGGTAAGCCATGGCCTCGCCAATACTTTCAGGGCCTTCCCCCGTTTGAACAAAATGATATATTCTGTCTAGATGATCAATCATTCCTGGTAGTAACAATAAAAAGTTTGTAACTCGTCGTAATCGTACTGATGCGAGCATCATTCTGTCGTCTTTACCGGGTACTGGATCATATCTACAGTCTGTGAGACGTTCTTTAAATATGTCATAATCGGCTGATTGAGGTGTACGTTGTTGCGCTAAATCCCTATAAGTCAATCGGTGTGCTGGTGGCGGTGTTTGAAAACCTGTCGCACCCCCCGAGGTGCAAGGACCAAAAGGATTTAATGGGTGAATGATCGGAAGAATAGGTGCAGGAAGGGTTGGGGGAACAGGTGCAGGGGGTGGAAAGGGAGAAGGAGTTCGTTGCGGAGGTGGGAGTAGATGATTTCGGGGTGGAGTACCATCAGCGGGTAGTGGTTGAGCATGTGGATTTGTATATGCAGGAGCTACATCGTCTAGATAGGAAGAAAGGAATATGTCTTTTGTAGTCTTGTGATGTACTTTAGTCGGGAGCAAGGGAGGGGGCAGATCTTTCGGTATTTCTGGAGTGGCCTTAGGTAAACCCTCGGTCAGCAAAGGATACATACCATTCATAAGAGTGTTTCGTTGTCGGTCTACTTGTTCTGTTTTTACTCGTATCCCCTCCTCAACTAATACGTTTTCTTGGGCTTTGTCTGAATCCTCTTTATGTTTCTCTGCTTTTCTGAGTGCTTTCTCTGTGCGTCTGTGCGATTCTTTACGCCATAGTTCAATGGCGTCTTTCTGTGACTGTCTGGCTTTCTTTTTCCATAATGCTTCCTCTACTCTCATGATGCACTCGGCATCCCATGTCCCTGTGGCGGGCCATCTTTGATTCTCTGCTAAATCTTTAGTATAGTCTACCCACAAATCGAGATATAATACAGCATCTAGGCGGTGTTTGTGGTACATAAAGTGCCCTGGAGTGTCCCTAGGCGGAACAGGCACTGCTTCTTCTAGAATCCCTTTTCTAGTTCCTATCTGTCTTAGTTTAGAGAACAGCGGCATGTTTCAGTCGTGCTACTCTGGGCTTGATACTTACTCGAACTTGGACACAACTAATACAGTAAACACAATAATGCAGATCGAACAATCACTCATACCACGACATTAAAACATACTAAAACATTTCAGAGCGAACAATAATGATTAGAATAAAACTAGTTAATTTCATACTGGATATACTGCTAAACAGTACAGATACACCGCTAAACAGTGCAGACCGGGTCTGCGTACCCAAACCCGTCTGGACCGGCACAAATTAATGCGCTCGTCTAGATGCGTCCCCAGCAACGGTACTCACCGGGAAGCACGGAACGGAAGGCCTCGGAAACTCGACACTGGACTGGACTCGACTGGACTCGACTCGTGACGTAAGCACTTCGGAACTTCGGAACTGGTGGGCCTCCGGATACCTCGGACTTTGCTCTCTCAGCTAGGCTCTGGTCGGGATCCTCCGCACTCCTCACCGCCTCGTCTGGGTGTCGATCGCAGCCTCAGTCACCTCCGTTGGCCTGAGGGAGATACAGGAAATCCTGCGGGTACGCGTAGTTGTCAGTCAGCGCTGTGGCAGGGGACCGGGCCTGCAACGCACCGCCGGCGCGTGGGGTGGGGGAGGGGTCCCTGTTCGGGCGCCAAATTTATGTGGTAAATTTTAATTACCTATACGGAATTTATGCGGTAAAGTTCAATAAGAATAACTCAGTCAAAATGAAAAGGCAGAATCCGTGGTATCTGAGGTTTAAAAGGGGTTTTATTCCTTAAAAAGGAATTGGTTCGAACCAGGTAGCATGACTCATCGCCACGAGGGTTCAGAGTGGGAATTGCAATGGACATGTACAATGATTTATTAACAGGAAATCATATATATAGTCATTTCATACAGTAACATTGAATGCAGAAGGCGTAACAGCTGAGAGAAACGAGATAAGAACAGAAATACGTAACAGGAGGTGTGCACTAGGGCGTACACGGAGGTGTGTGCTAAAAACGTCACATAAAGGTGTCATAGGTGGGTGGATCCCTAGAAGGATCCTGCAGAGTCAGCAAGAACATGTGGCAGAGATGCGCGCGCAGCAGCATGACGTATGATTGACGTGTAACTGGAGGGTGAAGGGGACTTGACATTTAGCTCTACATGAGGAGACAGAAGTCTGGGGGGTCAGAACAACCTAATCCCAAATCATATCTAATATCTTGTGTTTGAGGAACTGTATTATCTAGAAGGAAAGGTCTCTCGGGCAGAGGCTATTCTATACTGACTGCTAATACGTGCATATGCGACTGCGTGTCTACGTGTAAAGCAAGAGGGCCATGGGCCTACCATGGTAACGGGGCTATGAATTTCTTGCATGGAGACAGAAAGGCCGGGCCCTTTGCTCTGCAGCTGGGAAGGATGTTTACCTAAACTACTAGACAGGAATGTATTTTTCGAGGAGCGGAGCAGATAACTTGAAGGTTGAATTTGGTCTTGGCAGGAACGGCAGGCCGAGCCAGGCACAGCTCGCCGCGCAGGGAGTAAGTGAAAGGTCATGGATACAGATGCAGGTCCAGGCTGCAGCTTCCAGAGGCAGAGGGCTGGAGAAAGCTTGAATGGCAGAAAACAAGGCCCAACTCGCCAGGGCCAGAAAAACGTGAAAGTGCACCATGTAAAGACGTTGGCAAGGCACACTTAGGAACTGAATATCGGACCCATTCATGGTGGATCTGAGAGAGGACATGTTAACGTTGGACGCAAATGTATTTGCGTCTTCATAGCTGGTTGTGGAGGGAACTTACATGTACTAGAAGCACGTACATGGAGCCGTTGGGGTCTACGATAGGGGACACAATTGACCATAAAAATGCATATTACCTCAGGATCAGAGGAACCAAATACAGATTAAATAAAAGGGGGGACAGTGAGGAACCCTGAGAGACCCCACAGGAGGTTTAGAGTTTGGGGGCAGTGAAGGGAACTAAACGGACAGCCTGTGTGCGGTTGCTGAGAAAGGACCTGATCCAGCTGTAGGCTGAGTTACAGATGCCGGCCTGTCTGACACGGTCCAATAAGATGGTATGATCGACCGTGTCAAACGCGGCTGAGAGGTCGAGTAGGACCAGGGCCTGTAGGATTCCTTTGTCTGCATTGTCGTGAAGAGAGTCCATGACAGCAGTGATGAACGTCCCGGTAGAGTGGGCGGGGCGGAACCCGGCTTGATAGGGATCCAGAAAGTTAGACTGCTCAGTGAAGTTGGAAAGGTGGGTGGTCACATGAGCTTAAAAAACTTTGGCCAGATAGGGGACGAGGGAGATAGGCCTGTAATTGGAGAGGGTTGAAGGATCTGCCCCCGGCTTTTTCAAGACGGGTACGACGACTGTCTCTTTAAAGACTTTAGGGACCATGCCCTGAGACAAGGAAGCATTGAGAAAGGTCAAAATGGGGGGAGAGTGGGCCGAAAAAATGTCTTTTAGGATGTATGGGGGGGCAGCAATCCCTGGGGGAGCCAGATTTTACCCTGGTCAGAAGGACCTGTGGGGAATGTACATCAAGAGGTGGGAAGTGATCAAAGGAACGGGTACTGGAGATATGTGCAGGAGGGTTTGACTTAAAATCGATGACTGGGAGGCTGGCTTTGATGGTTGCGATTTTGTCAAGAAAGTATTGATTAAGAGAGTTGTACAGATCTTGGGTGACCACAGGTTTGGGAAGAATTCTCTCAGTGTTGTATAACTTATTGACAATTACGAAAAGATCTTTAGATTTGTTTTCCGAGTGTTCTATTATGTCCGAGAAATATAAGGCTTTAGCTTGGGTGATGGCTTTCTTGTAGTCTGCTCGAACTGCCAAATCAAGAGATTTTGCGTGTGTCATAATCTCTTCTCCATTTCCGCTCCTTTTGGCGGATATCTAATTTTTGGACCCTCAGATCGTTTGAAAACCACTTCTGGGTATCCGAGCGGCGGGCGGCTTTAAGACGATTTAATGGGGCATGTATATTACTTGCTGCTAGTAGCCAGTCTGAGATGTTGGCTTCGGCCTGATCAAGGTCCAGGTTGTCAGCTGGAATGTAACTATCTAAAGTTCCGCCTCAGGAATGGTAATCTGCTTTGTCTGCGCGCTTGAGCAGTAGCGCGACTTTTATTCTTGTGAGGGCGGGAGGGGCAAGACAACTAGTCCTCAGTACAGTCAAATATTACAGATCCGCTTGGGGCAGATGGTCCCGTTGGTGTATGCGGCGGCATATCAATCCTGTGGACTCAGGTGTGGTATACATCATAAATGTCTTGGCCCATTTGGCTTCTAAGGGTTTGGCCTAGAGGTCTATTAATACCTTTCGTTCAGCCATATCAGCGGAGCATGTGCCACTGGATAATTCGCCAGTTGGAGAGCATCCCCTTATCTGCAAATTCCTCCGTGGCATTTGGCTTTCCTTTCCCCCGGAACCACAATATTCAGCACTCTGGGATGTGAACGATGTCTTCAACTTGTTTTTATCCTGGCAATCCAACCGGTTCTTGACACGTAAGCAGCTGTCAGAGAAACTGGCAATGTTATTGTGTCTCATTCATTGCTGCTGTGTGTCTGATGTCTGGGCCCTGGACATCACTTCCAGAATATTTTCCCCGTCTTGGGTCACTTTTACGTTACATAGGCGCACTAAGTGTCATACCAGAGTTATCTCTTATCCGAAGTTTCCAGATTCTCCAAAGTTGTGTGTCGTTCATTGCTTGAAAGCCTATGAGGAGATGACTGAGGAGTTCAGGCCTCCGGGGGAATGCCAACTGCTCATTTCACTCCGCAAGCCCTTTAAAGTGGTCTACTCTCCTACCACAGCCAGTTGGGTTAGGTGGGTCATGCAGGAAGCAGGCATCAGCCTCAAGGATTTTAGCGCTCACTCGGCTCGAGAAGCGATGGCTTCTAAAGCGTTTGGCTTAGGTGCCCATTTGGAGGATATCCTCAACGCAGCCAATTGGTCTTCGGATTCGACCTTTAAGAGGTTTTATTTCAAGCCAGTGCTGGACATGGCTCACCTCGTGGTGAGCAAGCTTTGAACTAGCATAATCCTCGCCTCCAGTCCTGACCTAGAATGCAAAATTTCCTAGCTATCGAAACAGAACGTTTCAATTCTATTAAGGACTCAGAGGCGAGGATTATCCCACCCTAGGGATTGCTAAGAGGAGTTCCCACCTGTATTGTAGAAAGTAAACTGGTTTATGCTTCCTTGTATTGATGACTTTTGCCTTGCAATGCCAATTTTTCTGTTCTACTTGCTTGTGTTCATAGACTCAACCTCACACTGTTCTTTTTCTTCATAATGCTGTGATAGTCTGCCTCATAATGTAGTATTTAGTCTCATGGGTTCTTTTATATGGACTGATGATCTCCTTGTCCTCTTAGGTTCAGATGTGGGTAAACAGGACGTTTAAAGATTGTTCATTGACTGCCTTCGCTTTGCGCAAAGAAAGAGGAGGAAGGGCCAGTGAGAGCAGACTATGTGGGAGGCAGAGTGACCTGATTGGATGATGAAGGACTATTCCTATTGGACATTTCTTTGTTGACTACATTTTTCCCTAAAGGTTTTTAGGAAATGTAGTCTGGTTATTGTTTCTAAGGCTACTGTAATAATAAAGCGAAGAGAGAAGGCATAATCCTCGACTCCGAGTCCTTAATAGAATTGGAAACTTTCTGTTACGATAGCTAGGACATTTTTAATTCCTGCTCATTTTAACATGGGAAATGGTGTTTACTTTTCTTACTATGGCTGCAAATTGAAAGGAGTTTTTTAAGTGAAGTATGTAACAATACTTCTGATGTGAAAGGAAAGGCTGTAAGATGTAATTATTTTTGTAACACTACAAAATCTGTAAATCAACTGCAACCTTATTTGAGAATATATTAGCAGTAATGAAAGGAAAAAAGCACTGTTTTTGTAATTCTGAAGCTTGATAGAAATAATTACTTTAATAGGCTCAAAACAAGCCAAGACACTTTACTTGGTGATGCACAATTGATAAACATTCACTGTAACCTGATTTCCACACGTTATCATTTGTGTTAGAATTTGAATTATTTCTTGTTAAGCGCTCGAATGCTGAGGCGTCTTGGTGCTGGTTGTGGTACACAAAACAGAATGTCATAAAGGAATTTTAAATCCTAGAAAATAGCCACGTTTTCAGCTCTTTCCTTAACATAGAGAGGTTAGGCTGGAGTCGAAGTGTGGACGGCATCTTGTTCCATAGATTGGCCGCACAGAAGGACAGGGAGCGCCCCCCCCACCTTACCTTCCGGATTTTTGGAACGCAGACAAGACCCAGCGTGGTGGATTTGAGTGTTGTAGTAGGTGAATACCTAGAAAACAGTTTCTGTATCTCCCCGGAGATTCCTCAGTGGAGAGCCTTATGTACCAAACAAAAGGACTTAAAATCGACCCGTTGCTGTACCGGAAGCCAATGTAAGGACCAAAAGGCATCCAACGTAGGGCTGCCCTTAGGAATATTCATAAGCAGTGTGGATGCAGCATTTGTGTGCTATATAGTTTTATTAATACAACTGCATATCTGAGCAAATTCAGTGGCTATTTCAATAATAAATGTGCTGTCTGTAAATAAATGACAGTGCACTACCATACAATACTTTAAAATATATTGGTGGCACTGTACTCCTAAATGCACCATCAGCTACATACTAAACCCTCACCACTCACTTGCTGAGTGCATTGCTACACTTAGTGTGAAACTAGGATTTTTTCAATCCTTGTGACTTCCGTAATGTAACATTGATGTCAGCACCCCCCTTTGACAATTGTACCAACACTGATAATGCAAAGGCATTGAACTATGTCCCCCAAGTTCAGTTTTAATCTCTTCAATGCTAGGTCTCACAGCCCCCCTCCCCTTTCTGGGGGTAGTTTGCTTTTAGGCCTCCATAACATTTAGCCCACATAAAGGTATCAGGTACCCAGGGTTTGTGGATTTCCTTAGAGGGGCCAAGAAATTAGCCAACATACAGCTACATTTGGGGAGGGGGTTGGGAGGGGTTGGGAAAAATGGGGGGGAAAGTGCTGCAGAAGAAAGCAAATGGCATCAACGAAGGGTTTGCAATGTTGAAATCACTATCTCTCAACTTTCAGCAACAGGCAGACTTGAATCATAAAACTACATTTTTCAGCACAGTTTTGGCATTTTACTGGGAAATAGCCCATGTTTCCCATTTTTTGTGCTTTCAACCTCCTTCTAGTTTGTGGTGGAGACAGGTGTGAAAGCCATTGTGGATCCTAGGCAGCTATACATTTCTGCATTATAGCCAAAAATCTGAATTCTGTAAAGGGTCACTTTTGTAGATCCTTCAAGACTGCCCTATAAAAAGTTACAGTTGAAATAAAAACATATTGAAATGGAGTTGAAAAAAAAAACCATTGTGTTTACGTTTTCATCTGTAACTTCTTACTAGCAGATTTTTTTACACAGCATAGGACCACATAGACTAGGAAGAGTTAAGTCCTTCTCTTATCTAGGCGTACTTTTCGATGAGAAACTGGAATTCAGAAACTTGGCTGAAAAACATGTAGCCAAACTGGTGGCCTCAACGGGTGCCATAATGGCATATGGGAGGAGGCTAGGTAGATGGTCACCGGAACAGATATTGAACCTATATAGAGCGGTTTCTTGCTCCAAGGTGTCATACGGGGCAGAAGTTTGGGGCTGCAAAATTAATCATGTGCACCAGATACAAGCTGAGAAAAATAAAAAAAATTAAAAGATTTAAGGTTCCTCAGAGCACACCCTCATATATAGCACACATGGAATTGGGCGAGCCATATATTGAGGATAGAATCATGGTTCGACCCATCCTGGCATGGATTAAGATCTGGACTAACCCAGAGGCCGACCTCAGCAGACAGATCATTAAGGATTGCTTGAGCCGGGACAGAGGGGGACAGATCCTGTGGCTCAAATATGTAAAAGACACTATGGAAGGAATTGGTTGCAAGAATTTGTTCTTTGAGCCGGAGGCAACGACCACCCTGAATAAAACTCTGGTAAAAAAACTTTTTATTGCCTGGGCATCTGCCAGAAGAGCCCACGCTGAAACCGGGAAAATATCCGTTGTGGCCCATGGTTCACTAAAAACAACGCCTGGAATGGAACCATACCTAGCGGTGATGCACAATGCGCAGGAAAGATTCTATATGACTAGGTTTCGATTGAATCTCCTTCACCATTTACTGGCTGTTCCCGCAGGCTTCACACGCTCGGTAGAGCTGAAGGGTACCTGCGGCTGCGACACTAGGTCTCCGCAGGATACCCTTCACTTTGTTTTAATATGTCCTTTTTACTCAGTCCCTAGACGGAAGTTTTTAGTAAGGATCTTGAAAAATAAAAAACTGAGACATGCTAAAGCAGCCCTCCTTTTTTTGCAAAAAGCATCAGACCCATATACCCTGTTATGTATATTAAGTTTTATTAAGGTGGCTATGAGATTAAGGAACACCAGGGAAATATCGACCCACATTAATTTATAGACTGAATCAATGTCTGTATAAGATTCCCAATGATCTATTGTTCGCTTCGCCCCTTTTTAGACCTATTTTTATTGCTCTTAATATGTAATTTAAAAAAAAATGCTTTTTAAATATTGTATGTATGTATTTTCATGTTCTTTAATGGTATCTTTTTAAGTCCCGAATAAAGATATTTGATTGGATTTGAGTTGAAAAAAAAAACATTGTGTTTACGTTTTCATCTGTAACTTCTTACTAGCAGATTTTCTAAAATAAATATATTGTGACGTTTGCTGTACCTTTCTGGTTGTGGGGATATATAGGGCTTGTAGGTCTCCCAGAACCAACAACTGAGCTGCCCTTTACAATGGTTTTTTATTGTGTACAGACTATACAGCAGTTCATATGGTAAGTCAAAGAATGGAAAAAGGTTATCAAGGAAAACTCAGTATTTCTAAAATTTACACCAGATTCTGAGTTTAGGAGCAGTAGTTTGTAAATCTCTTAATTTATAGATACCTATACTGGCATGTGTTTCAGAAGGCATTATGTAAGAGGTCTTCTGTGCTACACATTTGCTTACATTTGATAAGTAGGTATATTCAATTGGTGATAACAAATGTTCTACTATTCTGCATTCCCACGTGTCTCCCGATAAAAATGGTACCCGACTTATGTGGCTGGGCCTTGCACCTGCAACTCAAAACACTCCAAAACGAGAACTAGGAGACATCATATTTCACCCAGCAGAATGCACGTTTTTTACAAGGTGGCTAGCAGTGGATTTTGGGCCCCAGGTCAGCAGGCACTTAGGGAAACCTACCAAAACAGCACATTTTTTTAAACTAGACATTCGGGGGAGTCCAGAGTAAGGTCACCTGAATGGCACTCACCAGGTTTGTTTACCAAGAATCCCCTGCACAGCTCAAACTTTGTTAAAAAAAAAACAAATTTTCCTTGCATTTCTGTGCGGAAAAGTCTTTGATTCTGCAGGCTGCCACAAATGTTCTGCCATCCAGCATTCCCCAAAGTCTCCCGAGACAAAAAGTGCATCATTGGTGCATCATTGGTGTTGGTAGGCCAAGTGGCCGTAAAATGACAGGGCACCAAATACAAGGTAGAAACATCACAATTTTCTGCTGAAAAACAATGTGCTTTTTGCAATGTGGGTAGCAATGGATTTTGGGCCCCAGCTCAGCCGGCACCTAGGGAATCCTACTTAACTAGCACATTTTTTAAAACAAGACACTTGGGGGAGTCGAGAGTTGGGTGACTTGCATGGCTCTCACCATGTGTTTTTTTACCCGGACTCCCTTGCATTTCTGTGAGGATATGTTCTGGAATCTGCAGAAAGCCACACATTTCCTCCCATCCAGTGTTCCCACAAGTCTCCCATGGTTAATATAAACAGTGTTTTGTGATAGATAATTTTTGGACCCTTTCCGGTCACAGGCACTTGGCCCACCCACACACACAAGTGAAGCTCCGTTTTTCCTCAGGCGACTTGGGGACACGCTGGGTGCTACGAACCTTGTGCCGGCCCAGTTATCCCACAACTGTCCCACGTAGCAATGTGAGAAAAAAATATGTTTTCGTCAATTAATTAAATTTACAAGGGCTTCTGGGTAAGTAAAGATAGTGGGATCCACACAAAACATACCACATATTACTCCCTTATTGATCAGTTTCCAAAAAGATGTGTTGCCCAGAAGGTGCTCACTACAGAGAGAGTATGCACTGATGGTTAAAAGTAAAAAACACCAAAATATTGCCCCAATAAAGGGGGCAGCCCTTGCCCATGGGGCTGCTTCCCGATGTGCCCATGAAGTTTTTCCTGGTATCTAGTGGCTTTCTGACCTCCCTTGGGGCAGAATTGCCTAAAATATGTGCCCAAAAAACAGGGGAGTGACCCTTGTCAAAGGGCCTGCTCCAGAACATCCGCAAACAATTATCCCTGGCGTCCAGTGGGTTTCTGAATCTCTTAGGAGCAGATAGGTCTAAAAATATGGCTGATCTGCCCCCAAGGCAGGCAGAAATGGGCAAAATATGTGCCCTACTAAAAGGGGAGTGACCCTTGCCAAAGGGGCCACTCCCCAAAAGCGAATTATCACCGATTTCACCCCCACTCCCGCCCCAGAAGGCAGATCAGCCTATAGACGGGCAATAAGCTGAGGGATGAGGGTGTCCTGATCCATGAGCCTGGCCCCACTGGCGATCGTGGTGCAAGAATCCACTCCAACCAGGAACAGGGGGAAAGGAAAAACTCTTTCCTTTCCCCCTGTGTCTGTTTTTTTTTGTTTAACTGCCGATAGAAAAACTCTTCTTAGTGAGTTTCTTTTTCTTGACGAGGTGGATGCAAATAGCTTCCAGCCGTTCCCCGGCCTGCTCTGATGACGTTGCCGCAATCACCGAGGGGGTGGGGGGGTTGGGGGTGGAGGCAGAAGGGCTATTGAGTCACGTATTAATTTACTTATGTGTGTACCCACAGTCCTAATTTTCTGTTTGTTCACTTATCTGTATATGAAGTGATTTCTTTAAAAAAAAATTGGATAAAATTATATTTTTCTAATACACCTTGTGTTGTTTTTTGTATGTTGTGTCTTGTTGAAACAAATTGTTTAAACTGAATTGAAACTCCAGTGTTTGATTGATTCTTAATAAGGATCACTAATCGATCCTTCCTAAAATTAGTCTAAATAATTAAGCACGCATAAAATAAATTCCCTTGAAGGCATCTTCACCCATTAATTGGCAGAACAGCAGACATTGGGGATTTGAGGAATCAGGTTCGAGTCTGGTGTTGGCTCTGGGCAAATCACTTAGTCTCCCATGGTTAAACCAAAATGAATTTGACCTCATGCAGTGCAATCTGGTGCTCAAGTAAACCACTCCAACATATATACATATATATATTTATGTCTGCAATGCTCCACTGGGTCTCGTTTTAACACAAAAATGGATATTCTGCTGCAGGGTTTTACAAATTTGCAAGAATCACTGGTATCAACTTCAAGATTCTTCAGAAACCTTGTGCTTTTATTGAACAGATGCAAAAACAACAGTTGATGGAAAGAATGCAGAACAATGTCATACATTCACCCCAGTACAGAGATCTGTGCCTAAATCCATCGTTTTTTTGCTCACGATGCCATTCCAGTTTGAACCCAGCCATATGCAAATCAGTCTTGACCCTGTGCCCGATGGAAACAGTCCAGCCCGAACTGCCAAGCCAGGTCCTTCCTGGACTGGAAACAAGCATGCTTGTTTCCGGTCCAGGGAGGACCTGGCTTGCTCTAGCACATTACCAAAAAGATAAGAACTATATCTTGGCCAAATACTATTCTGATCTGTATGCTGGGCATGGTCAGGTGGGTACCTCGGCATTAGCAGATTAAGTGGCAACCTCTCCCTGAAGCGGATTTCCCCAGAACGTGTAATGATACTCAAAATCCATGGAACATTACTAGAAATTAGGGGAGCCATGTCTGACCTAGCTGCTGGAAAGACACCTAGATCGAACAGTCTCCTGGCCAAATTCTATTCTTCTTATGTTAATATACATCTAGAAAGGCAGTGCTAGAGCCCCTTCCTGAACTACAACAGAACTTGCCATATATGAAAACATATCACCAGTTGTTGATCCTCAAGATTGATAAGATCTCAAATAACATATTAGTGACACAGCTGACGACCCTACTGCCAGATTTGATCCATTGTAACCACAATGGATTTAATCGATTTCAGAACACGTTGATCAACATATGGCGATTGCTTGACCTCCTTGAGTAAATTGCAGAATCAGCTGGTATCCCCATGGTTGTTTCAATAGATAGAAAATAAGTCTGATACGCTAGACTGAATGTACTTGCAGTCTTCAGAAAATCTGTGATTGAGGAAGCGCTAATGGTCTGGATTGAACTTTTATATGGTAATACAAGGGACCTCATTTTTACTGGAAGGGAGATATTCAAATCCTGTAAAATTGGGAGGGGTAGAGAGAGGGATGCCTCGTCCCCACTCCCGTTTGCTCAGGAGACAGGGGTACACAAATAGCAGGTGGGAGCCACTCAATATCATATGTGGACAATGCACTCCTTTATTTAAGAGATACGCGTATTGATGATTGTCCAGTGATGTAAGCACTTTATGACTTTAGTAAGATGTCTAGTCTTTATGTTGGCTACCTCTGGAAGCCAGAATTAATTGGAAAACAGCATGTATGACGCATAAAGCCCTGCATCATAAAGCTCCCAGCTATCTAGCACAGAAACTGACGATCTCTGGTGGGATCAGATCTTCAAGAAGTGCGGAAATCCTATTACGGAAACCACAAAGATTCAATAGGAAGAAAACATATAACCAAACTTTTTCAGGGATGGCACCCAGAATGTGGAATGCTTTACCCTTAGAAACCAGACTGAACCCTCAACTGCTTCCTTTAAAAAGGAGGTAAAATCTATTCTCATGGCCAAATTCACCTGAGTTAAAGATATTTTGCGACCTAATGTACCCTCACTATTACCTCACAATGACAAGGACCATTTTAAGCAATCTAGACATTTTATATTCCTTTTAATCGGTGCAAGGGGATAATTTCTAGCTGTACCTTACCACTGTGCCTTTACAAATTGTTTGTATACATGTTTTAAGTAACCTGTTATTGATGTCACGAGAACTGTATTTACTGTAAATTACCTTATCACTGTGCCTTTACAAACTGTCTGTATACGTGTTTTAACTAGCCTGTTATTGATGTCAAAAGAATTGTATTTACTGTAAAGTGCTCTGATATCCGCAAGGGTCTGGTTCGCGCTCTATAAAACTTTCAAAATAAATAAATAAGACAAGTTTGTTTCCGGCATTGCAGATAACTTCTGCAGATGTAGGGTCACCAGTTTGCAACGCATCAAGATAAGTTACCTTCAGAAACCTAGATGTAAAACTTAAACCGAGATATAATTAAAACTGATACACGGTTATTTACAACAGCACTGAGACCTGGTATAGTCTAGAAGAAGCTACTCCCATTGATATTGGGAAGAGTTGTGTTTCCCAGCATTGATGGCAAGTGTTACATTGTTCAAGATGAGTGTGGTTACCTAGACTGCGTACCTACTCATCCACACTCCCAATGTTACTTCCCTCAACACTGTTCAGGGAGCTGAATTCACTAGTTCGGAATCCTGATTTGGGGTGGTGGATGCAGAAGAGAGTGTCACTATGGAAATTAAAGCTTCCTCAACAGACGTAGTTTTGGGTTCTCCAAACTTTGAAACATTATTACCTGGCGGGCACAACTCCAGTGGATAGCTGGGTGGATAGAGAGGAAAACAAGGAAGAGGTAATATCTTTGACATGGGCAGAAAGGGAGGGTGGTACTTGAGTTTATCAGTTGCTATTGGAGTAAGATCAGGGAACAGTGGCAAGAAGACCTGGTACTGTGTGTACAGCCAGGCATTGCTAGAAGAATAAGGAGAATGAGAACTTCAGAGGTTTATGTTCCAGACTTAGGACTGTGATGTATGCCAAAATTTGAGAAAGTGGCCAAGACACTTGGTAGAACATTTACGGTACAAGCCATGATCCTATGAACATGAAGTATGCAACACTTCTTTTACTGGACACAGATCTGCAGACACAGGAAGACATACGAATAGGAGGAAATGGGACCAGAAATACATGTGGTCTTACATTTAAACCCTCTTTCAGGAATAGTAGGAAATTGATAATCTTACTGTACTGTGCACTTCTAGACATGTTCAAATGTGATCTGATTAAACTTGTGAAAACGTGGGCAGGAGAACTATAAGACACAGAACGGTGCAGGGTATGAGGTTATCAGGTTACAATCTCCACAAAAACAAGGCTTGAATTATTACAAAATAATTACCTGCATAGTATGTAACTAACTTCTAAAAGTATAGGGGCATTCTACATCAATACCTTTAAGTTAAGCAAGATGATTTTCTTTACGTATGACATAGGACTGCCTAGTAAAGAAAGAATATTGGGTTTGAGTGAAACAATGATAAGCAGGGTAACAAGGAAAGATGAACTTATTTAAGCCAGAAGAATATCTATTAGGTCTGATGACCTACCCTAAGAAAGACAGAAATAGGTGTTAGTTTGCAGACCTAGCATCACTAATGACAAAACGCTTAATTGCAATGTATAGGAAATAGTGAAATAACATAGCTCCCTGGTATTCAAACCATGGATAGCTGATACCTATAAAGAGGCACACAAAGTGTGCAATACTAACCAACTTCAAGTAAAAAGGGGGTAGGGTACACAGTAACACTAATATATGGTATTATTAGGTTATAGTATAATTGGCATGGTCGTGTTTATATATAGATTATGGTAATTGTTGGTATTAGCACTGTAGATTGCTTTCTCAATCTTCCAGTTCTTATTTATTTTGAAAAGGACAACTATTCCTAAACGGTCAGATACCTACTTTTTATTTAGAGATTTGGTGTTACAAAAAAAGGAGGAGTCATCTGCATTTTTTCATATATTTCTTAGATTGTGCTACTGGGTACGCACTTGTGACGGGGCATGCGGTCAGGACACGACTACCCCATCGGACTGGTGGTCCGCCACCCCACTCTCACCTTGCCCCTTTTCCCCACAGCTGCCACCTTGTCCATGGAACGAAGAACCGAAGTCAGGCTGGCCGGACGATAACAACACGCATGGTCCCTTTAAGTTCCCGGACCAAGAGGAAGAGGCCCCGCCCCTGGACAACGTCGATACGTCAAAAGGAGGAAGCAGGAAACACATGACAGATGGTGTTTCCCTGGAGGGAGCTGGAGACAGAGAACGGCGGTATTCGAGTGAGACAGAGCTGAAAGAAGAGACCGGGACCGACACGCTAGGAGGCCAACGTTTCCACGCTTCGCCCTGCCACGTTCCCACGGGAAAAGCGTGGCTTCAAGAGGTACGGGGTCGTGTGGCGGGTTGGGTGGGGCAGAAGAGTCAGCCCTGTGTGTAATACTGTAAAGCCCCTTTGTAAAGCTATCCCAATCCTTTCCCGCACGTGCACTCCTACCTCATGAGTTGTATAGAGTTCACAGTACACCACTGGTTTCCCTCACTCCCGGCCCTAACGAGTGTTACATGGTCCAACCAGTTATCTGACCCGATTTTCCTTTTTTTTCGGTACCGGAGCGGAGAAGACCCGAGCTGAAAGACGTTTCCTAACTGGACCACCTCGGTAGTGGACCTCATCCCTGGAATAGCCAAGCTGGAGCAAGCTACTTTTCCTTTGGACCCCGCAGCTCAGACCAAGGAGTGAGCAGCACCCTTACTTAAAAAGACTTATTTGCCAATAAAACCTTCCCTAAAACCTTTACTCAAGGCGCCTGTGTTCCTATGTACCCCGAAACCTCCAGTCAGTCCGAATCCAGTAGGCAAAAAACCAGAGTAGCCCGACCCCCTCGGGACAACCCTATGCCAGGATCTGAGGTCCATTGAGTCTTAGAAAAGCCCTTTATACTTCAGCTTTTTTACCACTGGTTATCATTTTTAGGTCGAGGTAATATCCGGTATGCTGAAGGCAGAACCGGAAGTACCGAGATTTAATGTTTCTTAGTGTGGACTATTTGTCCCGCCTCTGTTTTTGCCTCTCTCCCATTGGCTGGCTTCCTAAACGAAGGCCAGCCATTGGAGGAGAGAGCTGTCCCTCCGAATAGGCTCCGTCCTTTTCGGATTTGGAGGTGTGTTCGGTGTTCTTCTTTCCACTTTTAGGCCACGCCCATTCTGAAAACACCGAACATGCCTCCAATTCGAAAAATTTGGAACCTTGTGTCCGCCATTATTTGTTTTGTCTTTCTCCGTGATGCAAGGACCGGCAGGTAAGCCATATTGTTTTTTTGGCTTACATTCTCTCTTTTTTTGTGTTTGCTTTCTGTGTTTCCCTGTGTCCTGTGAGCGGTTTGTCCCGTCGGATGGGTCCTGTTCGTCCCGTCCGATTTGCCAGCGTCACCATCCCGTCGTTTATGGCACGATGGCGCAGGGGCGGGTGATTTTTCGTAAGTTTCACCTCGCATGTGTTGTGCAATTTGGAGCGCTAGCTAGGTAGCGATCGGTGGACGCAGATGGAGGCGTCCGACAGGTTTTAGTGGTGGCTGTGCCTGCTTTTCGTAACAGTAACGATACTGGTTGGGTATTCAGCTAGTGTCCTCTACTTGATTGCGTGGAGGACGTGCCCTCATTCATGTCACTAAGAAAGGCACCCGGTCAACCCTTTTCCTGCTGTGATCGCCCACATATTGGCGCTTGGTTGGGAGAATGCGAACAATGCTCCGGGTCGTGTCTGAGCGCCTTTCTGTGCCCTGAGTTCCACAATGTCGACCAATTTTAATGGTAGAGTCCTGCTGTGTTTTGGTAGGTGTTTGTTGGGCATATAAGGTAGAGGGCTTGTATGAGTGACGAGGACCGGCCCATAAATCAATCTGCGTGTGTGGTAGGGTGTTGAGGTTAGTATGACATTGCTTAGCGGTGCAGCCACTCTCTCGCTCTGACATAAGCACGTATGCGTATCGAGAGATATCCAGCGAGGAATGCGTTCACTGTACATTTTTCCACTCCCTGGACTAAGAATATTCCGTCCGACCTCTGTCCGCTGTGTCTTGAGTTCGGATTCGGGGGCATTGCATGCCAAGGCTGTACTGGTGCGCAGACGCACTCCAGCCGGGCCTCTCCACTTTGCCACTTGATGGCAATATCTATGCCGGGGTCACAGAAATATTGGGATTACGGCCCGATGTGCCTCGCCTGGAGCTTCATTTGTGGCTTCCTCTACGACAACAGTGCAGGCTCGATGATTTTAGGTTCAAACGCTGGCGAATATTCCTGATGTAAAATGAATCGAGTCAAGACTCTAAATAGTCCAAGTGTGCAGTGGTATAGATACAGTGGTATACATTAATAATGCCGTTATTTATTTACGCTATGAATGGCAAATTTTGTGTTGGCCGTGAGCGCCAAAGTTAGTCACTTTGTGCCACCTAGTGGATGACAGAAATAGTGCATGTCACTGAGGTTTTCAAGAGAGACCACATCTGAAAACCATCTCGGAGTATAAAGTAATGGCAGCAATTTAACTTTCTTGCGCTACCGGGCAGCGGGCGTATGGGTGTAGAAAGTCGTCGTCACCCTTTGCGTGAGATGCCTGAAGTGCCTCATGGGGGGAAAATTAGCGGCGCTGATCGCATATTCTTTACGATGCCTCTGAATTGCGCTGTAAACCCTCTTGAAGCAGATTACAGTGTTTCCTCCCTTGCAGTCGTTGGAGTCACCAATTAGGCTCATGCACAGGATTTCCCGGTTTTTAGGGCTCGGCCTACATCCCACGAAGTGGGTGTGGCCAGAGTCCTCTAGAGAGAAGTTCGGCAAGGTAACCTAGACATTCCAGAGAAGCGCATGAATTGTGTTTGTTATTTATGGCAGCTGCATGGGAATTGGCCATCGCATGGCTGTCTTTTTACAAGGCAGCACGCAATAGGCCATAGTTTGTGGAGTTTCTCCACTTCCTGCATATTCTGTTCGGAGACGCACAGCTGAAGGCTATAAATTATCAATTACCAGCTGTCAGGGGGTGCCGTAATTGAATCCAGATGGTAAGCGCGCGTGCACCATTCTTTGCTGTCTGCTCTCGGAAGCCTTGGAACTGTATTTGGCATTCCTGCAGCGTGTGCATTTAGTGTCAGGACTGGATGATGCTGGGCGCGCGTGCACTCCAGCCTGTCCTCCTGGGCCTCAGCTCGGCAGAGGTGTGTGCCTCGAAGGCTGCTCGGGAGTCTGCGGGGTCAGGCATAATGTTTTTTGTTGAAATCTGCAAGTTATGCAACAGGTTGTGGTTTGCGTGAAAGTACATTAACGGAAAGCGCCACTGGCGCGGAAGCACAAAACAATGATGTGTCCATGAATATAAGTGAAAACAGAGCGGTAAATAATGAGGCAGTGACGTGGTTGCTAGAAAGCAAAATCACTTGTTAGCAGTGTTTAATTTGTGCCATAATAAGTGCCAGGGCCCAAGATATTTCTTTTTTTTTTTTTTATTTGTTTTTATTGTCGCATCAATAAGCATATGTAAAGAGTATAACATCTGCTGGCGTGGCGTCAACATTCAGCCACTGTCAGCCGTTTGCGCAGCTTTTTGTTTCTAAAACTCTAATTTTTGCATTTTGTGTTCATAACTTTAACAATACGGGCCCAAGATATTTCTGAGGAGGCCACTGCTGCTTGCCCTACTTCAGGCCACTGCCAGTGATGCCAAATACGAGAATCAACGGCACCTACTATCCAGTGTAGGACTTAAAAAAACAAGTGTGTATACCCAGTCATGCATCTGCTCTGAGTGTGAGTGCAGAGTAGTGAGTGCAGAGTAGTGAGTGCAGAGTAGTGAGTGCAGAGTAGTGAGTGCAGAGTAGTGAGTGCAGAGTAGTGCGTGCAGAGTGCAGAGTGCACTCACTACTCTGCACTCACTACTCTGCAGAGTAGTGAGTGCAGAGTAGTGAGTGCTGAGTGCAGTGTGTAGAGTGAGTGTGTAGAGCGAGTGCACTCACCACTCTACACACTCACTCTACACAGAGTGGTGAGTGCAGAGTGGTGAGTGTCGAGTGCCTGTTCCAGAGAGAGCAGGGTATGCTTGTGCGCTTACACGGTGCACTGACACACAGGAGCTAAAACAAATAACAGCTGAACACGTGGGAGCGTCATTGAGGCAGCCGGCCCTCTGTGAAGGGAGCAGCAAGGAGGGGATGCCTCAACCAATCAAGCGCAGCTACTCACAACCTACTGTACGATTACAACACAGACCGAAGGGCAGAGCTAGGTCTTTTCGCATTACGCAGGGTGAGCAGTGTGTGAGTGTGTAGGGTGAGCGCGTGTGAGCGTGCAGGGTGCACCTCCACAAAACTCATGCTATATACGGCTGAAAAATAGCACTAGGCGACGATAATGAAATTCAACAGTACTGCGAAAGCATGGCTTACATTACAAACAAAGTCTTGCAGTTGCCCATTGTGAATGACAATGCCATTTATTTAACGATTAAGCTATTGGCAATGTAAATGACAATGTCATTTATTTATGATTTAAAGATATGTCATGAGCAATGCCAATAGCTCTACCTTTAATGATGCCGAGACCATTGCATTGTGCCACACCACTCTCTTCCCCCACACCACTCTCTTCCCCTGCACCACTCTCTTCCCCCGCACTACTCTCTTCCCCCACACCTCACTACATCACTCTCTCCCTAACTCTCTCACTAACACTCTCAGTACATCTCTATCTTTCACTACCTCACTATCTCTCACTATACTACACTCTCTCACTAACTCTCTAACTCACTACTCAACTCTCTTTTTCTCACAGCAACACAATATCACTACAACAGTTACTATCTCTCACTCTAACACACTACTCAAAATTCACTCTCTCACTACCTCTCTATCACTACATCACTATCTATTTCGATCTCACTCTCACTACCTCCGAATATCACCACACACTCAAAAAATAACTACATCACTCTCTCACTACCTCACAACTTCACTCTCTCTTTCTAAATTACTAATTCACTCTATCTCACTCACAAATACACTAAGTCACTTACACTCTCTCTTGCACTACCTCACTATCTCACTACATCACTCTGTTTCTATCTTAATACCTCACAACATCACTAACACTCACTACTTCACTCTCTCTTTCAATACATCAATCTTTCTCACTACCTCACAACATCACTCTCCATCACCACCTCACTCTCTATCTACCTCACTCTCACTACATCACTCACTCTCTATTTCAATACCTCTCTATCTCGCTACCTCACTCTCTCTCTGCTAATGCAATATGTCTAATGCAATATGTAACACATATGCAAACACTTAAGCTATTGACAATAGAAATGACAATAACATTTACTTAGGGATAAAAAAAAATAATAATAAGCAATGCCAATAGCTCTACCTATAATATTGCCGAGACCATTGCATTGTAAATGCTGGTTTATAGTTTGCCCTTACTTTCTGTGAAAGGATTTGCTCTAGTCAAGTTAAATGTTACATATTTACTATTCTCCTGGCACATATCATGAATGCAGTTATTACTTTATGAATATCATGACGTGTATATGAAACAATAAATACATTTAAAAATAACGAGTAGTATTAATTTAAACCTATTTGAAAATAAGAACCACACTGGAGCTTTTATGTACCCAACTGTCCCCAAACTATTCTCACTTTACTTTCTTCTTCAAAACGTCTCACCTTGTGGTGTGTATCGTGGATTTAGCACAGCTGGTAACACAAAGCGAACAGCTCCATCAGCTTCCAATGCCAATTCCCGCACAAACGAAAGTGTGACAGATGCTTCCTGGCCAGGGGGAAGGTTTCCTACACTGCAGCAGAAGATGTCTCCAGAGCTGGTGTCTTGTTCCAGTAAGAAGGCCTCCTGACCTTGACTGATGGCATCCTCGTACGTCTCATGGGCCTGAGATGAAAGCAGAAAAGGGATTTACTTAAATGGTGGGGAAAAGCCTTTCGCGTGGCTTTTTGAGGATCAGTTGCCCTACCCTTGAAGGTTCCGGACTGCCATGTGCGTTTATTTTCGGTAAGACCAACAATTTTGTGAGTCCACCGTTGCGCTCGGTTTGAGGTTTGCTCTTACTCATGTATAGGATTGTAAATTGTATATGCAGATCATTAACCGCAGCCATCGCTGCGTTAATACTTTCAGAGTGGACACACAGAGCCCAAAATTAATATCAGGACAATGGAGCAAACACTTCTTGTAGTGCATTCCACATATACATTGTTTAAAACGTTTACAAAACACCAAATAACAAGATTTGTTCAGCAACAAAGCCGTAGAATTACCACATGATTATAAATATTGTTCAGTTCACAAAATACTTTATTCGACAAGTAAAAGCCATAAAAGTAAACAATTAAGACACATTAAAACTTTAAAATACAGTTCACACATTGAGGGGGAATACACTTCTCCATTACAAAAGGTCTATTAAACATATAATTACAAATACTGCAATTGATTCAGAAGACATTTTAAAAAGTCAAGCAACAAATATCCATACATTGATAAAAATCCGACAGTGTTAATTATACATATAAAGTATGTTAAAAAGGCATATGATACCAATACCATGTTTAAAGAATGTTACATAGCTACTGCAAGGGCATCTTCTTCCTTAGTCTCATGGTCCCTAGCAGAAAGCTTGCGACCCCGAAGCACACCACGGGGGAGGGTAACATTTGCAGAAAAATTAATGCAGGTCTAACTTGGGTAAAGTTGGCCTCTCTCAATAGTGGCAGTATAATTTCTTAGGACTGGGGGCATAGAATTTACACACAAAAAAATGCAAAGGATCCTGTTCCAGAGAAACTGTCACAAGGGCACACCTTTAGCGTACCTGGCATTGAAAATCCCTTGGGAAAAGCTAAAATCCAAGGCACCTGATTCAATCGGAATCTTGTTAGGACAAAGGAATGTTGTACATTGGTAACTAATGACAGGTAGGACTGTAGCTGTGTAGACAGACTTATGGTAACATACCTTTTCACGGAGGCCTTAGCTAATTCCAAGCCCTGAGGCCTTAGCTACTTCCAAGCCCTCCCTGGTCACCTGCTGCCTGGCCAAAAATTTAATTTACAAATAATGTATTAACTGCAGGAACTCCCCAACCATTCCAAACCCCCCCCCCCCCAACCAGTGCGGAGGTCCACATTAGGTATTCAATCCAAATTTGTGTCCTTTTTTGCCAATTTTCTGGCGATTATAAAGGTACCAAGGTTTGCGGAGTCAAATGCAGGAAGCTGAAATATAGCAACATTTCGAGTTTTGGGGAAAAAATAAGGGAAAAGTGCTCTGAATAAAAGGGTCTGATTGTTTCATAAAAATGGCGCAAGAAATGGCTTGCTGTGCTGAAAACACCTTCTCCCGGGCTTTCAGGAACATGCAGAGCTGAATCAAATTTATTTTACCACAGTTTTGGCATTTTTCAATGAGGTAGCCCATTTTTCCTACTTTCCCATTTTTCCTACTTTCTGTGCTACTTTCTGTGCTGTCAACCTCCTTGCAATTTGTGATGAAAACCAGTGTAAAACCCAAGGGTGATCCAGGGAAGCTATATATTTAGGAAAATAGGACAACATTCCGAACTCAGCAAGTGTAGATTTCTCAAAGTTTTACCAAAGAAACGAAGTATTGAAATAAAAAAAAGTTGAACTAGTAGGAAAAGAACAGCCCTTTGTGACGTTTACATCTGTAACTTTTTGTCACGATGACCGATTTACAAACGTAATGTACCAGTACGTCGCAAGACCCTTTCAGTTGTGGGGAAATATAGGGTTTGTAGGTTCTCCAAGAACCAGAGGTACCTCGAGCCAGGCGCGCAACACCCATTGGACTCACCGGGCTTCAGCCCCCCCGTCGTGTGTGGCAGCCCGGGATGAGACAGATCCCGGGCACACACGGAGCCACACCCGAACGTTTTACAGGTCTTTAAAAGACCATTTGAATGTTAATTAGGGGAGCCCCGGAGGGGTGTGGCCAAGATGGCGGCGGAGTAGGACGTGGATCCGAGTCCCTCCGGCGCCATGAGCCCTAAAGCTTTGCCTAGCACCCTCTTGGGACCCTTTGCCAGCGGGGATCATTGCCTCCCGGTCGTCCTCTTGCATCGGCGGTCCGGCTGTGGGTTTTGTTTTGCCTGCCGGCACCGTAACTGAGCCGAGCTGCAGGTGAGGCCTGCGGCGCGCCAGAGTCGGGAGCCGGGTCGGGCTCCAGCGGCGCGAGTGAGTGAGCGGTTCTTGGGCGACAGGGCACGGGTGAAGCTACCGGTGTGGAGGGGACGGAGACGGAGCCCTCATCGTGCCTCGCTTAGCTGAAGAGGACATGGGGAGACGGGCCATAGGCAACGCTAGCAGTCCACAGCGGAGCGGCACGGAGAGTGGATGCCCAGAGCGGTGAACCGAGGCCCGGCAGAGCTACTTACGAGAGGCCGGGGCTTCGGGGCCTGTGTGGGCCCAACGCTGGGGAGTTGCTGAGGCGCCTTATGCCCGAGCTCTACTGTCAGTTTGGTGGGCCCCCTGAAAGGCGACTTTGGTGCTGGTGGTGCTGGCCCCGGAGACGGGAGAGTGGAGGAACCCCGACGTAACAAAAGGGGGTGCCTGGAGAACTCGGCGAGGGAGCACCGGATTGCTTGCGACCTGCTGGAGTGGCCCCGGAGGTGAGAGGGCGATAGAACCGCTGCACAATGCTTGCGGTGGCTCCCTGAGGCGCTTTTCGCGGCCTACTAGGACTCTGTCTTGGTGCGAGGTGCGCTAGCCCACCCCGCGTGGCGCTTTGCCCTAAGCGAGTAGGGCCCCTATTCAGAACTACCTTAACCTGTGCCCCGACCCTACCCACTGCCGGGCTAGGTGGCAATCTGAACTGCGGACTGTCCCCTCCTTCTGAAGGACTACCTGGTTTCCCAATGGGCCTAAGATCGGAGTACAACCCTGGTGACCGGAGGTGGTCCTAGTTGAGCACGTCAACGCCAGGCCTGGTCGTGAGAGCCACGTGGCGGCCCGACGGCCTTGAGGGGGTGACGGTAGAAGGAAGACATCCGGGGGTCGACCATGGCCACCGCCAGGATGAAGAAAGAAAAATTGGGTAAGGACGGAGCACCGAAGAGCTCCAGGCCAGCTGTGTCCCCAGTAGCTGACAAGTCCCCGGGCCGGAGTCAGGCGGAGGAACCCGCGACGAAGGCCTTTATGCTGGAGCTTTTCGCGGCTATCAAAGAGGACATTGCGGGGCTGCACAACCAGCTCGCAGCGTATTTGAGAGAGGTCCGGAGGGATGTGGGTGAAGTAGGGGAACGCATGGCCACTCTAGAAGAGCACGACCTGGAGACAGGGGGCGACATACATCGACTTCAGCAAGACGTTATCAGGCTCACCGAGCAAAATCTCGACCTCCAGGCACATGCGGAGGACTTGGAGAACCGTTCCCGCTGCAACAATATCCGGATCAGAGCAGTGCCATGGAGGGCGAGGGATCGGACCTTCATGAGTATGTCGAAGCCCTATTTTAGCAGATCCTACAGGACGAGGAACCTAAGGACATTCGAATGGACAGAGTGCATCGTGTGGGCCTACCCAAGGGATCGAAAGCGCCACCCCCGGACATCCTTGTATACATGCATGATTTTCAATTGAAAGAACGCATTCTCAAGCTGGCGGGCAATGCTGTTCCCCTGCAGTTCCGAGGGCATACTCCGGTGCTTTACCAGGATTTGGTGGCCTCCACACTGCAGAAACGCAGGGACTTCCGTCTAGTGACTTCGTTCCTACGAGACCGCAATGTTGCCTACATGTGGGGCCACCCTTTGACTCATTTTTCGCTGGCAAAATAAACTAGTTCAAGTGCGGTCGCTCGAGATGGCCATGGACCTCCTGGGTATTGAACGCACGGACAGGGAGTCGATGAATGGTGGCGACGCTCACAGGCGAAGAAGACACTCGGCGGAGTGGCAGAAGGTGGGCCGCTCTAATTCCAAGAAGGGCCCGGATTCCTCGACACGTCTTCAAGAGAGGGGCGCAGCTGTAGCCTCTGTGGCCCAGGTTACGGAGGCCACTCAGGAGGATGGTTCGGAAGTGCCGTGAGTCCCGAGAGGGTACATAGATGGCGTCGGAGGAGAGGTATCCCCTGCAGGTACTCTGATATGTTTTGTGGACTGAGTAAGTCCCGTATCGGGAAGAGGAAGACTGTGGATTGGTGCCTATTCCCCTTGCCTATGTGGCTTGAACTACAAACTTGCGTACTCAAACTTGTCCTTTGTTGCTTCAATTTGGTTTTGTTGAGAGGGGGTTCGGAATGTGTGCAGGGGAGGGGGGGGAGTGAGTGATGGGGGGGACTCCGCATCAGACCTTTGCCATTTGTCCCTAAAGGTAAGTTCCTGCTCATTCCACTTGCACTGATGGGTGTGTGTTCTGGATGCTTGCCGGAGTCGGGCATGGCCCTGAATCTGACCTGGAGCGCTTGTGATGCAGGCCAAGTTCGAATGCGATGGCTAGGGAGTTGAAGGTGATGAGCCTTAATGTCCGGGGCCTAAACAACCCAGTGAAGCGCTCTGCTGTCCTATCCCTACTTGAACAGCCTTGGGGTGACGTCTGCCTCCTACAGGAGACGCACCTCCTGCTTAAGGACATACGTGGCTTGAAGGCCGCGGGCGTGCACCAGCGCTGCCGATTAACTTTTACATCTTACTCCAGCTGATTACGAGCTGCTTGCTTATTTTAAAATTGTCGTGGCTATATTTTGTGTTATGCCCTTCAGCGCCCGCTTTATTCTTGGACTGTCACAGTAACTTGCTCACCTTAGTTACTTCGCTCTCGACCCCGGTCCGCCCCGGCAGTGTGCCGTTTGCGCGGAGGGTCCCTGCACGAGCGCCACTTCCTGTTCTGCACCACTTCCGCCCTGCCTCTCCACCGTGCAGGTGAGCGGTCTAGTGGTTCACGTCAGTCAGTATAAATGGCGACCTGGAGGAAGCGCAGCGGGAGCGCCGAAGTCGCGCACAAGTCAAGCCCGTCTGCGCCCGTCCACGGCCGACCGAGGCCCGGGGCCATGCATGCTACCTGTCGCATTATTTACTCATCTCAAGATCTTCGTTCCTTTCAATGTTGTGCCCCCCTTGCTCCTCACATAGTTGCTATTGCACAGAAATGTGGCATACTGTCCTCCCTTCCTTCTAACACCCCCCTGGCTCCTCTCCCCATCACCCCTTCCCACTGTTACGCCGCCCCCACATTCACCAGTACCAATCCTCTTGGTGCTCGCTCCATTTCGATAGTTTATCTTAACACCCGTTCACTCCCGAAACATCAACTCGAAGTATTTCAACTTCTGGACAGTGGCAACATTGACATCTTGCTCCTCGCAGAAACCTAGCTCCAGGCGGATTCCTTCCCGGACATCATGGCCGCTATACCTACGGGATTTTATATCCTCCAATCTAACAGGTCCTCTGGTAGACCGGGTGGGGGAGTTGCTGCCATCATCCGTTCTGACTTACAATTCACCTCCCTAATAACCACTCCTATTTTAAACTCTGATATACTCACGCTGAAACTCACGTCTCCCACACACTCTTTCATCTGTGTCTTAGTTTACCGCCCCCCTGTTAATATGCCTTCCTTCTCATCCCTGTTTGGTGATCTCATCTCTCAGACAGCCATCAACTCCGCCAGGGTCCTGATCATCGGTGACTTCAATTACTGGCCACTAGATCCCCATGAATCTACCCCCTCACTTAAATTTACCGACCTACTACTTGGTCTAAATTTTTTGCAACATATCTCCGTCGCAACTCATAACAGGGGCCATATCCTTGACCAGGTATGGACAACCAATCTGGATATCTCCCCTCCCCTGGTCTACCCCTGCACCTGGTCTGATCACTTCTTTATTTCTTTCTCTCTGAAAATCTCAGTACCTACTCGTCCCCCTTCAGTATCCAATTTCTCGGCACGCAATTGGAAGCATGCCGACATTTCCCTTTTCCATTCGACCCTCGCCACCACACTCCCCTCTGATCACTCTGACTTGAATTCTCAAACTGCCACACTTGACCAATGGCTGTCCCAAGCCAGCGACGTGGTTGCCCCTGTCAAAACTATTAAATCTAAACGTCCCCAAGACGCTAAGCGTTGGTTTACTGATCAACTGAAAGCTGACAAATTACTTCTTAGACAGGCTGAGCGTTGCTGGAGGCGAAACTATGATCCCCTATTAAAGTCCATTTACACTGACTTATTAAAATCCTACAAAAAATCCATCATTTTGGCCAAATCCTCCCACTACTCCCAGAAAATGATCAGCGCCGCATCAAAATCAAAAGAAATCTTTTCCATCGTGGCTGAACTTTCCCTCCCTGATCGTGTTACGCCTCAGCTTCAACCCTCGCAGGCTCTGTGCGACTCTTTAAACTCTTTTTTTTATTGACAAAATCTCCATGATTAAAAACAATATCCCCTCCACTACCACGTCCCAGGTCAGTGTCCTCCCTTCTGCGAATCCTCGCTCCCACATGAATTTCCCCCTATTTCTCTGGACATTTTTCTTTCGTTATTACAGGCTGTCGGCTCCGGTTTTCCCCACGACTGCTGCCCTCCCCAAATCCTAAGAGACGCCTTTATGGCTTGTCCTGGTCCTCCTCTTGATCTGCTAAATCGTTCACTCTCCACAGGCTCTGTCCCCGATGCTTTCAAAAAAGCAGTGGTTGTACCTATTTTAAAAAAAACCCGGTTCTGACCCTGCGGTCTTAGGTAACTACCGACCTATCTCCCTTCTCCCCTATTTGGGAAAGGTCCTGGAGACCTATGTCACCCGTTGCCTGAGTGCCTTCATCGAGGAAACTCATTTCCTTGACGACCAACAGGCAGGTTTCAGACCGGCCCACTCCACGGAGGCAGTGGTGGTAGCGGTCATGGATGCGCTGAGACAGGGGGCTGATAAGAACTTGGCCCAGGCCCTGGTGCTATTAGATCTCTCGGCCGCTTTTGACACGGTCGATCATGACATCTTGATCGACCGTGTCAGAAATGCGGGCATCACTGGCCCGGCCCTGTCGGATTGTGTCCTTCCTCCAACGCCGCTCCCAATTGGTACAACTGTCCACCTTCTCCGCTCCCCAAATCTCACTCCCCTGTGGTGTTCCCCAGGGTTCTGCCTTGTCCCCTCTTTTGTTTAATCTTTATATGCAGCCCCTTCTTGCCTCTCTTCGACACTCCTCTGTTACCATCTTTAACTATGCAGATGATCTGCAACTCATCTTTCCCATCGACCCCTCCCCTCTCTCTTGCTCCAACTTTCAATCAATAATGCTCACCATCTACGAGTGGATGAACTTCAGTCAGCTGAAGCTCAACCCTAGCAAGACAAAGTTGGTTCTGATCGGTGGGCCTTCGCACCCTTGGACCCCTAACTTCTGGCCCCCAGCCCTTGGTCCCCCCCCCCCTGTCCTGTCAATTCTGTGAAGAGTTTAGGAGTCACTATCTCTGGTGACCTTTCGATGCAGCCTCACATCAACGCTGTTACCTCGACCTGCTTCTTTCACCTTCGCAGAATCGGGAAGATCCGAAGGTTCTTATCTTCAGAGGCTCTCACCCTTGTCATCATGGCCCTGGTTACCTCACGTATTGACTATGCCAACTGTCTATACGTGGGGATTCCCGCATACCATCTTCATCGGCTCCAACTGGTGCAAAACCAGGCAGCCAGACTAATTTTTCAACAGCCCAAACACCACCAAGGATGAGCGTCGGATGCGAGACAAGCGATTCCCCCTTCAGCTGTGGTCGCCTGGTCCGTCCAAGAAAAATGGAGTGGCCCTCCTCTTTAGCTCCCGGCTGCGCTGTAAGGTCCTGGCACACTTGGTGGATATCCGGGGGAGGTTTCTGGCGGTGCGGATGCAGTGGGGGGGGGACACGATTTTTACTGTTGGGTCCATGTACGCACCAAACACACAGCAGGAGTCCTTTCTGCGTGCAGCGTTAGCCCAGGTCCTGGCTTCCCCCGACGCCTTCCTCTTGGTGGGGGGTGATTTCAATCTATAGGTCTACGAATAGATCGCACAGCTCAGGGTCCTGGTCAACAGAAGGGAAGCAGTGGTTGGCGGATGGAGGACTGCATGATGTATGGCGGATGCATCACCCCCAAGAGCGCAATTACACATATTTCTCTGCGGCACACCAGACATATGCGCGTCTTGACCACTTTTTAGCTTCCTCTGCCCTGTTGCCCCACCTTCATGACGCCGATATTGCTCCCCGATCCCTCTCAGACCACGCGCCCCTGTCGGTCGTTTTCACTCTTGGCGGCGCACGCACTCCGTCTCCTGGCTGGCGGTTGTGAGACTCCATGCTCCATGCAGACTCTGTTGTCAATAAGGTCAGGGACACTATCACAAATTACTTTGCCGAGACTGCGATCGCATCTGTTTGGGAGGCGCTGAAGCTGGTGGTCAGGGGCGACTTTATTGCTTTGGCGGCTACTTACTCCAAGCTCAGAAGGGATAAGAGGGAGGAGTTGGAGAAGGAGGTCCGGGGTTTGGAGACTATACATAAACGCACTGGGGCCCGCAGGGTTTGGAGAGAGCTTGAGACTAAGAGGCGCATGTTGAAACACTTGGATCTCGACAGGGCAGAATATGCGTTGCTGCGCTTGCGTCATAAGTTCTATATAAGCGGAGACAAAGGGGGCAAAATGCTTGCGCATCGCTTGCGGGCCCAGGTCCAGTCGCGAGCCATTGCCACCATCCGAGATTGCCACTCGGTGTCATGCGTCACGGACCCTGAGATTGCGGCTGCCTTCCGCCACTTTTACCAATCCCTGTACACTGGAGAGGGTTCATCACCCGCCGAGTGTGACCGGTACATCGCGGAGGCTGGCGTCACCCCTCTGTTGGAGAGCGCGGTTGAAGAGCTGGACTCTGAGATCCGTGTGGAGGAGGTAATTTCCGCCAATCCCCTGGGCCTGATGGCTTCTCGGCACTGTTCTATAAAAAATTTTGCTGGGAATTGGCCCCGTTTCTTGCCCGCCTTTTCAACTTATTCCTTGAGACGGGGTCGGTCACATCCTCGATGTCAGACGCTGCCATAGCGGTCATACTTAAGCCTGGCAAAGATCCTGAGGATTGTAGTTCCTACCGGCCAATCTCCCTCCTGAACATCGACGCCAAGCTCTTCGCGGGCATCCTCGCGTCGAGACTCAGCCCCCTTATGGACGGCGTGGTGGAACCGGACCAGTCAGGCTTCGTTCCCACCCGTCAGGGCAGCGACAACTCCAAGAGGTTGTTGCACTTGCTGGATGGTATCCGCCGCGCAAAGACCCAGGCCCTCTTTCTATCCATCGACGCGGAGAAGGCCTTTGATAGGGTTGAGTGGGATTCCTCTTTCGAATACTGCAGGTATACGGTCTCAAAGGCAATTTCTTGCGCTGGATCCAGGCCCTATATGCCTCTCCAAGAGCGGTCGTTAGGGTCAATGGCTGTAGATCGGCGCCATTTTCTATCACCAGGGGAACGCGGCAGGGGTGCCCCCTCTCGCCGCTCCTGTTCGCGTTTTACATGGAGCCCTTTGCTCAGCGTGTCAAATCCCATACAGACATCACGGGCCTTCGATTCGGCGCTGATGAACATAAAATAAGCCTATACGCTGATGTTAACAGTAGCACTACGGTACCCTGCTACTTCCCTGCGCTGCCTCACGACGGAGATCCGTGCTTTTCAGACCACGGCCGGTTTTAAGGTCAACTTCACAAAATCAGAAATTCTTAATATTTCAATCCCGCCGGAGGAGGTCACTGACCTGCAGCGGGATTTTGTGTTCCGCTGGGCGCCTTCAGACATCACGTACCTAGGCATCCGCCTTGCACCGACCATCCCCCGGACGCTTTCCCTGAACTATACTAACCTTGTGGAACAGACTACAAAATCTATTGCTGAATGGTCGCGCCTTAACCTGTCGTGGTTCGGCAGGCTAGCAGCCATCAAAATGACTCTTTTGCCCAGGATACTGTACGTTTTTCAAATGCTGCCTCTTACTCCGCTGAGGGGGATACTGAAAAAAACTCCAGGGCTTATTGAACAGATTCTTCTGGGACAATAAGCGGCCATGTGCACTCTTCGTGACGACCACACTCCACAAAGCCGCGGGCGGCTTGGGTTTTCCTCATCTTGTGGCCTACTTTCAGGCTGCTTGTCTTCGGTTCGTGGTCGAATGGAATAGACCGGAATCGAGTAAGCACTGGCTATTCATGGATCAGACAGTGGCAGGTTGCAACATTTGGCGGGAGCTCTGGTTGCCTCGCAAGGATAGGCGTGGGGACTGTACTCCTCACCAGTGACGTCACCAACACTTATGGCCTGGGATCAACTGGCAACTCGCAAATGGTGGACTACCTTTCCCTCACCCATGACACCGATAGTAGACAACCCCGCCTTCCCTCCTGGCCTTGCTTCTCCGGTCTTTCATCGCTGGCGAGAGAAAGACTGTAAGAGGGTGGGCATGCTTTTTGATTTAGAGGGACTTGTCCCCTTCGCGGAGCTTCGGGCTGAGCATTCCCTAACAGATGTATCAGATGGCTTCACCTATGCGCAAGTAACTCATTGGGTGTCCAGTCCAGCTAATATGGCTCTGATGTCGCGCCCCCTCACGGCCATCGAACAATGGCTCATGCGTAAAAAGAATGATCGGAGTCTCATCTCTGAAATATATGCCATGATTTTACGCGATGCGCAGCGGCCCCGCACAAAGGCGCAGGTGAGGTGGAGTTGGGGCAGCCGCTTTCGCAGAAGGAGTGGGAACAGGTATTTTACCGCACACACCACACAACAGTCAACACTGCGGGTTCGGAGTCGGCATACAAGCTTGCAACTTACTGGTACTTCACGCCGTCTCGCGTTGCATCTTGGGATAAGGCTAAGTCTAGTCTTTGCTGGAGGGAATGCGGCATGCCGGGCACCCTTCTGCACTTGTTATGGCACTGCCCTAAACTGGAACGATATTGGAAAACGGTTCTTGATGAACTAGATGCGGCGTTCCGGATCACACTATCCAGACTGCCCGAGCATACATTACTGGGCCTCCCGCACCCGACTTGCTACCCTCTTCGCACTCCACTAGGGCGACAAATAGCACTGGGTTTGCTGACTGCGCGACAGGTCCTGCTAGCGCGCTGGGGCTTCCCGGACGTCTCAGATATACGGGATTGGTTGATGCGTCTGTGGCAGGTCCTGGTGATGGAACGGCTTACCTTGAATGTAGATGGTAGCGGATCTGAGTATGCCACCCTATGGGCTCCGTTCTTGAGTCTTCTATCTAAGGAATTCAGTGAAATCACGTGTCCAAAGTACTTGCAGGTCCTACAGCTTATTCCTTTGGATCCAAGAGGAGCCGTCCCAGGGACCTGAATTCCTGGATTCTGGGTTGGGTCTGGATGAGTTGGAACGTTGTGAGTGAGCTACGGGCGTGGGCTGATGGTAGATGCGGAGTAGGGAGGGGGGATGGGGGGTCATGGGGGGTTTCTAGGGGAGGAGGGTGGGAGGTGGGGCGGGGGGTTTGTTCTTGGTTTTTCTTTCTTTGTTTTGGCCGATGTTCTTACTTTTGAAAACTGCGGTCTTGGCTATGCCGGTGGGGACTGTTCATGGACTTTACTGCGCAGGACCGCCTTCCGGGTTGTAGGTCCGAATGCTGTGTTTAACTATTGCCTGTTTACGCCCTGCTGGTGACTCGATGTAGGCAGCTGGGCTGTGTATGGAACTTGCCACACCTAGTAACCCGCGTTTCTGCAGTTTGCTTACCTTTTGGTTTTTCTGTTTCTAGGGGCCTCTTTGCTAAAGCGCCGGGACACCCTTTGGGGTAGCCGTGCGCTCTAAAAGTGTGGCTAACATTAACATTAACATTAAAACGTTTGATTCTAAATGAATGTTAATTAGGCCTTGCAGTTGTTTCACCCCTTCTAAGAGCCCCTGCAGCTCCACTCTGCCTACTGATTAAAGGTTCAGCCCCCCCCCCCGAAATTTTTTCTTAGCCCCCCGAAATTTGGCTCTAGTTGCGCCTCTGCCTAGCGCCAACAACTTACCTGCACCGTTCAATGGTTTTTCATTGTGTACTGAGTATAGACTAATTCATGTGGTGAAATATGTAGAGTGGAAAATAGGTATCAAGATATTTCAGAAATGGGCACAAGATATGGAATTTATGAGCAGTGTTTAGTTGTATATCTGAATTTGTGGGTACCCATAGGCCATATGATTTAGAGGGTACTTTCCAAAATGTCTTCTTTCTTACACACATTACATTTGGAAGGCACAAATGTAGCAAATTTCAATTGATACTAACAAATATCCTACTGTTCTATGCTCGCTCATAAAAATGGTACCTCACTTGTGTGGATATGTCTAGAGCCCGCAACAGGAAACGGCCCAAAACGCAACACGGATACCTCACATTTTTCCATTCAAAACTGACCCGATTTTCTTGCAAAGTACGGAGCTGTGGATTTTGGGCCCTACCTCAGCCGGCACCTAGGGAAACCAAGCAAACGTACATTTTTTAAAACTAGACATCTTGGGAAATCCAGGATGGGTTGACTTGCCTGGCTCTCACCAGGTTGTTTTACCCAGAATCCCCTACAAACCTCAAACTTAGACAAAAATAAAAAAAATCCTTATCTTTCTGAGGATGGAAAGTTCTGGAATCTGCGGGGAGCCACAAACTTCCTACCACTCAGCATTACCCTAAGTCTTCAAATGAAAATGGTACCTCACTTATGCGGGTACACCTAGTGCCCATGACAGGAAAGGGCCCAAAATGCAAAATAAATACATCACATTTTTCCACTCAAAACTGACCTCCTTTTTGCAAAGCAGGTAGCTGTGGATTTCAGGCCCTAGCTCAGCCAGCACCTAGGGAAACCTAGCAAACCTGTACAGTTTTGAAACTATACACAGATGGGGAATCCAGGATGGAGTGACTAGTGTGGCTCTCATCAGGTTATTTTACCCATAATCCCACGGAAACCTGATACTTCTGAGGATAAGAGGCAGATTCCGTACAATTGTGTGATGAAAACTTCCAGAACCTGCAGGAATCCACAAAATTCGTACCACCCAGCATTACCTTATTTGTGTTGATACAAGCGCGGCCCTACTTGTGGGACTGGGCCCAAGGCCAGAGACCGGAATGAATCAACCAAGGTCAATAGGAGCCTTTGAGTGGGGTGACCTTGGTTTGATCAGTTCCTGTTGATTGCATTAGTCCCAGCCGCACAAGTGGGGCAGCATTTTTATCGGCGTAAGTGAGGCAATGCTGAAAAGTAGGAATTTTGGGGATTCCTGCGGGTTCAGGAAGTTTGCTTGATATCTCCACTTACCACTTGAGGGCTTTTTGTGTGAAGGTCTCTTGGTCCACCCACACAAGTTAGGTACTATTTTTATCGGAAGACTTGGGGGAATGATGTGTGGTAGAAAATGTGTGGCTCCCTGCAGATTCCAGGACTGCTTTACTGCCTATGCACTTGTGACGCCTACCTGCTGCTTCTTCTTGGAGTGGTGGAATTAATAGATTGCTACTTTCCTTGTACGCGCACTAGGTGCTGAGAGGTGCCTGGCTCCCGTCCCGGCCGGCGGCTATCTTAGTTGGGCCCAGCCGTTTTTTTTATGTATTATGTATTGAGTTTAAGTATTTCTTTTTCACTATTATTTTCTCATATTTTTATTTTAATTTGTATTTTAGTTTCTGGTAGATCCATCTTGGAGGGGAGCCTACTAGGTTGGAGCAGAGTGTCAGGGCACCTGTTGGTGTTTTTTTTGCCCTCCGTTTTCATCAGCATTTAGCCACTCCCTCTGCGGAGGCAGGCTATAAACACATGGCAACTGTGTGGACACGCGAAACGGGCACGCCCCTGGGTCGGTGCCCATTCGCGCATGGATTGCGCCATGAGCCAGGCCTCCTGGCAGGTTCACCTCAGACACCTTACATTATTCGGCAGCAGAACTCTCCTCTCTTGATGTATGAATGAATGAGAATTGCTGTCACTCTGTGAATGTGCACTCAGGTCAGAACACATGTGGTATAGTCCCCCTTTTAGTTTTCAAGGAGGTCCTCAGCAAAGCGAGATGGTGGGAGTGATCACAGTAGTGTATAATATAATAAGTGATCACAGTAGCCCAAGGCTGCTCAATGATTTCTCCTGAACTGCTGCTCTCCCCCCAAACACAAACTCGAAATCGTAGACGTTTTGTCCTCTCAGCAATCCACTGCGCTTTTCATTCTGGGAACCTGGCTCAACGCATAGTCTGCACATCTTGGAGGCTACCCCTACGGGCTATGCGATACTAAGACTAGATAGTCCCAACGGCAGGGGAGGGGGGTTGGCTGTGGTCTATAAATAACATCTTGGCTGCAGTCTCACAGAAGTCCAGATAAATGGCTCTGAGGCAGCCTTTTTTTAATTGTCTCTGATAAGCCACTGCTCTCTCACAGGTCTTTTGATATGTCTTCCTCCTGGGCCAGCCTCCTTATTTACCACTGCCCTGTTAGACACCATTCCATCATACAATCTGCATCATTCCATCTTTCTAATCCTAGGTGATCTTAACCTGCACTTTGACGGCTCAGCCTGCCGCACAGCCACAAGCCTTATTGGGGATTTTGGGTTGCTCCACCTCCAACAGTTAGTGTGAGACTCTACTCCTATCCAGAGTCATATTCTTGATCCCATATTTGACAACCCATCCCATGTCAAGGTAGCCCCCCAGATTTCCACCACATGGTCAGACCATTTCTCTATTCCTTTTCAGATCTTTGCCACGCTCCCTACGACTGGACCGCTACCAGCACACCCAATCAAAACTGGCAAACGGTCATTGGTCACACCAGCTACCTTTACACTAGCTCTGAATTGCAGACCCTTACGCCTAGACACCAGTCTCTAGGATGCTTGTTTCCGGTCCAGGGAGGACCTGGCCTGGCAGTTCGGTCTGGACTGTTCCCATGGGGCACAGGGTCAAAGACTGATTTGAATATGTCTGGGTCCAAACTGGGGTGGCGTAGTGGGCAAAAGAACAATGGATTTAACTCAGATCTTTTGACCGGGGGAGAATGTTTGCATTGTCAGCATTCCGTCCATCATTTGTTTGCTGTAACACAACCAGCAGACTACAGCATGGATTAATGAGGCCTTAGATTTCATAGCCTCCGTGAAAACATATAGCATCACCTGCTCTAGACCTCCTTCAGAATGGTTTACGGTGGATCTCTTACTGAGAAACAAGGCATGTAAGTGTCTAGAACATAAATGGTACAAGAGCTACCAGATTCCAGATACAGACATTTCCTTACATGTGCTCAAAGAGTTCCCATAGTCAGATCAGACTATCTCAGACTCAAATCTTTGCTCAAAAGATCGAGGGCGCGAATAACTCCTCTTGAGATTTTCAGAAGAGTCAAATCGCTCATGTTCTTAGAACGTGTGTCAGTGGTTAGGACCCCTGCCATCGACAACTGTAATCAGATTGCTTATTTTTTCTCTGGAAAAATCTCCTCCTTCTAAACCTCCTTTATGGAAAAGGTCAAGAACTACAGTTTCCCTTCTCCTGGAACATCACCCTTTTCCACACTGGAATGCTCCTTTAGGATAGAGAACATTTCGGTAGGGGAAACTGACTCACTCGCTGCTATAATTAAATCGGGATCCCCACGAGACCAGGCCTCACCAGCAATGCTGGAATGAGGGTTTACTGCTATAGTCCTAACATTATGTACACTGCTCAACCTGTCTTTTTAATCAGGCCAACTACCAGGCCATGGAAAAAATCCATGGTAGTTCCAATCCTTAAGAAGCCCTCGCTGGACCCCTCTAAGCCAGAGAATTTTCGACCAATTTCAATGTTACTATTCTTTGCTAAAGTCACTAAAAAACATGTAAATCAACAACTAATGAAGTTTATTGAGGAGAAAGAACTCCTTCATGAGACCCAATCAGGTGTCAGACTGCATTACACCATGGAATCCACCTCCTGCTTGCCTCAGAGACTTTACACACTTTGGCGAATAAAGACAAGACTTCTGCTCTAGTGGTGCTAGACTTAAGCACAGCTTTTGACACAGTGCCCCATGGCCTTCTTTTGAAATGGCTGTGGAAACAGGGTACTGGGGACGAGCCCTTGAAAGGTTCACTGATTTACTGCAAAATTGATCCTTTCAGGTGATTCAGACGCCTGCACCTCGGAAATCATATCCTTGGGGCAGGGAGTGCCACAGGGTTTGGCTTGGAGTCCAACTCGGTTTAACCTGGATCTGCGCCCCTTGGCAGACATGATCGAATGCCACGGTGTGAGGATTGTGTACTATGCTGAGGATACTCCGCTGATCATTACATAATTATACAAATATATCATTTTATACAACATTATAGAATGCTGCTAGGCTGGACGTTACAAAATCTCCGTTCAGGCTACGTGCCATGGCATCTAATCAACACCACGTCATTGTTTACTGAATTTAACCTTACAAATAAACAAATCTCTTTGGCACAAAGAGGAGCAGACTATACGGTGCTGAGCATAGAAAAACTGGAAAAATGATCATTAACTGTTTCTGAGAAACCTGTCATGGAATGGATAATACATGGCACCATCACAATACCAGTGACGATTTCCAGTTTCAGTATTGCTTAAGCCACATACCAGCAGGCATGTATGAAAGGTTGGGTAAAGAGTACATTAAGTCAATCTGGAATTTACCATACACACACAAATGTTGGAGTGGGGGAAAATAAGTATTTCTTAGTGGTAAAAATTGTAAGAACTCACTAAGAGGTACACTTTTTTGTTAAGGTATTAATTTACATGGAGCATGCAAGGGTTCTTCAAATAACCTTTCTTGCCACCTGCACGGTTCACCAGCAGCAGTGATCGATCCAGTTTTTAGGCAGCTGCCCAATGGTAGCTACATAATGTTGAATGATCACAGCTGTTGTGGCATGTTGCCAGGAAAAGCTTATCTAGTTAGTGTGTCAGCCAGGGTCACTTGTTGTATGCAAGTATTGTTTCCAAAAAGCAAGACAGACAGGGAGTCGGCGTTATGGCCTTCACTGAATGTCTCTTCTATACGAATTGATACTTTAAGCAGAATGAAAGCCATTCTTTTGCAAAAAACTGTGCCACTGACCCCGTCCAGAAAGACGTATGATCTGCAAGTTGCAAGGACTTCTGCAGAGATACATACCTTATTATCAACAAACTGCCCAATATATTTAGCAGAAATGTTAGGTCGTATCTTAAACATGTCTGATACGAGTGGTATTGCACATGTATTTAAGACAGTTTTTTCGGGACTGTTAGCACCCTTTGAAGCAGTCCAAGGCATTTTTCCAAATTTCGTGCACTCTGTGTTTGGCGGCCTGTTTTTCATTTTCGGACTCGTAGCAGGAATTCTATTTTTGTTTCTTCTGCTCTGATATGGCAAGTCCAGTCACCAACGATACCCAGACTACCATGGAGAACGCTCTCCTAGCCATGCGGAACCGTGACAGAATTACACAGATTCTTGGCTTAGCTCGTTTAAAGATCTAAATACCACATGGTTTCTTTCGTTCAGACCAATCTGGCAGGATTGCATCTTACCTGTTCTACGATGCCTGCTTTGTGGAGAAGAATGAGTGTTGGACATTTGTCTCACACTTCCATAAGCACTGCCAACGGATGTTGACGCTTTGCTAGGTCCGGTAACGGCTCATGCATCGTGTTGCCCCCAACGGGTGCCAATTCTGATGACGGCATTCATAGAGATCTCACCGGCAAGTCCAGCTAATGGTGAGGTACGTGGAACAACAGGCACACAGGTACCATCTACTGCGAATATTGCTAATGACGCTGACGGTGATGCTTCTCATCTGTGCACAATTGATCTACTTAATGAAGTAGTTACACTTTCACCTACTGTGGTAGACGATTTCTTTGCCAGCTTAGACAATTTGATGTTTTCTCCTGACACCGAGAATAACTTTTGAAATCTGCACACAGCGTTCCACGAACTCGGATTTCGGCCTTCACTTTTCATAAACAATCCTTCCAAAGCTTTGGAACTCTAATACTCTACGACTCATTTTTTCCTTTTTTTCCGAAAACTTGATTTTTTGGGGCACAAAGTAATCTGCTTAAAGTAGAACTATTCTTAAAGAACAAGAAAATTATTTTTCAAACACTTCCTAGAGACAATATTTGGCCTGGTCCTCAACACAGTATATTATTTCTACTATGGGTTGGTCTCCACCTTTTTCTGTAATTAAGAGCCATTTCATAAATGTACATTTCGTTATTCATTTAGTTAGTATTAATGCTTTGATGCTATATACTTCGTATGAAAACACTATTCTTAAATACGTACAGTCAAATGCTCATTTTTCGTGTTCATAACAGCTGAGCAAGGATTCCAGAACTATATCGGTTTTCACAGAGGTTTTTATGAAGACGGAGGAAACATACTCAAAAACTCTGGACCTTTTAGAGTTTTGGAAAATGAACATTTTGGAAAATGAACAGTTTCTAGAAAGGAGAGTATGTTTTTCAAGTTTGTAAATGTAATGTTTCTTAAGTTGAATCCTGTAATCATTGATTCAGATTTCCACTCAAAAAATAAAGTCGATCCAATTTTAGAAAAGGTATAGAATGTTATTGGTACAGAATTGAACGTTAACAGCCGACACATGTTTCGCCCTCTATGACTAATTGCGCCAGGGCTTTCTCGAGGCTAAGTTCAGTTTCTTAATGATATTCTGTTGGGTTGTCAAGTATACATCATAGTGGGTATATAATAAAACGGATTACTTAGATATTTCAATAGTTCGTTGTACATAAGTAGGGAGACATATTATCAGTTACAACTGTGAGACCATGGCAGTATCACATACATAATAATTCTGTGCTTTCACCGGGATGCATAGATATGCTGTTGAAGCTGTTCAATAGTCTGGTTTTGACTATGCAGTACATTCCAAGTGTCTGTATATGCTTCAGAGTCTACAAGAAGTCAAAGAATCCAAAGCTTGCTGGTATTGGTAAGGTATAGAACCGTCGCCAAGCTTTCAAATGACACCTGTATCAGTAGGTTTTCATGTCCTCATCTGTATAAGGAATGCTGTTAGCATCTAACCGTCGGTACCTCTGACTTGTGCAGAGCCGTAGGGGAGGTCAACCTAAAAAACATTACGTACACAAACTTGGAAAACATACTCTCCTTTCTAAAAACTGCTCATTTTTCGTATGCAACCTTTTCAAATGCATTTTGTGTATTTTGGGTGGGATTGTAAACACATACTTGAGATATGTTTTAGTGCTTATAATTTAATAGATGGGAGAGGTCACTGGGCGAACCTATCAACGAACAGGATTGTCAGTATAGCTGTACGCAACTCACACTCCTCACTTCGAATTGTAATCTGCGCATCATACACTTCAAATTTCTTCACCAAATCTACTACACTCCACTGTTCTGACTCCTGCCACCGCTGCGGCATGGCGGGAGCAGATTTTACCCATGTGGCCTGGTCCTGCTCTGGCCTGCAGCTGTATTGGCACGCAGTCACTGACACATTGAGTACCATGCTTTCGGAGTGCATTCCAAATTCACCCTTGACCTGTCTGCTGGGTATTAAGAAGCTTAAACACGCTAGGCGCAGGAAGTTCTTGGCAGTGGCTATACCTGCCTGCTGAATATTTATGTTGTGATTAATGGATCTGAATTGTGCCTAATGTTGATCATTTAGATGTACTCTCAAATATCAAACTCTGCCGGTTGGAATAAAAAATAAAATACAAAAAAAAAATGTGTAAAGCATATGCTTTATTTATGACATCTGTGGCAACTTGCTCCCCAGGCTCCCTGCTCGAGCTGGTATCGTTGTGCTGCGCTTGGGAACTGGCGTTTACATCTTTAGCTCGATAATTTCACTGTGACTGTTGTTACGCTAATTATTGCAGTCTGCCTCATTTTATCAGCATAGAATCAATTGTAGCGCATTTGCATTCACTGTGCCTTCGTTGCATTGATCTCTGGCGCTTTGTAGATACTACTTTACCATCCGCTGCCATTTTGTTGTTGTTGTCCCTGCAAGCCCGTCCTCTAGAGCCCGCCCCGCCTCCCAGCTGAGCCTCCCTCGCCCCTCCCCCACCACCCATTTATGACAGATGCACTTGCGCGCAGCGTTCACGCGCAGCGATCGCGCCCCGGTCGCGCCAAAGGTAAGCCCGTCTACGCCCGTCCGCGCCTGTACCGCGCCCAGCGCCTGTCCCCCTGGTTCCTGCCGCTCCCAACCCTCTAGAATCACATATGCTGGCGCTACTCTCCTCGCCCTCAATCCCGGACGTACACCACTTTGCTGCGAAGCTACTCCAGGACGTACTCACGGCCCTTTCGCCTGCCTCTCCTGCAAGTTTAACTGCTTCAGGACCCTCACCAATTCCACGTCCTCCAAACACAACTCCGACTCAAACCGCCTAAAGTGCATCCTGCTCAACACCCGCTCGGTCCACAGACACGCAACAGAACTCTGGGACCTAATCGACTCTGCGTCACCTGACATCGCCTTCCTTACTGAAACATGGATGAACACATCATCAGCTCCAGACATTGCCATAGCCATACCGGACACTTACAAGATTATCTGCAAAGACCGCACCAATCAAACAGGAGGAGGCATCGCCATCATCCACAGGAACACCATCAAAATCACAACCAGCTCCGACGACAATCTTGCAACCGCCGAACATCTCCACTTTCAGATCCACACCGACCCCAGGACCACACTGAGAGGCACCCTCATCTACAGGCCTCTAGGTACCCGCACCCAATTCAGCGATGACATCACGGACTTCGTCAGCCCACACGCCCTAGCCTCCGAGAACTACATTCTTCTAGGAGACCTCAACTACCACCTTGAAAACAAACTTGACAGCAACACCACCACCCTTCTGGACAACCTGGCCAATCTCGGACTCAAACAACTTGTGGACACCCCCACCCATGTAGCCGGACACACGCTCGACCCTATCTTCACATCTAGCAACCACATCTCCTTCGATCGTACCACAGTTCTCCACTGGACGGACCACAGCTGCGTTCACTTCAACTACAAAATCTCCCTAACCCACAATCGCCCTCAACCTATTCCTCGGAGAAACTGGAACAAAATCACCTCCAACCAACTCCTCACATCACTCAACCAAAACCCTCCCACCCTCCCATTGGACCCAAACCAAGCGGCCACCAAACTCAAGCAATGGATCACCCACAGTGCTGACGAGTTAGCACCCCTGAAAAAGCACCAGATCAATTCAACTAGCAAAAAGGCTCCCTGGTTCAATGATGACCTTAAAAAATCCAAGAAACTATGCCGCACTCTGGAGAAATCATGGAGAAAAAACCCAACCTCAGACAACATGGCCTCCCTCAAGTCAGCCACCCGCAAACACCACCAACTGATTCGATCCGCTTAGAAATCAGCACTCAAGGATCGTCTCGACAACAACACTCATAACAGCAAGGAACTCTTCAACATCGTCAAAGAATTCACCAACCCCACCGCAGCATCTAACGACATCACTCCCTCCCACGACCTCTGCAACACATTATCCTCCTTCTTCTACAACAAAATTGCTGACATCCACAACAGCTTAGAGAATTCTCCCAGCGATCAACCCTCCCCACCGCCCTCTGATCCTACTCCGCCAACTAACAACCTCAGCGCCTGGAACCCAATTACCACTGAAGACACCATTCGCCTCATGAACTCAATCCACTCTGGCTCACCCACTGACCCTTGCCCCCACCACATCTTCAACAAAGCTGACTCCATCATCGCCCCCCATCTCCGTGATGTCATCAACTGCTCGTTCAACTCTGCCACCTTTCCAGAAAGCTGGAAACACGCCGAACTCAGCGCCCTTCTGAGGAAACCCACAGCAGACCCCTCTGAACTTAAAAACTACCGACCCATATCCCTCCTCCCATTCCCAGCCAAAGTCATCAAGAAAGCAGTCAACAGCCAGCTCGCCGCCTTCCTTGAATCCAACAACTCCCTTGATCCATCTCAATCTGGATTTCGAGCCAAACAGAGCACCAAAACCGCCCTCATTGCAGCGACCGACGACATCCGAGCACTCCTGGACAACGGAGAAACAGTGGCCCTCATCCTACTCGACCTTTCTGCCGCTTTCGACACAGTCTGCCACAGCACCCTTATACATCGACTCAGCAACATCGGCATACAAGGAAAAGCCTTGGACTGGATCATCTCATTCCTCACTGGAAGATCTCAAAGAGTCTGACTTCCCCCATTCTACTCAGAGGCCACCGAAGTCATCTGCGGCATACCTCAAGGATCCTCACTCAGTCCCACCCTCTTCAACGTCTACATGAGTCCTCTCGCCTCCATCGCGCGTCAACACAACCTCAACATCATCTCTTACGCCGACGACACCCAGTTAATCCTCTCCCTCACCAAAGACCCCAACACCGCCAAAACCTATCTTCACGAAGGCATGAAAGAAGTAGCCGAATGGATGAAACATAGCCGCCTAAAACTCAACTCAGACAAAACGGAGGTACTCATCCTAGGTTCTTCCCCCTCAGCTTGGGACGACTCCTGGTGGCCTTCCGCGCTGGGCGCAGCACCCACACCCACAGACCATGCACGTAACCTTGGCTTCATCCTAGACTCCTCTCTCTCGATGTCCAGACAAGTCAACGCCGTCTCGTCCTCCTGCTTCAACGTACTTCGTATTCTCAAAAAGATCTTCCGCTGGATCCCCCTCGAGACAAGAAAGACTGTCACCCACGCACTGGTCACGAGTCGACTGGATTACGGTAACACACTTTACGCCGGAATCACAGCAAAATTACAGAAAAAACTCCAGCGCATCCAAAACGCGTCAGCGAGACTCATATTAGACATCCCGCGCCAAGATCACATCACCAGACATCTAAAAGACCTCCACTGGCTTCCCGTTAACAAAATAATTACTTTCCGCCTTCTCACCCACGCACACAAAGCCCTCTACAATCTAGGACCCGAATGCCTCAACACTCGACTGTCCTTCTACAAACCCACCCGCCAACTTCGATCTTCTAATCATGCCCTCGCCGCAGTCCCGCGCATCCGGAAAACCACCATGGGTGGCAGATCCTTCTCCTACCTGGCTGCCAAGACATGGAACTCACTCCCCACTCACCTCCGCCTTACTCAGAACCACATCTCCTTCAGAAAAGAACTTAAAACCTGGCTTTTCGACAAATAATGAACCCCTTCCCCTAGCGCCTTGAGACCCTCTGGGTGAGTAGTGCGCTTTATAAATGCCAGAACTTGAAATTTAACTTAAAGGCACATTTTACAAAAGCTTTTGTGCTTATGTTTAGCCACACAATAATTATGTATTCCATCTGCAACTGTGTCTTTCTTGGAACACATACATTTCTTAATATAGAGGATTTCCTAATTTTTCCTTGCAGGCTCTAGGGTCATGATTTGAATGGTGCAGCAGGTGCAGTGGCACAGGGGCCAAAAGGTCTAGGAAACACATTGAACACAGCTTATTGCTATATTTTACTGCTAAACAAGCAGTCACCGGTGCAATTACCTTGCAGGCACTCGGGTCATGATTTGAATGGTGCAGTAGCTGCAGTGGCACAGAGGCCAGGAGGTCTAGGAAACTTAATGAACACATATGATTGCTATATTTTACAACTATACAAGCAGGCAAGTGTAATTACCTTGCAGGCACTGGAGTTGTAATTTCAATGGTACAGCAGTTGCATATGGGCCAAAAACTTCAGGAAACCCACTGAATACCGCTTATTGCTATATTTTACTACTAAACAAGCAGTCACCAGTGCAATTCCCTAGCAGGCACTAGGGTCCGGATTTGAATGGTGCAGAGGCACCGTGGCCAAAGGTCTAGGAAACCTGCTGAATACGATTATTGCTACATTTTACTACTAAACAAGCAATTCACAAGTGCAATTAACTTGCAGGCATTAGGGCCAATATTTGAGTGGTGCAGCAGGTACAGTGGCAGAGGGGCCAAAAGGTCTAGGAAACCCACGGAATACAATTTATTGCTATATTTTACAACTGCTCCTAACTCAGAACCAGCTATGGCCGATATCTCCCCGCTCCCTACCGACAGTCTGCCGTCCTAGTGCTTTCTGTGGCCACACTACTTACCCTTCCTCTAGCTCCTCACAGGCTTCCTCCCTCTCAGGCTTCATCTTCTCCTCATCTAGGACACTAGCAGACCTTAAAAGTGAATGGATCACCTTTTTTCACTGTATGGGTGGCTTTTATAAAAAGCACTTACAAGCTGTATAAAGTCAGCACTTTAAAGGAGCACCAGTTATATTGATCAAAGACATATTTTTATGGCACTGGGAAAATTACAGGATTTGGCCAAGATTTGAGGATGTTCAGCCGATGCTGAGACTCAAACCCAGTTCCCCAAGTTGGCAGCTCTTTCCGTTATTTTACATATTAATTATAGTCATCTGCAACAGGCACAAAAAACCCTGACAAAGACAATAGATGTCGAATGGGCGAAACATACTGGCTTTGCCAATGCTTGTTCATTATTACATATAATACGATCTTAAATATATTCTTCAGGCTGTGTGCTGTATAGAAACATTCCCAAAATTCAATTTGATTAAAATGTTGTCCATGTCGAATAGCAACCCAGGCCATCCAAAGTATACAAAGTATACAAATAACTGACATGCCTTTTAGTTCACTATTGGCATTGTCAGGATGGGTGAAAGCATGAATGTTTTAAAAATGTATGTTTGAAAACTATTCCTTAAAAAAACAAACTTGCACTGATTTATTCTGATGTACTACTACTTCTAAGATGAAACTGTTTTGCATGTGAATGTAGCAGGGTGGTGGTAACGGAGGCGTCCCTGGTGGGTCGCTGACTCTACCTCCCCTCCTTCCCTTCAGATGGACTGATCCCACACCGAAGAAACAGAGGAGGGCGCCTTTAACTGGGCGTACGACGACAAAGACGAGACCACGCCCCCACATGACGACAGAGGGTCCGGAATGGTCAAGAGTCCGGAAGCCTTCTACTCGGGGTGCGGCGTCACCCAGGAGGAAGCGGAGCGGAGCAAGGAGGTCGGGAGCGAAAACTGAGGAGACGAGGAGCGGAAGAAGGAGAGCGAAGAGAGCGGAGAAGACAGGAGAGAAGTTTGTGGAGGCGTGCCAGGAGGCCAACAACCCGGTGAACCGCCGTGCCACACTCCCGAGGGAGGAGTGTGGCTTTCACAGGTATGGTGGCGTTTGGCAGGCTGGGTCGGGAGAAGGGGAGGAGGTCCTCTTGTTTGAGACTTGTAGATTTGTAAATAACCCTTCCATATCTTTCCCGCGCCATCCAACCCTCCCCTCCCCTCACACTCGTGCCTCACAATCCCAGAGCACTGTTTATATTTAGCACTGGTGTCCCCCATTCACCCCCGGTCTCCTCGTGGGCATCGTATATACTGATAGTGAAACTGACAGTCTCCCTCTGTTGGTTTTCTTTCCGGGGCTGAGCAACGCTGGGTACCAGAGGTCGCGGACCGGCAAAGAGGGCAAGAACATCCCGGCTGAGAAATCGAGCTGCTGCAATCACGGACCGGGCGGAGTTTGCGAGGAGGAGACTGACCTCCCGTAGCCGTAAAGCACTTCTAAAAATAAAACCTTCACTAACCAGACAAGGTCTCCAGTCTATCCCTAACCCCACGCTACAGTGAATAAAATAGATTTTTTAAATTTTTAAAGAGACTTTTCATATTTTACGTTTGTTGCAGAATGTCTTAAAAAATGGAGGCGGCCAAAAAGTTATCTGTGAAGGAAACACTAGTTACTTGCTTTCTTTCATGTTGATTAACCGTTTGTAGCATGGCTAAAACACACGGGCAAACATGTTGCATAGGCAAGACCTATTGGCTTTGCCAATGCTTGTTTAAGTTATCCTAGTTGGAGGTGCCAGAGACTGGTATATGTAGTAAATATTTATATGGAAGCATTGCGCTTGGTGGTCAACTGGGACAAATCTACTGTTGTTTAATCCATGGCTAACTTAGCGACTGCTTGACAATCAAAGGTGCATGATCAATCAAAGTTATAAATACTTAGGTGTAAAGACCTCAAGTAACCCCAATGTTTTTTTGGAAATTCCAACATAGTGCCCTGTTAAAAGGTTGCAGTGGGACTGCTGGGGAAAGAAAACTCTGCCTATTAATCTTTTGGGTGTAGTTGTTTTGTTTAAAATGATTGCCCTTCCAAGGTTTCTTGTCGTGCTGCAGATTTTTCCATGCAACTTTCTCACACATTTTTTTTACAATGTCCAGGACAGCACTGCTGCATCCTGTGGGGAAATAAGGAACAAGGTCATATGTGACATGAATATGCCATTAGTTTATGACATGGTATTTGGCACAGCAGACATATGCCCATACTGTTGGACAACCCAATTGAGAGTCGTCAATGGCAACAGATTATGCTGCCTTTCAGCTGGGACCTGCTCAACAACTTGGATTTTTTGGGGCTTCTATATGCTGTATATGGTGGGCAGGCATGTTGACATGGGAGACTCCACTAAGCCAGGGAAAATGGCTAGCACACTGCCTAGCTTTAATACCTGGAACCATAAAATAACTGAAAAAGTCATACATATGCCCTTTACTGAAGAAAACAAACTTGAACCCGCTGAACCCTGACAACTGGAGACCCATTACAAATGGATCTTTCCTGGGCAAATTGATAGAAAGAGCAGCATTTGCCCAGATGTCACAATTCATTGAAGACAATGCCATACTTTCAGACTTCCAAACAGGATTTCGTCCAGAAAGAGGCACAGAATCTGCCCCCCTTGCCATCTGGGATGACCTGAAGAACACAGCTGACCACAACTGGGTTGCTGCGCTACTCCTCTTGGACCTCTCGGCTGCCTTTGACACGGTTGACCATGACACTCTAATACAAATGTTAAATATTGGACAGATTGATTAGCATGAGCTGAAAGCCATTTTGTATTTCTGGCAGCCATTTTGTTTGCCATGTGCTCTGTCCTACCTTTCTGTTAACTGCTCTTGTAGTCTGCCTAGAGACAAACTATATTCAGCATCCTCCACTTTGCACATGCCCAGAAGGGCCTAGCTAGTAGAAAGCACCTGCTTCTCTAGTATAACTGTCAGGCTATTTTTGCTGCTGTATGGAGAAGTAACTCTCCTCCCACTTTGTTGAGCAAGTAGATCTTGTATGCCCATCTTAGTCATTTTGCATGCTTACACGAGCCAGGACTGCCCCTTGGTTTTATGCTGAGTATGTAACCCTCACATATAGAAGGCCTCAGTGTTCTGTACTCCATAGACTGCCTCATTCAGTTGCTAAGGCTTCTGTGTGACGTAGTCTCACTCATTCGAATTTAATAAAAATGATCTTTTATATTTCAGCTTCTGTGCCAATTTCTTCTTTGATGGTTCAAAAGGACTAAGTATTAGTGAGACCCCTAAGAGAAGGATTTTTGATTACTTCAGTTGGCGCTCCAACGTGGACCTCATCAGAGAAGTGGCTATCTGAGGGAGTGATCTTGTCAGGAGACAGAAATCTACTGAGGACAGGACAGGATTCTACTAAGGAGGTACTCTGTGCACGGAGATTCTAGGGATTCTCTGTCTCTGCAGCCCAGTATATTTCTGATCTTCCGGATTTTGATCCTCCACATGATGTCACCCCTGACTGGGAACCTTTTTGGTGTGAGTATTAAAAAAAAAAAAGACTGTTAGGTCATTCAGAACTTGGCAGTTAGAATTTGGACAACCATTTCACTGGTAAGAGCCATTTTACGGCACTTGCTGTAAGTATGACGCCTTGTATTTAGTAAGGTAGTTTCGAAACGCTTACTACGACATTTTTGATATGTATTGGCCAAATATAGAGTTAGTCCTATGAATATGAATATGTAAATGTATGTGAAGCAACACATATAGGCAGGTAATGAGGAGATTTTTCTCTACTCTTATGATATTTGAACGGCTCAACGTATGAAGAGTACTTTAAGGGCTACTTTGATTATAATACTGCATATTTTGCACTATTTTTGGCATGCCTTTTTCAAGCACACATTGAAGAATGTGTTACTTTTTGAAGGTACCATAGTGAGATGTGAATTAAATTAGCCGACTCCCTTGAGGGAATATCTAAATAGGTTTAGGTATAAAAACATATTTCTTCCTTGGTGATTCTGTCTCCCCAGGGAATTAAAATATGACAAAATACAAACAAGGATCCTTTTTCTGGGCAATTTTATGAATGGAGAAATGCAGAGCGATTTTTTTTTGGGTGTTCTGCAAGCCAAAGCTAGTGAATTGAGTGTATTTTGGCTTCTTGGAAATAAAACAGTCTGTTGGGCTCTTTTTTGCAGTCTTTGGGAATACTATTGAGAAGCGTTTCTTGTAAATATGACTTACAACTAGTATTTACAAATGGTTTGGTTTAAGTACAGTCTGTGGGCTGTCCTTTGTTTCTGTCCTAAGTGTTGATCTGTGGGTTAAATGTGTGTTTAAATGTCTATGTGGTTCGTGGTTTTACATTACAACTTCTATAAGTACATAGCGATTGCGCTATTTATGAAATAATGGCTATTAGGCGTGCTGTATTGTGTGTCCTGAGTGTTTGACCCCTTTCTGTATATGTCTGAAATGAGCTCAATGTGTGTTTGTGGTTTTTCTTGTTGTTTTCAGTCGGTTATGCAAAATGTCAGTTAATTAATATTAAGTAGAAATTAAATAAAAATCCAGAAATGAACCATATGATATGCTACAATAGCTTCACAATTCCAAGTTGACTAACCCCTCCCCCTCCTTCTCCCCCCATCCTTTTCTCCCTTCACCAATTGCATCCCCACTCATCCTTCTCCTGGAGCTTCCCGCCCCCTCCGTTTCTCCTCCCAGTGTCACAAATTACCCCTTCATTTCCCAGCCGACCTTTTGACCACATTAGCGGACTATCTTGGACCTCAGGGGTATATGATGCGGCCGTTACACCCGACCGTTGCCACACGGCGTTAGATATACACCGGACCACCAACGGGGGAGACATACACACTAACACACCAGCCATGGCGCTGACTGCAATTGACAATCGGGTTTTGCACCAAGATGAGATGACGGCGGACCTTCTTGCCCGCCCCGAAACAAACGAATGGCGTGTTAGTCTTATTTCCTGGCCCCGCAGCTGCCGCTGCAAAGATACATAACACCGTGGCACTAGACAGGAGACACGCGATACCAGATGGGTCCCCTCGGTGTCCGCGGCCCAGTGGCAACCTAAGGGATGGAGACCACAATACATCGTACGTTGCCAGACTATTGGGACTATGCAGATGCCATTACAGCTAGATAACATGTGATATGAACCTGATAATGTACAAAATGCGATGTACCACTGTATTTCGTGAACCGCCCCGAGAAAATAACACACACTGTTATGATGTGAGTCAACGAATGATGCACAGTTCATGTTTTCTTTCTTCTGTGAAAACAATAAAAGATATATATTTTTTTTAAAATGATATGCTACAATAGCTATATGTTGCTATTTAATTTATAAAGTAAGCAATTACGCACATGTACAAACTGTTATATGCTTAAATGATAAAATTAAAATTCACATTCCATAGGAATAAAAGGACTCAAAAACAAAATTGTGTTTTGTAATAAATAAACAATTATAAAGCATTTTCCTTAGATACATTGTATTAGATATTAACAGGCAAACACATCATCTGAATAAATTGGATTTTTCTGTACTGCACACGCATTTTAAAACTAGAAATGTCTCGGTTTTAAATAGACTGCCACCGTGCACACGTTTCAACACTGAGAAAAAGCTTTTACTGCCGCTAAGCAAACAGCTATCGTTTTTGTAGGCCACGAATAGACAGGAATGTTCACTCAACCAGGACTTTCTCAGTTAAACACAGGGCAAAATTTTGCCTTTCAGAATGCTGTTTTAAAAAAGGTTACAAAAATCAGGTTCATTATTTTAGATTTGAGGAAAAGGTTTAAGGTAGGGATTTCCATTCAAAAGTTTTTTATAAGCATATTCTTGGTTCTGTTGCTAAATAATAATTGTTCTTTTAAAAAAAAGTGGTGCAAAAATGTGTCATGTTTAAAGTTAGGCTTCTGTGCTTAGGCTTATGAATGAATGCATCTAAATATGATAGGCAAGAGATGCAGCTTGCTTTTCCTATGTGAAAATATCAAAATGATTGGTTTTATTAAAAGAAAAAGTATTAATTATGAAAATTTTATAAAAAGAAATACGTGTTTTTAAAATCATTTTTTTATATTTATAAAGCTTAATACTCATACTGTGACCTCCTAGCATTACAATTTAATTTAAGTTGTGTTGTACCGCATAATGAGGACATTTGCATATGGAATTTCACTTGGCGCAGGCGTCAAAACAAATTTTTCTAAGGATTTGCATGAGATATGTCTAATGTCCAATCTCTGCAATTTGTAGAGAACATTCTGAGGATGATTAATATGTAAATAAATAATAGGATATTCATTTTTAAGTACCCCAAATATCAAAGTCGAAATTGGGTAAAATAGACTATTTAAACAGCATTCTTGCCATTTACAGTAGCTTTAAAGTGCCTTAGGCTTCAGTAAATGCATACATTTAGGCATAATACAAATAGCTGACTTCTGGATTGTTAGACAAGTATATTGTACACTGCTTCTGCTCTTGAAAAATAATGTCCACGTAGTTGCCTTCATTCAACAAAATAAAATGTTGCATTAGTTTTAGACAGAAAATAAGATGAAGCTCTTTCTTAGAATGTTGTGGGCTACATGCCTAGGTAAAAACGATTAGCAAATTCAGATTTATTTTTCACAGGAATAATTGTGGCGCAAGGGACACAGAGTTTCTGTGAAACAGTTTAACTTTTGGACAGTCAAAATTAAGGTGGCTTAACATGCTTACATGTTTTAGTCATTGCAAAGTTGACAAGATGGTTACAGTTGATATTTTGTGTGTTATGTGAAGTGTCTCTCTGTGTTGTTTATTTTTTGCTTCTGCCCACAGATCATTCATGAATTGTTCTGGGTGGTTTTAAGGCTAACAAGATACATGAGTTGGTTTGACAAAAACGTCATAGTTGTGAGAGGAAAAAAGGTGAAATATGCGCTCTGAATGACTATAGGTCGGAAATTAGGGTAAGAGAAGATTAGAACGGACCGAGAATGCTACAGTAAGTGTAGGGAAGTAGTGGAAAAGCAGAGGTAATAGCAAATGCATCAGTGATGGTCCATTCCACGAGGTGGTGGAACGAGTGTTCCATATGTACCTGTGGGACCTAATCAACGTGCAGATTGCAAAAAGAAGGGGGCTGTCAGCAGTATGTTGAAACAAGATGCGTTTTTTATAACGTCTTTGAAAAGAAATGTTCGTGTGTTTTTCATGTTTGTGCATTTTGTCCTTGTATGAATTGCTCCTGCTGGTCCTGTGTGTCAGAAGCGACACAGTAAGTTGTATTTGACAGCTGATCACCATAAGGTGACCTGTTGTCAAAGGGGGGTGAGGAAAGTAAGGAAATGTAATATTAATTTTAAGCCTGACAAATTAAGCAAGCCAGAATATTGGGTTTTGTGCTGCAGGTTCACTGCATAAAATGTGTTATGCGTCACTGCTCATTTACATATGCTGTTGTAATTTGTTTATGCTTTCTGTGCTTGGTGTACAGCAAGTATACCTGATGGCTCGGTATGTGTGTTTTTCTGTTATGTATGTTTTTGTTTCTATGCTGTTTAATACTATTTTTTTTTTTTTCAAATCATTTTTATTGGGGAAATAAAAGGAAAATAATCAATACAGAAAATACAGAAATACAGAAACTACAAAAAGAAATGCAAGATGCAAGATGCATTGGCTGATAATGCTGTCGAGAGGATGATCATAAAAGGAATGAGAAACGTAGGGATGAATCCATATACCAGGTCGTATGAAAGCATAGTTGGTCCCCTGCGACAAAGTATGCACAATTTACATATGTAATGTTAGAAGGGCGTTCTTTAGTACAGCGTGTAAACCAGAAATTAAACATATAATACAATTACGAAATATCAATCTGAGGTACACAGTACAGGATTAGTGCCTATCCACTGACAGAATTAATAGTCATATGTGAACTTTGCCTTAGAGTGAAAACTATAGACATAGCCTTGCCATCGTATCATGTATGAGACATGTTACCATTGGTTATCTTAGTGGCCGTGATAGGCCTTACGGAGGATCGAATGAGAAGGAAGAGGCATCCAGGGATTTCCACAATCTTTTGTTTGAGGACCTCCAAGGTGAGGAATGCAAGGCAGGATTATCCGCTCCTCTAATGCAAGATACCCAATCCTTCCACATAGTGATGGATACCTCGGAGGCGTTCTTCCATTTGCAGAATACTACCTTACATGCCAGAGTTAGTAACAAGTCCAATAATTGACGATCATTGTCATTTTTTAATTTTGGGTCCAGGGCACCCCGGATAATATAAACAAAATCCCTTGGCGCCTTGATTCCAAAAGCATGATCTACGCAGTCAAATACTTTCCCCAGTAGCCTCCTAATGAGGTACAGTGGAATAGCATATGGGCTAGGTCTCCCGTGTGTGCATTACAATTCCAACAAATAGGGTTGTCTATCAGTTTTAGTTTAAATAGCCTGGGTGGTGTCCAATAGGCCCTGTTGAGTAGCATGTATTTGGTTTGGGACAATATAGGTGAGACGTTGTTTGTTAAAGCTGTTGCATGGATTTTGTCCCAATCGAAATTAATGCCGGTAGAGTTAGGTTCGACCTCCCATCTTGCTTCATTACGTTTTTGGTGTTTCCCGGGTAGAGGAAGGAGAGGTTTGTATACTTTAGACACCAAGTGGCCTCCTTTCCTAATGCATGCTAATCTTGTCCTGAGCCAAGGTTCTAGGGGTTTGAGTGATCTTGCGGACAGGAGTGTCTTCAATTTGAGGAAATCACAAAAATCTATTGGAGTGAGACTGTTTTTCTTGAATGGAAGAAAAAGGCATAGGGTGAGTTCCATCATATAGGTCGCACACCATATTAATACCGTTTTCTGACCAGTGCTCCCAATTTAATGGTTCTCCTTGAAGTTTAAGACAGGGATTATGCCATAGGGCCATTAAGGTGGTGTTTTTTACCTTGAGGCCAGAATCGTGAACCTGATCCAGTCGTAAGAGTGCACGCCTCGCATTTAATAAGATATGTTTGGAATTAGGAAGGTGTGCTAAGTCCATGGTGAGTAGCGCGGAGAGTGGAACGTAGCCAACGAGGGACTTCTCTATGTCTACCCATAATGGCACATAGAATGGGTCTTCAAGAATCCAGTGTGCACCTGGTTTACACAAAAACGCGGTCTGGTAATTTCTAAAGTTTGGAAGACCCAGGTCGCCCTTGTCTTTTGCTAGTTGCAGTTTTTTCATTGATACCCTGGGCTTCTTACCTTGCCAAAGAAATGTACCAAAGATTTTATCTATCTTGTGTAAAAAGTCTTCAGAGAGTGTCATTGGTAGCATGCTCGCTAAGTAATTTACCATCGGGGTCACCATCATTTTTAGAGTTCCAGCTCTCCCCCACCATGATAAAAACTTTGGAGACCAACCGTCGAGTAATTTGTTTATTTTATTTATTAGATGCTCTTCATTCATTCTTAGAGTGGAAATAAGATCCCTCTTGAAGTCCAACCCCAGGTATTTGAAGGGGCCTGGTTGCCAGGTTAGGCCTGAGTCACCCAGTACCTCTTTATTTCCTTGATTATTCAGCAGTTTAACTTCTGTTTTATCTTTATTTATTCTGTATCCCGAGACCTCCGAGAACTCCTTTATGGTATTCATAAGAGCTGGTATTGCATCTTCAGCATTTTCTGACAAGACTAGGACATCATCTGCGTACGCCGTGAGCTTTATCGTACAGTCATTGAATGGGATTCCAGCAATGTTTTTATTGTTGCGGATGCGATATAGGAATGGTTCTATTGCCAGAAGGAATAGTGAGGGGGAAAGGGGGCACCCCTGCGTAGTCCCTTGTTGTAGGTTAAAAGATTGGGAGAGCGATCCACCCGCTCTCACCTTGGCTGATGGGCATGAGTACAGAGACATTACCAATTTTGTGAATGATGGCCTAATTTGAATTTTTTTAGAACCGCCTCTAAGTATTTCCAATCTACCTTATCAAATGCTTTTTCAGCATCAAGTGTTATCGCTGAGGTTGGAGTGTTGAGAAGTTTCGCTTTCTCAAGGACGTGTGCTAGGGTTCTGGTGGTGTCGCTGGATAGCCTACACTTTAAAAATCCAGCTTGGGAATGGTGTATTAATTTTGGCAGGACTTTCTGTAAGCGGTTTTAGGATCGAGGCTAAAAGTTTACAGTCAATATTGATAAGCGATATAGGTCTGTAGTTCTTAGGTAGTTTCGTGTCCTTCCCTTCTTTCGGCAGTACAGCGATGATGGCCTCAGATAGTGTGCCTTTCACCTCACCCGTCTCATTAATCTCTTGATAGAGGTGGAGAAGTGGGGTTGATAATATGTTGGAGAAAGTCTTATAAAATCTGGCAGTGAACCCATCAGGCCCAGGTGCCTTCCCGCACTTAAGGGATTTAATGACCTCCTCTACTTCAGAGTGTGAGATAGGGCTGTTGAGTCCTTCTTGGTCTTTAGATGAAAGGAACGGTAGATCACAGTCTTTCAGGTAATCTTCAGTCTTGTTTTCCCTCACAGTCTCATTCTTGGCATATAGCTCCTCATACAATTCCTTGAATATCTCTGTAATTTTGACGGGGTCTGACTAAGTGGAACCAGATGTGTCAGAAATTGAACTGATAGTATTTTTTTGGATTTTGAATTTGAGGTAAGCAGCTAAGCTTTTCCCCGCTTTATTCGAGTCACAGATTTTAAATCGCTTCTTTCTGTTTAGCCACACCCCCGCCCTCTCGCTTATCAATTTGTTATATTCGTACTTTTTATTAGCTAATTTGTTCAACGTTACATTATTCCTATTCCTCAAGTGTTTGTACTCCAGGTCAGCAATTTCTTTCTCCAGTGCTTCTAAATCCACATTATAATGATTATTTATGGCAGATTTAGTTTTAATAATAACCCCCGCACAGTACTCTTAAGCGCTTCCCAGCGCGTCAGGTCTGTGGTATCGCCCCTCTTATTAACTTCCAGATAGTCCCTAATAGCTGCTTCAATAGCATCTTTATGCTGACTTTTTTCAAGTATATCATCCTTTAGGCGCCACAGGGACTGGCGTAAAGTCGGCTTTACATTAGAGATGGAGAGGGAGATACAAGAGTGATCTGACACGAGCCTTGGTTCAATAACAGTATCTTTAATTCTAGCAACGGCGTTCTGTGTAATAAATAAGTAGTTGATTCGGGAAAACTAATCATGTGGAGGCGAGTAAAAGGTGTACTCCCTTCCATCCGGGTTTTGCAACCTCCATGAGTCTACCAGATGGAACCTATTGCAGAGTTTAGTGAAAGCTTTATGTGATTTATTACTGCGGAAGGTGCACCTAGAATCTCTGTCAAGGATGGGGTCGGACGGAAGATTAAAGTCCCCCGCTAGGATATGTACAGCTGTGTCTGGAATAGTATCAAGTTGTTTCGGGAGTTCTGACCAGAATGCAAGATCACATGTATTAGGGGCATATACGTTTGTGATGTAAAATTCAGTGTCATCTTTAGACAGTTTTGTCGTGATCCATCTCCCTTTGGAGTCAGTCACTGAGGAGATTAAGTCTACATTGGATTTCTTGGCAATCATGGTTATAACACCGTTCTTTTTTGCTACAGCCTCCGATCCCATCTCTTCCCTGAAAAATTTGTTTCTGAGTGTGTGGAATTGTTTGGCTTCTATCTTGGACTCTTGTAGTAGCACAATATCCCCCTTCTGTCTACATAGATAATCTAATATTTTCTGTTGCTTGACAGGTTGGTTAAGCCCCTTCACATTAAGGGAAAGGATCCTCAGATTACCTATCTTTGTTACCCCCAAGGGTGAATCAATTACATCAGGTGACATATGGATGTGGGACAACATCCATGATCAGGATGACGATCGTGCGAATGGCCGAGTGGCGTTGTGTGTGCTGAAGGACTTGTGTATGCACCATGTATGTACTTACGCATAACATACTTAACAGCTTCAGTTGGACAATGCCCATAATGGGGACAAAGCGGACTGCAAAACATTCGGCTATATCTTCTGTGTGTTGGCAACCTGTATAACCTAGTAGTAACTTGTAGCTTATCATTTTAGACACAACTGTGCGCGTGTAGTTGAATGCCAAAGCAAGAGTAGCGTTAAAAACAATAGCACAAAGCAGGCAAAAGAAAAAAAAAAAAACCTCCCCCAACCTTGCCCCCGCACCCCTCCATCCCCTACCCCCCTTCACCCTCATCCCACCCCTCACCCTCCAAACTTATGCGTAGGGCATGGCGACTGGGAAAACAGCACCGTATCCTCCCCTATGGCGACATATTTGTCATTTTAAATGTTAGGAACTGTATTAACTTTAGCAATTGAAAAATATTGTAACTTTTAAACATCTACAGACATCTATAGACGTCTCAAACAAACTAGGCCCCTGCCTAGCTAGTGACTAGTGATGAAGCCTTGCATCCGTGCATAATGAGTGCTTCGGGTCCAGTTGGCTTACTAACCAGGAAACCTACTAGCATTAGTTTAACATGAAGGAATTTTCCTCAGGGATTCGAATAGCAGTAAGCTTGATAGGTGTACCTAAAGTCATCTCAAAGTACAAGGTACATTAACCATATAATACAAGTTATGCCCTGCCGATCCCATGTAGGAGCTGACATTAGGCTAAGATTAGGCCTTGGGTGAGTGGACCTTCAAACGACCGTCTCCAATATCCCCACTGCTGTTTAACCTATATCTGCAGCCTCTGATTGCCTCCCTGGCGAGTATGGGCTGCACAGTATATAACTACGCAGACGACACGCAGCTGCTGCTGAGTGTTGACAATACAAACACCGCCCAACTCCACACTCAGAATATCTTGAGACACACGGTCCAGTGGATGACAGGAAACCTCCTAAAAATCAATCCAGACAAGACTGAGGTCTTGGTTATTTCATCTACCACCTCACCATGGTGTGACCTCTACTGCCCGCAGAGTTAGGTCCAGCCCCAAAACCCAGTTTGAACGTGAAGAGCCTGGGGATCAAACTGGATTGTGACCTCTCTATGGTCGGCCAAATCTCTTCAGTGGTGGGCAGCTGTACTAATCATCCGACAGCTACGGAAATTAGTGCCTATCATTTCCCAATCTATGCTACGTTCCATCGTCGCAGCTACTGTGATTTCACGCATAGATTATGGAAATGCCCTCTACCTTGGCCTACCAAAAACCTTGATAAATAGGCTACAGGTGGTGATGAATGATGCCGCTCGTCTTATCTTCAGACAGCCAAGACACACTAAAGCATCCCCCCTGCTACAAAGCCTCCACTGGCTCCCTATTAAGGAGCGAGTGGAATTTAAAAATCTGTGCATCGCCCATAAAGCCATCTATGGCATGGCACCTGCTTACATCAAAGATCGCCTGGCAATGTATAGCCCAAAGAGAGCTCTTAGGTCCTCAGACTCTCAGCTATTAGTCTGCCCTCGGTACAAACTTGCCACCAAGGGCGGTAGAGCCTTTTCGGTGCTGGTTCCGCATTTATGGAACACACTACCTGAGCCACTACGAAAGGAAGGAAACCTCCTACGTTTCAGAAAGGGGCTGAAAACGCTGTTGTTCAGGAGAGCCCGGTGAGCCACGTAGGCTAGTGGATGCCCTCTGTACTGTCAAAGTTGTTGTTTACCATCGATTCCCGAGCGCTTAGAGGCCTGTAGGTGATTGAGCGCGCTACAAATCAAAAATAACAATAACAATAACAATGTATTTGACTATAGATTCACAAGGTATTAGTATATCGATGTACTCATATAACAATATATATATACCAAACTACAAATTAAGACCACACCAGCATTTTACCAGGACATTACTTTTAGCGGTTCGTGCATGGGTACTGTAAGGTCTTACCCCTACGATCTTACAGGCAGACTATGTTGTAGACTCAAGAGTATTAAACAGTGGAATTAGTTGAGTAGGATTTTGTGAAGTTCAACTGAGGTTAAGTAATAGTACAAGTAATAGTACAAGCAAAGGATATTCATTTATAGCCGGAGGCAGATGCCCCGCCATATCAGCCGGTGTTATGTCCATCGATAGATCACCGGGACCGTGGAGTAGACGTTTCAGCTTTTGAGGATCCGTGAATATGTGTGAGACCCCCTGTATGGTCACCCTGAACTTAGACGGACCTACAAAGCCATATTGGTGGCCCAGTGATCGCAATTGTGGACGCATTGCCAAGAAGGCCTTCCTCACATCTACAGTGTCTTTGCAGTAGTCTTGCAAAATGTATATCTTGTTTGCTTTCCACAGGACATGGTTATTTTGTCGTACGAAGGACAGAATCTGTTCCACATGTTGAAATCTCAGGGGTTTGCATATGATAGGTCCCAGACCTTTTTGGAATTTTGTTATCCTTCCTGGGACTCTATGTGCTCTATCGAATTCCAGTGGTTGGGCGTAGGTTAGATTAGTCGCCTGTTTGAACCAGGATTCCAAGAAAGCAATACACGAACCATGGGCCTCTTCCGAACCTTCCGGTATTCCAAAGATTCTAAGGTTTCCCCTCCGATTTCGGTCTTCCAACTCGGCTAATCTCTTTGTTATCGTCTCAGAGGATATAGTGAGACTTTTGAGAGCACCACAGGTTTTACTTTCTGTGTCCTCAAGGCGGCTCATTCTCGATTCAGTTTCGGTAATTCTAGAGTTAATGTCTTTTATATCCTTCCAAACGGCTACAATTTCTTCTTTTGGTGATTTTGCCAAGTCTCTTACTTCCTCCAGCCTATTCAAAATAATATCCATGGTATCGCTGACTTCCTTCTTGCTCTTCACAGGCGATATCGGATTAGGTGGTTCACCTTTCAGGCGTTTGAGGTTCTTAGACGTCTCCTTTTCACCCATGTTGGCTTTGTTCTAGAGGAGAAGTACTCGATCACGTGCTCACTCAGAAGCCTTATAGAGAATTTGTGTTCGCAAGATCTTGAATGGGACCTGGGGTTCACTATGCAAAGGATTACATCCATAGCAGGGCACTATCAATGGTTCTAGAGCCTTCAAGAGGGCACATAACAATGGGTTCAGAACTTTATGCCAAAAGCGCCACCAATAGCCTTCATTTATAAAAGAGCAGCATATTGCAGTATTAGTGTAGCTTAGTGTCGCAGGTGTCGGCCATTTTGAAAACAGGCAAGACCCAAGAGCAAATGATACTTAATATTTTCTTTGATGATGCCAGGCAGTACACTCAGTGTCTGTAGATCATACCAGAGTGCACAACATAAGAGAGGGCTAGAAGATTATCCAGGAAGTGCCTCCACGATATTCACTTGCAGATTGCACTATTGGTGTAGAACATTGTCACAGGCGTCGGCCATTTTAGGGTCAGGCGGGATCAAAATAGTAATGAAATGGTTCATATTATTGGCTCTGATGATGCCAGGCAGCTCAGCATATCATGGGCATCCGTGAAACATACACTGCACAATGCGCGCACTAAGAGCATGAGGACGCACACAGCGCGCAAACTTCCTTTTGCACGATCGGGCCGCATAACGGGCCATCGGCCGCCATTACAGGGACTGCTTTTGCGCGCGATACCTTGTCTGCGCGATCCCTCAGACCGGGATTACGGGACCCGTCAGGCTTCAAGCACGAGTCTTCGGCAACCCCGTTAATGATTGCGAGCGGCGGGCATCGGGAGCTGTAGGAGTCTTCCGTAGCCTTTCAAGACCGAAGATGACCGCCCGGACCCCCATATTATGTATAATTCCCTTTTGTATGACCAGACTGTTTTTCAACAATTTTCATTAGGCCCACTTCGATGTTTTCCAGTCTGACTGTCAGGGTAGTGATGGACTGGTTAACTGACTCAATACTATAGTAAGACAAGTTTTCCACCTCAATTGTAGATACCGTACGTTTATTTTTTTAACATGACAAATTTTAAATGCCTATTTTGATTTGTTTTTTTTACCCTTTTTGTTCCTGATGCTTTAATTTTCAGTGTGATCAGATGTGTTCTAATCATGGAAATACATCATCTCAAAGTACAAGGTACATTAACCATATAATACAAGTTATGCCCTGCCGATCCCATGTAGGAGCTGACATTAGGCTAAGATTAGGCCTTGGGTGAGTGGACCTTCAAACGACCGTCTCCAATATCCCCACTGCTGTTTAACCTATATCTGCAGCCTCTGATTGCCTCCCTGGCGAGTATGGGCTGCACAGTATATAACTACGCAGACGACACGCAGCTGCTGCTGAGTGTTGACAATACAAACACCGCCCAACTCCACACTCAGAATATCTTGAGACACACGGTCCAGTGGATGACAGGAAACCTCCTAAAAATCAATCCAGACAAGACTGAGGTCTTGGTTATTTCATCTACCACCTCTAGTTCTTGTCTTTTGTTTCCACATTTTGATCATTAGCCTGTGTATTGCATAGTGCAACTAATGCACAATTATTAAAGGGAGGTATCTACATGTCCCTGATAATCTGTATCATGTGATTTCCATTTGAGGTGTTCTAGATAAGGAATTTAGGAACACCTAGACTTAATCATTCAAAAAAAATGTTTACCCCATTAGACAATGCCACTATGTGTGAGGACACACATTGAGATAGAATTCTTGTCCCATGACTTCTGGCCACTCCTCGCAGATTGCAGGCCACCTGCTTGTAGTCCCATTGTTAAATACAATGAATTGTTTTTGCGCTAATTTGAAGGAAACTAACAACTGTGTCACATTTCCTACGTCACTAGGTTCTGCGGGATCTTCCAGAGTAAAAGGAAGAGTCATAATAACCTGCAGAACAAAAATAAAGCCGAGTCCTAATTCCCATCAGTGACAGCTACAGATGAAGGGCAGATGTCTTGGGCCTACAGTCCCAGCACCCAGAAAGTAGCAAGGCTGGACCGCGATCGCCAGCGCTTCATCAATGGCATTTCCAAAGCATCGTGCTTGCTCCATCAGACGGCGTTGGACATCAGACAAGAAGGAGGAGCTGGTTCCCTGTTTGCCACAGAACCAGAGTTTAAGTGCAAAAGAGCGAAAGAGAAGGATCCCTGTTGATGGCAGGGCTGGTTTGAGGCTTTAGTTTTCTACCTGTCATGTGCTGGTAACCTTTGACAGCATGCAGTCCCTTGAGCCCCTTGGCCTGAGTTTTGGCCACCCCTCTTTTCTTTGGTCCAACGGAAGGGCAGTCCACCGGAGAATCCAAGATTGGCAAAAGTACATACTTTGTGGTACCCATGATAAAAGGAAAGATAAAATGAAAGAGCAGCCCGAGCGTCCTCTGACACTGAATATTGAGTGTGGGAGCCTGAGAATGTAGACCCAGGTCTGCACAAGATGATCTGTGCCCACGACCAACAAAGAGCACAATATTTGTAGTGCCTGCCGCAGAGGAGAGACACTGGTGCACTGCATTGAGACATTCGAGTGAGCTGTGAGTGTTTGCCAGGAGGGCACTCCAACAGATACTGAGAAGCATTATTTTCTCGGAAGGCCTGAATCAAGAGGCCCAACGCGTAAGAAAACAATGGAAGCAGATTTGATGGACGATAGAAGCCTACCAAAGAGGCTTGGAACGGACTTTGACATAGTTGCACGAGTGTTTCCAGTGCCACTGTATAAAGTGGGTGTTGAATATGTTCCCATTTGACTGAATTGCCATGGAAGAGGAATAGCCTCTAGTGGCTCCACCCCTAGCATCCAAAATGGTCCACCATAAGTAAATTTGTGTACCTGTTCTTACTGTTCTGCTGGCATCGTTTTAAAGTAGTGTTCTGTCTGTACTCTGATAAAGGGTATTCCCATTTCACCTGAGAGCATTGATAAGGATCACCACTGTCTCACCTGAGTTTATAATAGTCACTGAAATGCATAGGAGCCCTGAAGGTGATTACTAGATGATTTTAGGATTTGCTTTTGCTTAGGAATAGAAAAATGATAAATCTTTTTGTAATAGTGGTCATTACTTTCTCCTGCTATCTGTTAATGTTAATTATGACCCTATGCGTTATTCTCTTTGTATTCCTGCTTATAGCTCAGGAAAAGGCCCACCTAGCAATGAATTAGGGAATTGATAAATTTATGAAAAATTAATGTGCAAATATTTTCTATGTTCCTACTGGATCATAGGAATGTCTTTAGCTCATGCTAAAAGGACCATCTGTTAAATATTGGACAGATTTGTTAGCATGAGCTGAAAGCCATTTTGTATTTCTGGCAGCCATGTGCTCTGTCCTTCCTTTCTGTTAACTGCTCTTGTAGTCTGCCTAGAGACAAACTATATTCAGCATCCTCCACTTCACACATACCCAGAAGGGCCTAGCCAGTAGAATGCACCTGCTTCTCTAGTATAACTGTCAGGCTATTTTTGCTGCTGTATGGAGAAGTAACTCTCCTCCCACTTTGTTGAGCAAGTAGATCTTGTATGTTCATCTTGTCATTTTGCATGCTTACATGAGCCAGGACTGCCCCTTGGTTTTATGATGAGTATGTAACCCTCACATATATAAGGCCTCAGTGTTCTGTACTCCTTAGACTGCCTCATTCAGTTGCTAAGGCTTCTTCGTGACGTAGTCTCACTCATTTGAGTTTAATAAAAATGATCTTTTATATTTCAGCTTCTGTGCCAATTTCTTCTTTGATGGTTCAAAAGGACTAAGTATTAGTGAGACCCCTAAGAGAAGGATTTTTGATTACTTCACAAAGACTCTACGAAGACGGCATAGAGGGGACTTCTTTAGACTGGATCAGGTCCTACCTATGAAACATAACTAATATCATCCATACCCCACCTTTCTTGTCCAAACCGTACTCCACAAAACCTGGGGTCCCTCAAGGCTCTATCATCTCGCCCATGCTTTTCAACATCAATATGAAGTCATTACCGGTACTGATCAATCAATTTCACCTCATGTGCTATAACTATGCAGATGACACACAAATACTCCTTCAACTGAATGCCCCAAAGACATTGGAAACACGCCAATTTTCAGTTGTCAGAGAGCCGTGGATCACCATCTCAAATTGAATGCTTCCAAAATGGTAATACTCACATGTGACGATTGTAAACATTATGACCCGCTTGCCGCCTGGCCTGATGAACTGGGATCACTGCCTGAAGTATTGAAGGAAGTAAGAAACCTCAGAATGGCCATGGACTCCAAGCTATTGATGAATACCCAAGTGGACAAACTAGCAAGATCACGCTTTGTTACTATAAAAACTCTTCAACGAATCTTCCCCCATTTAAACATTTCCACACGAGGTCCAAGCTACCATCTCCCTTGTTCTGTCCAAACTTGATTACACCAATAGCCTCTACCACGGATCACCTTTAACAACTATGAAAAGACTACAAAAGATTCAGAACTCGGGTGCCAGACTACTCTTGCATCTCAAACATCGAGACCACATCTGCCTTTAAAGCCCTGCATTGGTTGCCAGAAGATCCACGTTCAAGCTGCTTTGTATCACCCAAGAAGCGGTAAATGGAATGGGACCACTCTTCATCAGGAACAAAATCAGCAAACACATTCATCATAGGAACCTTCACTCTAGCGGGGCACCTCACCTTAAAATCCCAAGATACAAGAAAAAAACATGGGTGGCACATCCTTTTCTGTTCAAGCAGCCAAAATATGAAACTCTACCCCCAACATAAGATCCACCGACAACCACCTTATCATCAGAAAACTACTCAAGAATTTGCTAATCCCCACATAAGCACCATACACAAGCAGAAATATACAGCATATCCCTCTGTATATAAGCATTTATTTGAACTATAGATATGTACCTATATATGTGTATTGCTTTGTATAAACATGTAAAATAATTATGCTTTTTTTACTACAATACTTGAAAACCAGAGTTTATCGAATGCATCTTTAATCTACTTATACTTACTTCCTTTATGCATCTATATACCTTCCATGTACTTGGATCTATATATTTATTAATTTACTCCCCCAAAAAAAAGCATATTCAATGCACTATTTTTATTTTATTTATTTATTTCTTTATTTCAAAGGTTTTATATAGCGCTGCTGGACCCAAGAGTATCAGAGCGCTTTACATGGAGGTGAGAATCAACGAATGTTTGAGTGAGAAATAGAGGAACAAAAAGCAAAATATACGTAATGGAATCAAATATACATAATAAAGCAAAATACATAATGAAAGTGTAATCTGTAGAGCTTGCGTTATTTACCCCAGTATCTGTTGAGAAGAAGTACTTTGAGTTCTTTTTTGAAGAGAGAGTAAGAGGGGTTGCAGCGAAGATCTTTGGGGAGAGAGTTCCAAATTGTAGGAGCGTTGCCAGAGAAAGCACGGGATTGGGTCTTTTGACATTTGAGTCTAGGCGGGATAAGGACAAGGGAGTTTGTGCTTCTCAGGGACCTGGAGCATCCTGCTTTGTGTAGTTTGTTTGAAAGGTAAGAAGGTGTGTTTTGGTGGAGAGCCTTGTGTGTGATGCAAGCGATCTTATAGGTGGATCTTCCTTCTATTGGGAGCCAATTGAGGATCTTGAGAGTGGGGGAGATGTGATCAATTTTTTTACAGTCGGAGATGAGTCTTGCAGCTAGATTAAGGACAGATTTGATCGGAGCAAGGTGGATTTTAGGTGTGCCGGCCAGAGTAGTGTTACCATAGTCGATCCTAGAAAGGACCAGCGATTGCACAACAAGCTTGAAGTCGGCTGCTGGTATAAATGGTTTAATTTTCTTGAGTTGTAGAAGGGTGAAAAGGGCACTTTTTGCTGCATTTTTAATGTGGGGTATGAGATTGAGGTTCTGGTCAATACTGATGCCTAAGGATTTAACGGAATTAGAAGTGGAGAGTGAACAGTTAAGAGCTTTGATGTCATTGATTCAGAGTTGGATGGGAAGGGAATTGTTTTTGGGGGAGAACAGTATGATTTCAGTTTTTTTCGGGTTAAGTTTGAGATGGTTCTGATGGAACCAGGTTTGAACTTTAGTCAAGGTGTCATTGAGGTGAAGTATGTCTTTGTGGGATTTGATCTTGTAGTATAGTTGGGTGTCATCGGCATAGAGGTGGTAACTGATATTGGCTTGTTTGAGGATGAGAGTGAGTGGTTCCATGAACAGATTGAATAGGGTTGGGGAGAGGATGGATCCTTGAGGGACGCCGAGTGAGACGGTTTGGGGTTTAGAGAGGAAGTGGTTGAGCTTGATTTGTTGTGATCTGTTATGAAGGAATGAGGAGAACCATTTTAAAACATTACCTTCAAGGCCAAATCGAGCTTTAAGAATGTTGAGAAGGGTGCGGTGGTGTACAGTATCAAAAGCAGAAGAGAGGTAAAGGAGGATTAGTATTGAGGATTCCCCCCTATCTAGTGAGCGATGGATGTTGTCAGTAATGTTTAGCATAGCAGTTTCGGTACTACATCCTTTTTTGAAGCCAGATTGGAAAACATCAAGTAGATTGTAGGTGATGATGTGTTTATATAATTGTAGTAGGACACATTTCTCTAGGGCTTTAGAGAGGAATGGAAGGTTAGAGATAGGACGAAGGTTGCTGAGGTCATTAGGGTCAGTCGTGGGATTTTTTTAGAATAGGTGTGATTTGACCAAGTTGAAGAGAGGCGGGAACGCAGCCAGTGGAAAGAGAGGAGTTGATGATTTTGGTCCATATAGGTGCGATGATAGAATTAAGTTCTTGAACCAGGTGTGCGGGAAGAGGATCTTTGGAGTGGGAGGAAGGTTTGAGTTTGGTAATGACATTAGTGATCGTAGATTCAGATACTGGACTAAAGTCACTCCACGAGGCACTGTTTTTAGCCGGGGTGATGAGTTCCAGAACGGGGTCAGGTTGGGAGAGAGCCGGGAGGGCTTCAGAGGGATTGAGAGGAGTTGATATAGAGAACAAAGGTGAGTTAGAGGAGGTGGAGAGGGTGTGTTGGGTGGGGGGAAGTTGGAGCGAGAGCGGGAGGGAGGAGAAGGATAGTTCGATCAAGTTGATTTTGTTAGTAAAGAAGCTAGCGATTTCTTCACATCTGTCGGTAGAGGCTAAAATTTTGGGAGGGCCAGTGGAAGTTTGTTTTTTTACAATGTTAAAGAGTTCTCTCGGGCGGTTTCTCGCCTGATCAAGCTGAGTCCAGAGAAAGGAGGCTTTTTCATTGAAGATATGTTTTTTGTATTGGGCTCTAGCGGCTCTGAGTAGAGCCAGATTTTCAATGGTCCGATGCTTCCTCCAGACCCTTTCAGAATGTCTAAGGGATCGTCTTTGATTATTTAGATCGGTATTGAACCAAGACTTAGGAGGGATATTTTTTTGTTGTTTGAATTTGATTGGAGCAATTTGGTTGAGGGCTTCACAAATAGAGTTATTATAGTGGTTAGTTAGATCGTTGGTGCTATCAGAGAGTGGAGGAAGAAGTAAGTGGTTCTTAATTGTCGATTTCAATTGTCCAGGGGGAATGAGGTGAAGGTTGCGTGTGGGTTTTTTAGGTAAAGTGATGATGGGGGTGCTGCGAGGAACGGATCTATTCATGGTAAAAAGGATTAGGTAGTGGTCAGACCAGTCAACCGGAAGTATGTTAGATAGGGAGGCCAGATCACCGCTGGTCATGATAGCATCAAGGGTGGCACCTTTGTTATGGGTAGGAGGAGAATGGCAGATTTGGGTCATATTGGTGACATCCATGGTGTCATTGAATATGATGACCGCAGGGTCATCCTTTTTGTTCCAATGGATGTTGTAGTCACCGAGGAAGAGATTGTTAGGGTGTGAGAGTGACGCTTGGATAATAAGATCAGTCATCTCTTCCGTAAAGGGGATGTTATTACCCGGCGGATGGTAGATCGAGTGCAGCCGGATGGAGGGGGAGTCAGGTATCGTGAGATCGGCGCAGAGGTATTCAAAGGATGAAGGATCTTGAAGGGGGACAAGTGAGATGTTAAGTTCAGTTTTAATAATTAAGGCGAGTCCACCTCCTGTTTGTTCAGTTCTATCTTTCCTAATGACCGAATAGCCAGGGGGAATAAGTAAGTCAAGGATGGGCTTAGAGTGGGCGGTGAGCCAGGTTTCAGTTAAGAATGCGATGTCAATGTCTTCGTTGAGAATGGTTTCAGCAATCTCAGTGGCATGGCATGAGGCGGAGCGGCAGTTGATCAGCATGCAACTTAGGGGAGTGGGGTCGGGTGATTGTGAGGGAGGACAGGGGGGGATAGGTCTAAGTTGTTGGGGAGGTCTCGGGGAGGTCGAAGGAGGGGGGAGTCTGCTAGTTCCTAAGAGGACTGGGATATTAGATTGATGAATCAGGGGAGAGGTGGGCTAGGGTGGGGAGGGCGAGATGGGAGCGTTAGTAGATAAGTTACTTTTTAAGGATGGTGGGTGAGTACCAGGATGCTGCGGTGAGGGCCTTTTGTCCAAGTCGGGCGGGATAATTTGGGAAGGATGGGTGTGAATGGGACTGGTTGTGTCAATATTGGAGTGGGGAGGCGTGTTGCTGTAGGTAAACGTGTTAACAGGACAGAAAGTGGAAGGGTTGAAGAGAGTGTCATTGTGTGAGGAGATGGTTTTGGTAAGGAGGGAGATCTCGTTTCTGAGGGAGGAGAGTTCTAAGACTAGGGATGTGAGGACCAGTTCAATATTGGGGGATGCCAATGTGTGGTTAGATATGAGAGGTGGGTCTGTATTTATTGGGAGGATGACAGTGTTGGGGTTGGGTGGTGGAGGGGGACGATGAGGAGGATGGGGAAAACCTGGAGGGGGGAGGGGGGATATCATTATTGTGGGGCAGAAGTGGACACGAGGAGAATGTGGAAAACTTGTACTCTTCAGGCTGACAGTTAGAAGAAGGTGGCATCGGGGAAGTAGGAAGAGGTGGACCTGTTGGATTGAGGGTAGTCGGAGATAGTCGGGAAGTGAGAGGAGGTTGTTGTGGAGGGTAAAAGGTGGCAGCTAAGGGGGTGCGGGGATGTGAGCCAAAGGGAGGGAAGGTATGAGAGTCGTAGGGAGGGAGGAGTGAAGGAGAGGGAGTGTGTAAGGAGGGGGGTAGAATCGGGGGGTACATGGTAGTGGGAGAGTTGAGGAGAGAGTTAAGGGGGGAGGTGCATGGGAGGGGGGTAATTAATGGAGCGTGGGGGAACCAGGAGGTAAGGGGCAGAGGGAGAGTTGGTAAGGCAGTCGAGGGGTGGGAGGAGTGTGGGAGAGAGCTTGTAGTTAGAAGCGGGGGGCCAGAGGGTGAGTGGGGGATGTAGGAGGTGTCATAGAAGGAGTGAGTGGTGAGGTGTATGGGGGAGGGATGTGGGAAGAGGGGGGTAAGAGGAGAGACATGTGAGATAGAGCTTAGAGCATTAGGTATTGATAGGGGAGCAAGGGGAGGTGTGTGGGTAGCCAGGGGATTAGAGGGGGTGAAGGACTTAAGGAGGGGGGAGGGAGAGTCGGAGGTAGAGAAGGGGGGGTGGGGCATGAACACTAGAGGATTGTGAGATAAGGGAGTCATAGCAGGTTATAATGTTGAGAGCGAGAGAGGTAAGTAGAGATTGAGAATAGTACTTTCCATGTACTTATGGATCTATATATTCATGACTTTCTTCTAGTTCAGCATATTCAATGCACTATCCTATTTCTCACCCTATAGCTCTATTAATGTATCCTCTACATCAACTCTCTCATTCATCTCAAACCCCATACCACTACTATAATCCCCAAGATAGCCCTTTCTAGATTCTCCCCTACTCTGCCCTTCCTTGCACCATCTGACACCTTTTTTTACTATAATGATACCCAAAAACAAGCCTTTCTAAACTCTTCCCTCGAACTCAAACCCTTCCCCTCCCCCTCCCTTTTTACTCATCCGAAGCCTCTCACTACTGCTACGACCTCGAATAACAAAAGTCTAAATCCTTTACTCTTCAATCCCTTGACTATCCTTCTCAAATTTCATATTTCAATATACTAATTCATCACTAATCCTTTATGGGTTCCAGAGTAGCGTGCTACTCGCTGAAAAAAAGCATTTCAACACCTCATTAGGGGTAGCAAAAACTATATACAAATGCAAACGTTTTTTCCTCTTCCATCCATCTGCTAACCTTCTCAATCCAAATAACTGACTAATGTCCACCACTCAAATTACTTTCATATTTCACTATACTAATTCACCACTAATCCTTATGGGTTCCGGAGTACATAGACATACCGCACCCTGGTAGTAAATGCCATAGATAAATTCACTGAGCTGTGACTGCATTGGGAGCAGAACGTAGAGCGGCAGGAAAAATATGACTAGAGGAGAAAATGGCTCATCAAGATCGTGCCTTAGCAAACACCTGAGTTTAACACAATTTAAACATTTAAATAAAACCTGGAAGTTTTGGCAGCCAGTTTGTGACTCGGTAGAGTTACAAGTAAAAACATTTTAAAAAAAGAAAAGGGGGAAAGGTAAGAACACCCTGACCCCCTAGGTCTATTGGGGGAGGGGGCGGGGGAAGGGGAGCAAAAAAAGCATTTAAAAAAAATTGTCTGGAGTTGCACTAGGTCAGTGATTCCAGACAAAATATATTTTTAAAAATGAAGCGCGTCTACCTTGCTTCATTAAATAAAGCCCTCTGGGTGGTTCAGCTCCTGGGTCAGTTTATGTAGTATTGCAGTGGGTGCCTAAGCGACAAACCCCTGTGCCACACTACCGGCCAGGCCTGTTGGACGGGGTTTCCGGGGCCAATATCAACCTAGGAGGTGGGCAATGAGGCCCCTCCCTTCCATTTTTAAAAAAAATATATATAAGGGGCAGGCTCCAGAGGATGGGGTCCCCAGGGCTGAAAATTGCCCCGGAGGGGCAGCACGCTCTGCCCTCAGTACTTAAAATATATATCTTTTTTTCAAGTGGCCAGGCCCCGGGGGATGGAGTCCCCGGGGCCAACAGTGGCCCAGGAGGGGGGCAAATGGCCATGGAAGGGGGGCCATGCAGCCCCACTCCATTCAAAAATATATTTGCCGGCGGCCATGCCCCCTTCACCCTCACTCAGCAAATGTGCCTCCAGGCACAGTGGTGGTTGGGGGACGAAGTCCCTTATGATGTTTATGGTCCACGGGGTCCAGGAACCCCTTCTGTTATCTCCAGTAGCTCCCAGATAGCAGGATACAGAGAGAATTTCGAGGTCAAGAGCCCTTTCTCCACCACTCTGCAAATGTGTATCCTGGCACGCTGCTGGTTGGGGAATGAATTTCACTGTACTATGGAGGGCCTCAGGACTAAGTGGACTTTTTCCCCAACCAGAAGTGCATAAGGAAGTGCGTTTGCACAGTGGTGGAGAAAGACGTGCACGGACTCGTACGACCTCTCAGCAATCCAGCTGTGTGAGTCTTATCGGAGGTAACAGGAAGGCTAGTTGGCCCTCAAGGACCCTCAGTAGCCAAGGGGACTTCATCCCCCTGCTAGTAGTGCGCTAGGAAGCGAGTTTCCGGAGTGGTGGAGAAAGGGTGCATGGCCTCTGATAACCTTCCAGCAATCCTGCTGTGTGGAACTTACTGCAGATAACAGGAGGGTTAGGTGGGCCCCAATGACCTCCTGGAGTGCCACAAATGCATGAATGACCTTAGCCTGTGGGGTAGGCTACACCTGAATTTGTCTCTCTCATGAGCTGAATAATTAATCATATGATTGTGGATGTGTCCTATCTCGCAGTATCAAGACTTTAATAAAAAGAGACTATGGAACTGCACTGTGACCTTAATGTATGTATAACAGAAATAAGCTGAGTTCGCATAAAGCATTAACATGTATAAGCCCTCTTGTTGTTCCTATATTCTCTGGGCAATTGTTGAGCCCTGCTTGCATGCATTTCCTGAAAAATGGAGGAAAAAAAACACACAGGAGTGGAACAAAGACATTTGCAAGGGAAGAGATAAAACACAGGGAAGGGAATTGCACTTGGCTACTGTTGGTGCGTAGTCATCGGTCACACCTGGGCACTGCTGATAAAAGGAGTCGAAACAAAGGTTTAAAAAATGTACATTCCTATCCCTATGCCCAAAATGGATGGTGCTTATGTTTAAGTGATCAATGTTCTGTATCTAAAAATAAAATAAATCCAAGAGTGCAATTAAGATACTAATCTCTTTTACCTGCTTTTTCTCCTGAATCTCTGCTATGATCGTCTTCCCATCCACCACAGCTTCGAAGTTGTAGACAGCAGAATCTTCATCTATGGGGAAAACGAAGACAGCCTCCAATGGGTTCTGCTCCTCATTCTTGTACTTCAATGTAGCGGAAACATCAGCCACAAATCCTTTCACCTGGACATCTACTGAGATATTCTTAAGAGGGACTGGAGAAAGAGAAATATATATAAGTAAATACAAGTTTCATAGGAATATCTGCTATGAAACCTTGTAACTTTAACTAAACATAGAGATGGGGAGGTCAGGATTCACTAAAACAATACTAGGAAGAGCTGAGACAGGGCAAGTCAGACACTGGAAGAACGAGGCCATGTAAGAAACTGAAAAGAAAATAAGGACTTTAAAACACTACAATGCAAAATAAATGGATTTAAATTAGGACAGCGCCAAAGTGATTAAGCAAAGCACATGGAATGGTTTATGACTAGGTATTAACACTAGGGGCCGTATTATACAAAGTGCCCTTTGGGCGCAATAGGTGAGTGCACCTGCTTTGTGCACCCCATGGCAATTTGGTATTACAGAAGGAACCGTAGACATTTATGCAGCCCATTCTGCAATACTGATAGCGCTTTCAGAGTCAAGTGAGGTACAGAGTGAGGCAAATTACAAGAGAACTGCAGAAAGAGGCAAGAGGGATGCAAAAAAGTAAGAAGGGTGCAACAAGAAACAAAAGAGGTGCAGAAAGAAGGAACCGAGGTGCAAAAAGAGAGGTGGGGTACATAAAGAGGCATGAGGGGTGCAGAAAGAAGCAAGAGATGAACAGAAAGAAACAAAAGAAGTACAGAAAAATGAACAGAGGTGCAGAGAGAGGCAAGAAAGATGCAGAAAGTGGCAACAGGGGTGCAGAAAGAGGGAAGAGGCGTAGGGAAGGAGGCAAGGGGGTATAGAAAGAGGCAAGAGAGCTGTAGAAAGAAACAAAATAACTGCAGAAAGAAGGAACAGAGGTGCAGAAAAAGGCAAGAGGGGTGCACAAAGAAGCAAGAGGTGCAAAGAGCAAAAAGCCGGAAGAGGAGTGCAGAAAGAGAAGAGGGCTGCAGAAAGAGGCACAAGGGGTACAAAAAGAAGCAAGAGAGATACAGAAAGACGAAGGGTAGGAGCTGGCGACTGACTGCATGGGATCTCCAGAATAAGGACTTGTTGCGGGGACTTAGGGCCGATGTGAAGGTGTACCTGGCGGACAACCTGGGTTCAGTGCAGTCTGGGGTGACGATATGGGAAGCTCTAAAAGCAGTTATGCGAGATAAAGTGCAGAATAGGCTAGCGGAAGAAAAGAGGAGAGTGCAGGTTGACCTGCATGACCTTGAGGCCCGCATCTTGAAGCTCGAACAGAGACATGTCATGGATGGGGCGACACACTCACTACGACAAGTGCTGGATGCTCAGCAGCAATATAAGGCCCTGACACAAGACGAGGCCAAGGTGCAGGCGACCTTACACAGACTGTATGATGTGGGAGACAAATCGGGGAAACTTTTGGCATGGCTGAGTCATAGGGAGCGAGAGGCGAGGTGGGTTGACCAGGTGCTAGATGCTACGGGCCGAGCCAGAAGGACAGATTATAGCGCAGACATTCGCCGCCTACTAAGAGGAATTTTACATGGCTAGGGATTTAGGCTCGACGCGCGAGATAGGGCAGTACTTGGATATGGCAGAGACACCCTAGACTCGATGTGGAGGCTCAAGAAAACCTGGAAGAAGACATTACAGCAGCCGAGGTTAGGGAGGCTATAGCTAAACTCCGCCCGGGGAAATCTCCTGGTCCCAATGGGTTCCCAGCAGAATTTCTGTTTAAAACGGCGGAACTACTCACTACTCACATGCTGGCGTTGTTCCAGGGAGCGATGCAGGAGGGAACGCTACCCCTGGATCTCTGTATGGCCACGATAATACCTATTTATAAGCAGAGTAAGCTGCCAGGGGAGTGCGCGTCCTATTGCCCCATATCACTCTTGAATGTAGAGTTAAAACTCCTGGCAACGATTCCTGCCCTGAGATTGAGAAAGGTGATAACAGATCTGATACATCTGGACCAGACAGGCTTCCTGCCGGACAAAGCGACCAGGCATGGCTTAAGGGGGACCCATAACTAGCTGATGGAAGTGTGTGCTCATGGGGAGCCCCATGTATTTCTATCCCTCGACGCTGAGAAAGCGTTCGACGCAGTATACTGGCCTTTTTTGGACGGAGTGTTGCTAAAATTTGGATTTGGCCCGAAGTTTCGAAAATGGGTTAACCTGCTATATACTGACCCACGAGTGAGGGTCAAGGTTATCAGGGGGTTATCAAGGGACTTTCCTATACGACGAGGGACCCGTCAGGGGTGCCCTCTGTCGCCACTATTGTTCGCCCTCACTATAGAAGTGGTAGCGTGTGAAATTCGGCATGACAGGGAGATAAAGAGATTCCGAATTGACCGAAGTGATGACTATGAAGAGAAGATCTAGCTATACGCGGATGACATCCTTTTGTATATCACGGAGACGGAGGTCTCAGTGCCGCATCTGTTCACTCTGTTGGCCCGGTATGGATTCCGCTCAGGATATACAATAAACTGGCACAAGTCGGTCATGTACAGCCCCGGGGAGAGAACTTGGGGCCTGTCCTACCTGAGGCGCTACGGGTGACGACGGAGGGGTTTACATACCTTGGGATCTATATGACGAAGGACAGGGCAGTTTAGTTTAAGAAAAATATCCAACGAGTCCTCGCACACTTTGAGGAGAACGCGCTCAGATGGAAGGCTCTCCCCCTCACAATACTAGAACGGGCGACAATGTGTAAGATGATTACCCTACCACGGTTTTTATATGCATTGCAGAATGAGTATTTTCCCCTTCCCCGGCAGGATTTTAAAGAGATAAATGAGGGCCTTCGGACGTTGCTTTGGTTGGGGAAACAACCTAGGATAGCCCTGGAGACTTTGCAGAGGAACCAATATGATGGGGGATTTCTCTACCTAACATTGAGGCATATTTTTGGGCGGAACATCTGGCGCCGATAAATGACTGGCTTCATGCTCCAGCAGATCATCCCACGTATAGATTAGAGAGGGGAAAACTGGAGCGCCGCACATGGCTCCACTACATATATGGAGGTAGGGGAAGAGAAACATGTATAGTATAGTGAAACATGCAAGTACATTTTAAGTGGTGGATACGTTAATCAGTTATTTGGATTAATAGCAGAAGGATAGAGGAGGACAAAAGTTTGTATTTATATAGCACTTGTTGACGCACACTATTCAGGAAGCCTACAAAGGATTAGTGGCGAATTAATATGGTGAAATATGAAGTAATTTCAGTTAAATGTAGAAAAACCCATTGAGCTCAAAGTAACATTGTGTTTAGAATTGTGTTGCCTATTGCTACCATTGTAACTATTGTGCTTACAAAGTTTATTGCTTTTCTGCAAAGTAACTACCTGAAGTCACTCATATTCAGAAAAGTATACTTTTATACCTGTTGGTTCTAAAAATAATGCAACTATATCTTTTGATATAAAAACAATTGGCCTAGAATTCAGTTATTGAGTGTGTGAAACCTTTTGCTGACTGAGTGTGTACAACAAATGCTTTACACTGTCCTCTGATACTGCCTTACTACTCGACCAAGCTACCACTTTAGAAAGTAAGGTCAGATCGGACTTTAACCTCTGTTACACTGAGATTGTGGACTCTATACACACTTTACCTCACTTTGGTCCAATATATACAGAGCCACTTTCTTACAGCTTGGTTACAAGTGTGAGGAGGAGACCCCTACAAACCCAGGAGTAGGCCCCCCGAGACACTGCAGGAGCCGACCCTTGGAGGTGGCGGTCCCCAAGGTCATGTTGGGCTCCAGGAGGGGGGCCACCGTGGCCCCCCTCCAACACTTTCAAGAAGCCCCTGGGGAGCATCAGAGCCCCCCCTCAATTACATTTTAAAGCCCTGGGGCGTGGGGGTTCCCGAGGCTGGTGGAACGTAAGAGCCCCCCCACATATATACATTTACTGCGGGGGAGCTGTGAGCCCCCCACACATATATTTTTAAAAAAGCCCCTGGGCCCCCAATTATAATAAACTACATTGCCCCCGGGACTTGACCCCCCCGGACGCTAATTGGCACTAAAGCAGTATCCTACAATGATCGCGTTATTTAAAAAAAAAATATATATATATTTTTTTGGCCCTGGGGATCCTAGTGGGACCCCCTAAGCAGGCCTAGGGGGTCAGGGTGTTTCTACCCAGCCCCCTTTGCGTCTTTTGCGCACTGTTTTTTTAGTTTTCTTGTGCCTTGGTTCTACCGAGACACAAGATGGCTACCAACATTTCCTGGTTTGGAGTGTTGACAAACAGTTGACAGCCAATTAGCATGAAGCTCGTGCTCGTAAGGGTACGCGTATAATCATCGGACAATACTTCGTCCATAGATATATCTATCATTTTACTTTTGATTTTCTCAGGAACTACTGCACGGATTTACACCATTTAACAAAAAGTGTCATCTGCGTACCAAACTCTACCTCTCTGCCAAATTTGGTGTAATTCCGTTCAGCAGTTCGGGCTGTAGCCCGTCTTAAAGATCCCTAAGGAAAATTGCTTGGGGAAAACACGTTTTGGGACCCCCCTTTTTTTTCGGCCCCCGCTTCACCAATCAACCCCAAACTTTCAGGGAAGGAGCGGAGCAGACCATCTTCTTGGATAATTTCGCAAAGATTCGTCCACCGGCCCCAAGTTATTCCAAATAGAATGTTGCGGATTTCCTATGGAAACTAGGTCCTAACTACAACTACCTACTAGCGACCACCAGTAGTATATATATATATATATATATATATATATATATATATATATATATATATATATATATATATATATATAATTCTTCATGCAACGGAGAGGTGGTAACAAATTATATATATATATATATATATATATATATTCCAACCAATCCCGATCTCCTTTGACAAACCGGACACCGACACATAGGAGCACAATTAGCCATCCAGTTTAGCGTTCATTTTGACATAGCATGACGCGTTTCGGCACACCTGCCTTGTTTATATGGGCAGCCATTTAAAGATAGACATTTATGTTTTGTACCAGAGATAATTCCGTCACATGTTCGTCAGTTACAATGGATAAGGAAAACAGACTATACATTATGCGCAACATATATAACACAACAAACTCTTTCGTAATTACTCATTTTCAAGGCTCAGCGACACTCACGATATGTATATATTTTATAGCACATTAATTCATGTTTATTTACAAATATACACATTTTTCATAAAAACTATTTCTTTTTCTCAAATTGCTTTATTTAATACCTCTTTATGCATTAATTCATGCATAACTAATCATGACCTTGTGCTTTTATATTATATATATTATTTGTTTATTTTCCGTTTCTGTGCGAAAATATATATGTGGAGTCTTTGATAAAATGTAGCGCACATTTAGTCTGTGTCCAATTCTTCACCAAAGAGAAATACTGGGCAAGTGCCCTTACTCTAAGTCCATTTCAAGGTAGAGTCTATTATTTCATAGTCTAGACCGATGTTCTGCCAAGAAATGTAGACTAACAAATTATTGTATTAATAAAGCATATCAAGGGTTATCTTGAAAAAATATATGTATCTATATTGCGTATTTCAAAACTATAAAATATTTACAACTTTTAAAAGGAATCATAAATATGCTCTTGTGCAAATTACGCAACAATTTCAAGTATTCCCTTTAAAGTGCAAGTGCATCCTGAAGGGTCGGGGGCTCCTTGCTCGGAGGATGTGGAATGGAGATTATATATATATATATATATATATATATATATATATATATATATATATATATATTACCTACTGGCGGTCGCCAGTAGGTATATATAGTTAGGATTTTTTTCATATAGGATTTCTGAAAATTCTCTGTCGAATAACTTTGGCATTTGTGGACGGAATTGGCTGACATTTTCTGGAAAAATGGCACATTTTGTTTCTGAGCAGCCCCTCAAAATGTTGGGGTGTTTCGTGAAGGGAGGGCCGAGAAAAAAGGGGGGTCCCAAAACGCGTTTTTCCCATTCATTTTTCCATAGGGCGGTTGGAATCACTTTTAGCTCGAACGGCTGAATGGATTTACACAAAACTTGGCAAAATTGTAGATATGGTTTGCCCGACGTGCCTTTGCTATGTCTCAATATATGTGGTCCAGTGGATTTTGAGAAATTAACGTTTTAAAAAACAGATATATCTGTAACAGCGCTCCGGTTAGCGCTCCGGTTCGCGTACCTGACGCGTAACGGAACTTCGCGAAGCGAAGCTGATTGGCTCTCCGGTGTCTGTCAACATTCTAAACAGTCCGGAACAGCCACCATCTTGTCTCTCGGTAGGATCGAGAGACAAGAGGTGGAGAAAAACGAAGGGGGAATTTAATGAAAGGGGGCGAGGTAGACCCCTCCTGACCCCCTAGGATTGATGAGGGGGATATTAAAGTGCCCCGTGGGGCAAAAAATAAAAAAATAAAAATTTTGCGATTTTTCGCCGTAGAGGCGCGTCCCGGTACGCGAACCGGGTAGCTTACCGGTAGCGTAATGGGAGTTCGCCATTTTGTGTTTTGGACAAATTTTATCACAAGATGGAGGAATAACAATGTGGGAAATGGGTGTAAGGGGGCACGGGAGACGTATCTTGACCCCCTATGTTTTCTGAGGGTAGCTGAGGAGGCTCATATATGTCGTAAAAAACAAATAATTGGATTTTTTCGCGCGGTTAGCTGCCGGTACGCGAACCGGTTAGCGAACCGGGACGCAAACATAAGTGAAAATTAGTGAAAAAAGGTACATTTGAAATTTTAAAAAAGTAATTATAGTTAAGGTAGCTCTGAAAAGAGCTTTTGGGTTCTGTGTAAGTTCTAGGTACTTATAAGTAGGTACCAATACACAGTCTTAAATTTTGTATGAAAACTCTGTTTCCCTCATCTGAGAAGTGCACACCATCTCCTCTGTAGATGTCTTGCATGAATAACGCAAGTTATTGTTGTAAATGGCGCCCATTCCATGGTCTCTCATATAAGCTGAAACAGACTTATTTACATGCTTCCTCGCTTTCTCAATTTGTGGACAAATTTGATTGGACCACCTCCATTTCTGTCTTTGGCATATATTGGAATATACCAAGGCAGTTTGAGGGAAAAGTTCCATTAATTGCTCAAAGGTGTCCTTTAAGAGCATTTCCAGACCTACCCCAGTCAAAGTGCCCAAATAATTTCCTCCACAGTGCACTATTATGAGGTCAGGGTTTGGCAAATGTAAAAAGGTTTTCACCAATGGTATCAATTGGTGACATCTCTATCCTCTTTGGCCAATCCATTTGATTTCCACATTTTGTAAATTAAGGTTGTGTATTTTCTGATTTCAGCATACCTGTGAGCCCAGTGAATGTAACTATGTCCAACAATCCAGACAGAAAACATGGTGAGAGGAGGTTCTGCTGCAGTCAGATGAAGTGTGGGAATGAAATGGCAGTTGAAACAGTAGGAGTTTGTAAAGAAGAAAAACTGTGGAGTTTCAGTGCTAATGATTCAGTAGCAGTGATTGGTGGATTTCCATTGCTGAAAACAGAAAGTTAGGGTGCATGGATGTGTTCTTTGAAACATGTAATTTGAATGGTTAAGAAAGGAATATGCTACTTACCAGTATGCATCTGTTCTTGGCATAGAGGGCTGCAGAGTGGTACATTATGAATAGATCGCCATCTGGTGTTGGGCTCGGATGATTGCACTTTGTTTTTCTCTTGGAGAGTCTTTTGTAGCTTGGTGACTCCTCCTTTGGTTGGTAGTGCGCATGGGCATCGGCTCCATCCTTAGATTGTTTTGCCATAGTAGGGTTAGATGGAGTAGTATGAGAGAATACAGATAGAGATGCCCATGTAAGTGTATCTAAATAAGATATTGTTGGAACAGACACAGGTTTCCGGGGAGGCTGGGAGGGCATGTACCACTCTGCAGCCCTCTATGCCAAGAACAGATGCATACTGGTAAGTAGCATATTCCGTTCGAGGCATATGGGCTGCAGATGGTACATTATGAATAGACTATACAGCAGTTCTCTCCCTAGCGGTGGTCTCCTGTGCCTGCTGCAACTGTCTGAAATAAAGTTTTTAATACAGCTTGTCCCGCTCTAGCTTGTTGTGTTGTGTGCACATCTACACAATAGTGCTTTGTGAAGGTGTGCGGTGTAACCCAGGTAGCTGCTCTGCATATGTCATCGAATGGAATGTTTCCCAAAAAGGCCATAGATGCTCCTAGCTTACGTGTAGAGTGAGCTCTAGGAGGAACAGTTAATGTCCTCTTTGCTTTTAAGTAGCATATTTGAATACATTTTACAATCCATCTGGCAATGCCCGCTTTGGAGATGGGATTGCCTTTATGTGTGGGAGAAAACGCAACAAATAGCTGTTTTGTCTTTCTGAAAGTTTGTGTTCTTTCTATATAATACAATATTGCCCTTCTGACATCTAATGTATGTAGGGCCCTTTCCGCTACTGTCTGTGGTTTTGGAAAGAAGACCGGTAGTTCCACTGACTGATTGATGTGGAACGCAGAAATTACTTTTGGTAAGAATTTCGGGTTTGTTCTAAGAACCACTTTGTTTTGGTGTAACTGCATGAATGGTTCTTGACTCGTAAAAGCTTGTAACTCACTTACTCTTCTGAGTGACGTGATAGCTATGAGGAAGGCCACCTTCCATTTCACACCTATGCATAGGTTCAAAGGGTGGTCCCATTAGTCTGGTAAGTACTATGTTGAGATTCCAGACTGGGGAAGGTGGCCGTCTTGGTGGAATGACTCTTGAGTCCCTCCATGAAAGCTTTAATTGCTGGTACTTTAAACAGGGAAAGATGTTGCCTGTTTTGTAGGTACGCCGCTATAGCTGCTAGATGAACTCTGATAGAGGTATATGCTAAGTTACATTGCTGCAAGTGTAGTAAATAGCAAATGATCTGTTTAGTGGATGCGTCCAGAGGGTTGATGTGATTACTGTTACAGTGTACAGCAAACCTCTTCCATTTTGCTGCATAGCATGCTCTGGTTGTAGGACGTCTTGCTTGTTTAATGATTTCCATACATTCTGGTGGTAAATCTAAATATCCAAACTCTATGACCTCAGGAGCCAGATCGCTAGGTTCAGTTGTTTGGGATCTGGGTGCATTATTTCTCCATGGTTCTGTGTAAGGTGCATGGGTAATAATCTTAGCTTTTGATGTGGTACCAGTGAGAGTTGTAGTAGCGTGGTGAACCACGGCTGTCTTGCCCACGTGGGTGCCACTAGTATCATTGTCATTGAATGCTGCTGCAGTTTCCGAACCACTAATGGAATTAGTGGAAGAGGGGGAAAAGCGTAAGCAAATCTGTTGGACCAATTTATCCATAGTGCATTGCCCTGGGACCTGTGGTGTGGGTACCTGGATGCGAAGTTTTGGCATTTTGCATTCTGATGATTGGCAAATAGATCTATCTCTGGTTACCCCCATCTTTGGAAGAATGGCTGCAGTATCTGGTCGTGCAGCTCCTATTCGTGTACTTGTTCCGACTCTCTGCTTAGGATGTCTGCTATCTGATTTTGAACTCCTGGTAGGTGTTCTGCTAACAGATAGATCCTTTGAGGAATGGCCCATCTCCAAATGTCCTGTGCTAGTTTGGATAGTTGGAGAGAGTGTGTCCCCCCCTGTTTTTGAATATAATACATTGCAGTCATGTTGTCTGTTCTGATCAGAACTGCCTTGTTTGTTATTTGCATTTGGAAAGCTTTTAGTGCTAGAAATACTGCTAATAGTTCCAAGTAGTTGATGTGCAGTTTCTTTTGCTGCACACTCCATTTTCCCTGCACTGTGTATTTGTCCATATGCGCTCCCCATCCGGAGAGCGATTCGTCCGCTGTCAGTATCACTTGTGGAATTGGTTCTAGGAACGACCGTCCCTTGGAAATGTTTGTTGTGTTCCACCACTTCAGAGAGCGATGCGTACGGTCGTCTACCAACACCAGATCTGTAATCTGACCTTGAGCCTGATTCCACTGTGTCGCTAGAAACTCCTGTAGTGGACGCATTTGTAGTCTGGCATGTGGTATTAGCAGTATGCAAGAGGACATCATGCCTAACAGCTGCATAAACACTCGTGCTGGTAGTGAGTGTTGTGGTTGAAATCTTTGTATTAACTTGACCATTGCCTGTATCCGGATTGGATTGGGGTATGCTATGGCTCCTTCTGTGTCTATAGTAGCCCCCAGGTATTGTTGAATTTTGTTTGGTTGCAGGTGTGATTTTTTGTAGTTCACCGTAAACCCTAGGTGGTGCAGCAATTGAATGGTGTTCTGTGTATTGTGAAGGCATTCTTCTTGTGACTTGGCCTTTATTAACCAATCGTCCAAGTAAGGGAAGACATGTATTTGTTGTCTTCTTAGGTGTGCTGCCACCACAGCTAGGCATTTTGTGAACACTCTTGGTGCCGTTGTGACCCCGAACGGAAGGACTTTGAATTGATAATGTTGTCCTTCCACTACAAACCTTAGGTATTTCCTGTGTGCTTTGTGAATTGGGATATGAAAGTAAGCGTCTTTTAGATCCAGTGTAGAAAGAAAGTCCCCTTTCTTCAGTAAAGGAAGAACCTGTTGGAGCGTGACCATGTGGAAATGTTCCGAATTTATGTATGCATTGAGAGGTCTGAGGTCTAAGATTGGTCTTAGAGACCCATCTTTTTTGGGGATTAGGAAGTATAGAGAGTATACTCCTGTCCCCTGTTGATCTTTTGGAACCTACTCTATGGCATGCTTTTGTAGCAGTGATAGTACTTCTTCCTTTAACAATGTTAGATGATCTTGACTCATTGGATGCTGTTTGGGGGGGATGTTTGGTGGGGTAGCTGTGAGTTCTAGGCAATAACCATGTTGGATAATTTGTCTCACCCACTTGTCTGATGTGATGTTTTCCCAGACAGGTAGGAACTGTGATAGACGTCCCCCGACCGGTGTTATGTGGTCTGGGGGAAGTTGTATTGAGTCACTGTTTTGGGGTTGGGGAGTTGCGGTTGTTATTATTTCCGCGACCTCTACCCTTGTTGTTGTTACCTCTGTAACTGCCTCTTGAATTACCCTTGGGTGACGTAGGTGTAAAAGAGGTGGATTGCTGATTTGTTCCTGTATTTTTTGAGCCTCCTCTAAAGGTGGATCTACGAAAGGAACCCCTCTGTGTTGGCTGTTGTAATGCTCCCATTGACAGCCGTTTCTGTATCCTTTTTCATCTTTTCTAAGGTCTCATCTGTGCTTGAGCCAAAAAGTGTTTTCTGATCAAAAGGTTGGTTCAATAATGATGTTTGTACCTCTTGTTTGAACCCTGACACTCTAAGCCATGCATGTCTCCTTAACATGATACTGGTGTTAATGGATCTTGCTGCAGTGTCTGCCACGTCCAGGGCGCACTTAATGGAAGTGTTAGTTATAATCTTTCCTTCCTGTATTAGCTGATCTGCCCTTTTCTGATGTTCTTTAGGGAGATGTGTGATGAGTTTATCTAACTCATCATAATGTGCCCTGTCATATCGTGCAAGTAGCGCTTGTGTATTGGCTATGCGCCAGCTATTTGACGCTTGTGATGCTACTCTCTTGCCTGATGCATCTATTAATTTTGACTCCTTATCCGGTGGAGGGGCTTCTCCTGTGGATAATGAGTTCGCTCTTTTGCAAGCGTTTGATACTACCAGCGAGTCTAGAGGTACCTGTCCTTTGATAAATATTGGGTCCTTTGGAGCTGCCCTATATTTTCTATCAATTTTTGGGTTTAACACCCTAGCCCTCACTGGGTCTTTGAATATGTCTGCTGTGTGGCTGAGAAGACCCGTCAGCATAGGTAGAGTACCTGATGTTCTTTGTGTAGTAGGTAGTGTCTCTAATAAGAAATCCTCTACTTGAGGTTCTGTATGTAGGTCTACCTTATGATATTTTGCTGCCCTATTAATAAGCTGTACAAACCCTGTGTTATCATCAGGTGGTGAAGGCTTTGAGGGATATAACTCTGGGTCGTTGTCGTCATCTGACCCTGCGTTATAATTTTCCCATGGGTCATCCTCATCTGGGATAGTGTCATCATCCTCATGAGGTTCTCCCTCCCCTGTATCACTGTCTACATCTGACTGAGGTGTAGATGGTCTTGGTGTAGAAGGTGGAGGAATATTTGGCATAGTGTGAGGAATAGGAGAAGAGGGTGTGCCTTTAGGTCGAGGAGAAGTAGGAGGAGTTGCATTTGTCCCCATTGTTCTCTTTTTAGAAGGAAGAGGCTTGTCTTCTAGCTGTTCATTCTTCCTCTTCTTAGTCACCACTTTGCCAGTTTGTGGATCAATAAACAAAATCTTTTGTTTCGGATCTGTTTGTTGCTCCTGTATCGAGTCCGATTTTTCCAGTGTCGAGTGAGTTTGACGTCGAAGCATGTTTCGGTTTCGACATGGAATGTTTCGATGCCGAGCTTTCTCTTGCATGTAGCTTCGGTGTCGAAGTCAATGTCGACCGTCTCTCGGATCCGACATGGTGGGAGGCAGAGAGTTTCGGTTTCAGTTTCGGTTTCGTTGCCGGGCCCGAAGGCGGGGCGTCGGAAACTTTTTTCTGCGGTTTGACCGGGCTCGAAGGCGGGGTCGTTACCACACGGGTTGGTTTTTTGGTAAGGGGACGTCGTCACTCATGGTTTGTTGCACGTCGAGTTCCTCGACATCCGAGTCGTCCCCTTCAGACCCCGACTGTTCTTCATGATCCTCTTCTTCATCTAGGTGCTGGTCTTCGAACAGCTCCGGGACCGCCTCCGACTGCATTCTGGAAACCTCGTGTCTTCTAGCTCGACGATTTCTAATCGTCGACTTGGAGGAGAATGCTGCGCAGGCTTCGCAGTCCCTGGATTCGTGTTCAGGAGACAGGCAGAGGTTGCACAGCTCGTGTAGGCCCTTGTGTGGGAACTTAGCAGCACACTCTGGACATTTCTTAAATGGAGTCCTTTCCATGGACTCCGGGCTTGACCACGTCGAGAAAGTCCTCCCATAGATCAAAGTTTTTCATTGATGTTGGCGTTGAAACGCGTCGGAATGTAAATGAAATCGCGTTCGATAACAATACCGTCGAATTGGAAATGGAATACGCACCGAAAAATTAACTTCTTTCCGAAGTTGATCTGGAGCGCTTCAATCCTCATCCGAACCCGATGGCGGAAAAAAACAATCTAAGGATGGAGCCGATGCCCATGCGCACTACCAACCAAAGGAGGAGTCACCAAGCTACAAAAGACTCTCCAAGAGAAAAACAAAGTGCAATCAACCGAGCCCAACACCAGATGGCGATTGTTAGACCTAGGGTATCCTAGACTACATAGGGTAGCCTGGCACAGTAGGGGGAACAGCTAAACTCCAAGGCGTTGGTTAAGTCCTTACAGGACCCACTCAAAGTATCCCAATGTCTTACCACTAAAAATAAAAGACACTACACCAGTTTAGAAAAATACCAGTACCTTTTATAAAAATTCTCTTTGTTCTTTTCTTAGGCAAAAGCAGTCTACATTTAGTTCAGCATAAGTTTTCATATACGTTTCACAGTCTTCAATACTTTTCTCAATTCAGTAAGGCACAGGTACATTACATTTGGGGTAAATCACCATCAGTTTCAACAGTATTGCCTTTTCAATTAGCTATTACAGAAGGGAAAATTCACTGTATAGGTTCAATGCGCCACTTTACATAACCCTGGCATGTACATTACCCCTCTCTTCTCAGCTTCCAGAACAGCTCAACAGATTTCTACCCCCAGCAGCGTTCCTCACAGTACTTGCAACCAGCTAGATGGCTAAAAGAGAACAAGGCAAATTAATAATGCTTCCTTTTGTCTATTCTATAGCTACACCACTCTTGAAGTAGAACTGACTCCAGGTGATTAACTGCCTGCAGGGGTTTTAAAGGTGAGCTCTGAACACTACTGGCACTCCCTGGCCCAGCTTTCAATATACTTGCGCAAGGCACATGAACCTAGAGGTTTGTTTCCCTTCTCACTCCCTCCCTTAGTATACTATAGTTATATTCGGAGGGTTGGTAGTCCAGTTTCTCCAATGTTTACTCCTGAAGGGTCGTCAATTTACAGTTACTTCCGTTATCGCCGCTTCAGGGGTTTACTGTCAGCCGGCACTGCCGCCTCCCGCTTCCCCACGTTTTTCCCGCTTACTTTCTGTGACGGGAGCGACCCGGCTGGAGTTGCTCGTCCGCTCGACTCCGCTGCTGTCGGTGAAGGCTCCGGGGATGATTGTCTCTGGTGCCGAAGGTGAGGGCTCCCTGAAGGCGGGCGTCGGGGGAATAAGGAGGGTTGATCCGGCCAAGGCTGCTCCACCGGCGAGATCGACGGCGTTTCCACTTCCTTCCGCACTCCCACAGATCAAAGCTCCGCCTCTTCCGCAGCTGGCTCCTTCAGGCGCACCTCCTCTGACGCCGCCGGCTCCCTCCCGTCTCCGGACTCCGCCTCTCCCTCAGCGACGGCTCCTCCCGTCCACACACGGATCAGCTGGGCAACTCACACGCTTCCGGACTCGCGTCAGGGATCGGCTTGGTGTCGGTGTCGCGCTCAGGTAGGAGTTACAGCCGATTCTACCGCCTTTCTTCTCTGAGTGTGTCCCGGACTTGGGTGCTATGAGGCGTCTGTCCTTTCTCCTCACTCCTGAGCCAGACAACACAACTCTGGGTCGACGTCCACCTGCTCTGCCCACAGCCTTCAGGGCAGGCGTTCAGGACACACAAGGGTCACTTCACAGCGGATTGCAAGGGTCTCCTCACAACACGACCCGGTGATTTAAAATCTGGTCACAATGTCTCTGGTCACGATTTAGCAACACCGTGACAGTGGGGTTTGGTCAGCCTGAAAGGGGGCACTTCCCAATAGCGCGACAGCCGGCCCCACAGGTCGATCTTGTCACCACTGGTGCGCAATCCTCCACCTCAAGTCGCCTATCTCCTCACTGGTCACTCCTGAGACTGCACAAAATGGCTGCTGGTCACTGGCCTTTTATAGAGTGGCCTGAGACCTCTGGAAGCCACTAGATGTTTCTGGAACCTTCCTCATGTTAGCCTATGGGTCTGTCCTCCTGGGATGTCCGTTATGGCAGTTGGTGGACACCATTTTAGGTTCATGAGTGTCCCTAGATTTTCCAGGAGCTTAACTAGGCCTCACAGAGTATGGAGGGAAAATGGCGTCATAGTCAAGGAACACCTAGCCCCCTGACAGCACTGAAAAATCCTGGTGGATATAAAAATAAAAATAGAAACACTGGGAGGCTAAGGGGGACAAAAATAAATAATGATGGTTAGAACACCCCCAGATGCAGACAGGTCTAACACGCGTCCCCCCAGCTGAAAGTGGGGAGAGCTACCCAATCCCTTGGGAGTTCTCATCACTAAGGCGGAAATACCTAGATAGACCGTCTGCGTTGGCATGGTCCATTCCAGGCCGATGTTCCACCCGAAAGTCCATTCCCTGTAGGGAGATGGACCACCTTAACAACTTGGGATTCTCCCCCTTCATTTGCATCAGCCAACGAAGGGGGCGGTGGTCAGTCTGAACCAGGAAGTGAGAGCCAAACAAGTATGGCCGCAGCTTCTTCAGAGCCCAAACCACCGCAAAGGCTTCTCGCTCAATGGTACTCCACCTCTGTTCCCTGGGAAGTAGTCTCCTAGACAGGAAAACCACGGGTTGATCCAAGCCCTCATCATTTAGTTGCGATAACACTGCCCCAATGCCATGTTCTGACGCATCTGTTTGGACAATGAATTCTCTAGCAAAATCAGGGGCCTTGAGTATGGGAGCAGTACACAATGCTTGCTTTAAGGTCATGAAGGCTCGCTGGCAAGCCTCCGTCCAGACTACCCGTCGGGTTTGTTTCTTGGAGGTAAGTTCAGTGAGGGGTGCCACAATGGTGCCATACCCCTTCACGAAGCGACGGTAGTATCCAATGAGGCCCAGGAAGGCTCGGACCTCAGTTTGAGTCTTGGGGGGCTCCCAGGCTATGATAGCCTCAATCTTTGCCTGGAGGGGCTGCACCGACCCTCTGCCCACCAAGTGGCCTAGGTACACCACCGACCCCTGCCCGATCTGACACTTGCTGGCCTTGATTGTCAAGCCAGCCTGTTGCAGGGCATGAAGAACAGCTTGCAAATGTTGCAAATGGTCCCCCCAGCTACTACTGAAGACAGCAATGTCATCCAGGTAAGCAGCAGAAAAAGCTTCCATACCAGAAAGGACCTTGTTCACCAGCCGCTGAAAAGTGGCAGGGGCGTTCTTGAGCCCAAAGGGCATCACACAGAACTGGTAGTGTCCCTGAGGTGTAGAGAAGGCTGACCTTTCCTTCGCCCCCTCAGTAGGGGAAATCTGCCAGTACCCTGAAGTAAGGTCAAAGGTACTCAAGTATTGGGCAGCTCCCAGCCGGTCAATGAGTTCATCCGCTCTTGGGATGGGATGAGCGTCGGTCTTGGTTACTGAATTTAGTCCTCGGTAGTCCACACAGAATCTCAATTCAGGTGTGGTGCCCGGGGGGGCAGCTTTTGGTACCAAAACCACCGGACTAGACCAAGGGCTACTTGAAGGTTCAATCACTCCTAGCTCCAGCATCTTAGCGACTTCACCCTTGATGCTGGCCTTCACCTTGTCCGACAGCCGGTAGATCTTAGACTTCACAGGTGGGCTGTCTCCTGTGTCCACGTCATGGGTACACAGGTGGGTCCTACCCGGGACAAGGGAGAACAGAGAAGAAAATTGCTCCAGGATCTGGCGGCAATCTCTCTGCTGTTCAGGAGTCAGGGATGGTGAGAGAATCACTCCCTCCACCGACCCATCCTTTTCTTGAGACGAGAGAAGATCAGGGAGAGGTTCGCTTTCCTCTTCCTCTGCTCCATCGGTCACCATCATTAAGACAACCTCGGGCCTCTCATGGTGTGGCTTGAGGCGATTGGCATGCAGCACCCGGTGGGGCTGTCTCGGGGTCTTAAGATCCACCAAGTAAGTGGCTTTACCCTTTTTCTCCAATACCTCAAAGGGGCCTGTCCAACTATCCTGTAGGGCGTTTAGCTCTCCAGGTTCCATCACCCACACTTTTTGTCCAGGCTCCAGTTCCACTGGGTGAGCATTGTGGTCATACCACTCCTTCATAACTGCTTGGCTGGCTTCCAAGTTGTCAGAAGCTTGCTTCCACAACTTGGCCATTTGGCTCCGGAAGGCCAGCATGTAGCTCACCACGTCCTGGGGAAGCTTCCTGGGAGTCTTTTCCCATCCGTCCTTCACCAGGCTGAGAGGACCCCGTACAGGGTGCCCATACAGAAGTTCGAAGGGGCTGAAGCCCACTCCCTTCTGTGGCACTTCCCTGTAGGAAAACAAGAGACAGGGTAGGAGAACGTCCCATTTCCTCCGCAGGCTCTCAGGCAGACTTCTTATCATACCTTTCAAGGTTTTATTAAACCTTTCCACAAGACCATTGGTTTGTGGGTGGTAAGGGGTGGTAAACCGATAGGTAACACCGCACTCCTTCCACATAGCCCGCATATAGGCTGAAAGGAAGTTAGTCCCCCTGTCGGACACAACCTTGTAGTGTAGTTCCTAGTTTCCCACTAGGCCCTGCGCATTGGAATAACATAAACAGTAGTATCGACGTGGAACTGCGGGTATTCCAGGCCTCCACTGACTATGCTAAACTTAATTGGGTTGTGTTACCAACTAGCTCAGAGGTCACTGGAAACTTTCTTCTCTGCATAGGAAGTGATCAGCTTCCTTGGCACAGACAAGAAGGGATTCAGCTTTCCAACAACCGTGCAACATGACAACTTTGCTCCTCAGATCAAGAGTCGATCTCTAGGGTCGTGTGAAACAATAGACATAGATTTCACTCAGTCAGTCTAGTGCAGTTTACTTTCACAGTATGTAGAGAATAGAGAGACGGGCGTGTATCAATAAAGGTTAACATTTATTGAACAGTCTTTCTTCTCATACAAGAGAAATGTATTGCCACAATTGCAATAACTGTTATTATAAAAAGTACGTACAGTAAGATAAGAATAGCGAAATAGAACTGTAAAAGCATTGATATGGTTTCTTAGCCATACAATGGTTTAAAAGTAATAAAACATATATACAGTCATATATACATTAGGCTAACATACTCAACTGGTGCTTCTAACTAAGCCTACCCCAGTGTGCCTGACCTAAGCCTAACACGTGAGAAGGGGGAGTAAGTAAGTAGCTTAAGTTAAGTTGGTTTTGCCAAGGTTTGTTTCAAGAATTCTCGTCTAAGGGTTTAGTCAACACCATACCTCTGAATAGAATGATGGAGGATTGGTATCTCCTTCAGGGGTCTCTCTCGATATCCCAGTCACCTGCGAGGGTAAACTGGAAGCGCCGGGACTGGATTTCTCTGCACGAGAAAGGCAGCGGCTTCTCTCAGCGCGTCGAGGAAGGAGGGGTGACAGCGTCTGCGGGCAGCTGGGCTGGATGTCTTCGCAGAGGACGGCTGCACCTCTCCTCAAGCGTACTGCACCATAGGTCGCGCTGTAGCGGCGATAATGGTAATCAGTAGCTTCACCACCACAGGATAGCAGGCTGCAGCGACAGAGTGCTAGTTTTTACCAACACGGGGTCATGCAGGCAGCTGGCATCAGCAACATGTTCGCTCATTGCTTAAGGCAACGTTGGTAATATTTATACCCGACAGGTGCCGGGTTTGACGCAAGTTTGCTGGACATAAGACGTCAATTAAAGATGTCACTAGGAAGTGATAGTTATCAGTTGCTCATTAGAGTTCCATTACTAATCAAAACATAGCAAGCGGGGATTTCCAGGTTTGCTAAGTTTTTATCTTGTTGAAGAACTCGGAGTGTTATCTAGGAATATCAGATAGTGACTGCTGCTCTGTCATTGCACTAATTGGTCGCAAAGGAAGTAGCAGAGAGTCATGCTGGAATGTGGCTCTGTGGCTCTGCTCGTGTGAGGCCAGAGATGACTTTACAGAAAATCGCACTTGAACGGTTATGCCAATATAGGGAATAAATGGATTTATAGCCGAATAGGGGCATAAGGTCACAGTATCGATCAGGAACCTAGATAAGCACATGACACCCACTCCACGAATTCATGTCCATCAAAATTACTAAAACTAAGCAATTAGATGCATGTGTAACATGGTGTAATATAGCCCACCCCAAAATACATAAATGCATTCGAAATAGGCGTACTTGTAATACATGGAATTTAGGTACTGTACGTTTTTTAAAAGCATAGTAATCATTCAAAATTATTGCATATGAAATCAATGAACGATTATGCATAGAGAATTACACATGAAGTATCTCTGACAGAAGAAATGCGAGATAAATCATCACATAAAAATGCATTGTAATAATATGTGTGCTAGAGGCTGGTGTTATGTTGTTATGTCTCTAGATGTGTTTTTAGAAATAGAAGTGTGAAGCTTCTGTTCTCTAAGAATAGGTTTTACGTTAAGCAAAGAATCGTTCGTGCCAAAAGGAGAGGGTCAATATTTTTTTAAAAAATTGTCCAATTCAAAGAAAAAATCAGTTTACCAAAGCTCCTGGCAGTTTTATGTTGATCAAAACTGAAGGCCGAATTCAGAGTTCATGGGAACGCTGTGTGTCGGAAAGCTTCTCAAAAGTTATTGTTTCTCTGTGGGTGAGAACATCGTATCAGACAGGCTCGCAAAGAATTGGTCTACAAAATCAGGTGATAGTTCAACCAAATTAGATAGCGCTGTAACTTGGCAGGTGTGAGAATGATTGCTGTCATCGAAGACAGGACCAGCCCTGCTCACAGAACGTTGTACCTGGATGATGTTGCTTTTGTCACTCGCTCCACTGTTACCACTTGGCTGTAGTACAGGAGTCTCCACGAATGCCGTCATCAGGATTGGTAGCCGCTGGGGACAACACAATGCGTGAGCCGTTATTGGACTTAGCAAAGTATCGACGTCCATTGGTACTGCTGATGGAAGTGAAAGACAGATGTCCAACACGCATTCATCGCCGCAAAGCATACACCGTAGCACAGGTAAAATGCAATTTTGCCATATTGGTCTGAATGAAAGGGACCAGGTCATGTTTAGATCTCTCAGCCTGGCCAATCCGAGGACGTTAGTTATCCTGTCCCTGTAGCGCATTGCTAGGATTGTTTCTTCCATTCCCATGGGAGCTATGTCTGAGCCGAGGCTTGCCATAACGTAGCAGAAGGGTCAAAAATAGAATCCCTGCGATGAGTCCAAAAAATAGTGGGATACCACCAAAGATGGAGTGCACAAAATTAGGAAAGATTCCCAAAATTGCCTGGAAGGGTGTTAGCAGTCCCGTAAAGACTGTCTTAAATATGCCTGGGATGCTTGTAGCACTAGACATGTTAAGGAGTTGGTCGAGCATTTGTACGAAATGCACGGGGCAATTTGTTGATAAAAGGTCATGGACTTCAGTAGCCGTCCTTGCGACTAGAAGATCATACGTCTCTTTAGATGACGTTATAGGCACTGTTGTCTGTAAAAGCACAGATTTCATTTTGCTTAATGTATCAATTCGTATAGAATAGAGATTCAGACGAGGCCAGAGGGGAGTCACTAAGTCTGGAGGCCCGCTCGGGAACAATGCTTGCATGCAACATTTGACCATGGACGTTACTTGTACTAGATAACTTTTTCCGGGCGCGAGGCCACAGCACCTGTGATCCGTTCTTAGAATGTAACTCCCGTTTGCGAGTTGCATAAAGAAGGGCTCTATCTGAGTTGCAGGTGTGACTAGCTGGTGGCATGAAAGGTTGTTTGAATTGCCATCACATGCTCCGTGTAAATTAATACCCTGACACAAAAGTATACCGCTTAGTGAGTGTTTACAGTTGTCACCACTAAGAAATACATTTCTGTCGCTGTCACTATAGCAAGAATGAGTGTATGGTAATTTCCATTCGGATTTTACATATCCCTTACCCAATTGTTCATACTGGCCAGCAGGTATGTATTCAAGGCATTTTTTAAAGCGGAAAGTTGTTATCGGAATTGTGATAATTCTGTGTATTATCCATTCAATGACAGGGCTCTCTGACATTGTCAATGGTAATCTCTCGAGTTTCTCGATGCTCAAGATTGTATAGTCTGCTCCTTTCTGTGCCAAACTGATCTGTTTATCAGTAAGGTTAAAAATGGAAAATAATGACGTTGTGTTTATCAGACGCCAAGGCACATAGCCTGAACAAAGATTTTGCAGCGTCCAGCCTAATTCTATAATAGAGCGTAATTGAGACTGGCCATGTTGTAACATTAGCAAATCTCTGTCTATCACATCAAAGGCAGAGGATACAATATTGTCCAAAGAATATATTCTGGAAGACAGAGTCATTAACCCATTGTCTACTACAGAAAGTGATTTCTCCAAATTAATACGATCAATTTCTCGTATCTTTTCAGCAGTTTCAATTTGCTTTACTTTCCAAGCCTCGTTGTAAGCAGCATAGATGCTGGTCGCTATGAAACGCTTTTGACGCTGTTTGCGTGGTCCAAGAATGAAATCGCGCAAATCAGCACCATCTTTTAATAAAGACAAGTGTTGCTTAATTTCAGCCAGTGTGGATGTAGTTAGCCATTCTAGGCAGAGTTTCCCTACACTGTATGTGGTTATAATTCCTGGATGTTGTCTCTGGGAGTATCTAGGGTCTAATCTGGTCAGTTTTAAACCCTGTGTTTTATTCAGGAACCTATCTTGACAGCTATTTGTGTCTGTAGGCCAGATTAACCACTTTTTCCAATCAGGATGTGTTCTGTTGAAATGTAAAATGTGTAACACGTCTAACTCATTATCTGCAGTTGTATTCTCAGCTATTGGCTTTGGTATAGACGGTGTTTTAAGGTCTTTGTTCTTAGCTAGGCCAAGACAAGATGTTTGGTGTACAGTGTCATTTAGAAATAACATTTGTTCTGGTATCATGCAGGTTCTAAAAAGTGCTTCTATGCCTTGCACCTGCCAATCTTTTGTACCCCAAATTGATTTTGTTTCAATATTATTTTTCCAATAATCAAAACCAAATGTCATCATTTTGTCATAAAATGCTTCTGAATATATCAATTTAGAATTTGTCAGCATTGTTTTCATTCCTGTTTTATCTAACAGTTTATAATAAAACGTTTCTGCATCACTGGTGTTAAACCCTGAAAAATATTTGAATTTCTCAAAAAATGCTTTAGAACTGCTTTTAGGTGGTGTAGAACAATGTTCCCATTGATTATACATAAAAACATTTCTAGGCTGTGCAGATTTATGCAAGTAATGATCCCCATAGTGGGTGTAACAGAATAACTGCTCATAACTAGATGAACCTTGTAAATAATCATGATCTGTGAATCTAGCTGACATTACTAAATCAGACATCATGTCATTAATACTGTTAAAGTCCCAATCATCAGAGAATGTACTTGGTGTCACAAAGTCACTTAAGGAAACCTTTAGTTGATGAGGATACTTCAGGATTTCAACCGGACCATAGATCTCATAGTCTGTTTTCTCCCATACTACCCCACCAGGTATTGGAATTGCTGTGACATTTACTGTTGACAGTTCTCTTTTCTTCACGTGGGATGATCTGTGTTGTTTCAGGACTAGGTTGATGTTCTGACTTGCTGTGTCCATTCAATTGTAATGAACTTTCCTAAAATTAAAACTAAAATTAGGCATAGTAGGAGTATGAATACCCCTGAGATGATCCAATGCTCAATCAACGGTGAATCCAGATATAGTTCTTTGATTTGTTGAAGGAGTCCTGTTGTATTTTCTTTAGAATACTTTTTTGTTTCTGGCATCACTTCGGGGTCGTTTAAATCTTCAGAGAAGTTGTCGAAGTTGATGAAATAACCAGAGGCAGTTCTGTCAATTGATGGGATTGTTTTTTCAATCTGTCTCTCGGTAGCACTTTCTGATGCCACATTAGTGTAGACTGGTGTTGTTTCTTGACGAACTGTTTCAATCTGTGTTTCAAGAGGCACGAGTTCCATGGCATTATTGCATAGTCCTTCATTGTGCACTGCAGGCTGATCGAATGTGATGAGTCTTTCAGTTTGAACCTCTTGGATTGTTGCAAGTTTGGGTATTCTGTTGTTTCTTGGGAGTCCACTGGGCCTACTGTTGATTATAGGCCACATGCTTGTGGTTTTACCAGATCGATGGACACGACTCTGTTCTCCTTTTTACCAGCAAGGGGCGGTAGCACAACTGATCTTGTTCCGGTGACTGCTAAGACAGGTACTGCTTTTCTGTAAGAAGGCCCAAATTCCTTCTTAACCGCGATCTTTTCTCTGACTAGATCCCCAATCTTTGGAATCCAGACAGGCCTTGCTGGGGCTGTTGCGGGTGGTGCCTCGTCAGTGGTACTTGGCTGTTGCTTTAACTTTATGTTGCTTAATGATTTTCTTGTTTCATTCAGTTCCTGTAAAACAGCCAAACGGTCTTTTACATCAAAGTGCGTTGTTTCTTCTTGTACCACTGACATCTGACTATCGAGGTCCTGAACTTTCATTCTAATTCCGAACAATAGTTCGTATGGGCTGAAACCTTTTAGAGAATTTCTTGGCATGTTGTTAAGACTAGTCTGGACACTTATTAAATGTTTGACCCACCCAGCGCCTGAACCTAATACCTTCGCTGTTATAGATTGCTTTATGTCCCGGTTTTTTCTTTCTACCACACTATTCCCTTCGGGGTGCGACGGACAAGAATACCGCAACCCAATTCCCATGCTGGCCATGGCCTCCTTATAGGCTCGAGAGCTGAAAGCAGGACCCTGGTCAGAATGGAACGTGGTAATTGCGTATGTGCCGATAAAGACTCGCAAATCTTTTATAACCGTTCTAGCGTCAGCCGAGCGCTGGGGGCCTCATTTTTTAAGTGCTTTTCGTCTTAACTATTAATAGGACGCAGGATGGGGTGTAGGCAGCGTTACGCTCTTTCTGACTGGTAGCCGGTAGCATGGTTCCTTACTGCGATCCCTATTACAGTTTTCACAGTTGTTTGCATATATTTGGTGTTCTACACTCATTCCCGGCCACCAGAATACTGATTGTAATTCAGTCAGTGATTCCTTGATCTCTCTGTGCCTTAGACCCAAACCCATGTGTGCGTCTGCTATTAAAAATATTCTCCTGTTCATGTTTGGAATTACTCTGTCCCCCACTCCAGGGATTCGAGCAAAAGGAACGGAGTTTGCATCGATTATGTATGCATAATTGAGTGGATAGTTTACGGGTAGTGCTGCACAGTCGCCTTTTACGGTCGTTCTTACTGCCAGCATGGTTTCCCCGTCTATGTACTTATCTGTACGCTTTTTTGTGGCTACGGAAGCTGGTTTAGTTGCTTCCGCGGTGGCTGTATTAGCCAATGAATTCCCTGCAACGTGAACGCCATCACGTTGAAGACTCTGTGCGTGAATCACGTGAGTCTTTTGTAGTTCTTTGTGTAAAAGAGCTACCTCGTTCCAGAGCTTTTTATGCTTTATTGTGGCACCTGTGTCATCTTTGTAATCGTTCTCGATCCAACTCTGCAGTTTATTGTTGAAAGAATTGACGCAAAAATGAGAATCGCACACTATAAGTGCGGGGAATTCGCGTTCTGCATTTTCGAGCGCCATCTTTAAACATCTGATTTCAGTTCTTTGAGCCGAACAGTACTTCACTGATTCAGTTTTGTTACTTTCGGTCTGAATTTACCGCACAGCCAACGACCTTTAATGATCGCACATGCTGCATTGTAGGATTTACTCTCTACGTTGAAATGCTGTACAAAGCTATCTGTATAGATTATACAGGCGTATTGTGGGAGAGGCAGGATTTCGATTGGCAGAGGATATTCTTCTTCATATTCTAAATCATTCAGTTCTTTGTATTGCGGGGCGAAATAGTATTTCACGTCTTCCGCTCCTAGAGAATCTATACACTGTATCCATTTCGGATCCAGTGACACTGTAGGCAGGTTTACTGGGCTGAATAGCGCCTCGAAGGCGGATTCCGCTGTAAGGATATTAATCCGTTTGCCGTGTGCTAGTTCTCATTCATTTGCTAATGCGATTTGCACTGCGTTCACAGTTCTTTCTGTGCGACTGAATGTTTTTTCTGCTTGTGTGTACAAGTGAGATTTAATTGAAATTGGTACCTTTTCTCCCTCATTAGAGGTCAGGTACGTGAATCCGCATCTTCCTGGGATGACTCGGATTACAAGATCGATCGTGTTGTCACGTGTATCTAATTTTGTTTTTGCTAACATGTCTGTTTGCAATGATCTCAAAATTTCTGTGTGTTTTTGAGTCCAATTGATTTGTTTCAAATCAGGTTTTATTAGTTCGTAGAGAGGTTTAACCCTCTCTGCGTAATTTAGTATGTAAGTTCTTCCGAAATTCAGAAAACCTAGTATTGATTGTAAATTCTTCAGCGTTTTTGGAGCTTGGAGTACAGCGCACTTCTCTAAGAAGTTGTCCGCTAGGCTTTTCCCTTCACTTGATAATTCGTACCCTAAAAACAGTACTGTCAGATGGGCAATTCGGTACTTTTTAAAGTTGAATTTGTAACCCTCTGCTGCGAACCCAAGTATAATGGTGTTCACTCTTTTCAAGTGAGTATCCAAGTCGTCGTCTGTGAGATAAATATCATCTACGTAAGATAATGCTTCATCATCATATATTTGTAGTAACTCTGTTACCCTAGCTGAGAATAGTCCTGGGCTGTTCTTGAACCCCTGTGGGAGTCGACAGAATTTTTTCTGTGACCCAAATGCGGAGAAAGCGGTCAAGTATCTGCTTTCTGGTGCAATGTTTTGACAAAAGAAACCATTAGAAATGTCTAATGTCGTTTTGTATTTTTTCCTAACTATGTTATTCATTAGGGCTGCACTATGCGAGTTTTGTACTGCAAAAGTTTTGCAACATGTATTAAGGTGTCTGTAGTCCAAAACTAGACGATATGAATTGTCTGGCTTGGAGACAGGAAACAAAGGATTGTTCATTTGAGAGGTGCATGTTTCAATCACCCCCTGGTACTCAAGTTGATCTAAGATCTCCCTGACTTGTTTTTTAGCTTCTTGCTTTATGGGATACTGCCGTTGGGCAGTTGGTTCACTTTTTAATTGGATTTTGTGAGGCGGTGAATCCTCATCCCATCCTACATGATTTTTATACAATGCAGGTGCCTGGGCTACTGCCCATTTCCTTGCATATGTGTATTTTTTGTGAATCTGTATGTGATTCGAGAAGGCAGGCATAATCACTTCTTCGCCACGAGGGCACTCCCTGACAAACTCCGGGGGCCAATCTTTTTCAGCTAACAGAATATCATAGCCTTTTGAGAGCTTATCCCAAAATAGACCCTTAATTTTCCTAGTCTTATCACCCTCCATACGCAATGTTATTTCGTATATTTTATGGGGCTCGCTAAGTCTGGCGTCGGCAGTTTCAACCTGAATGTATTCATTCGTGTCCACTGTCTCCAGATGACTCATCAAGATCTTGCGCGCTATACTGATTTCTGCTGCACTGTCCAACATTGTCAATGCCCACTCCCCGTTTTTCAACTGTGTCCTCAGTATTCTCGGCATGGTTGATTACTCTAATACTGGCTACCTTCTTTTTCTGAAATTGAGATTTCTTATTTTGAGCAGGTTCCTTGTCTTTGGACTTGGTGTGCTCTCCTGGGTCTGACCGTCCTCTTCTTTCCGAATTCTGTGGAAGAGATCGAGAGGGACGTGTATCAATACTTTGATATCTATCAGGTCTTTTTATATTATCCCTATTTCTAAGGTTATATCTTTTCTCAGAGGGCTCCCGTTGGGGAGACTGGCGTTCTCGAGTCGGAGTTCTTTCCCTCCGTCGAGGAGACCTTCCTCTGGACTGGAAAACTTTTTCCTTGGGAGTGGATTGGTTATTTCCATCCCAGCTCTTTTTAGGAGTGTTTAAATTATTTTTAATAAATAATTTTTCTGGATTTTCGAGCAGTTGGGGCTTAACTGGTTTCCCACCCAAGCTGTCTCTACCTAATTCTTCATAGCATTTTTCTATGATTTTGGCAAGCTCAACAGGATCTTTTATATCTGTTTCCCTCAACTTCTGGCGAATCGCCACAGATGCTGCTTCTCCCTTTACATTGGCTAATAATATAGCCGTGACCTGCTTGAAGTCTTTCAGTAATTTCATACCTAGATTTAAAGCGGGCTCGGGACCGAATTCATTTTGAATCTGTTTTAGCACGTCTGGTATTACCGCCATAGACGGAACACCGTGTGTTTTTGTGTAAATGGAAGCAAAGACTGTACCCCAAGTGTCGCAGTCCTCCACGTGTAGTGCTATTCCCATAGGAAGGCAGATGGTCAAGATTCTGTGTTTCTCAATAGGGGTAGTATCAGGAAATACTGCCTCTATTTGAGTGATTTTCTGGGCTAACCAGAAAGGAATTTGTTCCCGTTTTACGGGTGTTTTACCAAGACATGACTGTATGTTCTGTGGTGTAATTTTATTTGTGTTCCCCTGATGAGGGGTCAGCTGGTGTGAATTAACAGCTGGCTGGACTGTTGCAGTCCGTATTACATATTGGACTAATTGCCTATGTATTTTTATTAATGTGTTTAGCTGTACTAACAGCTCTTCTCTAGACATTTTTATAATGTCAGGATGTGGTGTGTAGCTGGCTAGAACCGGCCACGTGGCTCCTGGTCTACCTAGTGGACCGAGCCTGGTAATGTGATCATTGTGTTTTAGGGCGCCATTAAACCAGAGCAGGTGCTCTTGAAATTTAAGTGGGATTTCAATCTCCTCGAAAGGAGCGTACTCTCCCGGAGGTTCCTCTATTTTGTAATAGTGAAACTCTTGTGTTATAGCGTTTACCGCTGGAAAGTTTATCCATGAATAGAATACCTCTGTCTGCCGATACTCGTGAGCCTCTATCACGAAAATTACTGTACCACCTTGAGGTGTCAGTCCGTTTTCTATAAGTTTTAAAGTTATAGATCTTCTTAACTGGACCGGGATGATAATAGCATCCGGGTCTGCCTGTAGGAGACTCGAGTCCTCCTCTATTAGTATGGAAGCCAACCTAGCTGCTTCTTCATTGTCTGACATTTTAAAAATGCAGTTTTTTGCAGAGTAGGTCTCCAAGGAGACAAAGATTAGATGCACAATATTTTGGAACACTGTATCCTTCAACGTTGAATAAACCAGAGCTTTACATAGGAATCTCTTCCTACTAAGGTCGGGCGGATTTTAACCTTTCACCCACTCCAGACGTCTATTGGAGTATTTAAGAGAGAAAGGGGTGTGAAATATGCACGACTGAGTTACTCTACAAGTCTTACGTTAGTTTATCGCCTTACCAAACGTTAGGGCGCCATGTAGTGTAGTTCCTAGTTTCCCACTAGGCCCTGCGCATTGGAATAACATAAACAGTAGTATCGACGTGGAACTGCGGGTATTCCAGGCCTCCACTGACTATGCTAAACTTAATTGGGTTGTGTTACCAACTAGCTCAGAGGTCACTGGAAACTTTCTTCTCTGCATAGGAAGTGATCAGCTTCCTTGGCACAGACAAGAAGGGATTCAGCTTTCCAACAACCGTGCAACATGACAACTTTGCTCCTCAGATCAAGAGTCGATCTCTAGGATCGTGTGAAACAATAGACATAGATTTCACTCAGTCAGTCTAGTGCAGTTTGCTTTCACAGTATGTAGAGAATAGAGAGACGGGCGTGTATCAATAAAGGTTAACATTTATTGAACAGTCTTTCTTCTCATACAAGAGAAATGTATTGCCACAATTGCAATAACTGTTATTATAAAAAGTACGTACAGTAAGATAAGAATAGCGAAATAGAACTGTAAAAGCATTGATATGGTTTCTTAGCCATACAATGGTTTAAAAGTAATAAAACATATATACAGTCATATATACATTAGGTTAACATACTCAACTGGTGCTTCTAACTAAGCCTACCCCAGTGTGCCTGACCTAAGCCTAACACGTGAGAAGGGGGAGTAAGTAAGTAGCTTAAGTTAAGTTGGTTTTGCCAAGGTTTGTTTCAAGAATTCTCGTCTAAGGGTTTAGTCAACACCATACCTCTGAATAGAATGATGGAGGATTGGTATCTCCTTCAGGGGTCTCTCTCGATATCCCAGTCACCTGCGAGGGTAAACTGGAAGCGCCGGGACTGGATTTCTCTGCACGAGAAAGGCAGCGGCTTCTCTCAGCGCGTCGAGGAAGGAGGGGTGACAGCGTCTGCGGGCAGCTGGGCTGGATGTCTTCGCAGAGGACGGCTGCACGGCTCCTCAAGCGTACTGCACCATAGGTCGCGCTGTAGCGGCGATAATGGTAATCAGTAGCTTCACCACCACAGGATAGCAGGCTGCAGCGACAGAGTGCTAGTTTTTACCAACACGGGGTCATGCAGGCAGCTGGCATCAGCAACATGTTCGCTCATTGCTTAAGGCAACGTTGGTAATATTTATACCTGACAGGTGCCGGGTTTGACGCAAGTTTGCTGGACATAAGACGTCAATTAAAGATGTCACTAGGAAGTGATAGTTATCAGTTGCTCATTAGAGTTCCATTACTAATCAAAACATAGCAAGCGGGGATTTCCAGGTTTGCTAAGTTTTTATCTTGTTGAAGAACTCGGAGTGTTATCTAGGAATATCAGATAGTGACTGCTGCTCTGTCATTGCACTAATTGGTCGCAAAGGAAGTAGCAGAGAGTCATGCTGGAATGTGGCTCTGTGGCTCTGCTCGTGTGAGGCCAGAGATGACTTTACAGAAAATCGCACTTGAACGGTTATGCCAATATAGGGAATAAATGGATTTATAGCCGAATAGGGGCATAAGGTCACAGTATCGATCAGGAACCTAGATAAGCACATGACAACCTCCTTGGGGAAACCCACTCGGGTGAAGATCCCCATCAGGGCCCTTGCCACTGCGGGTGCAGTGATGGTCCTCAGAGGTATTGCCTCCGGGTACCGTGTGGCATGATCCACTAAAACCAGGATGAACCGGTGACCAGCTGAAGTTGGTGGATCTAATGGCCCTACAATGTCGATGCCCACCCTTTCAAAGGGGGTGCTAATGACAGGTAGTGGTTCCAGGGGAGCTTTTAGCTTCACCCCTGTTTTCCCACTGGCTTGGCAAGACACACACGTCCGACAATATGTATCAGACGCCACTCTCATCCGAGGCCAGTAAAAGTGGGGAACAAGCCGGGCAAAGGTCTTGTCCTGTCCCAGGTGTCCTGTCAATGGTATTTCATGAGCCAGTTCCAAAAGAAAGGCTCTAAAGCATTGAGGGACCACCAAGGCCCTGGATGAACCATGTCCGGGTGCCTTGGGCTCACTGTAGAGGAGTCCATCCTCCCAGTAAATCTGGTAGTTCCCTACAATGTTCCCTGCTGCCTGGGCTTTGGCCTGTTGCTGCAGCCCCTCAAGAGTAGGACACTCCTTCTGAGCTTTGCAGAACTCTTCCCTGGAAGGACCTCCCTCCACATGCCATTCAATAGGGATGGGTAGGTTCTCCAAGGAAGCAACATTCTCCCCTGTGGACTCCAGATCCACCTCTGCAGGTGGCCCGTCTGTCTCACGAGGTGGAGATGCCGTGGCAGGGTCCTCCGGCCTCCTGTCCTTCTCTTCTCTGGCAGCCGGCTGGGCCATTGTTCCAGGCTCCAGCGTAAGTGAACTCCCCCTCCGGGTAGTCGCGGACCTTGTGCTGACACAGGCCCAGTCAGGGGGTCCCAACATCTCAGAATGAGTCTGGTACTCCACCCCCCTCCAAGCATTGTGCTCCATATCATTTCCTAACAGGCAGTCAACAGGCACGGCAGGGCTTACGGCAACTCGAAGTGGGCCTGCAACCCCTCCCCACTCAAAGGGAACCTCGGCCACAGGATAGTGGCTCAATCTGCCGTCAGCCATCACGGTGGGATGGAGTACATCTGGGATGACCTGCTCTGGAGACACCAGTTGACTCCTTACCATAGTCATACTGGCTCCTGTGTCTCTCAGAGCCTCCCCTCTACGGCCGTTGATGGTGACCCACTGCTCATACTTGGTAGTATTGGAGGGCAGTTGGGTCTTTGGTACCATCTCCTTATCACCCAGGGACACTAAAGTGACACCCGCCCGCTCCCCTCCATTACCCAAAGGCATCTCCTCCCCGAGCACTACACTAGTTATTCCCGGGGCTTTTCCTCCAGTGGGAGGGGGTGGTCTTTTTGGGCATCTCACGTCTCCTTTATAGTGTCCCACACCACCACACTCGAAACAATGAACAACCCTTGGCTGCTGGCTTTGGCCAGGATTAGGGTTGCGAGGGGGGTTACCCTTAGGGATGAATCCTCTGCCCCTTCCTTGTGAAGTATTTTGTGGACCTTTTGAGAACTCCCTCTTATTATCTCCGCCCTCTTTCTTCTGGGGGGCGCCCTGTCCAGACTTCTGGGAATCCCCTCCAGTCCCCTTTGATGACACCCGGGTACTAGCCCAGATGTCCGCCTCCTCAGCAAGCTTCCTGGGGCTGGTCAGCTTGCTGTCCACCAGATGCTGTCGCAGCTCGGGAAAACATTTCTCGAGTAGGTGTTCCTTGAGTATGAGGTCATATAAACCTTCATAGTCCCCTACCTCGCTGCCTTTCCCCCAACCCTCCAAGGCCTTCCTGGCGTAATCCAAAAAGTCCACCCAATTCTGTGTGCCAAGTTTGTGGCTACCCCTGAACTTCTGCCTATACTTCTCAGGGGTTAGCCCAAACTTCCTTATCAGCGCCACCTTCATAGTAGGGTAGTGGGTTTGCTCACGCTGCTCCAGGGCCAACAAGGTATCCCTGCCAGCAGGTGGCATGTATTTATACAACCCACCCCCCCAGTGGGCTTCGAAGATCCCATGGGCCCTCAATGAGACCTCATAGGCGGCTAGCCATTTTGCAATATCATCACTTGGTGCGTAGCTAGCCATGACATCTTTGGGTAAATAGGGTCTGGGTTCTCTGGTGTTCACCTTGGTTTCGCTGCCACCATTATCGGAATTGGAAGACCTTAGGTTTAGAGCTTGTAGGTCCATTTCTTTAATGGTTCGCTCATGGGCTAACCTCTTGTCCTCCCTTTCCATATCCATCCTGGCTAGTTCCAACCTCATTCTCCTCTCCTCCCTCGTATCTTCTAGCTCGGCGTCGGTCAAACCCCTCTCTGAGACGCTGCTGCCCACCCTGGAAGGTGTCCTGGGACCTGTCAGTAGATTCCCCCCTCCCGCTTGGTACAGCGTTGCAGTCTCAAGGACAGTGTCCCTGTCACTCCCCTCTGGGTCTGGTTCCTCCCCGGAATGAGCCTCCACCCATGCCCGTATGCTTGTCAGCAGCTCGCCTTTCCTGGCACCTTTCTTAAAGAATACCCGCTGCTGCTGACACCATTCCTTAAGTTGGGTCACGGTATAGTTTTCCAGCTCTTCCAAATTTAACTCCATTTTCACTAGAGAATAAACTTTTCACACAGGAGAAAACCAAAAAGTGACCTGGGGTCAACCTCCACCCACCACCAGAAATAAATTTAGAAAAAACAAAATTCAGATTAGGAGGGCCGCAGGGAGAAAACTCCAGGTGTAGGCCCGTGGTAAGCACTGCGTTACTACTAAGTGAGTGTAAGCACAAATCCGTAATCCCACCGCTGAAACACCAATTATGTTAGACCTAGGGTATCCTAGACTACATAGGGTAGCCTGGCACAGTAGGGGGAACAGCTAAACTCCAAGGCGTTGGTTAAGTGCTTACAGGACCCACTCAAAGTATCCCAATGTCTTACCACTAAAAATAAAAGACACTACACCAGTTTAGAAAAATACCAGTACCTTTTATAAAAATTCTCTTTGTTCTTTTCTTAGGCAAAAGCAGTCTACATTTAGTTCAGCATAAGTTTTCATATACGTTTCACAGTCTTCAATACTTTTCTCAATTCAGTAAGGCTTAATCACAGGTACATTACATTTGGGGTAAATCACCATCAGTTTCAACAGTATTGCCTTTTCAATTAGCTATTACAGAAGGGAAAATTCACTGTATAGGTTCAATGCGCCACTTTACATAACCCTGGCATGTACATTACCCCTCTCCTCTCAGCTTCCAGAACAGCTCAACAGATTTCTACCCCCAGCAGCGTTCCTCACAGTACTTGCAACCAGCTAGATGGCTAAAAGAGAACAAGGCAAATTAATAATGCTTCCTTTTGTCTATTCTATAGCTACACCACTCTTGAAGTAGAACTGACTCCAGGTGATTAACTGCCTGCAGGGGTTTTAAAGGTGAGCTCTGAACACTACTGGCACTCTCTGGCCCAGCTTTCAATATACTTGCGCAAGGCACATGAACCTAGAGGTTCGTTTCCCTTCTCACTCCCTCCCTTAGTATACTATAGTTATATTCGGAGGGTTGGTAGTCAAGTTTCTCCAATGTTTACTCCTGAAGGGTCGTCAATTTACAGTTACTTCCGTTATCGCCGCTTCAGGGGTTTACTGTCAGCCGGCACTGCCGCCTCCCGCTTCCCCACGTTTTCCCCGCTTACTTTCTGTGACGGGAGCGACCCGGCTGGAGTTGCTAGTCCGCTCCAGCGCTCGACTCCGCTGCTGTCGGTGAAGGCTCCGGGGATGATTGTCTCTGGTGCCGAAGGTGAGGGCTCCCTGAAGGCGGGCGTCGGGGGAATAAGGAGGGTTGATCCGGCCAAGGCTGCTCCACCGGCGAGATCGACGGCGCTTCCACTTCCTTCCGCACTCCCACAGATCAAAGCTCCGCCTCTTCCGCAGCTGGCTCCTTCAGGCGCACCTCCTCTGACGCCGCCAGCTCCCTCCCGTCTCCGGACTCCGCCTCTCCCTCAGCGACGGCTCCTCCCGTCCACACACGGATCAGCTGGGCAACTCACACGCTTCCGGACTCGCGTCAGGGATCGGCTTGGTGTCGGTGTCGCACTCAGGTAGGAGCCACAGCCGATTCTACCGCCTTTCTTCTCTGAGTGTGTCCCGGACTTGGGTGCTATGAGGCGTCTGTCCTTTCTCCTCACTCCTGAGCCAGACAACACAACTCTGGGTCGACGTCCACCTGCTCTGCCCACAGCCTTCAGGGCAGGCGTTCAGGACACACAAGGGTCACTTCACAGCGGATTGCAAGGGTCTCCTCACAACACGACCCGGTGATTTAAAATCTGGTCACAATGTCTCTGGTCACGATTTAGCAACACCGTGACAGTGGGGTTTGGTCAGCCTGAAAGGGGGCACTTTCCAATAGCGCGACAGCCGGCCCCACAGGTCGATCTTGTCACCACTGGTGCGCAATCCTCCACCTCAAGTCGCCTCTCTCCTCACTGGTCACTCCTGAGACTGCACAAAATGGCTGCTGGTCACTGGCCTTTTATAGAGTGGCCTGAGACCTCTGGAAGCCACTAGATGTTTCTGGAACCTTCCTCATGTTAGCCTATGGGTCTGTCCTCCTGGGATGTCCGTTATGGCAGTTGGTGGACACCATTTTAGGTTCATGAGTGTCCCTAGATTTTCCAGGAGCTTAACTAGGCCTCACAGAGTATGGACGGAAAATGGCGTCATAGTCAAGGAACACCTAGCCCCCTGACAGCACTGAAAAATCCTGGTGGATATAAAAATAAAAATAGAAACACTGGGAGGCTAAGGGGGACAAAAATAAATAATGATGGTTAGAACACCCCCAGATATAGACAGGTCTAACAGCGATCTATTCATAATGTACCATCTGCAGCCCATATGCCTCGAACACATGATTTTAAGAAACATTGCAGTGGATTAGCAGGTGTACTGAGAGTTCAGAGTTCATTTGAAACATTGTTGTGTGAACTTGTTAACATGAGAGGTCTGGCAGGAGGTAGTTGCTATGGAAAAAGGCCAGAAAGGGCAGAGGGGGGAAGGGTGTTGATTTGAAAAAAGTGAGGGAAAAGTTTTGATTGGGTCACATGATAGATATGTGTGATGAATTTCAGCATTTCAGTGCCTTTGTTGGTTGCAGCCTCTGGAGTGCATACCTTTTGCTCTGGTAAAGAAAATTTTTTGTGTTTTCTGAGACTGTTTTGAAATTCAAAAAGCATTTGCTAAGGTAAGAAAAAAATCATTTAATTTAGGTAGAGAGTAGTATAGTTTATTGAGAAAATAAGGAAGTCAGCTGTACATTTAAAATGTTGTTTTGTGTCAAGTGTTTTCATTATTTTTTCCAAAAAGATTTTGCTTCTTTGACAAATTACAATTATAGATAATGTGAAGTATTAGTCTTGACAGGGTGTGCTTGTACATAGGAGGTGTGCTGTGTTTTCAAATTATGACCAGAAAATCGTTTTTTAAGAAAAAGACATGCTTTTTACATTTATGAGAACGATAACATGGGGTGTGCTTTCTAAAAAAAATATTTCACTTCCCAACATGAATATGGGAGAATAATTTGCTTGTTTGTTGGTTTAAAAACTCGTTTCTTGAAGTCATTTAGGTTTCACAATCTGTTTTGCAAGAGTTACATAGTCAACATGGGAGCATATTTACAAGGCTTATGAGATACATTCACGTCATTTTCCCCATTTTAAAAGTGACTTTAAAGGTGGTGCAAGGTTCTTGTAAATACACCCTCATGAGTGCTTTGCAAATTTAAGTCATTTTACCCTGGTGCATGTGCCTTGTAAATACGCCCCTATGTGTGCTAGACAATTTTAAGGTACTTCTCCCAGGAATCTGGCAGAATAATTTCTTTACATGATGTGTTTAAAATTCGTGCTTAGGTGAGAAAAGATTCCTTTAATTTAGAAGGAGATTAGTATGCTTATTGGAGAAAATAAGGAAGCCAGCTAGGGTGTGCTTGTACATAGGAGCTGTGCTGTGTTTTGAAATTATGACAAGAAAATCGTTTTTTTTTAAAAAAGAAATACTTTTCACATTTATGAGAAGGACAACAAGGTGTTTGCTTTTTTAAATAAATATTTTATTTCTCAACATGAATATGGGAGAATAATTTGCTTGTTTGATGGTTTAAAAACTCGTTTCTTGAAGTCATTTAGGTTTCACAATATGTACTGGTAGAGTTTCATAGTCACTATGATAATTATGATACACATTTAGGACTGTTTAGGGGGCATGGATATGCTGGGGCTTCTGTAATTGTCATTGGAGAAGAATTATGTACATTGCACTGCTGCATACAATCCTCACCTTCTGCGTACTCTTGGATATGCTAGACTATATCTGCTCAATGAGATACCTAAGCTGAGGAAACATAGGTGATGTGATTGTGAAATGAGCAAAAATATTTGCACGTTTTTCAATTACATCACCTGTGTTTCCTAACATTACTAATCACATTGTGCTGATGAGGTTTAGGCCTGTCCAGGGAGACAGAGGAGGTCTGGTCTTTGTTGAAGCATGCAGTGGTCATGACTCACTTCATTTGTTGGCCTGCACATGTACTCTTCAATAAGCCAAAATTTCATCTGCAACGCTGAGTAGGCCTCACCTCAAACAAACTTTTGTGACTGCCAGACCTGCCTTTTTGCTCCTAGATATTTCTTGGTTTTACCATGGCAGACATACAATTCAGCATACTTCTGCATAGGCCACACCTTATGGTGGTGCAAGGGCCTTGTAAATACGCCCTCATGTGTGCTTGGTAATTTTAAAATGCAAACACAACAGGTGATGGACCGAATGTGGATCAATGTCACACACTCAACCCAGTCCAAAGATCTGGGCCCAAATCCATCGTTTTTTTGCACTCCACACCACCCTGGGTTAGACAATGGCGATATGCAAATCAGCTCTGACCCTGTGCCCCATGGGAACAGTCCAGTCCGAACTACAAAAGCCATGTCCTTCCTAGAACGGAATCAAGCATCCGAGGACCGGACCGGTTTCGAGGTAACATCTCTCATCAGCCCGGCTAGCTTGACTCCAGTGGTGTGGAGTGCCTGGGACCCACGTCTGGGCATCCCCAGCGCACTTAGGGCGGAATATGCAAACACAACAGGTGATGGACCGAATGTGGATCAATGTCACACACTCAACCCAGTCCAAAGATCTGGGCCCAAATCCATCGTTTTTTTGCACTCCACACCACCCTGGGTTAGACAATGGCGATATGCAAATCAGCTCTGACCCTGTGCCCCATGGGAACAGTCCAGTCCGAACTACAAAAGCCATGTCCATCATCTGTTTTGTTTGCAATTGCCGCCATAAGTGCGCTGGGGATGCTCAGACGTGGGTCCCAGGCACTCCACACCACTGGAGTCAAGCTAGCGGGCTGATGAGAGGTGTTACCTCGAAACCGGTCCGGTCCTCGGATGCTTGATTCCGTTCTGGGAAGGACATGGCTTTTGTAGTTCGGACTGGACTGTTCCCATGGGGCACAGGGTCAGAGCTGATTTGCATATCGCCATTGTCTAACCCAGGGTGGTGTGGAGTGCAAAAAAACGATGGATTTGGGCCCAGATCTTTGGACTGGGGTGAATGTGTGACATTGATCCACATTCTGTCCATCATCTGTTTTGTTTGTTGGTAATTTTAAGTCACTTCCCCCTGATGCAAGGGTCTTGTAAATACACCCTCATGTGTGCTTGGCCATTTCAAGTCACTTCCTCCTGGTGCAAGGGCCTTGTAAATACGCCATCATGTGTGCTTGGCAATTTTAACTCACTTCCCCCTGGTGCATGGGTGTGGTAAATACGCCCTCATGTCTGCTTGGCAATTTTAAGTCACTTCTCCCTGGTGCATGGGTGTGGTAAATACGCCATCATGTCTGCTTGGCAATTTTAAGTCACTTCCTGCTGGTGCAAGAGCCTTTTAAATACGCCCTCATGTGAGCTTGGCAATTTTAACTCACTTCCCCCTGGTGCATGGGTGTGGTAAATATGCCCTCATGTATGCTTTGTAATTTTAAGTCACTTCCCCCTGGTGCAAGGGCCTTGTAAATACACTCTCATGTGTGCTTGGCCATTTCAAGTCACTTCTTTCTGGTGCAATGGACTTGTAAATACGCTCTCATGTGTGCTTGGCAATTTTAATTAACTTCCCTCTGGTGCATGGGTGTGGTAAATACGCCCTCACGTGTGCTTGGCAATTTTAAGTCACTTTCCCCTAGTGCAAGGTCCTTGTAAATACGCCATCATGTGTGCTTGGCAATTTTTAACTCACTTCCCCCTGGTGCATGGGTGTGGGGACTCAGAATAGCTCTTAAGCCTATGCTATGCAAAAACAGCAAAAAATTTCTTGAGAAATGGTACCAGATATTAAATAAATGTTCTCTGGATCTCATTTTATTGATTGTGGAAGAACTCTCAAAAGTATTGGTGGAACTTGAAGAAGAAATCAAAACTGTAAAAGAAGAGCTAAACAAAATTCCAGATCTGGAAAAAACCTTGGAAGACGTAAATCAGAAATTAGATCGCTATGCAAAAGAAGTAAACGAAAGAAAAATCCGAAAATATCGACGTGACACCTTGGATTACAAGCTCGAAGAAGTGTACACGTGGGCGGAAATATATAACCAAAAGAAATGGCAATCTCAACCACAAAAAAAAACCCGATACTACATAGTCACAAGAAAGCGTTGTTTCAGATTCAGACATCGCACAGAGCCGACCACCAATCAGCACAACAGCTAAACAAACAGCTAAACCTTCCACCAGTTCAACTAATGTTCAACAACCGTCTTTTTTAGACATAAGTCCAGCAGCAAATGCTCCTCCAACGACAAGCCATGTACCAGAAGGTCAAAAAGAAAAAGAAACAGAAGAGGAAGTGGCCAGAAGGACACGGAGTCAAGTACAGAAAGTGATCTAGTGATTAACATTTCATCGAAACAGTTAACCAAAATGCAAGTATCACTGTTGAACAAAGGAACCACGTTTGTACCCACATACAGATCAAATGCAGGCGAAACAGAAATAGCACTTTTTAAATTCTTTCGGAATTTGAAACTGAGGTACTTTGTTAAGGACACTCATCAAACTCAAGCATCTGAACCATGGGATCATGAGTTTAAACCGCCCAATGCATTTTGTGCTCCTACAACTCACAAGACCATAGAAGCGTTTGAAAGGGCTGTAATGTCCGAAACACAGAAACTTGCTTTTGTTAAACCCAAGAAAAACAATTTGACCACCAAAGAATGGAACACTGAAAAATTTGACTCAAGACAAAAGTCTTATCTTTCAAAAAGCTGATAAGGGCGGAGCCCTTATAGTGATGGATATGGAATTTTACAAAATGAGTGTCGACAATCATGTTCACAATCAAGAAATCTACTTACCACTCGCAGGAGATCCAACACAAGAATATCAGAAAGTTCTACAACAAATTTTGGAACATGCACTCACCATGAAATGGATCAGTCAAAAAACATATGCATTTTTTCAATTGAAACATCCCAGAAGGCCGCAACTATATATGTTGCCTAAGATTCATAAGGACTCTGTAAAACCACCTTTCAGACCCATCGTCTCGGCTTGTGGATCGATCTCGGAACCACTAGGGAAATTCGTAGACAAATTTTTGCAACCATTAGTTCAAAACAGTGAGACATACATCAAGGACACCACGGCTTTTTTAAATATGCTTAATTGTGTAAAACTGAACCATGAGGATTCATATTTGTTATGCACCATAGACGTGGTTGCATTATACACCTCCATCCCACACAAAGAAGGCATTGAAGCGCTCGAATGGAGCTTGCTCAACAGCAATTTAGAAGAGTATCAACAAATCTTGATCTTGCAACTTATGCAATTTGCATTATACCACAGCTATTTTGAGTGGAATGGCCAATTTTTTAATCAATCTAATGCCACCTCTATGGGTTTCGGGGGAGCTCCCTCCTATGCAAACATCTTCATGCAAAAGTTTGAGAGAGATTTCATTTTGAGCAATCAAACTTGGACAGATGGCTTGATCATGTTCAAGCGTTTCATCGACGATATCTTCTTGATTTGGCGTGGACCAAAAGAACTACTTGAGACCAATATCTGCAAACTAAATACTCACAATGAAAGGATTAAGTTTACACACAACATTTCAAATGAAACCATAGCATTTTTGGATGTCCAAATCACTTTAAACAACAATGTCATCAGCACCAAAGTCTTTCATAAATCTACTGACAGAAACGCGAGTCTTTTATTCCAAAGCTTCCATCCTGAAGCTTTAAAGAAACATTTGCCAACCTCCCAATATATCAGACTCAAAAGAATCACTTCCAATGAACATGAAGCAAAGATTTCAATACAAAAACAAACAGAAAAGTACAAACTGAGAGGTTATCCCATAGACATCTTGGAAAAAGCTTTAACTAAAGTTGACAAAATGAAGAGAACTGATCTACTGGTTCCTAAGCTCAGACAACCGCAACAAAAAACCATTTGCGTTCTAAAATATTCTTCGGATTCTCACAAAATCAAAAACATCATAAATAAACATTGGCATTTGATTCAGACCGAACCTGACCTCAACAACTTGTTTGACAACAAAATCACGTTTGCCTTTCAAAGGTCTAAAAATCTCAAAGAATTATTGAACACTCCGACCACGCCCAAAATCGCATGGAAAGGAATGTCCAAATGCCTCAATTGCATCCATTGCAATAATGTGATAACAGGAAAAACATTCATGCACCCCACGAAAGGCTTTTCAATTGATCTGCATCACTCTAGTACATGTGACACCGCCAATTGTATTTATTTAATCAAATGCCCATGTGGAAAAATATATATTGGACAAACTGAGCGTAAGATTAAGGTCCGGATCACGGAGCACAAGAGCAATATTAGACTAAGCAACATGAAATCTACTCTGGCAAACCATTGGAAAGACATGGGGCATCAAATTTCCCAACTGAAATTCATGGTGATCGAGACCATCCAACAACGCCCCGACATGGATCCTGTGAAACAGAGACTAAGGGCAGAATTCCACTGGATAAAAAAATTGAACTCAACCCAGCCCATCGGGCTAAATGATCGGATTGAACATGCGTGTTTTTTACCAACACATTGATCTTGAGCATTGACTTTCGATAATGTCTGATCCCCGTATATCATGCAGCGTTTATTGGTTTTGTGTTTCAATTTATACTATGTTCTGAGTAAGTATCAGATTAAGCAACACGTCAGGATTGTGTATTGCCATTTGTACTTTATACGCATAAAGTTAGAGATTCAACACCGTGAGCACTTCATGCCGATTGTTTGTGAAGCCGAGATACTCTTGTCACATGATCGGCTGATCCGTGCTGACATTGGTCGCGGTCCCGATCACGTGATTAAAATTCTGGCTATGAGAACATCCGCTGATGAATGCGGAAACTGAACCTCATCCGCGAAGACGCAGCCGCGTCCTGTGACTCGTAAGTGGGAATGGGATGTTTTCGTTTTTAAAGTTGTGTATGTGAGACATTTCGGTAATTGCTCAACTCAGTTTGTGGTTAACACTGGTAAACAATGTTAGTTGGTGTCATTTAACCTTTCGCTGAGGCGTTACTTTGAATTTTCTACTTTTTGGTTATTAAGTGCAATGTACTGTGTTGTTTCAGAAATTGGAGAGTGACTAATTTGGTCCTGTTTGCGCTATATTTTCAGACCCCTGAGGAAGGGTCACGTTGGTATGGACCCGAAATGCATTGGGTGTATTGAAACATTTGAAAATCGTATCATGACATGGCTACATAAGAATTGAATTATGTTGGTCAGAATCATTCATTTAAACATACAGAACTTATGAACTGCAAAATTCGGATGAAGCAAATAAAATCAATGAACTTTGAGTAGAAACTTGTTTTCTTTGTATAATGGGTGCTCAGCCTCGAGGATAGCGTGTTCTACCCTCAACATTCTGTGGTAAATATGCCCTCATGTCTGCTTGGCAATTTTAAGTCACTTTCTGCTGGTGCAAGGTCCTTGTAAATACGACCCTATGTGTTCTTGGAATTTTAACTCATTTCCCCCATGGTGCAAGTGCCTTGTAAATATGCCCCCTTTGTCTATGTTAAATTACTGTAGATGGAATTGACATATAGTGTGTTAATTGTTTGCCTACTGTTATTGGTTTACTGTTTGGTAATAGTGGTTAATATCAATTTTTTAAATATTTTTCTACAGATTTAACTGAAGATCTTTAGAAAACGTTAAAAATGCCCTCAATGCAGCGAAAACTAAAAGAAGCAAAGCGACTTACACTCCATGTTGGTAAAGATTTGGAACAGTCCTGTAATATGAAATCGTATCAAGTTGCCAAAAAAGCACCGGGTAAGAAAATAAAATCATTTTTAAAAACAATTTGTAGACAAAACAATACCAGTATTGAACATGTTTTAGTGCATAAGAAGAGAGACAATTTAAAGGAAAAGGAAAGGCCCGTAAAAAAAGTTTCTGCTAGAGCAGGAGATCAGTCTTTGCATGGCAGTAGAAGGGAAAATCAATTTAGGGACATTCGTAGGCGAATGTTCCGCAACAGGATAATTGTCAATTTGTTAAAAAATTTTAAGAAAGGCCAATAGAAAGTGACATTTTATAAGAAAAAGAAAAATGTAGAGAAAATTATTGATCAGGCTTTCGAAATTAAGCGAAAGTTATTTATTTTGGTAATCAATAGAATTAGGAAACTAAACAAGGTAATTTCTGATTTCAAATCAAATAGTAGATGGAAGAGAGTAGTTAATCGAAGTAATTTTTGTGAAGTATTCTCAGGAGAATGGATGCATAGTTCAAGTTGTGAGGCATTTTTCAATGAGGAGAGTTACTTTCAGGACAATGATTTGGTGCATGCAGTTGACACCAGTGGTCGAGCATATGAGGTAAAAGATGGTTGTCCGGTTGAAAAAGAAAAACTTGGGTCTGCAGATGCAGAAGAGGTGTTAGGTGATGAGATTTTAGGAAGACGTCTTAAGGGACCAGTCTACACCTGGAAATGTAGTAGCATTTGTAGTGTGCGACAGGATTCCATCAATTTGTTTTGTGATTTTGTACGTACATTTAATAAGAAAAGTTTAAAACAGAAAATGAAGTTGTTGCAAGAATTAGATCCTTGCAGAGTGAGAGAAGTAACACGTTTGCATGGGCATTCCCTGGCTTGTCTTTCCAGAAGAGTATGCCAGAGTGTTTTTCATCATTTCAGGATGCTAGCAGTGAATCATAATAAAGTGAGGAAATTAGTGAGAATGTTGTATTATGCTAAGAGTCCAGCAATTATGCTTAAACAATTGAGCAGTGCTCTTTTGCATGGTTCAGAACAACATGTGAAAAATATTTGTGAAGAAATTGAGTTCTGTTACTTTGCTAGTAGAGAGAACAATGTTGAAATTGACCCAGTAGAAGAAGGTAATGTGGAAGACAGTGTACAGATTTCTAATATAGATAAGTTTCACAAAGAAATTTCCATCTTTCAGGTGAAATCAAGTGAGAGGCCTAATTTCACTTGTGTGTGTTGTCGACGGACTTATTATAAGAATCAGACAAAGTTAGTGGATTTATATGCAAAAAGTGAAATGGAAAACAATAGTGAATGGAAGGATTTTGCTACATGCTTGATGGTAGAAAATTGTTTTGATTTGGGATCGGACCAACGTATGTGTACTTATTGTTTTAACAAATTAAACCAATACCGGATGCCTGCTAGAGCGGTTCATAATAATCTGGAATTGGTTGACATTCCTTCTGAATTGAAGGATTTAAATAAAGTGTGCATCCCTTTCAGGCTATTGTACCAATGGAGCCAAAAGACAGGGAAATTGCCTCCATCAGATTTACAGAGAGGATTAAAGGGAAGAGTTGTTTATTTGCCTTTAGATTTGAAGAAAAACATTAATACAATTGGAGTAGAGAAAGTGGAAGAGGAACCTCTGGTTATCCTAGTTAATGGGGTTCCGACAAAGAGTAAGAAAATCTGGCAAGATTTAGTGGATGTTAGGAAAGTCAAAAAGGCAACATTGTATTTGATAAAAAATAATGAGTACTACAAGAATGTATGTGTTGCAGAAGAGGAAGTAAGTGAAGAAGAAGACAGCGAATTGTGTGCTGGACAAATTGAGAAAGTAGAAGCCTCTAAAAATGAAGAAATATATGAACATTATAGTGTTCATCCTTTGCATTCCAAGGAAGTCATGGGGAATGCTATTGAGTTGTTTAAAATGAAACAAGCCAAAGGGAGTCCCATTAGTGTTTGGGAGGAAAGTTTGGAAGCTCGGTGTTTTCCACAGGTATTTCCCACAGGTCGAGGAGGACGATATGATGAGCGACCTGATCAAATTCCTGCTTCTGAATAGCGGACTTTACGATTGTATGCAGAAGATCCTAGGTTTCGTCAATGCATTCCCTATTTGTTTCATCTACTGTTTGAAAGTGATCTGTCTGGACTGTCTTATGCAGTGAATCACATCCTGAAAAGTGGTTTACAACTGCGAAATATCTCAGCAAGGGACTTTATGGATAAAGTCAATGTGCAAGACAGTATTTTGGATTCTCACCTGATTAACCTGATGGCATGTCAGCGTGGTACTAATGAGTATTGGTACTGTCGTCATGGTGACTTAAAATGTATGCTGAGGAACTTAGGAACTCCCACATGGTTCCTCACTCTCAGCTGTGCTGAGTATGGCTGGGAAGACTTACTTGAATTTCTATGAGAGGCAAATGGAAACATTGAAAATATTGAATTCAAGACACCCGGAGAACTGTGCTCTTTGGATCCAGTGAATGTATGCAGGTACTTAAATCATAGATTTGAAACTATGATGTCTTTCATCACGAACAAGAAAAATCCACCTCTTGGAGAGGTGTTGGATTTCTTCTGGAGAAAGGAGTATCAAGCATGAGGTGCTCCTCATATACATATGCTGCTATGGATCAAAGATGCACCCAAATTTGGAACAGATCCGGATGATTTAGTGATGAATTTCATAGAACAGTATTCTACATGTGCTGTTCCAAACACAAAGGAAGACATAAGTCTAAGAGAACAAGTTATACGGTTTCAAAGCCATCGTTGTGGAAAGTACTGTCGTCGTAAATTCAGAAACAAGAACAAGTACTATACAAAATGTCGTTTTGGATTTCCACGATTGGTGATATCTAAAGGAAGAGTGAACAATTTGATGTCTTCGCTGCGACATAATGTGACGAGGAAATCACCCAAAAAGTACATACAATTTGAAGAGAAACGAAGAGTCCAAGAACATCAATGACTACAACCCAGTGATTTTGTCCATGTGGAATGCTAACATGGATATACAGTTTGTGGCTTATGGCTGTGGCTCGGTATGTGACGCCTTACATCACAAAAAAAGAAAAGACAGCCTCATGGATATGTGGGAGGACATTTCCCATGAAAAGAGCCTCAGTAAGAAGTTGTACAGTTTCAGTCTGAAGATGTTGTCGCATCGAGAAATCGGAGCTTACGAATGTTCTGACCGGTTATCTTCAGCAAGTCTCTATGCCAAATCTAGGAGTATCATTTGGGCAAGTCTTGGTCTTGCTGCAACGCGTAATCGAGTTCTGAAACCTGTACGGGAAATTGAGTATTTGGCAGAGAAGGAGCCAAGCAGTACAGATATTTTGAAGACCAACATGTTAGATACATATTATCCAAATAGAAGCAGTCACTTGGAGAATGTTTGTCTGTATGAGGTTGTACAAAATTACATTTTCAAGAGGAACATCACAGAAGATATTGATAAAGGAGTGTATGCTGTAATTGGAAGCGAGGGATGTCTGGTCAAGCAAAAAAAATGTCTATTGGTAAATCATCGAAAATTGGATTGCGAATCTCCAGAAAGAAAAGAGTTTTTCTATTTAGCTCTTTTGCAACTTTTCAAGCCTTGGCGTTCAGAAGAGGAACTGCTTGGAGATTTCCTCTGTTACGAAGACTCTTTCAATGCAGCCAAGGAGTCCATAGAATGTCCTGTTTTCCCAAAATATCTAGAAATGTTGAATGCAGAAATCGAGCAGGAAGCAACAATAGAAGCCGAGATTGCTAGAGACAGTTCTCAGGACAGTCAGAGTTCTGTTTCATTGAGTCAGGATCCACTAGGAGGACCAGTTATCGAAAATGAAGCTGCCACTGCCATGATTGAAGTGGAAAGAGCCATGGCACATGCTCAGGAGGATGTGGTTAACTTAGAAGATTTAGAAAGACAACTTAATGTTGAGCAGAGGAAAATATATGACGAAGTTACCAACCAAATTGATCATGGATGAAGTCATGAGAAGAAACAGTGCTCATGTACATCGTTGAAGCCTATCCGACTGTACGTGAGTGGAGAAGCAGGAACTGGAAAAAGTTCTCATTAAAGCAATTTCATGTTATTTGCAGAAAAGGACTGAGTCATTGCTGTCTTGTGTTGTCACCGCTCCAACTGGTCTGGCAGCACATAACATTAAAGGTATTACTTTGCATCGTCTGCTGATGCTGCCAGTGGAGCATGATAACAAATTACAATACCACAAGTTATCGGGAGATGCTTGTTGTGAAGTATCTAGAGTCCTGAAGAAGATGAAACTTCTTATCATTGATGAAGTAAGCATGGTTTCCAATGTCATGCTTGCCTTTGTGCATTTGATAATGCAGGAAGTTCTTAAAACAGAGTATGATGTGTTATTTGGTGGCAAACACATCATTGTTTTCGGTGATCCTCTGCAACTGACACCAGTGAAAGGACAACCAGTGTTTAAACTGCTTACGCATGAAGATACCAGGAAGTGCCTAGGGAGCATTGGCAACGTTAACATATGGTTAAACTTCAGTTATGCTGAGCTGCGTGAAAATATGCGTCAGGCGAAGGATGAAGATTACAAGAATATTCTACAAGATGTTAGAATCGGGAAAGTGACTGAGCGTGCGAAAGAAGCTTTACATGCACGATTACTGTCAAATTTGTTTCCAGAAGAAGACGTTCTGCCAGAGAATATTTTTCATAAAATTACTGAGAAGAAATTGGGAATATGTTTGATGCCAACTCTTGCAGAATGTTCCATCTTCAACAACAAAATGTTTAATTTAGAGAACCAAGAGATTGTGAAACTGGAAGCTATTGACAGAATAGAGCATATGGGTGCAACAATTGTTTTGTCTGAGAATTTGAAATCTAAATTGGATTCATTAGAGAACACTATATCTAAAACTGCTGGTTTTGAAAAGACTCTGAATGTGTGCTTAAATTGCCGTATCATTTTGAGAAGGAATTTACATGTTGAAAGAGGTCTGGTAAATGGATCAATGGGTAATGTTGTTGATTTTGAGAAATACAGAAATAGGGATGGAATTGAATTTTTAAAAATTAAATTTGATGGCATTGAGGAAGTACAGCTAATTGGTCGTTGCACAGCTAGGTTTTTGCTTGTAAAAGACTTATATGTTCGCCGTAAGCAATTTCCTGTTTGCTTGGCATATGCGGTGACAATCCATAAATCACAAGGTTTAAGTGTAGACAGTGCTTTGGTGAATATTGGCAGTTCTGTGTTCAAGGAGGGTATGGCTTATGTAGCATTGTCACGAGTCAGAACTTTATCGGGTTTGTACTTGATTGAGTGTGATGTCACAAACATTTGTGCGGATCTAGATTGTGTTAAGGAATACAATAGGTTAAGAAGAGAGTATGCGCCACATTTGCCTCAATATCCTTTGTTTGAGAAACGTGTGGTAGGCCGGAAACGAAGAAATATCACTAATAGTAGGGAGGTTGTAGCAAAAAGACCAAAAGTTGATGAACCCAAAATTGTAAGCAGAAAGAAAATTAATTCTGTTGAAGATGTTGTTGGTTTTCAATTTGAAAATAGTTCTGGTGTCAACTGCTATGCTAATGTAGTGGTTAATGTTGTCTTTTCTCTAGAAACTTTAAAAGAACAGATTGTGATCAATTCGGATCAAAGTTTTTGCTGTTTGTTGAATTCTGTGTTAGAGAAATGTAGCACTGATAGAACAAGAGTAGAAAGTGTGTCTGAAATTCGAAATCTGTTAGACAAATGTTCAGGTCAAACACAATTCTCTCAAAATATTCAGCAAGATTGTCAGGAGTTTTTAATGTATATGCTTAATGTATTGCAAGATGAAGGTGTAGATGTAGATCATCTGTTTGGCCTTTCTGATCAATGGCAGCATGACTGCGAGAATTGTACGTTATCAAGTATTACTAGTGTAGACACTAAATCAGTATACTTTAATAAGCTAGTAAAAGCAGCTGATCAAAACATGGAGTGTAGCCAATGTAAGTCTGCAATGCTGTCCACATTATTTAAACGAAGTTCCGGCCAGTATGTCATTTTAATGTTCCAACGATGTAGGCCTGATGGAACAAAATTGACAACTTTAATTAAAAATGTTGTGGCTTCTCAGTTGTCAATATCAGGAAGGACTTTTCTAACTGGAGCAATTATATATCATGAGGGTCCTTCAACAACATCAGGACATTACACAACTTATTTGAAGTCTGGAAACGGCTGGTCATTCTGCAATGATTCTGTTTTAACTTTCAAAAAAAGATTGCCTTTTCACCTTCCAAATTCTTACCTGGTGTTCTTACAACCAAAATTTTAGGAAAGGAATCTCGGGATTTGTTCTGAGGAATTTCAAGAGGTTGTAATAGCTCCTACACTATATAGCCTTGTGCATAAGTGTAGCACAGAGCGAAAATTGTTTTTTTCAATAAGCTAATTCAAGCAGCAGATCAAAAGAAGGAGTAGAGGTGATGTAAGTCTGCAATGCTGTCCACATTTTTTATAGAAACTTATGGGTGAAATGTCATTTTACAATTCCAACTATATAAACCGGATGTAAATAAGTTGTCAAGTCTAATTAAAAATGTTTTGGCTGCACAGTCGTCGATTTCAGGAAGAACATTTGTAACTGCAGCTATTATAGGACATGATGGTCCTTTAACAACTTCAAGATATTACACAGCTTATTCGAAATGTAAAAAAGGCTGGTCTTTCAGCAATGATTAGAATTTGACTATGAAGCAATGTTGCCTTTTGACTTGTTTTCAGAAGTGAGAATTTAGGGTAGGTAACTGGATTATAATGATTCTAGGTGTTGCTGTAATTTAGTGTGCTGTTTTAAATTGCTTTGTATGTCTCATTTTTCTTAAAACGATGGAGCTTATCTTTCAGAAAGTGGCGGGCAGAAAATAATAACAGCACAACAGAGTATAAGCTGTTCATAGGACATCCTTTGACGTCATGGAAAAAAATGTTATTTTTGAGGAGTTGTGATTTCTGATTGATTATATTATATGGGTTTTTTAAACACAATCATTTTGATTGTGTTTTTTTTTTCCCCGCTGTGAGGTAATTTGAATTTTTATGGTCAATTGTGTCCCCTAACGTAGACCCCAACGGCTCCATGTACACACTTCAAGTACATGTAATTTCCCTTCACGACCGAATCCGAAGACGCAAATACATTTGCGTCCAACGTTAACATGTCCTCTATCAGATCCACCATGAATGGATCGATAATTCCGTTCCTAAGTGTGCCGTGCCACCGTCTTTATGTGGTGCGCTTTCACGTTTTCCTGGCTCTGCCGAGCTAGGCCCTGATTTTCTGTCTTCAAGCCATTTCTGCCTCTGAAAGCTGCAGCATGGAGACGCATCCCTGACCTCTGCCTTACTTCCTGCCAACCGAGCGGTGCCCGGCTCGGCCTGGTCTGCCTGCCAAAAACAGTATTTTGCCTTCAAGTTATCAGCGTGGCCAGCTCAGCTCCTCGAAAACACATTCCTGTCTAGTGATTTAGGTAAACATATCCCCGGCTGCAGAGCAAAGAGCAAGTCTCCCTGTCTTCGTGCAAGTACTTTACAGTTCCCGTTACCATGGTAGGCCCCTGGCTTCGAGCATCCGCATGTAGACACGCAGACACCTATGCACGCACTATCATTCAGTATAGAGTAGCCTCTGCCCAAGAGACCTTTTCCTCTAGATTAAACATCCTCCAAATACTAGATATCAGATATGTTATAGGGACAGGTCGATCTGACATGCCAGACTTCTGTCTCTTCTACCAGTGTTAAAAGTCAGACTCTTAGCTTCCTCCCGGTGCACGTCAATCACACGTCATATTAGCTGCGCGCGCATCCAGGCCATAGGTTTCAGCTGACTCTGCAAGAATTCTTCAACCATCCACCCACTTATGACACTTTTCTGTGACGTTTCTAGTTCACGCCTCTGTGCACACCCATGTTCACGCCTTTTTGCTACGCACATGTGTTCTTATCATATACATTTCACTTGTCACGCCTACTGTATTCAATACTATTGTGTCATTTTACTATATATGTCATGTACTGTGAATAAATCGTTGACATCTTTTCCTGCCATCATTGCATACCCGAACCCTTGTATTGATGGACTAGATCTCCATTGACTCGAGTCATTTAGTCATTTATGATTAAAGCCCTTAAGACTCAGACACCCCGGACTCTGCCTCTCATTTGATTGAGCTATTCTTTTGTAACCTGTCTGAAATTATATGGAAAAACAGTATACGGTAAAATATTTACCACAGCTGTTATATGATGAATACCTTCAACTCACTGTTTTCAGTGAAATTTGATATATTCTGAGAACAGCAAAAATAAACCATTCAATATGTATAATTAATTCTGTACTTTGAATTGTGATTTTTAATATGTACTCATCTTGTCTCATGCTCACTCATCTTTTACTACTTTCTATCAATTTTGAAATTTTTGTTCTCTCATTCACAGATTGAAAGTATAAAAATAACACGTGACAAAGTTAACGATAATTATAAGGTAAGTGTTTAGTACTCATTCTGTTACATCTCTTTTACATTTAACTTTTATTAGTTCCACTGCTTCATTTCTTTAACCCTCAGTTTCCTGCCTTTGCTACTTCCCTCATTCCTTTTTCTGTTACTTTTTTACTCTACTCTTTCCACTCCTGTTCTCAGTCCCTCTTTAAACAGTATCTCTGTGTTACTCCCTCTAACTGTTTTTCTTTTAACATTACTCTCTGTTTACTTACTCTTCTTTTAAAAAAAAAAAAAAAAAGAATTTAAGTTCGCTTCCGGTTCGCGTACCAGCGCGCGAACCGGGAAGCGAACCAAAAGAAATAGAGGTTGTCAGAGTGTTAAACATTCTAGCAATTTCTTATAAAGGGGAGGTAGTTCTGAAAAGAACTTTTTTTTAAATTATTTTTGTTGTTTTATATTTTTTATATTATTTTTCTGAACTTTTTTTTTTTTGTATTTTTTGAACGGTTTTATATTTTTTTTGTTTTTTTGATGGGGGGAGAAACGAAAATGATTCATTATGAAGGGCTCAACAGGAGCAACAAAAAAAAAAAAGATAATTTATTTTCTGGGGCGTTTTGGACATTTGTGATTGTCAATTGCTTTATTGACTAAATGTATGCTACTTTCCCTGAAGCAAATCAGTTGGCCACAAAAAATGCATACGTGCTTCACATTGCCAAATTTCATTTGGATATTTGGGACCATCTCCCTCGCCTCTGGTCCCGTCAGTCCTTCTTCATTGGATGTACTGGCCACAGGTGGGGGGTTATCCTGCAGATCACATACTTGTGCAGCACTGTAATTTATAGGGCGCCACCTGTCCATGTGCCGATGCATGGTATAATTGCCATAACTGTATTTCTTTTCTGTTCCTCTGGACAATTCTTTTTTACAGATCAGACAGGTAACGTACCGGGCATTTACCTTTTTTTGTCCCTGGGGAAATGTAAAAAATTGCCATATATAATTTTCTTTGACATGGGACCTCCTCGGCTGTTCAGGTAAAAACCTCCTCGTCCCTTGCTCCTCTTCCTCTTCTTCCTCCTCTTGTTGTAGGATAACCTGAGGAGGTGGTCCTCTCTTCCTAGGAGGTGGTGGTGGTGGTGGTGGGGGTCCACCAGCTGCAGCTATTAATTGAGCCATTTCTAAGGTATTCAAAGTAGGTCTTTCTCTCGTAAAAATGAAAGTCAGAGTGAGGAAAAAAGGTGGGGCTTTCATCATTTGGGAAAAAAAAGGTTCTAAACCAATGAAAAGTGTTATTTTTAGGTCATATGACCAAGCCTTACATCATTAGGAAACTAAAAGTAAAATGAACCAATGAAAAGTTTTATGAGCAAGTCACATGACCTGTTATGCTTACGTTACGCGTCCCGCTACGCACCCGGAGCGCTTCCGGGGCGCTGCGCTTCGCGCCTCGATTTGCGTTCCGGAGCGCTTCCGGGTGCGCTAACGCGGCGCGTCATATGACGCATTACGCGGTAACGCGATACGTCGCGCTTACGCGACGCGTCACGATGTTGCTTTCTAACGCGATAGTTGCGCTAACGGAACGTTTACCGGTTCGCGGACCGGGTCGCGGAATCAAATGAAGCCAACGGGAAGCTGCCCGGTTCGCGGACCGGTATCGAAACAAAAAAAATAATTAAAAAAATATATAAATTAAAAAATTATATTACAAAAATATAAAATATATTTTTGCATTAGAATAAGAATACATTTTACAGCTTTCGATATTTGCTATTAAAAAACCATTGAAATTCACTGAAAAAACCATAGGTTATAGACCATATATAGTTAGGGATTAGCATTTACAAAACCTTATTTTACTCGCACAAAACCATTGAAATTCGCATATATAGTTAGTTGCACTAACTATATATCGCGCACCCGCAGTCCACTGCTAATGATGTCACATATTACATCATTCATGACATGGTCAGTGACATCACTGATGACATCACTGATGGCATCTCAAATGACATCACTGATGACATCTCATTTGACATTACTCATCACATCACTGATGATATCATTCATGTGATAATACGATGAACCTCTTCAGATTCTAATATAACCTTAGATGCAATCAGTGTAAACAGACACTCAAAGACTGTTACTCATCCATGGAGTTACTGACACACCTGGTCAGTCATGCAAAGAATCAATCACACCTCCATTTCCTCAACTATACAGTTATACACACCTTACTTATTCAAAGATATACTAACACATATTTACTCTTTTATACAATCCTTGATTGAAGTTCACAATGATCTATAGAGCTACTCACACATTCACTGGCTCTTATGCTCTTATGCACAGTAATTTATATATGTCAACTCTCACATGTATTGTGTTTTACATATGTACTTACTTTGACATGTAGCACTGAGATATCCATTCACTCACCAATACACTCATGCACACAGTCAACTGCCCATACAGCTGTTTCCACCTGCAGTTTAGAACCCATACATCTAGTGAATCAACTGCTCACACATCTATGCACAGAGTCATACACCTCCCAGCCACCCACACACATACTCAGACTCCCATACAAATACTTGGGCAACCAATCAATAACCCATATAGTTACTCATATAGCTACTGATCAACACATGCAGCAGCTTACACAACAACAGACATACTAATGCGCAAATTAAGACAGTTTAGTCACTAACCCATGCACTCAGTGAGACACATTTAATCACTCACTCATACAGTCAGTCATGCACCTACTAAATCCTTTATCCAGACACTTATACATCCACTCATTCTTCAATATGTAAAACATATTTAAACTTTTCAGAAACATACAGTCACTGGATGATGTCATCAGTGATGTCATCAGTGATGTCATTTGAGATGTCATCAGTGATGTCATCAGTGATGTCACTGACCATGTCATGAATGATGTAATATGTGACATCATTAGCAGTGGATTGCGGGTGCGCGATATATAGTTAGTGCAACTAACTATATATGCGAATTTCAATGGTTATGTGCGAGTAAAATAAGGTTTTGTAAATGCTAATCCCTAACTATATATGGTCTATAACCTATGGTTTTTTCAGTGAATTTTTAAGGTTTTGTAAATGCTAATTCCTAACTATATATGGTCTATAACCTATGTTTTTTTTCAGTGAATATACATATATATACATATATATATATATATATATAAAATTCTATGAGCTGTAGTTTCAAAATATTTGTATATCTGAACAGTTGGGCCTGAGGGATTCTCGTAAGATTTCCTTCAACCCTTTTTTTTTTAAACAGAGCATTCTGATTGGTCCAGGATGTTTTTTTAACCCCTTGGGCCAATTCACTATCCTGGGAGCGAGCACTCCGATTGGCTGCCAGCAACATGAGAAAACGGTTGCTGGCAGCCATTATAGAATTCAGGGACTTGGTCCCCGGTCCTGAAGTTAAAAGATTTTTTTTTTTAAAGAATTATATAACGTAACTATAACTCACGTCCTCAAGATGCACTGCCAATTACCCCAGATTGCATCGCTCAAGACATCTTTTATGACATCATTCATAATATCCCTGCAATAGTCACAATTAAATTACTGATGAGAAAACTGTGCAGGGTGGGCGCATCTATATATATGTGTGTGTGTGTGTGTATATATATTACTTACTGGCGGTCGCCAGCAGAGGAGCAACTAGAGCCGAATTTCGGGGGGGGCTAAGAAAAAATTTCGGGGGGGCTGAACCTTTAATCAGTAGGCAGAGTGGAGCTGCAGGGGCTCTTAGAAGGGGGTGAAACAACTGCAAGGCCTAATTAACATTCAAATGGTCTTTTAAAGACATGTGAAACGTTCGGGTGCGGCTCTGTGTGTGCCCGGGATCTGTCTCATCCCGGGCTGCCACACACAACGGGAGGGCTGAAGCCCGGTGAGTCCAATGGGTGTTGCGCGCCTGGTCACCAGTAGGTAGTTATAGTTAGGACCTTGTTTCTTTTCATAAAGCGTTTTTTCTTTTCCCAATAACTTTGGCGTCGGTTTAAGAATCTTCGCAAAATTTTCTAAACTAATGGGGCGCTCAGGTCAGCTCCTATCTTGATTCGGGGTGATTCAGCAAACAGGGGCAGAGAAAAAAGGGGGGGTCCCAAAAAATGTTTTCTCCATGTTAATTTCCATAGGAAAGTTTAGACACGGCTACAGAACTCTGTTTGTTAAATGGTGTAAATCCGTTCAGGAGTTTTTGAGAAATAAAAAAAAATAAAAAAGGAGGTCAAAAAATGCATTTCCCATAGGGAACTTTAGACACGGCTACAGCTCGAACTGCTGAACGGAATTACACCAAATTTGGCATAAAGTTAACACTTCTTTCAGAAATAACTCTTTTTCTTAAATGGTGTAAATCCGTTGAATAGTTGCTGAGAAAATAAAAAAATAAATGTTTCGATATATAGAGGCATGGAGGATCCGCGCACCCTCCCGATCATGAGCTGCATTCTAATTGGCTGTCAACACTTCGAACCAGGAAGTGTTGGCGGCCATTTTGTGCCTCGGTTCTACCAGAAAAACAAAGGTGAAAAACAAGAAAAGGGGGCAGGGTACAAACACCCTGACCCCCTAGGCCTGTTCAGGGGGTACCACAAGGACCGGCAGGGCCCAAAAAAGCATTAAAAAAATAAAAAACGGTAGAATTCGCGTTGGGTGCGTGAATCCGGCGTAGAAAATTTAAAAAATGAAGCACGGGCTCCTGCGCTTCCTTAATATTTAGCCCCCAGGGCTGGGGGGGCACGTAGCCCCCCCAGCCCCGGGAACCGCCAGCCCCTGGGGCTAATTTTAACATGTGTGGGGGCCTCAAAGCAACCCCCAAGCCCCGGAGACTGGCACCCCAGGGACTCTAATTGTTTACTTGCGAGGGGGCCGTGCACCCCCCGCAGCCCTGGGGACCTCCACCCCCGGGGCTTTCCTTTTTTAATCTGTGGGGGGCCTTGGAGGCCTCCCAAGCCCCAGGGACCACCACCCCCGGAGCATTTAAAAAATATATATTTGACCTTTGTGAGGAGGCTCAAGCCCCCCCACACTCCCCAGGGACCGCCACCTCCCCGGGGCACTAATATTTAAATGCGGGGTCCGTAACGGACCCCTGGCCCGGGGACCACCACCTCCCTGGGGCTTCACAATTGTTGGGAGGGGGGCCGCGCGGCCCCCCTCCTGGAGCCTTTGATGGCCCTGGGGACCGCCAGACCCCAGGGCCAGCTCCTGCAGTGTCCCGGGGTGCCCACCCCCAGGACGCTACTGTTTCCAATGACAGGGCGGGAGCCGCCCCTCCCGCCCTGTCATTGCTAACTCTGCTTTGCTTCATTTAAGCGAGAGCAGGGTAACCTGCTCTCACTTCAATGAAGCAAAGCAGAATTGCTTATCCATAAGGGGAGCTGCATGTTAGCAGCTCCCCTTGTGGAAAAGCAATGCCGGCTCCCGCAGGACGCGGGGAGCCAACGGGACCGTGGGGGGATTGGGGACCCCCCCACGGGCCCCAATGAAGAGGGTCGCCCTGGAGATTGGGTCCCCGGGGTCAGAAGTGTCCCGGGAGGGGGGGCACACAGCCCCCCTCCCCCAATTTTTTTTTTTTTTTAAAGGCAGGCCGGCCCCGGGGGATGGGGTCCCTGGGGCCATAGATGGCTGAGGAGGGGGGCCACGCGGCCCCCCTCTGAACAAAACAAAAAAGTAATGGCCAGGCCCCGGGGGATGGGGTCCCCGGGGCCAGAAGTGGCCTGGTAGGGGGGCCACAAGACCCCCTTCCCCATAATATTTATTTTTTAAAAAAAAGAAAGGCCGGCCCTGTGGATAGGGTCCCCAGGCCCATAAATGGCCTGAGGAGGGGGGCCACGCAGCCCCCCTCCAAATATATATTGATAAAAAAACAGTGATCATGCCCCGGGGGATGGGGTCCCCGGGGCCCAATATGGCTTTGGGAGGGGGGCCACGCGGCCCCCTTCCATTTTTAACAAAATAATAGGGGTCAGGCCCTGGGGGATGGGATCCCCAGGGCCCAAAAAATAAAAAAAGGAAGGGGGGCCACACAGCCCCCTTCTTAAAAATGATTAATTTTAAAAAACACGCGCTTGTGCCTGAGGCCCGCCCCCTCCCCGCAACACTCTGCAAACGCGCCCTGTGGCACATTGGAGTTGGAGAATTAATTCCCCTTCAATACTGGGGGCCAACTAGCCCACCAGGGACCTCCAGTAAGCACCAGAGGGCTGCCTTGCAGAGAGGTGGTCCAGGCCACGCCCATTTTTACACCTCTCTGCAACGCAGCTCTGTGGCGCTTACTGGAGGTACCTGGGGGCTAGTTGGACCCCAGGGACCCTCAGGGTTCAACGGGACTTAATCCACCAACTTAAATGCACGACGGGGCGCGTTTGCACAGTGGTGAAGGGAGGCGGTGGGGCCTGAGGTGACATGTGTGCAAAAACACCCTGTGGCGCGTTTTAAGTTGGGAAATTAATTTCCCTTCAATCCTGAGGGCCCCTGTGGGCCAACTAGCCCACCAGGTACCTCCAGTAACTGCCAGAGGCCTGCGTTGCAGAAAGGTGGTCCAGGCCACACACCTTTTTACACCTCTCTGCAACGCAGCTCTGTGGCCCTTACCGGAGGTACCTGGTGGGCTAGTTGGACTCCAGGGCCCCTCGGGATTCAAGGGGACTTAATCCCCCAACTTAAAACGCGCCACGGGCACAGTGGTGAAGGGATGAGGGCAGGGCCTTTTTGTACCTCTAACTAAGCAATAGTTTTAATCCCCCTGCCCTATTATGTACTAGGGCCTTACAGAGGAGGTCATGCTAATCACAGGGGTACCCCAACGCATAGTGTTCCCTAGTGTATGTAGGTGTTTTCATTGTATTCCAAGTGTCTTTTAGCATAGCACTGGCTCTAGGGCTGGTTAGTCAGAGTCAGTTACCACCAGTACTCGTCTGAAAAAGTTGAGGGCACAGGATGATTTTGCAACAAGGCCTCTTTCTGCTCCTCTGTTTGTTCTTTTTTGCACGTCTTGCTTCTTCCCGCACTTTTCTTTGCCTTTGAGGACTTCTGTTGCTTCTTTCTGCATTTCTTTTGCTTCTTTCTGTGCGTTTTTTCTTCTTTCTTCACATGTCCTACCTCTGTAGGCATAGTTAGAGACTTACATTTAAAAAACCTTAGAAATTCACTAAAAAAAAAAAACATAGGTTTCAGGCATGTTATAGTTCGAAATTAGCATTTAAAAAGCCTTTGACATTCACTGAAAAAACCATAGGTTTCAGGCACGTTATAGTTAGAAATTAGCTTTTATAAAACCTTAGAAATTCACTGAAAAAACCATAGGTTTGAGGGACGTTATAGTTAGTTGGACATTTCACTCGTAGAAAACCAGTGAAATTCTCCATTATAGTTAGTTCAGCTAACTAGAACTCGCGAGCCGGCAATGTACTGCTGATGTCACATATTACATCACTCCTGACATGGTCAGTGACATCACTCAAATGACATCATCCAGTAAATGTGTGTTTTTCTGAAAACTAAATATGTTTTATATGTGTATATCTCAAGGTCGATGGAAGAATAAATGGGTCTATTAGTGTCTAAATGGAGGATTTATTTTTTGTAAAATTGATTGTATAACTGACTGTTTAAGTGTATCTTAGTGAATACATGGGTTAGTTAGTAACGTTTAGATATGTAAATATCTGTATCAGTCTCTCACTTTGTGTATAAGTGGCTGCATGGGTTGGGGAGTAGCTTAATGAGTGTCTATATGGGTTATTAGTTGTTTTTTTTAGTATCAGTCTGAGTGTCTGTATGGTTTGGTGGGGAGTATTACTTAGTGCATAGATGCATGAATGAGTGACTCACTTTTTGTATGTGTTGAAGACAGCATGTGTGCAGGACTGTATGGGTGGATGAGTGTGTGTATAGGTGTGTTAATGAGTGAACGACTGTCTCAATAGTGTCTTTATGAGTAACTACATATGTTTTAAACTAGTATATGTGAGTATTGGTGTATATAAGTGAGTATGAGTGAGAGATTGCAAGAGTTCCTGTATAAATACGTATGTGTTTCTTTAAGTGATAGTTTAAGAGAGTAGGTATGTGTGCGTTTCTGTAGAAGTAAGTGTGGTGGTGTGTGTATAACTATATGCAAGTAAATGGATGTTTAATACTTTGTTTGCATGTGTGACTATGTGCGTGAATAACTATGGATGAGTGGCGGTGTGTAACAGAATGTATAGGTGTATGAGTACATATGATGAATGAGTACATGTATGAGTGACTGTCTTTGAATTACTGAATGGGTGTGTTGTAACTGGTATTGGTATGTCCATTGTTTTGAAAATGTTAGTTTGTATTTTTGAGTGTGTGTATTAAAGGTTATATTAGGGTGAGAGGAGGTCTGCCACTCTATCACAAGGATGATGTCATTAGTGATGTCATGAGTGGTGTCACTGACCATGTCATGAGTGATGTAATATGTGACGTCATCAGCAGTGCACTGCGGGTGCGCGAGTTATACTAAAGGTTTTTTAAATGCTAATTTCTAACTATAACCTGCCTGAAACCTATTGTTTTTTCTGTGAATATATATATTTATTTTTTACAGTGATATCATAGTTAGTTGTTAGAATAAGAAACTGTTTAGAAAAACTCTGAAATCCACCAGTTAGTTTACTGAGCTAACTAGAACTTGAACCCCAACTTTGCAATACTTATAAACTCACACATTATATTGTAATTTGAATTCATATAGCGCTTACTACCCCTGGTGAGGCTTTGAACTTCTTTTTGTTAAATAGAACGCCACTCGTTGTTCTAAGGTTAGAGGTAAAAAGGTAATAGTTGAGTAATATGTGCTTCCTTTTCCTAGTAGACTTGTGTTAAGATTGATAGGTTTGTGCTTTTGAGATCTCATACATTTACTCTAGTGTTTTGAATAGGGGTTGATCAATTAAGTTGATTATTAAAAGATAAGATGTTAGCTGTATTAATTTGATCTAAAGTGGAAATTGTCCTGAAAGCATGTCTGGGAGTCCATAGTAGACAGAAAGTGTGGGATGAGAGTAGAGGGAAGGGAATGGTGTTTTTAGGTTCAGCCATGTATAGAGCCATGTATAGAGCTTTCAATCACTATATTGTATACAATGATCTGCTCTAATAGATTGAAAATATAAGCTTGTGTCAAGAAGATGCATTTCTGTTGCTTTAACAGCAGTCTTTCCATCAAATTATCTCTGGCCAGATGTACAACTATTAGAGTTTGTGAATTGCAAATTGCTATTTTTTTTTAAAAAATTGTGACTCGCAGCTTATGAGTCACAAAACCTGATGTACAACAGTGTCTGAGACACTGTTGGAGATTTCCAAATGGGTCCCAAGAGATCTGCCTCAATAATATTCATAAGGCAGTTCACAATTTTGCGACCCATAGGGAAAGGCCAGCTCTCACAGGGATTGTGGCCTGCGGGGGTCTGCCGATCACCATGTCTGTGACTGCTTTTTAAATAAAGCAGTTTCTTTTTAATGCAGCTCGTTTTCCTTAAAAGAAAACAGGATGCTTTTCAAAAATAATTTTTTAGAGGGGTAGTTGCCCGTGGAACCACTGCCTGCTCTGGAAAAATGTCAGTGCCCCCATTCACAAAAGGGTAGGGGAAAGGCTAACCACAAATTTGAAATTGGTGGCAAACTGTGGATGTTTAGCGACCGCATTCATGGTAGCAAAACATTCCAACATACCAATGCGACTCACTATTTGGAAAGAATGCCCTTGGCACGCCCCTTCCTAACAGCGACTTACAAACCAGATAATTTAGCATAGATCTGCTATCAGAATAAAAAGAGAGAGCAACCCTCTGGTGAAGGGCAACATAAACTGTAAATCACACAGTTTGTCCTGTAGTTAGGTAAGTTAATTTCTTCACATAGTCATTCATTTTAATTTCATTGGTTTGGAGAGTATCCACAGATAAGTATAATTTCCGCATTTCTTGCGGCCAACAAAGGGATTTAATCCTCATATTTCGGTGAAGGTGGTTTCTCCTCTATTCTTGGATAAGTAAGCAGTAGTTCCTCTCCTATTGATTGGCATTTACTATATGCAAAAAGGGTTTTCCGTACTTATTTGGTGCTACCTGTTTAGCGATATCCAGTTTGTCCATTGTAAGTTCCTCTGTAAATGCAGGATGGCCTGTAGAATTCAGATCAATATTTAAAGAGTGTCTAAACAATATCAACGCTAATAGACTTAACCAATGTGAATAAATGTGAATAGAACTCATCTTGCGGCAGGAGAGTACAAGAGCAAGTATGTTGGAAAACTGTGATGGGCAGCGCATGAGTATACTGTGGGTATTGGAAGCCTGGATAGCCCTACAGACAGAGAAGGGGCAGAGGGCAAATAAAGGACGACCAATGGGAACTGTTCTCAAGTCCGAAGTATGGGAATGCAGAATAACAAAATAAGGTAGGAAGGTGTTTTTACAAAACTAGAAAGACATGAAAAAATAATACATTGCTAATGGTATTGTCATATCGTTATGCCTGACCACAGTTAGGGACAGAGCAGGCAGCACAGGAAAAGGCGGGGACCCAGACAGGAAAAGGAAATTTAGTTTCACTTCTTGGAGAAACACGATTGAGTAAAGACATGTTAAGTAATGCTCCTGGCTCCTGTGGTTCTGTGGGGGAAGGCGACACTGGAGACGAAGGTGGGATCCCCACCAGAACCCCACATGCCTTAAAGCCCCGCCGTCTGCAAACGGCAAGGAAACAGTGAGCCTGCTGCCCGTGTCGGCGCGGCGTGCAGGAGCGCGGAGAAAGGAAAGGAAAGCGCCCTGCACGTTGCACCTGAATGCTGCCCCAGATCGCGATAATCGGCACCCGCCTGCAGAGTGCCCGCGCTGCATGAACACTGCTTTGAGCGACCGCCCAGAGACTGCCCGCCTGGATACAAAATCGGCGCATAACGGCAAGGACGTCAGAGCGTCCCAGAAGCGGCTGGTTGAGAGTGTGAGGGTGAGTCCCGAGCGCCAGGAAAGCTTGCCTGAAACTAATTTGACTGTGGCCAATCTGAATGAGACTCTTGAAAGTGGCAACTGCAAAATAAAAGGAACCCACGTGTCCCAGACGGCGGCCATCTTAGAATCAGGCGCCAGCCATAGACACTCATTGGATTTTTAGTGTCGGCCATTTTGAAGTCAGGCAACATTGCATCTAACAATCAAAAAAATATAAACTGCTGAAAAGTCATTGGAACCAAATGATCCTGACTCACACGCTCACTTGCGGTAGAATAAACCGAACAGTAGCCCGCTGAATAGCCTGATCAACCCAAAATGTCCGCCACGAACCCGACAGGAGCTCCAGGAGGAGGAGCAGCAACGGGCGCTCCAGGAGGAGGAGCAGCATCTCTGGCCACGCCACCACCACCACCGTCTCCACACCCACTCATGGGAGTACCCTACCTGCAGCCACTAGACCCTTTGGAGTTGACGTCAGGAAATAGCATGGGGCCCAAGTGGAAGAGCTGGGCTGAGGACTTCAAGGACTATATGACCGGGTCTCAGGTGCAAGATCCTAAGCAAAAACTAATAGCTTTGCGGAATTTGGTGGGAAAAGACATTGCGCAGATCATCAAAGAACTACCTGCCGGAAACGCCACTTCTTATGATGAAGTAAAAGGAGCTCTTGATCGGAGATTTTTACATAAGCGCAACTTAGACTACGAGCGTTACACCTTTAATCTAGCTACCCAGGAAAAGGACGAACACGTGCGACTTTATCGTGCGCATCCGGCGGCTAGCTCGACATTGCGAGTTTAACGCCTTTAGCACTGAAGACGCGCTGCGACTGCGCATAATTGAAGGCTGCCAGTCTGAATCACTGAGTCGGCGACTACTAAAGAAACACTACACTCTTGAGGAAATCGAGGAAATGACATGAATCAACGATCAAGCAGAGGACCATGCAAAAAGAATGGAAGTCAATAAGACTGGAAGGAAGGAACAAGCCTTCAGACTGCAAGAACACAAAGAAAAAAAAACACTGGACGGACCGTCGCAAGTCAAATAAACCTACTCGTGCCACGACTTCCCGAAGAACGTCGTCAGGTCACGAGTCGCGACACTCCAAGTCTCACAAGACGGCACCAACATGCTACCGGTGCGGCCAAGACTACCCCCACTCAGGACAATGTCCAGCCATTGGTCAGCGATGTCCTCACTGTGGAAGAGAAAACCACTTCGAATTTCCCTGCCAAGCTCGACTGTCGGGGCGAAGATCGTCCACAGTGTGGTCAAACACGCACCACCACGCTCGTGCAGTGAAAGGGAGAGAAGGTCGCTCCTCGAGCTCATCTCGATCAAGTGTCCGTTCCGCCAGCTCATATCAATCACGAAGATCGACATCATAACCACCCACGCCTGTGTGACAAGACGGTGACCAATATATCTGTATGGTCTCAGATCCGGACCGACTGAAAAAATACCCGAAGCTAGATATCAAGATAGGAGACCATCCTGCAAAATTCGTATTGGACTCAGGAGCTTCTTTAAATTACATCTGTGCTCTTGAATATCAGAGCATGAAACCACGACCGAAGCTAGAACCTGGGCTGTACGGATGTATACCTGGATGTCCAGGAAACCATTTCCCTGCCTAGGCCGTTTCAGCAGGACTCTGTCCTACAAAGACCGACAGATTCCCGGCTACGTTCACGTTGTGGAAGGCCCGGATCTGGCCGACTGTCTACTCAGTCTGCCGACGGCGGAACGCCTGAAACTTGTGGACCTCCTCTACATGACCGAAGATGCCCCAGACATCGTCTCAAAATTTCCAAACCTCTTCTAGGAACTGGGGAAACTTAATCAATTTAAAGTGAAATTACACATTGACGAACAAGTGACCCCAGTGGCACAACACCATAGGAAGGTGCTGTTCCACTTACAACAAGCAGTAGATGATGAACTCCAGGATCTCCTAAAAACAGACATCATTGAGCGCACATCAGGACCAACCCCATGGGTGTCACCAGTGGTGGTGGTGCCCAAGAAAGGACAGGACAACAAAGTGCGCCTGTGCGTGGACAGGCGCACATCCAATACAGCTATCGAGAGGGAACGTCACCCCGGACCACACATTAGCGACATGATCGCTCGCCTCAATGGGGCCACGGTGTTCACAAAACTCGATCTCAATAAAGGTTACCATCAATTGGAACTACACGAGAAGTCTCGGTATATCACGACTTTTGCAACCCATCAAGGACTCTTCCGCTACAAACGCCTAAACTTCGGCATATCCTCGGCTGCCGAGATCTTCCAAGAGGCAATCCGGCGAGTAATTCAAGGGATCCCAAATGCTTTCAACTATAGCGATGATCTCCTAGTATTTGGAAAGGATCAAACTGAGCATGACACCGCTCTGGATCGTGTGTGCCACGCGCTACTAAACGCCAACTTGACCCTGAACTCAGACAAGTGCGAGTTCCACAGATCGACCCTGAAATTCTATGGTCACATATTCTCCAAAGATGGCATGAAACCTGACCCAGAAAAGGTGTCCACCTTTGCAGACACCCCAACACCACGTGATGTCCGTGACCTTCGATCGTTCTTAGGGATGGCAAGCTACTGTGCACGTTACATCAGGGACTACGCCACCATCAGCTACCCCCTCCGGGAGCTCACCCGTCAAGGCCAGCAATTCCTATGGACAGATGCCTGTGAGCACTCTTTCAACAAAATAAAAAAATCTGTCAGCGCTGCCATCAACCTTGCCTATTTTGACGCCAAGAAAAAGACTGAAATAACTGTCGATGCCAGTCCGGTGGGTCTGGGTGCCATTTTGGCGCAATATCAGGAAGACTCTGATCAACGCCACATCATAGTCTACGCCAGCCGCAGCCTCACCGACACCGAGAAGGCATATTCCCAACCTGAGAAGGAGTCTTGCGGTGGTAGGGGCCTGCGAGCATTTCCACCTCTTCGTATATGGCAAGCATTTCACCATCATCACGGACCACCAAGCTCTCATCACCATTTTTGGTAATCCAAAAGCCAAAATCCCCCCGCGCATCGAACGGTGGGGACTACGACTCCAGGACTATGTGTACACAATCATCCACAAACCAGGGAAGGCAGAAAATCCAGCGGACTCCATGTCCCGACACCCTCAGACACACACCAGTGAGAAGTCCTCGTTAGCAGAGGAGTACATCCATTTCGTCATTGACTCTGCGTGTCCGCCTACAGTACCCCTGGAAGCAATTCATGAAGCGTCCAGCCAAGATCCCATCTTCCAAGAGGTCATAACTCGCACACGCAACTGTTCATGCCGACATGTGAAAGACACAGCCCAGATCTCGGCTCAGAACGTCCAGGAACTTGTAGCATTCAAGCACATCCAGGAAGAACTCTATCAGCGAGGATGGTTTGCTGCTAAGAGGGGGGAGGATAGTAATCCCACAAAGACTACCGCAAGGAGTGATCAACTTGGCTCACGAGGGCCACAGAGGAATAAGCGCTACCAAAAAGGCCCTACGAGAACGCGTCTGGTTTCCGTCACTGGATCAGATGGTGGAGGCCACTCTCAAGGATTGCACCTCCTGTCAACTAGTAAGCCGTGAAGAACCGCCAGCCCCGCTGCAAATGTCAGTTACCAGATGGGGTCTGGCAACAAATCGCCATTGACTTCTTTGGGCCGTTGAAATCAGGCCAATATATCGTAGTCATAATGGACGAATATTCTCGATTCCCGATTGAGCACCTAGTGTCATCCACCAAAGCAACAGCGGGAATACCAGTTCTTGATGAGACCTTAGCGCCATGGGGTATTCCGCTGGGAGTCAAATCCGACAATGGGCCACCGTTCAATGGTCATGAGTTTGCTGAATTCGCAAAACACCTCAATTTCAAACACAAGAAGATCACTCCCCTATGGCCCCAAGCCAATGGCATGGTGGGGCGCTTTATGGGAACTCTGAGGAAAGCAGTCTAGCAAGCAAAACTGGCCCGCCGAGATATCCAGCAAGCTCTAAATTAAGTACTGCGAGCTTATCGCACCACACCTCACAACACCACGAACCAATGCCCAGCCACCCTGATGCTGGGAAGGATCCCTCGCACCCGGCTACCTACACTAGACAATGCGCTACCATCTCAAAATCTGACCATCGATCACAACACTCTGGTTAAAATAGACCATGAGAAGAAACTGAAAATGAAGACCTACGCTGACCACCGCAGACATGCGAAACACACAGACATCCGAGAAGGAGACTGGGTGATGGTTAGGGGTGACCGAAGAACGAAAGCAGACAGTCGCTATCTCGCTCACCCGTTGAGAGTTTGCAGCCGGAAGGGGACTATGATTACAGCAGAGGCTGATCACAAGCGGATAACCCGAAATATCTCACAACACTCGGTGAGCCAAAGTGAGGACAGTGACCAAGAGCATCTCAGTCCAGCAAGACATGAAGAATCTCCGAGCCCCCGAAGCAGGACTCCAGAACAGCTCTGTCGCCCTCGACGACATGCCAAGCGACCAGCGCGTCTGATTGAAGATATAACATGCTGAACCCTTAGGAGGGTGGCCTGGATAGGAGGTTCGAATAAGAGTTGTGATGGTGACTATATAATCATCACTTTTAACAGACCACATCTGGCAGAAAGGATTCTCCGTGCCGCTAACCACTGTAAAGGGACAGGCCCTCCTTCCTACATAAGAGAACTGCCCCAGGGTTATTTCTACCCACCTGCACCTATGGTACTGCATCCAAGGAAATTAGTGACCCCGACCCCATCGGGATGGTCTCAACAACCTCCTCCTGTCCCTCTAATCAACTCATTTGAGCCCCTGGGTCAACCAGATTACTGCGACTGACTTGGTGGACAGAGTCCAAGGAAAACCCACTGTGCTCCTACAAACTGACCTAAAGGATCAACCAACCCAGGAGAATCACTGCAGCCACCAGAGGGGTAGCAACTCTTAACATCATCTCTTGGAACATAGCCAGTTTGGCAACCAAGTTTGCAGGTCCGGGGTGGCTCGTCTTCATCAAAAAACACAACATTATCTGTCTCCAAGAGACGTAGACTATTGACAATACTTACTTTTTGGAGGGCTTCAAACTGTTTAACATCCATGCACCTCCCTCGAGGGCGTGACGTTCAATAGGGGGACTTGCAGTCTATGTGTCTCTTAGCTTATGAGGCGATTTTGTGGTATTGAACACGGATAATCCGTGTCTCCAGGCGTTATCCTTTTCCTCAGAGCACCACAGTCTAACTCGAATTCATATAATGCCACTTCTATTTTCCCAAAGTCGTGTAATGTCATTTGCTTATGCTCATTTGTAACAAATGGTATGACTTTGCCTCACAAGCCGGGTAACATAGTTCTGGTAGGGAACTTCAACATACACATATGTGCAGCTTTAAGGCGGGGGCCAAAGCTGCAAATATGTCAAAGATTCCAAGAAGAGCATCTACCAATCCTTACGCTCTTGTCAGCATAAACTTCTGGATCTAGCGGGTCCCTTGACCAGGATACTTGATATGGCGAAAGATGGCAAGCAATCAGGCACCATCATTTCCCCACAGACATAATCCAGGTGGGCGCAAAGTGCCATAGGCTTCTTGGGGACTACCAATTGTGCACGCTTTACTGATATACGCCACTCCCATCTACTTAAAGTAGACCATAGATTTGTGGATCTTGCCACCACAGAGAAGAGACTGGTGGCTCTAGTGGGACTGTTCGGGGACCCCTTCACCAAGGACCTGGGGAGGTTTGTACCTACGTTCACCTCCCTAGATAAGGTGCAGGCAATTATTGAAAAAGCTTTCCTCAACGTGGTTTTCCCCAGGGACGGCAGAGTAGGAGGCGCTCGGCGGCCAGCTCATACAAGACCTCCTAAAAAAAGATAGTGTTCCAGAAAAGGAGTCTATCAGGACCAATCTAGGTTTAAGTGCTTCAATTGCAGAGGCTCCAAAAGAGGTCATTTCCACAAAGGCACTAGAAGGGGTAGAGCTACAGCCAATACCTACTCAGGTAAAAGCGATATCCCCACAATCTGTGGAAGTAGGAGGCAGGAGTCAGCAGTTTTTTCACAACTGGTTTTATCTGACCTCAGATGCCTGGGTATCGCAAACAGTAAGGGGCTTTTACATAGAGTTCTACGGATCCTCAGTACAAGATGGCGCCCGTTGTAGGCTCGTTTTATCAGAGGCCCAAGCACAACCCATAGATCAGGAGGTTGCCAACCTTCTGGCTGAGAGAGCCAAGGTCAGGTCCGCTCTTCAAACCAACTGGTTCAACAGCAACATCTTTCGTGTGGGGATAAGGGACAAGGAATTCGGCAGGTGATATCTCTCCAGGAGTTGAATGAGTGGCTGGTATACCACCACTTCCAGATGGAAGGCATTTACCTTCCGAGAGACATCTTGCAACTGAGAGACTGGCTTGTTCGCCTCCATCTTAAGGATGCCTAACTGATTGTTCCCATCTGTATGAAGGTAGCATCTGACTGCCTTATTACCCCCACTTTCTTTCCTGGTTTTTTTCTTGTTTTTGACTAGTCTGGCTGGGATCAGGCTGAGTGCTGGATTTTATGTTAGAGGGTGCCGCTGCATGAGCAGAGCCTCTCTGCAGCCTTCGGAGTCCATTCTTCTGCGTTGTCTGCGACTCAGCTGGACACATAAGTAGGGGTGCATTATAACCTCGCGGTAAATGCTATCTCAAAAACAGCTGCATAGAAACATATCGTGTTAGGTATCAATCACCTTGGAATCATACCTCCCACACTGGTGTGGGAGGTATGATTCCACCCTTCTGAAGCGAGCTTGGGGGGGGGGGTCACCGGCAATGTTCCCTCTAATTATTTTTCTTTGTGTGCGGCAGTATAAGGTCTCAGTGTCCTGCAGCCAAGGCTATATGTGCCAAGAACCCAACCCTGTGAGTGGGTGCAGCGACAAATATCAGTGCATATATCACTCAAATATTTGCTTAATAAAGTGAAAAGACAGTGTATTTCTACACATACAGCACCACATGAAGGGTCTTAAGGCAGGTTTGCAACATACAAACATAAAAAGGATACAGTATTCAAAAGTATATTCTCCATTAACAGTATTGTAATGCAACAATGTGTCCCTTACTATCAAGTGTCAAATGAGAATGCTAAATTCCTGAGAGGTGTCTGTGTTATTCAAGATTGCACCACAATGGAATCTGTGAAAATGCATTGTTGTAGCCCATCCTTAGCCAACCACAGAACATTCCTTCTATGAGTTTTATCTCCTGCTGCATTTCTTGCATGCCTTTTGCAGCCCCCCCAAGTACCACGCATCAGCCTTAGTCTAACACATTTTAGTGTGGTGGTCCGCATCACCGCACTGAAATGCAAAGTCACGCATTTATAAATCCTCCTAAAATGTCAAGCCCAGTACCAGCTGGTAATTAGCACCACTTACAGAAAGCTGGCACAGCGTCAGCCCTGCTTACGCAGAATTTGTGGTTGGCTCAGCTGGCTTTAGGGGCTACAGTGTAACAACTTCACCCATAGTGGTCTGTCAAAGCATTCAGCTTCACTGGCCTAACGTGACAACGCAAGCGAATCAGTGTCTGCTTGATTTACCCTGCACCCAATGTCCGGTAGACAGACAAATTAGGCACCTAGCTATAGGCGCCCTGCAGTTTACATTTGGCAGTGGGATCTGTGCATTGTTGTGCCGACCCGCGTTGCCCTGATAGGCCTATGGCCGCCCGCAACCCGACCCAGACTGTGGCTGCCGTGGGAGTGGTGCTACTTCATGTTTAGCAGACAGCCTGCACGAGTCATCGCATCCTGGACCGTGGCATCTGCCCGCAGCCTGGCCTGCACATGGGAAGTCGTAGCAGCAGTTGCTGGCGCCTTCAAAAGTCACAGGTGAGACCCCAGGGTGCAACTAGTCTTGAGTCCGGTATGTTGATAGTAAACCCTGTCCACCCATTGCATACCAGACATGGTTTTGAAGCAGCTTAAGGATGTCAACCGTAACTCAGGCTGTGCACACGAGGACCATGCTAAAACTATCCCAGCACTGTGGTATTTAAATAAACAAAGCTCACATATGAATGCTTTTTCCTGTACAGCCTGCCATGCCAGTCACTTGCAGGCACTTGGTAGACAAGCTGGAAACTGAGAAAGTGTGGCGCAGCCCAGGATGGCTGTATGAAATAATTTCATTAAAATCTTACCTGCTCATTTCCTCAGTCCCCTGCAGCCTCTCAGACAGGTAAATTTTGCCCAATGTTGTTCAGATGTTGACGGAACAACCGATCACCACATGCCCAGTTTCAATTGTGTGACACAGTTACAGTGTACTGGTACCAGGGTCACCATCACTGCCCGGGTGACAGCGAGCTGAGGCTTAGAGCTACCCAGTGCAGTTTACTTTAGGACTCTGACTCAGTGCAGCCCATAGGACACACAGGACCGGCCGTCAGACATACGGCGGTCCCGCACCGCGAATTAGGATGCGACCCCCACCCTGGCGGTCACATTCCACAGTTAAACATTGCAACAGGTGCTGCTGTATGCCAAATACGCCGCAATACCAAATTGCCATGTTGTGCATTTCAATGCACAACGTGGCAGGCACCGCGCGGTGCCTGCCACCTTGTGCATGGAAATGGAAGGGGCTACCATGAGTACCCCCAAGGGCACCCCACCCGGGGGTCAGTAACGGGGCCCCAAAGCAAATCCCTGCCAGCCTATCCATTACATCCCAGCATTCTAATATGGCTGGCGCCGCCACCATATCAGTGGCTCAAGTCTGCCTGGCCGGAAATCGTAACGATTGCCAAACGGTAGAAAAGCGACAGATGGACTTTCCGTCCGCCGCGTTACCCACCGCCATTGTAATCTGGCAGTGGGTAAATCAGGTTACGATGTACGATGGGGGGGGGGGGGGGAGGGGGGTGCGGATCGCCATCATAATCAGCCCCTAGGTATTATTCCAAATGGATTGCTTTACAATGCAACAGCTGAAAGTGTAGGAGTGCTGCGCTTACAGTAAAATATTACAGATAACTAGGAAAGAGGGCAACAAGGTTAACTGAATAAATGCACAGTATTACGTCAAGATAATGAAACATGGGAGTTCGTGCTTAAAGTATTAAGTCAACTTTTTACAATCTAGAAAGATTTTTATTTTATATTCCTCTACAGTTAAGCACATTCGTAATTTTATAATTTTTTGTTACCACTGTCAGCTATCGATACATTTCTGAATTGATGATATTAAACGTCTAAACCATAAGATCTGTGCCACAAACAGTGTTCTGAATGTAGCTCTGGGCGCTTTGTAGGGAGCACTACCTCCATGCAGTGGGTGCACCTCGAACACTGGTTTTTGTTCCTTACCAGTGGGGTGTGCTCCCACTGAGACAGAAATTGTAGATTTAGCTAGGTTATACTGAGAAATGTTGCACATATTTACTTACAGTCAGGGAGCAGATGTGCCCAGGATCATACCTTTTATGAACACTTGCTGGAGCCAGGATTAAAACCTGCACTGCAGCCCTGAGATTTGCAACGTTGGTGGTGCTCAGCAGGCATGAGAAAGACTCTAAACTGACTGAACAACATTTTACCTCCCAAATGAATAGCTCAAAATATGTCATCTTTTCTCCAAGCTCAAGAGAATTCTTTTTCAGGACGCCCACCAACAGGGCCCTCCACAATCTAAATGTGACTTACATTTTACCTGAATAAAACTAGGGCATGAAAGTATTCTGTCTTTTGAAACGTATGGTGGCAATATCCCAGAAAAGAGTTCGAGACCTCTTTGCATAGTGTGTAGGTTATTTCTTTTTCCCTGATGTTAAGAAATGCAGTTGCCTTCTTATCAGCTGTGTACTTCAGCAGATTCTACTTGAACCGTGACAAACACCGGTGGTACTTTTAGTTGGGTGAGCTGTGCATTCTTTCTTAAAGTATTATTTCTTGAAATAGCTGGCCAAGTGATCTATTAAATCACAATTTCATGAAGCCTGGCTGATTTTCTATTTGCTATTCCTGCAAATGGGTTACCATTGGTTGGTGTGGAAGTCACCTCTCTCTGCTTGCTGCATCTGATGCCTTCCCTCCTCCCATCTGCGTACTGCATCTTCAGCGTCCTCTTCCCCATCCCTCCTAAATGCTCTGTGCTCCTACACACCACATACATCCACTCCAATCCATAACACATAGGTAAGAGACATTTACAGCACCAATATCTCTAGCTTTCATTTTATTTTTAACACCCAAACACATAGATCTGGAGCTTAGCTCCTACATATTTGTCCTTTTTCATCATCAAAAAGGGAAAGCTGGGGGGGGGGGGGGGGGGGGGGGGGGAGGAGCTTCGCGCACAACCAAGATGGTCGCGTGAGCACAGTGCTCCCGAGACCCTCGCCGCCTCCCGCATATATCCTGCATCTACTCCGGACTACGACGACGGGTTATTGAGGACACAACCCAGCTGATATAATAGCTGTTTTCAGAAATCGATTTGGACGCCGGGAACCGAACTTACGCTACTTCAAACTTTAGTGGCCTGGTCCATGGAACCGCCTGGGACTCGAGTCACCGTGGTGCCCAGGTGGTAGTTGAACAACAACGGCCTGCGGGAATCGGCTTTCGCCCCTGGGTTCACTTTCGGTTTCGCTCTTGATCTTTCTACCTCAGCCTATCTCCGCCTAACTCTGGCAGCCCACGATCTAGACCCCGCAAATTCACCTTGCGCCGGTTGTCTAGAGATCCTGGTCGTGTGGTCTCCTGCCGAGACTCGCACTCGAACTTTCCTGGGGCTGAATCGTGAGGAGTCATTTTTACCAGGTCCCAAAGGCCCCTCCGGGGTGCAATATCTAACATGGCGGGCAAACCTGACAGCGAGAAGCGGAAGACCAAAACCACTCACCGAGGGGGTACCATCCAATCGAACAATATGGATAGCTATACCCAGCCTAAAGGGTCCCCCGGTGGTGCGAGTAGGTCTCTGGAAGAGGCAGGTGATGGCTCGTCTGCATTGGATGATTTGACCCTACGTGATGTCATGGGTGCCATTGCTAGCATAAAGACCTCCATAGGCCAACAGTATGAGACATTGGCCCTAAAGCTCGACACGGTGGCGATCGATGTCAACCCGATCAGGACAGACTTATCGAAGACCAACCAAAAGGTCAAATCCGTAGATTTGAAGACCTCCAGCCTCACGACCGATGTGTCCGACTTGCAAACGGAGGTTCACAATCTACGGTCTTCCAACGACCTCTTTGCCCGCCGGCTGGAGGATTTTGAAAGTCGGGCAAGACGCAACAACGTGCGTATCATTGGGGTCCCTGAGAAGTCGGCCGAGTTGACCACAGATCTTCTTGTGAAAGATCTTATCTTGAATCACCTCACCCCCAAAGAACTGAGCAACTTTTTTGCAGTGGAACGTGCGCACAGAATACCGGGTGGGAAGCTGAAACCGGGTGCCCCTCCATGGCCTATAATAGCCAGAATTTTTAATTATAGGGATAGAGACGCTATCCTGCAGGCATCACGGGCAGTTGTCCCTACTAAGTTCGAGAACACCACGGTCAGCTTCTACCCGGATTTCACCCAGTCCGTTCAGAAACAAAGGATGGGGTTCCAGGGGGTGAAGCGACAACAGAGACATGGGCATGAAATACGCGATTCTTTTTCCAGCTCGGCTTCGTGTTGAACACAACGATCGGACGTTCTTCTTTGATCGCCCCGAGAGCGTGAGTGACTGGCTTGATACATTGCCTACACAGCGAGATCGCTCGGAACATTCTGGAGGTGCGGAAGGTGGCCCGTTGGAACAAGAATGAGGAGTGGTAACCGGTTCCCGGACAGTGCACAGAACTGTCAGCTGTGGTTTGATGACTTTTGTATCTGCAATGCTTCTGGTGTAGTACCCAGAGGTGGCGAGGGGGATGGGACTCTCCCTCCTCCGGGGTTTCTTCTTGTAGATTAGTTTTATGTTAGGGCGACAGGCACACTGCAAGTTGGGGTGGCTCTTGAGTCTAACGCAGGGGTGCAGGGTGGGGGGATGTGTTCCTGGTATTTGTTGGGGGGTGGGGTGGGGGGTTTGGATGAGTTTTATTTTGTTTCAAGGCAACGCATTACTTTGCATTTTGATCTGGGTGTTGTGTTCGCTGTGGGGTGGATTCTGCCCTTACTTTGGGATGGGGGTAGGGGGTTGAAGGTACTATATTGGAATGTTAACGGACTGGGAGATAGGATAAAACGAGGAGTGGTATTACAACTGCTGAGACGCCTTTGCCCTGATGTAGTATTACTGCAGGAGACACATTTGATCGGCAACACGTGCCACGCCATGAATCGGTGAGGTTATCGTCTAATCGCACACTCTGGATTTACTTCTGGATCTAGGGGGGGGGGGGGTATCCTAGTCAGGAGCTCCCTCCCCCTGGAGTTAGATGATACAATTCTTGACGACAAGGGATGCTATGCCGCTATCACGGGTAGGTGGAAGGGGAAAACTCTCTCACTATTTCTGTGTATGTTCCACAGGGTTTACAGACTATGACCTTCACTGATTTGGGGAGAGTAGTGTTGGGGCTCCCTGAGGGCATTCTGGTCATGGGCGGGGATTTCAATTTGGTCGTTTCCGGTAGGGAGGACCGCAGCCCCCCAGGGACCTCACGAGATCACAGTCTTGGTTGAGTGGCTTCTTGGAGACGCTGGGTCTGGTAGATTGTTGGAGGCTGATGCACCCGGGACAAACACAATACACCTTTCACTCTGGTGCCCACGGTAGTCTCGCTAGGCTTGACTATGTCCTGATGCCAGCTGCACAGGCCTCTTCGGTAAGGGAAGTCAGACACTCGGCTAGGGGTATATCGGACCACTCCCCACTGTGGCTTCTGATGGACATGAATATGGGCTCTGAGGGTCGAGTGGCTCCGATAAATCCTTGGCATCTCCGTAACCCCAAAACCCGGGCTGAGTTGATTACGTCTTTAGACCCTTATTTTGCTGAAAACGTGGGGTCAGTGTCCTCTTCGGTTTCGCTGTGGGAGGTTTTCAAGACGGTTATCCGTGGCCAGGCACGGTCATTAATTGCCAGCGCAAAGAAAAGCAAGAATGAGGCAGTGGTCCGGCTGGAAGCAGAGATAGCTGAGCTGGAGGGGGAATTGGAGGTGGGCATTACTCATGATAAATTGCATGTCCTCAGTCCTAAACAGCTTGACTATAGGGCCCTGGTAACGGATGCTGCGAGAGCTATGAGTCGAGAGCAGCAGGGACGGCTGTACGATGTTGGAGACAAAGTTGGGTAAATTGATTGCCTGGTTAGATAGAAAGGAGAGGGCGAGTCGTGTGGTTCCCGTGATTGAGAGAGTGGATGGAGTGCGTGTTACTGACCCGGTTGAGATAGTGGAGTGTTTTGCTGAACACTTTCGTAATGTATATTCCCCAGTCTTGGACAGACCAGAAGAAGACTCGCATTTGTTGTTAAGAGCCATCACGTTGCCTCGCCTTTTCGGATCCTGAAAAGGATCTGATGGATGCAGAGTTTTCTGATGATGAGGTTGCGATCGCTATTCGTTCCATCCGCTCGGGAAAGGCTATGGGCCCAAATGGTATCCCCGTCGAGCTTTACAAGCTGCATCCGGACAAAATGGCACCGTATCTCCGGGAAATGTTCATGGAATCGCGAGACGTCGGTTCCCTTCCCCTTGATCAGTGACTTGCGACCATTGTGGTGATTCACAAGGAAGGGAAACCGCTGGATTGTTGCACATCCTATAGGCCTATATCGCTCCTGAATGCAGAACCCAAGATCCTTGCAAAATTGTTGGCAAACCGATTGATAAAGGTGATCAGCGATCTGATTCATCCGGATCAGTCTGGTTTCATTCCACATCGCAATACCGCACTAAACCTGCGTCGTCTTCATGGCGTCCTGGCGAAAGCGGAGTCGCTGCGTGAACCGGCCATCTTGGTTTCCTTGGATGCTACAATGGCCTTTGATACAGTGGAATGGCCATATCTTTGGGCTGCTCTTGCAAAGTTTGGTTTCAGCCCTGGTTTCATCGGTTGGGTAAAACTCCTGTATGAGGAACCGCTGGCCCAGATTGTGGTACATGGTAGGGTCTCTAAGTCCTTTGTTCTGGGGAGGGGCACGTGACAGGGGTGCCCGTTGTTCTCACTGCTTTTCGCCCTTACCTTGGAACACCTTGCCGCTTGGCTGCGGTGGGAACCATCGCTTAAGGGTATTCGGTGGACCCCTGAATTTGAGGATCGTATATCACTCTACACAGATGATATTTTGCTATATCTCACGTCGCCTCGGAAGTCGCTGATAGTACTGTTTGATGTGCTGAACTCGTTCGGGAAGAACTCCGGTCTTGTGATTAACTGGACTAAGTCCTGTGTTTATGTGCTCTCTGGAGACACTCCCCTTTGCCACGCATCTGCCCCATACAGGTAACGCAGATAGGTTTTAAATATCTGGGGGTCTTCGTTTCACAGGACCCCGTTGTCCGTTAAGAGTAATTTGCTTCCCCCACACCAGCGGTTGAAGTCTGACGTTGCGGCCTGGTGTGGTCTGCCGTTGTCCCCTCTCGGACGGGCAGCCCTTTTCAAGATGATGTCGCTACCACGGTTTTTGTATGCGCTTCAGAACACGCTCGATGTCATACGGGCGAGTTACTTCCGGGAGGTGGAGAGTTTACAGAGGCTGTTGATATGGGGCCGACGTCCACGTATTGCCCTTGCTAAATTGACACTTCCCTGGTATGACGGGGGTATTGCACTTCCGGATGTCAGGCTGGGAGCAATTAATCATGCAATGTATGGCCCCACGTCAAACCCTGCGTTTGAGATGGATAAGTGGCAGCTGCCGGGTGGAGACTACAATAGGGCACTTTAAGTCTGTCAGAGGGAAACTCTCAGGACCCACTAAGATTGCAGTGCGAGTGCGGCAGAGTGCGAATGCGGCAATGGGGTGGTCAGATCCATTGACCCGGGCAACCCCGCTCTACGTGTCTGAAAGATTGGGCAGCTTGTGGAGGACAAAGGGCTTTGAGAAGTGGGATAGGATTGGTATCTGTAAGGTTGGAGATCTCTGGAACAAAGATAGGATTAAGACCATTGAGGAGTTGAAGGTAGAATACGAACTCGGTGACAAGGAGTTATTCCGCTATATGCAGATCCGCCACGCACTGAGCTCGGTTTTTCCAGCCGGGGTCGCAATTCCGGAATCATCCCCTCTCGAAGATCGGGTGCTAGACGGCTACGTTCCGGACAGCACCATTTCTTTGATATATAAGAAGCTGATCAACACCGTACAGATTTGCTGGTGCGCCTCCGTGCGGTATGGACCAGCGATGGGCTGGAGTTGGAGTTGGATGACGAGGACTGGCAAGCTGCGATATCCTCTCCTAAGGAGGTTGCGATTCCAGCCCGTCTCCGGCTGGTGCAACTCAAAATTCTGCATCGGATTTATATAACTGGCCCCCGCCTAATTCGTATGGGTTATTCTGTGGATGGGTTGTGTAAGCGTGGATGCGGCTTAATGGGTACTTTCCTCCACATAATTTGGGAATGCCCGGAAGTGGTTGTGTTTTGGAATCTAGTGCATGCAGTTATAGAGGAAGTCACTGGAGTTTTGTTGTTGCCTGAAGCCAGGCGCTGTCTGCTGAATGTCTGGGAACCGACTGATTATGATGTTGCGCAGACTCAATGGGCGACCCTTGGGAATATGATAGCCAAGAGAAATATAGCACAATTGTGGGGGTCCCAAAGAACACCCACTATCACGGCATGGAAGGAAAATATGGATTGGTGCAGGTTTCGGGAGAAAACGGTGTATGTGGCCCGTGGCAGACCAAGGAAGTGGGGTAAAATTTGGGGCCAGTGGAACTCATACCGGGGTGAGATGTGCACTCCTCCCCTCATTGATATTCCGGAAATGCCGCCTTCCCCCTAACAGGACATTCCTAGTGTTGTCTAGTCTTGAGAACATGTGAATCTGCTTCACCCATGCTCCCCCCCCTTTTTCATTTGGTATTGACGATTTGTATTGACTTGCAACGTGCTTTTTCCCCCTTTAGAGCATGTACCCAGCAATATTGCCTTTATTGCCTTGTTTGTTTATGTTTATTTTATTGTTAATAAACAAAGTTATAAAAAAAAGGCAAAGCTACCCACACATTTCCAATCCACACCACATAATTTGACACCAAACCACATAATACAACTCACCACAATTACACAACACACCACATACATTCACACCGTGCCACAAAAATAACAAAAACACACCACACAATTTTTAAACTCCACTAAATACCACTCAACACAAAATACCATTCCAGATATTTAAACTCCATAACACACAATCCCACTCCACATAATTCCGGTACACTCAATACCACATAATTACTATCCACATAATTCCACAGCACACCAGGCCACGTATTTCCACTACAGAAATCTACACCACACAATTACACAACTAATCCAATCCAACCCACATAATTCCACTACACACCACATACATACACTCCATCACACAGAGGTTAAAGACATTGCAAATAAAAAATGCCAAAAGTTCTAACTCAAACAAATGCGAGACCGATTGCACGTCCAATGCTTGTTTCTACATGGGAAGCAGGGCTGCGGGATATTGTGGACTTATGAAAAGACATAGGGTGTACATTACAAATCAGATGGAGGTAGAACTGCCTCAAAAGCGGAAGCCTACTGCCTAAATTGGTAGCGTTGGTACGTATGGTAATAATCGTCAACCATTTCAACCAATTATCCTTGAGTGCTTCCTTAAAACAGCCTGCAACCACTAGAAAGCATTAGCACAGGGAAATCGAACACCAACAAATAAGATACAGTTAAAAGAAATGTGGCAAGAACAAAGAAGCACCATAGAACTATTTTGCAAAAAGGATAACAATGAAAGTAATCATCAATAAAAAGATAACATGCTCAGTGGTTAATTTCAACGGGTAGCGCACTCATTTTACAGTTGTGTTGAGATACTAGGCAATGCATTTTGGAGGGATTCTGGCTGCTTTTAAACAGAGCACGCAATAGGCCAAAGGGGGGCGCATTGCTCCGTCCATTGGTGTCTGTTATGCGCACCAAAGCCCATGTGGTTTCAATTATCGTGCCCAGACACGGCGCGATAATTGAAAACATATTGCTCGCTCATACATGCCAACATTTTAGCACAGGGACTGGGAGATTTAAAATAAAAAAAAAAAATCGGGAGAATGAAAATTCCGCATTGGCTTATATTTTAGAAAATGCAATTTCAGGCGGGAGACAGCTGAAATAAAGCCAGTTTTGACTTGAAAAATCGGTAGTCTCCCGCCTGAATCGGGTCTATTGGCATGTATGCTCGCTGTGGCGCACGCGCGCACCACTCGTGGGTGTTTTTTTGTTTTTTACATTTTTAGGTCTCGGCTTCGAGACCTATTGTCACGGAGTTCACTCTCAACGGAGCCAGAGCGGTGAACGAGCGCCGATTGCATCTCGTGGACGCGCACGCCGAGCCTCCTGTAGCCGTGCACATCTCTTGCTCCACACTCACACTCACGGAAGCACACACTCACGCACGCACGCACACACACACACACACACACACACACCCTCCCTCTCTGCCCACTCCCTCTCTGCCGCCCCCCCCTCGACCCCCACTCACCGGGCTCTTTCCCTCGCAGCGGGTCAGTCATGGCAGCAGGCAGACTCGGTGTCTTCTCCGGGGATCTTCAGCTGATGTGCACGCCCACGCTGCGTCTCGTGCGCGCCCGCCACGCTGTTTCGCGCCTGTTGATCCTCAGCTTGTTGCTTACAGCCAGTGGGTTGAACTTGAATGTACTCGACAAAATATCCTTATATAACTAAAAAGTGAGCATCATCTTCATCTCACGTTTGTAAAGGTCACCATGAACACCAATTGTGTTAAAATATATTGAATACGATAGATCACCTTCCACTCGCCCATACATATACTTTAAATTTCTTATTCATATTATTAGAACAAAGCAAGCAGAAGATAATTTTTGGTTGTCTGTGGGTGGGGAGATGGGGTTAGCACTCTCTGCCCTCTTATCCTATAATTGACTCTTTGGCGCCTATAGGAAAAACCCAAGCTGCTTATACTTTAGAGGAATTCTGCATAAGGATTATTATAGTGTGAGTGCAGAGTGCGCACAGTTCAGAGTACGCAGAGTGCAGAGTGTGAAGTAGTGAGTGCAGAGTGAGTGAGCAGAGTGTGAGTGCAGAGTGTGAAGTAGTGAGTGCAGAGTGACTGAGCAGAGTGTGAGTGCAGAGTGTGAAGTAGTGAGTGCAGAGTGAGTGTGCAGAGTGTGAATGCAGCGTGCAGAGTTGAGTGCAGATTGTGAGTGCAGAGTGTAAGCGTGAGTGCAGAGTGTAAGCGTGAGTGCAGAGTGCAGAGTAGTGAGTGCAGAGTAGTGAGTGCAGAGTGTGAGTAGTGAATGCAGAGTAGTGAGTGCAGAGTAGTGAGTAGTGAGTGCAGAGTAGTGAGTAGTGAGTGCAGAGTAGTGAGTGCAGAGTGTGAGCAGTGAGTGCAGAGTGTGAGTGCAGAGTGCGAGTAGTGAGTGCAGAGTGTGAGTGCAGAGTATGAGTAGTGAGTACAGAGTGCAGAGTGCAGAGTAGTGAGTGCAGAGTAGTGAGTGCAGAGTAGTGAGTGCAGAGTAGTGAGTGCAGAGTGTGAGTAGTGAGTGCAGAGTGTGAGTGCAGAGTGTGAGTAGTGAGTGCAGAGTGTGAGTGCAGAGTATGAGTAGTGAGTACAGAGTGCAGAGTACAGAGTGCAGAGTGCAGAGTGCAGAGTTGTGAGTGCAGAGTAGTGAGTGCAGAGTAGTGAGTGCAGAGTAGTGAGTGCAGAGTAGTGAGTGCAGAGTAGTGAGTGCAGAGTAGTGAGTGCAGAGTAGTGAGTGCAGAGTAGTGAGTGCAGAGTAGTGAGTGCAGAGTAGTGAGTGCAGAGTAGTGAGTGCAGAGTAGTGAGTGCAGAGTAGTGAGTGCAGAGTAGTGAGTGCAGAGTAGGGAGTGCAGAGTAGTGAGTAGTGAGTGCAGAGTAGTGAGTAGTGAGTGCAGAGTAGTGAGTGCAGAGTAGTGAGTAGTGAGTGCAGAGTAGTGAGTGCAGAGTAGTGAGTGCAGAGTAGTGAGTGCAGAGTAGTGAGTGCAGAGTAGTGAGTGCAGAGTAGTGAGTGCAGAGTAGTGAGTGCAGAGTAGTGAGTGCAGAGTAGTGAGTGCAGAGTAGTGAGTGCAGAGTAGTGAGTGCAGAGTAGTGAGTGCAGAGTGTGAGTAGTGAATGCAGAGTAGTGAGTGCAGAGTAGTGAGTAGTGAGTGCAGAGTAGTGAGTAGTGAGTGCAGAGTAGTGAGTAGTGAGTGCAGAGTAGTGAGTAGTGAGTGCAGAGTAGTGAGTAGTGAGTGCAGAGTAGTGAGTGCAGAGTAGTGAGTAGTGAGTGCAGAGTAGTGAGTAGTGAGTGCAGAGTAGTGAGTAGTGAGTGCAGAGTAGTGAGTAGTGAGTGCAGAGTAGTGAGTAGGGAGTGCAGAGTAGTGAGTAGTGAGTGCAGAGTAGTGAGTAGGGAGTGCAGAGTAGTGAGTAGTGAGTGCAGAGTAGTGAGTAGTGAGTGCAGAGTAGTGAGTAGTGAGTGCAGAGTAGTGAGTGCAGAGTAGTGAGTAGTGAGTGCAGAGTAGTGAGTGCAGAGTAGTGAGTGCAGAGTAGTGAGTGCAGAGTAGTGAGTGCAGAGTAGTGAGTGCAGAGTAGTGAGTGCAGAGTAGTGAGTGCAGAGTAGTGAGTGCAGAGTAGTGAGTAGTGAGTGCAGAGTAGTGAGTAGTGAGTGCAGAGTAGTGAGTAGTGAGTGCAGAGTAGTGAGTAGTGAGTGCAGAGTAGTGAGTAGTGAGTGCAGAGTAGTGAGTAGTGAGTGCAGAGTAGTGAGTAGTGAGTGCAGAGTAGTGAGTAGTGAATGCAGAGTAGTGAGTAGTGAGTGCAGAGTAGTGAGTGCAGATTGCAGAGTAGTGAGTGCATAGTAGTGAGTGCAGAGTAGTGAGTGCAGAGTAGTGAGTGCAGAGTAGTGAGTGCAGAGTAGTGAGTGCAGAGTAGTGAGTGCAGAGTAGTGAGTGCAGAGTAGTGAGTAGTGAGTGCAGAGTAGTGATTGCAGAGTAGTGAGTGCAGAGTAGTGAGTAGTGAGTGCAGAGTAGTGATTGCAGAGTAGTGAGTGCAGAGTAGTGAGTGCAGATTGCAGAGTAGTGAGTGCAGAGTAGTGAGTGCAGATTGCAGAGTAGTGAGTGCAGAGTAGTGAGTGCAGAGTAGTGAGTGCAGAGTAGTGAGTGCAGAGTAGTGAGTGCAGAGTAGTGAGTGCAGAGTAGTGAGTGCAGAGTAGTGAGTGCAGAGTAGTGAGTAGTGAGTGCAGAGTAGTGAGTAGTGAGTGCAGAGTAGTGAGTAGTGAGTGCAGAGTAGTGAGTAGTGAGTGCAGAGTAGTGAGTAGTGAGTGCAGAGTAGTGAGTAGTGAGTACAGACTAGTGAGTGCAGAGTAGTGAGTGCAGAGTAGTGACTGCAGAGTAGTGAGTAGTGAGTTCAGAGTAGTGAGTTCAGAGTAGTGAGTGAGTGCAGAGTAGTGAGTAGTGAGTGCAGAGTAGTGAGTAGTGAGTGCAGAGTAGTGAGTGCAGAGTAGTGAGTGCAGAGTAGTGAGTGCAGAGTAGTGAGTGCAGAGTAGTGAGTGCAGAGTAGTGAGTGCAGAGTAGTGAGTAGTGAGTGCAGAGTAGTGAGTAGTGAGTGCAGAGTAGTGAGTAGTGAGTGCAGAGTAGTGAGTAGTGAGTGCAGAGTAGTGAGTGCAGAGTAGTGAGTGCAGAGTAGTGAGTGCAGAGTAGTGAGTGCAGAGTAGTGAGTGCAGAGTAGTGAGTGCAGAGTAGTGAGTGCAGAGTAGTGAGTGCAGAGTAGTGAGTGCAGAGTAGTGAGTGCAGAGTAGTGAGTGCAGAGTAGTGAGTAGTGAGTGCAGAGTAGTGAGTAGTGAGTGCAGAGTAGTGAGTAGTGAGTGCAGAGTGGTGAGTAGTGAGTGCAGAGTAGTGAGTAGTGAGTGCAGAGTAGTGAGTAGTGAGTGCAGAGTAGTGAGTAGTGAGTAGTGAGTGCAGAGTAGTGAGTAGTGAGTAGTGAGTTCAGAGTAGTGAGTGCAGAGTAGTGAGTGAGTGCAGAGTAGTGAGTAGTGAGTGCAGAGTAGTGAGTAGTGAGTGCAGAGTAGTGAGTGCAGAGTAGTGAGTGCAGAGTAGTGAGTGAGTGCAGAGTAGTGAGTAGTGAGTGCAGAGTAGTGAGTAGTGAGTGCAGAGTAGTGAGTAGTGAGTGCAGAGTAGTGAGTGCAGAGTAGTGAGTGCAGAGTAGTGAGTACTGAGTAGTGAGTAGTGAGTGCAGAGTAGTGAGTACTGAGTAGTGAGTAGTGAGTGCAGAGTAGTGAGTGCAGAGTAGTGAGTGCAGAGTAGTGAGTGCAGAGTAGTGAGTGCAGAGTAGTGAGTGCAGAGTAGTGAGTGCAGAGTAGTGAGTAGTGAGTGCAGAGTAGTGAGTAGTGAGTGCAGAGTAGTGAGTAGTGAGCGCAGAGTAGTGAGTAGTGAGTGCAGAGTAGTGAGTAGTGAGTGCAGAGTAGTGAGTGCAGAGTAGTGAGTGCAGAGTAGTGAGTGCAGAGTAGTGAGTGCAGAGTAGTGAGTGCAGAGTAGTGAGTGCAGAGTAGTGAGTAGTGAGTGCAGAGTAGTGAGTAGTGAGTGCAGAGTAGTGAGTAGTGAGTGCAGAGTAGTGAGTAGTGAGTGCAGAGTAGTGAGTAGTGAGTGCAGAGTAGTGAGTAGTGAGTGCAGAGTAGTGAGTGCAGAGTAGTGAGTGCAGAGTAGTGAGTGCAGAGTAGTGAGTGCAGAGTAGTGAGTGCAGAGTAGTGAGTGCAGAGTAGTGAGTAGGGAGTGCAGAGTAGTGAGTAGTGAGTGCAGAGTAGTGAGTGCAGAGTAGTGAGTAGTGAGTAGTGAGTGCAGAGTAGTGAGTGCAGAGTAGTGAGTGCAGAGTAGTGAGTGCAGAGTAGTGAGTGCAGAGTAGTGAGTGCAGAGTAGTGAGTGCAGAGTAGTGAGTGCAGAGTAGTGAGTAGTGAGTGCAGAGTAGTGAGTAGTGAGTGCAGAGTAGTGAGTAGTGAGTGCAGAGTAGTGAGTGCAGAGTAGTGAGTGCAGAGTAGTGAGTAGTGAGTGCAGAGTAGTGAGTAGTGAGTGCAGAGTAGTGAGTAGTGAGTGCAGAGTAGTGAGTAGTGAGTGCAGAGTAGTGAGTAGTGAGTGCAGAGTAGTGAGTAGTGAGTGCAGAGTGTGAGTGCAGAGTATGAGTAGTGAGTACAGAGTATGAGTAGTGAGTACAGAGTAGTGAGTGCAGAGTAGTGAGTGCAGAGTAGTGAGTGCAGAGTGCAGAGTAGTGAGTGCAGAGTAGTGAGTGCAGAGTGCAGAGTAGTGAGTGCAGAGTAGTGAGTGCAGAGTAGTGAGTGCAGAGTAGTGAGTGCAGAGTAGTGAGTGCAGAGTAGTGAGTGCAGAGTGCAGAGTGCAGAGTGCAGAGTGCAGAGTGCAGAGTAGTGAGTGCAGAGTGCAGAGTAGTGAGTGCAGAGTGCAGAGTAGTGAGTGCAGAGTAGTGAGTGCAGAGTGCAGAGTAGTGAGTGCAGAGTAGTGAGTGCAGAGTAGTGAGTGCAGAGTAGTGAGTGCAGAGTAGTGAGTGCAGAGTAGTGAGTGCAGAGTAGTGAGTGCAGAGTAGTGAGTGCAGAGTAGTGAGTGCAGAGTAGTGAGTGCAGAGTAGTGAGTGCAGAGTAGTGAGTGCAGAGTAGTGAGTGCAGAGTAGTGAGTGCAGAGTAGTGAGTGCAGAGTGCAGAGTAGTGAGTGCAGAGTGTGAGTAGTGAGTGCAGAGTGTGAGTAGTGAGTGCAGAGTGTGAGTAGTGAGTGCAGAGTGTGAGTAGTGAGTGCAGAGTGTGAGTGCAGAGTGTGAGTGCAGAGTAGTGAGTGCAGAGTAGTGAGTGCAGAGTAGTGAGTAGTGAGTGCAGAGTAGTGAGTAGTGAGTGCAGAGTAGTGAGTAGTGAGTGCAGAGTAGTGAGTAGTGAGTGCAGAGTAGTGAGTAGTGAGTGCAGAGTAGTGAGTAGTGAGTGCAGAGTAGTGAGTAGTGAGTGCAGAGTAGTGAGTGCAGAGTAGTGAGTGCAGAGTAGTGAGTGCAGAGCAGTGAGTGCAGAGCAGTGAGTGCAGAGCAGTGAGTGCAGAGCAGTGAGTGCAGAGCAGTGAGTGCAGAGCAGTGAGTGCAGAGCAGTGAGTGCAGAGCAGTGAGTGCAGAGCAGTGAGTGCAGAGCAGTGAGTGCAGAGCAGTGAGTGCAGAGTAGTGAGTGCAGAGCAGTGAGTAGTGAGTGCGGAATGCAGAGTAGTGAGTGCAGAGTGAGTGTGCAGAGCAGTGAGTGCCGGTGCAGAGTGGTGTGTGCTGTTGAGTGCAGAGTGGTGTGTGCTGTTGAGTGCAGAGTGGTGTGTGCTGTTGAGTGCAGAGTGCTGTGTATTGACAATGTAAATGACAATGCCATCTATTTATGATTTAAAGAAAAAAAAAGAAATGTCATGAGCAATGCCAATAGCTCCACCTTTAATGATGCCGAGACCATTGCATTGTAAATGCTTGTTACTTCAGCTCCTACCCTTCCTTCATCTAAAGTCTAAACTGTTTTCACATCACTAGCCCTTTATTTTGCGCATGACGTGAATTGATATTGAAGGGTAAGAGCCTTTGCGGGTGATCTGGCTACGAGCAGGGTTCGCACCACGAGCATAGGAGGAATGCCTGTGCTAATCTACTCACGCATACCATGCCTGCTTCGGCCACCTTTGGATCTCATGTCCACACAGCGCAGCGAGGGCTACGGAGATTCTTGCTCTGAAGTTCAGGGACTAAAGGATCTTGTGAATGGATTCCCTGCATGGCCTCTGACAAATGGGTACAATGCGTATGGGAAGTTTCCATTCCAGGAAATTCTAATTGTGCCTGTTTAACAAAATGCAGTTTTTTAATGTGTTCAAAAACATTGTGTATACAATGCACATTTTCTAGTTACCCCTAGGGGGCGTTATTGTAGTGCACAGGGAAGCAACAAACGCAGAAAACCTAAACACGGAATGCGGTTGACATGCTCAGCCCTGGAAACTACCTCAAAGGAACCCTTAGAACACGTTTAGGGCAAGTTATGCAGACGAGATTTCTCGGTTGATAATTATGCGGACAGGTTTTAGCGATTTGGGAAGTAGACGTTAGGCTATGTAGGAATCAAATATGCAAGCTACAGTTGGCACTTATTACCACAGCGACCTACCATAAAAGAGGAGCTACATGATTTTCCATTGTATTAGGCAAATCATTTTTTCTCACTGTAGTAGGCGTTTTAAAATGTTCTATCATGACTGAGTGCAAACCAGACAAATTAGTTTTGACAAGGTTTCCTTGTTTCAATAGCTTCATTTCACCAGCTACAAAGGAGCAGCTGAAGTTGCATTGCTCACTTTTTGGCCATCACTAATTTAAATGGGGAGGGCGAGGAGGGGGCTAGAGAAACAAACTGCAGACTGTTGTCAGACCTCTCTGTCCCCCGTCTTATCCTCCTGCAGCAGACACAAGCCTGTTTCTCTCCTGGCTGGGTGCTGGACACCCAGGGGTCAAGAGTTCAGCTTGTCAATGTCGTTTGTCCCTTCTACGTGAAAGGGATGGAGGGTCGGGGAGCGCAGCAGAAGTTGTATAAATCAACATCCAGCATCTATCTCCAACTCCAAGGCTTGAGCAAAAGCCAGAAAAAAACATGCGACGTGAAAATGATGTCCTGCTGGCAGTGAGAGTCAGCGTTTCGGAATCAATTGAAAAATGACATGATGGCTCCGTGTGATAGGGAACAACACTGGATTTCCAGACATGCGGTTTCGGTTTACAAATCAATATTTGCAAGTGTTAATCTAGTTGGTGAATATGACATCGACAAGACTACAACTCCCACAATGCTGTAGATTCTGGGGGGGGGGGGGGGGCGCTCAGGATTACAAAATAGTTTCTCGCTGACATGCTATCGCCTGGTAATCCCACATCTCGCACAGACTGGTCCGCTCGTATACTTGGTTTCTTGGGCGAGAGACAGCCTAGCTAGGTAAGCGTACTCGGTATTTTCAGCCCAAGAAAACGACTAACTAGGAGATGCACAAACAGAGTGCTGTGGTTCAGTCGCCATTAGTAAGCTGTACAAGGCCCCTCAGTTTCGAGTGAGTTATGTACATGGGCATGTCTAGGTTTTGACAAGAAATTCAACAATGTGATGCTTCAGTTAATCTCACGCCAGAGAGAGGACTGTGGTGTAGGGTATGCCACGACGTGGGTCCCGTGCTCGTGGTATAATTGAACTCATGGTGCAAGTGGCAAAAGAGGCCCTGGAAGGTCCACCTTCGCCTGGTAGCTCGGATGATCTTCTGTTGGCTCATGGTCAAGTTTATTTTGCATATGGCCGTTCTGTGTGTGGATCTGGGTTGTGGATTGAAAAAAAAGCTATGGATTGGAATGCGCCCCTTACCGGTGGCTGAGATAAACTAGAACATATTTTATTCTCTGGACCGGTTTTACGTGACAGCATTGTTTCTGTTACTATGCGCTACCTGTGTGGCAGGTGAGGCAGGGAGCCGGGATTAGAAAGCCTCTATCTTGGTTCCACGGTCACCAACGCACGTGCCTAAGAGAGTGTCTCTCAACTAACCTCTGTGCCGCTCTCCATAACAGACTACCCATTAGTGCAAATGACGCTTAGTTGCATTTTCAAAGTAACGGAAACATGCTTCCCGGTTTGCCAGAAAAATGTTTGACAAAATAGACTACCATAACTAGTCTTCACAACAATTTCGCTCTGCGTTTCCCACAGTCGAAGTTGAGTCATGCCTCTAAGCCCCTAGGTTCGAGAGACAGCTTGGTCGTGGAGCCCTCTCTTGTCTTTGGGGGTCCTTTTCCTCGATAGCTCTTATCCTGCAAAGTGAAGTGAAGTCATCCATTGATTGCTTTGCGTGGCCTGCGCCACACACCCCGCTCATGTTTCTCCTTTCTCTCATATCACGTGACTTTACCGTATCTGTTACTTTCTTTCATGTGGCTCCTTCCAGGGAGTGCTGCTTCTCTAACCTCATTCCTAAGCGATGTCCCTTAAAGAATCACTCTGTTCCACTGTAACTTAACTCTGATACAACCACCCTGTTCAACACTCTACTGCTCCAAACATGTAGCTACAAGCGCCTCATATTGTTACCCCACTGCTCTTTTACTTTCATACAATTGTAGTTATCTTTCTTTTGTACTTTGTTACCTCTTATGACTCTGTTCCACGCCCCTCCGCACCCCTTCAGAACAAAAGCCTTATTTCCTGGCCACATTACCCACTTTCCAAACAAGCATTTTCAAAGCACTAGTTCTCGCATTATTAAAGTTTGAGATATTGGTGTTGCATTATTTAGCCATGCCAATAGCTCAAACTTTAATAATGCGAGACCTATTGCATTGCAAAGGCTTGTTTAAGGCTTGCATGAGACTATCAATTATTCTACACATGTGGAGTGTCATGACCACTTTCTTCAGGTTCATGTAAAGAGCAACGATGGCAACAAAAAAAAGCACAGAATAGATATTACAGTAAATATTTTGCACTACCACAAATTCAAAGTAACTGCTCCAACTAAAAGCTCTGCCATATAAATGCATCATTACACAGGTTATAGGGTGCCATGCTCTTTGTGAGTTCCCATCCCTTAAATCACATGCGCATTTAGGTCTTCTTCTGTGTCCGAATACTGTCTTGGAATTCGCCGAGTGCAAGGTGGTGCAGACAAAATATAGGACGGCCCATCGTTTGGGTGAGCTGGGTAGTATCTTTGCCCAGTGGTAATGAGGAGGTCAATAGTGTAGTGCATTTTGGAGATGTGGTCTTGGAGGAGACCACAAGACCAACAGGCTGCGGACAACAGAAACACAGGGATTTTATTGGTCAATCAGATCTTGCGATTAGTCCTTTCTAAGGTCATGTATCAATAAAAAGTAGACAACTGCATCTTACTCAAAGTAGCCAGCTCATGCGATAGGTGGTTGGTTGTGGGCACTTTCCTATTGTGAAAGGTAAAAAAATCTCCAGAACTATAAGGGCCTGTAATTCAAATTGTAAACTGCCATGTCGACCTGGCAAGTGCCACCACTTGCCAGGCCCAAACCTTCTCTTTTATTGCATGTAAGGCACACCTAAGGTAGGCCCAAGGTATCCCCATGGGCAGGGTGCAGTGTATTTAAAAAGAAGGACATGCACTGGTGAGTGTTACTTGTCCTGATTGCAAAATACTGCTAATTTCGTTTTTCAGTATTGCAAGGACTATCTCTCCCCTTGGTTATTACTGGAGCTGCCTTGTAATCTTTTACAAGTGTAACTTCCAATTGGGAAGAGATACAGATTTGGAGTTTGGGGTCCCTGAACTCACAATTTAAACATACATCTTTTAGTGAAGTTTGTCTTTAAATTGTGTGTTTGAAATTGTAACTTTTAGAAAGAGGGCATTTTCTAGCTTTGCCATTCTGTGCCTCTGCCTGCCTGTGAAATCCAAGTCTGAGGGAGGGTGACAGTGGTGCTGTTTGTGCATTCACTCTAAACAGCCACACAAAGGCGGCTGAGGTGTGCCCTGCATATCCTGACGGCCCATCACCAGGCTGATGGGTCTTCCTGACCTAGAGCGGCGGGAGGAATTGTCATCGACACATGAATAGGGCTGTGCCTTTCCTCACACAAACCAGTCTTTACCCCCTGTGGTGTGCCTGGAGCCAGGTCAGGGAAAAGCAGGGTCTTGTGCACTACAAAGACTTTTCTTTGATGTTTGCCTAATTCGAAGCATGCTTAATTTGAGCCAGTGGTTTCTGGTCCTCATCTCAGCACCAGGAAAAGACACATTCATTTATGTGGAGATTAAGTGATTTGCCCAGAATCAAAGGATATTTAGCTGACACCGAGACTGAAACCTGATTCCCCAGCCCAAAAGTCACCATCTCTGGCCATTACACCGCATCCTCTCCCCACTTTCAAGGTTCTGTAGTGGTGCTATTTTAGGCAGCGCTAACAGGAGAAATAGGCTTGTGCAATCTGCCTCCTGACAAGAGCTCCAGCACTTATTTCTTTTTCAAATTAGCCACTGCTTTAGAGGCAGAAACTAGCATAAGTACTGTGAAACCTTAACTTCACAACACTTCTGAACTATGAGAAGATTCTGCCAAGAAGAAGAGCTGAAGCAGCTGTAGCAGGAGAGCTGCCACTCTGCTTGTTTCTGTGTTTGGCTGGCTTGCTGCTTCTGTCTTGGAGAGTGAAAGGACTGGACTTTGCTTACTGTATCCTCCTTGCCAAAGTTCTCCAAGGGCTTGTGTGTGCTTGCCTCATGTTAAGAAGTCTCGGGCCATCAAAGACATCAAATGCAGCCCCTGAACTCCTCTACTGTAAGCTCTGACCTACTAAGTGATGCCAAGCCTAGTTCGGGCCCTAGGAGGGGGTTTTGCTGCAAAGAACCCTGAAAATCCACGCATCGACATTCAGCTTCTGTTTTTCCTGACGCAGCACTGCTATGTGGCTGAAAATCCATCGCAAAGCTGTGGCCAAAGAATCAAAGCAGCACCTGCTGTGTGGCTAAAAAGATCGCTGCAGCCAGAGTTCTGTGCACCGTGTCTCCTACATCTGAGACATCCGCTTCTATTTCGATGCAGACCCTGCTGTTCGGCTGAAGAAAAATCGACCCATCACCTGCTCGCAACTAGGATAAAAAATATTCTGTTTCGTCACCTCATCGACCCCAGCATGCCCGGATTTTCTACGCATCGCACCTGTGCACCAACTTCTGCATCGACGTTACCCAGCAGTAAGGAACCAAGGACTCGTGTCCAAATTTCGACGCATCACCTCCCCTCACAGTAAGGACCCGGCACATCACCTCCTCAGCGCTACAGTAAGGAACAGACACATCACCTCCCCTGGCAGTAAGGAACCTACTCCATCACCTTCCCTGGAAATGAGGAACCAACACAACGTTTGTTTTTCTGGAACCTCACCAAGCTTTAGTTTTAGTCTTTGATTTTGATGCTTCTCAGGTACTTTGTGATAAAAGTATTTCCTGCGGGCTTACTGGCTTGGGGAGGTCAGGCTCCGGTCTCTTCAGGGTGTAGGTGATCGCATGGCCCCGTGGGTTTGCGGTTTGAATCCGGCCACTTCAGGGGTGATTTCCTTCCACGGCGTACAGGCTTTCTGGCTTCCATGTGCCGGGTGATGGTTGTGTGGCTGGCATCTGCTTCTCGGGCCAGTCCTCCTGAGGCGGGTGCGCGTTCCCGTGTAGGCAGGTGTTGCCAGTCTCCTTCAGCAGTTCCCCCATTTCTGCCTTCATATTCCAGCGCCGCCTCAGCGTTCAGTGTTGGCTGTCTTTCCTGTGTCTGCCACCTTGTCTTAAGGGCTGTATTTTTGTTGTTTCATTTTTCTGGACATGGAGCAGGGGGATGCCCCGGTGGGGCAGGTTCAGCCTCCCAGGCTCCTGTGGAATCTGTTTCCTTGCAGTCCATTCAGGACCTGATCCAGGCTGCGGTGGCGGCTGCATTTGCGCAGCCCGAAGGTGGGCAGGGTCCCTCTTCCCCTAAGCGTCCCCGCATGGAACGCTCTCCAGTTTCTGATGCTGGGGAGGAGAAGGAGGATCTCCGGGGGTGCTATGTCCAGGGTCAGGAGTTGTGGGATGTGCTCCTACACATCAAGGAGAACTTGGATTTTCCAGCGCCAGCAGCAGAAGAGCTCTGAGGACTTCTTCTTACAGTACCAACGCAAGGAGCTGCAGTCACTTCCTCTTCATTCCTCCGTTAAGCAGATGATCGAGGGGGAATGGATGGAGATAGATAAACAAGCCTTCCTGAGGTACCTGGCGAAACGCTACACCATCCAGGACTTTGCCAAGGATTTCCCTCCCTCTGTGAAGGTGGACTCTCATGGCGGGGCTGTTCTTGCAGGGATCCATTATTTCCAATGACGCCTCACCGTCGGACCCGGTTGACAGGCGGGTGGAGGCCGCGGCCAAGCATGCCTACCCGGCGGCCAATTTTTCCATTCGGGCCTCTGCCTACTTGTCTTACACCATGCAGTCCTTGTTAAAGAATTTTCAGTCCTTGGTGGTGCTACTGGACCAGGGGGCGGATGTGGTTCCTACCCTGGCTGTGATGGAGCAAGAGACTCGGCTCCAGTCAGACATTTCCTTCGACACCTTGGGGGCCTCTGCCGCGGCTGGTGGTGCCACTATTCAGGCCCGGGGGCAGATCTGGTTAGGCCACTGGAAGGGAGAGGCTGCCCAGAAAGCATTGCTGGTGAAGATACCCTTCTCGGGGACAAAGCTGTGCAGGTCCTCTTTAGAGGACATGGTGAAGAAGTTGGCTGAGGACCAGAAGCTCCTGGCTCCCCTCAGGTCTTCCAAGGGCCGCTTCCCAGGCCCCAAGAGGGCGTTTTCCACCTCGTCCACAGCTAGGGGCAGTGGGCCCTTTCGAAGTAGGGGTCGTAACAGGGGCACCCCTTTCTTCACCAAGTTCGGTCTCAGCCTGCGGCTTCCACCTCTGCGCCCAGGTCTTAAGTATCTTCAGGCCCCGCTGGGTGGTTTCCCGGTGGGCGGATGGCTCCGCCACTTCCTTCCGACGTGAGAATCCTCTGTCTCGGACCTTTGGGCACTTCGGATCGTGAGGGAGGGTCTGTGCATCACCTTCAGCTCCCCTCCTCCGACGTCTTCCGCGCTACCCCGTTGCCTTCCTCTTCAGTAAAACGGGTTAACTTGCTCACCGGCATCCAGGATCTCCTTGTCAAGGGGGCCATCGGGCCTGTTCCACCGTCTCAGAGGGGTTGCGGTGTCTATTCCATCCTGTTCCTGGTAAGGAAAGTGTCTCCGGAATTTCGACCCGACTTGGACTTGAAGCGGGGAATTCTTTCATTCCTCACACTAAGTTCAAGATGCTTTCTCTGCAGGACATTCTGCCGCTGCTGGTCCAGAGGGAGGTGGTTGCTTCGCTGGACCGGTTAGATGCGTACCTCCATGTGCCGGTCCATCTCAGCCTTTTCTCTGGTTCTGCGTGGGGGACAGCCACTACCAGTTCCAGGTACTTCCTTTTGGTTTATCATCTGCCCCGAGGGTGTTCACCAAGATTCTGGCACCCTTGGTGGGCATTCTCCACTGGGAGGGGATCAGGGTGTTTCTGTACTTGGATGACTGGTTAATATCTGCCTCTTCTTTCTCAAAGGGGACGCTCCACGTCAGGAGAGTCTGCAAGGTTCTCTCTACCCACAGCTTCCTGATCAACCTGAGGAAGTCCCACCTGTCTCCCACCCAGGACTTGGTTTTCATAGGGGGCTATTTGGACATGCTCATGGGGAAGGTGTTCTTGCCCCTGGAATGCCGCAACTTCGAGGCGGGATCTGGGGGCTCTTCTAGGGCAGGAGTCTGCTCCTGTGAGTCTGTGGTTGAGAGTTCAGGGGTTAATGTCTGCCACCATCAATGTTCTCCCCTGGGCCCGCCTCCACCTGTACCCCTTGGTGAATCACCTTCTGTCTCTCTGGGATCCCTGCTCCGGGGACAATGAGGTTTCAGTCCTGGTGTCCCGTCAGATTCGGTCGGACCTGGGCTGATGGTTGGTGGACTCCCACCTTTTGGAGGGTCTCCCTTTTCTAGTCTCCCCTTCCCGGGTGGTCACGACCGATGCCAGTCAACTCGGCTGGGGGGGTAACCTTGGGGTCCTGGTCAGTTCAGGGTCAGTGGGGTCCTCTTCTGTCTCACTGCTCCTCCAACTTCAGTGAGATGAAGGCAGTCCTACTGGCCTGCCAGGAGTTTGCTCCCTCTCTCTAGTGTCAACACGTCTTGGTTCGGACAGGCAACCAGGTAGTGAGGGGTTATATCAACCACCGGGGGGGGTTGCCGGGTGCACTCCCTGTGGTTCCTGTCCCGGGATCTGTTGTCCTGGGCAGAGGAGACGGTTTTGTCTCTCAGGGCTGTAGAATGTGGTGGCGGACCATCTCAGTCGGGTGTTCCCTCCGTTGTCTGCTTCTCCCTAAAGCCTTCGGTCTTTTGGCGTCTGGTGGACCTGTTTGGCCTTCCCAGAGTGGACCTGTTCGCTGAGATGGGCAATGCTCTCCTGCCTTGTTTCTGCGCTCTCCATCCGTGTCCGGCGGTTTGGAGGGTGGATGCTCCGTCTTTCCCTTGGCCTTGGTCCTCTTGTATGTCTTTCCCCCCTTTCCCTTGATTCCTCGGGTCCTCTGCAAGGTCCGCCTGGAAATAGCCCTGGTGCTCTTGGTGGTTCCCGGTTGGGTTCGCCGCTCCTGGTATCCTCTCCTGTGCGAGCTGGCTGTTCGGGACTGTTGGCCGATTCCGGATCGCCCGCTCCTGTTGCGGGGTCCTCCGCTCCCCGGGGCGGTGTTGAGCCAGCTCCATCTACAGGCTTGGCTGTTGAGCAGGTGACCTTGTTGGCTCAGGGGTGTTCTCCGGGGGTGGTTGCCTTGTTACAGGGTTCCCGAAGATCTTCGCCCTTGCTGTTTTATTCCCGTCAATGGTCCTCTTTTTCCCATTGGTGTGGGCTGCAGGGTTCCGACCTGGTGTCGGTGGACCCCATGAGGGTTCTGGATTTCCTGGCAGAGGATTTTTTCCTGGGGTTGGCCCCCTTCACTCTGAGGGTACAGAGGGCTGCCCTGCGGGTTCCTTAGTGGGTCGCTTCCTGCGGCGGCGTCGGGCTCTTTGCCTGGCTCCTCCTTGGGATCTTCCTTTAGCCCTCCGGGCCCTGCAGGGTGCCCCCTTTGGGCCTCTACCGTCTGTGGATCTTAAATTCCTCACCTTCAAGGTGGTTTTCTTGGTAGCCATTGTCTCTGCTGGCCGGATGGGCGAGCTGGGGTCTTTTCTTCAATCTCCTCCTTTCTTGCGGGTTTTGTCAGACCGTCTGGTCCTGCAACATGACCCTCGTTTTCTGCCCAAGATACCCTCCCTTGTTAACCGTTCCTGTGAGGTGTCCTTACCTTCCTTTTCCCCTGAGGTGGATGCCTCCCTGTCCTTGCTGGATGTCCATTATGCGGTGGAGGTTTACCTGGACCGCACGTCCTCATTTTGTCAATCTGACAGTTTATTCATGACCTTTGGGCTAGTTTGTTCTGGGCACAAGACCTCTGTGTTCACTTTGAGTCGCAGGCTGAAGCAGGCCATCCTGCTGGCCTACGAGTCCCAGGGTTTTGACCTCCCGGGGAATGTTCAGGGTCGTTCCACCCAGAGTGTTTCAGTGTCATGGGCCTCTTTTAAGGGTGTGTCCACTGAAGAGATCTGCAGGGCGGCGACTTGGTCGTCTCCGCACAAGTTCATGGAGCACTACCGGGTGGTCCTGGGTAGCTCTCTTACTGGGGGTTTTGCGGGGGCTGTTTTGAGTGGGCGGTCTGTCGTCCCTTGATTGGTCCCTTGACTGGGCTGTGTTTTATTCTGTTATTTCTTTATACAATGGATTAAAGATGTGTTTGGTTACCATGTTCTGGTAATGCCCCGGTAATCTTCATTACTCAGAGTATAGCCTTCCTCGCCACATGAGTTCCCGTCCCTCCCTCCCTGCCTGGCTATCGGTTTCATGTTTGGGGCTTGGTAGTTTCAGGCTGAAGGGTTTGGCCGGCCCGCCTCTTATAGTGGTCATGGGGTATATGGGTCTGCAATATTGCGAAGGGATGGGAGGCATGGGAGGCTAACTTTTGCTTTGGAGGGTTCTGGTGTGGAGCTGAAGCTCACTTAGTTAGTCATGTGGCGAGGAAGACTATACTCTGAGTAATGAGTAATGAAGATTACCAGTTAGTCAAGTCAAGTCAAGTCAAGTCAAGAGATTTATATAGCGCGCTACATACCCATAGGGTCTCAAGGCGCTTGCGAAAGGGTGGGGAATTACTTGTCGAATATCCAAGTTTTGAGTTGCTTTCTGAATGCTAGGTGGTTCTGAGTAAGGCGAAGGTGAGAGGGAAGTGAGTTCCAGGTTTTAGCTGCCTGGTAGGAGAAGGATCTACCACCCATCGTAGTTTTGTTGATACGAGGTACAATGGCGAGGGCTTGGTTGGAGGATCATAGCTGGCGGGAGGGGGTGTAGAAGGACAGTCGTGTGTTGAGGCATTCGGGTCCAAGTTCGTAAAGTGCTTTGTGTGCGTGGGTTAGGAGGCGGAAAGTGATCTTCTTGTTTACGGGGAGCCAGTGGAGGTTTTTCAGGTGACCAGAGATGTGTTCTTTACGCGGGATGTCTAGCATGAGTCTGGCTGATGCGTTCTGGATGCGTTGGAGTTTTTTCTGGAGTTTTGCGGTGGTACCGGCGTATAGGGTGTTTCCGTAGTCCAGGCGGCTAGTGATCAGTGCGTGGGTGACCGTTTTTCTAGTTTCGGTGGGGATCCAGCGAAATGTTTTTTTGAGAATGCGAAGGATGTTGAAGCAAGATGATGAAACGGCGTTGACTTGTCTGGTCATCGAGAGTGAGGAGTCCAGGATGACACCCAGGTTCCGTGCGTGGTCCGTCGGGATGGGTGCTTTTCCAAGGGCCTCTGGCCACCAAGAGTCATCCCAGGCGGAGGGGGAGGTGCCTAAGATGAGGACTTCGGTTTTGTCTGAGTTCAGTTTCAGACGACTGTGCTTCATCCATTCGGCTACTTCTTTCATTCCTTCGTGTAAATTGGTTTTGGCGGTGTTAGGGTCTTTGGTGAGTGAAAGGATTAGTTGAGTGTCGTCCGCGTAGGAGATGATGTTGAGGTTGTGTTGGCGTGCGATGGTCGCGAGGGGGCTCATGTATACGTTGAAGAGGGTGGGGCTGAGTGACGATCCTTGTGGCACGCCGCAGATGACTTCAGAGGCCTCTGACTTGAATGGTGGGAGGCGGACTCTCTGGGTTCTACCGGTGAGGAACGAGGTGATCCATTCCAGTGCTTTTCCTTGGATTCCGACGTTTCTGAGGCGTTGCAGGAGGGTGCTATGACAGACTGTGTCGAAGGCAGCGGAGAGGTCGAGGAGGATGAGGGTGACTGTGTCTCCATTGTCCAGTAGAGTTCGAATGTCGTCTGTTGCTGCGATAAGTGCGGTCTCGGTGCTGTGTTTGGCTCGGAAGCCAGACTGTGAGGAGTCGAGGGATTTGTTGGCTTCGAGGAAGGTGGCAAGCTGGTTGTTGACAGCTTTCTCGATGACTTTGGCCGGGAATGGAAGAAGCGAGATGGGGCGGTAGTTTTTGAGTTCGGTGGGGTCAGCTGTGGGTTTTTTCAGAAGGGCGCTAAGTTCAGCGTGTTTCCAGCTTTCCGGGAAGGTGGCGGAGTTGAGGGAGCAGTTGATGACATCTCGGAGGTGTGGTGCTATGATGGAGTCTGCTTTGTTGAAGATGTGGTGAGGGCAAGGGTCTGTGGGGGATCCAGAGTGGATGGAGTTCATCAGGTGGATGGTGTCCTCGGTAGAGATTGGGTTCCAGTCGTTAAGGATGTTCAAGGGGGGTGAAGGTCCTGCAGAAGGTTGGGTGGGTTGGTCTCCGGGTCGGTTATCGAAGCTGTTATGGATGTCTGCGATTTTGTTGTGGAAGAAGGAAGCTAGGGAGTCGCAGAGGGCTTGGGAGGGGGTGATGTCTTTGGAGTTGGCTGATGGGTTGGTAAATTCTTTGACGATGTTGAATAATTCCTTGCTGTTGTGGGCGTTGTTATCTAGTCGGTCTTTGAATGCGGCTTTCTTGGCAGACCGGATGAGTTGGTGGTGTATGCGGGTTGCGTTTTTGAAGGCGTCCCTGGTGCTGGTGTTTGGGTCTTTTTTCCAGGCCTTCTCAAGGGAGCGACAGAGTTTCTTCGATTTCTTAAGATCGTCGTTGAACCAGGAGGATGAGATTGAGTAACCAGGAGGAGTAACCGGGGCATTTCTTTTTCCACCTTCACAGCCTGAATCACTAGAATGCCTGTGCACTCCGTCTAAAGGTCTATGCCTTGCCTACATGCATGCCTTCAAATTCACTTTCAAGCTTACCTCCGCAACTGTGAATCATACCTTAACCGACTTGTTTAACTCCGCCATTCTCCGTATACCCCTCCCCTTATGTAATCACTCCGCTCACCATGACCTTGTGTGCCATTGGTTTACTATGGACAGCTTTCCTTGCACAAATACCACTGCTGTTCAATACATAAAACGGTACAAAAGGGGGTGGTGATGAATGGAGCATCTGAATCAATCAAACACTCCCACCCAGTCAAAAAGATATGGGTCTAATCCATCACCGTTCTTTAGCTCACTCTGCCACCCCAGTTCAGACATGGCTATATGCATGAGGCACAGGGTCAGACTGATTTGCATATAGCCATGTCTGAACTGGGGTAGCAGAGTGGGCTAAAGAACGGTGATGGATTAAACCCAGATCTTTTGACTGGGTGTGAGTGTTTGCTTGAATCAGATGCTCCGTCCATCACCACACCCTTGTGTACCAATATATAGAACGTGCACACAATCAAGAGGGATAAAACCCGCCCAAATCATGGAAACATACAAATATTGCCATCTTCCCTAAAAAAGGTAAACCACCTGAGTCAACCTCTTCATATCGTCCAATTTCACTTATTAACTCGGACTCGAAGATCTATGCTAAGGTTCTGGCCAACCGGATCAGTGGGATTATCGAACATCTGGTCTCCCCCTGGCAGCACGGTTTCATACCCGGTAAGAGCACGACAGACCATACTCGTAGAGCCATCTCCTTATTTGACATCACGGGAGTAGAGGGGGGCCAGATGTCGATGATCCTACTGGACGCGGAAAAGGCCTTTGACCGGGTCTCATTAAATCTATCAAAGCACTCTATGTCGATCCTAAGGCAAAAATTATGGTTAGGGGCAAAGAGTCAGAATCTATTAACATCCAGGGGGGCACGCAGCAAGGATGCCCGTGTTCCCCAATCCGGTTTGCTCTTTATATCAACCCACTCATCCTTAAACTTCTTACTTCCCCAGTAATCGAACCGGTTAAAGTTGGCACGTACAGCACCAAAATACTTGCATACGCCGATGACGTGGCAGTATTAACACCGAACCCTACAGAGGCAATTGATGAGATTGAATCAATCACATGGTCTTTTGGTTCATATTCAGGGTATTCCTTGAATAAAGATAAGACGATGGTCATATGTACCGAGAACACACCTTTTGTAAGCCCCTATAGAGTCAACAACGCGGTATATCTAGGTGTAACCATCTCTCCTAAGGTAAATGAAATTAATCAACTTAACTATTATCCGCTTATCGAGAAAGTTAAAAAAGACCTTGTTAGAGTTAACAATCTTCACTTATCAATAATTGGCAGGGGAAATTACCTTAAAATGAGTGTATTTCCCAAAATTTTATATTTATTTCGGGCAATTCCATTCTTGGTTGACTATGGCATAATTAAAACCCTCGATTCCTCCATGTCAAGATTTATTTGGAATTATGGTAAAATCAGGAGGGCTCTACCCAAGTTAACTTTACCCCATCAAAGAGGAGGGCTAGCGATACCAAACTTAACATTCTATCTGTGGGCAACCCTCCTACAACAAATGACCACTCTCTTTGATACTAAATTGCCAGTGATTACTGGCCCAAGATGCTCCATACCATCAATATATGAGTTGTTGTTAGGAGAGAAAGCTAGAGGTCTGCTGCTAAAACAAGTTGAACCATCCTACTTCAAAAAGATTAAATTTAAGATCATCACGGACGCATGGAGAGTCTGGAAGAACACCACTAAAGATCTGATAATACCAAAATACACCAAATACACCCCTCTTTGGCATAGCTCAATTATCCCGACCCAACTTAATGATAATACCTCTAGGAGATGGGAGAATCTAGGGATAGTGAAAGTAGGAGATTTTTTTGGTCGGGATTCTGTACCATCTTTTGAAGAATTAAGCGGAAAATACCAAATCCCCACACTGACTATTTGAAATTCATACAAGTATACACTTCCCTTAGACAGACGGTACCTAGAATAGAACTGAAGGCTGTCTCAATTTTAGAATTAATAGGCAAACGGACAACCAGGATAGGTAACATCTATGAATTGTTTATAAACAACCAACCTGACGATCTAGAACAAATCGAAAAAAGCTGGGCCACTAAGTTAAATAACCCAAACATCGATATAGATAGGTCTTTGACGCTATCATATAAACTGTTTCTAGCTTCTAACCTAAAGGCACAAATTTATAAAACAATTTATGACCTCTACTTTACCCCTGCAAAACTATTTACCTGGGGCAAAAGAGCAAGCGATCAATGCCCGAGATGCTCTCTTGGCACAGCTAATCTCATACAAATGCTTGCTGATTGCCCTAAGCTAGATTCGATCAAAAAAGGGATGTCCAAATATTGGGCTGAAATTTTTGGACACAAACTTAAAACATCATCGACAGTCTTCATTCTGGGTTATGACTCTCTAGGGTACAGCAAAAAGGAAGCAATGTCTGTATTTGTTGGGACAGCTGTATTTAGAATCATTTTGGCAGCGCAGTGGAAAGATACAGACGCTCCTACTTTTCAAGGATGGCTAAGCAGACTACTAGGAATTTACAAGCAGGAGACTGCAATTTATAAAATCAGAGGGAAAAAATCACGAGCCCTCGGGGCTCAGATATGGGCCCCTGTTGCCACCTGGTTTGATAACCAAAGAAATTCATAGCCTTTAAAGATGAGATGTTGTAGAAATGTATTATGTAAATGTAAATGTAAATGTACATGTATTTATATAGCGCAAATCACCCACACCGCAGGTATCTAAGCGCTTGCTTAGGGAACCCGTCCTGGTATTCCCCTGTGAGATATCCCCGGCAGGGTATCCACAAGGTGAAAGCCAGGCATCCCGCCGCGAGGGGCCGTTGTGGAGATTAAGCAAGCTATTGCCCAGAGTCGCAGAGTGTGAACCCGTGAGTCGAGTAGGCACCGGAGCGAGAATTATCGAGTCCGTGGAATTATTGAGCCCAAGCCCCGTCGAGGCGGGGAATTGAACCCTGGTCCAGGGCCGATCTCAGCTTCCGGGTCTGCCGCCTCTAACCCCTGAGCCACACTTCTCCTATATATCCATATCTATCAATACTTTTTGTACTCTGTATTTTTTTTTTCTTTCCCTCTTTCTTCTTTTTCTTTCTTTTTTAATTTTTTCTTTTTACTTGAGAGTAATTGGGCATGACCGTGATAAAGTTTAAACTGAATCATGTTTTTCGTTAATTCGATCTTTGGAAACGATTGAAGTAATGAACTGTCTTTTTTTTTATGAATTGTACATTTATGAACTTGCTCAAATAAAAAAAATTAAAAAAAAGAAAAAGAAGAGGGTGAGCTCTGTTGGCTTGGCTGAGGATTGTTTTTGGTGAGTTTGTTTTCAGTTGACTAAGTTACATTTTCATGGTTGTCATTCACTTCTGGCCGAGATTTGACTTTGATAGTTATTTATTCATGGAATGTCACATGCTTTCATTGTTGTGCGTCTCTTACACTGAGAGGTTTTACCGTACAGCTGTTTTATTGATTTCTATTTAAAGCGTTCCTTTTTTAACGCCAAAGTTCGATATTCTGACATGCATAGAATTCACATATTATGTTTCTGTTATTATTAATGTGTGTCAACTGCTTAAAAAACGCATATATTTTATAATCAGTACCTGTTATTAGTCACCTCATTCCAATTGAAATGTAAAGTTGCATTTACCCATTCCCCTCGTTCATGTTGTGTCAGTCTAGCAAGCTTTGCATTTTTTCAGTTTTAATAGTCCTAATATTGATTCACTGTAGGGGCAGCTTTTCACTGAACGTAATCTTGAAAATAATAGAACCAGACTGTTGTACCCTGCTGATTAAAATGTTCAACATGTAGAATAGTCAGGAGTTGGTTTTATAAACCCAAGGTGGTGTGAATTACAATTTAAAATAAATACCTGCAAAAGCGGGCAAAAAATAAATAAATAAAAAAATAAAAAAAAAACAAGAGGGATAAAAAGAGGAGAGCCCTATCTGGCAAGAGAATGTGCATCAACGAAAGTTAAAGTTGTAAGACTGTGATTTACAGAAACGCTTTGAGGTTTTCTCCACAGAGACTGGGTGTGTAAGCATAAGAGATCCTGCTAGAATGATGTTTTACTTGCTGCTTCCACCCCTTTCCAGTCACTCAAATGCCAAACACTGTACAAGTAATCTAACAGCCCTGGAGCAATATTAATTCAGCCTCTGAGTTAAGAGACAAGAATGAAGTTCAGCCTGTTCTTTCACCAACACACCTTGTCGAGCAGCACCAGGGAAACCCACTTCAAGTAAATATTCACATTATGCATAGAACAGTAATTGAAGCCTTGGGGGAGGGAGAGAGAGGAAGGGAGTGGGAGACACAGAGGGAGAGAATACCCTCGCCTACGACCCTCTGTCAGAAAACAGGGTCGATGGTCTTACCTGGAGTCTTGGAGGAAGTCAGGAGTCCACATTGACAAGCAGAATCCATGGTAGGTGCAAATAGATCTACGAAACGAATGAGAAGCAGATTATCTGTCTGAGTCGGCAAGGAGCTATCTCTCATCAAGCATGGGAGAGGGATAAGGGCACAGGGTTATCTCAAGGAAAATGAGTGAGGAGGGAGTAAGGGTCAAACTTGGAAACTGTAGCACCTGATCTTGCAGAGCTTAAAACATTAGGTATTAAGTGACAAAGAGAAAACCGTTCTTCTGGGCTTCTCATTTTCTCAAGGACTTCTCCATTCGAACTCAAATGACTATCACAGGTAATTTTGTTTAACGTACCAGCTACTAGAGATTATGCAGTGCTAAAAGATATTTCCTTTTCCTCAATACAAAGATCAATGGAATCTAGGGGCTTTCTGAGCACATCAAGAATTACAATATAACAACGCAAAATGAAAGGTTTTAGGCTGCTATACAAAGACTAAATGGTATCCTAACAGAAGTACACAGTGTCACAACTTTCTGTGGTGGGCAGACGGGGTTGGGGTTACACAGAGGACTCATCGGTTTCAGGGCACCCACATGTACTAGTTCCGTTTGCTCTGCAACCAATCATCACTGAGCATGCACCTTTTCTGAAACTACCCCTGGTTGGTGAAGCTGTTCTCTCACACTGCACCGTCCACTGTTTGCTCCAGTTTTCACAGCTGTCAGGGCTCTTGTGATGGATTCAAGAGTAACCAGGACATGTAGAAATCATCTTTGCATGCTGTCTCTCAACCAATGACTGTGCCTTCTCATTTTCAGCTCTGTTCCTCTAGGTAGGGGGCTTAAGGTGCCCTCTCTGCTTTACACCCGTTTTGAATATCACAGTAGATCCACCTCACGACAGTCTCACTTTTTTTTACATCATGGTCTTGGAGTCTCCAGATGTACACTTGCATTTGGAAGCTAACAACTACCAAATTGGTAAACAAATGATGGAGGGGCTACAATCCAGACCGACAAAGCACAAGCTATCAATTACTTCATTGTTCCTTGCCAATGGTCCCACAGTATTGGGTGGGCTAGACACATACAAATCAGCCTAAAACTCGCAGTTGTTTGCTTAAAACTCAGCAGTCACCACTCACCAGTGAGAAGCCAAGGGACAGGTACTCACGCAGGCTAGATTGTGGTCAAAGTTCACATTCCCTGTAATTCTCAGACTGAACAGTTTCTCTATTAGATTATCTTCTCCCCAGTGTGTTGAGGTGGCAAACCTGGTCTCATCGCCAGTGCGAAAATACAAGTTGAGCTCAATAATAATGCTCCACACGTGAGGAAGCGCGAATTTACGTTTACTGCTTACACCTCAGCCACAGCCTGGTTCCAAACTGTTGTTACACTCCCAGTTCCCTCAGAGGCTGCACTGGAATTCTAAGGGTACCAGTATTCCATGGACGTAGGCCAATCCACAGTGACTGTGGATAGAATGTCACACTTTCAACCTGACACTTGCAAGTCATTTCCTTTTGCTCAATCTATGAAAGTCTGATTAGCCTCATCCACAACAGTTAAATGCTGGCAAAGGACTCCACTCGGGCATATAGATACGACAAGCCCTCACCAAATGTAACATAACCCTTATTGAGCCACACCCGACAAGCAAGGAAATGCTTTATGACGAGAGTATCCTTAAGGCCCTTCTTTCACATCCACAACTTGGAGACCAACAGGCTGATGCAGACATATGAGAACTGCCCGTAACATGATCTATGCCTTGTAGAAGTGTCATTGCTTCCTTAAATACCATCTCAAACACAGGTGGCTCATTTGGTTTCTTTTCTCGTGATCTTGGCCAATATTATGAGAGGTCATTTTTCACTGGCACCCAAAGCCTTGAGTATGAGAATACACCAACTGGATTGACCAAGTAAACTTTGTAAAGCTATCGTCCAACTGCAACATGATTGAGCAGCCATGGCCTACTCTGAGATAAAAATCACAATTTGTATGTTTGGCTACTTAATCAAACAAACAAGACAACAGTCCTATATGCTCACGATAACTGTTAGTAATTAAACCACCAGAAAAGAGATCCTTTTAGGACAAGAACCCTCACTCACCCGAGGGTGACATTCTTCATCACTGGTTTCCCTCCTTACACCTGGACTGCAAGGTTCATGGTGTGGGCTACAACTCCCCAGAGGGGATGAGCTGGGGTGTTTTACAAAGATGAGCGATGGAAAGGGGTAAGTGAGGGGCAGAGTGCAAGAGAAGTGTCACCCTCAGATGAGTGAGGGTTCTTGTTCTGGTGGTGAGCATATAGGACTGCTGTCCTGTTGGTTTGATTAACCCTTTCGATGCTGATGACGAGCTGGGCTCGTCATGGTGCACAGTGGTCGTGTGCTGATGACGAGCCCAGCTCGTCATAAAATAATGGCAAATAGCAATTTCCAGCACAGGAGGGGAAAACGCCTAGCAGCCAAGGTGTTAAGCAGCCAAACGTACAAATTGTGATTTTTTCAAATACCACGGATCGGTACGTTTTTAGGTATTGTTTATCCAATTAAGATCCTATGTGTGGAGAGAACTACTCTTTGAGAGGTCAGTAGAGTTGGAACTCTAACACAACAGACTCCTGACACATAATAAATGGCAATGTAACCAAGAAAAGCCACAGACAAAATAATAAATATTTATGTATCATGAGAAACGGTACAACAGTTCAAGTAAGGCACATCAAAGTGTCATACATCTGTAGAATGTTCCACTTAGTTGTAATTGATATGTTGAGTCCCACGCTGAAGTAAACAGATGCTGGATGCCAGACAAGGGTTGACAATGCATCAAACGGGGTATTATCCAATAGCCATTATCCCTAGTGTCTCCCAAGAATGGGTTTAGGTAAGGTTGCTCACTGAACCCAAAGAAATACTGCAGCACCAACAACCAAGAACTCACCACCCAGAAGAGAACTGGGGATTCCAAAACCACTCAGAAGGGAAGAGTACAAGCCGGGCCAAGATAATGAGTAGAGTCCCAAGTCGAAGTGGTGTTAGAGATAGAGCGGCATCCTTATGTTGCAATGGGAAGGGGGCATAGGGGGGTCAGGGGATTGGAGACGAAAGGACTAGGAGGAATTACATACTTATCTCTCCTCCATTCAAGGGTGGGGAAGGAGTGAGGGTTGCAGGAAATAAGATGGCACAAAGGTGTACATAATATTAGTGCGCTGTATTTTTGCAATGGTCTGCCATAGCCAAGATTTTCAGTGCATGGTAGCGCCCCCAGGACTGGGAGCTTCCAGTGGACATAGCCAACACTGATCACCCAGGAAACTCGATGAAAAATAGAAACAACAATTAGCTAAAGAACTGGAAAGAAGGATATACAAGAACATCACTAATTCTACAGGCTTGTTGTTATCTAATTCGCCCACTCTCCCTATAACAAAACTGAATAATGGATTAAGGAACTGTATATAGGGTATACAGGGGTGAAACAGGTCTAAAAAGGCAGTGTAGGTGCACAAGCAGACATCGACCTTCAGAATCTGCAATCAAATCTCAAACCGCTTGTGATGCAGTTGGTGCATGTATGAGTCAGGTTAAATCCAGAGTAGACAGCCTACAAGTCATCATGGCTCATGGACATTATCTCTCCTTGCATCAGTCCCTCTAAGAAAATCTCAGTCAGCAGGGTCTTGGCTCAGCTCAGGCAGGCTAGCTCCTCTCCACATGCGGCAGTCTTACTCAACAATTTTTACGTAAAACAGCAGTTGGTTATTATGCTAGAGCTCAAGGTGTAGGCCATTCCTCAATGGTGGTTGCAACAGTATATTCAACTTCTGGTACGCTGCCTTTCTGAGGACAGGTTTTAGGACTTCATTCAAAAGGTCCAATCGAGAACAGGGTGTTGGTTCTAAAGAGACATTACTTAAGCGAAACTGGGCCTTGGCTTACCATCAGATCCACGTAAAATCTTTAAACCCTAACTATACAACCAAACAAAAAAAGTATTTTGGGTCTTCTCTGGCTTGCTATGCCAGGAAGAGAGATTACAAATGATTAAAGGAATACTTTTTGGAAAGCCTTAGACTAGTTATTTCAAGTGGAGTGAAACTCTTGCTGGTAGAACAGACCTTTTCTCCACACAAGCATCTGATTTACACAGGCCCACAGTTAATGCCACTGCAGCCAAGAAATAAAACACCATCAAACCTACTGTGGGTCCATTGGGGCATATGCCTGTTGTGGTTGCTCCAACAGCATGGAAGATGGAGATACATTATTACTTGCAAGGAATATCCACCACATACAACATGTGTTAACTACTCAAAAGGATAATATTCATAATGCACTTAGGCTACTGACCTCCTAAAAATGGAATTCCTTCTCAGTTATAAAAAAACATATTCAACCTTCTAATGATTAAGGAATGCAAGACTGATGGATGCCTCAATCACACAAATTGTGCAACGAAAACAAATGATGGACATAATGCTGAATACATCATACATTCACCTCCAGTTAAATGATCTGAATTAGTCTATCGTTCTTTTGCTCACCATGCCACCCCAGTTTAGACCCAGCCATATGCAAATCAGTCTTGACCCTGGTCTTCATTGGAACAGTCCATCCTGAACTGCCAACCTGGTCTTCCCTGGACTGGAAACAAGCATCCTGGGACCAGTTTCAAGGTATTACCCCTCATCAGCAAGCTAGCTTGAATCCAGTGGCACAATGAGTAAGGGACCCACGTCTGGGCATGCCCAACCCACTTAGGGCGAAAAGCGAAACGCAAACAAATGGATGGAATGCTGAATAAATCATACATTCACCCCCAGTCAAGAGATCTGGGTTAATCCATTGTTCTTTTGCTCATGGGAACAGTACAGCCCAAACTGCCGAGTCAGGTCCTCAGAGAACCGGAAACAAGCATCCTGGGACCAGTTTCGGTCAAGACTAATCTGCATATGGCTGGGTTTAAACTGGAATGGCATGGGGAGCAAAAAAAATAAAATGATAGACTTGGGCCCAGCTCTCTCTACTGGGGTGAATGTTTGATATTGATCTGCATTCCGTCTATCAATTGATCTTTTTGCATTTGTCACCCCGAGTGGGACGGGTATGCTCAGACATGGGTGCCGTACTCTCCATGCCACTGGAGTTAAGCTGGCCTGGCTGATGAGGGGTGATGCCAGGGCCGGACTGGCCGTTGCGGGCACCGGGCAATCCCCCGGTGTGCCACAAGGGTGGGGGCCGGTTTTGGGCCCCTGGGGGCCGATTTTGTTACAGGGCTGTTTTTGCAGCATAGCTGCAAAATCGGCCCTGTAACAAAATCGGTAGAAAACCGGCCCGGCAAAGAGCTCGGTGGCAGCTCCAACACCCCCCCCCCACCTCCTCCCCGAGGGGAGGGGTCCGGCCAAGCACTTTGCCAGGGCGGGTTTGGTTCTCATTCCGGCCCTGGGTGATGCCCCGAAACCGTTCCCAGGATGCTCTTTTCTGGTCCAGGAGGACCTAGGCTGGACTGTTCCCATGGGGAACAGGGTCAAGACTGATTTGCATATGGCTGGGTTTAAACTGGAATGGCATGGTGAGCAAAGAAATGACGGATTTTGGCCCAGATCTGTGTACTGCAGTGAATATTTGACATTGCCCTGAATTCTGTCAATCAATTGATCTTTCTGCATCAATCACGCAAAATATCATAATATGACTGGATTCTTAAACGACCATAAAATCACTTTATCTAACACATCAACACACTTGTCCAGTCAGCCAACTTTCATCTGCACTCCCTCAAAAATCTCGAACACCTAATGTCCGAAGAGAAAGACAGAACAACCAGCACAAAGGGAGAAAGCAGGCACCTGTAAGAGTAAGCTAAAGGGGCAAGGAGCGTTTAGTAGTGGATTATGAGGCATAAGGTGGATTCAAGACTACGTAGCCTTGGTATTCTGTTTGCTTGCCCTGGCTATGGGCTTCTGAGCAGAGCTTCTGCCACCGGCACTCAATCTTTTGCAAATCGAGCACTGGTAAAGTATACTTTTATCTTATAGAATAGCAGCAGTATATACAACTTATAATAAATAAAGCACAAGTTCTCCGTACATAACACCAACAATATGGCAAACTATTATACACTCTGGAGGAAACGAGGGAATGTAGTTATCAGGGAATTAACCATTTTTAAAACGAGTTTTGGCAGACACTTCCCCTTCACATGGTACAGGTAAAACGGTCTGGGGCATAATATCCCATTCATCTGCCAATCTCACCGTAGCCAGGCGAGGAGTCTATAGATACCCTACACTATGCAGTCCAACAAAGCCTGGTGCTCTGCTGGTGAAGTAATATACAACATGGAACACTACCAGTTAGTTAACTCTAAGCTATGAAAGAAAATGGGAGAAGAAAACCAGAAAAGTAAAAAAAAGGGGAAGACTGCCGCATCTGCCTGCACAGCATAAGGCCTTTCAACGCTGCTCTTTAACACAATTTAAATGGATAGTGCATCAAGGTAGCAAGTGCAACAGCGGCTAAGTCGGAGTACCGGTGTGGCTGGACACACAAGCTGGGAGGTAGGAATTAAATAATAGCTCAAAGGCACAGTAGATTGTTTGCTTTCTGCAGATGCTTCAGAGTGGATTTGTACTGTAAAGACATTCAAAGGGGGTGGGGCATGTAAGAGAAAGAGCAAGAAGAAAGGGAGGAGAGCAGGGACTGCAAATGATAGTGAGAGAAAGATGAGATGGTTGGAAGAAGGAGTGTTAGTTTAAAAGGTGAATATTTATTGAGAAAGAGACAGTGATGCAGAAATTATGGGAAGAGGGGGGGGGAAGAGAGCTGCAATAGTTCAGAACCAACACAAACCTGGCAATACTTGTAACGTTAAAGCCCCTGTATTGCTTTGAAACAGTTACACTACAGAGAGATAAGGCGTCCAGATTTCTCCATATACAATGAATATCACGGATCCTGCCCCGGGTTTTATTTTTAAAGCCGTTGTCTGGGGATATTGAGCAAAACGAAGAATGCCATTTATCTAGAATAATATGTAAAAATTAGAACGTGTTAAACTGTGGACTGAGTTCCTCAAAATCAGTAGTGAAGGCTCAACATATTTTAACGTAATGAACTCCACGAGGCCAGAGAGTTAATACCCCAGGATCACAATGTGATCCATGAGAAGATGGAGCTGAAGGAACGCAGGTCTGTTTGCATCCACAGTTAGCAAATGTAAGGTTGAGGTCAGGAGACTAACTTGACATCAGTTAAGACTGTCAAGATAAAATAATACAGCCAGTACGTTCCTTACATCATAATAACTGACAAGTCCCAGCACTGGACCAATTTCTTTAAAAGTTAAGGTAACAAAACCAATCTTTTATACCTTCTCTACACATGGCTTTTTTTCATTTTTTTTTATTCCCAGTCCTTTCTTCCATCTCCAGTTTCATTTTTAGGTCTCGCCTAGAACAGCGCACAAGTTCTGTCGCTTGGGAGAGATATTGTTTACTACAAGTGGATTGGAGCCCACCCATTGCTTACCATTCATTGTTTTTACTGTCACTCTTATTTACTGCTTCCTAACTGGCCACAATGTGCCAGTTTCACTTACTCTTCCTTGTATAAAGCAAGACCAAAGTACTGATTGCTTGACTTTGATTGGTGTCCTTCCGCTGCTTGCTCTGTGAATCGGGTACTATTTTCGTTTCTTCTTCCTCATTAACCATGTTGCTGCTGCTTTTTTCTCTTCTTCCTTGTGGTCCATGTTGTTTCTACCCTCCAAATGTCTGCGTTCCTCCTTCCCCGACAACCCTTTGTCCATGCTGCATCTTCCTTCCAAGCTACCATCCTTTTCGTTGTCTGTGTTGCTTCATTCCTCCAGCACTGACCACGTCATAGCGCTCTTTTTTAAATACAACCGTTGTTCATGTTGCTTATTCCCGCCCTACTTTTGCTCATTCTCTCACACCTCCATCTGCCATAAGGAAAAAAGTGCTATGATGCAGCCAGCGCCGGCTACATCACAGTGCTAAAAAAAAAAAAATGTTTACTTAAACCCATGCAGCAAAGCAGTCGTGGTGCTCAGCAATACAGCTAAGATCTTGGAAAAGTAAAGAGCTCACGCATAGGCGAAATCTATTGGCTTTGCCAATGTCAGTTATTTGTGGACCACCAAGGCAGCTACCTATAGCACCAACTTCTTTCCTGGAGTATTTTGTACTGTTATATAAATGTAGTGCTTTCTACCCTCTTCTACTATGAAGCGCTTGCCCATATGGGTACATATTACACTATGTAAGGTGTGTGCCTTAAAGGGAGTTGTTCTGGTTCTTATCCTTAGTGGGAAGTGTTTCCATATTCTGACCACCAAGGTGTGGTTACAGTGTTATGGAATTCAGCACTTAGCATGTGACACAGGAAGGGTCTATAAGACAAACACACAGTTCATGGTTAGTAGTATTCTGGAAGCCTTAATTACGACAAAAAGGGTACTGCGTCACAAAGTATTTAAACAAAGCCAACGGTGGAAAATTGATTGAGGTGGTGTTTTTCATCCTTCCCCTTCCTCATGTGCTAGTATTTTATTCTCCTTTTCCACTTCGATCTTGGACATCACTCATTCCTTCTCCGAACTGTTTATGCAACTTAGAACTCATGCACACCTGCAAGCAGCTATGTAAGGCTAAAAAATGTTAATGGTAGGTGATCAAAGAGCACCCAACATGAAGCCACAGCAACTTGCTTTGACAATATTGGTTATTGAAAGCAAACACAATAGTGGTGGTAATATCATTAATGTTAAAAGTGGTGGTAATGCTAGTAATCCTAGTCGTCATGGTAATGATAATCTTGGTGGTAACTGTGATGTGTGGGATATGCATGTGTATATATATATGAGACAGAGAAAAATCAATGTTTGATTATTAAGTGTCTTTTTTAGATTTAAAATAATATTTCGTACATCGCATTGTAAGCAATCAGTAGGAGGTGAAATGATACACCAAATAACCAATAGGATGCAGATCCAAAGCATACGCTGTACATTTTAAATAATTGGCATCAAAGGTTTACTGTACTCTAAAGCCTTCTGTAGCTAGACCTAAAATCTAGACTGGATAAGTTACTCGCACAATTAACTTTAGAACCTTGCCTAGCACCACACTTGATTTTTTTAACATATTTTTATTGATTTTCAAAAATACAACAAAAAAGGAAATGAGGGATCTTTCTCGCTCACAGTTAGGAAGCAATTATTGAATTTCAGCAATAGAAAATGTTGACATCCCTTTCACACTGCATCCCCCAACCCTATTCCTTTCCCCTTCACTGGTGTGCCTCTGTATCCTGATCTACTAACAATTATAGGGCGCCAGAATCGAATGCAATAATGAACTTGAACTTCAGTGTTACAGTACAGGTCATAACATAGCTACTCAGGGGTCACCAACGAATCCATCAATCATACCTTGGCTCCTTCCCCTGCACCAATGCGTCATTTGGGTCTTGTACCTCCTCCAATTCCGAACCCTCCCCTGACTCGGACTCTGGGGTCTTCAATATCACCACTAAGGCCTCCCACGCCCTCGCCGCCTCCAGGGCCTTCTCATTATTCGTTCTCAAGGCCTACTAGCATCACACTTGATCCCTTATAGGTAGGAACTTCCACCACAGAGACCAACTAAACAAGCATTTGCAATGCAATAGGTCTCGCATTAATTAAGTTTGAGCTATTGGCATTGCTAAATATTGCAACACCAATTGCAACAAAAGTCTATAAATTGTAGGCCAAAAAATGTGCATTTGTTTTTGTACGATTGTGGCATGCTGTGCTTTAGATAAATATGTTTAAAAGTAAAGTGTGCCATACTGCGATTGCTACAATAGTTAATTGTGGATGCGTTAACAATTGATGTGCGCACTGATGGCTGGAGGTGTGTGTGCCTGTAGAAATTGTGCACTGATGGCTGGTGGTGTGTGTGCCTGGTGGAAGCGTGCACTGACGGCTGGTGGTGTGCGTGCCTGGTGAAAGCGTGCACTGACGGCAGGTGGTGTGTGTGTGCCTGGTGAAAGCGTGCACTGACTGCTGGTGGTGTGTGTGTGCGCCTGATGAAAGCGTGCACTGACGGCTGGTGGTGTGTGTGTGCCTGGTGAAAGCATGCACTGAGGGCTGGTGGTGTGTGTGTGCCTGGTGGAAGCGTGCACTGACGGCTGGTGGTGTGTGTGCCCGGTGAAAGCGTGCACTGATGACTGATGGTGTCTGTGTCTGTTGTAAGTGTGCACTGACGGTGTGGTTGGGTGTGTGTGGTTGGGTGTGTGCGTGTGGTTGGGTGTGTGCTTGTGGTTGGGTGTGTGCGCGTGGTTGGGTGTGTGCGCGTGGTTGGGTGTGTGCGCGTGGTTGGGTGTGTGCGCGTGGTTGGGTGTGTGCGCGTGGTTGTGGGAGTGTGTGCGTGTGGTTGTGGGAGTGTGTGCTTGTGGGAGTGTGCTTGTGTGTGTGTGTGTGTGTGGTAGTGTGTATGGTAGTGTGTGTGTGTGTGGTTGTGTGTGTGAGAGGCATAGCCAATAGGTCTCGCCTTTGGGACCTTATGTGTTTAGCCAGAACTTTTTGCTATGTTGTAGAGCATTGTGGCTGCTGTGCATTATGTTGAAAACTTATAATAAAAAGTGTTAAGCATTTTTGTTACCTTTATACAAACAAAGGCAACATTATATGCAACTGAAAAACCTGATTAAAAAAAGGATTAACACTAAAATGGTCTTATATTTCCTGCCTGTTCTCATGCTTGTTTGTTATAATTTTTTTGTTATGGGGGAGGGGGACATAAATAACGGGCGAGTGGATGTTTGAAAACAGTAATTTAATTAGAACACGAGCAGCGGACAGACACTAGGGGAGAATCAACAGATGCCAGATTCCAAGTGCAGACTGACGTGATACTTAGGTGGTGCGCTGATGCGATACAACATGGTGGTGGTGAATGATGTTTGGTGCTCAGATGGTGACACTATATGGTGTGGATTGGAGGTACGTTGTGGATTGTGAAGTTTTGGAGTTGAAATATGTTGTTTGGTGTGTAATTATGCGGTGTGTATTGGAAATGTGTGGAGTTGAATTGTGTGGCCTGGAACTGTGGTGTTGTGTGTAATTATGCTCAGTGAAATGGTGTCATGGTGTGGAGTGCATTTTGCATTAAGTGCAGTGTAATTGTGTAGCATATAATTATGTGGCACTGAGTGGTATAATGTGGAGTGTATGTTGCATTCAGTAGAGTGTAATTATGTAGCATATAAGTATGTGGCACTGTGTGGTAATATGCGGAGTGTATTTATGTTGCATTGAGTAGAGTAAGTATGAGGTGTGTAATTATATGGCACTGGGTGGTATTATGTGGAGTGTATTTACGTTGCATTGGGAAGAGTATAATTATGTGGCGTGTAATTATGTGGCACTGAGTGGTATTGTGTGGAGTGCATGTTGTATTCAGTAGAGTGTAATTATGTGGTGTGTAATTATGTGGCACTGAGTGGTATTTGGAGTGTATGCTGCATTGAGTGCAGTGTAATTATGTGGCGTGTAATTATGTGGCACTGAGTGGTATTGTTTGGTGTGTGTGTTGCTGAGCAGCCAGGCAATACAGAACCATTTCAATTATTTTGCGCACAAACAAGCAGAGAAACACTCATAGAAACGTAACTTTGCCTGTCTCAGCACTGTATTACACAACTAATGCAAACTGTATCAATTTATTTTCATAGATTGAATAAGTTACACCAAAAGCCAGAAGGCTTCAGTGGACATGATCAGTGGAAATGTTCAAGCCCTTCTCATGTGCAATCCTCTGACAGAGTACTGAGGGCCAGTGAGATCTCCATTTGTCCTGCTCCAAATAGATACAGAAGTGGAAAACGACAGAGAGAAGGAAGGTGGTGAAGGAGGAGAATGCCAGAGCGCACAAGAGGAATGGAAAGAGGGGGCACAGGGAAGGGAGAGGATTAGCGGGAGAACGAAAAGCGCAGATTATAAAATAGTGAAAGTAACAAGAGACTAGGTTTTAACAAAACACCAGAAGATTTGTGCGTGGATGCACCACACACTGCAGTGAGAAGTTCTGAGCAGCCCGGCACATACGATGCGGGACGGGGGAGCGCATTCCTTTGAAGTATTTGAAGTCTGATGCCGGCTGCAAGCAAAACAGCATGAGTGAGGAGAGAGGCAAATGGTGTGCGATGTGCACGCGCCCGCACACATGCACTGTATGCAATCCGCCTTTGGTGCATTTTTGAGAGCCCTTACTTAAGTCTCGCTGAGAACGCATGCGTGTTCCCTCAGTGAGACCTAAAAACATAAGGAAAGCACTCCGCAACCTAGGAAACCCTACTAGGATTCATACAGGAAGCATATAACACCTTACAACATGACAGTTAAAAGATCCCATTTAAAGAAATTACTTGCTCTAGTCTGTCTTTTTTTTTTAACCAGCACTGCATTATTCATGATAGGACCCGTTTTACTTTTTCCTCACAACATAGGGCTGCATATAATCCAAAGTGGTTAGTGTTGCTGCTCAGTATCCACAAGTCTACGGAAAGAACGTATAAACTCCAAGGAAAGCACCCGCTGACAAAGTCACTCAGGACCAAGGCCAGACTGACCGTACTGTTCTACAAGTACTGCAAAGTTCCTTGTATATCCAGAAACAATAAGTGTCAAGAAAACTTTGGTGATTAAATATCTGCTGGAGAATTTAAAAAAACAGTTAGAGTCATGAGAAAAATATATAAAAGACAAAGATCGAGCAGAGGTGGAAACAGTCAAGCCAGCAGATAATGTTTACAAGGATGGGAAAAAAACCAGGAACGACAGAGAAAGGAGAATGCAAAGAATAAAGGCGGAGAGTTACAAGATGCAAGGGTAGGCATAGGTGGGATAGGGACTTCTAGTACACCAGTAATCATTATAGGAGGATAAGGACAACAAAGACAATGGGGTGATGTACACATGAAACTGCTCTACATGCGGGGATAAGATGCTTAAGGTACGCATTTGCTGGCAAGTACCAAACAAATATATGGGCTTGGGAGTACATTTAGATATTTGATCTCTTACACAAAGACATGATTTGGAAGGAGTGGTTAAAGGCTGAGGACAGGGAGTTGGCAAAAACACTGCGTACCTATATAGATACATAGACATCTACATTCACTATTTATGCGAGCACTAGGTGCAAAAAACAGCCAGAAGGATGAGTTGGGGTGTGGAAAGAGATGGGAGTTTTGTCTAGTGGCAGTTTTGTCTCATCTAAAGCACCGCATAGGGTTAATATGCCAGCTACAAAGAACGTCTACCAGCATATCAAAGAGCAACATTTTATGTGCATAGCTCAGTGGGTTACAACTTTTGTCACAAAGATTCATTGGTTACTGTACAGTTCAGCAGTTACTATCATAATCTAGCACAGTGAGCTATGAACTGCCATCAACGCACAAACCTCATGGTACAGGTTAGAAAGTTATCTTTTCTTCCCAGCCTCTCATTATCCTGATGTTGCTAAAAAAGGTTTCTTTGGGTACAAATAAATTCTTACTATTAATGTCAACCCTAGCCACCGTGTTATGCTTTAAATCGTGAGCTTGTCCTTCTCCAGACCAAGCACTCTTAGAAAATGCCTACCAGTATGGATGAAATATGAATCCTACACCTTTTCCTTTTGTAATATTTTCTATACACTGGATTACATACGTAGGATTCATTGGCCCTGTTTGAGTGAATGATGTAAAGTGCTCCGACACCCTACACTTGTATGAGGGGTGCTATAAAACAAATGAAATACACCTGAGAGAAGGGCTATGGAGAGTTAAGAGGCTTTCTTTTAAAAGGAGAGAAAGAGAGATTGTAGAATACGCCATTTCCTCCAAATATTTCTGGGGGGTTTGGAACCACAAAAAAACCCTCCTTTGTAGTAGTAGGGCTCGCTCGCTGCACTCGCTATGCACCGTAAATGCCAACATTTGCCAGGGATGCTTTGTGTTCCCGGTCCGGCCCTGCCCAGGACCATGGGACCCAAACGTATTTCGGGTTCCCTACACTTTCAATTAGAATGGTTCAGTAATCGTAGTCTAATTTCACTCCGAGTACTACAAGTGCCATGAAACACTAATTTTTAAACGAAAGCCCGAAAATTGATACCCTGTAGTTAGGGTTCACTGGAGGTGGAGGTCCCCTCGGCACATTACCTTGACAGGAGAGCTACTTCCGTGTACTTGGAAGAAGGGGTGGGGTCGCTCAAGTTTCCTTATTCCATTTGCGTTTTTTTTGCATATTTAAAGTATTGGAGCGCTTTACATGAGCACCGTATTTACATTACACATTCAGGCAGGGGAGATTAAGTGATTTGACCAGAATCACAGGATGTGGACGCGACCAGAGGCTCGAATCCTAGTCTCCAGCACCAAAGTCGGCAGTCTAGCCAACGGACCACATCCAACTGCCGGAGCTGCCGACTTTGGAGCAGATACACTAGTGTCGAGTCTCCGCGTGGGCTCCACATCTTGTGCTTCTGGTCAATTCACTGACCCTGTCTACCACAAACGAATGTGTCTTTGTGTACCTGGTGCTCATCTAAAGCTCTCCAATACCTTCGGGTCGAGTTCGCGCTTTATAAAACTACTACAAAAAGAAATAGTTGCGTACCTGGTCAAATACACATGCATACATACATGACACGCCCACAGACATTCCCAGACTCATCTCTGCCTTTTACCTCCTCTAGCTGAAATAAACCTACTGTGTGTATCTGATTCTCACCTGGTAAAGCTCTCCGAACACGCACCCGCTGATTTCACACTTGTTCGACCAAAGAGTTCTGCAGAATGGGCGGGGGACCTTTCTTCCTTCTACGGGTTATTATGTTACAATATATTACTGGCAAACCACACCCACTGCAGTAGGGACTCTCTGCCAAATATCAACTCCGTAAAAGCAGGGAGTGTCTGCAAAATACCAACCTTCACCGCGCTCTGACAGTGTAAAAATACGTTATATTACTAGAGATGTTCGCATAATTTGCAGACGCCAAGAGCTGCGAAAGTGCACTGCTTCCTCAGTTGAGCATCAAAATAGCGGCCGTAGCATGCATGACACGCTCTCAATTTAGGCGGTAAAGAGTCTTGATTTTAAAAGCCCCAAATATCTGCATGTTCACATTGTAACGCAACGAAAGAAGCCACTTCCTTGCACGCTATTTTTTCCTTCCTTCCCTGATTTCCCAGCCATCTGAAGCATAACTAACTATACATTTAATCAAGATAAAAGGGTGATCGCCTGACTTGAAGGCAAATTCTGGGCACAGTGACAATTATATTTCCGGACAAATAGCAAAAATTCAAGATACAAATTCAGGGCAAAATGGGAATTTCACATACGAAGCCGAGGAAGGTAAGCAATAATATAAAATAAAAATCGTAAACAGGCAGCCAAAACAAGTACAAGTCATGTGTGATATGCTGCTCCAGTCCAGGTTCTTTTTCTGTGAATTCTGGGACTTGTAGCTAGTTTATTCCATTATGAAGCAGGTCTACAGGTCCCAGAATTGAATGAAAAAAACCTGACCATGATATCCATAGGAATTAGGGCTGGGCGGAATTGGCGGAATGCCACTACACACAATTATGGAAAAAATGTGTGGAAAACGAGCGCACATCCTGCGGCCAGGGGTCCCACGTGCCCGGGCAGGCTCCCCGATCTTCCTGGCCTGACTGGGTTGAGAAGCAGGGACTGGCCCAGGGACTGGGTTTCGGTCAGGGCCTGGGGTGTGGGAGACACCGTCCTGCGGCCTGCCAAGGATCCATCTGCCTGGGACAAGGGCCCCTGGTGCAGAACCCTGGAGCCCTGCAAGGGCAGGCGGGAGCCCTACCGCTATGGCTTGGCTCGGGGCGGGCAGATGGGCGTCCTTTCGGTCCCAGCCATCTGGTCACTCTTTTTCACCTCGGTCATCTGGTCGCATGCAATGCTTTCCAATGGGGGAACCAGATGGCCGGGCTGCCCTGGAAGTGCCGATGGGGGCTCATTTGCCTCCCCGATCCCAGGCAGGGCTCCAGGAGGTCAGGCGCGTTCACACCCTGGGTCCCCTCCGTCACCCGGTGCGTACAGGTTCCCCGAAAGAGGGGTAGCTTTCCTTCGGATTACTAGGGGCAGGGTATGCCGGAACACCCCTCCCAGGCTGGCGGTTCTTTGCCGGTGACCAGATGGGCTATGCCCGGACAACACCTCCCCTCCGTCCGGAAGCTCCTTTCTCCGGTCCACAGCATTGCAAAGTGCCCGAGACGGGCTCCATGGGTCCTGGGCAGTCCCCCTCCCCTGGGCGCCCGGGCCCGAGAGCTCCGGCTGTCCTCCCCGTGCCTGAGGCCCATCCGGGATCCCCGAGCCCCCTGGGAAGAGGAACCCCAGAACCGTGCAAGGGGAGGTGGGAACCCTACCGCGAAGACTCGGCTCCGGGCAGGCAGATGGGCGTCCTTTCGGTCCCGGCCATCTGGTCACACCTTTTCCCCCTCAGCCATCTGGTCAGACACAATGCTTTTCAACGGGGCAAATGGATGGCCAGGCTGCCCTGGAAGTCCAGATTGGGGCTCATTTGCCTCCCCGATCCCAGCCAGGGCTCCAGGAGGTCGGGCGCCTCCGCGCCCTGGGTCCCCTCCATCACTCAGTGCGCACGGGTTCCCAGAAAGAGGGGTAGCTTTCATCCGGATTACTAGGGGCAGGGTATCCCGGAACACCCCTCCCAGGCTGGCGGTTGGGCTATGCCCGGACAACACTGCTCCTCCATCCGGGGGCTCCCTCCTCCGGCCCACGGCGTGCCAAAGTGTCCGGGAAGGGCTCCATGGATCCTTGGCAGTCCTCGCCCAGGCGTCCCGGACCGAGAGCTCCGGCGGTGCTCCCCGTGCCTGAGGCCCAGCCGGTGCCCCTGAGCCTTGCAAGGGCAGGCGGAAGCCCTAGCGCTATGGCTCAGCGCGGGGCGGGCAGATGGGAGTCCTTTCAGTCCCGGCCATCTGGTCGCACCTTTCCCCTCAGCCATCTGGTCGCATGCAATGCTTTCCAATGGGGCGACCAGATGGCCGGGCTGCCCTGGAAGTCCCAATGGGGGCTCATTTGCCTCCCCGATCCCAGCCAGGGCCCCAGGAGGTCGGGCGCCTCCGCGCCCTGGTCCCCTCTGTCACTCGGTGCGCACGGGTTCCCAGAAAGAGGGGTAGCTTTCCTCTGGATTACTAGGGGCAGGGAATGCCAGAACACCCTTCCCGGGCTGGCGGTTCTCTGCCGGGGACCAAATGGGCTATGCCTGGACAACACCTCCCCTACGTCTGGGGGCTCCCTCCTCCAGCCCATGGCGTGACAAAGTGCCCAGGATGGGCTCCATGGGTCCTGGGCTGTCCTCCCCCGTGCGTCCGGGTCCGAGAGCTCCGGTAGTCCTTCCCTTGCCTGAGGCCCAGCCGGAGTCCCAGAGTCTCCTGGAAAGTAGAGCCCCCGAGCCCTGCAAGGGCAGGCGGGAGCCCAACCACGAAAGCTCGGGGCGGGCAGATGGGAGTCCCTTCGGTCCCGGCCATCTGGTCCCACCTTTCCCCTCGGCCATCTGGTCGCATGTCAGTGGCGGCTCCTCCATAGAGGAGTGGGGGCATCGCCACACTGCTTTCTCGCGTGCGAGAAGCAGAAACATAAAATGGTAAAACTACAATTTTATGTTTCTGCTTCTCGTTTTGCGACAAAGCAGAAGTGCCTGGAGTGCCTGGTTGTGGGAGGGCAGCCCTGCTTGATGGCAGAGAGGGAATGGCTTACCCACTGTTGTAGGTACTGACTGTTCGGTCGGGCCCAGGTCCGAACAAAGCAGTAATGCGCACTCCTCTGCTGGGGCGCTCTCCGCTGTGCCCCACCAATCACAACTCTGCCATTGCAGCGTTGTGATTGGCGGAGGGGAGGGAGGGAGGCTGCTTGTGGGTGGCAGGCAGCTTCTTGAAGAGTCGAAGAACTGCAGCAGACGGAAAACGCGGGAATGTAAGTTTTATTTTATTTTTTAAACCCCTCATAATCCCCCTCACCCGTCATGCCGCTCTTCATTCCTCAAACCCAGAGCAAGAACAATGCTCTGCACATTCTGTCGGAAGCAGAATGGGAAACGTAGCAGCAGAAATATTTGTGCTTCTTCTGGGGGATAGCTGTAATGTCTCTCGTTGTCTCCAGTGTGACAGACTGTTGGAGAGTAAGACATATTTTCATTTTTTGTGTGTAGTATTATTGCCTGATTGTAAGGATTCCTACAGCGTTATTTTTGTGTGTGGTTGTCATAGTTTGTCGTCTTTTTTGTGTAAGCGAAACAGCTTTAATGATCTGTAAATAATGCTAGCTTTCTGGGATTAGCTGTTCGTTTATATGCCCCAAGTGTCCTTGTTTAATGTATTGTTGTTAAAAGATGAAGTTGCCTGAAATGTAACTGCTGAAGGCCCAATTCACAAGGAAATTTACAAACCGGACCCATCAGTTCACAGTCATATATAGGCTCACATTTACACCTTTCCGGAATCTACAAAGCTTTATGTACGTATGTCTAGTGCTGTCCCGGTGTGATCCTCGAAATCCTTTGTGTATTCCTGTTTTCGTCTCTACGCATGTGTGATATACATGATTTTCCTCCGTAGAAAAATTATTCTTCCGGTTTTGTAGAAAAGCCCTTACCTGTGCTGTAAATGGGCCGGTACTGAGTACTGGCACTTTCAGTTTTAAGCGGGAGAGCACTGCCCTTACTGTCTAACTAGACGAATTTTGGGGTTGTTCCCTTCCCGTCCCTGGAAAGAGCCCACTTCTCTGACAAGTTCTCTGATGGGAAGGGGTTACAGAGGGGTCAGAGAATAGCCAAACAGTCTTCAGTTTGTGGGTGTTCCCCAACATGACAAGAAAATCTGGCAATAGAACTCCCACTCTCACGCCCTTTAGTTGGGTTTACTCCTGCAAAATTACACCATCATGGGTTAAGACTGCGTAAACAAAAGGATTTTGAGTTCAAATTCCATTTTTTAACATTATTCACTGTAAATTGAGACATCTGTGTATATAAGCCAGAGAGAGGTAAGACAAATGGTTCTGTTAATTGGGCGAGTTGCTCTAAAACTATATTGGTCTACACAAGTAGGTAAAAACTGTATTCATGCAAATGATCCATATTACTAGAATATAGCACACTCCCCAAGAGTGGTTATCATGGCTAGGGGTGTCATTTCAGTTCCCACAGACTTGAATCCCCATGTAGGAAGGGATATCCTAGGACAGTGGCATTGTGAACTCCCTACTATAGCAGCTTAACAAGGGGCTGCTACTGGGTCTCATGGGCTTCTGAACTGGGCCACAATAAAATGTAGTTTTCTATGGGACTTTTCTGTCTGCAGATAAAATGCTCGTAAATAACACTAGTAGGAAGTTTCATGACAGATGTGTGTGGGGGGTGGGGTTACATGCACAGCAATGGAAACATAGAATGGGAAAATATGGAAATAGGGGAAAACACAGTAAGGGACAAACTGAAAAGATGCTGATGAGGAACAATGATAGAAAGAAAAAGTAAGATGAGAGACAAATGATGGGTAGGTAGAAGGAGGAAAGAAAGAACGAGACTAGAAAGGAAGGGCTAAAGAAAGGAATGAAATAAGCAAGAAAGGTTGAAATGTAGGACAGAAGAGTGAAAGGAGGGATAGTTGAAAGACGAATGAGAACTGAAGAATGGACAGATTGGAAAGACTAAAAGGGTGGAAGGAAGGATGAAAGGACAGCTAGATGCATACGTGGATAGTGATGGATGGGTGTGTGAAAGGATGTATGTATGTAAGGGTGAAAGGGTGGATGAAGGGATGGTGGCTGGATGGATATGTGGATAGAAAGATGAAGAGATTGTCAGATGAATAGACAGAAGGGTGAAAGGATGGATTGAAGGAGTATGAAGGGGTGAAGGGAACTCTTATAAAGGGGTTCCTGCTTATTCACCATTCCTGCTCGTTGCGATTAAAGATTTGGTTCAAGAGGGGGATATTTTAATGTTCTAGCTATTTCCTTATACTATGAGTTATGACACGGTATTCAAATTCAAATCCTAGTGTTTGTAAACGCCAAACACAAAAGTGCAAGAACCTGTCAACAACTATGTACACTACATTTTTAGACTTTGCACCGTAATCTGAAGGAGACTCACAATGGCATATGTAGGTGGAGATTGGTGTGAAGGCCTATGCACTGTTTATTATTGAAAAATATACTTCCCGCATCCAGTGTTATTCGAAAATAAGGTGCACGTTGCTTTTTGCATAGTTCAGGATTTTTTTGTTGACAGGGATACATAGATTGCATGGTCCAATTTTTCCTCAAAATGTCTAGATTATATAGTTCACATCGGTGATGGTGCCAATTATCCAACTTTTTATCTGCTTAGTTCAAGTCATGGAGGGCGTATGGGAGCCTGGATAATTTGTCTCACTTTCCTGAGGTAATTGGACTAATTGTGAACTAACATTTCCACTAACAGTTGTAGACATTACATCTACACCAAAAGACTGAGTAAAAAACAACTTTTTACTCCAGTTTATTGAAATATTGATGCAACATAGCACTAGTGTAATCCATGTAAACTGGACATTTTGGTTTTAAATTGCTCCAGTGCAGTCTGTGTAATACAGCTGGATACCCTGCATTTTCATCCAGGAATAAAGGGCCATGAACATTTTAAAAGGATTCGGTTGGTAGAACTTGTGCGTTACTGAAATGTCTTACAAAATGAAATAACAATTATTTTATATTCGAGAATATATAAGGTTGAAATCTCTTTTGGTGCTCTATAAATGCATTTCTATCTCGCACACATCAATTATGCTTTGTTCGGCCACCAACTAGATACAGAAGTCATTTTAGCTACAGAAAAATTCACCAAAATAAAATAGTCGTGGCATTAAGCGAATAGTCAGGATGGATTAAATCCCCAAGCACAGGGAATCGCCTGCCACGTTCTGCTTGTTAACTTTCAGAGCTAATCCAGGTTAGAAATGCCACCGACTTCCAGCTGAGGCCTGCAGCTGTGCATATAAGGTACAGGGCAGATGTGCCCTTGCTTTCTTCCATTTAACGACTGCCGAGAGAAAGTTGAATGTCAAAAACTTAATTTCAAGAATTTAGAATATCGTGTAGTGCACAACAGAGTTTCCAAGTAATTTTGTATAGGCAACTGTATATTAATGGAAAATGCAAGCTATAAGGTAGAATATAGCTTCTTTTTTTGCAGTTTTGTATAGCGTGACCTTGGCCCAAGGATATTTAAGGCATTATAGATTTTTTTTTAAAGCACAGTTAATATGTGGTGTAAAAGCCACCATTTGAATCAATGTTTTGCAAGATTTGTTTGCGGGGAGAAAACCCCTGCACCATCCTTTGTCAGTTCTGGCTCACTCGTTGTACTAGGATATATGTTTTCACCTCACCACTTTCAAAAACCACAAGCCACCACTGTCGCACGCAATGCTTTCCAATGGGGCGACTAGATGGCTGGGCTGCCCTGGAAGTCCTGATGAGGGCTCAATTGCTTCCCCTACCCCAGCCAGGGCTCAAGAAGGTTGGGCGCGTCGGTACCTAGGGTCCCCTGAGTCTCGAGGTGTGCACGGGTTACCAGAAAGGGGGGTAGGCTTCCTCCGGATTACTAGGGACAGGGTATGTGAGAAGTTGGCCTGGTATATGATGCTCACTATTCTAGTGAGCACCTTGCACCAGTCCAAACATCCCTTATGGTGATGGTTGTAAAGTCAACCTTATAGACCAGCTATCCTAGTGGTTGCATGGACAAAGCAGTCTTAGGCTAAACTCAAGAGGGCATGTGAAGCCAGCTGTTTTACCATATGTAACCCCTTTAATACCAAATGAAAGGACACCACACAGGTTATATATAAAATATATATGTATTTATTTCTAACACAACTCGTCTGAACTCTTTATGAGGTCAGAGGCACAAGCATATAACAAGATACTTAATTATCATACAATAAGTTGCACAAAATACAGTAGGGCCCTAGGGGCACGCTAAATCATATCCTAAAATAGTGGTATAAGAACCACGTCACGGAAAATGGATAGGCCTAGGGCCTAGGGAATCGCTGGGGATACACTGTACTACCAAAGGATACGAAGTAGGAGGCCCACGGGAGGCGTTTACAGAGTCTTTATTTACACGCAAGTTACCATAGAGTTAGAATGGGAACGAAAGAATTCGAAACTAGTTCTTTTAGGGCACTTCTGACTGGACTCAATGAAAGTTACTTGAAACCTAAACACTAGGATAGTCAATACCCACAGGAGCACCGGAGTACTCGCGTTACCTCACCCACAGGAAGTGGGTGCATAGGTGTCAAAGTGTGTCGGGTTTCGTCGCTAAATCCTATGGAGCCTTGAAGAAAGATGCTGAAGGCGACCAGGAGAGAAGTGTCCGGTTGGATCCAAGGGCATATCAAGGATGAAGAGTACCTGAAAGCAGAGGGGACAGAGTCTGGGTCACTAGCCAGTGACCAGGAAGGAACCAGGCGATGTCGCGAAGCAATCAGGTGATGTCGTGTAGCTTGTCCCTGCAGCCACGTGGACCAGGAGGCGTCGACGATGACCAGGAGTCAGGCACAGACTGTCCCATGAAGGTTCTCGCTGACGGCGGTGTCGGCTTTTGGATTGGAGTCAACAAGCCTTGGCTCAGGCAACCCACGCAGGAATCAAAGATGGCTTCTTAATCAGACCAGCAAGGTCTGATGGGCTTCTTCCTTTCAGGGAAGCAAGGGCCAGTCTGGAGCAACCAGACCAGCGGTGTAAATTTAAAAGGTCGTTGTCAAGATGGCCACTAGCCAACGGGCAAGTGACCGGACAGACGCGTCGAACAGGAAAATGCAGAAGGGCCCCACACAGAACTCGTGGAGTGTGGAGGGCTGATCTTCGGTACAGGTGGTGCTCGGGGCTCGAGCTTCTCAATCCCCTATGCACAACTTCGAGGGTGCCTCGGAAGTTGCACGGAAACCAATTCGCTGACTTTCCAAGATGGCCGGACCCACGTCTCGCGTCGCCTCCACGGGTCTCAGCTTTGCTGGGGCTGTGCATCGGGCTGAAGGAAGTCTGGAAGTCCGGGTCTTGTCAGGCTCTGTGCTCGGGCTCCGGCGGGAGTGTCGACAAAGCAAGCCGTTGATCGCTGGATGGTGCCTGCTTGTGCAGGGTGGTCACCCCTTGACCACAAGGGAGATTCTTCAGTCTTCTATCTTCAAGTAGAACGTCGAAGGTCCAGAGTTTCGTTTCAAGTTTCAGTCAGGATTATTCTAAAATCTTGGGACTCAGCTCCTACCTATATACCAAATCTAGGGGCTGGATTACCTGCTAGGTCCCTCCTATGGGTGGGACCAGGGAAGGGGGTGGGTACACCCCTTTCCCTTTGTCCAGTTTTGCGCCAGAGCTGGGGCTGGAGTGCCCCAGCACCAGTTTGAACTGGACTATGCATGGGACACCTTGTGTACCCCAGGCAGTGTCTCATTTCTTCCAGCCCTCCCTGCCCTAATACACTATAGCCTGTCTGGGGTGGTGCTAGCACCTCTCAAGACAGGAAACCTATTGTCCAAGCCTCCCTCGCTGGAAGGACTCCCAGCAGCAGAAGGTCAGACTTGTGTCTGTGGCAGCAGCATCCATTTTGTGATGCTGAGGCTCTGGTTAAACTTAACCGGGATTAGTAGGAACAACATGTCTTCTCCCTCTAGAAGGGTGGAATGCTACCCCCTCGCCAGAACTACCCCCTCGCCAGTGACCGGACAGACGCGTCGAACAGGAAAATGCAGAAGGGCACCACACAGAACTCGTGGAGTGTGGAGGGCCAGAACTGGCGAGGGGGTAGTGTTCCAAAGCATATGACACCTTACATGACATGTTTTGATAAAGCCAAACCAGAGTTAGCATTTAACCGCGAGGTTCATAATGCACTTAAGAGTATATGGCTATATCCTAGAACAGCTATAAGGACATGGTTCCAAAAGCTGCAGACAGGCTCAGCTCATGCTAGAGCCTCATCTCACATAAAACCAAGCACTCTGCCTCCAGGATTGTTAAGGCCTGCCATAGGAGTGACTTATAGGTGTATATGTGTCTAGATATAAGGTTAGATATAGGAATACTATATCTAAGCAAGGGGTGATTACACGACCTTGCCCCAGCTGAGTGATCAGCCAGTTGTGTCAATGGGAGTGGCCAGCCAGGGGTGGCATAATACATGCTGCAGCCCCTGGTAGGCCTTGGATGCACCTATGCCCTGGGTACCTATAGTACACTGTACAGGGGCTCATAAGGTACCCAATATCCAATTGGAGATGTACCTATAATACATGGAGTCCATTTTACAGAGAGAGCAGAAAGTCTGGGGCCCTGATTAGCAGGATCTCAGGCCAACTAAGTCGAAAACCAGCTAAACACTGGGCAAAAAATCTGGGGTAACCATAGTCAGGTATCCACCTTCCTACACAACTCCCCCCCCCCCCCCCAACTAAAGGAGATAAGGCTATCCTTGACCAGGTAAGCCTATATTGCCTAAGTGGCCATATAAGGAAGTACCTGCACTAGCATGGTTACCCCCTGACTCATGGTCCACTAAGCAATCCCTTACCCTAAGGGTATCATAGGGTCTCCACCATAGGGAATCTCTACCTGTGGTGTGTTTTGGCAAAGTAAAAGGCTGGTGTTGAGATGGAGTACTGAAGTGAGACTCCTCTAATTTAGGGCTCAGCTTCCTCCAATCATCTTCCACCATGTGTGCCTTTCTTTCCAGGACTGAGGTGCACTGTGCTCTCAGGGTCAACCTCTGGCTGCCTACAGCTGTAGGCTGGGTCCCTTTTGTTGGCTTACTGGAGGAACAGGTCAGGTTTGGGGCCCTTAGGTCCCAGGTGTGGCTGTGCCCAACAGAATCCATCTGGGGGAGGTTCCTAACTAAGTGTAAGGGAGATCCCTCAGGAGGTTTTGAAATTTTCACCTTGCTAGGGCTGCTAGCTTTGGTGCCCCTAATCTACTGAAGGGGTGGTTCTTGTGGACAGGGGGCCCTTTGGGGTCCACTGGCCTTCCTGACCTCTACAGCCCTGGGCTGGCTGTGGCAGGGTAGAGAGGGCAGGTTACCTGCTCCAGACTGGGTCCCACCTTGGAAGGGTTCACTGACATCAGGGGTTCTGCCAGGCTAGGCCTGACTACCTCTAGGGCAGTTCCTTCACAAGGGGCAGGGTCAGTTCTCTGAGGAGGCTGACTCTCACCTAATGTCTGGTGGGAGGGAGACTTTTCTTCTTCCCCAATACTCTCTGTCTGAGTGGAGTGATCCATAGTTTCAGGCTTCACAACACTAAAATCTGTTTGAGTCTGGGCTGTGACCATCACAGCCCTACCGACCTTTTCAGGAAGGAACTCCGTTTGGGTATGGGCTGTGTCCATCACAGCCCTGCCAACCTTTTAAGGAAAGTCTGCCTGACCTTGGGCTGTGACCATCACAGCCCTTCCAACCTCTTTGGGAAGAAATTCTGCTTGAGCTGGGCCATCACAGCCCCACTAACCTTTTCTGGAAGGCCTACCATTTTGGAATGGGGTTCTTTTTCTACCCCAGCCTAGGCTGAGATCTCTAGATCATTCCCCAGTGGACAATCTACAGGCAAGTTTGTAGACACTGCCACTCTCTTGGGGCCAGTGACACCTCCCCAGCTGAGATTAACTACTGCCATAGGATGATCTTTCTGCACTCCATCAATGTTTGTCACCTGATAGGTGAATCCAGGTAAAAGTTGTCCTGAGGGGACTAGACTGTCAGTCACCATTGTGATGCTAGCCCCTGTTTCTCTATAGGCTTCAACTTTCTGGTCATTGATGTGGGGCTCCTGTCTGTACTTGCCCAAAGTGTTGGGACAAGCAGTGAAGTTGGCAAACCCCATGCCATTTTCACAGACAAGAGTAGCTACATTAGGGGACCTGGTTAGGCCAGAGTCCACATGAGTTCCCAAAGTAAACCCAGCCAAATTCTTGGGGGCACTCCCACCACCTGGGGGATTACTACTAATAGTAACAGGAGGTCTGGGAGTATTACTTGGGGGGATGTTTTCCTTATTGTTGGCCCTTGGGCAACTGCTGTCAGTCTTCCAGTGGCCAGGCTGTTTACAGGCATGGCAATAAGGTTTCTTAGGGTTAGAGGAAGTGTTTTGGGACCCACCCCACCATTTGAGTTTTGGGGCCCTGTGGAGGACTTGTCTTTATCCCCACCTTTCTCTTGAGGCTTGGTAGAATCTTTCTTCTGGTCACTACCCTGACTTTTAGGCCTAATCCCGTTTGTCTGCCCTCTTACCCAATTCTTGTGGAGAGGTCAGATCTGAGTCCACCGGGTGCTGGTGTAGACGCTGGTTTTGACAATTACTAAGGATCTGCTCCCTCATTATCAAATTATACAATCCTGTATAGTCATGTACTTTGCTGCCCAATAACCAGCCCTCCAGAGCCTTAGTGCAAAAACCACAGTTGATGGACAGAATGCAGAACAATGTCATACATTCACCCCAGTACAGAGATCTGGGCCTAAATCCATCTTTTTTTGCACTCCACACCACCCCAGTTCAGACATGGCCATATGCAAATCAGTCTGACCCTGTGCCTCGTGGGAACAGTCCAGACCGAACTGCCAAGCCATGCCTTCCCTGGACCAGAAACAAGCTTCCGAGGACCGGTTTCTGGCATTCCAGCCGTATTCAGCCCGGCTTGCTTGAATCCAGTGGTGTGGAGAGCATGGGACTCACGTCTGAGCATACCCATCCCACTCGGGGTGACAAGTGCAAAAACCACAGTTGATGGACAGAACGCACAACAATGTCATACATTCACCCCAGTACAGAGATCTGGGCCTAAATCCATTGTTTTTTTGCACTCCACACCACCCCAGTTCAGACATGGCCATATGCAAATCAGTTTGACCCTGTGCCTCATGGGAACAGTCCAGCCCGAACTGCCAAGCCATGCCTTCCCTTGACCGGAAAGAAGCTTCCGAGGACCGGTTTCTGGCATTCCAGCCGTATTCAGCCCGGCTTGCTTGAATCCAGTGGTGTGGAGAGCATGGGACTCACGTCTGAGCATACCCATCCCACTCGGGGTGACAAGTGCAAAAACCACAGTTGATGGACAGAACGCACAACAATGTCATACATTCACCCCAGTACAGAGATCTGGGCCTAAATCCATTGTTTTTTTGCACTCCACACCACCCCAGTTCAGACATGGCCATATGCAAATCAGTTTGACCCTGTGCCTCATGGGAACAGTCCAGCCCGAACTGCCAAGCCATGCCTTCCCTTGACCGGAAAGAAGCTTCCGAGGACCGGTTTCTGGCATTCCAGCCCTCTTCAGCCCGGCTTGCTTGAATCCAGTGGTGTGGAGAGCATGGGACTCACATCTGAGCATACCCATCCCACTCGGGGTTATAAATGCAAAAACCACGGTTGATGGACAGAATGCAGAACAATGTCATACTTTCACCCCAGTACAGAGATCTGGGCCTAAATCCATCGTTTTTTTGCACTCTGTACTGGGGTGAATGTATGACATTGTTCTGCATTCTGTCCATCACCTGTTGTTTTTTGCATTTGTCACCCCGAGTGAGACGGGTATGCTCAGACATAAGTCCCGTGCTCTCCATGCCACTGGAATCAAGCTATCCAGGCTGATGAGGGCTGAAAGCCTGAAACCGGTCCTTGGATGCTTGTTTCCAGTCCAGGGAGGACCTGGCTTGGCAGTTCGGGCTGGACTGTTCCCATGGGGCACAGGGTCAAGACTGATTTGCATATGGCTGGGTTCAAACTGGAATGCATGGTGAGCAAGAAAACGATGGATTTAGGCCCATATCTCTGTACTGAGGTGAATGTATGACATTGTTCTGCATTCCGTCCATCACCTGTTGTTTTTTGCATTTGTCACCCCGAGTGAGACGGGTATGCTCAGACGTGAGTCCCGTGCTCTCCATGCCATTGGAATCAAGCTATCCAGGCTAATGAGGGCTGAAAGCCCGAAACCGGTCCTTGGATGCTTGTTTCCAGTCCAGGGAGGACCTGGCTTGGCAGTTCGGGCTGGACTGTTCCCATGGGGCACAGGGTGAAGACTGATTTGCATATCGCTGGATTCAAACTGGAATGGCATGGTGAGCAAAAAAACGATGGATTTAGGCCCAGATCTCTGTACTGGGGGGAATGTATGACATTGTTCTGCATTCTGTCCATCACCTGTTGTTTTTTGCATTTGTCACCCCGAGTGAGACTGGTATGCTCAGACGTGAGTCCCGTGCTCTCCATGCCACTGGAATCAAGCTATCCAGGCTGATGAGGGCTGAAAGCCCGAAACCGGTCCTTGGATGCTTGTTTCCAGTCCAGTGAGGACCTGGCTTGGCATTTTGGGCTGGACTGTTCCCATGGGGCACAGGGTCAAGACTGATTTGCATATGGCTGGGTTCAAACTGGAATAGCATGTTGAGCAAAAAAACGATGGATTTAGGCCCAGATCTCTGTACTGGGGTGAATGTATGACATTGTTCTGCATTCTGCCATCACCTGTTGTTTTTTGCATTTGTCACCCCGAGTGAGACGGGTATGATCAGACATGAGTCCCGTGCTCTCCATGCCACTGGAATCAAGCTATCCAGGCTGATGAGGGCTGAAAGCCCGAAACCGATCCTTGGATGCCTGTTTCCAGTCCCGGGAGGACCTGGCTTGGCAGTTCGGGCTGGACTGTTCCCATGGGGCACAGGGTTAAGACTGATTTGCATATGGCTGGGTTCAAACTGGAATGGCATGGCAAGCAAAAAAACGATGGATTTAGGCCCAGATCTCTGTACTGGGGTGAATGTATGACATTGTTCTGCATTTTGTCCATCACCTGTTGTTTTTTGCTCCAGAGCCTTAGTAGCACTGGGTATCCCTGAACATCAACCTGTACTGTTCAGTGGTTAAGCCAAACCCATCTATCAGAGCACTCTTCAGGACTTTGTAGTTATTAGCATCCTCATCACTAACTGTGAGGAGCTTATCTCTACCTTTTTCTGAAAAGGAGAGCCACAAGATTGATTGCTGCCCACTGACTTTGGGGTACCTGCTGTACTTTGCAGGTCCTCTCCAAAGCAGTTATCCATTTGTGGATGTCATCCCCATCTTTGTTGGGGGGCAGAATCTTACTCCGGTGTCTATTGTCATAGGACCTGTCTTTATCGTTAGGGATATTGCTACCACCAGTGGGCTCTAGCCCACTTAACTTCCTTTCTCTGTCAAAAGCAAGTTTCTCCTTGGCTAGGGCAAGTTCCTCTCTCTCAATTCTGAGATTGACCTCCCTCATCCTAGCCTGGTGTTCTCTCTTCTGAGGAGAAGTCATTCCCCTCTGAGAACCCCTAGAAGCATTGGAGTGAAGAGATTCACCTGAGTGAGATCTATTCCTCCTATACCTCTGATTAAGCCCACTTGAAGGCCTGAATGGGGCTGTCCCATTCTCAGCCCCAAAGTGGCTTAGGTTAGCCTGGCTAAGTCTTCTGACTGGTACCTGGCTGTCTACCTCTTCCTCAGACTCTTCCTCAACCTCATCCTCCTCATCTTCTATGACGGGGGGTCAGTGGTATCATCTGTTGAGGGTAGGACTTCCTCTTCATTCCTTGTAGGACCTGAACCAGAGGCTTTTAGAACTTCAGATTCCTCTAAGAGTTCTATCAGTTGCTGAAGGGTAGGGTTAGACCCTTGTTTCAGCTTTCTTGTGGTACACAAGTGTCTCAGTTCTCTGAAACTGAGTATATCAAATTTGGAGGGTGCCCTGGGAGGGTCACTCACCACAGGTAGAGATCCACTTGGTTCACCTGTGCCAGACATGATCTAGTGAGGTGTGGGTGTGTGCACCTACCTACACTAAGTGTTTTCCTACTAAACCTCCCTAGGAGTTGTAGTCAGGGTGTGCTAGGCTCTTTGGTCTACAACAACTACGTTCAGTAGAACTTAAGTATTATAAGTCTTGTTATATGTACCTATAGGTACCTAATGTGATCTTTCAAATGATATTGCAAAGATTACAATTAGTAAAACAACAGCAAGCTCAAATCCCAACCGCTGCACACCAATGTGAGAAGTTGGCCTGGTATATGATGTTCACTATTCTAGTGAGCACCTTGCACCAGTCCAAACAACCCTTATGGTGATGGTTGTAAAGTCAACCATATAGACTAGCTATCCTAGTGGTAGCATGGACAAAGCAGTCTTAGGCTAAACTCAAGAGGGCATGTGAAGCCAGCTGTTTTACCACATGTAACCCCTTTAATACCAAATGAAAGGACACCACACAGGTTATATATAAAATATATATGTATTTATTTCTAACACAACCCCTCTGAACTCTCTATGAGGTCAGAGGCACAAGCACATAACAAGATACTTATTTATCATACAATAAGTTGCACAAAATACAGTCGGGCCCTAGGGGCACGCTAAACCTTATACTAAAATAGTGGTATAAGAACCACGTCACGGAAAATGGATAGGCCTAGGGCCTATGGAATCGCTGGGGCTACACTGTACTACCAAAGGATAGGAAGTAGGAGGCCCACGGGAGGCGTGTGCAGAGTCTTTACTCACACACAAGTTACCATAGAGTTAGAATGGGAACGATAGAATTAGAAACTAGTTCTTTTAGGGCACTTCTGACTGGACTCGATGAAAGTTACTTGAAACCGAGACACTAGGATAGTCAATACCCACAGGAGCACCGGAGTACTCGCGTTACCTCACCCACAGGCAGCGGGTGCATAGGTGTCAAAGTGTGTCGGGCTTCGTCGCTGAATCCTATGGAGCCTTGAAGAAAGATGCTGCAGGCGGCCAGGAGAGAAGTGTCCGGTTGGAACCAAGGGTGGATCAAGGATGAAGAGTATCTGAAAGCAGAGGGGACAGAGTCTGGGTCACTAGCAAGTGACCAGGAAGGAACCAGGCGATGTCGCGAAGCAATCAGGTGATGTCTTGAAGCTTGTCTCTGCAGCCATGTGGACCAGGAGACGTCGACGACGACCAGGAGTCAGGCACGGACTGTCCCACAAAGGCTCTCGCTGTCGGCGGGGTCGGCTTCCGGATTGGAGTCAACAAACCTTGGCTAAGGCAACCAACGCAGGAATCTAAGATGGCTTCTTAATCAGACCAGCAAGGTCTGATGGGCTTCTTTTTTTCAGGGAAGCAAGGGCCAGTCTGGAGCAACCAGACCAGTGGTGTAAATTTAAAAGTTCGAAGTCAAGATGGCCACTAGCCTACGGGCAAGTGACCGGACAGACGCATCAAGCAGGAAAATGCAGAAGGGCCCCACGCAGAACTCGTGGAGTGTGGAGGGCTGATCTTTGGTGCAGTTGGTGCTCGGGGCTGGGGCTTCTAAATCCCCAAATGCACAACTTCGAGGGTTCCTCGGAAGTTGCACGGAAAGCAATTAGCTGACTTTCCAAGTTGGCCAGTCCAATGTCTCGCGTTGCCTCCACGGGTCTCAGCTTTGCTGGGGCTGTAGATCGGTCTGAAGGAAGTCCGAGTCTTGTCAGACTCTGTGCTCGGGCTCTGGCAGGAATGTCAACAATGCAAGCCGTTGATCGCTAGATGGTGCCTGCTTGTGCAGGGTCCTCACTCCTTGACCACAAGGGAGATTCTTCAGTCTTCTATCTTCAAGTAGAACGTCAAAGGTCCAGAGTTTCGTTTCAAGTTTCAGTCAGGATTAATCTAAAGTCTTGGGACTCAGCTCCTACCTATATACTAAATCTAGGGGCTGGATTACCTGCTTGTTCCCTCCTATGGGTGGGACCAGGGAAGGGGGTGATTACACCCCTTTCCCTTTGTCCAGTTTCGCGCCAGAGCTGGGGCTGGAGTGCCCCAGCATCGGTTTGAACTGGACTATGCATGGGACACCTTGTGTGCCCCAGGCAGTGTCTCATTGCTTTCAGCCCTCCCTGCCCCAATACACTATAGCCTGTCTGGGGTGGTGCTAGCACCTCCCAAGACAGGACACCTATTGTCCAAGCCTCCCTTTCTGGAAGGACTCCCAGCAGCAGGAGGTCAGACTTGTGTCTGTGGCAGCAGCATCCATTTTGTGATGCTGAGGCTCTGGTTAACTTTAACCGTGATTAGTAGGAACAACATATCTTCTCCCTCTAGAAGGGTGGAATGCTATCCCCGTCGCCAGAACTTGTGAGGGGGTAGTATTCCAAAGCGTATGACACCTTACACGACATGTTTTGATAAAGCCAAACCAGAGTTAGCATTTAACCGCAAGGTTAATAATGCACTTAAGAGTATATGGTATGGCTATATCCTAGAACAGCTATAAGGACATGGTTCCGAAAGCTGCAGGCAGGCTCAGCTCATGCTAGAGCCTCATCTCACATAAAACCAAGCACTCTGCCTCCAGAATTGTTAAGGCCTGCCATAGGAGTGACTTATAGGTGTATATATGTCTAGATATATGGTTAGATATAGGAATACTATATCTAAGCAAGGGGTGATTACACAACCTTGCCCCAGCTGAGTGATCAGCCAGTTGTGTCAATGAGAGTGGCCAGCCAGGGGTGGCATAATACATGCTGCAGCCCCTGGTAGGCCTTGGATGCAACTATGCCCTGAGTACCTATAGTACACTGTACAGGGGCTCATAAGGTGACCCAATATCCAATTGGAGATGTACCTTAAGTACATGGAGTCCATTTTACAGAGAGAGCAGATAGCCTGGGGCCCTGATTAGCAGGATCCCAGGCCAACTAAGTCGAAAACCAGCTAAACACTAGGCAAAAAATCTGGGGTAACCATAGTCAGGTATCCACCTTCCTACACAACTCCCCCCTGAAACGAAAGGAGATAAGGCTATCCTTGACCAGGTAAGCCTATATTGCCTAAGTGGCAATATAAGGAAGTACCTGCACTAGCATGGTTACCCCCTGACTCATGGTCCACTAAGCAATCCCTTACCCTAAGGGTATCATAGGGTCTCCACCATAGGGAATCTCTACCTGTGTTGTGTTTTGGCAAAGTAAAAGGCTGGTGTTGAGACGGAGTACTGAAGTGAGACTCCTCTAATTTAGGGCTCAGCTTCCTCCAATCATCTTCCACCATGTGTGCCTTTCTTTCCAGGACTGAGGTGCACTGTGCTCTCAGGGTCAACCTCTGGCTGCCTACAGCTGTAGGCTGGGTCCCTTTTGTTGGCTACATGGAGTCCATTTTACAGAGAGAGCAGATAGCCTGGGGCCCTGATTAGCAGGATCCCAGGCCAACTAAGTCGAAAACCAGCTAAACACTAGGCAAAAAATCTTGGGTAACCATAGTCAGGAATCCACCTTCCTACAGGGTACTCCAGAACCCCTCTCGGCCTAGTGGTTCTCACCCGGCAGCTGGACGGGCCAGGATGCCGCCCCAGCCCGGAGTACGTCCCCGGGCCTGCCATGTGGCAGGCTGCCGCAGATTGGGTCCTGTGGGCACAAGGAGCCTCCCCTTGCTCGGCTGGGTTCAGGGGCTCCCAGGGGCCCCGGGGAGGGCTGCCTCCCCACTCAAGCTCTGTCGTCGGTCCTGCTGCATGGCAGGGTGCCTAGGATGGGGTCCTGCTGGCCCGGGGAGGCTTCCCGTGCGCCTCTTGGCCTGGGAGCCACGGCTGGGAGCATGGGCCCTGCTGCGCCACAGTTCGGGTGCTCCAGCCCTGGGCCCGTCCCCCAGGCTGCCGCCCCACCAAAGGCCCAGGATGGGGTTCCATTGTGCTCGGTTAGCCTCCCCCTGCTTGGCTGGGCTCAGAGGCTCTCAGGGGCCCTTGGGAGGGCAACCTCCCCACCCCGGGCTCTGTCCTTGGTCCTGCCAAATGGCAGGGTGCCTGGGATGGTGTCCGGTGGGCCAGGGGAGGCTTCCCCTGCACCTCTGGGCCTGGGAGCCGTGGCTGAGTCCAAGGGCACCGCTGGGCCCCGATCGGGTACTCCGGCCCTGCGGCAGCTCGTGCCCCCTAGTGGTCCGACCCGAGCGGAAGGGGTCGGTGTGGTGCCAGGCCCTAGAATGCTGCCACCCAGCAGGTCCTTAGGCCCGCGCGCCACGCTGTCACCCCTCTCCATTCCGAGGGGTGCTGTCACCACTGCCAGGCCCCGGCACCCCTGCGTCTCGCTCAGGCTGTGCCTCAGCCCACCTCTCCCTCCCTGGGGAGATGGCTGGGCCTGCCAGTGCCCATGCAATCACACCTCTCCACACCCCTCCATCGAGCACTCCTGCCCAGGCGGGCGGGCTCCTTCTCCCAGCAGGCTCACGAGAGGGAGGGGTGCACGAAAGTTTGCCAGTGGTGGAGATGGGCACGTGGCTACCCTCAACCCACCCCGTCAGCAGGTACGGCAACCTGGTTGATCCTGCCAGTAGCATATGCTTGTCTCAATGATTAAGCCATGCATGTGTAAGTACACACGGCTGGTACAGTGAAACTGTGAATGGCTCATTAAATCAGTTATGGTTCCTTTGATTTCTGTTACTTGGATAACTCTGGTAATTCTAGAGCTAATACATGCCGACCAGTGCTGACCTCCCGGGATACGTGCATTTATCAGACCAAGACCAGTCCGGGCTCGACCGGCCACTTTGGTGACTCTAGATAACCTTGGGCCGATCGCACGTCCCAGTGACTGCAATGATACATTTGGATGTCTGCCCTATCAACTTTCTATGGTACTTTCTGTGCCTACCATGGTGAGCACGGGTTCGATTCCAGAGAGGGAGCTTGAGAAACGACAACCACATCCAAGGAAGGCAGCAGGCGCGCAAATTACCCACTCCCAACTCAGGGAGGTAGTGACAAAAAATAACAATACATAACTCTTTCGAGGCCCTGTAATTGGAATGAGTACACTTTAAATCCTTTAACGAGGATCCATTGGAGGGCAAGTCTGGTGCCAGCAGCCACTGTAATTCCAGCTCCAATAGCGTATATTAAAGTTGCTGCAGTTAAAAAGCTTGTAGTTGGATTTTGGGATCGAGCTGGCGGTCCGCCGCGAGGCGAGCTACTGACTGTTGCAGCCTCTGCCTCTCGGCGCCCCCTTGATGCTCTTGACTGAGTGTCCCGGGGGTCCGAAGCGTTTACTTTGAAAAAATCTGAGTGTTCAAAGCAGGTCGGTCGCCTGAATACTTCAGCTAGTAAGTAAGTATGTTTATTGTGTGTGGTTAATTAAAACCTTTACAATTTTGATACAAAAAAAAATATTCAGTAAAATCAATGAAAATACATAGACATTCTATGATGTCCTATATCTTTAAAAAACAATTATACATTGTCTGGATTCTGAGCCTTTTGTTCCCCTTCAGGCCTTGGGATTTGTGCCGTTGGTCACCGTTTTTTCAGTTTTCAGTATTAGAAGGCTCGCTTTCTGTAGGAATCTGGTGGCCCTGCAAGCTGTCTGCAGCTGTTGACTGCTAAATGCTAATATACTTCAGCTATGAATAATGGAATAGGTTCAATTTTGTTGGCTTTCGGAACTGGGGCCACGATTAAGAGGGACGGCCGGGGGCATTCGTATTGTGCTGCTAGAGGTGAAATTCTTGGACCGGCGCAAGACGAACCAAAGCGAAAGCATTTGCCAAGAATGTTTTCATTAATCAAGAACGAAAGTCGGAGGTTCAAAGACGATCAGATACCGTCGTAGTTCCGACCATAAACAATGCCAACTAGCAATCCGGTGGCGTTATTCCCATGACCTGCAGAGCAGCTTCCGGAAAACCAAAGTCTTTGGGTTCCGGGGGGAGTAAGGTTGCAAAGCTGAAACTTAAAGGAATTGACGGAAGGGCACCACCAGGTTGGTGTAGCGATTTATCTGGTTAATTCTGATAACGAATGAGACTCCTCCATGCTAACCAGTTACGCGACCCCCAGTGGTCGGCATCCAACTTCTTAGCTAGATCGAGCAAGAACAGGTCTGTGATGCCCTTAGATGTCCAGGGTTGCAAGCGCGCTACACTGAACGGATCAGCGTGTGTCTACCCTTCGCCGACAGTTGCGGGTACCCCGCTGAAACCCGTTTGTGATAGGGATTGCAATTATTTTCCAAGAACGAGGAATTCCCAGTTAAGTGCAGGTCATAAGCTTGCATTGATTAGGTCCTCGGATCAGCCTCGCCGGGGTCGGCAACAGCCCTGGCGGAGCACAGAGAAGATGATCAAACTTGACTATCTAGAGGAAGTAAAAGTTGTATCAAGGTTTCCATAGGTGAACCTGCAGAAGGATCATGAGCAGCCTGAGCGATCGACGGCGCCAGCCTGAAGCCCTCGGCTGCCTCCTGCAAGCACACACTGTAGGCATAGGGCTCAGCTCTGCCCTGGCACGCCCCGGCCAGTGGGGATCTCTGTGCCCGCATGTGGTGATCGGGTGAGGACCAGGCCTTCGGCGGGCCTCTTTGACCGGGGAGGACCCAACTGACACACAAGGGACCGGGGATGGGGGCGGGCCCCGACCCCTGTCCCTCTCTGGGATGGTCACAGCGGTAGGCCCTCCCGAGATGGAACCCTAACTCACCCGACATGACACCCGCAGTGGGGGGGAAACCGAAGGGCAGTACATCATCAGGCTGGTACCACTCTCCTTCGAAAGGCCCTGCTGCCGGCTGGGCCCTCCGGCGCCACGTCCCGGCCCAACCGGGATCCGGGTTGTGAGAAGTTGGCCTGATATGTGATGTCCACTATTCTAGTGGGCACCCTGTATCAGTCCAAACAACCCTTATGGTGATGGTTATAAAGTCAACCTTATAGACCAGCTATCCTAGTGGTAGCATGGACAAAGCAGTCTTAGGCCAATAATTCAGAGTGCATGTGAAGCCAATTGTTTTACCAATAGTAACCCCTTGAATACCAAATGAAAGGACACCACACAAGGTATATATGAAATATATATGTATTTATCACTAACACAATCCCTCTGCACTCTTTACGAGGTCAGAGTTTGATATACAGCACAAGTGACTCAATAAGCATACTATAAGTTGCACATATACAATTCTGCCCTATGGGGCCTCACAAACCATATACTAAGTAAGTGGCAAAAGAACCACTTCAGAACAGGTGAATGGGCCTAGGGAATCGCTGGCACTACACTGAACGACCACAGGTTAGGAAGTAGGAGTCTCACAGGATGCGTATGCAGTGTCTAAACACACACGCGGGTTCTCATAGACTTTTAATGGGAACGTAAAGTTAACAAAGTAGTTGATTTCGGACACTTCCGGGTGGACTACAGGAAAACCCAGTTAAAGTAGGACACTTGGATAGTTATTACCCACGGGAGCACCGGAATACTCGAGTTACCTCACCCAGGGAAGCCGGGTGCATAGGTGTTCTTTCGTGTCGGGTTTCGTTGTCGAATCCTATGGAGAACTGCACAAAGATGCTGCAGGCGACCAGGAGGAAGATATCCGGTTGGATCCAAGGGTGGATCGAAGCAGTGAAGAACCTGAAAGCAGAGGGGACAGAGTCTGGGTCACTAGCCAGTGACCAGGAAGGAACCAGGAAGGAAACAGGCGATGTCGAGCTGCAAACAGATGAAGAAGTGAAGCTTGTCTCTGCAGCCACGTGGACCAGGAGGCATCAACGACAACCAGGAGCTGGATACGGACTGTGCCACAAAGGATCTCGCTGTTGGCAGTTGTTGTATTTCTATCTAGGACCCTAATTCGATATTCCCAATTCATGCCCTTATGTGGTTATAATAAATAGTATTCTTATAAAGGCATGAGAATCATATCCATATTCAGTAATAGCACATGCAGTCCAAAGCACGGCAAGGCTACTCCCATAGACTCCTAGAAAGCACAACGCGTTCTTTAAACAAACCAAGCCTCCAGCAGCCCGGGAATCCCCCTCCTGCTTTTGTTTTGATTTGCACAAGAACTCCTAGAGTCCAGCAAGAACTGTTAGTTCTTAATGATGTCTTATGTCTAACCTTACGTCAAACCCGACACCTTTCAGGTATAAATATACCAACGTTGCCTTAAGCAAACACAAGGTGGTGGGGAGCAGAGCGACGTTCTACTTGTCCGAGAGCCCAGCTGATGCGAGAGCCTAAGGAAGCCGCCCCTCCCCTTTGACGTGCTGGAGAAACTGCCTTTTCTCACACCGAGAAAATCCAGCTCCGGTGTTCCCGAGTTACCCTCGCGGGTTGCTGGGAGACTGAGTTCTGAGAAGCGAGATACAAGACCTCCTTCATTCTATAACCAAGGTACGGAGCTGATTAAAACCTTAGAGAGAATTCTTGATTCCGATACTTGGCAAAAAACCTAACTTTAACTTGAAACTGCTACTCACTTAGGGCCAGATGTAGGTAAGTATATTATACCGATTCATAAATACCGAATTTCACCGATTCGGTATTTATGAATCGGTAACAGAGAAGGGGGGAGATGTAGATAGAATCGGTAATTGAATTACCGATTCTGTAAGAATCGGTATTTACCGAATCGGTAAATACCGATTCGGTAATGCCCATTGATTCCTATGGGCATTGAAGCCCATAGGAATCAATGGGCGTTACCGAATCGGTATTTACCGATTCGGTAAATACCGAATGTTGCAAGGGTGCAGGGGGTGTCACTTTGACTCCCTCTAGCACCCCGATTTCAGGCATGTGTGACATGTGGCACACAGACATGCCCTAAGGACATGTCTGTCTGTCACATGCCATAGGTGTGCATGCACACATGTGCATGCACACCTGGAATCGGTATTTATTTATTTTATTTATTTAAGCTTGTATCGCGCACAGCTACCCACAGTGGGTTTCCCGGCGCTAGGGATAGACTGGAGAAGAAGGAAGCAGCTTCACCTAACTGAGCCAACAGCATGCTATTCGACACGTTGAGAAAAAAGCAATGTTTTTACAGCCTTGCGGAAGCGAAATAGATTAGTCTCTAATTTTAGAGTCAGTGGGAGAGAATTCCAATATTTGGGTCCTAAGGTAGCGAAGGAGCGACCTCCCATTTTTGTCAGCTTCCATCTTGGCATGGTGAAATTTCCCATGTCTGATGACCTTAGCGGCCGTGGAGGTTTATAGGGTGTGACCAGCCTTTGGAGGTAGGCTGGGGCACTGCCTTGCTTAACCTTGAACATATAACAAAGTGCCTTGAATTTGATACGTTCAGGGATACTCAGCCAATGAAGGTCACGTAAGGCGGCCTTGGCTGAGGAGCGTCTAGGGATGTTTTTTAGCAGGCGCGCAGCTGCGTTCTGCACTACTTGTAGTACCTGTAGAGTGGCTTTGTCTGCGCCCAGATAAAGAATGTTACCATAGTCCAGGCGAGATGTTACGAGCGCCTGGACTACGGTTCTGCGGGAAGAGAGTGGAAGCATCCACAGGATCTTATGGAGCCACCGCAGTGTTGAAAAACAGATGGCCGCCACCTTAGTGGCCTGTTGTCTCATAGATAATCTGTCATCTATGATGACCCCCAGGTTGCGAACAGCGGTGGAAGGTGTTGGCGCCATACCCAATTCAATGGGCCAGTGGCCAGGACCCCAGAGGTGTTTATTCCGGCCCAGGATGACTACCTCGGTCTTCTCCCCATTCAGTTTGAGACAGTTTCTCCGCATCCAGTCGGCCACAAGAGAGAGGCCTGACTTAAGTGCGGAGATGTTGTTTACGTCTCTTCCTGATAGGGAGAAGACAATCTGGGTGTCATCCGCGTAAGAAAACAGGGTAAGCCCAGCCTGTTCAACAATGGATGCCAAGGGCTTAACGTAAATATTAAACAATAAAGGACTAAGAATTGAGCCTTGAGGGACACCGCGAGCAGATGGGCAGATGGTGGAGGCTGCTTTAGGAGAGAACACTTGAAAACTACGGTCATTTAGGAAAGACACCAGCCAGGCCAAAGCTTGGCCACCCACTCCCAGAGATTTCAGAGAGTCAATAAGAATGGAGTGTGACACGGTGTCGAACGCTGCGCTCAAATCCAACAGGATGAGCGCCATGGTGTTACCTTGGTCGACACCGTGCCTCAGACTCTCCGTTACCCCCAGAAGTGCTGTCTCAGTAGAGTGTCTTGGTCGGAAACCTGACTGAGAGGGATGGAGAAAGGCGGTGCTTTCGACCAGTTTGGAAAGTTGAAAATTAATGTGTCTCTCCAGTATCTTAGAAAAGATTGGCAGCAAGGATATCGGGCGAAAGTTAGCAGGATTTGCAGAATCGGCACCAGATTTTTTTAGTAGAGGTACCACCATGGCGTGTTTCCAAGGTTGGGGGACCTGGGCCTCGCTCAAAGAGGTGTTTAGAAGTTTAATAAAAATGGGGTGGGTAAGGGGATCCAATTGTTTTAAGATTTTGGCCGGGAGCAAATCCCGTGGGGAACCGGATCGCACACTGTTTAGACAGGACACAAAAGAAGTGGCATCTAGAGGCTGCCACGTAGTAATGATGGCATCAGTGGTAGTATTCACCAATTCCTTGGCCGTATTAGGAGGGGTGAGAGTGGTCACTGAGAATGGCGAAAAGTGATCATAGATGAGATCCACTTTCTTTATAAAATAGTCTGCTAAAGACTGACATTGGACGACATCAAGAGCCGGGGGAGGGGGAATGGAGTTTGCACCGGTCAGTTTCTTCACAACAGAGAATAACACCTTGGGGCAGTTTTGAGCATCAGTCACTGTTTTAGTAGTGTAGTTCGCTTTAGCAGTTTTGCAGCTGTTATGGTACTTTTTTAAGGCTTCCTTATATGTGATTTTACGGGAGGGAGAGTAGCCTTTTCTCCATTTACGCTCCAAGATCTTACATTGTGAGCGAAGACTCTTAAGTTGTTCCGAGTACCATGGGGCTGGAGGATGATGTATGACTGTGGGCTTTGACGTCATTGGCAATGCCCGTTCTACAGCATTGGTCAGCCAGAGTTCTGTAACACTATTAAGAACAGTAACCGAAGCATCAATAGACGGGAGAGTTTTTATCAGTGTGTTATTTAGTTCTGGAATGCTAATCTTCCCCCAATTCCGAGATGGCCCCAATTTTTCTGTCACCGGTCTAACTGTTATATCAGTCATGTCTAGAGTGAAAGGGACAGCTAGGTGATCGGACCAAGTAATTTGTAGAGCATCACGAGAGCAGTCTAAAGGCAAATTAGATAAAATAGGGTCTAGTAGATGTCCGGCACCATGTGTGGGACCAGTATTAAGTAATTGGAGGTCAAAGGCTTCCAGGGTAGAGAGGAGCTGATTCCTGTGAGAGCATTCATTGTCATCCAGATGAATGTTTAAGTATCCTAAAATAGTGAAATTGGATGCCTTAAGCAAGACTGGGGCTAATAGGTCAGGTAATGAAGTTATCCATGAGCTGGCTGTCCCAGGGGGACGATATGCTAATAGACCTGACAGCATAAATTGCGGAGTTATGAACAGTTGGAATAGAGCTGACTCACAGTCTTTTTGGGTGGCATCAACCAATTTACAGGTATACATGTTCTTATAGATAATTGCAATTCCACCCCCCCTGCCAGAGATTCTATCTTGGCGAAGAATAGCATAATTAGAGGGAATGGCATCTGCAATATCCGGACCCGAGCAGTCCCTGAGCCAAGTCTCGGTCAGAAATATCGCATCAGGTTGATGGTCGACCAAAAAATCATGTATATTGTATCTGTGTTGCGGTAGGGATCTGCAGTTTATACTCCAGAAACTTAGCGGAGGTCGGGATGGGATTATCCTCGGGGTTATCTGTCTCTTTCGTCTACCATGATGACACAAGGATCTACACATAGTAGGATTTTTTAATAAGAAATTGCAGAAGGGACAGCGAAACTTAGTAGGAGGGAAAGGGCATATGGAACAGTTGGTATTAGGGGTTTTACGAAATGCCAATTGAATTGGGTGGTAAAATACCGATTCGGTAAGGCCTGTGGGACTCAGAAGAGTCCCACCTACATCTCAAAATTACCGAATCGGTAAAAATACTGATTCGGTATTTTACAGAATCGGTAAATTTACCGAATCGGTAAAATAGGCCACCTACATCTAGAATAGCCATTTACCGGTCGGAAAACGGCCGAATCGCCGTTAGCGGTCGGTAAATGTCGACCTACATCTGGCCCATACTCCTTCCCACGTATTAGGCTTAGGTCAGGTACACCGGGGTAGGCGTATCTTAGAACCACCAGTTGAGTTTGTTTAGTCAATGTTTTTATGTATGTATATATATTTTATATATTTTAAAGTATCATATGGCTAAGAGACCATATTAATGCTTTTACAGTGTTATTTCATAATACTACTTTTACTATACGCACTTTACTTTATGATAAGTATTGCAATTGTGGCAATTCATTTCTCTTGCATGAGAAAGAAGACTGCTCAATAAAATAACACCTTTTCTTGAAAACGCCCGTCTCTCTATTTCTCTGCAATCTGGTGGAACTAAGCATGCACCATTGACTGAGTGAAATAGCCGTCTATTGTTTTCACACGACTCTAGAGATACACTCTTTAATCTGAGGGAGCAAAGTTGTCATGTTTATGGGGTTGTCAGAAACTGAATCCCTTCTTATCTAATCAGGGAAGTTCACTCCTCCCTGCTCATTCGAGAAAGTTTCTAGTGACCTCTGAGCTAGCTGGCAAACCTAAATTAAGTCTAACATAGTCAGTAGAGACCTAGATGACCTAAGTCCTATGTCTACACTGCTGTTTATGTTATTCCAATGCGCAGAGCCTATTGGGAAAATAGGAACTACACTACACAGTGTTGGCTTCCGGATTGGAGTCAACAAGCCTTGGCAAAGGCAACCCACGCAGTAAGGGAAGATCGGCTTCTGTTCAGAGAAGCGAAGTCTGGGGAGCTTCCCCTTTACAGGAAAGCAGGAGCAAGCCCGGAGCAACCAGGCAAGCAGTGTTGTTTTGTAAAGATGTCTTCAGGAGGGATACTAGCCAGCGGGCTAGCAACCGTGAAGACGCATCAAGGAGAAATGCAAGAACAGGCCCCACACGGCACTCATTGAGTGTGGAGGGCTGAGCTTCGGTGCACTTATGGCTCGGGGTTTGGACTTCTCAGGGTCCAATGTACAACTTCGAGGATGCCTCAGAAGCTGCATAGTTAGCAAAAAGCAGGTACTGCAGGTAGTCCGGTCCCACGTCTCTCGTGTCCGCCATGGATCTCAGCTTTGCTGTGGATGTGGGTCGGGGTCAGAGAAGTCTGGAAGTCCAGAGGCTGCATTGCTAAGTCTCCGGGCTCCGGCTGGAGCATCGACAAAGCACATTGGCAAGTTACTGATGGTGCATGTTTGCACAGGATGGTCACTCCTTGACCAAAAGGGAGATTCTTCAGTCTTCTAGTTGCAGTAGAATGTTGATGGTCCAGAGTTTCATTTCAGAGTTTCAGTTCAGGATAATCCAAAGTCTCTAGACTCAGCTCCTAGCTTTATACCAATCTAAGGGGCTGGATTATGTGGTTCTGAAAATTATGGACCCTGCTATAATGTGGTACCGAAGCCCAACACTCGTGTCAGAAAATATCATCATACCATGACGAATTTGGTATCGGCAGACCGGTAATGATCAGGACATTATGCCTGTGCATTTGCGTCACGATTGAGTGACGAAAACACCCTTAAAAAGTAGTTTCTGTATTGAACCCTCGGGTTCCATTTTGTGAGCGGCATCCATCTTGTGGTTGCCCTTACATAGTCAATTGACCAAGGCCGAACTCGAGCTGAAAGGACACGTCCACCTTTACTGACTCCTCTGTGACCTGGGCGAGCTGCCTCCACTGCCTCCAGCCAAACCTGTTCGGGCAGTCCCCAACCCACTGGCCGAGCAAGATTAGAATCAAGACACAACATGTCATAAACCATTTACCGCATACAAACCACGCTTTCTCTTACACACACCTGTCTCTGTTCCTTTCTTTATGACCTGTTTTACAAGGAGGAGGTGCCCGTTTTTATTAGGAGTTCATCGATATCTGATGGAAGTTCTGGGCCTGGCTGGGTAATCTATCATGAACTGGACAAACTGAAATGTGGGCTGTCATCATGACTCTGCCTTTTCTTTGTAGTAAAAATATTTGTATGATACACTGTAAAAATAAGGAATGTTTGCCTAGGGCATAAAAAATGGTATAAAAGGTCTGTGCGGAGACCATTCAGGCAGGCTACCTCATTCAGTTGCTTTAGGTGTGACTGGGCGACGTAGCCTCACAATTAATTGTAATAAAGATGTCTTTTCATATTTCAGATTCTCTGTTGATTTCTTTGCTGCTTTTGAATGGACTACTTATTGGTAAGACCCCTGAGAAGTGATGAAGTATTTTTGGTACTTCAGTTGGCGTCCCAACTGGGGGCCTCATCAAGAAGTGACTGCCTGGAGGAGTAATCTTGTCAGAGGACAGAAATCTACTGGGGAAGGCAAGACAGAAATCTACTAAAAGAGGTACTCTGTGCACGGAGGTTCTGGGGGATTCTCTGTCTTTGCGGCTCAGTATATTTTTGATTTTTCTGACTTAAAATCTCCAAAAGATGTCACTCCTGACTGAGGAACCCTTTTGGCGTAAGTTTAAAAAAAAAAAGAGACTGTAGGTGCAGTTAGAACTTGGCAGTTAGAATTTAGACAACTATTTCTTTGGTATAGCTTTGATAGGTTTGTATAGGTTTGTATATGCGAATTGCAATTTGTGTAGGCAGATAATGAAGGGATTTTTTCTACATCTGCTTTACTTGAAGTATAAGTGGGTCGCTCCCAGTCCTTTGTTCTGTGGTTCTTTGCTTGGTTTGTTTAGTCCTTAGTACTATTTGAAGATTGCAATTTTCAATAACCGAGGGTCTTGTATATTTACAAGTGTATCGATAGAGATAGCCCCTTGAAGTTTGAAGCTAGATTAGTGAGCTATAAGATGCCTGATCTTAGCAAATTTGAAGATTTGTGTTGGCCAACTTTGTATACGTTTGGATTAGCCGGTTTACCCTAAAGGGAATATCTAAATAGGTTAGATTTACAAACATATTTCTTCCTTGGTGATTTTGTATCCCCAGGGAATTCAAATATGACTTAATACATAATAAGGATCTTTTGCTCGATGCAATTCTATGAATGGAGATGCAGAACGATTTTTGGTGTTCTGCCAGCTGCAGCTAGTGAATTGAGTGTATTTTTGGTTTCCTGCACATTTGGTGGTCTGTTGGGCTGTTTCTGCAGTCTTTTGGAACACTATTGAGAAGTGTTTCTTGTAAATATGACTTACAGCTACGTACAGTCTGGACTGTCCTGTTTTCGTCCTGAGTGTTGATTTGTGGGTTAAATGTGTGTTTAAATGTTTATGTGGTTTTTCTCATTAGTGTAACTTCGGTATATACATAGCGTTCGCGCAATTTATGAAAGCGCTGTATTGTGTGTCCTGAATGTCTCAACACTTTCTGTTTATGTTTGAAATGAGCTCAATGTGTGTGTGTGGGTCACATTCAATGGATATAAATAAGGCCCCAAACAAAAACGAAATTACCTATTTTTGCAAAAATAAATAAATTTACAGCAGTTTTCCTTAGATGCACTGTATTAGAGGTTCACAGGCAAACCTTTCAGCTGCAGTATATTTGATTGGAATGTTCATTCAGCCAGCACTTTTTCAGTTAAACACGGGTGGAATTTTGCATAACAGTCCTTTTAAATAAATGTGGCGCAAAAATGTGACGCAGGATTGTGACGCGTTTTAAGTTAGGCATATGCGCTTAGGTTTGTGAGTTAATGCATCTAAATGATAGTCAAGGGATGCAGCGGACTCTTATATGTAGAACAATCACAAAAAGGAATAATTGTTTTTTTTTAGAAGACAAAAATTATTAATTATGAAAAATAATTATTAAAAATAAGTGCTACAAAATCGTTTTTTAATTTTTATAAAGCTTAACACTCATACTATGACCTCCTAGCATTAAAATTTGATTTAAGTTATGTTGCATCACTAAAATGACAAGCATTCGTGTGTATAATTTCCCCTTGGCATAGGCGCAAGCAAGCTCATTTTTATAAAGTATAAGTTATTATTTTCAAATGCCTGACTCATGGGATATGTAATAGACATTCTAGTAATGCATATTATGCACGAAAATTGTAGGACATTCATTTTTTAATGCCCAAAATATGAAAGTCGATTTTGAGTAAAAGCACTGTTTAAACTGCATTTTGCTTCCATTCAGAGTACTTTTTAAAGTGTCTCAGGCTTAAGCAAATGCATACATTTAGGTTTTGATATATATTTGCAGGTTGTGCCTTCTTATGGTTCAGTGGGTTAATGTGCCAGTACACAGGCTTGTTTTAATATCAGGGTTGAAGGTTCTAGCTTCAGCTAGGCCTACGGAAAGTTTGTTTATTTAAGACTGATGAAGTGTGTACCATAGGATTGCAACAAGCATTTACTCAAAAAACTGGTCTGTGTGTCTTTAGGTTTTGAGAAACATTGACAGTTAATGTAGTTTAATGATCTGGGAATAGAGATAATTTTGGCGCCTAAAAAAGAGAAATTATTTTTCAAAATAGAGTAAATTATTGCAGGTTAGATAGAGCCTACTGGCTTTGACAGCTTCAATGTGGCAGAGGCCGGGGGCTGGGAGAATTGCAGACGCTGGCTCGAGTGCGCTGCTGAGATGTTATCTTTTAGTTTCCCTGTAAACAATGGAGAAGGCTGTCATGTTGACATTTGTGACCCTTTAATTAGGACTTTGCCTCTGAGGAATGCAGAATGACCTTGCTGAACGGGCCTCTAGAGGTGAGGTTTCTGGTTTCTCCGTGAGAACATCAATAAAATGAAAGAACTTAATTTAAAAGGGAAAATAAATAGGGGTTTCTCTGAAGGTCCCAAACATGTGTTAAATAATCTGCAGAACTGATACATTTGTGTCTCCACGCTAAGGAAAATAATGTTTGCTAGCTGCCTTTATTTTACAGAAAAAGAAGTGTTGCATTAAGTCTTAGATAAGAAAATATGATGCAGCCCTTTTCCAAAATTTCGAAGGCTAAAGGCTACAGGCCTAAGTAAAAACACGATTTGCTCATTAGGTATTTTTTTTTTCAGTGCACATTATAGGTGCCACATTCATATGGAGTATCACTGTAACAATTTCTTTTAGAACGGTAAAAATAAGGTGGCTTGATGTTGCGAGGTGAACTGACAAGAGAGTACCAGTTAAGTAATGAAAATTTATTTTTGTGTATGTTACAATGTTTTTGTGTTGTGTATTTTTCTGCTTCTGCCAACAGATTATTCATGGATTGTTCTAAGGCAGACAAGACACGTGAGTTTGGTTAATTGAAAGGAGATGTGTTTTTGCGTAATTTCTTTGACAAAAAATGTTCATGTTTTCTTTTGTGTATTTGGCCTTATTGTGAAATATTTTAGTTGGTCCTGTATGTTAGGAGAGAGACAGTAAAGTTTTATTTGACAGTAGACTTCAACTGCGTTGTGTTCTACTGTCAAAAGGAGGGTACAGGCCCAAATATTGGGTTCTTGGCTGCAGGTTTACAGTGCATAAAGTACATATGCCATGGCGCTGTGTGTCACTGCTTATCCACATGCTATTGTTTTGTCTGTGCTGCCTTTTTGTGCTTGATATACAGCGAGTATATCTGATGGCTTGACATGTGCATTTTTTTTATTTTTTGTATGTTTTGTTTTATGTTGTTACTATTGCAAGTTCTCCTGTGTTGTGAAGGGATCCGTATGATGATACGTATCGTTGCACAAGCGTTGGATGAATCTGGTATAATGATAAATTTCACAGATATGGTTTACATACTGTGAGGAAGACAGGCAGCACTTTTACCGGGGCATGCCTAAAACTGGCTATAATGATATTGAAGAAAACTAAAAAGATATACAGATTCAAAGTGTGTCATCTGATGTTAGTCACTCACTGCACATTCCCTTAAAGGAACATGCAGCCCTACATTCATGTATCCTTGATTGGACCCAAGGATGGAATTATAGATCTGTGACTCAAGGTGACCTAATTTCTATATTGCATTACTTAATCATGTTTTGTTTCCCAAATAGCATATGGCTTTGTCCCTTGAAAGGAAATCAGGTTTAATTTTTCTCTCCCTGAAGAGAGAACAGGAACATTAGTTAGGATTACCGTATATGGTGTAGTTGCCAGTGGTAGAGTTAAAATTTGTGTAACTTTGGTCTTGTGTGTATCTCCCGTACTCTTGGTGCTGTGTCACATGCCTGAGGCACCCAAGCAAACTCTTGTTCTTCCTATAGATTTTTCTTTTGTTGCTTCTCCCCTGACCAATGTCGCATCATACTTAGTTATTGGGGATTTTAGTTGTGTCCTAGTTCCATTTCACTTTCCCATATTCCTTTCACCAGTCAGCCCATTTATTATGGGTGTATTGTTTATGTGCACAATTCTAGACAACAGTGATGTATCAGGGACCCCCCCATGTTATGTAAAATGTTTTTTTTTCAGACTGACTGTCGGGGTAGTGATAGGCTGGTTAACTGACCCAATATTATAGTAAGACAAGTTTTCCATCTCAATAGGAAATACCTTAAGTTTACCCTTTTGAACATGGTGGTGGGATCAGATGTGTTCTAATCATGCAAATACCAGAGAATGGACTATCACCAAGAGGAGGTACAGTCATATTCGTGATAGAGGCACATGAGTTTCGGCAGACAGAGGTATTCTATTCATGGATACATTTTCCAGCAGCACACGCTGTGACAAAAGACTTCCACTAATACAAAATAGAGGAACCCCCGGATACACCACACCCAGACATTGATAAAATGTCGGACCGGGAACTTGTAGCTCAGCTAAAACTTTTAATTAAAATACATAGACAATTGGTCCAATATGTCATGCGGACTGCAACAGTCCAACCAGCAACTAACATCCCACAACTGACCCCTCATCAGGGGAACACAAACAAGATTACACCACAGAACATAATATCGTGTCTTGGTAAAATACCCGCAAAACGGGAACAAATTCCATTCTGGTTAGCTCAAAAAATCACCCAGATAGAGGCAGTATTTCCTGATACTACCCCACACGAAAAACACAGAATTCTGACTATCTGCCTCCCAATGGGGATCGCACCAAATGTGGAGGACTGTGACACTTAGGGTACAGTCTTTGCTTCTATCTACACAAAAACACATGGTGTTCCGTCTATGGCGGTTATACCAGATGTCCTAAGACAGATTCAAAATGAATACGGTCCAGAACCTGCTTTAACTCTGGGTATGAAATTACTGAAGGACTTTATGCAGGTCTCGGCTATATTATTAGCCAACATAAAAGGAGAAGCAGCATGTGTGGCAATCCGCCAGAAATTGAAGGAGACAGATATAACAGACCAACCATTTGAGCTTGCTAAAATCATAGAAAAATCCTATGAAGAATTAGGAAGAGATAGTTTGGGTCGTAAACCGGTAAAACCCCAACTAATTGAAAATCCTGAAAAAACCTATATGAAAAATAATCTAAATACTCCAAAAAAGAGCTGGGATGGTAATAAACAATCCATTCCCAGAGAAAAACAATTCCAGTCCAGAGTAAGGTCTCCCCAACGGAGGAATAAATCACCGGTTGGAAGAGACAAATCTCCCCAAAGGGAACCCTCGGAAAAAAGATATAACCTTAGAGATAGGGATAAAATAAAAAAACCTGACAGATATCAAGACATTGATACACGTCCCTCTCGATCCTTCTCACTCAATCTTTCTCGATCTTCCTCACAGAAATCGGAAAGACGAGGACAGGCAGAACACAAGGAAGAGCACGTCAAGTCCAAAGACAAAGAACCTGCTCATCAAAGTAAGAAATCACAATTTCCCAGAAAGAAGGTAGCAAGTATTAAAATCAAACATGCCGAGGATTCTGAGGACACAACTGAAAAACGGAGAGTGGGCCCAGACAATGCTAGACAGCGCAGCAGAAGTGACCATAGCTCGCAAGATCCTGATGAGTCTTCTGGAGACAGTGGACACGAATGAATACATTCAGGTGGAAACTGCAGACACACAACTTAGTGTGCCCCATAAACTATATGAAATAACATTACGTATAGAGGGAGAAAAAACTAGGAAAATAAAAGGTCTGTTTTTGGGAAATCTTTCTAAAGGCTATGACATCCTGTTAGCTGAAAAAGACTGGCCACCAGATTTTGTCAGGGAGTGCCCTCATGGCGAAGAAATGATTATGCCTGCCTTCTCAAATCATATCCCAATTCAGAAAAAAATACACATTTGCAAGAAAATGGGCGGTGGCTCAAGCCCCTGCATTATACAAAAATCATGTAGGATGGGATGAGGATTCTCCTCACCACAAAATCCAGTTAAAAAATCAACCGACTGCACAAAGACAGTACCCAGTTAAACAAGAAGCTAAAAAGCAAGTCAGGGAGGTCTTAGATCAACTTGAATACCAAGGGGTGATTGAAACATGCATCTCACAAATGAACAATCCTTTGTTTCCTGTCTCCAAGCCAGATGATTCATATCGTCTAGTTTTGGACTACAGATATTTAAACCCCTGCTGTAAAACATTTGCAGTACAAAATTCACACAGTGCAGCACTAGTATCCTTATAAAGGCATAAGAATCATATCCATATTCAGTAATAGCACATGCAGTCCAAAGCACGGCAAGGCAACTCCCATAGACTCCTAGAAAGCACAACGCGTTCTTTAAACAAACCAAGTCTCCAGCAGCCCGGGAATCCCCCTCCTGCTTTTGTTTTGATTTGCACAAGAACTCCTAGAGTCCAGCAAGAACTGTTAGTTCTTAATGATATCTTATGTCCAACCTTACGTCAAACCCGACACCTTTCAGGTATAAATATACCAACGTTGCCTTAAGCAAACACAAGGTGGTGGGGAGCAGAGGGACGTTCTACTTGTCCGAGAGCCCAGCTGATGCGAGAGCCTAAGGAAGCCGCCCCTCCCCTTTGACGCGCTGGAGAAACTGCCTTTTCTCACACCGAGAAAATCCAGCTCCGGTGTTCCCGAGTTACCCTCGCGGGTTGCTGGGAGACTGAGTTCTGAGAAGCGAGATACAAGACTTCCTTCATTCTATAACCAAGGTACGGAGCTGATTAAAACCTTAGAGAGAACTCTTGATTCCGATACTTGGCAAAAAACCTAACTTTAACTTAAAACTGCTACTCACTTAGGGCCAGATGTAGGTAAGTATATTATACCGATTCATAAATACCTAATTTCACCGATTCGGTATTTATGAATCGGTAACAGAGAAGGGGGGAGATGTAGATAGAATCGGTAATTGAATTACCGATTCTGTAAGAATCGGTATTTACCGAATCGGTAAATACCGATTCGGTAATGCCCATTGATTCCTATGGGCATTGAAGCCCATAGGAATCAATGGGCGTTACCGAATCGGTATTTACCGATTCGGTAAATACCGAATGTTGCAAGGGTGCAGGGGGTGTCACTTTGACACCCTCTAGCACCCCGATTTCAGGCATGTGTGACATGTGGCACACAGACATGCCCTAAGGACATGTCTGTCTGTCACATGCCATAGGTGTGCATGCACACATGTGCATGCACACCTGGAATCGGTATTTTACCACCCAATTGAATTGGGTGGTAAAATACCGATTCGGTAAGGCCTGTGGGACTCAGAAGAGTCCCACCTACATCTCAAAATTACCGAATCAGTAAAAATACTGATTCGGTATTTTACCGAATCGGTAAATTTACCGAATCGGTAAAATAGGCCACCTACATCTAGAATAGCCATTTACCGGTCGGTAACGGCCGAATCACCGTTACCGGTCGGTAAATGTCGACCTACATCTGGCCCATACTCCTTCCCACGTATTAGGCTTAGGTCAGGTACACCGGGGTAGGCGTATCTTAGAAGCACCAGTTGAGTTTGTTTAGTCAATGTTTTTATGTATGTATATATATTTTATATATTTTAAAGTATCATATGGCTAAGAGACCATATTAATGCTTTTACAGTGTTATTTCATAATACTACTTTTACTGTACGCACTTTACTTTATGATAAGTATTGCAATTGTGGCAATGCATTTCTCTTGCATGAGAAAGAAGACTGCTCAATAAAATAACACCTTTTCTTGAAAACGCCCATCTCTCTATTTCTCTGCAATCTGGTGGAACTAAGCATGCACGATTGACTGAGTGAAATAGCCGTCTATTGTTTTCACACGACTCTAGAGATACACTCTTTAATCTGAGAGAGCAAAGTTGTCATGTTTATGCGGTTGTCAGAAACTGAATCCCTTCTTATCTAATCAGGGAAGTTCACTCCTCCCTGCTCATTCGAGAAAGTTTCTAGTGACCTCTGAGCTAGCTGGCAAACCTAAATTAAGTCTAACATAGTCAGTAGAGACCTAGATGACCTAAGTCCTACGTCTACACTGCTGTTTATGTTATTCGTATGCGCAGAGCCTATTGGGAAAATAGGAACTACACTACACAGTGTTGGCTTCCGGATTGGAGTCAACAAGTCTTGGCAAAGGCAATCCACGCAGTAAGGGAAGATCGGCGTCTATTTTCAGAGAAGCGAGGTCTGGGGAGCTTCCCCTTTACAGGAAAGCAGGAGCAAGCCCGGAGCAACCAGGCAAGCAGTGTTGTTTTGTAAAGATGTCTTCAGGAGGGATACTAGCCAGCGGGCTAGCAACCGTGAAGACGCGTCAAGGAGAAATGCAAGAACAGGCCCCACACGGCACTCATGGAGTGTGGAGGGCTGAGCTTCGGTGCACTTATGGCTCGGGGTTTGGACTTCTCAGGGTCCAATGTACAACTTTGAGGATGCCTCAGAAGCTGCATAGTTAGCAAAAAGCAGGTACTGCAGGTAGTCCGGTCCCACGTCTCTCGTGTCCGCCATGGATCTCAGCTTTGCTGTGGATGTGGTTCGGGGTCAGAGAAGTCTGGAAGTCCAGAGGCTGCATTGCTAATGTAAATGTAAATGTGTAGGCATTTATATAGCGCACTGCTACCCGTAGGCGTCCTGGCGCTTCGACCGCTGCGAAACCCTTCCTGGCTTCCCTGCGAGATGGTCCCTTAATGGGTATCTCCAGGGTGAGACCAGGCATCCCCGGCGGTCTGGGGGGCCGTTAGTGAAGATGAGGCAAGCTAATGCCCAGAGTTGCCGAGTGTGATCGCTGATCAGAGTGGGCACCGAGGCGAGAGAATTATCGAGTCCGCTGACCCTGGTCCAGAAACCTGCCGCGCCGGGAATCGAACCCCGGTCCCGGGCCGTCCTCTGCTCTCGGGTCTGCCGCCTCTAACCAGTGAGCCACACTACTTCTCCGGGCTCCGGCGGGAGCATCGACAAAGCAAACTGGCAAGTTACTGATGGTGCATGTTTGCACAGGATGGTCACTCCTTGACCAAAAGGGAGATTCTTCAGTCTTCTAGTTGCAGTAGAATGTTGAAGGTCCAGAGTTTCATTTCAGAGTTTCAGTTCAGGATAATCCAAAGTCTCTAGACTCAGCTCCTAGCTTTATACCAATCTAAGGGGCTGGATTATGTGGTTCTGAAAATTATGGACCCTGCTATAATGTGGTACCGAAGCCCAACACTCGTGTCAGAAAATATCATCATACCATGACGAATTTGGTATCGGCAGACCGGTAATCATCAGGACATTATGCCTGTGCATTTGCGTCACGATTGAGTGACGAAAACACCCTTAAAAAGTAGTTTCTGTATTGAACCCTCGGGTTCTATTTTGTGAGCGGCATCCATCTTGTGGTTGCCCTTACATAGTCAATTGACCAAGGCCGAACTCAAGCTGAAAGGACACGTCCACCTTTACTGACTCCTCTGTGACCTGGGCGAGCTGCCTCCACTGCCTCCAGCCAAACCTGTTCGGGCAGTCCCCAACCCACTGGCCGAGCGAGATTAGCATCAAGACACAACATGTCATAAACCATTTACCGCATACAAACCACGCTTTATCTTACACACACCTGTCTCTGTTCCTTTCTTTATGACCTGTTTTACAAGGAGAAGGTGCCCGTTTTTATTAGGAGTTCATCGATATCTGATGGAAGTTCTGGGCCTGGCTGGGTAATCTATCATGAACTGGACAAACTGAAATGTGGGCTGTCATCATGACTCTGCTTTTTCTTTATGAAAGCGCTGTATTGTGTGTCCTGAATGTCTCAACACTTTCTGTTTATGTTTGAAATGAGCTCAATGTGTGTGTGTGGGTCACATTCAATGGATATAAATAAGGCCCCAAACAAAAACGAAATTACCTATTTTTGCAAAAATAAATACATTTACAGCAGTTTTCCTTAGATGCACTGTATTAGAGGTTCACAGGCAAACCTTTCAGCTGCAGTATATTTGATTGGAATGTTCATTCAGCCAGCACTTTTTCAGTTAAACACGGGTGGTATTTTGCATAACAGTCCTTTTAAATAAATGTGGCGCAAAAATGTGACGCAGGATTGTGACGCGTTTTAAGTTAGGCATATGCGCTTAGGTTTGTGAGTTAATGCATCTAAATGATAGGCAAGGGATGCAGCGGACCCTTATATGTAGAACAATCACAAAAAGGAATAATTGGTTTTTTTTAGAAGACAAAAATTATTAATTATGAAAAATAATTATTAAAAATAAGTGCTACAAAAATCGTTTTTAAATTTTTATAAAGCTTAACACTCATACTATGACCTCCTAGCATTAAAATTTGATTTAAGTTATGTTGCATCACTAAAATGACAAGCATTCGTGTGTATAATTTCCCCTTGGCATAGGCGCAAGCAAGCTCATTTTTATAAAGTATAAGTTATTATTTTCAAATGCCTGACTCATGGGTTATGTAATAGACATTCTAGTAATGCATATTATGCAAGAAAATTGTAGGATATTCATTTTTAAATGCCCAAAATATGAAAGTCGATTTTGAGTAAAAGCACTGTTTAAACTGCATTTTGCTTCCATTCAGAGTACTTTTTAAAGTGTCTCAGGCTTAGCAAATGCATACATTTAGGTTTTGATATATATTTGCAGGTTGTGCCTTCTTATGGTTCAGTGGGTTAATGTGCCAGTACACAGGCTTGTTTTAATATCAGGGTTGAAGGTTCTAGCTTCAGCTAGGCCTACGGAAAGTTTGTTTATTTAAGACTGATGAAGTGTGTACCATAGGATTGCAACAAGCATTTACTAAAAAAACTGGTCTGTGTGTCTTTAGGTTTTGAGAAACATTGACATTTAATGTAGTTTAATGATCTGGGAATAGAGATAATTTTGGCGCCTAAAAAAGAGAAATTATTTTTCAAAATAGAGTACATTATTGCAGGTTAGATAGAGCCTACTGGCTTTGACAGCTTCAATGTGGCAGAGGCCGGGGGCTGGGAGAATTGCAGACGCTGGCTCGAGTGCGCTGCTGAGATGTTATCTTTTAGTTTCCCTGTAAACAATGGAGAAGGCTGTCATGTTGACATTTGTGACCCTTTAATTAGGACTTTGCCTCTGAGGAATGCAGAATGACCTTGCTGAACGGGCCTCTAGAGGTGAGGTTTCTGGTTTCTCCGTGAGAACATCAATAAAATGAAAGAACTTAATTTAAAAGGGAAAATAAATAGGGGTTTCTCTGAAGGTCCCAAACATGTGTTAAATAATCTGCAGAACTGATACATTTGTGTCTCCACGCTAAGGAAAATAATGTTTGCTAGCTGCCTTTATTTTACAGAAAAAGAAGTGTTGCATTAAGTCTTAGATAAGAAAATATGATGCAGCCCTTTTCCAAAATTTCGAAGGCTAAAGGCTACAGGCCTAAGTAAAAACACCATTTGCTCATTAGGTATTTTTTTTTCAGTGCACATTATAGGTGCCACATTCATATGGAGTATCAGTGTAACAATTTCTTTTAGAACGGTAAAAATAAGGTGGCTTGATGTTGCGAGGTGAACTGACAAGAGAGTACCAGTTAAGTAATGAAAATTTATTTTTGTGTATGTTACAATGTTTTTGTGTTGTGTATTTTTCTGCTTCTGCCAACAGATTATTCATGGATTGTTCTAAGGCAGACAAGACACGTGAGTTTGGTTAATTGAAAGGAGATGTGTTATTGCGTAATTTCTTTGACAAAAAATGTTCATGTTTTCGTTTGTGTATTTGGCCTTATTGTGAAATATTTTAGTTGGTCTTGTATGTTAGGAGAGAGACAGTAAAGTTATATTTGACAGTAGACTTCAACTGCGTTGTGTTCTACTGTCAAAAGGAGGGTACAGGCCCAAATATTGGGTTCTTGGCTGCAGGTTTACAGTGCATAAAGTACATATGCCATGGCGCTGTGTGTCACTGCTTATCCACATGCTATTGTTTTGTCTGTGCTGCCTTTTTGTGCTTGATATACAGCGAGTATATCTGATGGGTTGACATGTGCATTTTTTTTATTTTTTGTATGTTTTGTTTTATGTTGTTACTATTACAAGTTCTCCTGTGTTGTGAAGGGATCCGTATGATGATACGTATCGTTGCACAAGAGTTGGATGAATTTGGTATAATGATAAATTTCACAGATATGGTTTACATACTGTGAGGAAGACAGACAGCACTTTTACCGGGGCATGCCTAAAACTGGCTATAATGATATTGAAGAAAACTAAAAAGATATACAGATTCAAAGTGTGTCATCTGATGTTAGTCACTCACTGCACATTCCCTTAAAGGAACATGCAGCCCTACATTCATGTATCCTTGATTGGACCTAAGGATGGAATTATAGATCTGTGACTCAAGGTGACCTAATTTCTATATTGCATTACTTAATCATGTTTTGTTTCCCAAATAGCATATGGCTTTGTCCCTTGAAAGGAAACCAGGTTTCATTTTTCTATCCCTGAAGAGAGAACAGGAACATTAGTTAGGATTACCGTATATGGTGTAGTTGCCAGTGGTAGAGTTAAAATTTGTGTAACTTTGGTCTTTTGTGTATCCCCCGTACTCTTGGTGCTGTGTCACATGCCTGAGGCACCCAAGCAAACTCTTGTTCATCCTATAGATTTTTCTTTTGTTGCTTCTCCCCTGACCAATGTCGCATCATGCTTAGTTTTTGGGGATTTTAGTTGTGTCCTAGTTCCCTTTCACTTTCCCATTTTCCTTTCATCAGTCAGCCCATTTATTATGGGTGTATTGTTTATGTGCACACTTCTAGACAACAGTGATGTATCAGGGACCCCCCATGTTATGTAAAATGTTTTTTTTTCAGACTGACTGTCGGGGTAGTGATAGGCTGGTTAACTGACCCAATATTATAGTAAGACAAGTTTTCCATCTCAATAGGAGATACCTTAAGTTTACCCTTTTGAACATGGTGGTGGGATCAGATGTGTTCTAATCATGCAAATACCAGGACTTTCTAGTGCTTGTCCTTTATCTGCGCATTTGATCATTGGCCTTTGTATTGCATAGTGCACCTGATGCACATTTTTAAAGGGACTTTTCTTCAGGACCTTGATAATCTGTATTATGTCGTTTCTCTATTTGAGATGTTCTAAGATAAGGAATTTAGGAACACCTAGGCTTAATAATTGAGGAAAATATGTATTTACCCCATTAGACAATGCCACTGTGTGAGGACATCTATTTAGATTCCTATGGCGTATTGCCACTCCCTTGCAGATTGCAGGCCACCTGCTTGCAGTCCCCTTGTTAAAACCCATGAACTATTTTTGTGCTTGATTTGAGGGAAACTAACAATTGTGTTACATTTCCTCTATCACTAGGTTCTGCTGGATCTTCCAGAGTCAAAGGAAGAGTGATTCCCTGCAGACCTGTGATCAAGACTAAGCCCACTCCCCATCAGTGACCGCTACAGATGAATGACAGATTTCTTGGCTCTACAATTTCTGCAACAAGGAAGCCGCGAGGCTGGACAGCAATCATCAGCGTGACATCAATGGTGCCTCCCAAGCAAGGCATTTGCTTCATTGGAAGGCGTTGCAGAGAAAAAAAGGAGCTGGTTCTTTGTTTGCCAAAGAATGGGAGCTTCTGTGTGTTTGAGCTTTGTACCTGTTATGTGCTGGAAACCTCTGTCAGTGTACAGTCCTTTGAGCTCTTGGCCTGAGTTTTGGCCATACACACACCTCTTTTGCTTTGCTCCAGTGGAACGGATCCACGTTTGGAAAAAGGCACTACATTCTGGCGTCCATGGGAAAGCAGCTTGAGCGTCCTCTGACACTAAATAATGAGTGTTGGAGTCTGAAAGTGCCGCTGATCTTGAAAGGTTGTTTCTCAGTAGTGCTTGGATCTGCACGAGATGCTTTGTGCCCTTGATCAATGAAGAGCACATCATTTGTAGTGTCTGCCACAAAGAAGAGACACTGGTGCATTGTTTTGAGACATTGAGACTTTCGAGTGAGCTGTGGGTGTTTTGCCAGGAGGGCACTCCAACTAAACAGTATTTTTTTCTTATGAAAAAGCCTGAATTGAAGAGGCTCAACGCGGAAGAAAACAATGGAAGCGGATTTGTAGGCCAAGAACTATGACTATGGACTAATAAAAAGTTTTCTTTTTGATTGTGCAGCTCTCTCATCCACGAAACTTGCTTATTTTTGATTTTCGAACTGCCATCCGGTTCTGCTGCTAGGGTCGCTGTTGCCACAGTTTTTGGAGTGCAGCTGGAGACGGTTAGGTCGACAGTTCTGGTTGGTCTAAGGGAGTTACCATGGACTGAACAGAAGCACTCCTTAGCAGAATCAATCTCCCACCGCGGGCAGCAACTTAGAGGATGGAGTTTCCAAAGATGGGGAGACCTGCTAGATCAGCGAACTTTGAAAAGACAATATGCCCTGTGATGGCAAGAAAACAATTTTTGATAATATGTATTTTAATGTTGTGTAGCATAATGGTGTTTTTGGTGGGCTATGCTTTGTTCACCTTTCGAGTTACATTTGTACACGACACTCAGCCCACACCTCCTCCTACTGTTTCCCCGCATTCCTTTCACCCTCTACTTGCACATGAGTCTGCCAGAAGATTAGAATATGTAAATAACTCATTCATCCAGCTCCTGCACCAGCACCAGTCTGTAATGAACACAACGAATTGTTGGGTATGTGGACTTATGCCACACAAGACAGATAAGGGTATCCCATATTTTGTCCTGCCATTAGCTACTATGGTTCTCTGTGGGCATTTCAAACAATGTTCCTATTCGCTATCGAATCATATTTCCCACGTTACATGACAAGTAACTCAAGCAACAAAGTATTGGTAGTAGGAATTGCAAATGTGAGCAGAACAATTGACTCATACAGAACGATTCCTAGAGATAAGTTGCAAGCTTATGTTAGATGGAATATAACAAAATATGGAGTTGCTTTAAGTGAGAACGAGCGAGCAAAAGCCAATCAAGTTGCTGCATTTTTATCCCTGACAATGCTCCGACAGTATACCAGGCCATCTCCAAACTGCACAGGATCTCTGAGTCCATTCATGTGGACAAAGGAGACTGGTCCTTGCTGGGGTGGTTCTGGGAACTGATATCTGCCTGGGGATGGAAAATTCTGATTTTCATTGGAATGATCTTAGCCATTCTGTTCCTGTTCTGCCTGTGTGTGTAGTGCGCTCCTGCAATATGTGGCCTCTGTGCTACATCATGTGTAAGGAAGCCTGTGTCAAGGGACGAACTGAGCACCAGGATGATGCTACAGCAGCATCTCCATGACTTCATGAATACAGATTTGGACTCAGATTAGCATGAGTTATTGCCTATATAAGGGCAAAAGGAGGGTCTGTGGTTCTGAAAATTATAGACCCTGCTATAATGTTGTACCGAAGCCCAACACTCGTGTCAGAAAATATCATCATACCATGACAAATTTGGTATCGGCAGACCGGTAATGATCAGGACATTATGCCTGTGCATTTGCGTCAAGATTGAGTGACGAAAACACCCTTAAATAGTAGTTTCTGTATTGAACCCTCGGGTTCTATTTTGTGAGCGGCATCCATCTTGTGGTTGCCCTTACATAGTCAATTGACCAAGGCCGAACTCGAGCTGAAAGGACACGTCCACCTTTACTGACTCCTCTGTGACCTGGGCGAGCTGCCTCCACTGCCTCCAGACAAACCTGTTCGGGAAGTCCCCAACCCACTGGCCGAGCGAGATTAGCATCAAGACACAACATGTCATAAACCATTTACCGCATACAAACCACGCTTTATCTTACACACACCTGTCTCTGTTCCTTTCTTTATGACCTGTTTTACAAGGAGGAGGTGCCCGTTTTTATTAGGGGTTCATCGATATCTGATGGAAGTTCTGGGCCTGGCTGGGTAATCTATCATGAACTGGACAAACTGAAATGTGGGCTGTCATCATGACTCTGCTTTTTCTTTGTAGTAAAAATATTTGTATGATACACTGTAAAAATAAGGAATGTTTGCCTAGGGCACAAAAAATGGTATAAAAGGTCTGTGCGGAGACCATTCAGGCAGGCTACCTCATTCAGTTGCTTTAGGTGTGACTGGGCGACGTAGCCTCACAATTAATTGTAATAAAGATGTCTTTTCATATTTCAGATTCTCTGTTGATTTCTTTGCTGCTTTTGAATGGACTACTTATTGGTAAGACCCCTGAGAAGTGATGAAGTATTTTTGGTACTTCAATTACCTGCTAGGTCCCTCCTATGGGTGGAACCTGGGAAGGGGGTGGTTACACCCCTTTCCCTTTATTTATAAAGTTTTATATAGCGCAACTTGATCCCGAAGGATATCAGAGCACTTTACAATTTGAGGCAGTCCAAACTCTGCAGTTTTTCCCTCTCATTCCCATGGCCTACCAGTTTTTCCCTCCAAATTTCTCCTCTGCTCAGCGCTAAGACCTTTATGTTAAGCAGTACACCCCCAGCCACCATTTTGTGTTAACAAGTCAGAGAAACCAGACCCCCCCCGGCAACAGGGATCTTATACATCAGAGGGTGCGCTGAGACAGCAGTAATCTGCTGTGTACTGTTTAAACTGTATTTAATAGGGACCGTGCACTTCGTTTTTTGGCCAGGAGAGGGAGTAAGGTTTTCATTCAAACAGTACTGTTAGAGAACAAGTTTGTTACTTACCTGCAGAAGTCCAAAGTGTGGATTGGGCCAGTCTTTCTCCTAGGGGATTCCTGAATAGAGCACCAGCTTCCAACTCCCTGAGCAGCAAACCTAGTCTGAGGTAGCTGGGACCTTATATAGTCTGCTATTGTTTGGTACATGTGTACACCGATTGGTGGTTGTATCTGGTGTTTCTATTGGATTAGGGTTAGTGTCCACATTGGATGGGTATTTGAGGGTTCTGATTGGTTTCTGGGTCTGTGATTCAACGTAGGGTTGGGATATTCGATAAGTAAACCCCCCCCCCCCCCTTCCTCAAGCGCCTTGAGACCCTCTGGGTATGTAGTGCGCTATATAAATTATGACTTGCCTTGACTTGACTTGACTATGGCTAGGGTCAGGATTTCTATTGGAAGTAGGGACTAGGGCTTCCTCTGTTATTGGTTGTTGGGACTAGGGTGGGACTAGGGCAAGGGTTAGGCCTTTAATTGGAAGCAGCGATTAGGGCTTCTGGTGTTATTGGTTGCTGGACTAGGTGTGGGATTAAGAGTAGGGCTAGGCTTTCTATTGGAAGTAGGGACTAGGGCTTCCTGTGCCATTGACTGCTTAGACTTGGGTTGGGACTACTGGTAGGACTAGGGCCTCTACTGAATGTAGAGATCAGGATTTTTTCAACTGATTGGTTGCATGGACTAGGGCTAAGATTGGCTGTAAAGTGTCGGTCTACAACTGGTTCCAGATTTTAGGGGTAGTGTTGTGCCTGGAAAGTGTTAGGGCTAGGGTTCCCATTGCCTGAAGGGGTCACCTGATTACTAGGGCTACAAAAGGCCAGGGTTAGGGCGTCTCAGCCTGGGCGGAGAGGACAAGGGCAGTTGCCTGTTAGAGCCTGATAAGGGCAGAGAGGACCAGGGCAGTTACCTGTTTTAGCCTGTATGAGACTGGTCAGGACCAGGGCCAGAAATGTTACCCATGTTCCCATTCAGTAATACCCACCCCACACGTCCAGTTTTGAACCAGAGCTGGGGTTGGAGTGCCCCAACAACTGGTTTGAAGCGGGCTATGCATGGAGCACCTTGTGTGCCCCAGGCAGTGTCTCATTTCATTCAACCCACCCTGCCCCAATACACTATAGCCTGTCTGGGGAGGTGCTAGCACCTCCCAAGGCAGGAAATCTATTGTCCAGGCCTCCCTCGCTGGAAGGGCTCCCAGCTGCAGGAGGTCAGACTTGTGTCTGTGGCAGCAGCATCCATTTTGTGATGCTGAGGCTCTGTTTAACTTTAACCGGGTAAAGCTACAACTACATGTCTTCTCCCTCTAGAAGGGTGGAATGCTACCCCCGTCGCCAGAACTGGTGAGGGGGTAGTATTCCAAAGCGTATGATACCTTACACGACATGTTTTGATAAAGCCAAACCAAAGTTAGCATTAACCGCAAGGATTATAATGCACTTAAGAGTATATGGTATGACTATATCATAGAACAGCTATAAGGACATGGTTCCGAAAGCTGCAGACAGGCTCAGCTCATGCTAGAGCACCATCTCACATAAAACCAAGCACTCTGCCTTCAGGATTGTCAAGGCCTGCCATAGGAGTGACTTATAGGTATATATGTGTCTATATGTAATGGTAGGTATAGGGATACTATACCTAAGCAAGGGGTGATTACACAACCTTGCCCCAGCTGAGTGATCAGCCAGTTGTGTCAATGTGGGTGGCCAGCCAGGGGTGGCATAATACATGCTGCAGCCCCTTTTAGGCCTTGGATGCACCTATGCCCTGGGTACCTATGGTACACTATACAGGGGTTCACAAAGGTGACCCAATACCCAATTAGGTATGTGCCTTAAGTATATGGTGTCCATTTTACAGTGAGAGCAGATAGCCTGGGGCACTGATTAGCAAGATCCCAGGCCAACTAAGTCGAAAACCAGCTAAACACTAGGCAAAAAGTTGGGGTAACCATATAGTCAGATATCCACCTTCCTACCCCCCCCCCCCCAAACAAAAGGAGATAAGGCTATCCTTGACCAGGTAAGCCTATATTGCCTAAGTGGCCATATAAGGAAGTACCTGCACTAGCATGGTTATCCCCTGTCTCATGGTCCACTAAGCAATCCTAAGGGTATCATAGGGTCACAACCATAGGGAATCTCTACCTGTGGTGTGTTTTGGCAAAGTAAAAGGCTGGTGTTGAGATGGAGTACTGAAGTGAGGCTCTTCTACTGTTGGGCTCAGCTTCCTCCAATCACTTTCCACCATGTATGCCTTTCTTTCCTTGACTGAGTTGCACTGAGCTCTCAGGGTCAACCTCTGGCTACCTACAGTTAGAGGCTGGGTCCCTTGTGTTGGCTCACTGGAGGGACAGGTCAGGTTTGGGCCCGTTAGGGCCCAGGTTTGGCTGTGCCCAACAGAGTCACTCTGGGGGAGGTTCCTAACTAAGTGTAAGGGAGATCCCTCATGAGTTTTGAGAATTTTCACCTTGCTAGTGCTGCTAGCTTTGCTGCCCCTTATCTGCTGATGGGGGGTTCCTGTGGACAGGGGGCCCTTTGGGGTCTCCCTGACCTCTAAGCCCTGGGTTGACTAAGGCAGGGTAAAGAGGGGCAGGTTACCTGCTCCAGACTGGGTCCCACCTTGGAAGGGTCCACTGACATCAGGGGCTCTGCCAGGTTAGGCCTGACTACCTCTGGGGCAGTTCCTTTACAAGGGGTAGGGTCAGTTCCCTGAGGAGGCTGACTCTCACCTAATGTCTGGTGGGAGGGAGACTTTTCTTCCTCCCCAATACTCTCTGTCTGAGTGAAGTGATCCATAGTTTCAGGCTTCACAACACTAAAATCTGTTTGAGTTTGGGCTGTGACCATCACAGCCCTACCAACCTTTTCAGGAAGGAACTCTGTTTGCATGTGGGCTGTGACCATCACAGCCCTGCAACCTTTTCAGGGAATGCAAGAAAAGTCAAGCGCACACAACCTAAATTAGTTGATAGGTATTGTCTTGTGTAGTTCAGGAAAGGATAAAATCACTCTCAAATGTTGTTGACTTGTTTGTTTTTTATTATTGATCTGGTGAGAAGCTCCCCTAACCAAAAGGGGAACTTTTTTTTTGCATAAGAAACCAGCCGACACGTGTTTCGTCAATAACGGGGTAGACCCGTGACTCTTCAGGGCTGGGAAAACAAAATAAAGTGTCAAAAATGGATAAGGGCAAAGTGATAGTAGGGAAGTCTAAAGGGCCAGTGTGGAAGGGTGTCAAGAGATGAGGTGATAGGTTAAAGGACCAATGAGGGAACGTGGAAACCTGAGAACGTGATCGGCGGTAAAGAAGGTGTGTGCCTAAAGGGAAGAGAGCACCCGAGTGAAACATAACTCTAAAGTGAGTGTCTTAAGTGTGGTGGTGAGCTGCTCAGAAATACACAATTCAAATCTTACTAATGCAGCGACGCAAAAACCACATGGTGAGTGTCATGTGGTGAGACAAAATAGCATAATGAAAATCAAGCATAACAAAATATGCAATCAATTGGTACGCCATGTCCTGGGGAAATAAAGAGGGAAAAAAATACTTATAAAGGATCAACAAGACCAGGTATCTACTATAAAATTGGTGGTGAGTGAGGTGTAGGGACCCAGAACATATTAACATGAAAAGTCATTACGCAGCCCCAATCTTATTTAATAGGTTTAGGAAGAACAATTTTTAGAGAACAAAACCAAAACTACGATGACCAGGTAATAGTCAGGCGCTCAACAAAAATTATGGCTTCTGTAAGAAATCTTCTTGTACACAATTTCTGCTGCAAAGCTAGGAAAAGGAAGGTCACCTTACTCCCTTACAAACACCAGGGATCCCCCCCGGTTAAAACATGAACAGAATTCTTAGCTGAGCAGATTATAATCAATGTTCAAGTCCAATATTTGTCTTAGAAAATACACATATCACTAATAGACTAGTAAGTATCCTGCTTTGTGTCCAAAGCGATGTGTTCTTCAGATTAACAACACCAGGGTCTGCTGTTAAATCATCATTGTCATTTATTCCAGTTCGTTTTCCTTCAAACAAAAGCAAAGCCTCAGCCAAAACGTGTTTCGTCGGGTATTAATGTCATGCCATACGACTTCTTCAGGGCTGCAAGCCAAGAAGATGAAAATACTTAATGTCTATAATATGTACAACAATATTCAAAGTGAGGTTATACTAGCGGGAAAGGTAAAGTCATATGTGGGGTCACCATTAAAATTGCCATGTGACTCAGTTTATGCCAATAAGAAAACCACCTACAAATGAAAGTGCCTGCCCTGGTGTATAGACAAAGCAACAAGAAGAGATCCACAAGTCCCAAGATTGAAAGATATGGTAGTGTAAAATTCTCTTTACCAAATAAAAATATATCCTTCCTGTGGTTCAGACCTCCAAGGTATAGCCGAGTGTTACACCCTAGAACGAGAGAGGACACTCCTCATTTCCTTCTCAAATTCCTCATTTACTCCAAATATATCATTATTCAACAACGAGGTCCTAATATTCCTAATATTCCTAAGGGCTATCCAGTTGGTCATATTTTGCAATAACGTTCCTCTTTTATACACAGAAACCACTTGTACCGGACCCAGAGTAAAACGCATTTTTATACAGAAAAACCTAGTTGATCAAAGCCAAAGTACGTAGCGCTCTTATACATATACACAAAGTAAACATTAGGTAAACCCCGGTTAGGTAAAAAGATATATTAAAAGTTTAATATATCTTTTTACCTAACCGGGGTTTACCTAATGTTTACTTTTTGTCTCTTCCAAATTAGGTTCTACTGTATAATAGTGTTACATACTTGTGCTTTGCTTAACTAGGCTCTAATGGGATGGTGTTGATTTGGTGGGAGGGATGTGAGCTCTCTGCATGCAATACGGCGTTGCAGGCCGTTTCTTTCCGGAACAGGCGGCTGTGCAGGGCGTTGTCTTTGATGTACAGTTCTACATCTAGAAATGTCACATTAGTCGTGCTGATGTTGCTGGTGAACACTCACCATGTGGTTTTTGCGTCGCTGCATTAGTAAGATTTGAATTGTGTATTTCAGGGCAGCTCACCACCACACTTAAGACACTCACTTTAGATTTATGTTTCACTCAAGTGCTCTCTCCCCTTTAGGCGCATACCTTCTTAAACCCCCGATCACGTTCTCAGGTTTCCACGTTCCCTCATTGGTCCTCTAACCTATCACCTCGTCTCTTGACACCCATCCACACTGGCCCTTTAGACTTCCCTACTATCACTTTGCCCTTATCCATTTTTGACACTTTATTTTGTTTTCCCAGCCCTGTCTACCCCGTTATTGACAAAACACGTGTCGGCTGGTTTCTTGTGCAAAAAAAAGTCCCCTTTTAGTTAGGGGAGCTTCTCAACAGATCAATAATAAAAAACAAACAAGTCAACAACATTTGAGAGTGATTTTATCCTTTCCTGAACTACACAAGACAATACCTATCAACTAATTTAGGTTGTGTGCGCTTGACTTTTATTGCATTTCACAGAAGGGAGAGCTCATCTCCCCCTTCCTTTTTCGGAGACCAGGGTTATCTCTGATCAAGAGGCACCAACCGCCTAGACCTCGCAACTAACATTTAACCACTACCTGTAGAGTGCCATCGTATTTCTGAGCACTATTATAACCCTCCGCTGAACTTTTTAACCTTTTCAGGGAAGTCTGCTTGAGCTGGGGCTGTGACCAACACAGCCCCACTAACCTTTCCTGGAAGGCCTATCATTTTGGAATGGGTTTCTTGCTCTACCCCAGCCCAGGCTGAGATCTCTAGATCATTTCCCAGTAGACAATCTACAGGCAAGTTTGTAGACACTGCCACTCTCTTTGGGCCAGTTACACCTCCCCAGCTGAGATTTACTACTGCCAAGGGATGATCTGTCTGTACTCCATCAATGTTGATCAACTGATAGGTGTCAGATCCTTAAAAACTTACTCTTGACTCTCCAGCTACTGCACAGGAACAGAGATGCTAGAGCCCAGGCCCCTCTAGACAATGCTGGTGGGTCTTACACAGAACCCTCCATCATTACCCCAAGGGACGGGGGAATTGGATAAAATAATAAACAGAGAAGAGACTGGTCCTGCGTTGGCCTCCTCAGTCAGCTACCCTTGGTGCTGCCTTGCAGATGGAAACCTAAAAACAATAACACATCATTACAATCCTAACCTCCTACTCTCTCTATTGGATTCTATTCTGTTACTTGCTCTCACCCACCATTATATAGCTGAACCTTAGCTTCTCTTCTTAAGGTGTGTTGTGATTGCTGTTCTCCTCTATTAGTTGTCACTAGTGAGAGAGAAAGGAACAAGTATAGATTTATTTATATATTTCTGCCTCTAGTGATTCCTAACTGATTTTAATATAGAGCTCTCTGTAAGTGCACTTACTTCACTAATAACGGAGAATGCCTTCTATTTGGGTTTCTGGTATGTTCGTGTATTCAGTAGAACTCCTTTCTTGTGTTCTAACCTTGCCTCTTTCTTGTCTCCTCTGATTGTAGACCCTCCTGAACTCCTTGGTGAGTTTCTAAACTTATTGACATTGTATTTACATTTTTAATTGTTGAACTGCGTATTGTCCATATTTACTCATGGCATCTTTCTTTTCTTTTCCTCTTCAGGTATAACCAAATGACTGTATTTCTTACTTTCAGAAAACAACGGTGAATACTAGAGATTGTGCTTATAATTACAGTCTATTAATTTCCTTCTTCACTTAGCTCTTATTTAGAGTCTGTGTTCCAGCGCCTTTCTTCGCCGCTCTGGAACTGCCTCAAGACATAGACACCTCCTCCTCAGTCATGCACTCGATAACGGCTGGCTTCAACTGTCGCTCTCCTGAAGACTTCGGCAACCCGCGCTTGATCACGCGCCGGGTCCCGTAGTGAAACGAAATTCTTCAACTGCCGCTCTCCTGAAGACTTCGGCAACCCGCGCTTGATCACGCGCCGGGTCCCGTAGTGAAACGAAATACTTCTACTGCCGCTCTCCTGACAAACCTCGGCAACCCGCGCTTGAATCTTGCGCCGGGTTCCGAAGCAAGAGGTACTTCTGAGTATGCTGGGGCATGAAAGGAACTCTTACTACAACCTTCACTCCTTTGACAGGAATTTGCCGAAAGTCACAGGAACGAACCTCTCAGGGTGATTGTCTCTAGTGAAGTGCGCGTTTCCTCCGGAATTCGCGCTTCACATTGGATTCACGGAGGCTAGGGGCCTAAGAGACTAGCGCGCCTCTCGAGCCTCTTCCATGGCAACTGCGGCGGCCATCTTGAGTCTCCAGGAGCGCACCCTTTTTGACCAAGCATTTCGTTCAGAGTTCTTTGTGATCGGATAGTAGAGGACTGAACCCATGGTTTGGGTCCTGACAATAGGTGACCCCAGGTAAAAGTTGTCCTGAGGGGACTAGAATGTCAGTCACCATAGCGATGCTAGCCCCTGTGTCTCTATAGGCTTCAACTTTCTGGCCATTGATGTGGGGCTCCTGTCTGTACTTGCCCAAAGTGTTGGGACAAGCAGTGAAGTTATCAAACCCCATGCCATTTTCACAGACTAGAGTTTTTGTATTAGGGGACCTGGTTAGGTCAGCGTCCACCTGAGTTCCCCAAGTATACCCAGCCACAGTTTTGGGGGTACTCCCACCACCTGGGGGATTACTACTAATAGTAACATGAGGTCTTGGAGTGTTACTTGGAGGAATGTTCTCCTTATTGTTGGCCTTTGGGCAGCTACTGTCAGTCTTCAAGTGGCCAGGCTGGCAATAAGGTTTCTTGGGGTTAGAAGAAGTGTTTTTGGACCCCCTGCCCCAGGGGAGTTTTGGGGCCCTGTAGGGGACTTGTCTTTAGATTTATCTCCACCTTTCTCTTGAGGCTTAGTAGAATCTTTCTTCTGGTCGCCACTCTGATTTTTAGGCCCAATCCTGGTTCTGACACATTTGTCTGCCCTCTTACCCAATTCTTGTGGAGAGGGCAAATCAGAGTCCACCAGGTGCTGGTGTAGAAGCTGGTTTTGACAATTACTAAGGATCTGCTCCCTCATAATCAAATTATACAATCCTGTATAGTCATGTACTTTGCTGCCCAATAACCAGTCTTCCAGAGCCTTAGTAGCACAATCTACAAAATCAGTCCAGTCCTGAGTCTGTGTCTTCTGGGTATCCCTGAACAGCAACCTATATTGCTCAGTGGTTAAGCCAAACCCATCAATCAGAGCACTTTTCAGACTTTGTAGTTATTAGCATCCTCATCACTAACTGTGAGGAGCTTGTCTCTACCTTTTTCTGAAAAGGAGAGCCATAAGATTGCTACCCACTGACTTTGGGGTACCTGCTGTACTTTGTAAGACCTCTCAAAAGCAGTTATCCACTTGTGGATGTCATCCCCAACTTTGTAGGGTGGGACAATCGTGCTTAGGTTTCTAGTATCATAGGACCTATCTTTATCCTTAGGGATATTGCTGCCACTAGTGGTTTCTAACCCACTTAACTGTTGCTCTCTTGCAAGAGCAAGTCTCTCTTTGGCTAGGGCAAGCTCTTGCCTCTCAATCCTCAGATTGACTTCTCTCATTCTGGCCTGATGTTTCCTTTTCTCAGGGCAGGACATTCTCCTAACAACATCTGACACCAGTGAGACACCAAAGTGCTGAGATTCCCTGGATAGGGATCCTCCTCCTGTGCTCAGTGTTAAACCTGCTTGGGGGTCTGTATGGGGCTATTCCCCCTCCAGCCCCATGTAGGCTTATGTTGGCCTGGCTAAGTACTCTCACTTGGACCTGGCCATCATCATCCTCATCGACTTCTTCTGCCTCATCTTCATCAATTAGATTCTGATCTGGGGAATCTTCTGTTGAGGGCTGTCCCTCTTCTGCACTACCTGACAGACCTGTATTAGAGGCTTTCTGAGCATCATATTCTTCCATGAGCTCAATCAGGTGCGTGAGGGTAGGGTTGGAACCCTGTTTTAACTTTCTTGATGTGCACAAGTGCCTCAAATCATGAAAAGTTAAGGTATCATATCTGGAAGGTATCATTAAAGGATCTACCTCCACTGGGAGAGAACTACTGTGTGCTGCTCTCAGAGACATGATCTAGTGAGATGTGGTGTGTGCACCTACCTACACTAAGTGTTACCTACTAAACCTCTCTAGGAGTTGTAGTCAAGGTGTGCTAGGCCCTTTGCTCTACAACAACTAAGTTCAGTAGAACTTAAGTATTTTAAGACTTGTATTATATGTACCTCAAGGTACCTTAATGTGATCTTTCAAATAATATCTCAAGATATTATGGTAAAAGAATTAGCAAGCTCTTATCCCAACCGCTGGACACCAATGTGAGAAGTTGACCTGATGTGTGATGTCCACTATTCTAGTGGGCACCCTGTATCAGTCCAAACAACCTTTATGGTGATGGTTGTAAAGTCAACCTTATAGACCAGCTATCCTAGTGGTAGCATGGACAAAGCAGTCTTAGGCCAATACTTCAGAGAGCATTTGAAACCAATTGTTTTACCAATAATAACCCCTTGAATACCAAATGAAAGGACACCACAAAAGGTATATATCAAATATATATGTATTTATTACTAACACAACTCCTCTGCACTCTTTATGAGGTCAGAGTTCGAGATACAGCACAAGTGACTCAATAAGCATACTATAAGTTGCACAAATACAATTCTGCCCTAGGGGCCTCACGAACCATATACTAAGTAAGTGGTATAAGAACCACTTCAGAACAGGTGAATTGGCCTAGGGCCTAGGGAATCGCTGGGACTATACTAAACAACCACAGGTTAGGAAGTAGGATTCTCACAGGATGCGTGTGCAGTGTCTAAACACACAAGCGGGTTCTCATAGACTTTCAATAGGAATATAAAGTTAACAAAGTAATTGATTTCGTACCCTTTCGGGTGGACTACAGGAAAACCCAGTTAAAGTAGGACACTTGGATAGTTATTACCCACGGGAGCACCAGAGTACTCGAGTAACCTCACCCAGGGAAGCCGGGTGCATAGGTGTTCTTTCGTGTCGGGTTTCGTCGTCGAATCCTATGGAGAACTTCACAAAGATGCTGCAGGCGACCAGGAGGAAGATGTCCGGTTGGATCCAAGGGTGGATCGAAGCAGTGAAGAACCTGAAAGCAGAGGGGACAGAGTCTGGGTCACTAGCGAGTGACCAGGAAGGAACCAGACGATGTCGCGCTGCAAACAGATGAAGAAGTGAAGCTTGTCTCTGCAGCCACGTGGACCAGGAGGCGTTGACAATGACCAGGAGCTGGATACGGAATGTCCCATGAAGGATCTCGCTGTTGGTGGTGTCGGCTTCCGGATTGGAGTCAACAAGACTTGGCAAATGCAACCCACGCAGGAAAAGAAGATCGGCTTCTGTTCAGACCAGCAAGGTCTGGGGAACTTCCCCTTTACAGGAAAGCAGGAGCAAGCCTGGAGCAACCAGGCAAGTGGTGTTGTTTTGTAAAGATGTCTTCAGGAGGGCTACTAGCCAGCAGGCTAGCAACTGCAAAGACGCGTCGAGGAGAAATGCAAGAGCAGGCCCCAAACGGCACTCGTGGAGTGTGGAGGGCTGAGCTTCGGTGCACTTACGGCTCGGGGTTCATACTACTCAGGGTCCAATGCACAACTTCGAGGATGCCTCAGAAGCTGCACAGTTAGCAAAAAGCAGGTACTGCAGGTAGTCCGGTCCCACGTCTCTCGTGTCTGCCACGGGTCTCCAGAAGTCTGGAAGTCCAGAGGCTGCATCGCTAAGTCTTCGGGCTCCCGCGGGAGTGTTGACATAGCAAACCGGCAAGTCACTGATGGTGCCTGTTTGCACAGGGTGATCACTCCTTGACCACAAGGGAGATTCTTCAGTCTTCTAGTTGCAGTAGAATGTCGAAGGTCCAGAGTTTCATTTCAGAGTTTCAGTTCAGGATAATCCAAAGTCTCTAGACTCAGCTCCTAGCTTTATACCAATCTAAGGGGCTGGATTACCTGCTAGGTCCCTCCGATGGGTGGAACCTGGGAAGGGGGTGGTTACACCCCTTTCCCTATGTCCAGTTTCGCGCCAGAGCTGGGGCTGGAGTGCCCCAGCAACTGGTTTGAACCGAGCTATGCATGGAGCACCTTGTGTGCCCCAGGCAGTGTCTCATTTCATTCAACCCACCCTGACCCAATACACTATAACCTGTCTGGGGAGGTGCTAGCACCTCCCAAGGCAGGAAATCTATTGTCCAGGCCTCCCTCGCTGGAGGGGCTCCCAGCTGCAGGAGGTCAGACTTGTGTCTGTGGCAGCAGCATCCATTTTGTGATGCTGAGGCTCTGTTTAACTTTAACCGGGTAAAGCTACAACTACATGCCTTCTCCCTCTACAAGAGTGGAATGCTACCCCGTCGCCAGAACTGGTGAGGGGGTAGTATTCCAAAGCGTATGACACCTTACACGACATGTTTCGATAAAGCCAAACCAAAGTTAGCCTTAACCGCGAGGATTATAATTAGGGCTCTCTGTTTTCCGTTTTTACGGATTTTTACAGATAAAAACAGGCAGAAAACGATGTGTTTTCTGTCTGCATTTATTTTTAAAAGTGGATAATTACATAAAATTGTTCTTCTTTTAAGTAATTCTCTGTGCAGTCTTTCATGAGTTATAGGCCAGCAGCTGAGCAGATGGACAGTAAGGGAAATTAAAAAACAGGATGAAATTTCTTTAAATAACACATACTTGTATGGTATGCTAATATTTACCATTGTATGCACTGTTATGTAATATTTGGCAGCTTAAATAGCTAAAAAACGACAGACATCATAGTACGAGTGCATGTCTATCAGTTAAATAGATACGGAAATGTACAGTTTTACAACATATATACGAAAAAAACAAAATAAATATGGATAAATACAGATAAAATGGCCAAAAAATAAATATGGATAAATACAGACGGAAATGGCCCAAAAATTAATACCATAAAACCGGGAGCCCTAATTATAATGCACTTAAGAGTATATGGTATGGCTATATCATAGAACAGCTATAAGGTCATGGTTCCGAAAGCTGCAGACAGGCCCAGCTCATGCTAGAGCACCATCTCACATAAAAACAAGCCCTCTGCCTTCAGGATTGTCAAGGCCTGCTATAGGAGTGACTTATAGGTATATATGTGTCTATATGTAATGGTAGGTATAGGAGTACTATACCTAACATGACCTTGCCCAAGCTGAGTGATCAGCCAGTTGTGTCAATGTGGGTGGCCAGCCAGGTGTGGCATAATACATGCTGCAGCCCCTGGTAAGCCTTGGATGCACCTATGCCCTGGGTACCTATGGTACACTATACAGGGGCTCACAAAGGCGACTCAATACCCAATTAGGTATGTACCTAAAGTACATAGTGTCCATTTCACAGTGGGAGCAGATAGCCTGGGGCCCTGATTAGCAGGATCCCAGGCCAACTAAGTCGAAAACCAGCTAAGCACTAGGCAAAAAGTTGGGGTAACCATGTAGTCAGATATCTACCTTCCTAAACGGGTGACCGAGGAGTGTCCCTTCTTTCGTGGCAGGGCGTCCTGGAAGAGAAGGGGCTGCGGGCCTGTGAGGGGGACCCCAGCTCCTCTCAGTGGGAGGCGTGTGGGATGTGGAGCCGCCTGGCTGTTTCCTTCCGGTGCCTCCGACCCGGGCAAGGGTGGGGTGGGCTGAACAAGCGAGACCCCTTCCTCGCCCGTGGGTGGGTGGGCGGATGGGACTCCCACGCCGAGAGCCTGGTAATGTTTTTTTTCTCCCGACGGTGCAGTCTGACTCCCAGAGGGGACGCCTTGAACTGGGCGCCCGGGCCATCTCGCCGCGCAGGCTGTGGATGGACGGCGTTGCCTTCCTCCGGCCTCGCCTGCGCCCGCAGGTGGGCAAATGTTTTCAAAAAATACCTGTGACTCTTGGCGGTGGATCACTCGGCTTGCGCATTGATGAAGTACGCAGCTAGCTGTGAGAATTAGTGTGAATTGCAGGACACATTGATCGTCGACACTTCGAACGCACCTTGCAGCTCTGGGTTCCTCCCGGGGCTATGCCTGTCTGAGGGTCGTTCGATTGTCAATTCCCCCAGGGCTTCCCTAGGATGCGGCTGGGGCCGTCACAGGGTTAGATCCACTTCCTTTCATTCCCCCACAAGGTCAGACCCCTGATTGCCCGTGACAGGGTCCTACTGGGGCCCAGGGAGGTTCACCCTGGCCTGGCTAGGGTTCAGAAGCTGGGACCGGGCCCGGGCCTTGTGCTCCCTCCCAGGGTGCGGGAGCTCCCCGTTCTGTAAGCCAGCCGAGGGTCCTAGCGCTCGGGAGGGGTCTACCGGGGCCCAGGAAGGCTCACCCTTGCCTGGCTAGGGTTCAGAAGTTGGGACCGGGCCTGGGGCTCGTGCTCCGTCCCAGGGTGCGGGAGCCCCCGTCCTGGAAGCCAACCGAGGGTCCAGGCGCTGGGGATCCACCGGGCCCAGGGAGGCTCTTCCCAGCCTGGCTAGGGTTTGGTAGCTGGGTCCGGGTCAGGGGCTCGTGCTCCGTTCCAGGATGCAGGGGCTCCCCATCCTGCAAGCCAGCCGAGGGTCTGGGCGCTGGGGACGGGGCTCCACCGGGGCCCTGGGAGACTCTCCCCGGCCTGGCTACTGTCCGGAAACTGGAAGCTGGGACCAGACCTTGGGCTTGTGCTCCGTCCGGCGGGCCCCGAGATGTGGGAGCCCACTGTACTTCAATCCAGCCGAGGGTCCGACGCTGGGGACGTGGGTCCACCGGGGCCCCGGGAGGTTCTCCCCGGCATAGCTGGGGTTTGGAAGCTGGGACCGGGCCCAGGGCTTGTGCTCCATCCCGGGATGCGTGAGCCCCTCGTCCTGCAGGCCAGCTGAGTGTCCGAGCGCTGGGGACAGGGGTCCGCCAGGGCCCAGGGAGGCTCACCCTGGCCTGGCTAGGGTTCAGAAGTTGGGACCTGGCCTGGGGCTCGTGCTCCGTCCCAGGGTGCGGGAGCCCCCGTCCTGGAAGCCAACCGAGGGTCCAGGCGCTGGGGATCCACCGGGCCCAGGGAGGCTCTTCCCAGCCTGGCTAGGGTTTGGAAGCTGGGTCCGGGTCAGAGGCTCGTGCTCCGTTCCAGGATGCAGGAGCTCCCCATCCTGCAAGCCAGCCGAGGGTCTGGGCGCTGGGGACGGGGCTCCACCGGGGCCCTGGGAGGCTCTCCCCGGCCTGGCTACTGTTCGGAAGCTGGAAGCTGGGACCAGACCTGGGGCTTGTGCTCCATCCGGCGGGCTCCGGGATGTGGGATCCCACTGTGCTTCAAGCCAGCCGAGGGTCCGACGCTGGGGACGTGGGTCCACCGGGGCCCGGGAAGGTTCTTCCCGGCATAGCTGGGGTTTGGAAGCTGGGACCGGGCCCAGGGCTTGTGCTCAATCCCGGGATGCGTGAGCCCCTCGTCCTGCAGGCCAGCCGAGTGTCCGAGCGCTGGGGACAGGGGTCCTCCAGGGCCCAGGGAGGCTCACCCTGGCCTGGCTAGGGTTCAGAAGTTGGGACCTGGCCTGGGGCTTGTGCTCCGTCCCAGGATACAGGGTGCTGGAGCCCCCATCCTGCAAGTCAGCCGAGGGTCCTAGCGCTGGGGACAGGTGTCCACCGGGGCCCAGGGAGGCTCTACCCGGCCTGGCTAGGGTTCAGAAACAGGGACCGGACCGGGGCTTGTGCTCCGTCCCGGGGTGCGGGAGCCTCTTGTCCTGCAAGTCAGCGAGGGGCTGGGTGCTGGGGACGTAGTTCCACTGGGGCTCAGGGAGCCTCTCCCCAGCCTGGCTAGGGTTCGGAAGCTGGATCCGGGCCAGGGGCTTTTGCTCCGTCCCAGGGTGCGGGAGCACCCCATCCGGCAAGCCAGCTGAGGGTCCGAGCGCTAGGGAGGGGTCTACTGGGACCCAGGGAGGCTCACCCTGGCCTGGCTAGGGTTCAGAAGCTGGGACTGGGCCCGGGCCACGTGCTCCCTCCCAGGGTGCAGGAGCTCCCCGTTCTGTAAGCCAGCCGAGGGTCCTAGCGCTCGGGAGGGGTCTACCGGGGCCCAGGAAGGCTCACCCTGGCCTGGCTAGCGTTCAGAACCTGGGACGGGCCTGGGGCTCGTGCTCCGTCCCAGGGTGCGGGTGTCAGAGGTTTCCGTTGCTAATCCCCAGGATTGTATTGATGCTGTAAAGGGGCCCTCCTCTAGATCATCCCAAGTCTGGCAATAATTGTTCGCAGACTGTTAAGGAGATCAAGCGGGGGAAAAAATGTCCGGAGGGGAACTGCTGGGCTGCTGGAACTGGAGACCTGTAAATATACAAAGCACGAAATAAGTGGCACTGTTACCCGCTATACTAACACACTATTGAAAGAAGCTACTCGTTCCTCACCTGTATAAATGAATCAGGAATGCTGAATATATAGGGCAAAGATAATGGGCAACTTCTCATCCCCCAGGTTTCCTACTGTAAAAGAAAAGTGTCAATTTCGCTATTACTAGGCTTCCCAGGAATTAACCACCTTGCTATTATGAAGAAGAATGAGGACACACCTACCCTATTCGGAATGAGGAAGACCAGACTGCCCTCTTGTCTTCTGGCACTGATTTTTTTCTCTCTACCCCTCTCCTCCAAAGGGAAAGAACTTAACGCTCTTGTTCGTTCACAAAATAATATCATTCATTTCCCCTGATAGAGTTCCGTAATACATTACATCATGTATCAGCAGTAGGTAAACATATGCGCAGTCACCTTGATCTCTTTGAACACAAAGTTACCCCAGGAAATAGTTACTGCGGTGTAAAAATGAACCAAAACTAAAGGCAGCCCAGCAAAAAAGAAAGTAAAACCTTCACTTCCGCTTATATCCAATATAGCAAAGAATCAAGTATATCAAGTCTTTGGCAATTAGACGCAATGCTCCCAGCGTTCAATAACCCCGAAGACCAGTTAAGCCAAATGTCAATCCTGCAGTTTTACCGGGTAAACTTCCCTGAGTTTTCCAGCAGCTAAAACATAAATGAACCCCAAATAAAACCTGCAGTAAGGGTCTCGGCGATACGGGCGCTTCCGAAGCCCCAGCCAGTAATCCACAGGTTGGACCCACACTCACACGAAGATGGTTCCCGGGTCCGGAGATGCGGGCGCTTCCAAAGCCCCAGCCAGTAATCCACAGGTTGGACCCACACTCACACGAAGATGGTTCCCGGGTCCGGAGATGCGGGCGCTTCCAAAGCCCCAGCCTGTAATCCACGGGCAGAGAGTGAACAAGAACCTAACACTCCCCCAAGTAAACGAGAAGCACTGGAACAAAACGCTACGCCAGCAAACCAAAATAATCGGCAGCGCTTCTTCCTGATTGAGTCATTAAATGCTTTTCCTGACGCATAACGTCATTCCGGCGCGACGCTCATAGGATCATGGGATATGTAGTTTTGAGTCCCATGATACACTCAGACCGCAGGCAGTGATTTATCAGCGGCCGGGAATCCTGACAGCGGGAGCCCCCGTCCTGGAAGCCAACCGAGGGTCCAGGCGCTGGGGATCCACTGGGCCCAGGGAAGCTCTTCCCAGCTTGGCTAGGGTTCGGAAGCTGGGTCCGGGGCTCGTGCTCCGTTCCAGGATGCGGGAGCTCCCCATCCTGAAAGCCAGCCGAGGGTCTGGGCGCTGGGGATGGGGCTCCACCGGGGCCCTGGGAGGCTCTCCCCGGCCTGGCTACTGTTCGGAAGCTGGAAGCTGGGACCAGACCTGGGGCTTGTGCTCCGTCCGGCGGGCCCCGGGGTGTGGGAGCCCACCGTACTGCAAGCCAGCCGAGGGTCCGGCGCTGGGGTTGTGGGTCCACCGGGGCCCGGGGAGGTTCTCCCCGACATAGCTGGGGTTTGGAAGCTGGAACCGGGCCCAGGGCTTGTGCTCCATCCCGGGATGTGGGAGCCCCCCTGTCCTGCAAGCCAGCCAAGGGTCTGTGCGCTGGGGACGGTGTTCCACCGGGGCCCAGGGAGGCTCTCCTCAGCCTGGCTGGGGTTCGGAAGCTGGGACCGGGCCCGGAGCTCGTGCTCCGTCCCAGTGTCCCAGGGTGCCGGAGCCCCTATCCTGCAAGCCAGCTGAAGGTCCTAGCGCTAGGGACAGGGGTCCACCGGGGCTCAGACAGGCTCTACCTGGCCTGGCTAGGGTTCAGAAAAAGGGACCGGGCCCGGGGCTTGTGCTCCATACCAGGGTGCGGGAGCCCCCCCGTCCTGCAAGCCAGCGAGGGTCTGGGCGCTGGGGACGGGGTTCCACTGGGGCCCAAGGAGGCTCTCCCCAGCCTGACTTGGGTTCAGAAGCTGGAACGGGGCCCGGGGCTGGTGCTCCGTCCCAGGGTGCGGGAGCACCCCGTCCTGTAAGCCAGCCGAGGGTCCTAGCGCTGGGGAGGGGTCTACCGGGGCTCAGGGAGGCTCACCCTGGCCTGGCTAGGGTTCAGAAGCTGGAAAAGGGCCGGGGCTCGTGCTCCGTCCCAGGGTGCGGGTGGCCTCCATCCTGCAAGCCAGCCGAGGGTCCGGGCGCTGGGGACGGGGGTCCAAAGGGGCCCAGGGAGGCTCTCCCCAGCCTGGCTAGGGTTCCGAAGTTGGAACCAGGCCCGGGGCTGGTGCTCCATCCCAGGGTACGGGAGCAACCCCCCCCCCCCCGTCCTGCAAGCCAGCTGAGGGTCTGAGCACTGGGGAGGTGTCTACCGGGCCCAGGGAGGCTCATCCTAGCCTGGCTAGGGTTCAGAAGTTGGGACCTGGCCTGGGGCTCGTGCTCCGTCCCAGGATACAGGGTGCCGGAGCCCCCATCCTGCAAGTCAGCCGAGGGTCCTAGCGCTGGGGACAGGTGTCCACCGGGGCCCAGGGAGGCTCTACTCGGCCTGGCTATGGTTCGGAAACAGGGACCGGCCCGGGGCTTGTGCTCCGTCCCAGGGTGCGGGAGCCTCTTGTCCTGCAATCAGCGAGGGGCTGGGCGCTGGGGACGTAGTTCCACCGGGGCCCAGAGAGCCTCTCCCCAGCCTGGCTAGGGTTCAGAAGCTGGAACTGGGCCCGGGGCTGATGCTCCATCCCAGGGTGTTTGAGCACTCCGTCCTGTAAGCCAGCCGAGGGTCCTAGTACTGGGGAGGGGTCTACTGGGGCCCAGGGAAGCTCTCCCTGGCCTGGCTAGGGTTCAGAAGCTGGAACCGGGCCGTGCCCTGCAAGCCAACCGAGGGTCCGGGTGCTGGGGACGGGGGTCCACAGGGGTCCAGGGAGGCTCTCCCCAGCCTGGCTAGGGTTTGGAAGCTGGAACCGGGCCAGGGGCTGGTGCTCCGTCCCAGGGTGCGGGAGCACCCCATCCGGCAAGCCAGCTGAGGGTCCGAGCACTAGGGAGGGGTCTACTGGGGCCCAGGGAGGCTCACCCTGGCCTGGCTAGGGTTCAGAAGCTGGGACCGGGCCCGGGCCTTGTGCTCCCTCCCAGGGTGCGGGAGCTCCCCGTTCTGTAAGCCAGCCGAGGGTCCTAGCGCTCTGGAGGGGCCTACCGGGGCCCAGGAAGGCTCACCCTGGCCTGGCTAGCGTTCAGAAGCTGGGACCGGCCCTGGGGCTCGTGCTCCGTCCCAGGGAGCGGGAGCCCCCGTCCTGGAAGCCAACCGAGGGTCCAGGCGCTGGGGATCCACCGGGCCCAGGGAGGCTCTTCCCAGCCTGGCTAGGGTTTGGAAGCTGGGTCCGGGTCAGGGGCTTGTGCTCCGTTCCAGGATGCAGGAGCTCCCCATCCTGCAAGCCAGCCGAGGGTCTGGGCGCTGGGGACAGGGCTCCACCGGGGCCCTGGGAGGCTCTCCCCGGCCTGGCTACTGTTCGGAAGCTGGAAGCTAGGACCAGACCTGGGGCTTGTGCTCCGTCCGGCGGGCCCCGGGGTGTGGGAGCCCACCGTAATTCAAGGCAGCCGAGGGTCCGATGCTGGGGACGTGGGTCCACCGGGGCCCGGGGAGGTTCTCCCCGGCATAGCTTGGGTTTGGAAGCTGGGACCGGGCCCAGGGCTTGTGCTCCATCCCGGGATGCGTGAGCCCCTCGTCCTGCAGGCCAGCCGAGTGTCTGAGCGCTGAGGACAGGGGTCCGCCAGGGCCCAGGGAGGCTCACCCTGGCCTGGCTAGGGTTCTGAAGTTGGGACCTGGCCTGGGGCTTGTGCTCCGTCCCAGGGTACGGGAGCCTCTTGTCCTGCAAGTCAGCGAGGGGCTGGGCGCTGGGGACGTAGTTCCACTGGGGCTCAGGGAGCCTCTCCCCAGCCTGGCTAGGGTTCGGAAGCTGGAACTGGGCCCGGGGCTGGTGCATCCCAGGGTGTTGGAGCACTCCGTCCTGTAAGCCAGCCGAGGGTCCTAGCGCTGGGGAGGGGTTTACTGGGGCCCAGGGAGGCTCTCCCTGGCCTGGCTAGGGTTCAGAAGCTGGAACCGGGCCCCGCCCTGCAAGCCAGCTGAGGGTCCGGGTGCTGGGGACGGGGGTCCACAGGGGCCCAGGGAGGCTCTCCCCAGCCTGGCTAGGGTTTAGAAGCTGGAACCGGGCCAGGGGCTGGTGCTCCGTCCCAGGGTGCGGGAGCACCCCATCCAGCAAGCCAGCTGATGGTCTGAGCGCTAGGGAGGGTCTACTGGGGCCCAGGGAGGCTCACCCTAGCCTGGCTAGGGGTCAGAAGCTGGGACCGGGCCCGGGCCACGTGCTCCCTCCCAGGGTGCGGGAGCTCCCCGTTCTCTAAGCCAGCCGAGGGTCCTAGCGCTCGGGAGGGGTCTACCGGAGTCCAGGAAGGCTCACCCTGGCCTGGCTAGCGTTCAGAAGCTGGGACCGGGCCTGGGGCTCGTGCTCCGTCCCGGGATGCGTGAGCCCCTCGTCCTGCAGGCCAGCCGAGTGTCCGAGCGCTGGGGACAGGGGTCCGCCAGGGCCCAGGGAGGCTCACCCTGGCCTGGCTAGGGTTCTGAAGTTGGGACCTGGCCTGGGGCTTGTGCTCCGGCCCAGGGTACGGGAGCCTCTTGTCCTGCAAGTCAGCGAGTGGCTGGGCGCTGGGGACGTAGTTCCACTGGGGCTCAGGGAGCCTCTCCCCAGCCTGGCTAGGGTTCGGAAGCTGGAACTGGGCCCGGGGCTGGTGCATCCCAGGGTTTTGGAGCACTCCGTCCTGTAAGCCAGCCGAGGGTCCTAGCGCTGGGGAGGGGTTTACTGGGGCCCAGGGAGGCTCTCCCTGGCCTGGCTAGGGTTCAGAAGCTGGAACCGGGCCCCGCCCTGTAAGCCAGCCGAGGGTCCTAGCACTCGGGAGGGGTCTACCGGGGCCCAGGAAGGCTCACCCTGGCCTGGCTAGCGTTCAGAAGCTGGGACCGGGCCTGGGGCTCGTGCTCCGTCCCAGGGTGCGGGAGCCCCCGTCCTGGAAGCCAACCGAGGGTCCAGGCGCTGGGGATCCACCGGGCCCAGGGAGGCTCTTCCCAGCCTGGCTAGTGTTTGGAAGCTGGGTCCGGGTCAGGGGCTCGTGCTCCGTTCCAGGATTCAGGAGCTCCCCATCCTGCAAGCCAGCCGAGGGTCTGGGCGCTGGGGACGGGGCTCCACCGGGGCCCTGGGAGGCTCTCCCCGGCCTGGTTACTGTTCGGAAGCTGGAAGCTGGGAACAGACCTGGGGCTTGTGCTCCGTCCGGCGGGCCCCGGGGTGTGGGAGCCCACCGTACTTCAAGCCAGCCGAGGGTCCGACGCTGGGGACGTGGGTCCACCGGGGCCCGGGGAGGTTCTCCCCGGCATAGCTTGGGTTTGGAAGCTGGGACCGGGCCCAGGGCTAGTGCTCCATCCCGGGATTCATGAGCCCCTCGTCCTGCAGGCCAGCCGAGTGTCTGAGCGCTGAGGACAGGGGTCCGCCAGGGCCCAGGGAGGCTCACCCTGGCCTGGCTAGGGTTCTGAAGTTGGGACCTGGCCTGGGGCTTGTGCTCCGTCCCAGGGTACGGGAGCCTCTTGTCCTGCAAGTCAGCGAGGGGCTGGGCGCTGGGGACGTAGTTCCACTGGGGCTCAGGGAGCCTCTCCCCAGCCTGGCTAGGGTTCGGAAGCTGGAACTGGGCCCGGGGCTGGTGCATCCCAGGGTGTTGGAGCACTCCGTCCTGTAAGCCAGCCGAGGGTCCTAGCGCTGGGGAGGGGTTTACTGGGGCCCAGGGAGGCTCTCCCTGGCCTGGCTAGGGTTCAGAAGCTGGAACCGGGCCCCGCCCTGCAAGCCAGCTGAGGGTCCGGGTGCTGGGGACGGGGGTCCACAGGGGCCCAGGGAGGCTCTCCCCAGCCTGGCTAGGGTTTGGAAGCTGGAACCGGGCCAGGGGCTGGTGCTCCGTCCCAGGGTGCGGGAGCACCCCATCCAGCAAGCCAGCTGATGGTCTGAGCGCTAGGGAGGGTCTACTGGGGCCCAGGGAGGCTCACCCTAGCCTGGCTAGGGTTCAGAAGCTGGGACCGGGCCCGGGCCACGTGCTCCCTCCCAGGGTGCGGGAGCTCCCCGTTCTCTAAGCCAGCCGAGGGTCCTAGCGCTCGGGAGGGGTCTACCGGAGTCCAGGAAGGCTCACCCTGGCCTGGCTAGCGTTCAGAAGCTGGGACCGGGCCTGGGGCTCGTGCTCCGTCCCGGGATGCGTGAGCCCCTCGTCCTGCAGGCCAGCCGAGTGTCCGAGCGCTGGGGACAGGGGTCCGCCAGGGCCCAGGGAGGCTCACCCTGGCCTGGCTAGGGTTCTGAAGTTGGGACCTGGCCTGGGGCTTGTGCTCCGGCCCAGGGTACGGGAGCCTCTTGTCCTGCAAGTCAGCGAGTGGCTGGGCGCTGGGGACGTAGTTCCACTGGGGCTCAGGGAGCCTCTCCCCAGCCTGGCTAGGGTTCGGAAGCTGGAACTGGGCCCGGGGCTGGTGCATCCCAGGGTGTTGGAGCACTCCGTCCTGTAAGCCAGCCGAGGGTCCTAGCGCTGGGGAGGGGTTTACTGGGGCCCAGGGAGGCTCTCCCTGGCCTGGCTAGGGTTCAGAAGCTGGAACCGGGCCCCGCCCTGTAAGCCAGCCGAGGGTCCTAGCACTCGGGAGGGGTCTACCGGGGCCCAGGAAGGCTCACCCTGGCCTGGCTAGCGTTCAGAAGCTGGGACCGGGCCTGGGGCTCGTGCTCCGTCCCAGGGTGCGGGAGCCCCCGTCCTGGAAGCCAACCGAGGGTCCAGGCACTGGGGATCCACCGGGCCCAGGGAGGCTCTTCCCAGCCTGGCTAGTGTTTGGAAGCTGGGTCCGGGTCAGGGGCTCGTGCTCCGTTCCAGGATTCAGGAGCTCCCCATCCTGCAAGCCAGCCGAGGGTCTGGGCGCTGGGGACGGGGCTCCACCGGGGCCCTGGGAGGCTCTCCCCGGCCTGGTTACTGTTCGGAAGCTGGAAGCTGGGAACAGACCTGGGGCTTGTGCTCCGTCCGGCGGGCCCCGGGGTGTGGGAGCCCACCGTACTTCAAGCCAGCCGAGGGTCCGACGCTGGGGACGTGGGTCCACCGGGGCCCGGGGAGGTTCTCCCCGGCATAGCTTGGGTTTGGAAGCTGGGACCGGGCCCAGGGCTAGTGCTCCATCCCGGGATTCATGAGCCCCTCGTCCTGCAGGCCAGCTGAGTGTCCAAGCGCTGGGGACAGGGGTCCGCCAGGGCCCAGGGAGGCTCACCCTGGCCTGGCTAGGGTTCAGAAGTTGGGACCTGGCCTGGGGCTCGTGCTCCGTCCCAGGATACAGGGTGCCGGAGCCCCAATCCTGCAAGTCAGCCGAGGGTCCTAGCGCCGGGGACAGGTGTCCACCGGGGCCCAGGGAGGCTCTACCCGGCCTGGCTAGGGTTCAGAATCAGGGACCGGCCCGGGGCTTTTGCTCCGTCCCAGGGTTCCGCGAGCCTCTTGTCCTGCAAGTCAGCAGGGGCTGGGTGCTGGGGACGTAGTTCCACTGGGGCTCAGGGAGCCTCTCCCCAGCCTGGCTAGGGTTCGGAAGCTGGAACTGGGCGCTGGGCTGGTGTTCCATCCCTGGGTGTTGGAGCACTCCATCCTGTAAGCCAGCCGAGGGTCCTAGCGCTGGGGAGGGGTCTGCCGGGGTCCAGGAAGGCTCACCCTGGCCTGGCTAGCGTTCAGAAGCTGGGACCGGGCCTGGGGCTCGTGCTCCGTCCCGGGACGCGTGAGCCCCTCGTCCTGCAGGCCAGCCGAGTGTCCGAGCGCTGGGGACAGGGGTCCGCCAGGGCCCAGGGAGGCTCACCCTGGCCTGGCTAGGGTTCTGAAGTTGGGACCTGGCCTGGGGCTTGTGCTCCGGCCCAGGGTACGGGAGCCTCTTGTCCTGCAAGTCAGCGAGTGGCTGGGCGCTGGGGACGTAGTTCCACTGGGGCTCAGGGAGCCTCTCCCCAGCCTGGCTAGGGTTCGGAAGCTGGAACTGGGCCCGGGGCTGGTGCATCCCAGGGTGTTTGAGCACTCCGTCCTGTAAGCCAGCCGAGGGTCCTAGCGCTGGGGAGGGGTTTACTGGGGCCCAGGGAGGCTCTCCCTGGCCTGGCTAGGGTTCAGAAGCTGGAACCGGGCCCGCCCTGTAAGCCAGCCGAGGGTCCTAGCGCTCGGGAGGGGTCTACCGGGGCCCAGGAAGGCTCACTCTGGCCTGGCTAGCGTTCAGAAGCTGGGACCGGGCCTGGGGCTCGTGCTCCGTCCCAGGGTGCGGGAGCCCCCGTCCTGGAAGCCAACCGAGGGTCCAGGCGCTGTGGATCCACCGGGCCCAGGGAGGCTCTTCCCAGCCTGGCTAGTGTTTGGAAGCTGGGTCAAGGGTCAGGGGCTCGTGCTCCGTTCCAGGATTCAGGAGCTCCCCATCCTGCAAGCCAGCCGAGGGTCTGGGCGCTGGGGACGGGGCTCCACCGGGGCCCTGGGAGGCTCTCCCCGGCCTGGTTACTGTTCGGAAGCTGGAAGCTGGGACCAGACCTGGGGCTTGTGCTCCGTCCGGCGGGCCCCGGGGTGTGGGAGCCCACCGTACTTCAAGCCAGCCGAGGGTCCGACGCTGGGGACGTGGGTCCACCGGGGCCCGGGGAGGTTCTCCCCGGCATAGCTTGGGTTTGGAAGCTGAGACCGGGCCCAGGGCCTGTGCTCCATCCCGGGATTCATGAGCCCCTCGTCCTGCAGGCCAGCTGAGTGTCCAAGCGCTGGGGACAGGGGTCCGCCAGGGCCCAGGGAGGCTCACCCTGGCCTGGCTAGGGTTCAGAAGTTGGGACCTGGCCTGGGGCTCGTGCTCCGTCCCAGGATACAGGGTGCCGGAGCCCCAATCCTGCAAGTCAGCCGAGGGTCCTAGCGCTGGGGACAGGTGTCCACCGGGGCCCAGGGAGGCTCTACCCGGCCTGGCTAGGGTTCAGAATCAGGGACCGGCCCGGGGCTTTTGCTCCGTCCCAGGGTTCCGCGAGCCTCTTGTCCTGCAAGTCAGCAGGGGCTGGGTGCTGGGGACGTAGTTCCACTGGGGCTCAGGGAGCCTCTCCCCAGCCTGGCTAGGGTTCGGAAGCTGGAACTGGGCGCGGGGCTGGTGTTCCATCCCTGGGTGTTGGAGCACTCCGTCCTGTAAGCCAGCCGAGGGTCCTAGCGCTGGTTAGGGGTCTACTGGGGCCCAGGGAGGCTCTCCCTGGCCTGGCTAGGGTTCAGAAGCTGGAACCAGGCCCCGCCCTGCAGCCAACAGAGGGTCCGGGTGCTGGGGACGGGGGTCCACAGGGGCCCAGGGAGGCTCTCCCCAGCCTGGCTAGGGTTTGGAAGCTGGAACTGGGCCAGGGGCTGGTGCTCCGTCCCAGGGTGCGGGAGCACCCCATCCGGCAAGCCAGCTGAGGGTCCGAGCGCTAGGGAGGGGTCTACTGGGGCCCAGGGAGGCTCACCCTGGCCTGGCTAGGGTTCAGAAGCTGGGACCGGGCCCGGGCCACGTGCTCCCTCCCAGGGTGCGGGAGCTCCCCGTTCTGTAAGCCAGCCGAGGGTCCTAGCTCTCGGGAGGGGTCTACCAGGGCCCAGGAAGGCTCACCCTGGCCTGGCTAGCGTTCAGAAGCTGGGACCGGGCCTGGGGCTCGTGCTCCGTCCCAGGGTGCGGGAGCCCCCGTCCTGGAAGCCAACCGAGGGTCCAGGCGCTGGGGATCGACCGGGCCCAGGGAGGCTCTTCCCAGCCTGGCTAGAGTTCGGAAGCTGGGTCTGGGGCTCGTGCTCCGTTCCAGGATGCGGGAGCTCCCCATCCTGCAAGCCAGCCGAGGGTCTGGGCGCTGGGGATGGGGCTCCACCGGGGCCCTGGGAGGCTCTCCCCGGCCTGGCTACTGTTCGGAAGCTGGAAGCTGGGACCAGACCTGGGGCTTGTGCTCCGTCCGGCGGGCCCCGGGGTGTGGGAGCCCACCGTACTGCAAGCCAGCCGAGGGTCCGGCGCGGGGGACGTGGGCCCATGGGGGCCCGGGGAGGTTCTCCCTGGCATAGCTGGGGTTTGGAAGCTGGAACCGGGCCCAGGGCTTGTGCTCCATCCCGGGATGCGTGAGCCCCTCGTCCTGCAGGCCAGCTGAGTGTCCGAGCGCTGGGGACAGGGGTCCGCCAGGGCTCAAAGAGGCTCTTCCAAGCCTGGCTAGGGTTCGGAAGCTGGAACTGGGCCCAGGGCTCGTGCTCCATCCCTGGGTGCGGGATCCCCCTGTCCTGCAAGCAAGCTGAGGGCCCAGGCACTGGTGACGGCGTCCACCGGGGCCTGGGGAGGCTCTCCCCAGCTTGTCTAGGGTTTGGAAGCTGGACCGGGCCCAGGGCTTGTGCTCCATTCGGCGTGCCATGAGTGCCGGAGACCCCATCCTGCAAGCCAGCCGAGGTTCTGGGCGCTGGGGACGGGGGTCCACTGGGGCCCGGGGAGGCTCTCCCCGGCCTGGCTAGGGTTTGGAAGCTGGGACCGGGCCGGGGTTTGTGCTCCGCCCGGCGGGACCCGGGGTGCGGGAGCCCCCTGTCCTGCAAGCCAGCTGAGGGTCCGGGGGCTTGGAACGGGGGGTCCGGGGGCCTGGTGAGGCTCTCCCCGGCCTGGCTGGTTTCAGAAGCAGGGACCGGGCCAGGGAGTGAGGGTGGCTGGCTTTATCCGCTCCGCTGGTGGAGCGGAGTTCTCTGTCCACCCCTAACAGGAATATGTCTGCTTCTTCTCATAACTGCTTGAGTTCCCCTAGTCTTGACATCAGCTGGTCCCATCTCGTCCCCTCTTTCAAATCCTCTAATTACAGCCTTATTCCTAACCAATCGCCATAGTATTGCTTGTTGTTGCTGTTCGCTTTCACTCATGGAGTCTTGGAGTGTCTCCTTCTGAACTCCCATCCATTGCTAAACATTTATAAACTATTGTCTTTATGGTCTCATAAATCACTCAACCACTTCCCCAAGTGGTTTAACTCTTTCTCGTCCATCCCTTTCTGAAATCCCACCATTGCCACACCTATCTTAAAAGAGTGTGTTCCTAAGCTCTACTCCTTAAACAACATCATAAAACATACACAACTTGCCATGCTGTCACGCTACTTCCATCCCCCTGTGCATATATTGGTCCCTTTTCATATCCTCTTTTCTTCAACATTTTTTTCAATTCCCCCTTGTCATGTTCTCAACCCCAGCTTTACCCATTGATGCCCAAGGGCACTTCCCTCTTTGATCCATTTTACTCCTCATTAAAAATAGACATTACTCACTCCTTTGTATCTGCACATCCTACTTCTGAATTCCTCATGTAGCCCGTGGGCCAACCACCTCAGAAACTCTTAAAGCCCCAAATAAGCAATGTAAAAACTAAACGAAACATAAAGATTTCCCAAGTGAATGCAATGTGTGTGTTTCCTGAACCACTACCATCTCAAAGGATACCTTCTGTTATCAGCTTTATCTTTTGCTCTTCCTCGGCGAACCTTCCAAAATCCTCCATACCAATTCTTCTTTCACCGGCTCGAAACCCCAAAAAACGTTTGCCATAAAAGGCTATACGGGCCAGTTTCCCCCTATGGTAACTGGAGAACATCCCCTGTCAATCAGAGCTACAATTTAGCGCACTCTGTATCTTCCTATCTTAATCTTAAACCCATTTGCTCCCTAGCTTTGGGCTAAAGATTGCACAAATTGAAGCCACACTGTTCAGTATGTCTTTGTGAACGGGACACGCCCCCTACCTCGCCTAGTCCGCCATGTCACTCAAGGTCCCGGACATCTCCGACCGATTCTCCGGCCTCCCAAGCAACCCGGACTCCACCCTTCTCTCCTTCTTTGCAGGACCCAATCACGACAAGCGGAAAACCGGAAGGACTCCCGAGTAACCCCGGAAGTCCATCCCCCTACTCGGAGCCGGAACACGGAAAAGCTGGAAGCGAGGATGGCAGTTTGTTCAAGGAGTTGGACTCGTGGCAGGAGGCAGCTTGCGGTGAACCTGAGAAGAGAGTCGGTGAAGACGAGGAAGTCTGGACCGAGGACTGGTGGAGTCCGGTGGAGGACGCTGGAGAGTGGCCGCAACTCACGGGAGAGTTGCGGCGTGGCACGTGAGTAACGAACCCTTTGTATATTGAAGAGTGTAAATAGCCGTAGCTTAAACAGTCACGATCGCACGTTTCTGCACTTATTACTGTAAATATTGTATAGTACCCGTTCCATCATGGACGTCACTGTACAGACTCCCCGCACTTGTTCACGTCAGCATCAACCCCTCTTTTGTCCTGATACTCTTTTCCCTTTCCCTCTTGCCCCGTTCCCTACCCTCCTCAAGGTCCGTTCATATCCCACACACCTGGTGACGGTATTCGGTATCAAGGCAACGTACAGCAGTCGAACTAACGGCCCTTTCTCTTTCTCTCCTTCCCATACATCAGAGGAACCATCATCCCGGTGACCGGCCAACTGGACCTGCTGGACGACCCCAACCGACGTCCACCCAAGAACCAGCCCTTCGGAGGAACACTGTGACGACTTACGACCAAGCCTCATCCCGGAGCTACCCCTGCCCCTTTTTTCTCTCACGAACTGAAACCTCTGTACACTAAGAATAAAAAACGGCTCAGAAATAGCCCACTATATACGGCCTCTACGTCTGTTATTCCGGTCCGCACACAGCCCACGATCACAGGTGGTGTCAGAAGTGGGATCGTCCGGAAGCATGAAGGCCGCTGTAAAGAAACTGGCGGAGACCCAGAAGCAGCTGGGAAAGATGATTGAGCAGTTTCTCAAGACCGCCGAAGACGACCGAGGACAGTTACACGATGTATTGAAAGGCCAAGGGGCAGCCCAGGATCAAGCTATGGGCAGACTCACCGACGTACGAGGCCAACAAAGACCTGTAGCATCACTCCCCTCGGTGGTTCTCCAAAAGTATGTACCCAAAAGTATGTACCCGGAGAAGACCCGGACTTCTTCTTTACTAATTTCGAGCGTCTGGCCCATTGATTCATTGTCTATATAAAACATAACCTTTTTCCCTAACAGCTGTTTGCTCCATAATTTACCAGCCTCCAATACTGGAAAAAGTTCCACAAAAGCAATGCTGTAACTCTCTTTCATCAAGTTCTCTGTGCAGTATTCAGGACACTGTTTCCCTTTCCAAACCCCCTTTTCCAGTGCGTCAGAAAATATCTCCAGTGTCCAGTCAAGCCCATCATTATGCTACCATGCGTCACCCTGCTATAAATTGTCAAACAATGTTGCCACAGCCATAAACCCTTCCTCACTCGCTCAGATATGCCCACCCTATGATGAGATTTAGGTGCTCCTTTCATTTAACTTTGCACACAAAGTTGAGATGATCTAATATCAACTGATTTAGATCCAGTTCATATTTGTTCATAATGCATATTCTAGTAATCCCTGTAATATTGTAATCTTGTCAGCAGACAATCATGACTCCACAGCTACTGAGCCCAGTTCTATGCCTAAGAATGTCAAACAGTTAATAGGGTCTTCTGGCTTTTCTTTAGCTAGTGGTATTCTCAAATGATCAGTCAGCCCTTTAAATGATTTTAAGAGCCGTAAACACTCACCATAGAGGCTACCCTCTCCTATCCCGAGGAAATCAAGAAAGGGCAATACATGCTCTGACCTTACCACCTTCTTTACTGTCCATTTAAAAAATGTGCTGAATGTCTTTTTCTAAAACTGCACAATCTACTGCACACTTCATGGACATTGCTCTATCAATATAGCACTTGACTTGAAATTGAATTATTTATTTTTATTAATTTATTTATTTAGAGTTTTATAGAGCGCAAACCAGACCCGTGAGGGTATCAGAGCGCTTTACAGGATAGATAGGAGGTAAACAAGGGACTTTGTGGGGGGAGGATACAGTTAGGATAAAACCAAGGAGATACATTGTACAAGGAGGCAGGCAATTTCAATTCTAGGATACCTGTGGGACAACAGGAGGAAACATTTAAAACATGAGTCTCAGTGCGGTTGAGTATCATCCAAGAAGACCATGGATACTGCTGAGATAGTTGCTAACAAAGGCATGTCATGTGGGTGGACTGCTAACAGTCAGGAAGCAGACTTTTAAATAAAACGTGTTTGTTGGTTTAGTCAATTAAACTGCAAGGTATAAGCAGAAACGTACAATAACAGACACAGGGCCCGATGTAGGTGCCCTAATACCGGTAGGAAACGGCCGTTTCCGACCGGTATTACGGTTTTCAGATGTAGGGCATGCATTTACAGAATCGGTATTTTACCGATTCTGTATTTACCGATTCTGTAAAATTACCGAATCGGTAAATACAGACTGGGTAAAATACAGATTCTGTAAATGTAGATGTAGCTGGCACATGTCAGAGTGCCACAGGGCTTTCAGAATCGGTATTTTACCACCCAATCCTATTGGGTGGTAAAATACCGAATACAGGTGTGCATGCACATCTGTGCATGCACACCTGTGCAATGTGACACACAGACATGCCCTTAGGGCATGTCTGTGGGCCACATGGCACACAAGTCCGGAATTGGGGTGCTAGAGGGTGTCAAAGTGACACCCCCTGCACCCTTGCAACAATCGGAATTTACTGAATCGGTAAATACCGATTCGGTAGTCCACATTGATTCCTATGGGCTTCAAGGCCCATAGGAATCAATGGGGGATACCGATTCGGTATTTACAGAATCAGTAAATACCGAATCTTACAGATTCGGTATTTACCGATTCTGAATTACCTTCATTTCCCCCCCTCTAATTTACCACTTCTTAGATACCGAATCGGTATGATTCGGTATTTTAGAAGTGGTAAATTAGATTTACCTACATCGGGCCCATAGTATTGAGGAATAAAGATAATGTCCTTTTCTCTCAAAAAAACAGTTTGCAGTGTGAGGAGGTAGTAGTCCAGTCCAGGATAACATCCTTGTCCTCTTTCAACTCACAGCACATCATGGCAGGTCTTACAGCAAAAATTAACATTGGTCATGGCAATGGCTACACATTAATTGAGGAAATTCTCAGTACGATAGGGCCTGACATCAACATCACAGTACTGGTGTATTATGCAATGCAAAATATCACTAGGCTTGTATTGAAGGGAGGTGAGATGAAGTGGGCAGTCCTTCACATGCCCCGCACACCCCATACCCTCTTAATGTGAATACCACTATGGCGCCGCTACTTCTTGAGTGTCAGGTGGGGTATCTCGTGAATACACTAGAAGATAACTTTTGAGAGGGTCCCAAATATCCTTAGGCCGTGATGCCAAGGGAAGTGTTTGTGAATAGTTAGTCAATTGTTCCTGGCAGTACAGTAAGTCATTAAGCCATTCTTTGAACTTTGGCGCTTGTCCCCTACCCCCATCTACAAGCCATGCGGTATTTGGCCAACAATAGAGCAGTAGCAAGATATCAGCGGTATGGTTTTAGGATGAATTTGTGTAGCCTAACAAGGCCAACAGGGGAGTACGCTCTAAAGAGATTGCTATCATCTGTTCCATGGTATCTAAGACCTGTCCCCAATATTTGTTCACCTTTGGACATTCCCAGGCTAAATGAAGGAAGTCAGATCCTGAAACGCTGCATCTCTCGCTGCGATCCGAGTCTTTTAATTTATATCTATGCATTTTACCTGGGGTGTGGTATAAGCATTGTAAAAGTTTAAAGTGCGTGATACGCAATCTGCTGCTAGCAAATATTTGGTCTGTTTGTAGGCAACAGTATGTCCAGTGTTCATCCGTCAGCTCATAACCTAACTCTGAGTTCCAGTGTGCACGGAAGGGGCATGGAGACTCCACCTGTTGAGTATGTATGAGGTTATAAAGTGTGGAGACCAGGTGTCTCAAAGAGGTAGATTGCAGCATCAGATACAAGGGGGCAAAACTAGGGGGTCCTGAGGGAACTCCCGGGTGATAGATTGCACGCCCTGGTGGAACCACATGTACAGAAATATATCCAGAGAAGACGGCTGGATCTCATGGAAGATTTGGTCTGACGACCGGAACGTCCCGTTGTGGTAGAGATCCCCCCATGTTACAAATGTGGGGTGCTCGAGGAGTTTAAGAAACCCCTTTTCTTGGAGCAGTTGCATGCAGGGGTGGAATGAAAGTGGGAGCAGTGGTGAGTACACCATGGGGTACTGAAGAAGAGTCAAGATACAATTCCAGGCATCAATCGTGCATGTAATCGTGGTGGGAGCCTTGTCCCGTGGACGGGTGGTGGAGCAGAGCACGCCATCTAGAGGAATAGGATCTGCCAGCCATTGCTCTGCCGCAATCTGTGGCATGTACCTGGGGGGGTGGAACCATTAATAAGCGTAATGGGTCTGCGCACATGTGTAATTAAGCTCGAAGTCATGAATATCAAAGCCTCCCTCTGCGCAGGGCTTAGTGAGTATATTCCATTGTAGATGTGGCTGTTTGCCCCACCATACCAGCCTGATAATTTCTGACTGCAGTGTCTTAAAAAATATCATCCAGGGTGGTATGGAATATTGAGAAATAGATACAGTAGTTGCGGAAGCACCACCATTTTAATTAAGGAGCCTCGCCAGGCAGAGAAAGCGGCAGCCAAATCCAGTAATGTGGTCCATAGTAGTGCCATAGTTAAGGCGCATCAGTTCCTCCCTGTCTTCAGAGATACGGATCCCCAGATAGCGCAGGTGTGTATCACATCATTCCAATGGGAAATCTAGGGAAAACTGAGTGGCCGCAGGGGTAAGAGGGAATATTTGTGACTTCCCTCAATTGAAATGGACCCCAGACAATTTTCCAAAGACAATAAATTCCCGTAAGAGTGGGTTAATGTTATGCTGTGGGTCTCCGACATAGAGGGTGATGTCATCCGCATAAAAAGATATGAGGATCTGCCGCAGGTTGCAACGCAGTGCTTTGTCCTGAGGGTGTTGCCGCAATTTCGCCACCAAGGGTTCCATCGCCAGGGCGAAGAGCAGAGGGGATAGTGGGCGCCCCTGCCGGGTACCATTAATTTAGGACTTTGGCTGTGGGGAGATGATATAGTAGGCGTGTCCATGGAAGCCCATCCACTGCAACACCCAAAGAACATAATCCCACTCTACAGAGTCAAACGTCTTGGTGGCATCTAAAAAACTGCCGCCAGCAGCAGATCGGGATCAATGCTATGCAGGATTGAGAAAAGGGTAGGGAGATTATGTGTAGTTGCTCATCCTGGAACGAAGTGCGCATGATCAGGAAGGACCAGCTTCTCCATTAACAAGGTTAACCTATTGGCTATGACCTTGGCCAAGATTTTTGTATCGCTATTAATGAGGGACAATGGGCTGTAAGAATCACAATGACGTGGCGATTTTCCACATTTGAGAAGGGAAGTAATGAGTGCCTCCTTCATGGAGGGGGGAAGTGTGCCGTTCTCAAGGGAGCCTTCATATATCTCTTTAAGAATCGGGCAGCTGGTCTATATATGTTTTATAAAATTCAATGGGTAGCCCGTCCAGGCCAGGGGTTTTGCCGGACTTCCTTTGCATTATAGCTTCCCGGATCTCGTCGAGTTTGAAGGGAATGCACAGGAATTCCCTTTGTGAGTCGCCCAGCCAACCAAACACCACCTCCCCCAGAAAGTCGTCCAGCTCAAAGTGATCCCGCCTATGTTAAGTGTATAACGAGGAGTAGTCTGTGGTAAATGTAGTGCGTATGTCAGCGGTGTCACGATAGTCTACATCCCTGGAACCGGAAAACTCTAAGACACAATTAGAAAAACGGGGTCTCTGTATTGTCTCTGCCAAGGCCTTCCCAGGTCGCTCGCCCTCTCCGTATCGTCAGGCCACCCAGTATATACCCCTGAACTTCGTCTCACGGTCAGTGGTGGCAGTGTATTCCGAAAGTTTGTCACGGAATTCATGCTGGGCACGGCTGTCGCCACCTGCGGAGAGACGGGTCTCCAGTGTTTTGAGCTCAGTCTCTAGTCTTCGTAGTGTACCCTGTATATCTCGGAGTACCCCTGAACTTTTCGAGATCCAGAATCCCCGAATTGTGGCCTTGAAGGCCTCCCAAACTGTTTCAAAGCTGTCCATGGAACCCCTGTTTCTCTGAAATAAATCCTGAATTTCTTCTCCCAGCTCACTATGGAATACCATATCAAGTAGTGCTAAAGGTTGCAATCTCCAGATGCTGTGCAGAATGCCATATCCCGGAGCGACAAGTGTGAGTTTAACAGGGGAGTGATCAAAATATGTTCTAGCTAAATGTGTGATGTCAGTTATCGATGGACCTAGGCCACGGAAGAGTAAGCAATAATCGAAGCGGGCCCAAAACACAGCCTGCGCAGTAAAATGCGTGCCTTCGATTATATAGGGGTGGATGTGGCACCAGGCGTCAAGCAGTCAGTTATCTGTTATTATGCCCTGAAGGACTTCATACAATCTATTAAAATTATGCAGTGCTGGGTTGGACCTATCTACGGATCGATTGAGGGCAATATTGAAATCCCCCCCCCCCCATATTATATGAGTAGAGCCGATCTCTACGATCTTGCCCCAAAGCGTGGTAAAAAAATCAGGGGTGTCAACATTAGGGCCATAGCAACATGCCAAAGTAACCAACTCCTTACCCAACCGCTCCCATGCAAGGCAATATCTCCCTTGGTGATCTAGTAATGTCCCAGCCAGGGCAAAAGGGGTCAGTTTTTAATAAGTATGGCCGTTCCTCTGGCATACGAGGAGTATGATGAAAATATCCTGTGGTCAGCCCATTTATGTGCGAAAGTGGTAGTATGAGTGTTTCCGGGAGCATTGCAACATGAATCTGGTATCGGTCTAAATATGCCAGTATCTGCCGGCGTTTCCGCGGATCGCCTAACCCCCTGACATTCTAAGTGATGATCTGCAATTTCTGGTGAGGTGTCAGGTTAGCCATTTTCCCTCGTAGTATGCAGTAGGCGGCACTGCAGACCTGTGATGTTTGTAGAGAGAATAGGAAGGCAACCTGTCTGTCATGCTGTGTCAAACATATGGCAAAGAACTAAAAAAAGAACCCCTGTTCCCCCACCCACTGAAGCATCCCAAACATGCCAGACATATCTTCCCCACCCCCCTACCCAAACACCCAAATACTTCCAAAACAAGTTGCATGCAACTTTGCAGCAAAACTCAAAGGGGGAGCACCCTTGGGGGAATCTCCTAGGTTCATGCACGTACACTCCTCGACCTCAAAGAGTCAGAGGGATGGTAACGACGACTTCCGTGAGGGCTGAGGATGCTTGGTGCGAATTGTTTCATAGGCCCAGTTGATCACTTATCTGGTTTGCAGGGACGAGTGCCCCACACTGGGAGATGTACCGTTCAGGGATCCTGAGGCATCATGTCATCACGGCGTCCTGAACATTGCTGGAGATGTTCTCCGCATGCTTCAGGTGACAATTACTCTGTGGTCGGAGATGACGATCTGGATGAAGTGACCGGCGAAGCAGAGGTTGCATTTTGGCGTTTGAGGCGTTTCAAGAATTTATCCACTTGTGGTTTTAAACAAACAGTGATCTGGCACTCCACTCAGTAACACATATGTTATAAAGGACACATTTTCAAAAACAAATCAGCAGGTCGTTGTAAAACTTCTTTATTCAAAATTCTACTTTAAAAATGAATTTTGCCTGGATGGTTGCTGTTTATCATAAATAAAATTGTTTAAAAAAAAAAAAGAATTTTGAATAAAGAAGTTATACAACGACCTGCTGATTTGTTTTTGAAAATGTGTCCTTTATAACATTTGTATTACTGAGTGGAGTGCCGGATAACTGTTTATTTAAAATTGTTTCTGTGGAGTGTTCCATAGGGGACGTAGGGGTATTGCATCTCGGGTCTTTGGCATCCAAACAAATTACCTTAAACCAATTAGGGGATAGGTGCAGTCGTATTTGCCCCATACCCTGTGAGCTCTTGTATTATTACTTGTTGTGGTTTAGTGAAGAAAGTCTGCTTGCCTTGGTGAGTAATTCTTAGACATGCCTGAAATAACAGTACATTGTTTATTTGTGCTTGAGTGAGCTTTTGTTTGGCCGGGAGGAACTTGCGCCTCTCCTCCGGCACAGCTGCTGTGAAGTCTTTGTAAATGGTGAACGCATTACCCTCAAAATTAGGCTGCAGTTTTTCCGGGGCCGCCCGGAGGGCAATACCTTGGTGCCGATAATTTAGGAGCCTAGCAATGATGGGTCTTGGCGTGCTCCCTGGTGATGGCCGGGGTCCCAACGACTGATGTGCACGCTCGACATTGAATTGGGAAGAGTAGGATTCAGCACCAATTGTTGCCAGCAACAGTCTTTCTACATACTCTTCCATTTTGCCAGTGTTTGTGCTTTCCGGGATGCTAAGGACGCATATGTTGTTATGTCTGCTTCTCGCCTCAATGTCTTCGTTTTTCGCTGCAATAATCTTCAGAAGTTTGTCCATTTGCACCACATTTGTCTGGATATGGGAGGCGGCGTCTTCAGCATCAGAGATATGGCGCTCTGTTTCTTTAATGTGCTCTTCATGGCCATCTAGTTTGTGGATTATGGTATCCATTCACGTGGTCATGGCATCCATTTTATCTGCAATAGTAGTGAGTCCTTGCCGGACCTCTAGGAGAATGGCTTTCATATCTTCATCTGGCAATGAAGATTTCCCTTGGGCGGGTCCGCCACTATTCCCTTCAGCCTTTTCCTGGTGCAGGCGGGTACTTTTCTTTGCTTTCAACGTCTGTTTTGCGTTAGTCTTCCCCATTTTCGGTATGACGCAGTTGTGTAAACCGCGACCTTCGGTGGATAGGTGTCACTTGGTCCTCCCCAACGGGGAATGAGGAGCTCAAGTCACCCTCAGTCTTCACCAGCAGCAAGAACAGAAGATAGTGTCACGGCCGCCTATGTATTTGTGGGAGCCGGTCCGCCACGGATACGCCGATTGCGAGGTGGCAGCAGCGCACCAGGCCACCACCACGTGTGCTGCAGCAGGTTTTGTCATAGGCAGCCAGCAACATTCAGGGGTGTGATGCCCCGAGCCTAGCAATGCGGCGTCATTAGGAGCAGTTTGGGAACAGTGCCACCAATTATGGTAATTGAGGCTCTTTGGTAAAGCTGATGCAAAAAGGGAGCGCTCCACCGTCGGGAGAAATGGAGCAGTTTTCCGGGCAACAGGTCAATAGTTATTTGCTCGTGCCCCTTGGAGAAAGCCTTGAAGTACTGTATGGTGACGCTCACGCTGTGGGAGAGGTGCCAGCTATGGTGCAGCACAGTAGCAGCAACCGTCTCCAGGACGCACAGGGCAATGGCCCCCTCAGTAGCTTCTGCATCAGGTAGGTGGGGTTCCAAGACCTCCTAGGCGCCAGCTCGCTGGAAACCTCAGCTGCGCCATACGCACCGTGAGCACGGGGTAGGCACTGCGGCAGCAGCACAGCTGCGTTGTATTGAGCAGGGAGGCAGATCTGGATGGTGTTGCCCGTGGCAAGACTGCCAATCGGGGGTCTGTGACAATTATGACGCGCCTCGCGCCGTAGGGGCAAAAGAAGAGCTGCAGAGGCGGATTAGACAACAGATGCAGCTCCGGCCTCATCCTGGAAGCGGAGAGGCGTCCTTGCCGGTCCATGCCTAGGGCAGGATATCGCGCACTCACCGCCTATCTTCAGGTGCCGAGCTCGCGGGCCGCACAAGTCAGGGCCCAGTCACCTCGTGGGTGCCATGGTGCTCGTGTGATGCACCTCGCCCAGCGGCAGCTTCGGGCAGAACAGTCCCTCTCAGCGGCGGTGGCAGGATCTGCTAATAGCGGTGGAATAGAGCCTGCAATATGATCCAAAGTCACAGCGCCAGTGCGCAGGGCTACAGGCACCTCGTAACAGTGATTATTGTGTGATTAGGTCCATCTGGGCAGGATAAATGAACGGATAAGTGCGCCGAGCTGCAGGAACCTCATTCCAGTGCAGCTATCTTGCTCGTGCGCCACCTAGCGCCCCTCTCAGGAAGCAGACTTAAGGTTAGCTTTTGGCATTTCTGCTCCTGTCTCACAAATTCTGATCATATATACTGCCTCATCAATTCTAGTATATACTACTGACAATTTTCTGGCTATGATAAATGATGATTCAGTCTATATTCTCCTTCCACCTTTGTAGGAACCAAACCAATCAGTGATATAATCAGATTATCAATCGATGGAGATTCAGATGCGAACAACCATTCTTCCCCCTGTCACCTCTTTGTTCACCTTCTGTTGAATCAACCTCTCCTTCTCTCGATAAGATTTTATTTATTTATTTGTTTATTCGCTTGTATAGAGCAGGAATTCGACCCCCGGAGGACTATCTCCGCGCTTGTGTTCTTACCAAAGCTATATCCAAATAAAGCCAATCAGGGTATGGAGAGAAAATGTCTACATGGTCAGGAACAGATGAGTCTTTAAACATTTCCTAAAAGTGACTAAATTGGGATTTTGCCTAAGGGTGAGGGGCAGGGAGTTCCAGAGGGTGGGGCCTCTATAAGAGAGAGCTCGGCCTCCCTGTCTTTCCTTTTTGATCCGTGGTACCTGAAGCAAAGATTGATTCTGAGAGCGCAGAGAGCGACCTGGCTCATAAGGTCTAAATTTTTCTGATAGGTACTTTGGACCAATGCCAAACAGGCATTTATGAATTGTACAGCATATCTTGAATTTCACCCTCTGGCGAATAGGCAGCCAATGTAGTTTGTTCAACAGGGGACGAGAAGGGGATCTATATGGAACATTCAGGATCAGTCTAATAGCTGTATTCTGGGCTACCTGTAGCATGCCAAGTTGCTCCTCATTGGCAGAAATAACCAACCCATTACAGTAGTCTAGTCTACTGATTACCAATGCCTGAACTAAGGTCTTCCTAAGGCTGTCCGCTAGATAGGGGAACACCCTTCTCAGGAGTCCAATGACCCTAAGACAAGATCCCGTTACCTAATTAACATGATCTTTGAATATCAAAGATTGATCAAGTCGGACCCCCAAGTTTTTTACTGTCTCTTTGGGACAGGGGGCAGAGCCTAGGTTGGGAGGCCACCACTCAGGTGACCACAGGAGCGGGGCCTCTCCGAAGAGCATGACCTCCGTCTTGCCCACATTACATTGCAGGCAATTGGAGGTCATCCAGTTGGATACAGCTCTCATTCCTGCAGCGAAGGAGTTTTTAACTACTGGCGTCATTGTCTGAAAAGGGAACAGAAGCTGGGTATCATCTGCGTATGATATCGGTGTGAACCCATATTCTCTCACAATTTCAGCCAAGGGGGCCACATAGAAATTGAACAATGTGGGGCTTAGGCATGAGCCCTGTGGAACCCCCTTGGTGAGCTCCCTAGAGATGGAAAAATGGGAGCCCAGTCGAACACTTTGTGAGCGGCCAGTAATAAAACTTTCTAGCCATGCTAGAGCAGTTCCGCCTATCCCTGCCCTCTTCAGACGACTGATAAGAATGTCATGTGACACTGTGCCGAAGACAGCGGACAAATCCAACAGCACCAGAATCATGGAGCCTCCTCTATCCTGTGCCATCCGGATGGTATCAGTCACGGAGAGGAGAGCTGATTCGGTGCTGTGATTAGGTCTGAATCCAGATTGAGAATGGTCCAGACCGTCCGCTGCCTCGATGTATTTGGACACATGTGTATTGACATGTTTCTCAGTCATCTTACTCAGATGGGGCAAGAGGGAGATCGGGTGGAGGTTGTTCAAGTCTGACCATGGCAACGCCGCGTTTTTACGGATAGAGTTCACAATCGCCTTTTTCCAGACACTGGGCACTTGCCCTTCCTTAAGAGAGAGGTTGATTAATGTTCAAAAACCTGGGGAAAGCAGGCTTCCCAGAGGAGCTATCATTTTAGCAGGCAGGAGATCGGTTGGGGATCCTGATTTAATTTGACTATACAGAGCCGTGACATCAGACAAACTAACCTCCGGGATCGTAGTAAATCGGCTGCTTTCATTCCTTGGTTTCCGAGAAGAAAAAGAGTCAGCATTGCTCTTAAAGTTTGAGTGTTGTGTTATTTTCTCGTATATAGACTATTTTGTGCTGGAAAAATGCGGAGATGTCATCGCATAAGATTTGTGTAAAATCATCAGGGCTTTCGCAGGCCACAGGTTTTACAAATGATTGGAGAATTTTATAAAGTTCTCTAGAGGAGTTCCCTGCATCCGCTAGTTGTAAAGCAAGACTGTTTTTCCAAGCCAATTTTATATTTTTATGATAGTTAGCTAGGGCCTCCAAGTACGACTTTCTACTACTGGGTGTGTGCGTCTTTCTCCAGGCTTTCTCCAACTTTCTACATCCCTGTTTCTCTACCCTGAATTCTTCTGAGTACCATACTTCTTGCTTGCATTTGGGATACTGTTTGTGCAATTTCAATGGTGCAAGCGAATCCACTGCCTCTAAAAGAGCTTTATTAAACTTAATGAGACCTAATTCAACATTATCGTTCTCAGAGATAGAGGGTTCTTTCCAGGCCTTCTGAAGTCCTTCAAAGGTTATTTTATGCCATTGTCTACGCCATATTGCAGGGAGTGGCTTTTGATGTGGCAAATGAAGACCTAGTAGGGTGAATCCTACCATGTAGTGATCAGACCAACTAACAGGGGTTGGCGAACAACATTTTATTTTAGGGCAGTTACTTAGAATGATATCCAGGGTATGTCCACCCAAATGCGTTGGGCCACTATTCTGGATTTTCAGTCCTAATATCAAAAGATCAGAGAGCAGGGAAATTGTGTCTGGGTGATTAGGTAGGTCCGTGTGAATATTAAAATCTCCAAGGAGAATAAAATCTTCCTTGGCTTTAAAATAAGGGGCTAAAAGCTCCATAAGAGTGAGCTAAAAGCCTGCACACGGTCCAGGGGGTCGATAGACAATGCTCCCTTCCAGTGTGTTTTAGAGGAGGAGCAGATCCTAAAATTCATGACCTCCATTTGAGCGCAACATCTTTGGTCAAGCAGGGAAACTTTCAGGCCTTCTTTATATACCACTGCAATACCCCCACCAGTTTTAGTAGGGCGATCTAAATTGAGAATCTTGTACCCAGCCGGAATCCCCAACATAATGGCAGGCACTGTGTGGGGTTTTAAACAAGTCTCCGTGAGAAAACATATTTCTGGCGTAACTGTGTTAATAGTTCCTGGGAATGTTTGGGCAGGGAGCGGATGTTTAACAAGAAACTTCTTAGCCCAATTAAGCCCGTTTGTATAGAGTTTTCTTTGGTATTTCTACGAATGAAACGGTTCGTGGGAGGTCTCAGACAATATAGCTCTGCAGGGGCTGAGGTAGGAGCTGTAGTATAGTTGCCGATGACAGGGTAAGTAAGGGATGCCTGGAAGCGACAGATGATACAAGAGAAAGGGCCTTCAAGGCACGGCCAATTGTCACGATTACAGGCTACTGGGAAAACTGGTTTTAATCTTCGCAATACCTGTGCTGAATAAGAGATAATATTGCTACCTGCTAATCCTGGGATCCTAGATGTAGAGCCCATGGCCCCTGGTCCCGTCTGGTCGTGGACGGGCGCAGACGGGCTTCTCTTCGGCTTGTCTTAGGCGCGTTCTTAGGCGCACCCCTGCGCGCAACCGCTGCGCGCTTTGAGCGAGGACGTGGCTAAATAGCCCTATGAGAATGACCACTAGAGCGCTAACCTCTGCTCTTAGCGGAAGTGCCTGGCTCTTACCTGTCCGCCCTCCGCTCTACGGCTCTAATTGCCGAGTTGGACCGGGGCGGGCAGGCTGCAATATCGAGCCCAGGCAATGCAGGGAGAGTACTAACAATGTGGGTGACAAATTAGGCAACTGAAATTAAAATTAAAAATGCGAACAAATGCGGCGAAATTCTTAAAAGCGCGTTTTCTGGCTCCTAATGGCCCCACGAATCAATGCCTGATAGTCAGATATTTCAAAACAGCTTACAGGTGAACAGCGGGTCGGGGAGACTCTGCCACCGTCCTCCCTACCGCCCGTCCACCCGTCTTTTGGCCCACTTATAAGATTCTGAAACCTTCAGTGAAACCTCGCTTCAAAAACCCTGCACCTCTGCGGTGTACTTGCAATCATTTTTTTAAGATCCAAATATTAATTGAGTCTTCATCATACGTGGGCCATGCCAGGCCACCTAAGCTAACACTGGGTTTTCTGATCATCTCAAAATATTTCCACAGCCCAACTGATTCTTCTGGCTGTTTTTTGCACCTAGTGCACGCGTAAATAGTGAATGTAGTTGTCTAGGTATCTATATAGGTATGCAATCTTTTTGCCAACTCCCTGTCCTCCGCCTTTAACCACTCTTTGCAACTCATGTCTCTGTTTAAGAGTTTGAATATCTCAATGTTCTCCCAAGCCCATATATTCTGTTTGGTACTTACCAGCAAATGTGTACCTTAGCATCTTATCCCTGCATGTAGGGAAGTTTCATGTGTACATTCCCCCATTGTCTTTGTTTTTGTTGTCCTTATCCTTCTATATGGACTACTGGTGTACTAGGATTCCCTATCCCACCTATGCCTACCATTGCATCTTGTAACTTTCCGCCTTTATTCTTTGCATTCTCCTTTCTCTGTCCTTACCGGTCTTTTCCCCATCCTTGTTAACATTATCTGCTGACTTGACTGTTTCCACCTCTGCTCGATCTTTGTCTTTTATAAAAAAAAATCAAAATCAAATAAGACTTTATTTCGGTTAATATTTCAAACCATAAAAAGTACATGCATTGATTACATTTTCAAAATTGCACAACAATACATTATTAAAAACATTATACACAAATATCGTTAAAAATCATCATGATTGTTAGTTAGCAAAAGTGTCCTACTGGTCCTGATCATAGATCTAAGCAAGTTCTTATTCTCAGTGCAAGTTTTAAAAACGACAAAATATGGAGTACACAATCCTGGTGCAGGAGCTGCAAATACATGAGGGCAGGTCTAATTTGTTTAAAATCCAATGTTCTCAGCAAATCAACAAGAAAGTAACGTCTGGGATAATCATAAAACCTACATAAAAATATAAAATGTAGCATGTCCTGAGGAGACTTCCCGTCGCAGCCACAGGGAGCTACAAGTTTGCTAAAAATGTCTGATTTGGGTCTTATTAAAAGCTGCTGAAAAGTGTTAAATCTGAACCTGGTCAGCAAGAACTTTTCATGTGAGCTAAAGGCGCAAGCCAGGTAGGGCTCCATTCCACCACACGACTTTAGCATGATAAACTTTCTGACACTTGGTTTCAGCACTTCCACACTTTCTCTGTCCGCCAATTTAAACTTGAGAAAGGCTCTTTTGACCGCTGTTATGTCCCCCTTCACAATGCCACTCGGATGGGAGAACAGTTTAGGGCACCCCAGCATTTCAAAGCAAGATTTCAAGTATTTTAGCCAGGGGATGCGCATTCAGCTATCCTGAGATGTTACATCCCGTACAATCTGGTGAGTGAGTGGTATCTCTTTGTTAAGCCACAGAGAGACCCAGCAGGTCAGGGGCTTCAGTGCAAGATTATCGCATAAAAACGGTGTCCCTAACTCCTCATGCACAACAAGGTTCGGGGTACTCGCGGGAACACATAGTAATCGTTTAAAAAAGGTGTTTTCGATAACCTGTAATTGAGTATTTGACACATAGCCCCACAGTTCACTACCGTATACTGCCGTCGCTACAGACTTGGCATTATATAACTTAATCATTGCAGTTATTGGTTTCTTTCCTATCTTTTTCGCAAGATTAAGGATAGTTCCATTAACCCTCAACATATCATTTTTCTTCTTCACCAGATGAGGGGCCCAACTTAACTTCGAGTCAAATAGCACACCCAGATAGGAAAAAGTCTCTGTTACCGGAATGGGGCTGTCATCAAGCTTAAATACAAAGTTCTTTCTTGGGCGTTGGCCAACCTGCATTATATAGGACTTGGAATTATTGACCATTAAATCCCTATCAGACAAGAAAACATTAAAAGCAGTTAAAAGTGCCTGAAGCCCCTTCTCCGTACGCGAAATTAAAACCGCGTCATCCGCGTATAACAGCACAGGGATGCCCCTTCTTCCTACTCTAGGGCAGTCAGCCTGTATAGATTGTAGAGCTGCATCCAAATCGTTAATATAAAAATTAAAAAGAAAAGGGGCAAGAATACATCCCTGACGTACTCCTTTATTTATCATAAACTTGTCAGTGGTGTCCCCATTAGATGAATATCTTACATTGGCACTAGTTTGATGGTGCATATCCACCAGGAAGTCGACAATCCCAATGTCGACTCCCCTCGCCCTCATGTATTGCCACAGCCTCCCCCTGTTAACACAGTCGAAGGCTGACGACAGGTCCATGAAGGCGAGGTGGATCGTGCCCTTCTGGGCCACCGTGTATTTGCTGAGTATGAGGAATAAATTAAGACACTGAGTAATCGTAGATCTGCCCTCACAGAATCCATATTGAGATATAGACATGACATTATTTGCAGTTGCCCAACTAGTGATTCTCCTCAACAGAACTCTCCCGATAACTTTAACCTTTGAATCAATTAGGGAGATTGGACGGTAGCACGATGGGCTACCCCTGTCTCCCTTTTTGAAAACCGGGACAATGGTTGACACCCCCCAGGTCACTGGGCATCCTACCACTGTGGCAGCATTAAAAACCGCCAACAGGATAGGGGCCCAGAAGTGTGGTCTGGACTTAAATAAATCAGGGGGGATGCCATCTGGGCCGGGAGCTTTGTTTGATGTCAGACCTTCTATGGCTTCAAACACTTCGCCACACTCAAACCTAAGTACTCCTTTAGATTCACTGGGATAGCTCTCACCAGTACCAGGGTCGGCTGAAAAATACAGAGATTCAAAGTGACGAAACCAGTCCTCTTTCATTATACAGCACTCCAACCCATCCCCCGGTTGTTCTGACAGGAATGTTTTTTTTACTAACTGCCAGAACTTCGTGCTACTATTTAAAGTTTCTGGGTCCAAAAGCTCATTCCAGGCCTCCACACGTAAAGTCTCCTTATGTGTTTTAAGGGAGGACTTATAAACTTTGCGGCAGAGTCGGATATTCTCCTGGTTCCGTGGTACATCTGCCAATGCTGCCTTCAGGTTACGGGCAGCTTTTGAGCACTCTTGGTTAAACCACCTTGGCCCGCATTTCTCTAAGTTTCCCTTAGATGGTTTCGTGAGTAACCCTGACACTTTCCCAGCCAGAGCTTGATACGCATTAAGGACCCCCACCGGATCTGTCCCTGTACAGTTAACAATTTCATCTGCACAGGATTCCTCTATAGTTTTATACAGAAGGTCTGGGGTGATAGTTGACCACTTTAAGCGCCGCCTCCCCTCAGTCGTAGTCAGATTGCTTTCAAGGCGTAAGGGCATGACATCTGAGAGGCCAAAACCCCTGAGACATACCACAAGGGGGTTATGATCACTAAACTCACTTTTGCTAATATCAAAGGATTCTAAGAAAGGCAACAAAACTTCAGAAAATAGCATGTGGTCAATAAAAGTGCCTCTACCATGCCCCTTAAAAGTCGGAGTGTCGAAGCTTTTACCGGGATCTCTAATTTCCATGCCCATTGTTAAAACTAAATCATTCATCATGGAATTACAAAATTCACCCTCTGCTGTATGAGCAAAATGTATCCCATCTGCTCTATTGCAGTTTAGATCCCGTATACATTTCCTAAGGGGATCGCCACAGAGGTGCACATTGAAATCTCCCATGACCATTAGATTAAGGCTGTGTTTCTTCATGGAGACATTAATATATTCATCTAGGACAGTCAGTTCGTTAAGTGCTAGGGTGGTATTAGTAGCATTGTAAAAGTTAACCAGTCCAACCCTATTACTTTTGGCAGACAAAACAATACCCTGGACACATAAACGTTGGACATTAATGGTGAGGATACTTGAGGTTATCAGAACAGAAACAAAGATCACCAATCCTCCCTTTGGTCTTCTTCTATTAGATGAAGTTGCTGGCACAGAGAACGCTTTATAACCTTCTAAGAACATTTCACACTCCACATCCCAAGTCTCTTGGAGACAGATAACCTTAAATTGTTTAATGAAGGAAACCCATTTTTCATCTGCCATTTTAGTTGCTAGACCCGCAACGTTCCAAGACACAATATTCATACATTTATTGGGCTCCTGTGGGTTGGTAGAGTCAATATTGCATGTAAGTTCAGCTACATTTAATCCATCCTTGCCCACAGGTACTTTATGTCAGTCACACATATCAAGACCGGACAAGAGTTCGTATCTGTTATGTGTGTTGACATTATAGGCCATCTGGCGTTGCCCACCAATATCAAGTCTGTTCCCTGGGTTAGATGGAAAACCTAGCCCGCCAGAATTAACTACATTGTATGTAAATTGCAACCCATTATTCCCAATGTTCGGGGTCAGAGTATCAAACCGAGATGTTGGCCTACTCAGTTGTGGGGATGCCGTACAAAGGTGAGCATAAAAATAGCCCAGTGGACGAACACAAATACTACCCTCATTGTAAACCAAGGATGCAGCTCTCAGCAGCACAGTTGCCACATGTTGGGGGTGTCTAAAATTAACCACAATGCAATCCCCATTTCCCACTTTGTTAGAAGGCCCTACCCAGTTTACCCTTCTAACTAGCGTTATCTGATCTGAGTACCCAACAGGGAAACCACAGTTCTTATTTAGCCATGAGACTGTCTTGTTTTTCAGTGAGTCATATGACTCGCCAAATGGAGATGCCGGATGGGTGCCAACTGCAGGGACATTTGTTAGGACCACCACAAAAGGCGCACAATCCGGAGGAAGATTTAAATAGCGGTTTCTTCTGTCAGGTCTAGAGTCTATCTTGTTACTTGTAATTGGAGGTGAGCCTACCCGTGGCTGCGGGATTCCTGTTTTAGGTTGGGGGAGACTAACAGGGGCTGGCCGCTGGGGTCTATTCCCTAGTGTATTCTGTGCACCTGCCGGATTGACTACTGGTGGCACATTTTTCCCCTGTACAGCTTGGGTGGACCTTATTTCTTTAAGTATAGTGCTAGTATTTCCAGCGGCCTTTTGCTGCGCGGAGAGAAGCCCCCCAAGCCTGTCTACTTCTTTTACAAGGGAATCGATTTTTTCCACTAGTGGTTTGAGGGCCTCCTCTATCTTCATCCCCAAGCTGGTCTCCATAATTGAGATTAAGGCAGTAAACTGCTCATTAGTAATGTTAATACTGGCATTCTGCTTGGGGGGGCCTGAATCAGCTCCCGTGAACACAAAGGGATTGTTAGCTGCTGCCCAGATGTTATCAGTAGTGTGGGTAGGGTTTGCTACCGCTAAATTGCTAGTTGGCTGTGCCCCTTTACGTGATGCCGTCTTTCTACACTGCCTGAATGGCCTCTTCTTGGGTGATACCCCCTCGCTCGCTTCACTATTTATATCGGGTTGCTCCCTCTCTCCTGAATGTACCATTGCCACAACATTTATAGTGTTGGGTGTTTGTGTCAGCATACATGTTGATGGGATGGCTGGTGGCTGGTCATGTGCCCTCAGAGGGGGCATTTCTATATTGGACAGACTAGCCCTGTTAATAGCCTCTGTGTCTTGTACATCAATCAGGGGATCATCCTGTGTACATACTGTGGTGTCTCCTCTCCCCAATGAGGCACGTCGATCGCTATTTATCTGGGCGACCTTTTTAACCATATAGTTATCAATGGCAATCTGTCCCAGTGGCATGTTGCCTACTTTAGCCTTTGACATTGAGCTAGTAAAATACACACAATAAGAAGATAAACAGTGCTAATTCAGAACCATACCAGTTGTAGGCACAATGTTTAAAATGTCTCAGTTGCTACTGGGAATCAACAAACAACAAAAAGGGGCCTACCCAGTCCAAGCAGCGTTTCTGGCCCAGACCAGACTCCTCAGGCCTCGGAGGGCCCGCCCTTTGCCCGGGCTTCGCCCGGCGCTGCCTGCGCGCGTCCCGCGGGACGGGAGGCGTTCCGGTCTTTATTTGCGCCTCCGGGCGCCGCCTCTGACGTCCCGGGTGCGCCTCTGTCGCTGGGGCACCTGGGAACTGTGGTCTGCTGGTGGCGTGGACTGCTGGTGGACCGGCCGTTTCCCTCACGGCGCTCGCTGGTCAACAGGTGGGTAAGTAACAGAGCCGTTGCCCTCACGGCGATGCTTGCCGGTCAAAGAATGCCCCCCACAGAGCGCTCGGCGCTCCGGTCTTTATTTGCGCCTCCGGGCGCCGCCTCTGACGTCCCGGGTGCGCCTCTGTAGCTGGGGCACCTGGGAACTGTGGTCTGCTGGTGGCGTGGACTGCTGGTGGACCGGCCGTTTCCCTCACGGCGCTCGCTGGTCAACAGGTGGGTAAGTAACAGAGCTGTTGCCCTCACGGCGATGCTTGCCGGTCAAAGAATGTCTTTTATATATTTTTCCCATGACTCAAACAATGTTTTTTGAAATTCTGACCACTCTATCCCTTCTGCACGTTATCTCACTTATGCACTTCTTTGTTGTCCCGGTCACCATACTTTCCCTATTCACCAATCCTTCCCCTACAGACTCTTGTAATGGTGTGAAGCTCTTTGGTCCGTAATTCCATTTCTAAGCCATTTTTGACTACTTGCTTGCTGCCTGTCCCTGCGCTCCCAATGATGCTTTATCTTTGACTTATGAGCTATTCTGCCTTTGCTGAACATTGAGTCTGTGTCCTCCTGACTCTTGGATCTCCCCTTCTCCCTTTCCTGTGGACCATTCCCTTCACTCCTTTGCCCTTTCTCTCCATGCATCTTCCTCCCGATCCGATGGGGATGTGAGCTCCCCTTCACTTCTTTCCTCGCTCTCATTGTCTGTTGAACTTACATCTGCCTCCTCTTCCACTTTCACAAAGTCCTTCAAGTATGTCCTTTTATCACTTTCCTCTCTCCCCGTAGTTGCTCCTTTCCACACATCACCATGTTCTTTAAATATGTCCCTTTCTATCATGCTCAACCATCACTGCAGATCTTATTCTGTGCCGAATTCCCACCCTTATACTTTCACACTCTCCTGCAGTTGTATGCCCCACAATGTCTATATTGTTCTCTGAAGATTGTGGTAGGTGACCAGAAATATTCACCTCTTCTTCTCCACCTTCCTGAATGTCGCAGCTCTTTTAATTCAGTGTCTCCTCTACAGAACCGGACTCTTCGAAGAATAAGTCAACTGCTTGCTTTGAGTACCTTGGCCGTGCTTGGATGTCCCTAGATACTGCTTCTGACTGTCCTGTTGACAAGGATTTGTTCTGGTTTGGTACCTGTACACCGTGATGATGTGGCGAGAGTGCCTGCTGCGCTGCCCGTTCTGCTATTGATGAGATGTCTTTACGGTTTTTGTGACAGAAAAGTCCTCTGCATGGTTATAGACATGTACCCCTGCCCTGAGTGCCCAATTGTATTGTTGTCTGGATACCTAATGCTGATTTGTGTTGTCATAGTCAAACACGGATCATGCGTGTGCGCGATAATATAGACCTGTAATGGATTGGGGTCTTGTTTGACTGGGAGTGGTGCCAACAGCGATACCCTCATAGTGGTGAAACGCTACTACCTTCACCAAGAGTTAAGCAGCACCAGCACTGTGGTGGTAGGATACCGTGTAGTGTTCGGTAGGGGAAACATTGTTTACATCTCATGCCATTACAACGTGGTTGTTACAACGACCGCGTTGTTACATCGCAAACCGTTACAACTACTTGCTGTAGGGGGCAGAAGGTGTTGGATTTAAAATCCAACGCCTTCCCTACTGTTGCACAGACTTGAGATGGAATAGTAAATTATACTATTCCAACATCCAGCGCCCCTTCAGCAAGTCATTGTAACAACTTGCGTTGTAATGGTATGCGATGTATCGCATGCGTTGTAACGTCGCCTATCCGTTCAGAAGTAGTGAGGGTTCTTTTTAACTTGTGTCACTGGAGTGAGTCCTACAGGCACACTCACCTTTTTAAAGTTCCGCTTAAGTCACCCTTGGCCTACATCAGTTAGATGTAGAGTGCTGTGCAGTGCGGGAGTGGTGTCTCTGCGCTGGATGTATGTGTGCCTGGGAAGGGTAGAGTAGAAGCATAAAGCAATGCTGTGCAGTGCATGCATGGTGAGGTTGTATACTGGGTGGATGTACACCGGAGAAGAATATATTGCATGATCGATATGGTGCTGTGTGGAGTGTTTACAGTGAAAACGTGCTGGGTGTATGTGTGTTTGTGGGAAGTACAATACAAGAAGGGTGAAAATGTTGTCAAGTGTGCAAATGGGGAATATGTGTACTGGCATTGTGTGTTTGCAAGTAAGACACCAAGGCACAACACAGAAATGCTGCAGTACTGAACAATGCACATAGAATGAAATGCATGGGCTGAATTTATGTGTCTGTGATGGCACAATGCATGGAGGTAACCATTGTCAAGTTTATGGCCTATATCCATACACTGAGTGTGAGTGTGCCTGGAATGATATATTACATGGAGAACCCTGGGTTCCATTTTAGGAAGCCCAGGCCTGTTTGATTAAGAAATGAGGAGTAGTGGAATCTCCCAGACAGATTTGTGTATTGCTACATTCCTGTGAGCTGGGTGGGACACACTGGAGGAAGGAAGTGCGAGGGACTTCCTCTGAATATTTTAAAAGGTGCTCTTTGATTCAGAGATAGATCGCAAAGAAGGGTCCTGGACAGATCTCAGGAAGGAGCTGGGCTGATAATGGAATCATGAAACGTTGGGCTGTAGCCTGGATTAACCTTTTGATGCACATATTATTAGGGCTGAAATCAAGGTGTGAACTCTAGTCATTCTCATGCCCGTGCTGTGGGACTATCAGCTTCAGAGTCTCTCCTGCTATGACAGACAGACTGTTAAGAGGAAGAAGAGAGAGAAAAGTGCACACTTGAAAAGAAGCAGAACACCAACATAAAACATCACAGACCCAGACCCTAAATCACATTTGGTCTTTGGACGGGACTATAATAAGGGAAGGTTGATACCCCAAATCAATACAAAAGGGGATGATGGACGGAGCGTTTGAGCAAATCAAACACTCACCCCCAGTCAACTGATCTGGGTTTAATCCATCACCATTCTTTAGCTCACTCTGCCACCCCAGTTCAGACATGGCCATATGCAAATCAGTCTGACCCTGTGCCTCATGGGAACAGTCCAGCCCGAACTGTCAAGCCATATCTTCCCTGGACCAGAAACAAGCATCCTGGGACCGGTTTCGGATTCATAATCCTCATCAGCCAGGCTATCTTGAATCCAGTGGCAAAGTGAGTAAGGGACTCATGTCTGAGCATACCCTGCCACACTTAGGGCGAACAAAGCGATACAAAAGGGGATGATGGACGGAGCGTTTGAGCAAATCAAACATACCCCAAATCAGCCAAACAGCCAGATGGGTTGTTTAGGACTGGGGGCCAAGGACTGCTAGTCTCCCTGCTGGGTGAAACGACATCGCCCTTGGAACTATGACCACTGTAAGAACGTGATGTAGCACTCTAGCAGTTGGTGGGAGGAAACGTAGGAGGGACAGGAAAGGGAGGAGCGGGGGCGAAAGGAAGTGCGCGGTTAGAGTAGGGAAGGGAAGAAGAAGGGTCGAGATTAATAAAGCTCATTGAAACTATCACCAGCATCTGCCTCATCATTGCGAGGGCGACACGACAACTGGCGACGAGGGTGGGATGCTAGCGCTGTGCAAGTGCACTGATCCCGGAGCTGTGACCTGGTTCCTGTGAGGGACATAATTGGAGTCGCCGTCGCGACGAGCGTGTGCCCCCCCTTTCTCCCCTTCGAGCGTGTGACGTGAGTGTGAGAAGCCCCGGCAGTGCGTCCCTGGACCGAGGCTCCGCGACCTGGAGGTCGTGTAGAGCGTGGCCCTGCGAGCGCCGTGTTCGCTGATGCCTGGGTGCCCACCCCAGCTGAAATGAGGATCGGTGAGAAGACACCGAGGTCGGGATCCCACCCCGATCCTACCTGTGCCTGAGAAGCTTGCCAGCGTGGAGGTGCTGTGGTCCTGGCTTTCGCGAGTAGGCTAATGCCTGCATTCCAGCGTGCTGAGTGATTACCAGCAGGAAAGAGAATTGAAAGCAATAGAGAGCCAAATCTTGTCAGATACGAGATTTCCAAAGTGGCGGCCATCTTGAAGTCAGGCGTTTTGCTCCCATCCCCTGTCAGGGATACTGAGTGGCCATTTTGAAGTCAGGCGGCTCTAATTTCAACATGCACAAGCAAGTACAAGCTCTGAAGTCACAAAGCATAAGCCAATGCAAATTCCGAATACAATAAGCACAAGCAAATGCAAGGTTTGAATCCAAAAAACATAAGCAAATGTAAATTTTGAATGTAATAAGAACAGGCAAATGCAAGATCTGAACTCAACAAGCATAAGCAAATGCACATTTCGAATATAATAAGCACAAGCAAATGCAAGTCCTGAATGCAACAAACACGAGTAAATACAAGTCCTCAATGAAACAAGCACAAGCAAATGCAAGTTTCGAGTGCAATAAGCTCAAGGAGATGCAAGTCCTGAATGCAACAAGCACAAGAAAATACAAGTCTTGAATGCAACAAGCACAAGCAAATGCAAATCCAGAGTGTAACAAGCACGAGCAAGTGCAAGTCCCGAAGTAAATTTTCAGCACCAAGTGAAGATAAGTAACTGAAATTAAAGGAAGAAAGAAAATAAATGATCTAGAAACACGAGTAAACAAGTGTCAGGGAAGCTTTCTCTCATCAACTAAAGTGGCTGGTAACCGGCGTAAGTCTTGAGAAAAGGAGCAGGATGTCGACATCGCCAAGTACCAGTGCTGAGGAAGCCTAAATCACCTGCAGCTGAGTGGCGACCATTTTGAACTTAGGCAATCCAAGCCTAACTCACTGAAGCCTACTGAGACAGACATAAAAGCTGGAACATCTCTATAAGGAAAAGGTGAAACTAGCAGACAAAATACAGTGGTTACCTTTAAATAAGCTTTCTCAAAAAAATCAAAGGAAACAACTATACACAAGACCTCGACCGAAGAGGGTCGGCAAATAGCACAGGAAGCATAGAGAGCAGTCCTGTGACACCATCATACCAGAACTTTCCTCCATCATGTCGGTGGGAAAAGAAACACAAAAATCCATTCCCTGCATTGAAGTGCCTCCCCCAGTGACACAAACTGACATCCAGGATTTGGGTCCCAAATGGAACCGGTGGCTGGAGTCACTGGATGAATTTCTTGTAACAACCGGTGAGCGAAGAGATGGGAAACGTCTGCTACTACTACTTCAGCTGGTGGGTCACGAAGGCCGACGCCTAATCAGAACATTTTCAGCAAAGGACACAGAGACATATGGAAAACTCAAAGAGACGCTACGCACTCATTTCAACACAAAGTAAGACGTAGATCATGAACGCATCGTCTTCAACGCAGCACGGCAGGAACCAGGGGAATCATTACCAAACTTCATAACAAGGTTACAAAGTCTGGTGCAATACTGCCATTTCAATACATTCACAAACGAGGAAGCAATCCGGGTAATTGAGGGCTGTTCAATACCAGACACAAAGCGCAAGATCCTTCAAAGGCAGTTCTCGCTAAAGGAAATCATCAGGAGGGCCGAAGCTGGAGAGCGGGCCAAAGCAAGAGAATTATCAAGAGAATTGCACCTTAATGCAAGAAAGGAAAAAAAAGAAAGGAGATATCTCTCATGTCAGTGAATAAAGCCCAAGAAACAAAAAAAACATAAAGAGGGAGGGCAAAGTGTTAGGATCTAGTCCTCTTTCTTTGGCCATGTACAGGTAGATCACCTGTTACCGAGCGGGAGGGGCTTTTGTATATAAGGACTTCCTACTCATGTCTCATTGCTTGGTTTTGTGTTCCTGTCGTTTTGGACCCGCTCTGCTTGGATTTGATCGGCTCTCCGGATCAAGCTCTGCCTTTTGTGGGGATATTGAGAACTTTGCCTCGCTTACCGGCGGCTGCCGGTTTGTGTTTTTTAAGTCCCCGCCCTTTCAGGAACCCGTGTCCTATTTGTTGCCCCACTAGCGAATGTTACCTGTGACTTTTCTTCGAACTTTGTGAATTTGCTAGCCCTGGGACTCCTTCAGCGTTTTGCCCGGACTTCGTTTCTGTACGCGGCTGCGTACGGATCATTGTGCGGAGTCTTCCGGGGTTTGTTGCAGCCAGTTCCCTTCGTTTTGTCCTTTTTTTGGTTCTTTTTGAAACTTGGTCATGAAAGTAGCGTTTCTTCTTAGTTAGTTAGTCTAGGTGAGGGGGGAGACCTTCAACTCTGGACTACATGCCTGTCTCGTGAACAATTGCTGAATTTCATAAGGGTTTTTTTATGTCCGTTGACTTTTTCCCCTTTCCTCAAGTCCTACGTTGTTGTTGTTTTTGGATTTGGTCTTGTGGCGTGTGGGGAAGCTAACCACACCTACTCCTTTACGGCATCCGGAGAAGGATATTTGGTAAGAGCAGCTTTATGCCTAGGGGTATGTAGGGGTGCCGCTCGTGCTGAGGATCCAAGGAGTCTCTTGTGCTTTTGCTCGCCACAGGAGTGGTTGGGAGCTGACGCTCGTTTTGGGAGTAAGAAGCTGTCCCTAAAGTCCGGCCGCAGCGGAGGTGAGAGGCGCAGGCGAGCGGGACTGCGAGGACCAGCAGCCCATTTGCCATCACCAGCTGGTTCCTCTTCCCGCCGCGCCGCGCCCCCTCCCAGTGCCACGCCCCCCTGCCTGGGGAGTACTTTATTCCTCGCGGCCCCCGCTTCGCGGGTGCCGCTCGTGCTGAGGATCCAAGGAGTCTCTTGTGCTTTTGCTCGCCACAGGAGTGGTTGGGAGCTGACGCTCGTTTTGGGAGTAAGAAGCTGTCCCTAAAGTCCGGCCGCAGCGGAGGTGAGAGGCGCAGGCGAGCGGGACTGCGAGGACCAGCAGCCCATTTGCCATCACCAGCTGGTTCCTCTTCCCGCCGCGCCGCGCCCCCTCCCAGTGCCACGCCCCCCTGCCTGGGGAGTACTTTATTCCTCGCGGCCCCCGCTTCGCGGGAGCCGCTCGTGCTGAGGATCCAAGGAGTCTCTTGTGCTTTTGCTCGCCACAGGAGTGGTTGGGAGCTGACGCTCGTTTTGGGAGTAAGAAGCTGTCCCTAAAGTCCGGCCGCAGCGGAGGTGAGAGGCGCAGGCGAGCGGGACTGCGAGGACCAGCAGCCCATTTGCCATCACCAGCTGGTTCCTCTTCCCGCCGCGCCGCGCCCCCTCCCAGTGCCACGCCCCCCTGCCTGGGGAGTACTTTATTCCTCGCGGCCCCCGCTTCGCGGGTGCCGCTCGTGCTGAGGATCCAAGGAGTCTCTTGTGCTTTTGCTCGCCACAGGAGTGGTTGGGAGCTGACGCTCGTTTTGGGAGTAGGAAGCTGTCCCTAAAGTCCGGCCGCAGCGGAGGTGAGAGGCGCAGGCGAGCGGGACTGCGAGGACCAGCAGCCCATTTGCCATCACCTGCTGGTTCCTCTTCCCGCCGCGCCGCGCCCCCTCCCAGTGCCACGCCCCCCTGCCTGGGGAGTACTTTATTCCTCGCGGCCCCCGCTTCGCGGGAGCCGCTCGTGCTGAGGATCCAAGGAGTCTCTTGTGCTTTTGCTCGCCACAGGAGTGGTTGGGAGCTGACGCTCGTTTTGGGAGTAGGAAGCTGTCCCTAAAGTCCGGCCGCAGCGGAGGTGAGAGGCGCAGGCGAGCGGGACTGCGAGGACCAGCAGCCCATTTGCCATCACCAGCTGGTTTCTCTTCCCGCCGCGCCGCGCCCCCTCCCAGTGCCACGCCCCCCTGCCTGGGGAGTACTTTATTCCTCGCGGCCCCCGCTTCGCGGGAGCCGCTCGTGCTGAGGATCCAAGGAGTCTCTTGTGCTTTTGCTCGCCACAGGAGTGGTTGGGAGCTGACGCTCGTTTTGGGAGTAAGAAGCTGTCCCTAAAGTCCGGCTGCAGCGGAGGTGAGAGGCGCAGGCGAGCGGGACTGCGAGGACCAGCAGCCCATTTGCCATCACCAGCTGGTTCCTCTTCCCGCCGCGCCGCGCCCCCTCCCAGTGCCACGCCCCCTTGTCATACTTAGGAGAACCCGCTCACGCGTACCGCGGGACGCGCGCGGGGCGATCACCGGGGCGAAGACCGGGCAAAGAGCGGGCCGTTCTAGGCCGTTAGAGGCCGGCAGAGACCGGACCGGGCCACCCCTCTGACGCTCTCGGCCCTGTAGCTACCCCCACATACTCCACAATGGGGACCAGAACCTCACGAAGCAAGTCCGCCCAACAAGGTACAAGTACTCTGGAAAACTTTTTCCCTAAGGCGAGTAACTTAGCTAGCAAATGCTCGTCAATCCCAGAGGCGCTCCTTGAGATGGGTCCGGAAAGTGTGTTTTTGGACCAGGGGGATACTCTTTCCACAGACGCTAGTACACCGATCCCACTGGATGTTACCCATATGTCACTAATGGACAGTATTGACCAGACGATCGAGTCGGTCCTCCAGCAGTTAAGGACTCCCCTGACGCAGAGGGACAGGAACTCCTCCCGGCTATCTGGGATCTCTGACCATCCTGCCATTCCGGAAAGTAGGGGATCAGTCTTGCAAGATGCAGGCCAGGTCGACCTGCTTACAGATTTTGTAGGCAGTAGAGTGGAACAGCCTCCCAAAAGGAAAAGGTCCAGGAAAGCAAAGAAGGCAAAGAGGGCCAAAGTTGATACAATAGAGCCAAATCAGACTGACAGTATAGACATTTCTGCCTCTCCTGATCTCAATTTATCAAGGTCCAGGTCGAATCACATGGGCTCTCCAGCTCCCGCCTCCCTATCCCTGCACCCGGGCCCTTTTGTTTTCGGTGGGGTAACTTCCACTAGCACTGACTCATTAGTCAAATCACTTACAGACATCATGAAGAATTTGCTAAACCCCATTGCAGCTAAACTGGACTCCATAGAGTCCAGACTGAAGGCACTGGAAAGTAGTCACCTAAGGAAAAGCCCTGGGTCAGCCACAAATCTGACAAATGCCCCTCCAGTCCCCCGGGCTTCCTCGGGGAATAGTCTGCTGCCCGCTGCACCGTCTCAGGGCACCAATAGGGTGCTGTCAGGTACAGACGGTGCGCTTGTTCCCCAGACGCAGACGCACCCTCTGTTACCTCCGGCACCTAGGCCCCCTGTCCCGGCCCCAAGGAGATCAAAGCAAATTCCTGCGCCACAGATAGGGGGAGTAGCGAACCCTAATAATGGCCCCACTGATGGTCCCGCTCCCCATTTCGACAGGCGCAGGGTGGTGAATCTGCCCCCAGAAGCAGTCCCATACACGGTAATCATGGTGGGAGTACCTGAGTTAACTGGTGACATGAGGGAGCCCCAAGACTCGTTACGTAATAAGGTGATAAGCTGGCTTAGTATCAACAGGCCGCTGCCTCCTAACCTGAAAGGTGAGGTCCTGATGGTCAGGAGGATCCCTTGGATTGGTCACACCCCAAAGAATAGGGCAGGGGACTGCATTATCATAAGCTTTAAAAGCCCCCATGTAGCTAACTACATCTCCAACTGGCTTGTAAGGCCTGACAAGTCCAATATTGAACTTGTCCCCCTCTCATACTTTTACCCAAATGTAAGCAGCAGTGAGGCAGGGGGGGAGAAGGGGTGGACTAGAGTAGGTTTTGCCGTGGATGGCTCACGCTATAGACCAAGGCACCATCCACCACATGCCCAGGCAAACTTCATACACCATAATAGATTTTCCTGCTTAGACCAGGTCGACTGACCACAAACCAGGGAGACCTCTCCCAGCCCTGGGAAGAGGGTGGATGACGCTCAAAGTCGGGTGGGAGAGAGTATAGTCCCTGTAACTGAATCGGGCCTGCAGGATAATGCTAAAGTTGAGGTGCAAAATCGGGTGGGAATGGCTGCAGCCCCTGCGACTGAACACGGTCCGCAGGATAACGCCAAAGGTCGACCACTTAGCAGTGGTGACAGTCTGGGCTTACAGGGGTCTTATCACAACATCGGGACTGACCGTATTCTCCAACTCGGGGGGGCGGAGTTGGCTGGTCCATCCGCCATCACGGAGTGTACGACTGCTCTGCCAGGAATCCAGCCACCCACAGTCCCAGGTCAACCCCTTACTGTAGGTCAAGGCCCCTTACCAATAGATCAGGGCTTGAGAATCGTTTCATGGAATGTAGCGGGCATTGCAAATAAGGAAGGCACACCGGAGTGGGACCATTTAGTGGGCAGTAGCGACATCCTCCTTCTCCAGGAAACGTGGGCGAGGGACACCGCAACTAGGAGCGGGTTTGAAGTATTTGAAATCCCTGCCAAATGGGGTGGGAGGGGGAGGCCGTCAGGTGGTCTGGCAATCTGGATCGCGAGCCACGCTGGGTGCCAGGCGGAACAGGTGCACACGTTCTCGCAGGACATCCAGTGTGTTCGGCTCACATGGCCTGGTAAACCATCATGGGCTATTGTGAACGTCTACTCGCGACCGGTTGCCGCACCAAACGAATCTCCAACCCTAAACGACCTGTCCTCCTTCCTGGGGCAACTCCCGGGAGATCTCAGGGTGGTGCTTGGAGGAGACTTCAACTGCCACTTTGAACCTTTGGAGGGCATGTCGGAGGGTGCCCTCACTGCCGAGGATGATTATTGGGGGGTCCCACCCTCGTCTTCCCCCCATCCCAAAGCATGGTCCCCCCTTGCAATACAACTTATGGCCCTAACCCTGAACTACGCACTGAGGGCTTGTAATGGTCGCACCCCTTCCGACACTCCCTCAGTGTGTACCTTCAATAGGAGGGGTCACGAGTCGAGGCTAGATTACATCATGTTAGACATTACACTCTGGCCCAAAGTCCTCGACTTTAGGGTAATAAACAGGTCAGATAGCGACCATAATGCCCTTTGTTTAAATATCCAGTGGCCCATCCATTTAGCGGGCAAAGTGACAGAAAACCCAGGGGGAGACACGGGGGAATTGGTCCTTACAACCAATAGGCGCAGGGTCAAGTGGGGAAAGCTTGTGAGCTCAGAAGAGACCATTAGCAAGCTATACGAGTTGGCACTCCCAAGGTTCATGGAGGTGGATGCACTTCTAAACGTACCAAGATCCCCGGAATACAATGAGAAACTGGGTGATATCCATCAGGATCTCGTAAGAGACTTGGCTGAGGTATTTTACCCGGTGGTGCCCAATAGAAAGAAAAAGACCCATGTTCCCACCTGGTATACCTCCTCTTGTAGGGCAGCAAAGACTGAGCTCATTGCTGCAATAAAAGAGGGGACAAATAAGGCCAAGGTACGTGACCTTAGGAAATACTATAAAGCTGTGTTAGCGACTGCCAGGACCGAGTGGGACTGGAATCACTGGCATGATCTTCATGATGCCCTAAAAGTCAGGGATTCCCGCAAATTCTGGGCCCTTGTTAATAATGGCATAGGGGAACTCAAAAAAGCAGTGGAACCCAATATTGCCCCCGAGGTTTGGGAGGCCCATTTTGGGGAGCTCTATCAAGACACTAACCCCTGCCCTGACACAGCCCTGCTTGCGCCCTGTGGCACACAGGATTGTGAAATGGAACTATCCCTGGGGGAAGTGGAGGCAGCCCTCAAGCACCTATCATCGGGGAAGGCGCCAGGTCTGGATAGGCTACCTGGGGATCTGTTTAGGCATCACATGGACATCTGGGGCCCATACCTCCTTATTCTTTTCAATGCCATCCTAGGAGGTATGTCAATCCCTGGGTCGTGGCTGGGGGCAGAGATTGTTCCGATCCATAAGAAGGGATCCACTCTGCTCCCCGCCAACTACAGGCCTATTAGCCTAATAGATGTACCCCAAAAGCTCTTTGCGCGCCTCATCCTTAATCACCTCCTGGACTGGGTGGAGGACAATGACATCATGAGCCCCCTCCAGGCTGGCTTCAGAAAGAACACGTCGACCATGGACCAGATCTTCCGCCTTCTTCTCCTATATTGGAAGACTGTAACTATAGAGGGAGGAAGACTGTACATGGTCTTCGTGGATCTGAGGTCAGCCTTTGACCTAGTTCCCAGAGGGAAACTTTGGGAGGTTCTGCAGAAGCTAGGCGTGCCCCCCCACCTCCTTAGCATTATCATCAGGCTGCACGATAACAACTATGCACAAGTGAGGTGTGGGAGGGATGGTAAGCTCTCGGGCAAATTTCCGGTCCGACGAGGAGTCAGACAGGGCTGTGTCTTGGCGCCGACCCTGTTCTGTCTTTTTATCAACAGTGTCATTCAACATCTTGACACTGTTGAGGACAATGATGCCCCGGTTTTGGCAGGCAGGAGGGTTCCGGCAATCATGTTTGCTGACGATACCCTCTTGCTTTCCAAATCCCCCATGGGGATCCAGAGGGTTGTGAATGGTTTTGGCCTTTTCTGTCGTCAACATGGGTTGGAGGTCAATACAGATAAAACCAAGTTTATGATCTTCAATCCCCCTGCCAGAACCAGACCCAACCCAAAACTGGGGGAAGTTAGTCTTGAGAGGGTCTCGACCTTTATATATCTGGGGGTAACGCTACAAGAAAACTTAGCTTGGGACTGCCAGATAGCGAGATCAAGGCTGAAACTATCCCAGCTAGCAGGCGCACTCCTGAAGGTGGTAAACAAGTCCACCTTTAAGCCTGTAAGCCCGGCCCTTGAAACATACAGATCCCAAGCGAAGGCAGCAGCCATGTACGGCAGCGAGTTGTGGGGTCACAAAGCAGGGAAGGCATTGGCAGCGGTGGAAAATAGTTTTCTGAGACGGCTACTTGCTCTCCCGCAAGGTACGCCACTCCTCCCCCTAAGATTGGATTTGGGGATACACTCCATTGCTGAAGATCTCCTATCGAAACCTGTGAAGTTTTGGCACCGGATATGGTCTACCGAGGAACTGTATCATTACAGGCAGGACCTTACCCATGTACTGAGGCTGAATGGTAGCAACAAAATCCCCTGGCTGGCCTATATTAAATCAGAATTGCTCAGTTTGAACTTGCCAGACCTTTGGGATGATCCAGCTCAGGGTTGCCAAAGGATCACGCGTAAAACTCTTGCCCAGCTCTACAGAAATAAAAATCTGGCTGACATGGATAATGCCCATATCAGCGGCACCTTGACGGGACGTTTTATCGAGTCCAAAAATTCTTACCTTTTTGAACCTTTTATGGATTTTATCTTTCCTCTTTTGGCGAGGAAACTGTTTCTGCAATGGAGGCATGGCACACTCCCCACTAAAGTATTCACCCATAAATGGACCATAGGGGGTGACAAACTCTGTCCTTGCTGTAAAACAAAGGATGAAGATGATTTGCACATAATGTTTGTCTGCCACGCGTACCAGAGTCCCAGGAAGCGCTGGATAGCACCGATGTGCCGAAACCTGGGTTTTCGGGAGTATCAACAAGCCTACAGGGTCATGAAAACTAATACCCTGGGACATATTGTCTTTGCTGTTTCAAAATTCCTAATGGCAGCTTGGATAATAAGGAAGAAAATGTCCCCCTGAACTGGTACAACTGTGCACTCCTTATCCCATGCAGTCCCTCCAGACTTTTTATATATAAATACTGTGTATTATTTATACTGCATTTTATTGTGTAATATATGTATTGTATTTTTATTGCATCTTTTATGGCCCATGTGGCCGAAATAAAGAATTTTTGGAATTGGAATTGGTATCTATTACTGTACTTGGCCATAGATTGATCACTTGTTGGGTTATATACCCCTTGATGTGTCCCTATTGAGCTGTTCTCTTCTTTGTCCCCTGTTACAGGTGCGTGCAGTTGCCTGACGGGATCAGCCTCTCCGAGAGTCCAAAGGCTCCCTTGTTTTTTCTTCCCCCCTCCCTCTTCCGGCGTTCTGGTAGTTAGTGCCCTGTGTATTACATCAGTGCACTCTGCTAGGGCGAGGGTAGGGGATAGGGATCAGCATCGCCTCTGCAGTATCGGGCTCTGTTGGATGGTCGAAGTGACACAAAGGCAGACTAGAGATAAAACAGCAGGAGAGACAAAGTGACATGAAATACTCTGATTCAACAATACAAAAGACAGTGAAGGATGGCAAACAAAAGACCGGGGCGATCCAGGATTATGACAGCCTAACTGATATAACCTCAAGGAGTCATTCAACCTCAAGGAGTCATTCAACAAACGTTACAAACTATTCTGAAGAAGCATCAAGTGGTACAGACCACACAAATGGAACAGATGACAGCCTGCTCAACAAGTGTGAAGGAAAGACAAACTACAGAAGACTGGACCAGTCATGCCAAACCTGGAAACTGGTACACGAACACACCAGAGCAACCCACTGTTCATCAAACTTCGTAGACGAGTCCGAAGAAGCATCAAGCAGTGGGATACATCACACCCATGGCACAGACGTCAGTGCACCCAACAAGTGAGAAGAAGAAACAAACCACTTAAGACGGGGTGATTCACTCAGACACCGGAAAGGGGTAAGCAAATGCACTCAAGATACCAGTGACAACGAGGAAACTGAGAGGAGACAATTAACATCATATGAGAGAGGCAGAGACAAACTGCCCTGGGATCAAACAAAAGAAATAAACGCGTGGCTATCCAACAATCTCTCCATTGCAATAACACAGAAGACCTTTCGAGAGATGTACCCAAAGAAATGTCCCAAAGATAGCTCCGACTCCAAGAGCAATTCGTCACAGTCTACCAGCTCAAGAAATTTACCAGTCAAGATACACCCAAAAGAACGTACTCAAAGGAAATCAGTAAAAGACTCCTCCAATTCAGAAGGCACGTCTGTACAAAAACTCGGGTCAACAGAATCAAGGTCACGAAAACGCCCATGGCATCAATCACCCGAATGCACAATGGAATCAGAGAACGTTCTCCCTGCCCAGAGCAACATATCTCATGCCGATGACTCAGAATATTCGATCACCCCACCATGCAACATGTCATGTCAGTCACAGTTATATCAAGACATGAATAATATACCGTCACCCCTGATGGGGTCAGCGAGGCAGACTCAAAGGGCTTGCAGAAGGAAAACGAATATATGAGACATTACTCACCATGTTAGGAAAGGACTGTCTCATCACTCTGCAAGGAAGGCAAAATGTGTTGACAGAGATAGATCATTCTAAAAAAAAAAGGGATGAGAGAGGAACATGAACATGCCCGGATGGTAAAAGAATTCGACATTCCCAAACGCGAGTGGGAGTGGGTGAGACAAACAGAGCCAGCAAATGAGTCCCAGAACCGAACCAGGACACCCATTTCAGATAATGCCTTACCGTCTGATATGCATGACTTTGAACATGAGGACATTGCTGCCCCTGACAGGAAAAGACAAAAAGAAGTGAAATTACATGTGGATGCTCGGAGGAGAGCCAGAATCCCATCCACTCATGAAGGAGATCGACAGGAAAGGGAGGAGCGGGGGCGAAAGGAAGTGCGTGGTTAGAGTAGGGACGGGAAGAAGAAGGGTTGAGATTAATAAAGCTCCACCAGCGTCTGCCTCATCATTGCGAGGGCGACGCGACAACCACCTGCTCCGGAGAACTAGCCTGCTTGCTAAGACCTGTGTGCTCTGTAGGGAAGAGGAGAGCATTGGAGGATCAAGGTCCAGTGGGGAGCTCATCCAAGTGGACTCCCAGTGCAAGGTGTGAGGAGACTGCTGCTGCACCGTTTGTGTCACTGCCATGTGCAGATTCCAGAAAGTGACCCTCGGATGTCGGTAATGAGCAGCCCTGAATAGAGACGTCAGCAGATTACAGTGCGACATGAGTGAAAACTGTGTGCTGCACGTTGCAGCAATCATGTATGCCAGAAGGGGCTGCTGAGAAACTTACTGCTGGAAACGAAGGGCCAAAGCCTGTGCAAGGCCTAGCGGCTACCCTGTATGCCAGGAGGGGCTGCCGTGGTACAGACAACCGTGTGGTGAGTGACGACAGCTTGACTAAAAATGTTAAGGCAAACCCATATGCCAGATGGGGTTGCCTGTATCTAGTAAGTGGTTGCCCGATAAATGTGAGCAGTAATGAATCATAGGTCAGCTCAAAGCAACAATGATTGAGCCGGAGTTGACCCCGTGAAATTGAGGACAATGCTGTGAGTGCATTACTGCATCACAAGGACCACCTAGCAGAGAGTGTGGGAATCCATTATCAAACACCCACCCCCGTGGGGAGCGCAACCATGTGTATGTCGATGTGTTAAGGTATGAGTAATTGAACAGACTTAGTTGCCGACTTATGCTTCACTCTGGTCTATAATTAGTATTTAATATTTTCTCAAACACAATTAAAAGTCAGTAGTATTACGCTCCAACACAGGCTGCCTGCTTTTGATTAGGATAAAACACTGGCAGTTATAGTGCCATTATAATTCACTGTTCATCTAGTCATTATTTCAGAATCCCAGGATGTGATACAAGGTTGAGCAAAGGGAAACTACTGTATCCATGATTTTGAATAAGGAAGCCATCTAGCTTGAGACTAGCTTGCTTTATTCCCTGTAAATACGTTTTTTAACCCGATTGGGAAGTTGGTTTATGACTCCACTATCCACAGTACTTAAAAATACAGACTGGAACAACGTTCCCATATGGTTTTAGTTGCAATATAATGTATGGGGCCTTGTCCAATACTTGGTATGTACAAAATGCAAACTGGATCTGGTGCAATGTTTTCTCTCTGTTGTGTATGCACTTTTAAAAAATTTGTTATTATTGATTTTATTGGCATTTCAAAAGATAGACAAAAACAAACCAAGGAAAAGGCATCATAGGCATTGGCAATATTCTCTGATAGCAAATGATAGGCAAGGAAAACACAACATCAATAGGTGCACATCAAACAGAAATCAGAGCGACATATCGGGACGAAACCAGGCGTAGCATCCAGAAACACCCAAGTTTCAACACCCCGGGCAATTGTAATAGGAGATGGGCCATTCTTAAAACAGAAGAGCACCGCCACACTCAAAACACAATATCAGTATCGCCACACAACCCAGGCGCCTCACTGAGAGTGTTGCTCAATCGCAGTGCTCAGTAATTCACTCGGCAACACCACACTACTATTCACGTCAGTCTCCACATCCTCATCACCCCTAGCCGTCTCGTCACGTGTCAGCGCATCATTCAGCACCAAGGACCAGAAATTCTTGGGTCTATTGCACGGAGGCATCATGTCACTGTAAAGCTCAGATTGCGTGCAGTAGTATGTCAGTTCTCTGGTCCAGGACCTGAGAGTGGGGGGCCTCTCATCCACGCGCGCGCAATGCACCATTTAGCTATCAGGAAAGCCATGTCAATTAGGCGCCTATGCGCAGGACACAGGGGCTTCGAATAGTCCAGTATGGCTAAGAGTTGATCCGGAACCAGTGCCAACTGCATGACTCTGTTGATTTCCCCATATACTGCGTGCCAAAGGGACAGGACTGTAGGGCAGGACCAGGCAACATGCAAAAAATCAGCGACCTTCTCATTGCACCTCTCGCAACTTGGGGAGTCTCGCAGCTTATATCAGAATAGTCTCTCTGGAGTATAATAGGTTCTGTTCAAGAACTTAAAGTGTAGGAGCCTGTGTCGCCCATTCAGGGATATCCTTCTGGTGCTGGTGTAGCAATACTGCCACATCTCCTCCGCAAGCTCAATTTGCAAATCAAATTGGCACGCCAGTCTCGGCTCCGCATATTCCGTCGTTCTCTCAGTGATGGCGATTCGGTATAAGTTAGTTACTAATTTAACGGGGGACTTAGCGTTGACCACATAGTCATATGCCATGACCGTTGGGGGCTCCTCCATATCATCCCCCAGTAGGTCCCTTAGTGCATGTCTCACCCCATGGAACTGAAAGCGTGTCAACAGCGGAAATGGTGTGTCGTCAGGCACAATCCCCTCGCATGTACGTGCCGCTCCCCCACAAACAGATCTCCCATGGTGTGAATGTTCAACAGATGCATCGCCGATAACACTCCCTTCTCCCTACACAGTGCGAGCCAGGAACACCACTCTATCGCCGCCTTCGGAGCATATAACAGAGAACACGCCTGGGCATCCATCATATGGTGCCAAGTGCGCGTAACAGAAGTCAAGGAGTCTAGTATACCGTACGGCGATCCCGAGGTCTCGCCAGCAGAGCAGGCAGCGGGGTCGGGTCAGCGACGATCGTTTCAATGTGTACGTGTGGAACATTCAGTAGTCCATGTATCCAGTAATAGGCATGGGCACTCTGCGCAGTGTGGTAGTAGAGTTCCATATCGGGGGCGTTAAGGCCCCCTGCCGCATACTGTCGGATCAGAATGCTCCACGCGACGCTAGGTTGCTTACCCGCCCATGCGAGGTGGACCATCAGCGCCCGCAGTCGCCGGAAGAAGTGAGACGATAAGACCATCGGTATATTACAAAACAAGAATACGAAACGTGGGAGGATCACCATCTTCTTGAGCGAGATGTGTCCCAGGAGTGACAGCGGGAGAGCGATCCTTTTCTCTACATCTGGACACAGCTCTGCCATAATTTTCCCTGAGGACGATCCCCGAGTGTTATATCTAAGGTTTTAACCTTACATCTTCCCTGTTTCTCTGCCTCTGCTGTTCAGCCAGTGTGAGTGGAATGTTAGTGTGAATGTGATGTCATTGGAATGTTTGGTATGCTGTGAGTGGACTGTCAGTTGGATCCTGGGCTGAGCAGCAGAGAGGATGCTCCTGGTGGGGCTTTGATTACATATATACTGGAAAACCTATCTAACCATCTTAGAAGAATAAACTTATCACCTGTAACCTATCCAAGTCTTCTGGAATTCCTTACCAGGATGTAACATAAATTTGGCGACGAGGTGGATCAAAACTACGCGTGAGGACCTTCTTCAAGCTTCTTAAAGGTACTTTTATTCATGACTTTACTCAAAACGAACCTACTTAAGGATTTTACGCCCTCCCGCCCCACCAGTGTCCATATTTCACCGGACAGCCCATGGACAAGGCGTAGATTTCCTGTAACCTGTTTCTTTTCTGCCTAAATCCTACTGCCTGCTTCAAACAGGACATAAGTTTCCTGCTACCTGCTTCTTTCTGCCTGATTCCTGCTGCCATTGACAGAGTATAAGCTTTCTGATTTTTTACAGCCTGCTTATGACTGGGAGTGTTACTGCTGTCTGTTTACTGTTGCCATACACCTTGCTGCTGTTTTTTCCGGCTTGACTTTTTTCTGCCTTAGACATCTACTGCCTTAATTTTGACACCCTACTGCTTTTGAAGTGTGGCCCGGTGGTATCTACAAAGTCTGGCACCACATCTAAGGACCCATTTACTGAGCAATGTTTTGATCTGAACTACAGTGTGCCAACTGCTTCATCACGCAAGTGTTACTATGCGGTGTACAATGACTGTTTGAATTTGCTGCTGACTGCTTCTGGTTTTATGTACTACGAGTCAGGAGTCAAAACTAGTAAGCACATCTTCGTTTCTGCAGCTTTTCAGCAACTCATTCCGTGACTGGCAGTGGTTGTCTGGCGGTGTTTTCTGACAAATGGGCAGAGTGTTTGAGAGTGACTCTTCGTGCTACATATGCCATGTCATTTGGATTGAGACTTAAAACCTAAACTGTTTTCACATCTTGCGCATGAAACCTGCTTCTGCTTTTAAAACAGCCTTGAGCATTTTTGATGAACTTTCATGTTTTATGTGCAACATCACCGAGGACGCATTTTTGGTGTGCTGGGATACAGTAAACCTTGCCCTTACATTTCGTATCTGTGCCATAAATATTGAATAAACTGTCATCTACTTACAACGTCCGTTGGTAGCAGCGCAAACTCTTTCAACGTTCGTTGGTAGCTGCGTGAGCTCTGTCCTCTTCTCGCGCAGCGCCCTGCTGCCTCTTTGATGTACTGCCAAGACGTGCCTGCAGCCACCCAGCATTGCGTCCCCTACGTGACGTCATCTTGCGACTGCTAGCTTACTCTTCAATTTCTGTCATTGCCATCCACGCTGCGCATTCTTTAAAGTTCATTCTCATTTTGTATTGGATTCATTACTTACGGAAAATTATTAATCGGACCAACTTTGGCAGCACAAGAGGTGAACCATTACTGGCGGCATTTCATTTTTATTTCCGAGTACTTCTAGCGTGGTGACGCGCACACCTTCTTTATAAACCTACAACCATCAAATGTTTCTGCAAACGTCAAATTTCACAAGGTACTGTTCCATTTATCTTTGATTCATCAGCTGCACGCCATGACAACGGTGACAACTTTATTTGTGTTATCTTATTATTTTATTCATCTTACATAAAATGTACATTATGGTGGATCATTTTCAACTTACTTCACTTTCATTTTTAGCTCATATTTACTACGTTTTCTCTGCGTTTTAACACTATTACAATTTTTACAATGTGTTTATGCACTTCTTATTTTACTGTAGTACTGTCATTTTATTCTGAAGCATTTGTTAATGTATTTTGCTTGGCATGCAGGTTTTCGACATTTTCTACTCTGTATTTTGACGTGGTGCATTTCTGGCTTTTCTTTAGTTCTGTACATGATTTTTCACTTACGGTACCTTTATTATATTGTGCGCAGGTTTTGTTTGTGGTCTAACTTGAGATGTGACTGGATTATTTTGATGTGTAGTTCAGTTCACGTAGATCGCAGTTTTCCTGGAGCAATTTTCTTTTACCTCTGATGTTTTCATGATTATACTTACAGTGCATTTTTTCATTTAGTGCGCAGGTTTTTCATACATGGTCTAACTTGAGGTGTGACTGAATTTCTTTGCTGTGTAGTTCAGTTTACCCAGATCGTATTTTCCTGCAGTTTGATCAGTGGTCTAACTTGAGGTGTGACTGTACTTCTTTGATGTGTAGTTCAGTTTACCCAGATCGCATTTTCCTGGAGCATTTTTTGTTCCTCTGATTCTTTACATGAGTACTTGATATTTACTGTTTAATTGTCATATTCTACGTAGGTTTACTTATGTGGTCTAATTTAAGGTGTTACTGAATTTTCTTTGCTTTCTTGTTCAGTTTCCCAGATTGCACTTTCCCTGCAATTTTCTCTTGTGGTCTAATTTTAGGTGTGACTGTACTTTTATCTTCGGTGTGGGACAGTTTACGCAGATCGCAGACCTTTTCTACGTGTCTTCCTTGTTTCCTTCTTCCTGTTGCTGTGTTCAGTGGTTCCATACTTCTCGCTAGCCTGGCCAGTTGGTGTAGTTGTGGTGGTTACACTTGTGCATTACTTCTTTGTTAGTTTTGCGGTATTATTACTTCTTGCTTATGTAATTTTCTCAGTTGCTTTTCCGTATTTTTACTTATTTCCTTCATTTTGAAACTTCTTACTTCAATTTTTCTCTGCTAAGGAAGGAGATGTGTGTCTTTTCTATTTTCGTATTACTTTCATGCTGTATTGTTTGTCATACTGTTTTCACTTTGTACTTTATTACATGTTTTTCCTTCATTGCTTATTTTTACGTCACATTTCACCTTGCTTGTTTTTTAGTATGCTTTTCATACTTATGTGCATTCGCAATCTTTCTACTGCAATTTTTATTGATGACACTGTGATGTTTTTGCAATGTTGCTGTTTGCATTTGCTTTCTCTTTGTTCATTTTATAAAGAGGGAAGGTGTGTTATATCTAAGGTTTTAACCTTACATCTTCCCTGTTTCTCTGCCTCTGCTGTTCAGCCAGTGTGAGTGGAATGTTAGTGTGAATGTGATGTCATTGGAATGTTTGGTATGCTGTGAGTGGACTGTCAGTTGGATCCTGGGCTGAGCAGCAGAGAGGATGCTCCTGGTGGGGCTTTGATTACATATATACTGGAAAACCTATCTAACCATCTTAGAAGAATAAACTTATCATCTGTAACCTATCCAAGTCTTCTGGAATTCCTTACCAGGATGTAACACCGAGTCCGTGTGGAGACGGATCCCACGCTATCGCACTGCGTCCGTAGTCCACTGCAGTGGGTACTCTGGATCAAATCTCTCTGTAGCGGGCGTTAGGCGAACCATAATAGATTTGTCCCAGTTAACAGATATGCCAGAGAGGGAACTGAACTGGACCACCTCGCGGAGGACCGGAGATAGATGCGTCTCTGGATCCCGGACGTACAATAGAGTGTCATCCGCATACGTAGAGATAATCAGATTATATGCAGGGAAGCGGATGCCTCTATAGCTGTGGTATTCCCGTAGGGCACAAGCAAGGGGCTTGGCCGCTAGCGCATAGAGGATTGGGGAAAGGGGCAGCCTTGCCTCTTCCCTCGACCGATCTCAATTGGGTCAGTGATAAGGTAACCAATACGTATTCGAGCGGTAGGGGATGTATATAGCACTGCTAAATGCTGCAGAAACAGCTGCCCCACACCCATCTGACCCAGGACCTGGTGGAGGAAAGGCCACTCCACGGAGTCGAAGGCCTTTTCCATGTCCAAGAAAACGGCCACTGCCGGTACCTCCGGGCGTGTGTGTTGAAAAGCCGCAAAAAACGTTCTAAGATTGTAGGTGAGATTACGGGTGGGAACAAAACCAGCCTGTTCAGGTGCCACCATCGTGGTGACCAATGGTTGGAGACGGTTGGAGAGGAGTTTGGCAAATAACTTAGCGTCTACGTACATAAGAGACAGGGGATGATATGACGCACACTACCCCCGGGTCTTTGCCAGGTTTAAGAATCGCAACGATAATCGCTTCCCTCATTGAGGGAGGCATTGTTCCCGAGTTAGCCATATCGTCAAACAGGGTGAGGAGATGAGGAATCAAGAGGTCCGAAAATGCCTTATAAAAGGCCACCATGAGGCCATCACTGCCAGTCGCGGACCCCCCCTCATCGTTGATAACGCAAGGACAACTTCCTCCCGGTCGAATTGCCGAGCCAGAAATTTCTGGTGCAAATTAGAGAGCCATGGCAGCTCGATATGGGAAAGATAATCGGTAATGCTTTCTTCTGGAGCAGGGCCCAAGAAGCGTATAGCTGTGAATAATATACTCGGAAGCGCTCCGCTACTTGGGTACTTGTGTGTGGTTCACCCGTCGTCTCAGATCTCAACACAGGGATACCTGTCCTGTCCCTGCTACGTTTGGCGAGGCGCGCAAGAACCGAGCCCGGACGCTCTCCCTCACAATATGTCCTAGCAGTAGCATATTTGCCCAGATGCTTGACCTCGGCATCCGCTTCCTCATTATATTCCTGCAGAACCCCAGCTATTGTCTGGGTCAAAGTATCGTCACCCGACTGCAGTTGCTGGAGCTCCAGGTCCCTGAGCTTGGATTCTAAGGTTTGGAGTCTGCCCCTCATCGATTTCAGCACTCCAGCATGTTTAGAGATTGTGACACCCCTGACGAAAAGTTTAAACAGCACTCGAGCAGAGGCCGATGGTGATCGGGCCGGGCCGTCTCACCTGTCCAGTCCCGGGTGCCGTGTCAGGTTAAAGTCCCCTCCTCAACAAGTCAGTTTCTCAGTATATGGTATCATTTTCGCAGTTAATGCAGTGTAAATGACCGGGTGGTCCATGCCCTTGCCATAGCAGCTAGTGATCGTATACCTCCCGTCGCTGTCTGTCCCTAGGGGAGTCCACTGCAATGAGGATTTTGGATTGAACCAGGTGAGTACCCCCCTAGCGTGTTTAGTGAACCCTGCGGCGTGCACATTGCTCCCAAGTCCCCTATAGCGTAGAATATCACTGTCCACGAGAAGGTGAGCTTCCTGCAATAGCGCAATGTCAACTCTGTGTCTAGCAAGATATTGTAGAATTTTGCGCACCTTGCGGTGGTCATTTAGGCCCCGGACGTTCCAGGTCATAAACCTTAAAGTATCAGGAGATTCGTCCTCTACTGCCATCATGTTATCAAAATTGTGTACGTGTCACCTACCAAAAGCATGCCGAGTCCACTCATACAAATATAGCCTGCTTCAATCGTACATATAAGCCTAGAAGCCGTATCCAAGGAACACAACACAACATTCCTCCAACATTGAAAGACGCCATTCCCTCTAAACATCCCCCCCAGGAACCCTCCCATGCGTGCCCTACCCCAACTAGGCCGCGCACTCTCTTCCTCCCCCCAGCACCCCCTCAACCCTCCATCCCGCCCCCAACACAAACAGACTCAAAACAAGAACAGCCAAATCAACCATCCCGACCCCCCTCCTCCTCACACACGTTAGAACTCAGTGATTATCACACAAGGGCAGAAGTAGCCCGCAAATACAATCTATAGTCAACAAAAAGGAACAAGTCGCATCGCCCCCCGCCACTCCCCCATCTCAAAAAAAAAAAGTTAATAGATTAAGAGTTGAAAACATTTTCCCCAATATGACCAATTACCCCACATAGCAGGAAGAGTAGGCCGTTGATCCCCCAACCGAGCAGAGAGGCACAAACCCCACAGCAGAGTTCCATACCACTTCCATCGTCCAGGAAGACAGTCATTGCCAGATGGGCGGAAGGGCGGGAAATCGGGTCGCACAATGACATGTTCAGTGTCCGGACATACGTAGCCGCCGTACTATACCTAGAGTGATCATCAGTGCTGTGGGCAATGTCTACTAATCAAAAACTGAGAACCCGAGGGAGGAGCCTAGCTAGCAACCACGATGGCCGCCTGATTCCTCGGCTCCGCTGACCGTCTCGCTGTCCTCCCGTCTCCTGCTTTATCCTCCTAGATATCCTGACTTTCATCGGTGATTCCGGAGTCGGGAGACGAACCCGGTTCCCAGGGTGTGCCTATCTTCGTGATCCGTGCAGTGACGGTGACGGTGCGCCCTCGCCCTTCCCTGATGCCTCGCGGCAGAGCCTAGGTCTTTGTCCTGCGTGTGTGGCCGGCCCCGCAAACGGCAGCGGCGGCCATCTCGGGCTGGGCGGCGCCGGCCGCTGAGGAACGACTGCTGCCTTCGATTCCCTGCCGCGGCAGCCCAACTTGCTGCGTTGTCCCTCAGGCTGCCTTCAAGGCTGAAAACGCCACAATGTATCGCCATCCCGGCCCTCAGAAGGCAATCCTTGACACATTCTATCGTCTTCCGTGGTGAACGCCATCTTGGAGAGCCGCCACTCACTACTGGCGAGAGACTGCCCCACGGTGCTGCTGGAGCCCGCTTATTGTTCACATCGCCTGCCATCGTGGGAGGTGCAGGAATGGACTGGACTGCCCTTGTGCCCCCTGTCTGGTTATGTTGCTGCGAGCGCCGGCGGAGTGCTCGGCTGATTGCAAGAGACGGTGGCGTCCGGCTTTTGGATATGGCGCACGCCTGTAAGCTATGTATGCAGTGGCAACTCCAAGATCGACTCGCCCCCTGGGATGATGGCACTCATTCTCGAACACCGACTTCTGATTATTTGCCCGACGTGCAGGGAATTGCTGCACCCTTATTTCCTGAGACGCCCCTGCGGATTGTTGACGTCCTTGTAGCCCTGAGTGATCTACGTGCGGCCCACAGTGCTGCTGCCAGAGACCTGGAGGACCGGCTGGCCGCCATTTCCCCCAGTCTGCAACAGTCCGACCAAACTTGTCCGCGAGTGCTGGGCGCTGCGCCACACCCTATGCCTCATTACCGCGGATTGCCTGTTCAGCTGCCCACAGTTGCGCCGCTGGCGCAGGATCCGACCCCCGCCGAGTCAGTACATGCGCTAGCTCGGAAGACATCTGCTACTCAAGGTCTCACGCGAGGGACTCTCCTACGAATGCCGCGCCCGGCAACTTCACTGTGGTCCACTGATGGGACTTGTTATCTTCCCCTGGAACTGACACTACTGCTCGGATTGACTTTCTTTGGCGACCTAATGCTGCATGGTATCCCTTTTGCTACGCTTCTTGCATGCTGGGCTCCGTGTTGGACACTCCATGGCGGTCATCGCTCTACCCTGCCGTGGCCGTTTGGTCTGCCTGCCCCGTCCGGGATGGCTATCGTGCAGCTGGACTCTGTTTACACATTGGACCGTAAGGGGCTGGGTTGAGGCTGCTTCTTTCTCCTTTGCCTGCTGGAACTCTTATTGCTTGAACTGTAATACATGAGCCGGGAATTTGAGTGCTGGTTTTGTATTGGTCTTGGGGCTTGGGGATGGTCGATCGTGGTTGCGCATATTGATTGCTTTATGTTTCTTTGGTATGTCCTCCTCCGCTCTTACCGGGAGGTATAGATCAGGTTCCTCTGTTCTTCCTCCCTAAATCTTTCCCTTCTGTGGGTTCTCGGGGCGACAGGCACGTTCTTGGGGGGGGGGGGGGGGGGCGTAGCCTCTTCGACGTGCAGGGTGGGGGGGTTGGGGCTTGATTTCTCTCTTTTTGTTTCTATGGCCTTTTTCTTGTTCTCTCTCTTCTTTCCTTCTCTTCTCTTCTTCATATCTTGGGTCAGACGGGAGGTGGGGGGTTTTGGGTCTTTTTATTTTTTCCGAGATGTTCTTTGCGCTTTGTGCCTATGTCTTTACCACATGTTTCTTTTGACTGTAAGACCTGTATACTGATTTTAATGCATAGTCACTGAATTATTGCATATCCTGCTTTTTCTTCCCTCTTCTGCTACCAATTGAGGGCGCATATCCTATTACGCATTCTCCCATGTAATGAATGCCTCTCTCCATACGTTGTCGGATCCTTTTATTGCTAGTACGTAGTGATCCCTCCCATATCCTATCCTATCGTATCGAGCTAGGTTGCAATTTCTGATGTAATACATTGATTGGGCGGGCGCTAACTGGGGCGACATGTATCTTTGTGCTTAGCTATCCTTGTCGTAATGATCCACTTCAGTATTATTATAACGATGTTCACTTGTGGTTATCTTGCTACGTAGTTCGCCCACTCTGCTACCCTGTCTGACTCTAGGACGATTCGTCAAAATTATAAAACGAAACCCTCCTTATCCTCCTCCGGTGTTCCCTTGCCAGTTTATTGTAGTGCTTCTAAAAAAATTTCTGCTAACTGTTGCAAGCAAGGTACTCTGGATGGTTGTATATTGTCATAGCGGCCGGCCAGCAGTGGTTGTAGGCAGACGCTGTGTACTATGTTTGAGATAAATAAAGGTTTTCAAAAAAAAACTGAGAACCCCTCCATACTCAGACTCATAATGCAGCATTCCCGCCACCACCCCTCCCAACACCCGGCAAATATACATTATGTGTCTTGTAGCTTATCTGTACAGAGTCCATTTAGTCCTGTTCCTCCAGGGAGCTGTCTGCTGCGCCTGCCTCCCCGCTCCTGGACAGTCGGCTCTCCCTCTGCCAGTCTCTGAGGGTTTTCTGTAGCGCCTTGGGATCTGTGAAGATCAGAGACTTCCCCTGCCAGTTGATCCTCAACTTTGCTGGATAGAGCATAGCATAGTCGGCCCCCAACTCTCTTAGCTGGTGCTTCATTGGTGCAAACTGTTTTCTGGCCTCCTGCACCCTAGCAGTAAATTCCGGGTACAATGATCGCACCGAGCCCTCGTACTGCAGTGGTTGCTTGTCCCTGGCCAATCTCAGGGCAACATCGCGATCTCGATAATTAAGCAGCTTAGCTATTATGGGACGAGGGGGGGCACCCGGTTTCGGTCATGGTCCAAGCGAGCGGTGGGCCCTTTCAACCACAAACATGGCAGAAAAAGCTGTGTCCCCAAGGAGTTTCTTTAGGAGGCCTTCAACAAACAGTTCCATATTGCTGGTCTGGGTGGTTTCCGGAAGGCCTGTGATGCGAAGGTTGCAGCACCGAGAACGAGCCTCTAAGTCCTCTGTTTTATCAATTAAGGTCTGCATAGCTCTGTTAATCTGGTTGTTCTTGGTGTCCAGAAAGGTCTGCGCCTCTTCCACATCGGTGAGGCAGCGCTCCGACATATCAATCCGCTCCGCGTGCTTATCCAACCGTTCGGCCATGCGATCCATGCGGTACGTGAGGGCGTCAATTTTGGTTCCCAAGGTGGTCATTCCCCCCTGTAGGTTCTTCTCCATGGCAATAAGCAAACCGCGTATGTCTTGTTGCTGAGCCTCCTCTGGCATGTCGCGTTCTGCGTTACCGCTGCCCCCCGCATCATCCGGCGGCTTGGATCCCCTGGGACCAAAGGTGGGTTTAGGTTGCGTTCTGTTCGAGCGACCCATGTCTGCAACAAAGGCGCACTCCCAAGACAGTGGGTAAACCAGTGTCCTCAAGTCACCTCAGAGCTGCCCACCACGCCCTTGCGCCCACCGCGAAGGCGCAAATGCAGATGTAGTCCGACAAATGGGGTACAGGCACCGCACCTCTAAGATTGCGCAGTTCGCCGTATGAGTCACTCCGAGCAGGTCCCCCTCCAGGGGTCGTAGAGTTATGGGTCAAGGTAGGTCGTGGAAGTCCGCGTCCAGCGTCACTAGCGCACCCTCTGCAGGGCCAGACCCACCATCGTCAAATGACCACCAGACCGACAGAAGGGCAGCTACACCATGGGGGGGGGACCAAGCGCAGGGAAGCGTGCAGCGACCCCCGCAGACCCACGTCTCGTAGAGGGCCCACTGGTCAGGCCTCCTCGCGGGACAGAAGATCGAGTCTCTTCAAAGTCTGTCTCACACATGCAAGGCGAGAAGGGCGCAAAATGGCGGTCACAGCGCCGCAAGGCCTCCAGAGACCCCTAACTGGTGTTTCAGGCACACAGGGGGGCCGCAGCAGCAGGCAATAAGTTCTCGCCCCCTCCTATTGTCCGTCAAGGGGAGCGAAACATCAATTCCCCCCAGGGGGGGCACCACGAGACAGGCAGCAGGGTCCGATAGTCGGCCCTACGCGCGGCACTCCCAGGGCAGACCGGGGAAGAGGGCTCACGGGCCGCCACACTGCCCGGTTAGTGAAGTGCACCAGTCCTGTCTGCCAGGGGCCGCAGCAGGCCCCGGCGCCACTTCCTGCACTGATCTCCAGTGTGGCGCTGAGGAGCGTGGGTCTCTCCACGGGGGGGCAGGAGGGGGAAGACTCAAGGATGCAGGCCCCCTCCGTCACAATCCCGCGACCCCCCCAAGCTATTGTCGCCACTCACCTCCAGCCTTGGGCTGCTCCGCCAGGGTCACTCCAGCGCTAGGGGCACCTCCGGTAGATGCAGGGGGAGGAGCCGCGTCCCCTGCTCCGGGACGCGATGTACCTCAGTCCGCTGCTTCGCTAGGCCTCAGCGCGGCACAGGCCTCGATAAACTTCAAATGCCCGCCAGGCAGACAACGATCAGGGCAATTGGCAGGATGTCGCGTTCCCAGCCGCTCCACAGCTCAATGTACCGCCGTGAAGCCTAGGCAGGGCACAACTCTCCAGGATAGTTGTAGGATAGGTGTTAGAGACGGAGGAGCTCGGAATCAGGCGGCCAGCTCCGCTGCAGGCTAGCTCCGCCCCCCCTTGTGTATGCACTTTTATCCTGGTTATGTACCATGTGTTTGGTCACTGCAGGCAGTTCTCTGATCCATCAGCTTGCAAAAGAGCAGGACATAAAGGGGCTGATTACGATGGCGGTTGGCCCGCATCTGATGGCTCATCAGTTGTGGTTTGACCGCCATGTGCTGCTGCGGTCTGACTGAAGCATTGAAATGCATGAGGTCGGAGGATGCAGGCAGAGGGACCGTCCGACGCTTTGGGTCTATCATTGCATCGGAAACCCTTCATAATCCCTTAATGAATGCTGCTCCGCAATCGAGATTATGATGTCAGTTTAAAACAATGAATGAAAGTGGCCTAGCCCCTGAGCAGGCAGCTAGGACTCTAACACGCAACGACAGTAACAATTTTTGAATAAAGTACATTCAAATTTAATAACAGCTTTGTACTATTAAATTTGAATGTACTTTATTCAAAAATTGTTACTGTTGTTGCGTGTTAGAGTCCTAGCTGCCTACTCAGGGGCTAGGCCACTTACATTCATTGTCGCATATATGTTTAGTAGACATACAGTCTAACACTGCACACATATCGAATTCATAAGCAGGAATTACCATCACAACTGAGTGCGCTTTCCACCAACTTTCATTGTCAGTTTACAACAGCCATACCATGTCGGCCTTTCCAAAATAATAAGCCCCAAAGTATCTTATACTGTAGAACTCATAAGGGGTCCAAGAACCTTTAATGAAGTGATGTTTCAGTACTTAAAATCCAGTTTCAAGGGATTGGAACATGTGCCAACAATGTTGGTAGCAAGTGCTGTGACCATTAACTCTTCAGAAGCAATCCAAACCAGTAAAAAGGCCCATTTTTGGGTCTGAGTGCATTTTTGCCCATTCAAGCCGCAATAAGTTGATATCTATTGAAACATGTGTATGGTATTGCATGAATTGATTCCGATTTGTTCTCTCATCATGAAACTTAGTAAGCATTCATATGTTTGTGACTTGCTTTCAACTTGGAGCTACGCTTTTTTCTCCTCTGCACCGATGTGGAAGGAATCAGCCTCCACCTAAAATCACAATATTGGCTCATATCCACAATGTATTTGAAATCGAATAGCCCTCACAAAAAAGGCTGCACTAAATTAATGATGACCAATACTATTTATTCATCCATTGAATCAACTTTTGGCATATTTTGTCTCTCTAAAATGCCTCTCAACTGCACTGGGTTTGGAACCATTAGGAGGCATATGTATCAAAAAACAATTTGCGATTCCAAAAATGCGATTTTTAGCGAATCCCATTTTGAGAATCACAAATCGCAATGTAAATAAAAACTCACAAATATTTTGCGATTTCTAAGAAATCGTAGCATATACTGCAGATCCCGCTTTTGTGATTCCTTATTTGCGAAATTCGCAAATAAAATTGCAAATTTAGGGAATATGCAATTCAGGTGCAGCTTGATGACATCACACCCAGGAAGTGGGAGTGACATGCTGCACCTGATTGCCTGAGGCAGAGGCTGTGAGGAGAGGCAGAGGAGTGAGCACAGCATTACCAAACAGCTACAATGGAGTCACAGGACAAACAGAAGTACAAGGAGGGGGCAGGGAGAAAGAGAAAGCACAAGTTGTGCGAGAGGGAGCAGGAGGTGCTGATTGAGGAGATGGTGTGCAGCCATGAAGTCCTATTTGGCAAAAAGGCACTCCGTATACCTGAGTCCAGAAAAAGGAAGATCTGGCTGGATATACAGGAGAAGGTCCATGCTGTCGGTGTGACCTAGCATACAGTTGAGGAGCTAAGGAAGAGATGGTATAACATGCGCCAAAGGTCCAAGGAGAAGGTGGCAGCCAGGCCGGCGGAGGCCAAGAAGCGCAGGGGTGGAACATCAACTGCAACCGACTCAAAACCCCATGAGGAGTTGGTGGAGTCCACCCTCCTGTCCGAGAGCGTCAGTGGTTTGGCTGGCATAGACAGCTCCGACCCTGCGACCACCAGCCAAGGTAAGATGCATGCTACTCCGGTCCACTTTTTCCAGCACACACAGCAATGCATCATGGGAGACGTAGTCAGATGCATAACAGTGGGGCAATGAGACACAGCAATGTTGAAACAGTATGCGAATTCCTGTAAAGGGAAAACGCAATAGATAGCAGTTAGCCAATACAAAATGAAAAAACTTTATTGAGTGAGAAATGCATACAATGTCACAAAATCAAAATTTCCCTTTCCATGGGGGCGTAGCTTGGCCGCATAGCGGAATGGCTGCTTGATTTCGCAGCTCCGCCGGCCGAGCCGTAAAATCCGATAATTACACGCTGCTCCTCGGGCCAGCCAGTTGGAGACACCTGTGGGGACACCCCGCTCCGGTCTGAGACCATAAACCAAGCTGTGGGGCGAGTGCGGACAGAGTAGCGATGTCGGACGTCCCAGCATCTGAGTGAGGCCTGCATTGTCGAACGTGGCAGGGGACTTGCGTAGCGGCCCTGGGGGAGTCGGAAACTCTTGGGCCCATTGTTGCGTGCCAGTGCATACACTGGAGCTGCGGGGGCCGGAGACCGCCAGAAATAAAGTCGGCTGGCTGCTGGAGGGGCCCTAGTCGAGGGTGAAGTGGCATATCCAGGCAGCAGAATACCGGAGGTGGCGAGGGCTGCCAGGAGGTGGCTGCGCGGTCCAGAGAGACGCGGCCCGGTCTGGGACGATTGCGGGCCGTGTGGGGGCTGCTCCGGTGAGGCGACACATGTGTGGAGAGACAGAATGCCCTGAAGTGCCTGGGGAACGATAAATATAGCACAGCATTGTTGAATGAGGCTGTGTACTGCAGAGGTCCCTTGGCCAATTCCACAAGTGCGACTAGAGATCGCCATTTTGAATCACAGATAGCATACTTGGCCGGACGCCCAGAGTGGGGCTCGAGAAAGGGGCCACATACATGGATACTTGATTGGTGGAATGCTGGCGGCTGCTGTAACAATGGGGGGTCCACCTAGCTGCGGATATGAGCTGGACTAATTGCGCTGTTCTTGCATCGCGGGCCGGAGGTCCTCAACAGCACTATCACATGCGGTCACACAGCGGCGGAGGTGGGAGCCGATCTAGATAAGCCTCCCAAAACAGTTGAAAGTGTGAACTACTGTGGTGTGGTGACCATCCTTATGGTGGACATTCTATGCATGGAGAGGCGCACAGATATTGGGATTGAGACCGTCTGGCCATGTGCTACCGGTAAGAGCTGGAATGGAGTCAAGATGTTGGTAGCTGTTAAGTGTTTGCTGTGAGTGCGGTGGCCAGCACAGCGTGCGCGTTGTTTATCACGCGATCCGCCCTAACTGAGGATAGCCCTGGGAGACCTCTTGGTAAAGAGGTGTAGAGTGAAACCGGGCTGGCGGGATCAAACCCACTGTCACGAAAGTACTGTGGAGCTGCGTAACGGTGGATCGCGTTTGACGGACGAGTCCCATCTGTACTGAGGTGCCCCGCTGGTTGCGGCTGGCGATAATTGGTGGCACACACGAGGCAGACATAGGTTGCCAGGACAGAGCTCCGGCCAATACGACTCAGGGTGTGGTGCATTTTCAAATCATGGCTCGCTGGGGCGCCACCCCGGAGTAAATGCTTGCGTGCTGCCCAAAACTGCTACATGTTTTAAACTTTACTGCTGCAGCTATACTGCGCTTGTGTCCGAGCAGAGGAGCCCGAAAAAAGGGGCCCGAAGTATTGTTGCTGGGCATACCTGCTGGAGGGTGTGGCGTTTTGAGGTGTAGAGATGGGGAAGCCAGAAACGAGACGGCCAAAACTCACTTTTGATAAGAAAACTAACAAATCACATGAATCAGACGCAGTGGAACGTGAATCGCCGAAAGACGGTGCTCAGGGCCAGCTCCCGGCGGCGGATGTCAGAGCCATGTTGCAGGAGCTGAAAACGAGCCTGCAGGGCATTGACTCCAAGATGGATACTTTAGCTGATCGCATGGACAGAATCACCCAACGGATGGATAAGCAGGAAGGTAGAGTCAGTGTGCTGGTAACGCGTGTGACGGAGACGGAGGAAGGCCAAACTGACATTGAGAAGAAAGTGAGAGGCATGGACAAGGTGCTATCCCTGATTCAACAGAAGAATAAGGATTTAGAAGCGAGATCGAGGCGCAATAATATACGTATAACAGGTATTGCGGAATCGACAGACATTCAAAATATGGAACAATACATCGAGACTATGTTGAAAGAACTGTTCTGGGCCGGACTCTCTCCCATGTTCCTTATTGAGAGAGCTCACAGGTCCCTGGGGCCCAGTCCCAAACCTGGCGGTCCGGCGAGACCAATATTAGCCTGTGTGCTTAACTATAGGGATCAAGATACGATATTGCGCCTCGCAAGAGAGAAAGGAGCAATACAATACCGAGGCAATGACATAGCACTGTATCCAGACTTTACCCTGCAGGTGCAAGCTGCCCGGAGGGAATTCATCCCAGAAAAAAGATCTTCCAGCAGACTGGTACAAAATATGCATTGATATATCCGGCCAAGCTGCGGGTTCAGGGTCCTAGCAGATCCACTTTCTTTGTAGACGCTAAGGCGGCTCTAAACTGTGCAAAACAGTTGGTAAAAGATCAGCGGCAGCAGAAAGCGTCCGAGGAGGAACGTTCGACAGACAGATTAAGTGACATGGTATACAACCTTTACCACGCACCTTTTACCACGAAATACTGTTACAACGAAACTATTACAACGCAAGTGTATTTACAACGCATGTATTTACAATGCATTACACTACAACGCAGATACTATTACAACGCATACCATTACAACGTAAGTATAGGTAAGTTTATCTTTTTTAAAAACATTTATTAGGGGTATTGGGTTTGGGTTATGGAGTACAGGGGTATTTTTAGGTTTCAGGGCTGGGTTTGGGTTTTGGGGTACAGGGGTATTTTTAGGTTTCAGGGCTGGGTTTGGGTTTTGGGGTACAGGGGTATTTTTAGGTTTCAGGGCTGGGTTTGGGTTTTGGGGTACAGGGGTATTTTTAGGTTTCAGGGCTGGGTTTGGGTTTTGGGGTACAGGGGTATTTTTAGGTTTCAGGGCTGGGTTTGGGATTTGGGGTACAGGGGTATTTTTAGGTTTCAGGGCTGGGTTTGGGTTTTGGGGTACAGGGGTATTTTTAGGTTTCAGGGTTGGGTTTGGGTTTTGGGGTACAGGGGTACAGGGGTATTTTTAGGTTTCAGGGCTGGGTTTGGGTTTTGGGGTACAGGGGTATTTTTAGGTTTCAGGGTTGGGTTTGGGTTTTGGGGTACAGGGGTATTTTTAGGTTTCAGGGCTGGGTTTGGGTTTTGGGGTACAGGGGTATTTTTAGGTTTCAGGGCTGGGATTGGGTTTTGGGGTACAGGGGTATTTTTAGGGTTCAGGGCTGGGTTTGGGTTTTGGGGTACAGGGGTATTTTTAGGTTTCAGGGCTGGGTTTGGGTTTTGGGGTACAGGGGTATTTTTAGGGTTCAGGGCTGGGTTTGGGTTTTGGGGTACAGGGGTAATTTTAGGTTTCAGGGATGGGTTTGGGTTTTGGGGTACAGGGGTATTTTTAGGGTTCAGGGCTGGGTTTGGGCTTTGGGGTACAGGGGTATTTTTAACATATATATTTACAAATTCTTAATTTAAAATTAATATAATTACTTAAAATATTTAAATAATTATTAATTACATTATTTAAAAATATTATATACTTACCTATACTTACGTTGTAATGCTATGTGTTGTAATAGTATCTGCGTTGTAGTGTAATGCGTTGTAAAGGTATTCGTTGTAAAGGGTCCTGCGTTGTAAAAATTGCGTGGTAATGGTATGCGTGCTAAAAGTATGCGTGCTAACATCATATATCCAAGTGATATTGAATGATATGCAATATATGGTGCAGCATGGTAAGGTTCCCGACCTGTGGAGGCGGGGGATGGCTGGCATAACCCAAAAGTGACAGGTAAGACATGCTCCATGTCATAGTGTCGGGGAGCCCAGACTATCCTGGATCTCGGGGGACATACTGAGATTCACTGGAACGGACTATAAGTAGGCGGGCCCTGGAGGGGCATGTGTGGCATTTTTAGCTCGGCAACCCTGTCATAAGCACAGGGTAGTAAGGCGGCCACCCTGCGCGCCCCATGGGATGATTCCCGCAGAATTGACATTCATCTTGATGGGTGTATTGGAAAGCGTAGTGGAGGGAGGGTATACACAACCTGTTTGGGGGGTTGGTGTGGGTGCGGCAAGTATTAACATTATTGTGAGACTTACATGGGTCTTTGGGGGCTGGGAGGGGAAAGCACAACCTGATTGGGGGGTTGGAGCGGGAGGGGGGAGATTTAGGAACTTATTGTACTGTTTATGCCTACCATGTTCCAAGTTCGAATTTCTGAAGACCTACTGACCAAGTGTGCTGACGCGACCCGGTGCTCTGGGTCGGTTAAGTAAGTGCTCTAGCAATGTCCACACTATGGTACCTGTGAGAGCTCGGCAGTTTCTGGCTGCAGAAGTAAGATTGCCTGTGGTTGAATATATACTAATGTGGGGGTCCCTGTGAAGACCATTACCTGTCTCTCTTGGAACATAAGAGGGTTGAATGACCGCAGGAAGGCAAGGCTGGTTCATTCATATTTGCTGCGTCAAGGGGTGGATATATGTTTGCTACAGGAAACGCATTTGGCAGCCGCAAAAACCAATATGCTCAAACACAATAGATGGGGAGTGATAGTAGAAGCTCCTTACTCAAACTATGCTAGGGGTGTAGCTATAGTAATCCGGAGAGGCTTGCAGTGGAAAACGCACTCCTCAGTTATAGACACGGAAGGTAGATATATATTGTTATTGGGTACGCTGTGTAATGCCCCGGTGTTGATTGTGAATGTTTATGGTCCAAATGCAGACAGCCCATCCTTTTTTCAGAATGTGTGGCATAAAGTTCAAACAAGTGATCAGGCGGCGGTATTGTGGGGTGGAGACTTTAACATGGTACTATCTCCTTCAGTTGACAGGCAGGGAATGGCTCGTGATCATCACCCTAGAGCGGCGGAGGTATTGGGAGATATCATGACGGAAGTTGGTTTGATAGACTCATGGAGGGCTCTACATTCAGAGATACGGATGGGCACGTGTGTGACAGCACATAGAAATGCGTGGTCGAGGATTGATTATTGGTTATTGTCCAAGGATTTGCACTCCTAGGTGGTAGACGCTGATCATCTCCAGCGGTCATTCTCTGATCATGCCCCGGTGCGGATACAGCTACTTATACCACCGTAATATGTGCAGCCCTTTAATTGGAGGTTTTCCTCACGGGCGTTACTAGATCACGTATTTAGAGAAGAACTTCAGGAGAAACTAGTTGAGTACTTTGAGTTAAATGAAGGTTCAGTGGACTCGCCGGGAACACTTTGGGAAGCCTTTAAAGTAGTGACAAGGGGTAGCTGTATGGCTCTTAAAACTGGTGTGCTTAGAACAATAAGGGACACTCTGGAAAGGCTTCAGAGCGAAATTGCAATATTGGAGAGTGCGAATGTTGAGCTTCCCTCTTCTTCCACACAGGCCGAGCTCAGAGCGAAGCTCACGTTGTTTCAGGAGGAAGCAGAGAGAGAGACTGCATATCTCAATAAATATGCGCAGGCCCGACGATATGGGGAGGGAGATTGAGCGGGGAAAACACTGGCGTCATTGTTGCGTGCACCCAGAGGGGTGGAGTACATTACTGAATTACAAGGAAAGGACGGAGAATCAGTCAGAACACCACAGGCCATACTGCACACAATGACTGACTTTTATAGATCGCTCTACACATCTCAAACGACCCCGGGGGAAGCGGCTATCACAGAATACTTGGACACTATCACCTTGGCATGGTTTAATAATGGCGCGAGGCAATATATGGACCTTCCGATCACAGTGGAGGATGTGAGGGGTGTGATAGCAGGCATGCCGGCTGATAAAGCCCCTGGATCGGACGGATTAACAGCATCTTTTTATAAGAAATATGTTGATATAGTGGCCCCTAGACTGCATTGGGTATATTTAGAGGCAATGGAGACAGGAATATATCCGCCCACACTTAGGGAGGCCATGATTATAACCCTCCTGAAGCCCGATAAGGATCCGACTAGCCCCGAATCTTACCGACCCCTGTCGTTAATTAATTTAGATGCCAAAATTTATGCGAAACTATTGGCAGACAGATTGAAGCCCATGTTACCGCAAATAGTGCTGTCGGATCAATCTAGTTTTGTTCCGGGAAGATCCACATCTCACAATCTAAGAGTGCTATTTGGCCTGTTGCACTATCTAGACCCACAGGTGCAGGCTGCTGCTGCGTTATTGGACGCCAGCAAGGCATTTGATTCTCTTGAGTGGAAGTTTTTATTTGCTTTATTCACTTGCATGGGATTGAGCCCCTTATTTACACAACAAATTTGGCTTTTGTATACTGCCCCTACGGCAAGGGTGAGGGTGAATGGTCAGATATCGGGACTAATTAACATTACGAGAGGCACAAGGCAGGGTTGCCCTCTATCACCGTTGTTGTTTGCCAGTGCTACTGAGCCTCTAGCGGCCCGCCTGCGACAGCACCACACACACCGCAGCATTGGCTTTACCTCGAGAGGTCTGCTCGTCTCTATGTACGCGGATGACATGACCATTTATATGATCAAACCGGACGAAAACTTTGACCCGATTATGAGAGAGTTTATACGGTACGGTGGCCTAAAAGCCATACAGATCAACTGGGCAAAATCAGTGATGTTGCTGTTAACTGACTATGCCAAAAGGTGCGATACTGAATTTCCCATAGAGTGGGCGGAGGACGAGGTTAAATATCTGGGTATCTGGTTTAGTAGGTCCATACAAGAAATATGGCTAGCAAATTATGGTAAAGTGATGGACTGGCTGGAAGTCAAAATACAGAGATGGAAAACACTGCCACTCTCTTTGACGGGCCGAATAGCGATCACAAAATTGTGTTTTTGCCTAAGTTACTGTATTTATTGGTGAATATCCCTTTGCCATTGACCGGTCAATTTTTCAAACATCTGCGGACTGTAATCTTGGAATTGGTCTGGGCTGGCCGACAGCCCAGGGTGTCGTGGAACCTTTTGACGCTCCCATTTAGTCAAGGAGGATTAGCGGCTCCTGACTTTGAGCTATTCGCCTATAGTGCACAAGCTCAATATTTACATTATTGGCATCATCCAATCCCGTTCCAGCCGCATGTGTCCATTGAAATGGATGTAGCTGCACCCACCCCACTCAATGTCACTGTTTATCATTCATATAAAAGATCCCCATCGGATATAAACACAGTTGAAGCTGCGGGATGGGCATGGTTGAAATTAGCTAAAAGAGCTGGAATTGCAGAGCTATTTGCACCGTCGATGCCGCTAGGGGGGAATGCTCTGTTGGGGCCACTAACGGACAGAGCGGTGACAGAAAGAGCACACAAACGGGGGCTAAAGACTGCTAGTGACCTTTACCCAGACAACGAATTCCTGACATTGCAAAAGATGTGTGAGCCAGATGACCCTTCGGCCTCTGACCTGTTACTGTACTATCAATTGAGAGCAGCATGTAAGGCTCGCTATCCAGAATTTCCAGTGGCACCGCCCACGCTGCCGGCACTGGAAGATCTATTATCCAAAGAGTCTCCTCGTAAATTGATAACGCGTACCTATAACATCACACAGGACACTTCACCGGTAATAACAAGTTCGGCCAAATTTGAGTGGGAAAGGGAAGCGAATATAGTAATCACTGATAAACAATGGTTATTCTGTTGCTCACAGCTCCAAAACCTTTCACCTAACTATAGGTTGAGGCTTATACATTTCAACTATTTGCACAGAACATATTGTACGCCTAAACAGCTTTGTCGTATGGGGCTCCAGACTGACACAAAATGTTGGAGATGGGGGGCATTGGAAACGACATTTTTTCACTTGACTTGGGAATGCGAGCAGGTGGAGAAGTATTGGGTGGAGGTGATACGACATATAGGGCACATTATCGAATTAGAGCTACAGCTTATGGCGCTATTGGAATTTGTAATGGAAATACCTAGCATTTCACGTAAATTGACTGCTCTTTTGTTGCTGCTGGCTAAGTGTCAAATAGCATTGCATTGGAAAAGGGTGGCCCCACCAACGGTAGCAGGATGGATATGTTTGGCTATTTATTGTAAGGATCAATTGACATCATATTGGGAACTTATGCCGAGTAGGTCTAGGCCTGTGGATATCTGGGAACATGCAACCTTTGGTAAATTGGCTGGGACGAGTTGGCTCGGAGCTGTGTCGAAATTGAGTTGCTGCGAAGGGTGGAGTCGGTGCGTGGGCAGTGGCTGTGCATGGGGCGGTGGTACGCTTTGAGGATGATCCGTGCAAGATGTAGTATAAGTAAGAGATGTGTGGAAGAGGATGGGGAGCGCGCTGGTTGTGTTTCGGTCATATTGGGCAGGTCATCATGTTTTTTAGTAACATGGGTTAAGGGCAAGGTAGGATGGTTGGGGGGTTGGGTTTGTAGATAATGTGTCAAAACTGTATAGGAACAATATTATTTTATGTATGTATGTGTTTCGCACAAATCATTGACACAACTATTACAACTTTTCTAAATCGCCGCTGGACCGTGTGGGGTGTCGGCAATGTGGCTGTGTCAACACACTAAATAAGCATGGATATAAATTGCTGCCGGCCTCCGGGTTGTAGGCTCAAAGCTGTGTTCATTGTGCGACCAACAATAAAGGTTTTTGAACGTAAAAAAAAAAAAACCCTTTCCATCCACAGCCCAACCTAGGACACAGGATAACAGCGCAGGGCAGTAGCCGAGGAGGTTGAACATATGGATGAGCAGGCAGGGGGACTTCGACGATACCAAAGAGACCACACCTGTCCCACAGAGAAAGGGCACCATTGTGGCACCACTGCCACCACTGGAGGTTGACTCATAGTCCACAGGGGAGGATGATGCACAGGCAGAGTCAGGGTAGCATGTGACACAGGTGCCGGAACAGCACACACCCCAACACAGGGAGCAAGGAGCAGTGAGACGCAGGCCAAGGGCGAGCACCAGCTTTGCCACAGATGAAGAGGCCACAATGTTTGCTGCACTGGAGGGCAGCATGCTGCAGATACAGCTCCTGCAGCAGAAAACAATGAGAGCTATCAACCGGCAGATGTTCACATTCACAAAAACCTACGCTACATGGGGGAGGGCTTCAGGGGGCGACCAGGCCTAGGAAGGCGACCACTGCGCCTTCCTAGGCCTGGTCGCCCCCACGCTCCTCTTGCCTCCTGCTCACCCCTGCACCTGGTTTTGCCGCTGACTTCTCTTGACGCCGACTTCATTTTCCTGCAGGCGCCCCAGCCGCCGCTGAGCCGCCCGCCAGCCCGCACTCGATTTCCCCGCCGCTGCCTCCCTGCGGCCCCGCCCCCCTGCCAGCCGATTGGCTCCCATGCTCCCGCCACCCAGCGGACCCTCCCTCCCGGCTCCCTTCTTATGACGCCCCCACGCACGCGCAGCGTTGCCGCGCAGCGGGAGCGCCGATTGTGCGCCGAAGGCGTGCCAAAGGCAAGCCCGTCTGCGCCCGTCGGCGCCTGGACCACGCCCAGCGCCAAGACCCCTGGCCCCCGCCGATGCAAGACTACCCGACGGACCTACGACACCGCCACCCTCTACGCACTCAATGCCGGCCGGAACCCTGCCTGCTACCGAGCCACCCCGAGACGCACCCACATACCCTTCACCTGCCACTCCTGCAAGTTCTCCGGCATCCGGACCTGCACTGCACCCGCCAAGCCGACCCCCAGCAGCAACCACCTCAAGTGCATCCTGCTCAACACCCGCTCCGTCCACAGACACGCTGTGGAGCTCTGGAACCTCCTCGACTCGACAGCTCCAGACGTCGCCTTCCTCACGGAAACATGGTTGAACGCCTCCTCAGCGCCCGACATTGCCATCGCCATCCCGGACGGCTACAAGATCACCCGGAGGGACCGCGTCAACCAGACGGGAGGAGGCATCGCCCACAAGAACACCATCCGCATCACGACCAACACCGACGACACCCTCACAGCTGCCGAACACCTGCATTACCAGATCCACACCGACCCCAAGACCACCCTCAGAGGCACCCTCATCTACAGACCCCCGGGACCGCACACACAATTCAGCGAAGACATCGCCGACTTCATCAGCCCGCACGCCCTCCCATCCGCCGACTACATCCTCCTCGGGGACCTCAACTTCCACCTGGAGAACAACAACGACCGCAACACAACCACCCTGCTGGACAACCTCGCCAACCTCGGACTCAAGCAGCTGGTGGCCACCCCCACCCACTACGCCGGCCACACGCTTGACCCCGTCTTCTCCTCCAGCAAGGACATCTCCTTCAGCCACGCCACCGGACTCCACTGGACGGACCACAGCTGCGTCCACTTCAGCTTCAGAAGAAACCCGATCCACCACCACTAGCAACAGGGTCCACGCAGAAGCTGGAACAAGATCACAGCTGACCAGCTCGCAGCATCCCTGAGCCAGAACCCTCCCGCCAGGTCAGCGAACCCCAACCATGCCGCCATCAACCTCTCGAGGTGGAGCAACAACTGCGCAGACGACCTCGCCCCACTGAGGACCCCTCCCAGTAGACCCGGCAGAAAGAAAGCATCCTGGTTCACCGACGAACTCAAGAGCTACAAGAAGTACTGCCGAGCCCTCGAGAAAGCGTGGCGCAGAGACCCGACACCAGACAACATGACCACCCTCAAGCTCGCCACTCGAAAACACCACCATCTGATCCACACCACCAAGAAAACAGCATTCAAGGAACGACTGGACAACAACGCCCACAACAGCAAGGAACTCTTCAACATCGTCAAAGAGCTCTCCAACCCCACCGCCGGAAACAACGACATCACCCCATCGCAAGACTTCTGCAACTCACTTGCCTCATACATCCACAACAAGATCGCAGACATACACAACAGCTTCGGCACACAGCCGACGCACCCTACGACCGCACCAGCGCCCCCCACCACCACCCTCCGCGCCTGGACCCCGATCAACACCGAAGAGACCATACGCACGATGAACTCCATCCACTCCGGATCTCCAACTGACCCCTGCCCTCATCACGTCTTCAACAAGGCCGACTCCGTCATCGCACCCCATCTCCGGGACATCATCAATGCCTCCTTCGACACCGCAACCTTCCCGGAGAGCTGGAAGCATGCCGAACTCAACGCCCTCCTAAAGAAACCATCAGCCGACCCCACCGACCTCAAGAACTACCGCCCCATCTCGCTGCTCCCGTTTCCTGCCAAAGTCATCGAGAAGACCGTCAACAGACAGCTGGCCGCCTTCCTCGAGACGAATGGATCCCTTGACCCCTCGCAGTCCGGCTTCCGGGCGAACCACAGTACCGAGACCGCCCTCATCGCAGCCACTGACGACTTCCGAGCCCTGCTCGACAACGGCGAAACAGCGGCCCTCATCCTCCTGGACCTCTCCGCGGCGTTCGACACTGTCTGCCACCACACCCTAGTGCAACGCCTCAGCAACGTCGGAATCCAAGAGAAGGCACTGGAATGGATCGTCTCCTTCCTCGCCGGAAGGACACAGAGAGTCCGCCTCCCCCCGTTCAGATCAGAAGCCACCGAAGTCATCTGCGGCGTACCAAAAGGATCTTCACTCAGTCCCACGCTGTTCAACATCTACATGAGCCCCCTTGCGGCCATCGCACGCCAACACAACCTCAACATCATCTCCTACGCCGACGACACCCAGCTGATCCTCTCCCTCACCAACGACCCCGTCACCGCCAGAACCAACCTACACGAAGGGATGAAAGACGTAGCCGAGTGGATGAGGAACAGCCGCCTGAAACTGAATTCGGATAAGATGGAAGTCCTCATCCTGGGATCGTCACCATCCGCCTGGGACGACTCCTGGTGGCCCCCTGCCCTGGGCAGCGCACCCAAACCAACGGACCACGCACGCAACCTGGGCTTCATCCTGGACTCCTCCCTCTCCATGACCAGACAAGTCAACGCCATCTCCTCGTCATGCTTCAACATCCTACGCATGCTACGGAAGATCTTCCGGTGGATCCCCACCGAAACCAGGAAGACGATCACCCAGGCCCTCGTCACCAGCCGACTGGACCACAGCAACTCCCTCTACGCCGGAACCACTGCCAAACTCCAGAAAAGACTTCAGCGGATTCAGAACGCCTCAGCACGACTCATCCTGGACATCCCCCGACACAGCCACATCTCCGCACACCTAAGAAACCTGCACTGGCTCCCCGTCAACAAAAGAATCCCGTTCCGACTCCTCACCCACGCACACAAAGCTCTCCACAGCCAAGGACCAAGATACCTCAACGACCGCCTCAACTTCTACACTCCCACCCGCCAGATTCGATCGACCAGCCACGCCCTTGCCGCCGTCTCCCGCATCCGAAGAGCCACAACGGGAGGAAGATCCTTCTCCTACCTGGCCGCCAAGATGTGGAACTCCCTCCCCACCCACCTCCGCCTGACCCAAGACCACCTCGCCTTCAGGAAGCAACTCAAGACCTGGCTGTTCGAGCAGTAGCAGGCCCCCCCCTCCACAAGTGCCTTGAGACCCTCCGGGTGAGTAGCGCGCTATAAAAATGCTTTGATTGATTGATTGATTGATGGACATGGCAGGTGCCATTCGTGAACTGTGCAACATTAAAGAGGGGCCAGGCAGCCAGGCGCAGGGTGAGCCAACGTTCCGACAGCCGTCTGAACAGCTACACCAAGGCGGTGCACTACCACTAGCCAGCTGAAAAGTCAAACACGCTTGTGAAACCACCCAGGAGACAGTGTCTGTTTGCCAATCCAGGTTTTGAACAGAGACTCGTGAAATCCAGCAGTAAAACAAACATCCAAGTTGATACGTCTATATTATCCAATGCATTTCGAACCAAATTGGTTCTTCTTCAGGGGTCACTACAAAAATAAAAGACATTCAGTTGGCTATTCACTGTTAACCTTCAACATATATAAAACATGCAAATACAAAATGTATACGTGCAAAAATGTATATGTGCAAAATTTATACCTGTATCTTCCCCTGCTTCCTAAACCCACGAGTTTCCATCAAATCCGCTCCCCATTATTCACCCCCTGATCCCTTCACAGAACATTGCTAAACCATACTCATCATAACGTGACTGTACCCTCGTGCCATTCATAAGTCCATGTTCCCATAAATGTCACAAGAGACCGTTTTTGAACTAACATTGCTAATGGGGGACAGTGGCAGCTTACCTAAATCAATACTGCTGCCTCCAGCGTCTGCAGCCGACGCTGCACGCTATTCTATTTTAAGCGCTCGTATGTTGTGGAAAGTGGAAGGCAGAGCGTCAGGTCACCTCGATATTACCTACATCTTTTCTGAAAACCGCTATTTAGATAGTAGAAAAGCATTCAGGCTTACCTAGTGAGGCACACGTGTCCTCAGAACAAATGCCGGTTTACTGCTTCCGCAAACATTTGAGCAAGCGTTGTCCCAAGCGTGATTTAAACAATAGACTGGCTCATTGGTTTAAGGCGTCGTTGTGTTACCTCTGCACGTATGCCTGAGCAAGTGAGAAGCACACAAAAAAACTCCCTTTTGGTGGGAGAGCACTACACTTCACTAGTGAGGTTACTGTGGGCAAAACATGTCCTGAATACTTGTTATGGAGAGTCCTGCAATAAGATTCTATCGCTACAATCCACCAATGGTTACAGTGGCAAAGATATTCTCTCTTGCCTCATTATACTTGCACTGCTTGAGGGTAATTGTAGGAAGGTGGATACCTGACTATGGTTACCCCAGATTTTTTGCCTAGTGTTTAGCTGGTTTTTTACTTAGTTGGCCTTAGATCCTGCTAATCAGGGCCCCAGGCTATCTGCTCTCTCTTAAAAAATGGACTCCATGTACCCTAGGTATATCTCCAATTGGGATTGGGTCACCTTATCAGCCCCTGTACAGTGTACTATAGGTACCAAGGGCATAGGTGCATCCAAGGCCTACCAGGGGCTGCAGCATATCTTTTGCCACCCCTGGCTGGCCATCAAAACTGACACAACTGGCTGATCACTCAGCTGGGGCAAGGTGGTGTAATCACCCCTTGCTTAGATATAGTATACCTATGTCTAAATCTATATCTGGACACATATACACCTATAAGTCACTCCTATGGCAGGCCTTAACAATCCTGGAGGCAGAGTGCTTGGTTTTATGTGAGATGGTGCTCTAGCATGAGCTGAGCCTGTCTGCAGCTTTCGGAACCATGTCCTTATAGCTGTTCTGGGATATTGCCATACCATATACTCTTAAGTGCATTATGAACCTTGCGGTTAAATGCTATCTCTGGTTTGGCTTTATCAAAACATGTCGTGTAAGGTGTCATACGCTTTGGAATACTACCCCCTCGCCAGTCCTGGTGACAAGGGTAGCATTCCACCCTTCTAGATTGAGAAGACATGTTACTTTCCTTAAACGCAGTTAAATCTAACCAGAGCCTCAGCATCACAAAACGGATGCTGCTGCCACAGACACAAGTCTGGCCTCCTGCTGCTGACTGAAACTCTGGCAGGGGAGGCCTGGACAAAAGGTTTCCTGTCATAGGGAGGTGTTACACCACCCCAGACAGGAGATAGTGGATTGGGGCAGGGAGGGCTGAATGAAACTAGACACTGCCTGGGGCACACAAGGTGTCCCATGCGAAGTCCAGTTCAAATCGGTGCTGGGGCTCCCCAGCCCCAGCTCTGGCGCAAAACTGGACAAAGGGAAAGGGGTGTAACCACCCCCTTCCTGGGTCCCACCCATAGGAGGGACCTAGCAGGAGATCCAGCCCCTAGATTTGGAATAAAGATAGGAGCGGTGCCCATAGACATTAGATCATCCTGACTGAAACTTTGATACAAAACTCTGGACCCTTCGACATCCTACTCGACGTAGAAGACTGAAGAATCTCCCTTGTGGTCAAGGAGTGGCCACCCTGTGCAAGCAGGCACCATCAGCGCTCAAAGGTTTTCTTTGTCGTTGCTCCCGCCGGAGCTCGAACGACAGAGACCAACAAGACCTAGACTCCCAGACTTCCAACAGCCCGATCCTCAGTCCTAGCAAAGCCGTGGAGGCGACGTGAGATGTGGGACCGGCCATCTTGGAAAGCCAGCAAAGTGCTTCCTGTGCAGCTCCTGAGGCACCCTCGAAGCTGTGCATTGGAGATTGAGAAGCCCCAGCCCCGAGCAGCCTTTGCACCGAAGATCACCTCTCCACACTCCTCGAGTGCTGCGTGGGGCCCTTTTGCAATTTTCCTGCTTGACGCATTGTCCAGTCTCTTGCCCATTGGCTAGTGGCCCCTGAGACAACGAACCTTCGACTTTAAACTGCTGGTCTGGTTGCTCCAGACTGGCCCTTGCTCCCCTGAAAAGGAGCAGCCCATCAGATCTTCCCGGTCTGATCCAGAAGCCATCTTTGATTCTTGCATGAGTTGCATTTGCCAAGGCCTGTTGACTCCGATTCGAGGACCGACACCGCCGACAGCGAGAGCCTTTGTGGGACAGCCCATGTTCAACTCCTGGTTGTCCTGGATACTTCCTGGTTCACGTGGCAGCGGAGACAATCTTCACAACAGCACCTGATTGCAGCCCGATATCGCCTAGTTCCTTCCTGGTTCCGGCCTGGTCACTGGCTAGTGACCAAGACTCTGTCCGCTCTGCTTTCAGTTACTCTACATCTTCAATCCACCCTTGGATCCAACCGGACTCTTCTCTCCTAGTCGCCTGCAGCATCTTTACCTCCAGGCTCCATAGAACTCCACGAGGAAACCTGACACACTTTGAAACCTATGCCCCCGCTTCCTGTGGGTGAGGTAACAAGGGTACTCCGGTGCCCCTGTAGTGATTTACATCCCTAGTGTCCTAGTTTTAAGTGGCTACGTTCTAGTCCAGTCGGAAGACTCCCAAACCTATAACTTTCTAACTTGTATGCACCAATAATATATAACTTGTGTGGCGTCCTTTCATTTGATGTTAAAAGGATTGCATATGGTAAACAGCTGCTTCACATGCCTTCTTGAGTTTAGCCTAAGACTGCTTTTGTCCATGCTACCAATAGGATAGCTGGTCTATAAGGTTGACTTACAACCAATCACCATAAGTGTCGTTTGGACTGGTGCAAGGTGCTCAGTAGAATAGTGATCATCATATACCAGGCCAACTTCTCACAGTAATTTAAAAAATACTAGATTCTACCGGCGAGATATACACAGAGGACATAGGCTAGGAGAGTGGGCAGCATTAAAGCAGAGGAGAAGGGCATCCCTAAGAGGACTAGTGTTAAGGGGTAGAGGAAAGAAGGGATTGTGAGAAGTTGGCCTGGTATATGCTGTCCACTAATTAAAGTGGGCACCTTGTACTAGTTTAAACAACCCTTATTGATGATTAGGTTAAAGACAACCTTTATAGAAAGCTATCCTAGTGGTAGCTGTGTAGAGCAGCCTTCAGGCTAAGTCTCGATGGAATGTAAAGCAGCTTGTTTTACCAGATCAGAACCTCCTGAATGACCAAATGAAAGGAGATCAAAACAAGTTTTATATAAAATATATGTATTTATTACTAAACACTCCCTACTACCTCTTTATGAGATTAGAGCACAAGGCACACAAAACCTAATCAAAAGAAAAACAGTAAATAGCACAATACACAGCTGGCTCTATGGGGAGGCCGAACCATATACTAAATAAATGGTATAACAACAATGACTTCACTAGACACAGTGCCTAGAGCACGTAGAATCGCTGGGACCCCAAGGAATCCCCCAAAGGAGTGACACAGGGACCCCACAGAGGACGGGTGCAGTGTGAGAACACAGACGCGAGCTCTGTACAGCTCTATAGGAAAGTCGTGGTTGGAAAATTACAGTTTAAGGACACTTCGGAGAGGACTTCAAGTAAACCCTCTGGAACATAGAAGGTTCTAAGGCTCCACCCTTGTGAGTACTGAGGTACCCGTGTTAACTATCCCAGAGGAGCCAGGTGCATAGGAGTCAAGTGATCATGGAAACCCTCGTAGTTTACAATGGCGTGATGCGAAGAAGTGCTGCTGCCGGGGAGATGAAAAGTGTCCGGTGAAATCCAAGCCTAGATCCGAGGTGAGAAGAACCTGAAAGCAGAGGGGACAGGCTCTGGGTCCCTTCAGGGTGACCAGGGGATCAGTAGACGAATGCCCACTGATGTTGGGTGCTTCAGGTGAGAAGATAAGATGCTTGACTCTGCAGCCACGGGGACCAGGAGACGTTGACGATGACCAAAGTCTGGAGGTGAGCTATCCCACGAAGGATATCGAGTGTTGGGGGGTCAGTGTCCGGATTGAACACCAGCAAGTCTTGGCAACTGCAACCCACGCGGGCAGAGGAAACAAGTTACGGTGAGGACCAGCAAGGTCCTGGGGACTCTCCAAGCAATGGAGAGTCAGGGCACATTGGAGCAACCAGGGAAGCCCAAACAAAGTCAAAGTTACCTTCACAGGAACCCACTGCCAATGGACCAGGGACCACAAAGGGACCTCGAGCTGAATAACAAAATGCCAGCCCACGGAACACTCGTGGAGTGTAGGCCAGATATCTTCAGTGGAAATACTGCTCAGGGTCAGGCCTACACGTAGCCCAAAGCACAGCCTCAGGAATCACCAAAAAGCATATGCTGCTGCAAAAGTACACAGCGCACAGGGGTTCGGGTTGCACTGGCGGGGAGGTATGATTCCAAGGTGTTTGACACCAAACACAACATGTTTCTAAGCAGCCATTTTAAAGTTAGCATTTACCGCAAGGTTATAATGCACTCAAATATATATGGTTGGCTGCATCACAGACAACCCCGGAAAAAAGGTTCGGAAGGCTGCAGAGGGGCTCTGGTCATGCAGGGGCACCCTCTCACATAAAACCCTGTACCCTCCCTTCAGGATTGATAAGACCTGACATAGGGGTAACTGATAGGTTTATATGTTCAGTGATTTAGAATAGATATAGGTAACCTATATTGCAGTAAGGGGTGCATGCATCACCTTACACAGGCTGCAGTAGCAGACCTGTAGTGCTATTTTGAATGGTCTCTCAGGGGTGGCATAATACATGCTGCAGCCCCTGGGAGGCCTCTGGGGTGCCTATGCCCTGGGTACATGGTGTACCATATACTAGGGACTGATAAGGGTACCTCAGTATCTAATCTGGAGTGTAACTAAAGTACATGCAATCAAGTTAGAGGAGAAAGCAGATAGACTGGGGTCATGAATACCAGGATTCCAGTCAGTCTAAGTCGAAAACAGTGATACATCAGCAAAAAAGTGGGTGTAACCATAAGAAGCAGATCCTACTCTCCTACACATCCCCCCAAACATAAGGACATTAAACTAACCTTGACCAATTAAGTCTTCATGTTCTAAGTGGAAATAACAAGAGTCCATCTGCATTGGCATGGTTACCCCCAGGTCTATGTTCCACTGTATAGTCAATCCCCTGTAGGGAAATTGACCACCTCAAAAGTTTGGGGTTTTCACCCTTCATCTGTTTTAGCCATAAGAGGGGCTAATGGTCTGTCTGAACAATGAAGTGAGTGCCAAACAAGTATGGCCTCAGCTTCTTCAAGGCCCAAACAACAGCAAAGGCTTCCCTCTCAATAGCTGACCAACGTTTCTCCCTGGGGGTCAGCCTTCTGCTAATAAAAGCTACTGGCTGATCCTGACCCTCTTCATTCAGTTGTGATAACACAGCCCTTACCCCCAACTCAGATGCATCAGTTTGAACAATGAGTTATTTGGAATAGTCAGAACTTTGCAGAATGGGAGCAGTGCACATGGCCTGCTTCAGGTCATCAAATGCCTTTTGACAGATAACTGTCCACTGAACTTTCTTAGGCATTATTTTGGAAGTTACGTCATTCAAAGGGGTCACTATGGATCCATATCCTTTGACAAACCTCTGTAGTACTCAGTCAGGCCCAAGAAAGCTCTGACCTGAGTCTGGGTAGTTGGAACAATCCCATGATGGTCTGGAGTTTGCTCTGTAATGGTTGAACCTGAACTCCACCCACAAGGTAGCCTAGGTTTACAACCTGACTTTGCCCTGTCTGGCACTTAGTGGCCTTGATAGTGAGGCCTGTTTTCTGCAGGGCCTCTAAAACATTTCTCAGGTGTACCAGGAGATCCTCCCAGGTGGAGCTAAAGACAGCAATGCCATCTAGTTAAGCTGCACTATATGCTTCCAGGCCTGTAAGGACTTTGTTCACCTACCTTTGAAAAGTGGCAGGTGCATTCTTCAAGCCAAAGGGCATCACCACAAATTGGTAGTGCCCAACAGGGGTTGAGATTGCTGTTTTTGGCTTTGCATCCTCAGCTAATCTGATTTGTCAGTAGCCAGCTGGCAGGTCAAATGTACTCAGAAGCTTGGCTGAGGCCAAAGTATCTAAAGGTTCATCTGCCCTGGGCATTGGATGGGCATCAGTCCTAGTGACTGCATTGAGACCCCTGTAGTAACACAGAACCTCACCTCTCTCTTACCACCCTTGGTGTGAGGTTTTAGTACCTAGACTACTGGAATAGCCCAAGGGCTATCTGAGGGCTCAATCACTCCGAGGTCCAGCATTTTCTGGACTTCAGTCCTGATGCAGTCCCTGATATGGTTAGGTTGCCTGTAAATCTTATTTTTAACAGTCAGACTGTCACCTGTGTCCACTTTATGAGTGCACCAGGTAGTCTGACTTGGAGTCAGAGAGAACATATGTCTATACTAATTGAGGACTCTCCTGCAATCAGTTTGCTGCTGGTCAGTGAGTCTGCCTGCCAAGGCTACACCATCAACTGAACCATTATCAGGTTTATGTGAGAGCAGGTCAGGGAGTGGATCACTCTCTTCCTCCTGTCCCTCATCAGTAGCCACGAGCAAGCCCACGTCTGCCCTGTCAAGATATGGTTTGAGCCTGTTCACACGAAGCACCCTATGGGGGCTCCTGGGAGTTCTAAGGTCCACCAGGTGGGTAACCTCTCCCTTCTGTGCAATGATTGTTTGAGGCCACCTCCACTTGTCTTGGAGGGTTGCTGGGGCCACAGGGTCCAACACCCATACTTTCTATCCTGGCTGGTAAACAGTCAACACAGCCCTTTGGTCATGCCGAGCCTTTTGCAATTCCTGGCTAGCCTCAAGGTTTTTGAATGCCTTCTTCATGTACTCAGCCATCCTGGAGCGAAGACCAAGTACATAGTCCATAATATCCTGTTTAGGGGGTTTGAGAGGTAACTCCCATCCCTTCTTCACTAGACATAAAGGACCCCTAGCTGGATGTCCAAACAGAAGTTCAAAAGGGCTGTAACCAACCCCCTTCTGAGAAACCTCCCTGTAGGCAAAGAGAAGGCAGAGCAAAAGTATGTCCCATCTACGCCTGAGCTTTTCAGGGAGACCTTTAATCATGCTCTTGAGGGTTTTGTTGAATCTTTCAACTAACCCATTGCATTATGCGCAACCTTCTCTGCTGTGTCTGAAACCTTACCTTTTGTCTTGAATTTTGACCTCCTGCCCTGAATTTCTGTCCCGAATTTTGACCCTTTGTCCTGAATTTGCACACATGCCAGTTGGTCACCCTAGTCATCACGGCGACCCCTCCAGGTGCCGGTGGTGGGGGGGGGGGGGAGATCCTCGGATTTTAGATGGAAGCAGGGGGCTACCAATGACAGAGGTTACAAGTGCAGGCGCCCTGCAACCCACTCCTCACCACCACATGAAGGAAGAAAAGAACCCTATCAGCTCGTCGACCCAGTTTCCAGAAAAAAAACTTTCAGATGCCATGGAAAGGCAGCAGCATTTGCTGTTTGCGAGTCTGTTAAATTAGATTCGTACAAAAAACCCAATTGAAAAGGAAACTGCATTAAATGTCTGCCCCATCAAGGTCATCACTCTGCGTCTTCAATCCCTCGTTCACTCCTCTTTTAAACCTCTCGTCAACTCGTCTCCCTCAAATTTCGGGAGGGGGGGCGGGGGGTAATTCATCCAGCCAAAGCCACGTGCAGAGTGGAGATTCAGGGGCTATAAGTAGGGGTGAAAACACAACAGAGCCTCATTACCAAGAAAATGGTCTTTTAAAGACCTGTGTGAAGTACGCAGGTGTGGCTGTGTGTGTGTGCTGTGCTGGGAAGCTGTCTCAGACAGGCACACACATTCATATAACATTCACACCTCTCAGAATGACAAATCACCACTTCTAGTTGCCTCGTCATGGGCTGGGAGTGAAAAGATGTGCACAGCATGGGGAAAGGGATGGCGGTGCAGGTGCGCTTTTCTTTTGTTTAGGAATTTCGGCTGGCATCATAGCCCAGGGTTTGCTGCCTGTGCACTTGTATAGATGTGTATTCCATACAAGTGCACAGACAGCACGCCCAGGGTTATGACGCCAGCAGAAATTACTTCTCAAAGGAAAAATGTCACCTGCACTGCCATCCCTTTCACCCTGCTGTCAGTGCACTTGTATGGAATACACATCCACAGCGCTGCTTACCAGATAAATGGTGAACAGGTCCATGGATCTGACATTGTGGGAGGGCTGGGCAAATAATCAGGTGCAGAGCCTGAATGTACTTTTTAATGATGGAGGTTCTTTTTTTTCCAATCTGTTTTAATTGTTTTATAAATCCACCCACATCATACAGCAATAAGTAACATTTTTACCTTACATCGCATCATCAGCTCTTGTGCCCAACAATTTCCAGTGATAAGACGTTCTTTCTTGTACCATCTAATACAATATAAATCGCTGCAAAATAGACATCAGGATGTACACATACCTATTACAATAGGCGCACATTATCCGTTCTAGTACGCTATCTCTGTGGCAATGCAAGCCATGAAATTCTCAACAAGCCATCACAATCTAACTCCCTCCCCCCTCCCTCTGCCTCCGTCGTGTCCAAATTTCTAAGCACTTAGTCTAATATAAATATCAGTTCCTTCCAATCTCGTGTCAGAATAATTAGTGGGACAATAACTGCTGCACTCCGTATATCTCGCATTACCCCAGTAACCCATCTCAGTGCTAGGCCCTTGCTGCATCCCTCCGTGAACGATCAGGGGGAACCCACTGGATCACCCCCAACAAGGCCCACCTCCGAGTCAGTGTCAGGTATTTGCAACGCTATCACTAGAGCCTCCCACGCTCTTGCTGCTTCCATCGCCTTCTCATTATTAGTACGTATATCCTGTTGCAACCTAACTGTACTCTCTCTTTTGGCCCACTTAAGTAGCTCCGATTTCCATTTCCCTATGGCAGGTCCATGGGCGTCTGCAGGGGGGGGCAAGGAGGGGCGCTTGCCCCCCCCGGAGCGCCTCTCCTTGCCCCCCTGCGCACGCCCATGTGCACAAATGCATCCCGGAGGGAGGCCTGACGCCGGGGCTCGTCCTCAGGCAGGAAATCACTTTTTGTCCGTAATTTTGGGCATTGCAGAGAACAGAGCTGTTCCCCTGCAAAAGGCCTCAGCTCCCTGATGGGGCCGCCTCGCACTCCTCTGAGCACAAGAGCAGCCCCAGCCCGCTCATTATCATTCTGTGTGGGGCTGATTGCCACATACAGAATGACAATGGGTCAGTCTGGGCTGGCACAGCATGTGGTGGCCTCCTACATCCTCAGACCAGGGCAGGGCATTCTGCCACATGGAGGTGCAAAAACGCCCATGCTGCTGCTAGGTGAGAATCCAGTTAGCCAAAGGAAGGTGGTGAAAGAAGTTGAAAGGAAAGGATTATAGTTATAGTATAGCAGCCATGGTTGCTGCTTTTTATTTTATGCAACTAACAACCATTTCCAAAGCCAATAGTTCTGGCTTGTTGTAGGTGTAACATTACTTGTTCTAAGTGTAACATTACTTGTTGTTTTGTATATCTGGATGCAATGACCGAAGCAACAAAAATACCTGTTCGGCGGCACATTACATTAAGCACATATTTTTAGCTTATGTGTTTTAAGCCACACATTTTATTACATGAAACACCCTTTTGGAGAGACCCCCCTAATTTCTTCATCCCATTTAACACCATGTCACAGTCGCCCCACGTCAAGGCACTGTGCATCATGCCTGACTCATGCCTTCCACTTTTTCAGATTGCCTATGTGCAGGGGCATAGTGAACCCTGCTCCAGCCCACCCCTTGCTTTAGGAACTACAGCGAAGGTGGAGTTCTTGATGAGTCTCATAATTAATGGGAAAAGGTGAGTGAGTAAGTAAGTGAAGGGATGGGTGGATGGATGGCTGGATAGATGAGTGAAATGATGGATGGATGGATGAGTGAAAGGGTGGATGACGGGCGAGTGAATGGGTGGATGGAATGATGAATTGATAAGTGAAAGGGTGGATTGTTGAATTGATAAGTGAAAGGGTGAATGGATGGACGAATGAGTGAAAGGGTGGATGTAAGGCTGGATGAGTGAGTGAAAGGGCGGGTAGATGGACAAAAGGATGGATAGATGAGTGAAGGAGTGAAAGGGTGGATGGATGAGTGGAAGGATGAATGATAGGTTCAATGGATGTATTCATTAGTGGATGAGTAGCTGGATGGGTGGGTGGATGGAAGGATGGATGGCTAAGTGAAAGGGGAATTGAAAGAGGAAGGGGGGTGGGTAAATGGATGACTGAACGGGTGAATGGCTGGATGTATGAGTTAATGGATGGATGGGTGGAATAGTAGATGGATGAGTGTATGGATGGATAGGATGAAAGGATGGATGGATGATGGATGAGTAAAAGGGGGGATTGAGGGATGGATGAGTGAAATGATGGATGGAAAGAAACGGGATGGATAGGTTTGTAAATGGATGAATATGGACATGGATGCAGCCGCGGTCGGTAGTGGGAGTAGCTGCTGGGCGGTGATGTCAGGAGGGAGAGGGGCAGGGTGGGGGGTAGTAATCTATGGATTACGGAGCTTTACAAGTAAGTAAATATATAAATAAATAAAACAAATGTCATTTGGTGCACTGGGATGCAGTGCACGCAACAAAATTTGTTTTATATATTTATATGTTTACTTAACTGTAAAGCTCCGTAATCCATAGATTACATCCCCCCACCCTGCCCCTGCCCCTCCCCCTCCCGACGTCACCGCCCGGCAGCTACTCCCACTACCGACCGTGGCTGCATGGATAGGCACATAGATGGAAGGACAGAATGAATGGTGAAAGACTGAATGATGGATGAAAGTATGATTACACATTGTAAGCCCCATTATATTAAGCAACATTTCCTATACATTGACTTTCCCATTTATATGAGTGATTGTCTCTATATAATATGTGTGTGTTGGAACACACTCCAAAACTCTGCCCCACATACTTGGGATGAGTAGCACTATAAAATAAATTAAATACACATGAGAGAGGGTCTATGTGAAGATGAGGGGCGCCATTGGAGGGTGGTATCAAGACCGGACATCAGGTGTTTTCTCTGGGAGCTGGAAAGGTGGGGTCGGGTTAGTTACCACAAAAAGACCTGCACATTCGCTTAAAGCTGCGCGTATACTGACAAACCATGAAGTGCACAATTGTCTCAACTTAATATAAACTTATTTTCACTTGTACTTTAATGGTTGTCTATTTACTTACTTATATACTATTGCACAACCTTCTCTGCTGTGTCTGTAAGCCTTACCTTTTGTCTTGAATTTTGACCTCCTGTCTTGAATTTTTGTCCCGAATTTTGACCCTTTGCCCTGAATTTGCACCCATGCCAGTTGGTCACCCTAGTCATCACGGCGACCCCTCCAGGTGCCGGTGGTTGGGGGGGGGGGGGGGGGGGGGGGGTGATCCTCGGATTTTAGATGGAAGCAGGGCGCTACCAATGACAGAGGCTACAAGTGCAGGCGCCCTGCAACCCACTCCTCACCACCACACGAAGGAAGAAAAGAACCCGATCAGCTCGTCGACCCAACTTCCAGAAAAAAACATTCAGACACCATGGAAAGGCAGCAGCATTTGCTGTTTGCGAGTCTGTTAAATTAGATTCGTACAAAAAACCCAATTGAAAAGGAAACTGCATTAAATGTCTGCGCCATCAAGGTCACCACTCTGTGTCTTCAATCCCTCGTTCACCCCTCTTTTAAACCTCACGTCAACTCGTCTCCCTCAAATTTCGGGAGGGGGGGCGGGGGGTAATTCATCCAGCCAAAGCCACGTGTAGAGTGGAGATTCAGGGGCTCTAAGTAGGGATGAAAACACAACAGAGCCTCATTACCAAGAAAGTGGTCTTTTAAAGACCTGTGTGAAGTACGCAGGTGTGGCTGTGTGTGTGTGCTGTGCTGGGAAGCTGTCTCAGACAGGCACACACATTCTTATAACATTCACACCTCTCAGAATGACAAATCACCACTTCTAGTTGCCTCGTCATCGGCTGGGAGTGAAAAGATGTGCACAGCACAGGGAAAGGGATGGCAGTGCAGGTGCGCTTTTCTTTTGTATAGGAATTTCGGCTGGCATCATAGCCCAGGGTTTGCTGCCTGTGCACTTGTATAGATGTGTATTCCATACAAGTGCACAGACAGCACGCCCAGTGCTATGACGCCAGCAGAAATTACTTTACAAAGGAAAAATGTCACCTGCACTGCCATCTCTTTCACCCTGCTGTCAGTGCACTTGTATGGAATACACATCCACAGTGCTGCTCACCAGATAAATGGTGAACAGGGCCATGGATCTGTCTCTTTTTGCATCCAAGGGCACAGACGAAGAAGCAGAGGAGGCCCAGGCAAGGAGAATCCATGAGACATTTGACCCACATCTATCTAGAAAGTGAGACCTTCGGGAGGGGCTGGATGCCAGGATGACAGTGCTGCTGATCAGCCCAACTCCACTGAATAGTATCTTCTTTATTGTTCTTTATTTCGGCAAAAATGTTTACCATAAAAGACATTTATACATTATAAAACATATAAAATATTATAAATAGCAGATACGGCCAGTCCATTACAAAAAAAAATTCCATCACATTGCAATGTAAATTGTTTGCTAGGCAGCCTTGATACATTTACTCCTAAGAGACCAGACGGCACCAAGGTACTTGGCTACTGTAAATACAATGTGGTTGGACAGGTCAGTTTTAAGAACTCTAAAAGCAGCCGAACATTCAGTAAATTTTAAGTTTCTACACAGAGGAATAATCCATTTCCTACGTATCGCATGATAAACAGGGCAAAAAAAAAGTTATATGGATCTCAGTCTCATCAGCCAATTTGCAAGCAGGACATACACTATTTGCATGTTCACTCCACTTGCTTGTGAATACTCGGAGCGGAAGAGTTCCATGTCTCCATTGTAAATAGAGTTTCCTGAGCAGGGAGGGATAAAGGTTATCTAGTACTGGCTCAAAAGTATAAATGTCCTCAGTCCCTAGAAATGAATCAGTTCGTGTCCCATTGTTTTGATGGCGGTACAATGCCATTAATTTGCAATCATGGTATGTTTTAGCCAATAGCTTTTTGGGAAACAATGGGCAGGTGGTTATGGGGTCGGACCACAATTTCAGAAGGCCCAGACCCTCCAGCTCTGTTTTTATAAATTTCAGCCATTTGATTTCTCCCGCATTAGGGATTGCAAGCACCTCCTGATGTCCTTGTCTGTAGCTCTTTAATTCCGGGACAGACCATATCCTGAGCCAATATACTAGTGGTCGGAAAGCCAGTTCTTCGTCAAGGGGTCGCATCCCAAGGTCCATCCTTAGGGGAACACGGGGAGTGCTGGGGGGAAGGGCTACAATCCTCCGGATAAACTTGTTCTCCTCTTTTAGCAAATCCTGAGAGGGTACATGACCCCAGAGCTCGCACCCGTACATGGCAGCCCCCCTTGCCTGTGCCCTGTAGATCTGCAGTGGAGGGCCAACAGGCCGGATAGATGACTTGTTATTGCACAGAAGCTTCATGATGCCGCCCGAGTACTGAGTCAGTTTAAGGAGTGCTTTCTCTTGGTGGGTACACCAGGTCATTCTTTCATTTAGGATAATTCCTAGATACTCAAAGGTCCTCACCCTTTCCAGTCTCTTATATGCAATAGTTGGGGTGGATCGGAGTTTTGGGGGGGATTAAACACCATGAATTTGGTATTTGAGGTATTAGTTTCTAGACCATGTTCCCCGCAGAAACCCGCAAAACCATCGAGTACTCTCTGGATACCCATCATAGTCTTAGAAAGCAACAAGGTATCGTCGGCGTACATGATCGCCGGTACTCGGGATCCTGCTAGCTTGGGAGCATCAGAGTTGGCCACCCCGTTGAGGTGCGGGATAACCCCGTTGACGTAGAGGCAAAACAGGGTTGGTGCGAGTACGCAGCCCTGCCTTACCCCCCTGTCAACGGGGAACCTATTTGACAAGGCGCCATCCTTGCCACACCTTACTTGTGCAAAATTGTCAGTGTGGAGATGGATGATCATCTCCAGCAGGCCCTTGGGGACACCCAATTTGGCTTGTACATCCCAGAGTTTTTTACGGGGGACCAGGTCGAACGCCGCCCTCAGGTCCACAAATACAGTGTAGAGGCTGCCACCCCCCAACTGTACCGTTTTCCAATGAATGAGGGCAAGCCGAAAGACCTGGTCCATCGTTGAAACTTTCTCTCTGAAACCCGCCTGGAGGGGACTCAGTATGTCATGTTCCGTCATCCATTCAGACAGACGATCCAACAATAGCCTGGCGAATAGCTTTTGTGAAACGTCTATCAGGCTTATTGGCCTGTAATTGACCGGGAGCAGAGGACAACCCTTTTTAAAAATGGGTACTATCTCTGCCCCCAGCCAAGTAGGGGGGATCATCATGCCATTCAAAATAGCGTTAAACAGCACCTGAAGGTACGGGGACCAAATTTTTGCTTCGTGTTTGTATAGGTCACCCGGAAGCCTATCGAGGCCTGGCGCCTTTTCGGGCGCCAGCCCCATGATCGCCATAGTAACCTCTTCCAAGGTGAATCCGTCCATGGGAACCACTTTTTCGGTGTGTTGATCCATTGTGTGTTCTAAAGGTGTCGCTGGTTGTTCCAAATTGTGTGGACTATATAGATTTTTAAAATGTTCCTCCCAAACTACGGGTGCTATATTTGCTTCAACTGCGAGCATGGGTTCTGCTAATCCGGGCTTAACAATTTGCCAGAATTTCCGGCTGTCACCAATGTTAAGGGCGGCTGTCATATCATACCAATTTCCCTCATCCCACTCTATTTTGGCAATGTCTAGGGTGGATTTATAGGCAAGTCGTTTTGCCCTGATTTTGCTTAAGCTCTCCCTTGTTTTTAGTGACTCTAGCAGTGCAGCCTTTGCTCTCCTGCAAGAAGCGTTAAACCATGTGGCTCTTTTCTTCTTAGGTTTCTTAGGCCTAGACACAGGGTTTAGTACTTCTGCCAGGTTAGTACATAGCTCAGAGTGGATAACCCCGAATAGTATCAGACAAGCAGGCAGCAGTTTTTAAGTAAGTTCCAGTAACTTTGATGCATTCTACAGCATCACCAGCATTACCTACTGGCTGGATATCTAGGTTACGGCGTTTTAGACTTACATGCATGGAAACATCAAGGAGGACAGTCCCCTCCGAATATGCAAATGTAGAATAAGCTTGTAGGGGCAGATTTACAAGCCCCTTGGGACACTATTGCTTTCCTTTGCCCATGTTAAAAGTGACGCACAAGTGGCGCAAGGGGCTTGTAAATCTGCCTCGTCGCGTTCAGCTTTTGGGATGCCAGTGGTGTAATTTTAGGGTTCAGGGTGGGTATGGGTTTTGGGGTGGCAGGGATAATTTTAGGGTTCAAGGTGGGTATGAGTTTTGGGTTGCCTGGAGTAATTTTAGGGTTCAGGGTGGGTATGGGATTTGGGGTGCCAGGGGAAATGTTAGGGTCAGGGCGTGTATGAGTTTTGGGGGGGCAGGGGTAATTTTAGGGTTCAGGGTGGGTATGGGTTTTGGGGTACCAGGGGTTAATTATAGGGTTCAGGGTGGGTATGGGTTTTGGGTTGCAAGGGGGGACATTTTAGGGTTCAGGGCGGGTATGGGTTTTGGGGTGCCAGGGGGACAATTTTAGGGATCAGGACGGGTATGGTTTATGGGTTTTTGGGTGCCAGGGAATGTATGAGTGTTAAGGGGGCAGGGGGGTAATATTAGGGTTGATATGTGTGCTCTATTTGTTGTCCAGTTTCAAATGCAGAATGCACCACTTTTTTCTCAGCTTAGCCTGAGCATTACTCAATCCTGATTGTCTGCCATTTTAGCCCCGCCCCTATTGATTAACATTAGCCACACCCTTCGTTTGCCAGGTTAACCCCCCCCCTGGAAAAATTTCTGCGGATGCCCATGGGCAGGTCCTCGTCGTGACTTCCATAGTGCCGTGATCTCTCTCTTAGCTAGCAGTAGGCCTAGGTCCAGAAACGTACTCGTGATTTTTGTCTTAGGAGTATGCGGAAACCAATGTAAGATACAGGTACCCATGGCAGTATCTATGTGGCGCTCTGTAATGCCACAAAGCAGTTCGACAACCTCCTTCCAATACGTTCCTAGTTGCCCGCAGGTCCACAGCATATGAGGTAAGTCTGCCCCCCCTAAATTACAGCGTGGGCGCTGGGCGGTATCTATCCCAAAGTATCGATTAATCTTGGCCGGGGTTAAGTAAGCCCTATGCAATATTTATTTATTTTTTTGTTTGTTTGTATAGCGCTAGAATCGACCCACAAGGGGGTATCTCTGCGCTTGGAGCAGACTGTGAGGATATGCAGTAATTCCAGCAGGATCAGCAAGCGCAGAACAGGAAGGTCTTAAGCAGCTTTCTGAATTGTATGTGATCTGGGCACTGTCTTAGAAGCAAGGGGAGCTCGTTCCAGTAGCGGGGGCGGGATGGTATAAAGAAGTGTATCAATTGAAACCTGGCATTCTGTGTACTCTTCCATGCCCTTCGGATCAGATGGGCCTCCATTGTTTCTGGTATTTCCTTCCCAAGGTCTTCCTCCCACTTTCCCTGCAACTCCGTCAGTGGGCGCAGCCCTTCCGTGACCAATCGCCTGTGGATACATGTAATTGCCTTAAATGTCCCTTCCGCCATCACTACATATTGACACGCCATGGAAGTCCGGGGTTCTGAGAACCCCCCCTTCCAGTAGCGCTGGATAGCTGAAACCAGTGCTGCATGAAGCAAATAATCTCCACACGGCAGGTCGTATCATTCCTGCAGTGTTTGAAAAGGCAGTAGCACCCCATCTTCGTACAAATCCACCATGACCTGGACTCCTAACATCTCCAAATCTGCTAGCGCCGACCCATCCCCCCGTGTGGGAGGGCGGTGCATATGCCCAGGGGGATCTCCGGTGCATATGGGTGACTAATAATGGCCCTGCGGTGGCAACTGTTCCAGCATTGTCTCAACGTCCGCTCCTCAGCAGTGAGTGACCCAAGATGCAAGGGTTGTTGCAATATGGTAAACGATAATACATGTCATAGTATCCACCGACCCTCAGGACCCTCTGGACACCATGCAACACCACTCGCCTTCTGCCACTTCCCCATTAGAAGCCGCTAACCATGGATCTGATCTGCCTGAAGATTGCCCCCAATATCCAAATCGGCAACGTCCTAAAATAATATAGCAGGCGGGGAGCGCCACCCTCTTCAGGAGCGCCACCCTTCCAGCAACCGAGAGTGGCAGTAAACTTCAAAAAATCAGGTTCCCTCGCAGCCGTGCAGGGCCCTTCCCACATTTTCTTCCAACAACTCCGCAGGGGTATGATATATGTTAGTCCCAGGATAGGGCAAACACGTCGGTTCCCACCAAATTCCTGCTATTTGATCAGGGCCCGCTGCTACTGGGAACACCGGGAAGAGACAAGTCTTTCCCCAATGAACCCTTATATTTCTCCCGCAGTAGGTGTGTCGCCCCTTCCAGCGCCGCCCCTGTATTAGCTAGGAAAATTAGTAGATCATCGGCATATAGGGATATATACTGTTCAGCTCCCCGCAGAGCCAGGCCCTGATAATGGTGCCCCAGTCTAGCTTGGACCGCCAGCAGCTCAATGGCCAACGCAAATAGCAGTGGTGACAGCGGGCAGCCTTGTTGTGTTCCCCGACCTACTGAGCAGGAAGAAGATATCATCCTCCCCGTCCGCACCCGGGCTGTCGCATCTCTGTACAATAATCCCGTCCAGCCCACGCATGCCTCCCCAAAGCCGAATGCGCGCATAACGCGGTACAGATACGGCCACTCCAGGCAGTCAAATGCTTTCTCTATGACCACTGATAGCACCAGGAGTGTCTCAATCATCCGCATCCAATATGTGGAGGAGGCGTCGTACATTAACGGCCGTGTTCCGGTTCGGAACAAAACCCGCCGGGTCACGATGGACCAAGTGTACCATGTGGGGTAGGAGCCGAGTCGCCAAAATCCTGCTTAATATCTTGTAGTCAGATGTCAGCATGTTGTCCCTTCCCGGTTTCGGAAGTGGGACAACAATAGCCTCCCTCATAGAGATTGGAAGCCTCCCCACTGCCAGTGCTT